>NC_090944.1:23689941-24956441 GCF_040807025.1 Struthio camelus | reverse complement strand
GTAGCGAGTCTTGTATCCTCTTCCTCATCTCCAGGAGCGTTTCCTGGATTGAAGGACTGGCAGCATCCTGCTCCTCCATGCAGAGCTAGGGGGAGAGGCACCAGTCTCAAGGGCCCATCCCTAGGGAAATGGCGACCTAGAAACTGAACTGGGGAAGGCATACTCAGCTCTACCCAGAGGGAAGCAGCCTAAAGACCAAGTGCTGGAGACAGCTATCTTTTCAGAGCTGCCTTTTTGTCCTCACTCTGCTTCCCTTCCTTACCTCAAGTGAACAAATTAACACACTGCTTAGCAAGAACCTGGAGAAAGATATCTAGCCACCAGTAAGCCCTGCCCAAAGTCCATCCCCTGTACACCATCTGCCCTGCAGGTGAGCACTGAAAAAGGAGGGGGTATGCCAAAGCCATTACAAGAGATTGGAACCAGCAAGGAAAAAAAGAAATCCTCCTCCCCAGAAACAAACAAACAAACAAAAAAAAAACCCCAGCGATAAGTTTGCCCCTAGGAACCCAAGGAACGGTTTAAAAATAAACCGGCGAACAGCGAGGGAGGCCCGGGGCGCCAGGCCAGGTGCAGGACGGGAAGCGCGGCGAGGAGACCCGTCTCTCCTCGGGCTCCCGCGCTCCGCTCCGCTCGACGAGACCCGCGGGGCGGGCGAGGCCGAGGGAGCCGGGAGAGGCCCGGGCGCGGCGGGGCGGCCGGCCCCGGGCAGCTTCGCCTCCTGGCGGCGGGGCGCGGCGGGCGGCGACAGGGCGGGGGAGCGCCGCAGGGTCCGGGGCCTCCCCGCCTCCACCCGGCCGCGGCGGGAGCGGCGGCGACTCCGGCCCCGGGACGGCGGCCCCCAGCGCCGCGGGGGGCGCGGCGGCGGCTCCGCATTCCCGGGCGGGCGGGCGGGGAGCGCTGTGGCACGGCAGTGGGTGGGGTCTCGGCCCCGGCGAGGGCGGGGGCCCGGCGGCTCCACGCCGCGGCCGGCCGCGTCCCCAGGGACAGCGGGGGGGGGGTTAGGGGGGTGGCGAGGAGGTGGCGGGGCGAGAGGCGAAGGCGGCCGGAGGCTGGCCCCGCGGCGGCGGGGCGGAAAGAGGAAGCCGGCGGCCCCGCCGGGTGCGAAATGGCGGCGCTGGCTGGCGGCACCTCCCGCTCCCCGGGGCCGCCGAGGACTCCACGCCGCGCTCACAAAATGGAGGACGCGGCGGCGGTGGCGCGGAGCCCCCTCCCGCCGGCGGGCGCGCGGCGCCCCGCTCACCTGAGTCCGCGCGCTAGGCCGGGCCGGCTGGCGCCACCGGATCGGCTGCCTCGCTCGGGGCTGTGGCGGAGAGAAAGAGCCGCTCCCGTCTCAGGCAAGAGCCAGCGCTAAAGGGCGTTGGCACAGGCAAGCCTACCCGCTGCTCAACCCGCGCCCACGCGGCCAATCAGAGCGTCTTCTTCGCCCGAGGCCCCGCCCCTTCGCGCCCCGGCAGCCAATCGGAGCACAGCGCGCCGCCGCGGGGGCGAGCGCAGGCAGGGCACAAGCTCGGTTGGCCCGTGGGCTGCGGCTGGGGCCACGGGGTTTCCTCCAATTAGATCCAGGGTGAGATGACGTCACTGTCGCCATAGTGATGCTGCTACAACCCCCCCCTTCCCCCCCCCGCTGGCGTGCCCCCCTCCTCCCCCCAGCCGCACCACCTCCTCGCCCTGGCAGCCGGGGCTCGGCCGCGGCACGAGATAGCGCGGGGGCGCGGCCGGGGCGGCTCGTGCGGCGGCGGCGGCGGCGGCGGCGGCGGCGGCGGCGGCGGCGGGGGGGAGGGGGGCGGCCGTGGTGGCGCGAGGGGCCGCGGCGCGCGCCGCGGGGGGAGGGGAGGAAGCGTCCGGGCGCTGCCGGGTGGGAGGGGCGCGGCGGGGCGGGGGCTCTCTGCCAGGGGGCCGCCAGGCGGGGGCCTCCCCCCTTCCCCCGCGGCCGCGCGCCCTCCGCCTCCCGAAAAGGCCGCGGCTGCTCTTCCGCCTCCAGGTCGCTGCGGCCAGCGCTGGGCCCCCGCGGGGGCCGGGCCGGGCCGGCGGCGCCGCCGCTGACAGGGTGCGTGAGGGCCGCGGCGGGCGAGGGGCCCGCCGGCCCTGGGGAAGAGGTGCCGGAGACTGCGGTGCTGCTGGGGCGCAGACGTGGGCGCGGGGGTCGGCGATGGCGCCGGCTTCGGGAGATGGAGGAGCAGGAGGCTTTGGGACGGCTCTTTTGGGCGGTCGGCAGCAGCAGAAGCCGTTGACGGAGGCTGTTGGGCTCCCGGCGTTGGTGGGGCCGCGCTCGCCGCGTGCACTTGCGTGGCTAGGTGCGCGGTTTTCCCCGGGGCAAATGGACAGTCAGGGCTTGAGTTCTCCCTGACTGCAGGACACGGAGCCCGGTGTTGGGCTCTCACAGCAGAGGAATGAAGATAATGATAGGGTGAGAGTGGGGTGTCTCTGACAAAGGAAGTTATGCCCTTTCGGAGCCACTGGTCTAGGATGAGGTGTGTTTTCCTGAGGCCAGAGAGGAGGAAGGACCAATAAGGTCTGTCATACATTCCTCCCTGTTTCTCGACCTAATGGTAGAGTCTGGAGGAATTTCTTTTTGTCAGGAATAGTTAGTTGCTCTGGCCCTGGAGACGCTTATCCTGACATGCAGTATTCTCAATGATAGATTTCAGAAGCCGTTTATATGAAGCTATCATGACTGTGCTCTGCCCTTAGGGTCTGGGTGAGAGGAAAGTTGATTTTAGAGATGTAATATTCCTGTGGTCGTGAGGCCGTGGGCAGGGGAAGACAAGCATTTGGCACAAGCGACAGTCAATATATTTGCTTTTTTTCCTTTCATCTGGAGTTAATTCTCAAGAGGTCAGAGATACAATGGACAGAGGTTAGAATTTTAGGTTCGTGCTGTTACGTACTGAATAATAAAATGCTTTCCAGCCATGAATTAATAGATGTGAGGCAACTATTGCTGCTTGTCTTTTCGAAACGCTAATTGGATGGTCTTCTTCATGCTTTAGCATGATTTTTTTCTAGACTCATACTGCCTGAGTCTCAGAGGAAGTGGTAAAGAGATAGTGGGTTTGTGTTGTTTGCCACAACATTCAGCATACAAAATCCAGGAGTGGATCAGATACTGTCTGTCAGGCCTTAGGCTAGTTTGGGTTCACAAATATCTGTGCACTACAAAGTCTCTGTGTTGAAGTGACGAAATTTCTCACCTTTGATTTCAGCATCGCCAAATATAGTAATGTTCAGCAACTTCAGCATCCAGATGGGATGATGAATTCTCTGAATCAACCTCAGGATATTGTCTCAGCTTGTAAAGTTCTTGATCTTTGTTTGGACTAGGACTGAGATTATATATGTGGAAATTAGGTCTATGCTGTGAAGAAACCATTATTTGTCCTTGCCATGTAAGTTTGGGCATTTATTCTATTATAGCAAAGGACCTATTGATAATACTCTGTTCAAAGTTAATGAAATTCTGTCATAAAGCCTTATGGAAATATATAACTTATCCCAGAAATTACTGTCCTGGCAACTTGCTACAATTTTACATTGCCTTTTTATTCTTCCTTGTCAATAGGATATTTTCACTTAAGTGCCTAATGATCGCCCCCATTCACATATGAAGTGAAAGTGGTAATAAAAAATCACTAAATCAAAACTGACCAGTGGCAGCACAGAACCTTTCTTGATTAATGTCACGTCTCCATCAGAAATAAAACAATGTCACCTACAAAGCATGGATAAGTAGATTTTATTGGAGCAAATCTGACCTAATGAAAGGCAAAGCTGATCTAATCAAGACTACTTCCTTCACTGTCCCTCCTCAAAAATTAGGAAAATATTAGAATTACAGTCTGCCATACAATTTAGTTCACACCTCTCTCCCACCCGTTGTAAGCTTGCATTAAGAGATGCAGGACCATCATAAAAAAACTGGGAAATGCTGGGCATAGCAAGTCATAGGCACAGAGGACTTGATATCAGCTGTGCAATGAGTCCAGACTTACCTGCACGTATCGAGTCTGCTTTATATGTGCAGGTCAGCTGCATGGCCTGTGTCTGGCTTCAGACCTATTAGGTGTTGTGGCTGCTGTCTAGGTTTGTTCAGATTTGGGTCCTGTGGATTTATATGCCTTAAGACTGCATCGTGATATGGTCTTTAATGACCTAGCCATAAGCTAGTTTCCCCAGAGGAACCCTCTCTCACAGTAGGGATGATATTCTTGGGAGAGCTTTTATGAGAGGAGGCTAGAAGAATTTCCTGCCTTTAGTTTAGCAATATAAAAGCTAAGAGGGAGATTTTACGTTGTCTTAAAAGGAGTACAATAAATAACAAGGTGGGAGAATTGTGATTTAAACTGAAGACAAATGTGTATAAACTGTCAATTAAGGAATTTAGGCTTAGAATTAGAAGATCTTGGCTTCTCAGAGCAATGGAGTTATGGAACGGCTTTCTTTTATTGAGGGCAAGAAGCCCACCTGCTCTGAAGGCGGACAGCTTATAAGAAGGATTTTGTGATGTAGTCACCTGAGATAGCAGGAGACTAAACTGCAGAAGCTTTACAATTCTGTGTTTCTAGTTAATATGGTTTTTAATGCTTATTGCATGTATATTTTAATGTACAGTTTCCTGCACAGCATTACATTTCATTGAATCTAAAATTATTAATTTCCTTTAAGGCTTTTCAGGAGTGCTATCATCCTGCTAAACATTAATGACTTTATTTCTGTAACAGGGTTATGAAATGGATGGTATTATCCTATCTTACATTCAGGAAATGGAAAATATCAGCACTTCCAGATACATATATGGAGAAATGGAAGACCTTCAATTCCAGAGTAGAAAACACTTTATAATATTCAATGTATACTGAAAGTTCACATCCCACTGACTTCAGGTGTACCTGCTGATATTCAGCATCTCTGCGTCTCTGCCACAGATTACTCAAATGAGATGGGAGGGACATGGGAAATGTTGCTCACATTTGAGAGTAAAATCTGAGCCTTTGACTGACACTTTCTCTTCACTCATACCTACAGTAGTTACTGTTAGATTCCGCTTCTCTCTTGCGGTGAAACAGGTATCACATTATTGCACGTAACAGTATTTCTCTGCATCCTTTCCTTCTGTATCATGTGGTACTGAAGAGTGGAAAGAGCTCTGGGGAGTAGAATCAAGCTTACTTTATCTGTGTTTCTACCCCCCCCCACACACACACCCACATAGATTGCCTTTCCTCCTTTTGGCCTCTGGGTGAGGGAGGATGCTGGCTAAACGCAGAACAGTTCCCTTCATGCTGTTAGCATAAAAAGTAGAGGTATGTTAGTACTAGTCCTAAGCAGGTCCTGTGAACCTCATGTGAAGTGACTCCAAAGCCTGGGAGAGAGCCACAGAGGATTCCTGCTCAGCAAGACTGTGCACAGTTCTAGCTAGACACAAAGCCTTCGCAGATCCTCTCTTACTTTCTTCCCTGGCTCTGTCCCAACAATAGTGAGCTGCAAGTGGGAGGACAGGGGAGCCAGATGGAGCCAAATGCAATCCCTGAAAGGTGAGGTGTACCTTTTTTAAGGAAAGGAAACAAATAGCCTTTTAATGGCTTTTTCTCAGTTAAATGCAACTTGCTCTGCCAAAACATAATAAACGGCGCCCTCATGCATGAACAAACAGGAGTGGCAAAAGTCACTGAGACTGTCAAGTAAATTTTATCCTCCTGAAGCTTTTTCTCTCAGGAGGTAACAGTAGGGCCCATAGAATTAAGATAAATGCAGCTAATTTCCTTTTAATGATGATTTGATTATTCTTTCATTACAAGTAACTAGTTCCCTTTTCTAATTATATGGCTTGCTTTTATCCAAGAAAAATTACCCAGTTTATGGGATTGTACCATTAAGGTCCCGCATCCATGAACAATTCGTTGTGGTGCTATGAAATTGCTAGTTTCATAAAATGTCTATATTGCAAAAGATATGTATAGATTTTTGTCTCTTCTGCTATTTTGCAATGGCAGTGACAACTGAGAAAGCAGGTAGGAGGAATGGGTGTGCAAGACATAAAAATGAAATGCATAGGGCAGAAAGCATAAACCCTACACGTTTAGCATGGCTTTAAGGGAGTGAGTAGTATTGGAGGGAAGGGGGCACTGGGGAGCAAGACAGAAATGTATAAAGGTGCACTGGTACTTCATCAGTTGGTTGTTTAGTAAATTCAGAGAAAGCTCTTTCTGTTATGCCTTTGATCTCTGCACTTCTTCCTTTTCATCTCCATCTTCTTCCCCTGCAGCTGCCTTATGAATGCACGTTATCCAAAGGGGAGATGTGACATCAGTCAACCAGATTACACAAGGTGGGGGGGTGATTGGTGGCAGGCAGTGTAGTTAACAGTATGTTTAAGGTATGAAGAAGGGCTCAAGGCCCACAGGCAGGTTGCTGCGGGCCACTATGATTAGCTTGGTTTCCTAGTCTTGCGTAGGTGTGACGGCCCAGGGGTGTAAGCAGGCAAAGCTGGTGCAGAGAGGTAATATCTCTTACTAGATCAGCTGATAGAGTTGGAAAAAAATAGACCGGCATTGGATCTGAAAGCATCCAATGAAGTTCTCTATATATGCTAGATGGTAGGGAATTTTTTTTTGTTCTATGCCATATATAATGTTAGCATCAATAGGTACTTGAAAGTCAAGTATTTGCCTATATAGGGAAACTGACTGGTAAAGGAATTATTAATAATTATACCACTGTAGGTAAGCTAGGGAAATTCCCTACGTGGAAACTCCATTCTAGAAAAAAAGCCGCTTTCATTCTGAAATAGTGTGTCTGCTAAGGGAGCAATAGCAACAGAGCTATAGTTAGCAGATTATTCCCAGTGTAAGCAAACCATAAGAATAAAGGAAGTAAAGGGAGGAGACAGAAAAGACAGAGGTATAAAGAAAGTAGATAAGTGGTTAGCCAAAGTTAGCTGTGGGAAGATGTGATGTAACTATCCTTTCTCACGTGAACTTTATAGGCTAAAACAAAGCTTATAGGAAGTCTCCGAAAATAAGTTTGTTTCAAGATATGGTATTTTTTTCAAACTCAGTATTGAAGAGTTCTTGGTCTTCGATCACCTTAAGCTGGAAGTAGGATGTGTATGTATTGAATTCTTCTGTAGTTTGTAATGACAAGATTCTTGGTTATAAGTTTAGTTAGGGCTTAGCACTGTCTTCCTTATACAAAGATCAGAAACTTGAGGACTATGAAAAATGCATGCTAGATCCCTAGCTAGTCGTGATTATGTACCTGGTGCACAATTAATAAAGGCTTACATATAGAATGGAATAATCCTTTAGTGCAATAGGGGGTGACGTATATTTATAGGTACCAGGCTGAAATACACTTTGTCAAGCCAAGAACAGGGCACTATACATGCATCTTAATAATTAAATTAATTGAAGTGGTTAACATACAGCATTTTTGCTTTACTGAAATATGTTTTTTACCATCATTCTTATGTGTCGTCATTATAAGCAAGCTGCTTAATGATGGCCCATGCTAATGCAAATTATATCACTTAACTACATATATTAACATTATAGAAAGCCTCAGATATGCAGGATGAGCAACCATGGAGCTACAAGCAAGAAAAAAAGCTCAAGACTACTGAAACAGGTACCGAGGCAGTGGGTTGCCTCCTACACTACAGGGATGAGATTACCCAGGGGAAATTTTATCTTCTGGAGAAACCTCAATGAGAGAGTGATCTCCCATTTCCCTCTTTGCACATTCTGGTGCTAATAAGAGAGTAGAGCTTTCTGTTGAGGTAACGAGCTTGCTTATGATCTATAGCACAAAAAATAGCAAGATCACACATTGCTGATGCTGTGTTGGTAGGCAATACCATTTCTACAGTGGGAGATATTTCTGAATGGAGAAATTCAAATGTGAAACTGATCCAGAGATGACTACAAAAGGAGTTTAGTCTGAGGGTGCTAGATGTTCGCTATGGGAAACAGCGATACTGGGAGGAGTTTTCAGATTTGATTTCCATGTACTTGAACACTGGAGACTTTCAAATTAAATAATCAGAGAAGTTGAAATTAAATTCCAGGATTTATTTCATTCCGTTTCTTTATTGGACTCCTCCCAGTACAGCTAAATGGTTCCTGTTCTTATCAAATTATTCTTGTTTGTGTAGCTTTCAGTAAAGTATTTTTGAAAGGTTAGATGTTATTGATACATAATTAGCAGGGTCCCCCTTCTTAATAACAGGGAATTCTGTGAATTAATTTAATTTCTGTACGTTCAAAGATAGTGTTTTTATAAATCTTTGCGTATGCATAAAAAGTATGCAGGGGTCATTAAAATCATAAGATAATTAAAGGGAAAGCTGTAGTATAAAAGATTATGTTAAGTGTATCAAGTAATTTCATAAATCTCTGCTTTTTTGACATTACTGATTATCACCCTTCTTAGCCATTTCATTCAAATATGTTCTTGGAGAGATGGTGGTTTTTCTTTCCTGGATGCAATATTGGAGGAGTACTGGTTGGCCAGTTTGCCCTGTTGTTTCTATGCCACTGTCACGACGGCAGAGCAGCAGATGAATTTCCTGCTCTGAGACTTTTCAGAAATTCAGATTTATTCTACTAAGAAGACTGCAGAACTTTTCTCGTGAAAAAAGAAACTATATTCTTACATTATTAGTGAAGGCAGTCACTTGGTATGGGAGATGTCTTTTCAAGTTTCCGTTTTGCCCGTTTTTAGGCTGTTGGGTTATTTTAAATGTAGGGCGATCTCTCTTGTCTTGTCCTTATCTTGAGTACAAGAACCTTTTCAAAGTAGATGTTTTCTTGACCATTAATTTTCTAGTGACCCCACCTCATGTTACAGCAGATAATTCTGGACCACACCTTCGCTTCGCTTCTCTTTCGATAGAAAGTAGCAATCAGTTACATCTCTCAGTTTTGGAAGGCATTTTTACTTCAAATGGTTTTAGTGTCTTAGACATCGCACGGGAAGTGCTGTGCTTCAGAGTTGGTTTCATAACCTGCCTTATTAACGGAGCAACTCTCCCTTGAGACCACTATTAGGAATACTAGTGTTGTATTCAAGGTTTTGAACTGTAAGATAGTTACACCATTTCGAACAGCTCATTTCGATTCCATTTTTTTTCTAAGAAAACAGTCCTTTGATAAAAATAACTGGATTTAAGGTTCTTTAGAATTGGCAGGTAGTCATCACTGAGGGCAGAAAAGTCTAATATGAAAAAGGCTCTCTCCATAGGAGAGTGTTATTAGTCTCTGGTGATATGTTCTTGTCTAGGTAGATGCCCAGATAAGATTTAGGCAAAGTGGGGGGCAAACACAGTCTGTATGGTAATAATGTGAAGTAACAAAGATTTTATACGGTAGGTAATCATTTGAAAAATAATGAATGCTCCAGTTTATGATAAGTTTAAAAGGAAGTCAAGAACCTCTTTTAATGTCTTGTGGAACTATTTGATCGAATAAGTAAAACTACGTCATTGAACCTTTACTGAATATGTGGAATTCATTCCTATAGATTAGTAGGAGGATGTGTCCTAGAAATGTCAAGTCTGTTTTCCAATACTTTGTTAGGACATTCCCACAGAAAGACAGGCATGGATTTCTCCCTTGTAGGTTTAGTTCCAAGTTGCCGAAATTTCGAGCATAGCAGCCCTAACAGGCTTCGTAGCCTGTGAAAGGTAATTGGCATTTCCAGAGGACAGTTCTTCCCATCCCACTGAGGTTCAGGAGCTTCAGGAGGTGTCTCTTTCCGGGTGCTTAAGCAACTGTGCTTCTAAATAAAATGAAATAGGATGAACGTGAGCCAAAGTCTACAAGTATAAGAGCAGTTTGATAAATGTTCATTATGGCTGAGGTTTGCTCCCAGTGGACCAATACAAAGATTGTATACTAATTAAGTTCACATAAGTTCACTCAGAAGGCACTAAAACGGTAATCAGACCCTAGCTGAGGTCTGTGTATGGGGCTACATTTCATGCTATGTTTGAAGGGTCATTTGTTGGGGGACTAATTTTTCTCTTGTACTTCATACCTAAACACTTTCATTTAAAGTTATGCGTTTTCAGCTGGAGAGGAATGTTCTATACTGCTGATGCCATTTGGTTTATTAATATTCTGGGCACATGGAAATTTAATTGGTTTGAATGAACAGTAGTTGTAGGGCCTGTAAGTAGGAGGATTGTAATCGGGAGTCATTTAGCACTTTACTTTCACAGAGCACAAACTCCTTATGACTCACATTAAAAGGATAAGGCTAGATTTTCATCTGGTGTAAATCAGAGGAAAATGTTGCCTGTTGTGAATGTGTGTGCCCTTTGTATTTAGTTAATTACTTTAAGATTTTTCTAATACATCCATTATAGGATTTGCACAATATCATGTAGTCCATCCATGCTTCTGAAATTCTTCTCTTAAGACCTTTCTGGACACTTTCGGTTTCTCATCTATCTTTGTAGTGAAAGACTCGGAACTGAACACAGATTTCAAGGTGAGGATATATTGATTTAGACAGCCGTTTAATACTTTTAGGATTTTTTTTTTTCTGTCTGATACTTCCTTATGTTTTTTCAGCTTTTCAGAGTGCTGCTAAACATGGTGGTAAGGTTCTTATTTTGCTGACCACATCAATAGTCAAATAATTTCTTCCAAGACTGCATTTGATAACATGGTATTTCCTCTGTTTTATGTTGTTCATTCAACCAGTCTTTGTTAGGTCTGTAGGCATGTACTTGCAACTATATCTCAAGCTTCTGTTTTGGCTGTCAAATAACAGTGTCACTTGTAAATTTACCCTGCTCGCTCTCTTTTCCAGATCGTTAATCAAGACATTGAGCAGTAGCCTGCATCTGCACAGTTAATCTTTGGCTTCAATGAGAGTAAAACATGCGTTCCCACTTTTTTGCCTACATCAGTGACAACAGCAGAACTCAATGCAGCTGACGAGGTGGCTAAAAAAAAATCTTCTTGTCCCTATAGATCCTAGCATTGGTTGAAGATGGAACCAGTTTAAATTAACAAAAGTATATACTGTGACTAGTTGTGGCAGCATCACAGTCTGAGGGTGCTTCCAAAAAACCTGTAGGAGTTGCAGGAGTGGAGTCCATGCATGAGTGTCTCATACCATGTGCAGAACCATGCAGTTGTTATTTGGAATCTAACACAGTCCCAAATTGTTACCTGCTCAGCAGCTAACGCCTGTGGGAGACAAAGTGTGGGCTACGGTGTAATGGCTGCATGACTTGCTCTCTAAAATACACATAAGTGTGACTGGTGCACTGGAGATTATTGTACACAGTAGACAAGATACACAACAGACTTACAGTGACTGCAGTGCAATCTATTTTGTCTTTCTCACATCAGACTTTCTAGTCATTAACAGGGGGATTTCTGCATATAACTTCTGTGATCATTGTGGTTCATTCAGCAACCATGGGGTAGCATGGGAGGCCTACAGTCCTTATAAACTCTACTTTCTCTTTTTTCCCTATGTTATATTCCCACATCTTCAATTTAGGATGACTAAGTCCTGGCATCTCTGACATTGCCAAATAATTGCCTGCCCCCTAGTCAGCTGTGGGCTTTCCACTGTTTTCGTGCTCCTGAAATACTGATGCTGCTTCATGGCAAAAGAGCTACTTGAAACTTGTGTACAAAATCCTCATACAAGATATTCCTTTCTTTAATTCATCTCATCCCTCAGATGCACGTAGGCAACTTGTGGAAGGAATGGGCTGGGGAGCGGGAGAGAGAATGTGTGAGCAGATGGGGAAAAATGGGATCAGATATGAAAACACCAGGAAAGGATTCACAGCTGAGAAACCTGAACAAAAAAGAAGTGTTTGGTTAGTTGGAAATAGATGGTAATGTCTGTTTCAATTTGGCAAGGAAGATCAACTTACTTTTTGGCATTTTGCTAAGGCAGCTCCTGAGGGAGCTGAGCTGAGCTGCTTCTCACTTGGGTACCTAAAGATTTCTTCTGAGGATGTTTAGATGCCTCTTTCTTTCTATATGTAGGAATCTGCCTGATTGGAGCTGAGGGTTTTCACTGGGCAGCAGGGTGGTTAGGAGTTTGAAGTGCTTCTCGAGTATCTTTTGAAAATCTAGCTTTTGATCTCCATGGGATTGCACACCTCTAGTGTCTACTGTTCCTGAATCTCACTGCTGCCATGGTTAGAAAGCTTCCAGTTTTCAGTTTAAACTGATTCATGGAGTCCTATTTGTTTTTCATACCAACACACTGCTACTTCCATCTTCCCCTATCCCTCCTCTTCCCTTCTCCAGTGCATTTGGAACAGTCCCCTCTGCTGGATTAAACACACTGACTCTGAAGAACGATTACACTGATAGTCAAGGCCATTCTCACAGAATCTTAACTAAGAGCCACCACTCTGCTTTGTACACATCTTAACCTTGCATCCTATGCCATAGCCATTCTTCCAGGCCTGTCTCTCCTCTCAGATTTGTCTTTAATTACAGAGAGTAGAAATATGCTGTGGGTGCTTTTGGGCAGGCAGTATGGGGGATGTGGGAAGGCTCTGAAGCACAAGAGCAAATTCTGTGCATGTTTCAAGGTGGGAGTCTGCTTTGTTGGAAGGCTCCACCTCAAATGCTGCAATTCAGCCTTGCAATTCACTCATGCTGCCTGCACGAGCCTAGCTGAAACCTCCTGTGCAGTAGGCTCTTCGCCACTCCAAGCAGCCTCCGTACCTGTTGAACCTGAAATTGTCATTGTTCAACATGGAATACTTGGCATGTTAGGGCATCCTAGCGAGATCTCCATAGGACTTTCAATGCTAGCACATTGACTTCTTTCTCTCACTGATGGAAATGAATCTTATACCTCTTGGCATCACGTTTAGGTTTCTCAGCCCTGCATTGCGTTGGCAAGGGGTTGTCAGATTGTGCTTAGCTAGAAACGTGAGGTCCTTCTATTTTGCTGCTAAATGACGGGCTTCCAAGTTTATAGCAGAAATTCTAGTGTTAATCTCTAAATATGTGGCTTTGTACTCCAAGATCTTCAGTTTTATTCTGCCTGTGTCACTCTTAGTCCATGCGTACAATACCCTGATCCTCCTCTGCATTGACAAAGTCTTTCAATCTTGTGATGTGCTCTAGTTTCATTAGCATGTTTTCATTTTCTTGTGCCAAGGTCATTAATGAAAGTATGAAATAAGATCAGTTCCAAGGTTCCAAGTTCGAAGAAGCCATAATTGGTTGTGCAGGATATGTTTTGCAGATAAACAAAGGACACAGCAGATCCTCATGGGGGCAAATCAGCCTAATCCTGGTGACCTTTATAGAGTTATCGTGATTATTCAGAGGATGTTGCTTCATTTTGGTCTTGCGTCCTGCATACAGCAAAACAGTTCCTTTTCCTGCCTTATGAGAAATGGAATAAGATTTGGAAGAAGCATGATTAGAGGAATAACACCAATATCGAGGTGGTGGCCAGTGAGAAATAACTAGTCTCTTACTACTGAGTGCATTTTGTAGCAATTTGGTAAAGGAAAAAAAGGAGAGGGTCTTAACGGAGATTTGGGAAGAGGGGGTGGATATGCTAGCTGACTGCTCTGAATAGCCACATAGGGAGGCCTTACAGAAATGCTCTATGTTCTCAGAGGCATAGAGTCAGAAGTGTATTGTCCTCCTAATGTGACTCAAACAGCCACTTGTGAAAAATAGATATGCCTTTGTGTAACACATTAATCAAGCTTATTGCATGTCTTCTCATGTATGGAATACCATTATCATGATTCATATGTACATTTTACCTTATTTTATGTGCAGAATTAATCGCATTTTCTGTGGAATGGAAAGACATATTCAGTGATTTTTGTAATAAATAACAATGAATACTTTGTTAAACACTGAGTTAAACGTTATGTTAAATCAAAAAACATTATTAAGCATTTGAAAACCTGTTAGGAGTAATAAAGCCTGTGGGCTCCAGGAGGGTTCGCACAGAATCACACAGAATGGTTGAGGTTGGAAGGGACCTCTGGAGATCATCTAGTCCAACCTCCCTGCTCAAGCAGCATCCTCTAGAGCATATTGCCCAGGATCACATCCAGATGGGTTTTGAATATCTCCAGCGAAGGAGACTCCACTACCTCTCTGGGCAACCTGGTCCAATGCTCTGTCACCCTCACAGGGAAGAAGTTTTTCCTCAGGTTCAGATGGAACTTCCTGTGGTTCAGTGTGTGCCCGTTGCCTCTTGTCCTGTCGCTGGGCTCCACGGAGAAGAGACTGGCCTCATCCTCTCGACACCCACCCTTCAGATACTTGTACACGTTGATGAGATCGCCTCTCAGTCTTCTCTTCTCCAGGCTAAACAGGCCCAGCTCTCGCAGCCTTTCTTCAGAGGAGAGATGCTCCAGTGCCCTCATCATCCCCTAATCGCAGAGGGCGGTTGCCCCTCTGTGTTCCCTAATACCTGTTGCTGTGGTACACCAGCCATTTTCTTGTCCCTTTCTGTCTCTCTTCTCTCTATTTTACTGACGCTCTGGGTAAAAACAAAGAAGAACAAGAGATTACTTTCCAACTGGTAGGCTTTAACCCAGTGCTGACATCCTTTTGCCTTTTCCTCATGTTTGGATCTCCATTTTTGCAGGCTTTCCTGACCTAAACAAATCTGAGTTAAAAGGATCTTCCCAAATTTTTGCTGGTCCCCTGGATCTGTTGTGTAAAGGAGGTGCCTGCCTCTTCTGGTAACCCGAAGAGAAATTTTTTAAACATGGCTTGTATTTTTTGATATCCAAAAATCAAAAGGAGGAGAGTTACTGGAGAGACATTTTGGCAGGGAGTTGGTGGTCTCTGTTGTGAGGGTTGATGGCTGTTTGTAGGATGGAGTAGCAAAGTGCATGAGAAGCAAATTATTAAGCTGACATTTTTAAGGTTGTCCTCATTTTAGAAGATGCCACTGTCAAAAGTGTTACCAACAGGCAAATTTATATTTTGTCTGAGGAGAGTAAGGACACAGCAAGACAGTACATCCTATTCCCTTAGAATAATGTCCCCAGAATAGGCGCAAGCACACACTAACCCTGCATGAGCAGTGCCTGAAAGCTGTGTCCATTCACAATCTCCACGCTAAAGCACTACTTTTGGCGTAAGTTCATTTAATTACAGCAGGTCAACATGCAGCACACTACAGAATGACAGGAAAGCTGCAGATACTTCCCTGTAACATCTCTTAGAATTGCTTTCTTTTGGCAAGTGTCTGTATAGCCTGAGCTAGGCAATTTACCTCGTAATAATAAATTATGCTGACTGAGGGCGTTAATTAATCTGTAAGCCAGCAACATGACTCTAGAAGGTATTTTCCCCCATTGTTCAGTAAGCACTGTTAGAATAAAAGACACTTTTCTTCCAACTGATGTGGTTTTCTTTTAGCTGTGGGTTTCTTTAACTGATGTGATGTCTCATCATCTGGGCAATCAGATAAGTGGAGGAGGAAGCAACAATCTTTGGGATGGAGATGGAAGGGTGTTGTAGGGGGATGCAGCAGATTTTCGTGCTGTCTGTCATTGTGTTTGTTTTGAAGAGGCAGATTTTTACAGTCTCTGAACACTTGTAGTATCATATAATATCCCCTGGAATGGTCCCTTGCCCAGTTTGTGACAAAGTGACGCTCCAAATGGGATTGAGAGAGATAACCTAAGCAGTCGGGTGTTCAGTAATGTGCAGTAGCAGGTTGCCATTCTTGCAGCCTAGCTCTAGTTCCTTTATTTTTATCACACTGAGGATCCTAACTAGTGCTGTATCCCCTATGTGCTTTTCTTATACTTATTTTTATTCCAGCACTAAGCACCTGTCAGTAACAGGGCCAAGAAACAGTCTTCTCAAAAAGGCCGTAAAATTCAGGCCTCAGTACAGGATTGTGGTGGTAAAGCCACCAGCTGGAATACTGAAAAACAGCATTTGGCTGTTTGTCAGAGCACAAAGAGGCAGGTAACAGCCACGCCAAAACAGGTAGCTGATGGAATAAGTTGAGATGTCAGGAGAAGAACGTGGGATCGTTTCAAAGAAGGAGGTACCTACTTTTATACTGAAGAGAGAGACTCCTCCAGCAGCTTTACTGAATCTGGCTCCAAACAGGATTTAAACCTTTGCCAGAGCTTGCAATGAGCAAGGAGCCAATCTAGCTAACGCTAGTTTACAGGCTTTCCCACAAGGATCCTAGGTGGACACGAGGATGACAGCTTTCCTTCATATGGCATTGATCTCTATCAGTTCAGGAGGCAAAAGGGAGGGGTGGAAAAGCTTGTGCCTCCTTGGCTTGAGCAGTCATGGAGCCACATCTGAACGTGCAGTATTGCCCTTTTTAATTCCCTACGTTAGTGTTTAGGCTGTAGTTCCGCTGTTTTATCAGTCCATAGTCTTAAGGGGCTCTTTGATTGCACTGGAGAAGGAATTGCCATTCCCAGCTGGACACAATTGTTACTGTGTATTGCGTATTAAGTAGTAATCTGAATGCTACTAAACTCAGAGCAAGTCTGTGAAATGTAGTATATATAAATCTTTTCCCTCTGACATGGATCCAGCTGGAGTAAGGCATGGAAAGGGAAAGAAAAAAAGCCTTCACGTCCCTCATCTCTTATTGTAGAAAATCCTTTTTGTTCCAATTTCCCCACATTCTTTGCATTCTTTTGCGATGACGGTTGGATCTGGAGCAAGAACCAGCCAGACCATGAACCTGCTGCAAAGCCACAGGCCTAAGGCACAAAGATAAACCTTAGTGAATACTCCATCGCAGGAGAAGGGGAGTGTGCCTTGTGCAGCATCTTTCCTGGAGAGGGAGGAATGGAGAGGGAGCATCAGGAACAAAACTTCTGATGAAATCTATTCCCTTTCAGTGAGATGGAGAGGAAAGTTCTCTGGCCTTTTTCCAGTGAAAATGGCAGGACCTGCCATTTGGGCCCTAAACTCTGGACGTCATACAACCTACCTTCCTGTGTTGAGTTTACCATTCATATTCTCCAATTGGGTCCAGAAGCTACAGGTAGAGTACTTCAGGAGGATACGACTTATATTTTAAAGTTCACTATGTATAGCATGCCTTGTACATGCAGTAAGGGGCTTGTTCCCATTAATGTTGCAATTTTCATTGCTGAATATTTGGGAGTAGCTTAATTCATCTGGTAGTGCAGGAATGTACCTGAATGGATCTGTTCTGAATGAGGTTGGAGTTCTCCAGGCGTTTGTCCTTTGAAGCATATGTTCTAAGGAGGCAGTTCTTTTTTAATGCCCAGCAAAGGATTGTTTGAGAAACCACAGCAACCTGCTCCAAGACACCCTCTAAGCATCTGTCCTCAGCTGGGAGGAGGAATATGGCCACAACACCGCATCCTGCTGTTAGAGGAAAGTAAAGCTGAGAAATAGGTAATGTTGCTTTTTTCTTGATCAAAGAAAGCGAAGTGAAACAGAAGCCTCACAGCCTTTTATTTCAATCTAATTGAATAGAAAAATTAAGGACAATTAGTCTAATCTGGACTTTATAGCTGAAATCTAATCTCTGTCAAAACACTTCTAGGATGGGCATCATGCCTGTTTAAAGCCATTATAATCATGGTAACAGAACTTGCACGCTAATTTGTGCTGCCGTTGCCACAAAGCACCTTGGTGATTTTCCTTCTATCCTCATTTCACATAGTAGGTGAGACTGAGTCCATGTTAAAACTCACTATCCGGTGGTGAAAGTGTATCTGCCTTAGGCAGATGCGTCAGTTAGTTGTTTAAGAGACATATAAACAATTTAAAGGCAATTATTTAAGGTGGAGTCTTGTGTGTTTGCAGGCATTGCTGTGCAACAGGCAGTGATGACTTGCCCGTAATATCTTTGGGTAGCTTCTATCACTTTGTCGTCATGACTGTACTTAGGGCATATCTGGAAGAATATCACAGTCTGCATGTGATTACTGCTTTATTTGTTTACAAAGTCGCTTCCATGTTTCCATCTCAACCCAGCCCTTTCCAGAGTTACAGGGGCACCTGGTATGTCGTCTGCTGAGGACATTAGGAACTTTTTAATGAACAACGAAGTGTTTGGAGCATAATAGGTAACTGCATTTGAGAACGCAGGAAATCTTTACTCATTCTGAGTAGCTCCAGAATACAGGAGGCTGTTTGATAGAGCTCCCATCAGCTTTCACTGCATAGATGTCCGTTTTGTGCTGCTAATAACCTCCTGCCTGAAGACGTATCACATTTCTCTCATGGAGTTTTTAAAGCTTTATCTGATTCAAGAGTTAGATCTAACCCCTGCTTCAAACACCACTAGAGAGCTTGTTAAAACTGAATGTTAAACATCTATGTTACATTCCAACACTTCATTTAATTTCTTTCTTTTTTGCACTTAAAGCACTATCTTACTTTTGTTTAAAGTCCACTTCCTTGTCTGTTTTTTTCATATGCCAACAAAATATTTAGATCATGTAGATTGCAGTGTGGCAGAGCTTTAAAATATTTAAATGTAAGCCAAGGACTGCTTTATAACTCATCATTTTAATAAGTCCGTAAGAACCCTGAAGTACTGGTTAAGCCTTGGGCCTAAAACACTCAACTGCTTTTTTACATTTCAGAAGTTCTGTTTTTACCCACAAATCTAAAGTTCCAAAATATTAGAAAACCCTCAGTTTATGAACAAAATGAGAGATTGTGTTAACAGATTTCATGCAGTGTTCAGGCTCTCAGTTCCTTGTTCAGGCACTTAAATACCTCATAAGCATCTGAATGATGCTTGAAAGGTTATGATGCTTAAAGGCTGTGGGAGCTGGGCGTAGTTAGTATCCCTGAAATCAGGGCACTTACTCAGTTGCACTGGCTGATGGTCTGTGTCACCAGGAGAGAAGGCAGGCCAAGTCAAGCAAAGCACATTTCATCCTCCAGATCCTTTCAGCAGGTCCTTTCCTAGGGCACAACTTGTTGTTTACAACAAAGGAAATGTTTCAACTACAACACAGTTCCCAGGGGGCACTTTGCTGTCTCCGTTAACCAGAGGAAATAAGACACACCTCCTCATGTGACCTCAACAACTTCTTTCTACCGCAGGGATACCAAAAGCCTCCTTAGGCTGCTGCTTTACCTTGTCAAAAGATGCTGCATTTGTAAACGAATATGGGCTCTTAGGTAGACACTGAGATTTAAAAAGGGCGGTTAGATTCTGAAATGCTTTAGAAAATCATAACAGGTCCTTATTCCAATCCAAAGGTCATGTGCTGCTGTGACGTATCCTGGAATAAGAAAAGCAGCCCTTCTACTTGACAAGTTGAAGGTGGCACTGCACACTGATACTGATACTGCCCTATTTATAACACAGATTGTTTCCCATTAGTTGAAAACTAGAGCTCCACTTTGCTGAGATGCTGTGTACATCCTGCAAAGCACTTTGACTTTATTGGCAGCTGGGGTTGCTTATCATCTTGTGAGAAGTTCTCAGCAGTTTACAGGAGCAGTTTTCAATAGGAAAGCAGTTCTCTGTGTTCCTCTGGATTATAAATAGATTGCGTCCTTAGCTAAAGGGTTTGTCTCAGTGTTCAGAACGGTGTTATTGAAAAGGTCAATATTTTATCAGTGTAGCTGTCTATATCTCAATATTTCAGAAGTGCTGAGCATCCATAATTCCTTGGTTTCTAGGTGCTCCGTTCTGAATTTCAATGTATATATTTAAGTATGTTATTCATTTTGTGTTCATGATGCAAACCATGAAATATTCTTTAATAAAGCATTTTTTGCTAGCAGTTGGCCAGGTTAAGTTGCAATCTTTTGTACACACAATATTTTATTCTGAACTTGCTTTTGATAAATACTAAACAATTTGAAGGAAGTATATGTCTCCCACCCCTTCATCCCATCATTGCTATGCTATCAGGCAGATGAGTAGACTAAAGGGCGATCCTGTGCATAGCTTTTGGAGGCTGATAGACCCACTGGCTGCAGCAGGGTCCTGGGCAGGTTCTGCACTCAGGATGGCCAGAGCCAGCCACAGCAACACAATGCTGACATAATGAAAACGTGAGAAATATACCAGTTAAAATACTCTTGCAAAATGGTGCCCAGCTCTAATCAGCACAGAGCAGAGCAAAGCAGCAGGAAAAACTGGGAAGTGGCTGACAAGAACTATCCAAAGGTGGTGGTTTAAAATCTGCCCTTATATAACTTGGTGAAGTCACCAAATATGATTTAGGTCCAGCAAACCCATTCAATTTCTTATCCTATAAATAGTTTGTTCTCTCCAGCAGCATAAAATTAAGGCTTAATAGTGGTTTGGCAGTTTCCAGTTGTTAAAGGGAAAAATCTGAGTATTTTGCCAGTTCTTGGTAAGGGAGGAGCATGGTGATACACCCTGCAACTCGTTTCCATTAGAGCACACTGGCTCTGAGTTAATGTTTGAACTTAACCCCTTTCTGGGATTTGACATATCTGATTATTAAGAACATATAAGAAACCCTAAACCTCAACCTAAGCTTCCTTTCCAAGATCCCTATCTGCCAGCATGACTCAGCACTGGAGTCTCTGAAAATCTCTCTATGCAGGATTTTAGCACCTCAGGTTCAGTGACTTGGCAGACTATCTCTGCATTTTTATGCAAACCATTTTCTATACAGACTTTTGGATTTCTGAAGAACAGGGGAAAACCTCCAAAATGGTTTTATGATTATCACTTATGACTCGGGTTTCCCAGCTTAATTCTGCGTTGCTAACTGGAAACACAGAGTTAAAGAAGACTGTAGTGGGATTACTAAAGAAGCCAGGCAGGAAGGAGAAAACAATGGCTTGGATAAAAACTTTCCCTCAAACATATATGGGTAATCAGGCTTAGGGACATGAAGAGGGACACCTCAGCTCCAATCCTGGGCTATGAGGTTGCTTTGTGAAGGCTGGGGAGACACTGAAGATCTGACCTGCAGGAATATAAACTGTACAGCGACAGAGGGTGCGGAGCAGGGTTGCTGAGGTGTGTCAGTGAGGAGCTGACAGCCTGGGAAGACTCACTTGGAGCTGGCTGCAAGCAATGCAGGCGGCTCCTGCAACTCCTGAGGAGGAGCCAGCAGGACCTGCCTGGGCTGGGAAGGGGGAGGATATGTGTAGGTAAGGGAGTATGCTGGGAGCAGCATGTGTGGCGGGGGGTTATACCTTGGACCTGTGTCCCTTTGATTTTTGGTGGGGAAGAATAAATAGGGTTTCTTTTGGAGAAGCTGCATGTGATTCATGGTAATCAACTGCTGTCGTAGGCTCCTGGGGGAAAGCAAACCTTTTTCAGGGAGAGCTGAAGTGGTTGTAGTTGGTCACAATGAGACTGTAACCCAAACCTTAGTGTAAACCTTGGTAAATCTCCCACGAGAGGAAGGCCACAAGCTCCTCCGCTCACTGAGCTTGCCTGAGGAGACTCCAGAAGGGAGTGTATGTGGCCCAGAAATCACAACAGGACCAAATTCTGCTTATGTTGCTTACTGTCCTTATTCTTCAGTTCGAAAATCACACAAATACATCACAGTCATCCCTGCCTTTGCTGTGGATCCTCTGCACTGAGGAGGTCCCGGACTGAGAGTCCTGAGAGGGCAGTGGACTGGCTCAAATTGCGGACCTGGTTTGTGTCAGTGGCACAACTGTGTGTATAAAGCAAGTACACTTAAGGGGGCTGTGATTCAGGCTGCCCCCGGAGCGCCTCTGTGCACTTCTCCATGATCTGAAGAGCCTACAGGGCTGGTGCTTCTTCCGAGCACCATTGCACCGCAGCTTCACCAACAAACACTGCTTCTACGGCCAGCCCTTTCCTTTTAGAAACATACCCAGCCCAAACAGGAGAGGACTGAATACACGCTCTTGATCCCGAGTGGATCAACTGAGGGGGAAAAAATACCTCTGCAAGATTCTCCTTACAGAAGTTTTTCATGGACGGCCCTTGCCATTACAGGAGTGGGGTTTTCCCCTTAGGAAGTGGTAAGGCTAACTCCCATATCCTATATTTCCGTGTGGATTTACCTGTGTCCTCATGGTCACCAAGGTCCAGGTGGTCTACACAGAACAGTGGTTTTGCTGTCTCCTCTCCTCGCTCCTCTCCCTCCACGGGTGTTTTGCAGTGAAGTTTCAGTCCTTTTGTGCTTTTGCCCTAGGATCTTGCCTCCCCTTAACAGTATTTTTTACTTCAGGGCAGGGCATATCTAAGCCAAAAACAGAGAAGTGTTTTTCATTCATAAAGGTTTCTGAGATTTAATTTTTATTCGTTGTGCAAACAAGAACGTTTTTTTTCTTTTGAAACGATAAGGAGCGTGTATGTTGTTAATTAACAAATGTATTAAATATTTCAGCAAGGAAAGTGTTTTAACAGGCACTCCTGGTTTCACACGCTATTTACTTATGATAGCTCAGGTGAAAAGTGTTGCTTGAGGGAAAACGTGACATGCTTACGCCAAGATAAAATTTCTCTCAGCCCAAATCATTACATTTACTTGGCTGTGACCCTGGTCATAAGAGTAGTAAAACGAGTTCATAAATTGACTTATATCAGCAGCCTGATGAAAGACCAGAGTCCTCAGACTTTGAAGACTGCTTGGCATTGTTTTGCGTAAGTTGTGCTGTTAATACTAATATCCTAGCCAATTTTCTATGCAGATAATTAAATGTTGCCTTCTGGACCGTCCCCTGTATCTTCACATGCATGTGGAGTGAAACCTGGTCCTACCAAAGGCAATGCTGAGCTTCACAAACATTTGTGACCCTGAGTTGGGGTAAATTGTATTCGAAACATTGACTTCATTGTGCCTGTATTTGACGCATCTCTATGGAAGTAAATAGTAGTTTGAGCTGTGCTTAACAGTGGTGCCTAGACATTTACATATGATGTACATTATGATCTTTACATATAGAGTACACTATACAGGAATACAGTATACTATTTGTAGTTTGATAAAATTACCAGTAAGCTAGTAGGTCTGATGCAATACACACAGGTCAAACCTGTGATCAACTGACACAGGGTTTGAAAGTGAGTGGTCAGAGAAGATGCCGTGAAATCAGTCTTAGCCCACAGCACCCATTCTTCTAACTTTTGATTTCGGAGATAAGAGGAGGGTACACATTCTCTTTTCTTCCATGTTTTAGTATTTAAAATGCTTTAATGCCTGAAGAAAATGTGAGATAAAAAGCAATCTGTTTCTGCATTTTTTTTCAGCCACAAATCAAATGGCATTTTGGGAAGACTACAGGCCTTACTGAGTAAGTGGTTTCACATCAAAGAATGTTGTTATTCATGAAGTAGAGTGGGGAGAAAGGACATTTTTGTTGTTTCCTCTTTACCAAGACTTGTTGTTCTGCTTCTTGGCTATATACAGAAGAGAATTCAAACACAACAGGCTTGTTCTGCTCTCACACACATCAGCACAGATCAATAACTCCACCAGAGTCAGGACCTCTGCATGGGAAGTCATACCAGTGTAATTATAGATAAATTGCTACAGTTATGCCAGTGTAATCTCCCATGTGGATCCTCTTATTACAGGACAAAGAGTGACTTTTTTCAGCTTAGTTTAAACCACCTGTTAAGAATCATAAACTGTGTTGAAAGTGGCTGCAGTTCATATTGGAAGAAAAATGCTCACATGGGGAATTAGGCTGCCAGCATGATTAATTAAATTCACACCTTCCTTTATACTGGTATAATTCCCCATACAGAAGCATCCATGGTTTGTGTCAGGTTCAAGTCAGTGTTAATCCTTCTTTCAGCCTTTTTATACCTCTGTGGAGATTCTCCTGCTAATAAGCTGTCCAAAAAGAGAATCTTATTTCTGATATTTTAACACAAATGTCCTTTCTGCTGTTGCACAGTGGTTGGGGAAAGCCAAAAGTGTGCTGATGTAATCATTTTTTAATAAGACTTTACAAATACACTCTCAGATCTCAAAGCAGTTGATGATGTCCAGTAAATATTACTGTTCCCAGTTTTACATCCTTTTCTATTTGTACTTGGTACAATACATGAAATCTTGGCCCCACTGAAGGCAGTGCCAGAAATCCTAGCGATCAGTGTGGAACCAGTTTTTGCCCTGACATTGCAAAGCAGTTTTCCAAAGGTTACCTTTGTTTCAGTTCCTAGTCCTGGGCTCACCCCACTACGCCACTGTTGTCTTCTAAAAGCGTTAGTGAATTCAGTAAATCTTCTCCCATGCGACAGGTTAGTTTTACCATC
The DNA here is from genome assembly GCF_040807025.1 of Struthio camelus. Taxonomy (NCBI): domain Eukaryota; kingdom Metazoa; phylum Chordata; class Aves; order Struthioniformes; family Struthionidae; genus Struthio; species Struthio camelus. Next base: position 24,932,252 of record NC_090944.1, on the reverse strand, counting down.
TCCAATTTTGATAGGATGGAACTATATGCACAAAAACTTGCTCAAGTCTCTGCATGAAGGCTGAGCTGAGGCTGGTAATAAGAACCCAGATCTCCAGGCTCCCAGGCCTCTTTTTTAGCCCCAGGGACATTTCTCCTGGTTGTTTGTCATGACCTGCTGCACCTCAGAAACCAGAACAGTCTCCCTTCCGTTTCTCAATCTGCCTGGCAAAAATATGTAATATTTGCAAATACAGCAGTCAGCGATTTCTGTGCCAGGTGAGTGTTCTTCGGCAAATGCAACACAGCTGGCAGAATGCAATGTCTTGTGCCGCGGCTGCAGTGACCTTCCTACTAGATAAAGCTGCACGGAGACCCGAGCAGCAAGAATACTCTGGCAGCAGTGGCTCTCCAAACCAATTGCGTGTTGACAGCACTTTTATTTTGAGTGAGTTGATGCATTTTCATTCTGTTTAAAAATACACTGAAATAAAATGGATACCCTTCATATGACTATTAAGTATAGTTCCCAGTTTTGATCTATTAAAAAATTAAATCCTATGTTTTTATTTCAGTGTATGCAAACCTTTGAAAACCTAGGTTAGAAATAAGTGCAAAATATATTCTAAGTAATTCTAAAAACATATATTCTAAGCCCTGAAAACACTATTAGTAAAGATGAAGCGAGAAATAGCTCCTGCCTCCCAGCTTGATTATGTGAAGTTTCAACAGCTCATATATGAGGTCAGAATCTACCTTCTGCGTTTTAAGGTTTTGGTGAGTTCAAATTTGAAGTAAAGCCAGGCCCATTTCTAAATACGAGAGCTGCATTTTTTTAAGGCAAAGGATGTAAGCTATACTGTCATGGAGACAGTTTTGACCAGTACCTTCCTTATATGTAAAAAAATGTTCAGTGCTCTGCTTAAAACTATAATCCCAGTTTCTCCATAAGGAAGTGCACAGAAATACCCTTCTGTTTGCTTTGACAGAGGAGAGCACCTGATACCTGTGCAGGGATGACCCAGGTGTAGAAATGATGACATCAGCTGATGATGATCAGTGATGATGATCAGATGATGATGATCAGGATGGGGCATTGCCATATAAAGTCAGGACTGGTTTCTGTCTCTGTCCTGACACAACTTCCTTGCACTTGAAGCTGTAGAATGTGAAGCAAGTGCATAGTCCTTGCATCACTCCCAAAGCACAGCTCCATGTTTTAAACTGAGAACTGTAGAGTAGTTTCTCATACAAGAAGATGCTATTCCGGACCAGAATGATTTCTGCAATCAAACTTGCTCCACTTTCTTGGCCTTCAGTAGACTTAAAATCCCGTAACTTTGCAAAGGTCTTACTCAGTGAGAGAAGATCTGTAAATGCTATGGTGAATATTTATGGTGCAAAATAGGTTCTTTAGCTGTGATTTTTCAGAGGCCAGCTCAACATTGTGCAGCCAGCTATGCGAGATGTTGCATCACACACCACCCTTTTCTTTTCCAAATGCACGTAAACTTCTTTGACCTGGTTTTTGCTGATAACAGCACACAACACAGTGATGGGAGAGAAATACGCACTTGAAGAATGAACATGCCACATGCTTCCTGGAGAGAAGAAAGAGCAATGCGTCTGATGTATGTTGATCACGTTTGCTTATTACTGGATGGATGGATGATGTACAGGAATGTACAGTAATGCACCTTTCCCTATCATTTGTTTCCACTCCCTTTCCCTTGAGGGATTCTTGTATATTAGGCCTGCTTCCTCAATACTTTTAAATCTTTTTATTGCCCTAATATGTTCACCATCCAGAGGTGATAAAAATGATCTGAGTCACTCCCGTGGGATGATGTAATGCAGCTAATGGATTCCCTACAGGCTGTGGTGTCTTCATTTGCTGTTCCCTGTAGCAGGGGTGATTCAGAAACCATGTAGCTAGGGCTCTTCTCATTCCAGAGCTGACTTCTGCAGAAGACTATTAAACATTCCTATTCTTCCTTAAATTAATTAATCTCATTTCTTCAAGCTTCTTTTTGCAAGCCTTCCCTGTACCTCCCCTGGGCAAATGTCATGAGCAGGCCCGTTTGCCCAGCTGCAGGGAGCAGTCTGGCTCTGCTGGTTGACGGAGGCACAGAGTAGTAAATAGAGATTTCCTTCTGACAGTGCAGATGAGTATTTCCCCTGTGCAGTAGGGCCCCTCTGCCCTCGCACAGGTTACAGGCTGCCTGTGCACACTATGAGCAAGCCTCCTCCAGTGGCATCTCCACACATCACGTGGCTCCACAAGGGCAGGATATTGCCTCTGCCATGGGAGTGCAAGTGCCACCACTGCTCCTGGGAAGCACTTCTGTCCCTTGGTGTGTCTGGCCGTCCAGAGCGAGAGCTTGGGCCAGCAGGCAGCCTCCTGCTCCTCCTGCTCTCCCCTGTTGATAAGTAGCCAAATTTGACAAAGCAAGGCTCGCTGGAGTCTGTGCCCATAGCCTGTTTTCTCAGAGGCTATTTGCACTGTGCTCCCTATATATATGTTTAATTATGTTGCCTCTGGCCCAAATGCCTTTCACCTGGAACAGGCAGATTTTCCTCCAGCACTCCAGTGTGCTCATATCGCTGTTAGAGTCGGCACACCAATAGTGTGCATTTGGGGGATGCCCAGGTACTCAAGCAGCCCACCAAAGCATTGCGTTTTATTTATTTTTAAATGTATATTTTATAATCTTAACCTCTTTGCAAATGTGCAGGGTGGCCATCTTTCTGTCCTGAGCAACACTAAACCAAGTAAAGTCCATCCCTCATGGGCCAGGCTGCAAACGGAGGTAAAAAGAATGTTCTCCATCCTCCAGTCTCCAGTGATTTCTGGCTCTACTCCTCCTTCCCACCCTCTGCAAAAGTAGGCTTCCATATTTGCACTTGACATGGTCAGGAGGGACCTCCGAGCCCAGGGAAAACCCAGCCTGCCCATCTCTCTTCTGGATGGGAATCATTCTCCGCTGCCAGGACATGGCCCCAGCAGCAGGACTTGTGGGGAAGTCCTTGTCCCTGGCACTGCAGAGCATGTCCACAGTGCAAGGCACTCACCTCTGCTGCTGCAAACGCACTCTGCTGGGTCAGAGTTGTTTAGCAGCTTTTGATGAGTTAATGAGGCTATAGCAGGCTTTCTGATAGATGAGATATTGTCCGTCTGTGCCATTCTAAGACAAATCAGTTCTCATCTGTCCTCCCAAAGCTGGCAAAAGCAGGCATTAAGCTATAAAGCAAGCATAATCTCTGCATTATCTGATCTTGCTGATTCCATGGAAATGTAATTACATGTTTATGTCTGATCTACATCTGTATACATACCAGTGGTTTATCTTTTATTGCACAGATCTGACATTAATGATCATAGAACCATAGCCACAAGTTCTCGTTAAAAAAATGGTCTTCATCCAGAAGAGATTGCTATAGGGATTTGTGCCAGTGCTATTCTGCAGTGTGAAGACTCGCTGTAAAAATACCTACTGACAAGCGGTCAACAAAGAGATGAGACACAATAAATTACTGGAGTCACGCACATCTCATAGTCAAAAGGTCAATCAAAAGACAGATGTCACTTTTGGTACCCAAGTGGACTGAATGAGCTTTTCAGAAGTGTCTAATCACTGCTAACAGTAATTTATCTCTTTGAGTCTTGTCACCATTATATCCTTCATGCTTGGGCTGCCACTTGCCACCACTGCTTTCAGAAGAGGCTGATCTGATATGGATTTCTGAGGGTACATGTTCCCATAGACATACTTGCATGCCTTGTGCATAAACAAGGCAGGAGACTTTCAAAGGCTGTGCCTCTTCGAATGAAGTGAGTAGTATTGTAGGCTCACTGAAGTTGCAGTCAGGGTACAAGTGATCTACAAAATACCCGCACCCTTCCCAAATTTTTTCAGAAAACCTGCTAAATCTCATCAGAACACTACAGAACATCCAAAAACACTCGCTTTCCTGTGAACCTGTGATTTAAATGGAGAAACGTACTAGAAAGGCTCTGAAATTCCACCTCTAGCTTTATAATAGAAACACCCACATTCACTCAAGAGCAGTGGTACTGTGGTGTGAAGTCTTCAGATTTCTTATGCATGCTGTGACATTTCCCTTCAATTTAACGGCATTAATCCTAGTCTGGGATTGCCTTAGCTTGTTGCTGTGATGCTCTTCCACCCAGACTTTTGCTACGGTTGAACAAATTAATACTTTGTGGTATGCAAAGCTTGCCATTTGGGTATTATTTTTGCGAGCTGGCTTTTCTTAAATTCCATAACCACCTCTCTCTCTATCTTTTGTATGTTACTTTCTCTGTAGTGCAAGCCCATCTGCATTTAGTCGAATGAGTGGGAACTGTGGGCACGCAACAGTATATGATCCCTTCTATTACATAATTAAATTGCTATAATGTATATGACTTAGGAATATGTCTGAACAAGTTACTATGAATCATACATTTTTCAGCCTGAATCTGCCCTATTTAGCTTTTATTAATCATTTCACTGTTCCTGCATTTTGAAGGAAAGCTTCCCCTTTACCAAACTCTAAGGAAAAAAAGATGGCAAGAGTGAAGCACGTTTTGACCTTAGTTATTCTACTGAACTATAAACATAAGCTGAATTATACCACATGCAGTTTTGATCAGAATCTGGCACAGTGTCTCTGTACCCCATAATAATAATAAGCTTCTGCAGTCCCTGCTGAACTGTCGGTACCAGCAAGCAATTACATGGGCAGTTGTTAAAATTTGACATTTCAAATATTTTTTGGCACAGAACTGCAGGGCTAGTAGATGCTCTTTTAAAAATTGGTTCCTAAATCTGTCAGTTCCTTATCCTTCCAGTTGCTACTTTATCCAAAAAACAAAAAAAATACCTGTTCTGAACAACTCCCCCTTGTCTTTAGGAGGATCCTGATCTGAGCAAAACCCATCTTGTCTTCATCAGGAGCTATGTCTGATTAAGGAGCGGGGATCCTGCCAAAACCGTTGCAGATATTTGGCTAGAAAGAAATTCAAGAAGTCAGTGGTAATGGAAAAAAAAAACACAATGTGTAAATCTTTGTTTTCAGTGGAGTTAATTTAGCTTTCACCGTGTAGCTCAAGCGTACAACTTGACACTCAAGTGTCTGTGGTTTTGCAGTCCAGTTTGAGTTCACAGTAAGTAAAACAGGGTAGCTGAACTGGTGTATCTGGAGAGCAGAAGCAATATGAGTCAAAAGTGACACATACCACTAGATTAAAGAAAACTGGTTAGAAGAATCACTGTTACAGTGCAGGCAGCGTTTGATGAGGAGCGTGTCCGATGGGCTCATGTGCTGATGTAGCATGCGCCTGGGGCTCTCCCCAGCCTAGTCATCGTGATGTTCTCCAGCAAAGTCTCATTTCTGCAGTTTGGCACCAGCCAGCAAGTCACTTGGTCGAATTGCCCATCCTTCCTGTCTTAGTGGTGTGTGGCTGGTTCTCCTAAAAAGGTCTGTGTCAAGAGGCTGTGTGTGTTGGAGACTGGAAACTCGCTTTACTGTAGATTATTTTGGTGATTCACCCTTTTCCCTTTATTTCTACGCCATTTCTGCTGTGTCAAGTGACAGCACAGTGGCTAAAGGACATCTTTTTACCATGTGGAATTTGATATTGAATGAATAATTGAAGCAGTGCGATGTATTTAAGAGTCAGGCTTGGAAAATCTCTACTGTAGTGAAGGGTCTGGCTGCTGTACAAAGGAAATGTAAAATACAATCCTGCCCTGTATAGGTGCAAGGAATTGAATCCACATGCTTTCATGAGAATTTAGTGTTTAGTATCTTGCAGAAAGTACTTAAGTCCCTGCATGTATGCGTCCAGCCTCTTTTCCCACATAGCAGCCTGGACACTACATCAAATGAATAGTGGCTGCCATGTCATTTCTTGTGATTTCACTAAGCAGAAAGAAGTAGCAGTTTGGAAGGGGAAGGCAGGCTTTATCATGCAAATTAAGTACTTACATTCATACATGCAGTGACTTTCTTGGCACGGTCTGGAATCTTCCTGCAGCTTTTTTTTTTTTTTGATTAGCAGATTCACCAGTGTTATTTCTAGCTCCTTCTTAATACTGGCATCTAGCATGAACTGCTGTGTTTTACATTTCATTCAGAGAGTATATTAATTGCACAATGGTTCTATTTATAAAAGAACTATTGGAGATCACAATTAGAAAAGTATAGGTGATGTGAAGAGAGCAATCACCATTTGTTCTCAGTGGTTATGACAATGATATTTTCCTTTTCTACTGTATAAGGTTCTGATTCAATGGTTAAAGAGCACCTTATAAGCACTAAGGCCGAATATAATGCCCTGACTTTTAGACTGTCTTTACTGGAAAATCAAAATAGAAAATATTCTTCCCTGCATAGCTAAGTAAAGCTGGCCACCTGAGTGTAAAAAGCTAATGGAGACAGGGCAGGGTTGTACCCTGAGATAATTAATGAAAGGAAACCCCAGTTGGAAGCTGCTGGGGGGAATGCTTTCCCCCAGCTACACAGAAGTAAAAGCTACCTGTATCTTGCCTCCCAGGGATTTTCCAGCTTAACCTAGCTGTTTTGACATGCATGCTGTAAGACACCTCAACTCTCATTGTTTGTAGCCAAAACTGAGAGTGCTCATTACTTCCCATCCCATCAAGCTCTGGAGAGCAAAATTTCTAAGGTGGCCAGGCATCTAAAGGCTGAATCCCTTGAAGTCCCTAGGTACTGTAGGAAATGTGGCTCAAGGGGGCCCAGCAGGTCAGTGACATGAACAGGAAGACAGCCCGGAGGTCAGTCCTGCCTCCCAGTCTTACACATGGTCCACGCACCAACTCCGTTGCTTTCTCACCCACTGCCATAGTGATTGCCTAGGCATTTGCTACATACAACAGTTTTGCCTGTGAGTTGTAACACTTTAAAACTATAATCTGTAGGTTTTTTGTACCAGATGAGTAATTTCTTCTGTACAGCTTTTTCAAGCTATTTCAACAAGTCGTTGATGTAATTCCAAAAATATGCAAAATTACACAAAATGCAAGACTGACCCTAGATGAAAGAAATTAATATGTACCGCTTCACTCTATCATTTGAACATATGGACCTGCTACAGCAGAGGGAATCTTCCATGTGGTCTGACCTGTAGACAGGATTCGCAAAGCATTACTGAAGTCTCTTCCCAGCTCTTCTGAATGGCCATGGTTTCCTATAGAGTTTTGCAAAGCCCTTCTCCAGCAGGCTTCTCCCCATCGAGTCCAGCTTTCCAGCTGTGGCTGGAGGCTGATATTACCATTACTCTCCTTTCAGTTATTTTATCTGCATGATGACCAAATGATATTTGCCTCTCCTTCATTATCAAGGACCGAGAAATGCATGTAGATATGAAGAGCTGGAATTAGAGCACCAGACAACTGTCTACAAGGAGGGAGCCCTCCTCTAGCTCTCCCACAGGAGATGACTGAGAGACACAGGAGTGCAGAACATTTGGCAAGTCTGCATTATAACCCTAGCAATAAATCTGTGAGCGCTGGCATCAAGGGACTGGATTCTGTCTTCCATTTGTGTTTTGGGGTGATGGGCAGTGGTATCTAAGAAGATGCAAGCTGTGATTAAATCTTGTGTCCACCTCTGAAAAATAATGAGACAAATGATCTTTCTGGAGTCTCTCTAGTTGCAGTTATCTTTGGACAACAGAAAGCAGAAAAACTTGTGGTCTTTTTTTTTTTCTTAATGGATATCCTCCATTGAAGAACATTATCACAACAGTGATTTGGCAGTGGACGTGAGCTGAAGCTGAAAGGCTGGATGCTCAGGTGGTGTACAATCGCTTAGGTTCATGGACTTCAGTGGAGCTTCATTGCTTTACACTTATGATTGAATTCATAAGCCCTGACACCTTGTCTCCTGTTCTAACCACCAACATTAAATTTTCTCTCAAATAACATATTTAGGGGGTTATAAAAGAACTTCCACTATATTAAACAAATAGAAAATTAAAATCTTGGAAACTAACAGGTTTAAATCTCTGACTTACCCTAAATCACTGTTTGGGCAGTTTGTTTGGAGGAAACAATACGACACGAAACGAGGCCATGGTCTGTAAATAAAAACAGAGTTAGGGCATGTAACTAAGCCTTTCTTACTGTAAATCTCTGCTTTTGTTTTTAAAAGTAAATACACAACACTAGACTCTTCTTATTTGCTGATCCTCCAGCATGGAGATGAAGGCTTACCTACTGCATTGTTTTTTTTCCAAACCAAGTCTGTCACATCCCATCAGTGCCGTCAGGTTCTTCCTGTGTCCTCATGCACTTGTGGGTCATCCCATCAGGGCCCATGCACTTCTAGATGTACAGTTTGCTTAAGTGATCCCTAACCCAATCCTACTCCATGAAGGAAGTCGTTCTTTCTCCAGACTTTCTGGTTTCTGGGGCCTGGGATTCCTGAGGTCTGGTCTTACCAGTAAAGACTGAGGCAAAGAAGGCATGCAGTACCTCATCCTTTTCTGTGCCCTGTGTCACCAGGGCCCCGACCCATTCATCAGCAGGCTCTCATTTCCCCTAGCCTTCTTTTTGTTACAGATGTCTTTAGAGAAGCCCTTCTTGTCCTTGACATCACTTGTCAGATTCAACTCCAAGTAGGATTTGGCCTTCCTAGCCCTATCTCTCCATGCTCCAACAATGTCCCTATCTTCCTCCCAGGTGACCTGTCCCTGCTTCCACCCTCTATATACTTCCTTCTTGGGTCTGAGTTTTGCCAGGAGCTGCTTGTTCATCCATGCAGGTCTCCTGCTCCCTTTTGCTCAACTTACTGCTCACTGGGATGAACCGTTCTGGAGCTTGTAGGAGGTGATCCTTGCATATCAACCAGCTTTCTTGGACCCTATGCTATGGCAGTTTCTAATGGCACAGCACACCCTTGAGCACCAATGAGGTGCAATCTCTTGTTCTGCCACACACATCTCAGCCACTTGGTTTAGGAGAGCAACTTGCAGCACTTTGGCACTTGAAGGACTTTGGCATCCACTTGAGAGCCAAGAATCAATGAAGTTTTAGAGAAAGACCATCCCTGCAAGTTTCACAGACATTTGGATTGGGACTCAGGTGCAGCCTGCACACATGGGTAGCTATATTTTGGTACCTGTATGCAAGCATTTACATGAGTCTGCTTATCTGCTGCGTAGTCTGCCATTGAGTCTCTCTGCAGACTCCTGGGATGGACCCAAGTCGAGGTGGGATTCAGCTGACTGGCAGTTGGAGTCTACAAGCCTATAGGTATCGCAGAGCACCTCAAGGAACTTTCAAAGGCATCACAAGTGGATGCCAGTCCTGGTGTACAGACAACTGAATCCTTCCCTAAACTCTTTTCTGACTATGATTGGAGCCGAGTTTGCAACTTCATATATTGATGCCACGTTTAGATACCTGGAGTGGAGGTTGCTCTAATCTGAGGCAGAGCACTGGGCTCACTGAGTGCAGAGGAAGTGTGAAACTCGGGGTCTGGGCCACCGTCTGGGCCCTGCTTCTGGAGCGGGCACAGGCCCTCCTGCTTGCCCCCTCCCAAGCTGGAGTCCTCCTGGGCCACCAGCTACAGGGCATGGGGCAGCCGTGCCAGGGAGACTCCCCTTTGTGCCCCCAACCCCCACCCCTCGCACTGCCCCCCCCGGCCGGCGCATCACAATGTGTCACAGTGGCACCGGGTGGCCACGGCCACCAGCGCCCGCCCGTCCCCCAGTGCGGCGCTGTGCCAGCGTGGGGCAGCAGGGAGACGCAGTTTCCCAGCCCAGTGGCACTGCTTGGCACGGGGACACTGCTCCCAGCCTTGCTCAGGCTTGGCCGGCGCCTGGCGCTGCTCGGCGCGGGGCACGGCCGCACCGCAGCCGTCTGCCCGGCCGGGTCGCCATGGGGCAGGCCCACTGCTGCGGCGCCCGGGGCGCTCCTGGCCCCGCTCCCGGCACGCCGGGATCGCCCGGAGACTGCGGCCACGTGGCGCCTGGTGCCCGCGTCGGGCTCGTGGGCGGCGGAGCCTCCCGGCGCCCGGCGCCGCTCGGCGCCTTCGTGTCGCGCAGGAGCCCCCAGCTCCTGCTCAGCGACCGTGCCCAGGTGACCCGGCACCAGCGCACGCGGGACAGGCACCTCCTGCTCTTGGCCGATGCCATCGCCATCGCCACCTTCAAGTAAGCATGACAACCACAGCCGTCCTTCCCCCGCCACTGCCTCTGCCACCAGCCCCCGGGCGCCGCTCCTCCCCGCAGCTGCTCCCGCGGGAGCCCCCAGCGCCTCCTTGGGGCTGCCTGCCCAGCACCTGGCCGCAGCGCGCACGGGCTGCCTCATTGCCGCTCTGGCAGCTCTTTGCCTTTGCTCCTTCCTGAGCAGCAGCTCTCGGCAACTACTCTCCATCCTGCCCAACAGTGCTTGTTGAAGCCTCTAGGATCCAGAAGCCCCATGCAGGGCTGCCAGCAGGAGGCCTTCCTCCTGGCCTGGCTGCCTATGCAGTGTGTGCCTGCCCTTCGCTCCTGACGACGACTTGTGGCCCAAATGACGGGCAGTCGCCTGCATGGGTGTCCCTGCGCTGCACCTGCGCCACGCGGAGGGACACACTGTCCCTAGAGTGGAGGGCGGTCTAAGAGGAAAGGGGCAGGCTCCTGGTCTGGCCAGCCTCAGCCACAGCCCCTCACCAAGCGTCTCCTGCCCGAGGCTCGGGGTGGCCGCCCCAAGGCTCTGCCCCCGGGCTGCGGCTCTGCCCTGGAGCACACCACCTCCAAGGCCGCCCCGGCTCTTCCTCCCGGCAGGTGGGGCTCCACCTTCCTGCTCAAGCACCGCGTGCCTCTCAGCGAGCTCTGGGTGCTGTGCGGGGAGGACGAGGCGGCGTGCGGCCGGGCAGAGCAGGAGGAGGAGGAGGAGGAGGTTTTTGGCCTGAAATGCGCCAACACCCTCATCCTCGTGTGGCCCAGCGACCTGTGCGTGGTCACTTTCCGGTGAGTCTAGGGCACACGTCCAGGGCCGGGAGGGCGTGCAGGCAAAGGGCAGGTCCTCTCCGGGCTGCCTGGGGCTCAGCTCAGGCCGTGCGGACACAAAGCAGAGGCCCCGCTCGGGTTTCCCACACCCCCGTCAGCAGCTCCAGGGCTGCACGAGCCACCCGCCCCCGCCACGTCCCTGCAGCTCTGCCCAGCCCAGGGACGCTGCTGCGGGGCCACACCGACGGCGGGCTTTGGCGCACGGCGCCGTGGAGCGGTGCCAGGCGGGCGAGATGTGCCTGGGGGCCTGTGGCTCGGCAGGGGAGGAGGAGGAGCGGGCGCTGAGGCCCTTTCTGCTTCTGGCGGCAGGTCGCAGGAGGTGAAGGAGCTGTGGCTGCAGGCGATGCTCAGGTGAGCCCTGCCGGGGCTGCAGCCTGCCGGCGCCGGGCGTCCAGGCTGCAGGCGGCGGAGAGCTCCCGGGGGAGCTGCCCGCCGCACCGCAGCAGTGGAGGTGGGGCAAAGGGGCACCCCCTGCGCGGGGCACCTGCTGGGCCGAGCGGCGCCAGCGGTTCGGCCTCCACAGGGCCCTCCAACAGCAACGCCGCGGAGCTGTCGGCGCCGCTCCTCGCTCCCCGCTTCCCTACGGCGGAGGCCCGGAGGCAGCCGGGCCGGGGCGCTGCGGAGCGCCGCTGCCCGCCGGCGCTGCGGGAAGGTCTGCTGTGGCCGGGTGGGCTGGAGGTGCGGGGCTGGGGTCAGGGCGCGAGCAGGGAGGGCTGGCTGTGACCGCGCTCTGCCTTTGTCCCTGCCCGTGCCCAGGCAAAGCCCCGGAGCCCCGGAGCCCCGGCTCACCCGCCTGACCTCCCTTCGGCTCCTTGTGAAGGCCGTTGGCTTCCACGGGCCCGTAAGTGTGGCGGGGCTTTCCGCTCCGGCCCGAGCGCCACGGGGCTTTCGGCAAGAGCCCCTGCCAGCAGCTGCTCACGTTGGCTCTTTGCTCTCTTGCCTAGCGGGGGTCGCTGAGCGCCCGGACCGTGGAGGCCTTGATTTCGGCGGAGGTGAGCGGGGGCTGCCTCTGGCCCGGCCCTTGGCGGCTGCTGGCGGGAGGGATCCGAGTGTTGGGAGGGAAGGTGGCAGGGGCCGAAGCCCTCGAGACAGCGGCCGCTGCCTCACGGGGCGGCCTGGGAGGGCAGCCTGCGCCCCGGGCCACGTCTGGGCGCCTTGTGCCTCCTGGGCACCCGGCAGCCCCCACCAACCGCCCGGGGCTGTGGCCTGCAGGGCCCGGTCGCGGTGGCCGGCTGCGGCAGCAGCCTTGGCCACCAGCACCCCTCTTGGGCGGTGAGGCAGCGCCATTCCCCACCCCAGCGTCCCCTGCGCAGGCGCCTGACGCCCTCGGGATCGTCCCTGCAGCCGCTCACACCTTTCTGCCGCGCTGCAGCCACTCGCTGGCGGCCCTTACTGCGACGGGGCGGCTCTGTAACCTGAAGCCCTTTCTTGCAGGCTGGCCCCACGCAGGACCCTCTCTTGGTCCCAGCAGCTCCCGCAGAGGGACTTTGCCGCTCGCCTGGTGAGTTTACAAGAGCCACTGAGGAGCTGCCTTCTCCCGGGGCGCTGGGCAGCGGCTCCAAAGCAGCAGCCCCTCCTGCCCCCCCGGCCAGCACCTCGGCCGTGCCACAACCCTCTGCCCAGGTCAAACACACCGCCCTTATTTCTGTGGGTTCCCGCTTTTGGAGAGGAAACGCTCAGCTCCCTCCAAGGTGACCAAAGCAGGACAGCTGGCGTGCGCACAGGCATGGTCCCTCTTGGACAGCTGCGGCGGTCCTTCCCGCAGGAACCCCGCGGTTGTCCCACAGTTTCCCCCGCGCCGTCGCAGTGGCTGTTTCCACCCACAGCTCTGCTCTTCCGTCGGCAGCGCGCGGCACTGCACGCAGACAGCTCTCCTCCTGCTTTTGGAACCTGACTTGTGCTTTCCTCTTGCTTTTGCAGCCGATGGGCCTCGGAAAAGGAAGAGGTTGATCCGCTGGCCGTTTGCTCGCAGGCGCACCTCGGCCAATGGGGACGGCCCAGGGCAGCCAGAGGCCGGCCTCAAGAGCCCTCTCTTTGGGCAGCCTCTGGCAAGGCTTTGTGGCGAGGAGGAGAGCCTGCCCCAGCCCGTCCAGGTGAGGCAGCCTGGCCACGCAGGGATCCCGCTCCCAGCTCGTTGCGCGAGGCAGCACGCCCGGCGCTTGGGCCGTGGCTCTCAGCAGCATTTGGGGCATTTGGGGCTTTGCCCTGCACGCTCGCTTCTCCCCGGCAAGGCCTGAGGGTCCAGTCCCATCGCCACAGGGCCTTTCTGCAGCCAAGCACCGCTTCTGCCAGCCCTGTCTGCTTTCTCCTGCAGGATCTCCTGGCGATACTGTACAGGGAAGGACCGGCCACAGAGGGCGTATTCCGCAAAGCCGCCAGTGAGCGAGCCCGCAGGGACCTGAAGGAGGCCCTCGACAAAGGAGCGGCGGTGGAGTTGGAAAGCCAGCCGGTGCACCTCCTGGCGGTCGTCCTGAAGGTGAGTTCTTCTGCCTTGCAGCTGGGAGAGTACATTGCGGACCTGCTCAGGGCTGATGTCCAAAGCCTGCTCTCGGTATCTTGGCCTTGCAGGACTTCCTCCGCAGCATCCCCTGCACACTCCTGTCAGCGGCCCTGTATGAGAAGTGGATGCTGGCTCTGGACAGGCCAAGCAGGGAGGGGAAAATTGAAGAACTCAAAGAGTAAGTGTTGGAGGCAGTGCCCGCCTTCTGCAGCGGCTGCGAGAGGCCGGGCCTTCTCTGGCCGTGGGGAGGCTCCTGCCAAGACCTCTCCTTTCTGGCAGCTTGCTAGTGCTGATACTACACAGCACAGCCCCAGGCTTTCACGGGCCTTCGCAAAGCCTCCCGCAACGTCTCCGGACACCCTCGCCTCTATTCCCGCGGCTGATCTCCTGCCAAGCAGGGAGGGTGCTTGAAACGCCCGCCTTTCGGGCAAGCTCTTGTCATTGCAGACCTTGGACTGCAGCACCTGCTCAGCTGCCGCTGGGGGTTTCCAAAGAGGGCCTTTGTCAAGTAGCGAAGGAAAGCAGAGGCGTTGCTCTCTTTGGAGGACGCGCCGTTTGTGGGAGTGAACTTGAGAGCTGCTCGCAGCCAGAAGCAGCAGCCACTGCCCCCTCAAGTCACGGCACGTTCTGTTTGTGTTCACGTAGGGTGGCTGACCAACTGCCGCGGGCAAACGTCCTCTTGCTCAGGCCTTTGCTTGCTGTGCTCCGCCACATCAGCCAGAGTGCCGAGACCAACAGGATGCACTCCAGCAACCTTGCCATCTGCGTTGGGCCCAACATGCTCAGCCCAGGCACGGACAGCACGCTGCCGCTGCAAGTGCAGCTGGAGATGAACAACAAGGTACGTTGCCCTCAGCCGGTAGCTGGCCGCTTTGGGGCACAGCCGAGCCGTGGCCACCCATCCCACGACCACTGCAGAAGCGGAATGCAGCAGCAGCACCTGGGAGACGGGCGGGTGCCTCTCAGCCGGGCTCTCCGCAATGCGACAGGCAAATCGCTTCCTGGAGCTGCAGCCCCAGAGCTGCAGAGCTTTTGGCAGAGGAACGTCAGTCAGGAGCAGGAAAGCCTGTTGAGCCCCTTTTCAGCCCCTTGCCCTGACCGCCATGCTTTCCTGCGCGCAGGTGACGCTGCTGGTGGAGTTTCTCATTGACAACTGCACAGCAATCTTTGGAGAGGACCTGGCCTTTCCCGGCAGCCCCACTGCCGAGGAGTGCCCCGAGCAGCCTGGCAGCTCTGCAGGTAGGAGGCTGCACTGAGGACTGGCACTGGCCAGGGCTGCTGCTTCCAGTTCTGGAGCTGCCTATGGGAAGATGACTCCACAAAAGGCCTCCCCGATAGATGTTAAACACCTGGAGCACTCTGCTCTTCACAGTGTTGCTCACTGTGGACTAGACCTGCCCCCTCCCCGGGCGGGGTATTGCCCCCAGGGCTACTTGTGTCTCCTGAACCGCCCTTCGCATCCATAGGTGCTAAGGTTGCCCCTTGCCATCTGCTGCGGCTGTGTGGCTGCACCGGGAAAGTTTCCCTCTGTGCTTCCCTTCAGAGGGCCTCTCCAAACTGGCTAACAGGCTCCTTCTGCCCACAGCACACCGCGGTGCTGCTCAGGAAGATGCTCCTGCCCACCACAGCCCAGAGCCTGAAGCTGGGTGCCACCCCCCAACCTCAGAGAGGCAGCAGCCCAGCGGCAGAAGCCCCACTGGGAGCAGGACACATGCAACGTGCCTCTCTGCCCCTCCACTGCTGCCTCCACGGAAAAATGATCGCCACAGGATGGGCAGGAGCTCCTCAGAGCCAGCCCTGTCCTTCCAGGAGCGCTCGGAAGGCAGCAGCAGGCACCAGAAGCGGAGCAGAAGTGCAGACAGCGTTGGTGTTGGGCAGCAACAGCTGTGCTTGGAGCACGAGGCCCTGGAGAAAGAGCCTGCCGTGTCGCCTGCCCAAGTCTCCAGTGGCGCTCCACCCCAAACGTCCTCCAGGCACTCCCTGGAGAGCTGCCTTCCCGCTTCCCATGGCCGCTCGCTAACCTGCCTGGGACCTGCTGCCATTCCCTCTCGCTGCTGGCGGGCCACGAGAACCCTCTGAGCACTCCTGTTGCGTGCTGAACCGGGGGTTTGGGAACCACCAGAGCCCCCCAAGGCCGCCACGGATCGAGGACGGTGTGCCTGCTTGGAAGTGCTCTTCGCTTGAACAGCTGGGCAGGCTGAGGCGAGAGAATGAGAAGCTCCAGGCTGGCGCGTGAGAGCTGAGAAGCCATGCCAGCTGCAAGGAGGGGAAACCCTCTGGATCGCTGTTGGAAAGAGCTACACCTGCCACTGATTTGGGGGAGAGGGAGAAAAAAACAAAAGGGGGGGGAAGAGAAGAAGAGGCCTGAAGGGAAAGGAAAGCAAACAGGAACGAAAAGGGGACAGCAAAAGGGAAAAGGGAAGGGAAGAGAAAGGAGAGAAGAAAGGAAAGAAGGAAGGCTCAAAGGAAAACAAAACATAAGGGAAAAGGGAAAGAAAAGGCAAAGAAAAAAAAAGGCAGAAGTGAAAACTGAAGAGAAAGGCAAGAAAAAAGGAAAGGAAAAAAGAAAGTGAACAAAGTCAGAAAAGAAGGAAAGAGAGAAGAGAAGAGGTGAGAAGAGAAGAGGTGAGAAGAGGCGAGGCGAGAAGAGTGGAAAGGAGAAAGGGAAGTAAAAAATGGAAGAAGAAAGGAAAGGGGAAAGGGAAGAAGTGAAAAAGAAAAAGAAGAGAAAGAAGAAAGGGAAAGAAAAGTAGAAAGAGATTGTGAAAGAAAAGTGAGAAGAGAAAAAAGGAAAGCAAAGGAAAGTGAAAAAGGAAAAATGAAAGGCAAGAAAGAAGGAAAGAAGCAAAGAAAAAAGGGAAGGAAGCAAGGAAGAGAAAAAAGGAAAAGCTAGGAAAGAAGATTGGGGAAGAAAAGGAAAGGCAAGCAAGGAAAACCAAGACAAACAAGGAAAGAGCAAGGGAAGAGCAGGAAAGAAAAAGGAAAGGGAAAAGACAGTTCTGGGAAAGACTGTCAGGGAAGGAGAAGGAAAAGAAGCCACAAGGGCACGCAAGACAAGGAAAGGAAAAGAAAAGGGGAGAAAAAGGGATGGACCAAAACAGGAAAGGAAAAGGAGTGTGGAAAATTAAAGAGAAGGAGAAAAGAAAGGGAAAAGGAAAGGAGAAAGAGAGAAAGAAGGAAAGAAGAAAGGAAAGAAGAAAGGAAAGGAGAAAGAGGAAAGCAAAAACAGGGGAGGAAAGCACGAAAGGCAAAAGGGCTTTAAGAAGGAAGAAGAGAAAGAAGCAAAGAAAGAAGGAAAGAAAAAAGAGGAACAGAAAAGAGAGAAAAAAGGAAAGAAGGAAAGGTGGAAAAGAAGAAAGTGAAAAAGCAGGAGCGAAAGAAGGAAAGAAGGAAGGAAGGAAAGAAAGAAAGGACTGAAACAAGAAAGAAATGCCGGGAAGAAGGAACCCGGGAAAGAAACACAAGGAAGGAAAGAAGAAGCCCTTGGCGGCATCCTTACCCCCTTGGTGACAAACGGTGGTAAAACCCACAAGGAAAGCTGCTGGACGCCTGCTTGAAAGAGCTGAGCCTGCCGCTCGTCTGTTCTGAAAGGCAAGAAAGAAAGAAAGGCAGGAAAAAAAAAGAAAGCAAAGAAAATGAGAGAGGGAAAGGAGAGGAGAAAGGGGAAGGGAAAGGAAAGGAGCAAGGCAGAGGAAAACGGGGAAAGAAAACCAGAGTGCAACCCACCCAAGGAAAGGAAAGCCCGCGAGGAAGGGACCTTCCCTGCAAGGGAAGAAAGACAGGGGAGCCAAAGTGAAAAGAAAGCAAGCAACCCAACCACCAGCCAAAAAAAGGCCGAAAGGAAGCACCCCCGAAAGGAGAGAAGAAAGGGGAAGGGAAGAAAGGGAAGCGAAAAGGGAAAGCCAAACAGGAAAGCAAGAACAAGGAAAGCCAAGCAAGGAAAGCCGAGCAAGAGAGCCAAAGAAGGGCATTCGGAAGGGAGAGAGAAGCACGGAGAGAAAGACGCGCCAAAACAGAAAGGCAAGAAATAAGGAAAGGGAAGGGGAAAGGGAAGAAAAAGGAGGTGAGAGAAAAGGGAAGAAAAAAGAAAGGGAAGAGGAAAGAAAAGGGAAGAAAGAGAAGCAAGCAAGCGAAAGAGGAAGGAAGGAAGCAAGAAGGAAGGAAGGAAAGACAAGGCAAAGGAAAGGATAAGGAAGAAGAAAAGGGAAAGAAAACTGGGGGGACAAGGGAAGGAAGGTGGGCAGAAAGGAGAGAAAGAAGGAAAAAAGGAAGCAATGGAAAGAGAAGCAATGAAAGGAAAAAGGAAAGAAAAATTGACAGAGAAAGGAAAGGCCAATAAGGAAAGGAAGAGAAAGAAAAGCAGGGGAGGAAGGCTATGAGCAGAAAGAAAGAAGGAAGGGAAGAAAGAAAGGCAGCCAGCAGGGAAGTGGAGAAGGAAAAAACAAGGAAAGAAGGACAAGGGAAGACAAGGGGAGGGAAACAAGAAAGGAAAAGAGCCCAGGAAGGAAGGCAAGAAAAAGGAGAAAGGGCCGAAAAAAAAGGAAGGGAAGGGAAGGGAAGGGAAGGGAAGGGAAGGGAAGGGAAGGGAAGGGAAGGGAAGGGAAGGGAAGGGAAGGGAAGGGAAGGGAAAGGAAGAAGAATGGGAACAAAAGAGGAAAGAAGAAAAGGAGAAAGGAGCGAAGAAAGGAAAGGAAAAGGAAACAAACACAAAGAAAGGGAAGCAAGGGAAGAAAAAAGAAAGGAAAGAAAGGAAGAAGGGAAGAAAGAAAGAAAGAAAAAGAGAGAAAGAGTGAAATAGAGAGAAAGAGAGAAAGAAAGAGGGAAAGAAAGGAAGGAAGGAAGGAACAAAGAAAAAAGTAAAAGGAAGAAAGAATGGAAGATGGGAAGAAAAGAAGGGAAAAAGCAAAAAGGAAGCAATGGAAAGAGAAGGAGGAAAGGAAAAAGGATGGACAAAACTGAGAGAAAGGAAGGAAACAGGAAAGAAAAAAGGAAAGGAAAAAGAGAAAGAAGGAAAGGAAACAGGAAAGAACACGGAAGGGAAACAAGAAAGAAAAGTGGAAGGCAGGAAAACAGGAAAGAAAGACATGAAAGAAGAGGAAGGACAAAAGGGGAAGGAGACAAGGGAAGAAAAAGGGGAAGAGCAAAGGGAAAGGAAGGTAGGAAAGGGGCAAAGGAGGAATACCAAGGAAAGAACAAAAGGAAAGAAGAAGAAGGAAAGGAAAGGAGGGAAGACAAGGAAAAGGGAGACAGAAAGCAGCCCCCTTAGCACCTTGTCACAACGGCAAGCCTGCCGGGACGGGCGGTGCGTTTGGGCCGAGAAGTCGGAAGTTGCCTTTGTTTAGCACTGAACTGGCCGCTTAGGGCTCAGGGGAGCCTTGGGGCGGGCGCGGGGGCACTTGGGCTTTCCTCCCGTGTAACTCCACGACAATAAAGCGCTTTTCTGCAGCACGCGTTGACTGCGCCGTGCCTCTCTTTCAAGCAGCGCGGCACGCCTCGGCTTGCAGCTCCTGCTCGACCATGCTGCAGGTACGGCCGGTGTGTTTGGATGGCCCGGCTCAGCTCCGCAGCAGGAGGGCAAGGGCCTGAGCAGCAGCATCGCTGCTCTTGCTGCTGGCAGAGCCTGCGAGCGAGATTTGGGGCAGAAACGCCTCTCTGTCTGGCAGTCGAGGGCCACCCGCAGAGAGCAGCAGGTGCCAGTCAGGTGGGAGAGAAGATGCCAAGAGCTGATGGTGCTGCCAAAGGGGCTTAGGGGGAAAGGGAGCCCCCAGGCGTGGCGGGCGGGCTGTTTCCTGGGGGCAGCTGTTCCCCGGCCAGTGAGGCAAGGGGCACGAGAGGACCTGGCCTGACCGCAGCCGTGGCTGTGAGAAGGAGCACGCTGGCAGGCTGCAACTAGAGAAGATGCCCGCTCTGCTGGCCCTGGCAGCAGGGGCGCTCTCCCCACAAAGGAAGCCAACGGAGCAGGTCCCGTGGCGAGTTGCAGAAGGCATTTGCCATTCTCAGGAATCTGCAGCTCTTCCGTTGCGGGCCTTGCAGCTTTCCTCTCTATCACCCCGAAGCGTTTTGTCCTTGTGGCAGACACGGGCGTGAAGAGTCAAGGCAGGCAGCTGGGGCAGTGCAAAGACTCGGAGGCTGCCGAAGCCATCGCAAGAGCTTCACGCTGTCCTGGAGCAAAAGCACAAGGCTTGCTTTGGTGGCTGCCTCGCTGTAGGTGACTGTGACAGGACCAGGCATCCCAGGCAGAGGAACTGCCCGTTTCCTGGCTGGGAAGCACACCGGCAAAGCCAGGGAGGATGAGCACAGAGACTGCGCTAGGGAGCAAGGGGGGTCTCTCTTTGGGCCCAAGCTGGTGTCCTAGGGCTGCCATGACAGTCACGCTCAGCAAGCTTAGCTGGGCTCCAAATACTCTAGGCACTCGGGCCTGAATCTGCCCGCTTCTTCCAGCATAAGGAAAGAGCTCTTTGTCCTCGGGCAGCCTCTTGCAAGGCACTTGCAAGGCAGAAAGGGGAAGTAAGAGAGGTGGACAGAGCCCAGGGCAGCTCTACAGCTTGGTCAGGAGCAAGGGCTCGGGGGAAGGAGTTGCATAAAAGTGTGCTCCAGCCCCGCTCAGCTTGCCCTTGCCCTCACGCAAGTCCAACAAGCACCACGATTTCGCAAGACCCAAACACAGACAGACCCCCCCCCCACCCCCGCAAGAGAGTTACCCCCTCATCTACAGAGAGCGTTTGTCTTCCTCCCTCTCTTTCCTTGCAGACTCGCCCTGTCAGGCCGCATTCTCTTTTCAGGGCTGCTCCCTTCACACGGGTGACTTCTCTTCCACACACGCACTTAGGAGGCCTCCAAAGAGGAGAAGGACGCACAAAGCAGAGGCCTTTGCTTTAGCCCTCCATGGTCTGCCTGCAGCTCGGACAACTGCTTTCCCAAGCTACCAGAGCACCCGACCACAGGCCGGGGTCCAGCCCAGCCCTCCTGGCCTCCAGGGCTAAGGCGCTTGGACCGCTCTCGCCAGCAAGGAAGGTATCGGAGGGCCTTGCTCAAAGCTGCCTTTGGCTGCCTAGCCACAAAGACCTAATGCCCTTCTACCGCTGCGGCACAAGAGCCAAGGCATGTCAGCCAGGCTCCTCTGCTCCTTGGCTTACTCCAGGAGGG
Organism: Struthio camelus; assembly: GCF_040807025.1. NCBI lineage: Eukaryota > Metazoa > Chordata > Aves > Struthioniformes > Struthionidae > Struthio > Struthio camelus. The sequence goes on along the minus strand of NC_090944.1, from coordinate 24,911,602 downwards.
GATTGCACCACATGCTTCCACACTTCACCCCATCTTCTCATGGACTTTCCGGAAGACGCGCTAAACGCACGAGCCCGAGGAAAGCAGAAGGTGCAAGCACTGTCGGGGCAGACAGTGCTGGAAGTCTGGCTCTTGGCGCAGCCTGAACGAAGCTCCTCACGTCTGCATCCTGCTGGGGTTTTAAATCCCACCCCGCACGCTGGTCTTCCCAACGGGCTGCAGCTGCCCTGGGCAGGAAGCACGCTTGTGCTGCTTGCTCGGCCATTGCCCAGCTCAGCTTGCCCAGCAGAGCGGCCGGGCTTGGAACACCGCGCTCTCTCTGATTTTCTAGCATTGCAAAGAGCAAACCGAAGAACAACGGAGCCACAGGCTGGCAGAACGGTGCAGGTTGGAAGGGACCGTCAGAGATCATCTGCACCAAGCCCCCAGCTCAAGCAGGGTCAGCTAGAGCAGGCTGCTCACGACCGTGCCCAGACGGCTTTGGAATATCTCCAAGGATGCTGACTCCACAACCTCTCTGGGCACCCTGTGCCAGGGCTCAGTCACCCGCACGGTACTGGAGTTTTTCCTTATGTGTCCATGGAATTTCCTGCGCTTCAATTTTTGCTCGTTGCCTCTCGTCCTGCCACTGGGCACCGCTGAAAAGAGTCTGCCTCCACCTTCTTTCTAGCCTCCCTTCAGATATTTATACTTATCGATAAGATCCCCTCCCTCGCCGTCCTCTCTTGCCCCGGCTGAACAGGCCCGGCTCTCTCAGCCTTTCCTCACCTGAGAGAGGCTCCAGCGCCTACCTCATGTGAGGAGCCCTTTGCTGGACCCCATAAGCACCTCTCTTGTCCTGGGGAGCCCAGCCCTGGACCCAGCACGCCAGCTGCAGCCTCCCCAAGGCTCATGGCAAGCACCACCTCCCTCAACCTGCTGCCAGTGCTCTTCCTAATGCAGCCCAGCATACCATTGGCTGGCTGCCTTTGCCACGAGGGCACGTTGGTGGCTCACGGCCCACTTGTTGTCCCTGGGCCTTCCTGCAGAGCTGCTTTCCAGCAGCTCGGCCCCCAGCCTGTCCTGGGCCTGGGCTTATTCCTCCCCAGGGGCAGGACTTGGCGTTTCCCATTGCTGCACTTCCTCTCCGCCCTGTCCCCAGCCCCGCGAGGTCCCTCTCAATGGCAGCACAGCCCTCTGCTGTGTCAGCCACTCCTCCCAGGTTTGTTTTGTCAGCAACCTTGGAGGCAGAGGGGGAAGCCCTGCCAGCCTGGCAAAGTTGTGTCTTGCTTGTTGCTGGCCCCTTGCTCAAGAGCCGGGACATTGTCTCCCTCAGGCCTGTCAGCACGCGGGGCGGGCATTCCTGCAGGTCATTCCACCCTCTCTCCAGGGCTATGTGGTTGGCTGCTCCCGCATCTGCTGAAGAATTCCTCCATTCCCTTTGCCTCCGCAACCCCAGGTGAGGTTAGAGGGCGGGCAGCTGAAGCATGCCAGCACATGGACCAGGCCGGCCTCTCTTATTCTCTGCGTTACCGTTCCCAGCTCCATGCCGCCTCTCAGCTTGCTTGCCTCAGCACCTTACCCCCCAAACCACCCTTGCCTTTAGCAAAGCTCAGCTCGGGTAGGACGGTGCAGTCCTAAGCTGCGCCAGACATGGTGCGCTTCAAAAGGCATCTGGCAGCCCTTTGTGAAACTTTTGACAGGAAAAGATGCCGCCCTTTCATATCCAGATTTCTAAAATGCTAATAATCCATTAAGAAAACCTAAAGCTTAGTGGTGCAGCAGACCTTATGCAGTTTGGGGTGCACGCTGTAACATAAAGAATTTTCGCAGAAATGCCACTTCCCCCCTAACTGAGAATGTGGTGCCGTGCAATTGTGTTAAGTGCAGTCCTAAGCTGTGTGCAGCATATGAATCACAGTCATAGAATCACAGAATCACAGAATGGTTGAGGTTGGAAGGGACCTCTGGAGATCATCTAGTCCGACCCCTCTGCTCAAGCAGAGTCCTCTAGAACATATTTCCCAGCATCACATCCAGACGGGTTTTGAATATCTCCAGCGAAGGAAACTCCACTACCTCCCTGGGCAACCCGTTCCAGGGCTCAGTCACCCTCACAGTCAAGAAGTTTTTCCTCAGGTTCAGATGGAACTGCCTGTGGTTCAGTGTGTGCCTGTTGCCTCTTGTCCTGTTGCTGGGCTCCACGGAGAAGAGACTGGCCCCATCCTCTCGACACCCTCTCTTCAGATACTTGTACACATTGATGAGATCGCCTCTCAGTCTTCTCTTCTCCAGGATCAACAGGCCCAGCTCAGCCTTTCTTCAGAGGAGAGATGCTCCCATCCCCTCATCATCTTTGGAGCCCGCCGCTGGACTCTCTCCAGTAGTGCCACGTCTCTCTTGGACTGGGGAGCCCACAATTGGACACACTACTCCAGGGGAGGCCTCCCCAGGGCTGAGCAGAGGGGCAGGATCACCTCCCTCCACCTGCTGGCCACACTCTGCCTCATGCACCCCAGGAGACCACGGGCCTTCTTGGCCACAAGGGCACATTGCTGGCTCACGCTTAACTTGTTGTCCACCAGCACTTCCAGGTCCTTCCCTGCAGAGCTGCTTTCCAGCAGGTCAGCCCCCAGCCTGTCCTGGTGCCTGGGGTTATTCCTCTGCAGGTGCAGGACCCTGTGCTTGTCTTTGTTGCACCTCAGGAGGTTCCTCTCTGTGCCTGTCTGAGGGGCCTGTCCAGGTCCCTCTGAATGGCAGCCCAGCCCTCTGGTGTGTCAGCCACTCCCCCCAGTTTAGTCTCATCAGCAAACTTGCTGAGGGGGCACTCTGTTCCTTCCTCCAGGTCATTGGTGAATACATTGAACAAGAGTGGACCCAGGACTGACCCCTGGGGGACACCACTAGCCACAGGCCTCCAACTAGACTCTGTGCCACCGACCACACAACCCTCTGAGCTCGGCCATCCAGCCAGTTCTCAACCCACCTCACTCTCCACTCATCCAGCTTGTACTTCCTGAGCTTGCCTATGAGGATATTGTGGGAGATGATAGTGTCCAAAGCCTTGCTGAAGTCCAGGAAGACAACATCCACTGTTCTCCCTTCATCTACCCAGCCAATCTTTCCATCATAGAAGGCTATCATCAGGTTGGTCAAGCATGATTTCCCTTTGGGGAATCCATGCTGACTACTCCGGATCACCTTCTTGTCCTCCAGATGCTTAGTGAGGACCTCCAGGATGAGCTGTTCCATCAGCTTTCCCGGGATGGAGGTGAGGTTGAGAGGCCTGTAGTTTCCTGGCTCCTCCTTCTTGCCCTTTTGGAAGACTGGGGTGACACTGGCTTTCTTCCAGTCCTCAGGCACCTCTCCTGTCCTCCAGGACCTTTCAAAGAGGATGGAGAGTGGCCTAGCAATGATGTCTGCCCGCTCCCTCAGCACTCGTGGGTGCATCCCATCGGGGCCCATGGATTTATGGATGTCAAGTTTGGACAAAAGATCTCTAACCTGATCCTCCTCCACCAAGGGAGAGTCTTCCTTTCTCCAGCCTTCCTCTCTTGTCTCCAAGGTCTGGAATTCCTGAGGGCTGGCCTTAGCAGTGAAGACTGAAGCAAAGGCAGCATTCAATAACTCTGCCTTCTCTGTATCCTTTGTTACCAGGGCACCCGCCCCATTCAGCAGCGGGCCCACGTTTTCCCTAGTCTTCCTTTTGCTCTTGATGTATTTGAAAAACCTCTTCTTGTTGTCCTTGACATCCCTTGCCAGATTTAATTCCAAAGGGGCCTTAGCCTTCCTTGTCGCATCCCTGCACTCTCTGACAACGTCCCTGTATTCCTCCCAAGTGTCCTGTCCCCTTTTCCACATTCTGTAGACTTCCTTCTTCTGCTGGAGTTTTGCCAGGAGTTCCTTGCTCATCCCTGCAGGTCTCCTGCCCACTTTGCTGGACTTCTTCCTCAGAGGGATGCACCCTTCTTGAGCCTGGAGGAGGTGATGCTTGAATATTATCCAGCTTTCCTGGACCCCTCTTCCTTCTAGGTCCCTATCCCATGAGATTCCCCTCAGTAGGTCCCTCAAGAGGCCAAAGTTAGCTCTCCTGAAGTCCAGGATTGCAATCCTACTCATTGCCCTGCTCCCTCCTCGTAGGATCCTGAACTCCACCATCTCATGGTCACTGCAGCCAAGGCTGCCCCCAACCTTCACATCTCCAACCAGACCTTCTTTGTTTGTTAGTACAAGGTCTAGCATTGCACCTCTCCTCGTTGGCGTCTCCACCACCTGGGTCAAGAAATTATCATCAGTCCTCTGCAGGAACCTCTTTGACAGTTTGTGCCTAGCTGTGCTGCCTTCCCAGCAGATGTCAGGGTGGTTGAAATCCCCCATGAGAACCAGGGCCTGTGATCGTGAGGCTACTTCCAGCTGTCTGTAGAAGGCCTCATCGACTTCCTCTTCCTGATCAGGTGGCCTGTAGTAAACCCCCACCACCGTGTCACCCATGTTAGTCTGCCCTTTAATCCTTACCCATAGGCTCTCACCTTGCTCTTCATCCACCCCGAGGCAGAGCTCCATACATTCTAGTTGCTCCCTCACATAAAGAGCAACTCCACCACCTCGCCTTCCTGGCCTGTCTTTCCTAAAAAGCACATAGCCATCCATGACAGCATCCCAGTCATGTGAACTATCCCACCATGTTTCTGTAACTGCAACGAGATCATGGTCCTGCAACTGCACACAGATCTTTAATTCTTCCTGCTTATTCCCCATGCTGCATGCATTGGTGTACAGGCATTTCAGAGAGCCAGTCAAGCACGCAGGCTTCCCAGGAGAGGTGCAAGAGGATCCTCCATAGCCATGTCCCATGCTGTCTCCCCTGGCTGCACGCACCCGCTGGAGGCATCCTGACTTGAGTGGTGTTTTAGTGAGTATTGTGTCACTATACCACTCCCCTTCCCCCATCTTGCCTAGTTTAAAGCCCTGCTTACCAGGCTGGCCAATCTGTTGGCAAAGACACACGTGCCCCACTTGGTGAGGTGGATCCCATCTCTCCCCATCAGCTGTTGATCTTCAAACAGCGTTCCATGGTCATAGAAACCAAAGCCCTGTTGCCAACACCAGCGGCGCAGCCAGTTGTTAACTTAGAAAACTCGTCTACTCCTCCTCCCGTCCTTTCCCCTCACAGGCAGGACTGAGGAGAAACTGACCTGGGCTCCCAGACCCTTGACCACCATTCCCAGAGCTTTGAAGTCCTGTGTGATGCTTTCCAATTTGCCTTTCGTGTCATTAGTGCCCACACGGAAGAGCAGCAGAGGGTTTGAGCCTCCCTCAGGGTAAACAAAATAGCCGGTCTGAAGGGCAGGCTGCTGCCCCCAGTGCTGAGGAGCTGGCATGGCCTCAATGGGATCAACACGTACTGCATGCCCTGCAATACTCTCACTTTTTTGGAGTCAACACTCCAGTTGCATCAACAGCTTTTTCTTCAAGGTACTGCGGTAACAGTGGTGCCATGCTGTTCAAAAAGCCAATAGCAAGCCTGTCTTGTGCAGATGCTTTGATTCCCTCATCTTTGCACACAGCCATGCAGTAGGAGGTCTTGGACTATTATTTTCCTTCTGCATAAGGTGATGTCCTCACTGCAATTACTGCTACATTATCTATATACCTCCTCCGTGAGAGTCACTGATGCTAACTGGAAAGAAAAGAAAGGCATGTTTGTGCCATATCAGCCTAAACAGGTAAGCAGCAGGCAAGCCTTCTGAATGCTGACGCAGAATGAAAATGTCAGCAGCATAAGCCCTTTACAAATTTTATACAATGGTCTATTTTGAAGCTTAATCATTCCAAAAGCAAAGATCAAAAAGCTAAAGAACATCTCTGTGGATGAAAATGTAAGTCTAGAACAAACTGAACTGGAACATTGTCAGAATTATTTCTATGTTATTTTTCATTGAAGACTAAATAAATAAATAAATAAATGAGATTTCATATAATTGCTGGCCAATATTCAAAAAATCCTGGCTTTTGGCCTAGGGTAACCATCTGTCTTATACCTAGCAAGAGTCTGCACCTAAGTAATGTTTTTCCTTCTGTTTTTTTTTTTTTATTTACTTGTTGCATGAGTTATTCCTTACCCTGGATTGCTTCCACCTCTGCCTCTTGTGAGGTTGAACCAACCACATATGCCAAGTTTAAATAAGTAGCAGACTTATAGCCTGGACAGCAGATTTAAAATAAAAATTCTGTCTTTTCACATCCAGGTAAGATAATTGTCATTCCACGTCTGCATAGGAAAGGCATGATATTATCACAGGTTGAGGGTTTTCCTTTCAGTAACAAGCCACTGGCAAAAGGGCTTGTAGGGACAGCGGTGTGTTAGTGAGTGTCCAGTCCTGTTTGGCTTCTGAGGATTTACCATAGTTACTGACATCTTTTACTGAAAGTCCCCTTCACTTCTATTACCTAGCTCAATATAGTATACTGAGCTTGCTGTCACACAAAATGAGGCAAACTTAAAAATATTTGCATCACAACTAAACTCTAAGCTACAATTCTCTATATATGCACACATAACTATAAACCCCACTCCACTGCCTCTCTGGGCAACCTGTGCCAGTGCTCAGTCACCCACACAGTAGTGGAATTTTTTTCTTATGTTTAAATGGAATTTCCTGTGCTTCAGTTTGTGCTCATTGCCTCTCGCCCTGTCACTGGGCACCACTGAAAAGAGTCTGGCTCCACCTTCTTTACTCCCCACATCAGGTATTTATACCCATTGATAAGATACCCTGAGCCGTCTTTACTCCAGGCTGAACAGTCCTAGCTCTCTCAGCTTTTCCTTATCTGAGAGATGCTCCAGTCCCTTCATCATCTTTGTGGTCTTTTGCTGGACTCCCTCCAGTATGTCAATGTCTCTCTTGTATTGGGGAGCTTCTCAGCTTCCAAGCTGTCAGTTTCCTGGATTTCACCTCATAAATCCTCCACATGTCAAAAAGCTAGTGCTAGAATAGCTATTGCTCAGACCAGTAATTTGTGAAAGAAATTATTTTATATGCAAGCAGATCTGAAGCTTAAGTATAACTTCTGCATGGCAGAAAAGGTGTCTGGATAATAGCAGCACTGGGGTATGCAAGCTCACATAGCTATTTTATGGTTTTGTAAATATCACATCTGTACACAAATGACCAAAACACTAATGGATGTGAGAGAATCGAGTCCATTTGGAAATTTGTAAAATTTTGATGGCACGTAGAGCAGAGATTTTTTTTTTTCTCTAGCCAATGTGTTTCATCACATTAGCCCTTTTAATCCTTGAATAGACTTTGATCTTTTGCAATTGTGCTTCATATTCAAATTATTTGGCCAATGGTTGAGTAAATACATTTCCTCCTGGAATTTGCTCATGTTCCGCGTCATAATCCATTGTTCTTGCTGCAGGAGAATTCATGCAACTTGATTTCTGCTTTCCAATCATATGACTACCAACTCATTCAGACATCTTGTTTTGGCCAGGCAGCAACTTCCTGCAAGCCATGTGATCAATGTATATCTACAGAAATATTTGTGATGCTTTTCCTACAGATGCTTTAGCAAAAAACAATTAGTTTGTAGAAATGTTAATTGAAAAAGAACTAAGTGTCTTGAATGTCATCTAACCAAGTGTAAGCTAGAAGGGGGATATGATTTAAGCATTGTATATGTGTCAAAGCAATATGAACTTTCCTTCCTTGCAATACAGAGAATCAGTGACTGTGGTTACTGTGAGCTCAACCCTAGTACAACTCTCACGCACAGGAGCCACAACACAGCTGTGCTGCCTCTTGAACATCACCACGGCTCTTTCATCAGAACTGCCAGCCTGATCAAAGTCAGTGTTTCCAGTGGCCCCTTACAACAACGCAGGAAATAATGACTTGAAAATTTAATCCCAACATTTTTCTCAGTGCAGAAGGTAATTGTGTCTCTACCTAATATAAATACTAGTCTCAAGGTGAAGGCATACACATGAACTTATGTGTATGAAGGAGAAGATTTGTCCCTGAAAAACATCGCTGTTACAATAGAGAAGAGTAGCACTAAAATATAGACATTTCCAAAAGAGAAAGGATAGTGTTTTTCAGTGTTCAGAGTAGGGAAGGAGGAAAAGACTCAATCCCACTTCCTTATGTGACATGGAACAAGCAATCCAATGCCTTTGCAGGCAAAGGCTTGCTGTCATGTCTCCTCACTGGAAATCCAAGTAAGTCTCTCAATTACCACCCTTGCAATAGAAAGAAGAATCGAGTTGACTTCAGTTTTCCTCTTCATAAATTGAAGATATGATTGCACTGTGTCAGTTACAGACTTGAATTTTTGCAAATGTATTGATGATATTAAAAGCCTGGTACAACAATGCTGGCTTAAGAATTATTTACGCATCTAGCGCCTACTACAGTGTGATCCAGGTGTGTTGTTGAGAGTCCTAGGTACCACAGTATACAAATAGTGATCATTCATATAAGCACTGATTATGTTACTTTGTACAGTTTAAATAAATTGATAACAGCTCCTTAGTACAATTGCTTGTTTTAGGGATTGAGTTTTGCTTTCATAATTATTTTACCATAGTTAAAATGACAGAAAACTTTGAAGCATAGGCCAAGCTTCAGAGGTGTTGCAAATTTAAGTGAAATTTGATTGATACTTTGATGAAGTCAGATGATAAGCAGTAATCATTATGAATTAAACAAGAATATTTATTTGCAGAGGCTTAGTACAGCTCACTACAGGATTTTAACAATTAGGGACCAAATTCTTGGTTCCTTGCTCATTTTCCGCTCTGTTGTATTTCCACTGAAGTTGATGAGGATCCTAGCAATGCCCTTGTGTCATTCTGAACTTTCCAGCTCCCACCAATTTACACAGCGCAAAGCAATTTGTTTGTATTAAAAAGGACATTAAGGTGATGTAGCTGAAATTGTTCTAGGCCCTAAATGTACATAATTTGTTGCTCTGGAGCAATTCAGCTCAGCTTCCATTACCACAGACTGACATCAACAAACCACTTTATCTCCCAAGCCTGTCAAATCAAGTATTTTTTATAGTACCATTATAACTTCATTTCAGAAAGTGACTGTGACAAAAAAGAGGATGCATTAGATTCAGTATCAATACCAATCTGATTTGCTTCTCAGAAATTTCATTAACTAACATAAATTAGAAGCTGACATACGTACAGTGTAAGAGGTTCACAGTCATTGAGAAGTTAAACCCTCCTGGCTTTGACAAAGCAACACAGTTTCATGCACATGCCCCAGCAGAAGCCCTCATGGTGACCAGCACTTTCCTAGCAGTGCCATTAGCATTCCCAGGCTCAGCCGCTCTCTTTCCCTACCAGCTTTCTGAAAATTTATGTTCTCAGGCCCACATCTCTAGAGTTGCTTGTGTCTCTGCCAAGGTGACTGTTTCTCGAATGATTGGGAAAATCTGGTTTCAAGGAAGAGGACATTAAAAAATAAGAAAAGCAGCAGCACCAGGTAAGAGGGAGGCTGGTTTGGTGGAGGGAGCTTGGGGAACCCGCCCAGCCCCTGCACAGCCAGAGCTGCTGGTGGGGTCCCTGGGTCTGTAGGCATCTGAAGGGGCTGAGGCAGATAAACTCAATCTCTCTATGTTTTCTTTAATATAGTACATTACTTTACTACATTTCTGCCTGCTAGACAACTCTTCTGCCTTTTTTAACCATGCTGGGAGCTCCTGTTGCAATGCACTGCTTGGTCACTACGACACTATGACCCCTTCCAGACTCACTTTTTTCTGAGATGTGGTTCCTCCTAGGGACGGACTACCTTACTTGGGTCCAATGTTTAACTTTGTATTTGGTTGTCTTTAAATGCCTTGCTTTTGAAAGACTCAGTCTGCTGTGTGATCAAGATCTTTCTGTTCTCCCCAATCTTTGTTGCGTTTGCAAGTTTTACCAGCAATCATTTTTCTGTCTCACAGACAATGAATGGAAATTTTGGAGAGGTGCCAAACTACTACTGATCTTCATAAAAATCCTATAGATACAAATCCATCTGATGATGAAAATACTTTCTAAGATGTTTATTAGTCACTTCTTAATCCAGTTAATGTTTTACTAGTATTGCATATCGATGATTTCTAATCAGAATGTCAATATGATGCTCAGCAAAGAACCTTGCAAAAATCTGTTATGTCTTTGCAATTGCAAATCAGACACATAATCTCAAAGAATGAAATTTCCCCTGCTTGGCAGGTCCTATCTTCTACAGCTGTATTCCTACTCTTGTCTCATATCAGCTTTTTCACTTTTTTGTCTGATACCACAACTCACTGTCCCTTTGCTCTTGGACAGAGAAAAAAAACGTTATTTTTGACTTAGCTACTACAATAAGCCTCTTCCAGAGTTCAGAATTTGCTCAGGAAGCCAAGGCTTATTCAACAGTTAGCATCAGTAAAGTGGACATCCCGGCTTATTATCATCTGTCCTGCCAGCTATGGCAGCTGTACCTTTTCTTTCAGGTATTTAGATTCTTTAATCAATTTCTCTCATTTTATAACTTTGAATTTTGATGCTACGGAGGGCCTCAAATCGGGCAGAGGAGAAATCTAATCAGTGCAATATCTAATTGGAGGCTAATAGGTAATTGGCGTTTCCCTTGCATTGTTTAGCAGTAACTAAACGGCACTTCAGCTGTATCTGTGTGGTTACCCAACATTGGCACCACCACCCACAGACCGGGAGGCTGTCCTTGAGGACATCACACAACCCCATGCCACATAGTGGACCCTGCTCACACAGATTTTATTATTAGTGGGGCCCAGCCAAGTCGATGTTCCCCAAACCTGTTGAATGTACAGCCTTCTTTCGGCTCATTCATCTACGTACAACTTTCCCGAGCACAGCCCTCCTAGGTTTACAGCCAATTTCAACACGTTTCTATCTACAACTATTCCATATTAAGCTGATCACTTCAATTTAAAATTAGTAACCTTACTTAACTTGCATTCACACACTACAGATGCTCCAAAAACGTAGCTAATGCCTGCTTGCCCATTCTCAGATGAGGTAGCAGTAGTTCACTTTTTCCACAACATGGAATAAGAAATGTCTATAATTTATAACTGAAGTGCCTGCCAACCACCGTTAACTGCTAGCTGGTGCTCAGTGCCCCCATGGTGAGGATAAAAAATGTAAAATGTAGAAAGTGCATGCTACCTGGGGATCTCAGATCCTGAGAGGCCTGAGCAACTGCCATGCTTTCACAGAGATCTGTTTTGCGTACCTTGAAGAGGCATGCTGGCATGTGAAGGGGAGAGTGGAGACCCATCGCCAAGAACAGTACTTCACAATTTGTTTTCGCACCAGTGTGGGCACCACAGCACAAAGACAATCAATGAGAAGTTCTCCGCACAGTAGTCCTCAGTAAGGATTTTGCTGGTTAACCCCAAGCTCACAGAAGTTGGAATGTGGTAATTCATCTGGAAAAGGAGCTTTTAGGAGAAAGTTGCAAGGTTCTTTACAAATTAATGGCCATTTCTGTTTTCTGACATGTAACAAATCAATCTTCTCGTCTTGTTATTAGTATCGTCACAACAAATGATCTATACTGTTCTTTCTCTGTACAATTTTGTTCACTGAATCCTCCATTGCATTGAGCACGCTACCCACATGGAAGTCTACTACCAACTTTTTCATTAAGATCGCTGCCAGCCGAAAACCATTAGGACCAGCTGTTCACTGCTGGGACTGGATGGCTGAATGGTCAGCAGATTGCCTCTGCCCATATCCAAGACGGGATAAACACTTCACAGGTCATAGACTGCTGTGGACCACACAGATAGGTCAGCTACAGTGGATATTACTCATGCATTACACAGACCATGGTTCCAATAGAAGATCATCATCATAGGACGAAATAGTAGAGTACACGAAGCCAGAGAACACGGGAGATTTAGCTTGTAACTCTCTGAACTGAGAGGGATAACCATGAGATATTTGTACCTGCTTATTTTAGGGGGCTTTTCCAAGCCCTTTCTTGAAGACCTATCCTAATTTAAGGGCACCTGGCAGAAGAAGATTTAAACATACATTAAACTTTGGCAGGTTGTTTGTGAACATGCTGCTTTTGTAATGATAATGGGAAAATTTCACCAGGAAATGTTGAAGACATTGCTGAGATATGGTTCTGCAGTGGGGAGCTTGGAAGTGCTTCCAGAAGAGCAAAGACAAGAGGCAGTGCCCCCTGTGTCACTGGAATGTGTCAGCAGTGGTATAAGCCAGTGTAACACTTACTCTGAGAAATGCCTATCAGCAAGTCTCCTGCTTTCCTAGCCCACGCAGCATAGGGGCTGAGAGCAGCACATGCTTCCCCTCAAGCCTGCTCCCCTCCCAGAAGCCTCTGCCTGGGCTTGGGCTCCCTCAGGACTTGCTGGTGGCAGTACAGAGAGCAGCAAGTTCTCACTGCCTTTCCCTTCAGAGTTGAATTCAGAGGAGTTAAGTCTTTTAATTTTCTCTAGATGTGTCTAATTTTCTTTACACAGACTGACGCACATTGTAGTGCGTTTGTGCCCTCCTGAGAGCATGAAGAAGCTGTCTCGTACAAATACCTCCCATTAATAAACATAATAGTTCACCTACAGTGAATAGTGATCAGTTCTGAGGTCTTTGAATAGGTAATTCCATTATCTCGTGGTGGTACTGAATAATACTTGCTTATGAAATCTTATTTGCCTATATGACACTTTACGTTCCAGTCAGAATCAGTTTCTGATATAAGACATTTGCTAATGAGCACTAGTACAGAGGTGAAGCAGGCATTGCTACAAAGAAAGTGGTCATGATATTTTTCCTTTGAGAATGATATTATTTTTAAAAGTATAATAATGTCATGAATACCACCTGTTTCATTTGGTGGCAATCTGCGGGACTTCTGCTCCTGTGGTGAATAGTGAGCAGCTTTGCTTAGGTGCACTGATATTGTAATGCAATAGCTAAACCTCTGCTCTTGCAATCTGATCTGGTGGACCCAGAGAGCTGTGCAGAGTCTGCTGGAGTCAGAAGCTTTCCACTCCAGAGCTGATATCTGAGAATACAGATCTGCTGCCCTGCCATGGATAACGATAATGAGGGAGCTACAGAAATCAAGCCCCAATATCTTCCACTGTTATCACTCTTTCCTACCTTAGCCTTCCACACTGCAGCACCTCCCACATCTCCTGCTTGCCCACAGATCTGCGTCCCTGGAGCCCTGCATGTCTCGAACCCCCCCATCATTGCAATGACCCCTTCCTTCACAACCCATAGCTCTCTCATATCTCTCCGACTTTCCACTCTGCCTGTACTCTGGGCTTGAGACGAAGAAGATATTGCTTGGCCACTGGCCAGAAGTACATATGTGCCACTTGGCCAGCCAAATGGTGTGCATGTTGTCGCCGGCCAAGAGCCTGACTTTAGGTCCCCACAGCCTGACGGGCTATTTGGCTGCTCCTCTTGGCCTCTCTATGGGCCAAACAGCTCCCACTCCCCCTTGGCAGATGGGGAGCCAAGCATATCACCTCACAAACAGTATGGTACACAGATTTTGTCCTACATTCTCCTACTGACACCGCTTGGTTGTTATCTGTGTCAGAGCTGGGCCTGATCATGAGTCTACTTCAGTCACTGGTAGTTCTTCTGCCAGGGGAATGGGAAAAAAATGTTTTTAAGAGTCCCAGTGAATGTACGTCCTTGAAGAAGGATGCTAAGAAATTAGATGAGATTGGTAAACTTTTGCTGACAAATCTAAAAGCTTTTCAATAAAAATAGCCCTGCCAAGCTACTATAAACTGATACTTCTCTTTACTTGCACTGAAGATTTCCAGAAAAATTGGGTAATTTGTTACAGATTTTATTGATACATCTTACTAATTCTGAATGCAATACTGAAAAGGCCTAGATTTTAGCGGGGGAATATGTACAGGAATAGATGATCTTTTATAAATAAAGCATCTTACTTACAGGTAAACAGCTACAATAAAACAAGAGGAGGGAAGTGCAAGGAAAATTCATACATGAGCAGGCCTGTCTCAGCTTGGTAAAGTATTTTGTAAGATAATGGCAGCTCCTTCGCACTGAGGATTTCAAAACTGCTTTCTAAATCTCCTGCTTTAGAAACTGTGCTTGACTGATACCAAGTCTTAATCTCCCTCTCTGAATTCATGGGAGCCCTAATAGACAACTAGCAACCATGAGCTCTGACATAGGCTCCAGACCTGAAGATGTGCTTTCCTGTCATGCAATCACAATGATCTTTGACCAAAGTAAAAAGCAGGAATGTATAAAAATAGAAAGCTCGAAAGCTTTCATCTGTGAGTTGAAGCACAGTCTGTGAAAAATTCAAACCTGTAGTTCAGACCCTTCAAAGAAAAACACCATGAGTATTTTTTTTTCTATCACGTCTGCAGTAAAATGAATTCTGATTCAGTAGCTGAGCTCATTTAAATCAAACTAAATTTCCAAATGCAGGATGTTTTGTGTTCCTTGATATTCAGTACATTATTCAAGGGATGCAGTTTTATCTTGTGATACTATTATACAATACAGGTATCAAGATGTAAAGCATGCATAATGTTTTCAAGCTGCAGAAGGAAGACTGCACAGATGTGTTCTCCAGATTGAGAAAAATTTTCTTTTTAAACAGATGCAAATACACACAATTTATTATACTGACCATCACTTCTTGCTGCACCTGGTACCCATGAATGTTTCTGTCAGTGAATAGCTGAGCTGTCTTGCTTTACAAGGAGAGCAGTAATGATACAGTGCAAAGGAGCAACCTGTTGCCAGGGGAAAGCACCAGGACTAATCCTGGGCATGGGGTAGTTTTCTCATGAGCTGGTCCAGAGGAGATGAATTCTCACCTCAAAACTTTCTCCTGCTTTTTCTGAGGCCAAGGTGGCTATTGCCTCCCCAGCCTTACTAATTATATTACAGGCTTACTAATATATGCAGCCTTAGCTTTTCACATCCTGTCTTGGAAACTGCCTTGGGAATATCTAAAGGGTCCCAGTTTTTCATGTCTTTATGGTAAACTGATTTATAATTTCAACAGCAGAAAGATGTTTGTGCATGAAGAATTTGCTCAGCCACCATCAAAACCAGGCAGTTCTGAGGAAACTGCATGCGTGAAAAAGCTATAGGGCAAGTGCGTGTAATTAATGCTAAAGCTGCCTGTTTTCTGAAAGTGAATGACATTAACTCATGGACGACATTGCGAGATATGCTGTCAACGGATTTACACTACGTACCACTTTGCATTTCCCTCTGAATTCAATATCACTGGCACCTGGCATACATCAGATTCTAGATTACATGGCTCACTGGTTTGGTCTAGAAAAGTACTTTTCATGATATCCCACAGCTTTTAATGAATACTGAATGCAAGAAGCTCTTTGGGCAACTTTGTTTTGAAGGAATACTAGTGCGTAGTGGGTTATTATTGCGAAATGACCTTTTCAGTCCTTCTGTCAAAAGCACAGTGCTTGTCCGAGGCTCCCTGTCTCTGGCGAGAAGAGCACGGCTGTCCTGCGTGCTCCGCCATTCACAGCAGCTGGGTGCTCATCTGCCAACTGACAAGGTGCTTCGCACTGACCCCATCCCACTTTCCGAGGTTAAATGGTCATTTTGCTGTTGGATCTAAGCAAGTGTGTCTTACGTGGTAAAGATTTCCCAAACAGTATTTTTAGACTGTTTACGCAAACATTTTTTTCCCTGGGCCAGTGTCATTGACATGCAAATATAAATGTTCCACTGATGACTCTGAATATTCTCACTGAAATGCTGATGCTCAGACATGAAATGTGACCTTCACGTCTAGGAGGTGCCAGCAGCATCTGCTGTAATGGCAGCAAAACCACCATGACTTTTTATGAGGGAAGGTCTGTGTTGAACAGAGCCTGGAAACAAGGTCTATTTCTAGCTCAGCTGTGTTTCTCTCACCTTGGCCCCCCTTTGCATGTTATCTTTTTTCTCCCTTTATAAAATGAAAATAGTAAGGCTTGTCAGCCATTAAGGGCTCGTGCTAGGTGTAAGCAAATGAAAAATGTAAAGCATCAAATATAAACCCACATATGAAAAACTCTCTATGAATGCTGTCAACTTATCCTTGTACTGTTTGGAAAATAATGGTACAAAGTATCTGTGGAGATGTATCCGGTGTTTGGCTGTCCAAGATTATTCTCATGTAAGGTAATTCTCATGTAAGGTAATACCTTTTCATGAAGGTAATTCTCCTAAACTGCACATGGATTTGTTTCCCATGTAGCTACTGTCCCAGGCAGTGGCCCATCGCAGCTCAGCTGAGTCATGCAGGAGCACCTTGTGGGGAAGCTCGTACGCCAGAGGACAGTTTTGGCTCAAAGTTTATAGCCAAGACAAAAGATACGATTGATACTCCATGCTTTAAGGAGACAAACTCATACTTTATGATTCATCTATGGTTTATTAGTAAGCACTTGCACCAATATAATAACAGGCTCAAGTGGTGACTCATGCGTGATTTAACATGTATACAAAGCTCCTGTGTGTGTGTCACTCGGCAAAAGTCCAGGCAGAACTGATGAGTTCAGGGACTTTCCGATAACCCCCCACGTAAAATGCAGCAGCAAGACTGGACGGTACACTTACCTCCCGTGCAACCTCTCCTCTTCAAAATCCAGACCAAAGCAATGCAAAGGGGAGGCTAAAGACACAGCGGCTGCTCTGGGAGGTTTGATGTTGTGATTGCTCTTCTCTGATGAACAATTGCTATAGCAACCTCCCTGTTGCATAAGTCTTCTCACTTCTTATTCATTCTAAAACATAGACACAAACAGTGACTGCTGTAAAAATGTACATATTTAAGCCATTGAAAACTTCATATAAGAAAGACTGGGCACCAGTTGATGCAGAGAAACATGATCAGCCCAGAGAATGAGCTGAGAAGGCCTCATTCACGGACAAAGTTGCATCAATATTTTAGCCAGGTAATTATAGTTTTGACTGATGTTGTGGTTATCTAGGCCCAGCAGTCACAGGATATTTGTACCTCATGCTGTCACACCGGAGCAGGGATGCTGAGCTCTCGGACCTTCCCGGGCTGGTGGTGGCATGGGGCCGTAGCTGGCTGCTGCACGCCCAGGACAGAGCGATGGGGCAGGTGGCTCTGCCCTCTCTTGTGGGCACCAGGGCCTCATGGGAATGAGCTCTGGAGAGGGGCGTGGACCTCCGGGAGTGCTGGGGAGAGCGGCCGTAACCAGGAGAGGGGCAGTGCCCTGCAAGTAGGCAGCACAGGACCGTGTTCCTCTTCCCAAAAGCTGTTTCCTGACACTTGAAAGCAAATGGCACAGGCAACGCTGGGGGCTCGCTGAGTTTGGTACACATCCTGCGGGAGTAGAGGTGCATAACAGAGGAGTGTAAGAGCCCTTTCTTCAGCCAGCCCAAGAGCAGAGCAGTAAATGCCCACACACACAACCCCGGCTCCATGTCCTGACCTCCCCACAGCTCTCCCTGCTGAGGGCTTACGCCTCTTAGGGTTGCACGTGCGGCTTTTCTGTCCCACCCCTATTCTACGGCCACCTTCCATTTCTTTCTCTTTCCTCAAGGCCATGAGTCTCGCTGGTTTTCCTTCTCACAGGTGCAAAACCTTCCCATCAAACAACCAGTCACTTAGTTAGTCCTCAACAGGGATTTAGACTGGAAAATTGTTTTTCTCTGAGCTATCGCCGTGCATCTGCCCCAGAAAGATCTGCAAAAATGAAATTGTTCTTGAAATACAGTGAACTGTCAGTAGCCCTCTGCAAAGTACAAGAAGGTCTTGTATCACCTCAGAGGATGTTAGTTCGCTATGAAGGCAAAACCTCCAAATCAAACAAAAAAATCCAAGGACAGGGCAGGACGGCATCTCACATTCAAGGCAGGGTTTGCCATTAGATGCCTACCCCCAGGGTGCCCAGCGGTCCCCCAACTGCAGATCTCCAGCAAGAAATCTTTACCTGCCCTTCATTTTTTTAACTGAAGTCCAAAAATGATCACTAAGATGCACACTTTTTTAGTTACCTATTATTTTAAAGACATATTTTTATGGGAATTTAAGGGGGAAAAATCACTAGGAGGATTTCCTGCGAAAAGTCACTGGAACTTCTGAACTGATGTTATTTTAGATAAGCTGAAACAAGTTCCTGCATGTGCAACATGGTGCTTGCTTGTTTCCTGAGTTACCAGGTTTCATTTTCCTTTTAAAAGAACAGTTTTTCACTGGAGAAAGAGTAGCTACGCTATTTCTGACAGAAAGATTTGTATCTCCCCTTGCTTAGCAGGTTCTGCTTTATCTCCTGACAGAGGTTAATTACGAGCCCTGAGAAGAACAACCCTCCCTAACTTTTGATCTAACATTGATTGAAAACTGATCTTTTCCAGCTTGGATTGCCTGCAAATCTCTAAATCTGTGTCCTATTCCTGGTCCTGCCACAGGGTATAAATTTGGGAAAATAATTTGAATTGTCTATGCTTGACCTTCCGTGTATGTAAAGAGAGAAGAGGGGAAATTAATTTGTAGAGGTTTACGGGATTCATTACAATCATGCTCGGAGATCCAATTAATGGGACCATAGTTCATGCATTTGTTGTTTTTTTGGCCCAGACTTCTCTCCGTAAAAACAGTCACAATGGTCACACTCTAAAACTATTTGTATGAGAGGTCTGATGCAAGCCCCTCAAAGGAAACCAGGTGCAGTAGAAGGAAAATGCACATAGCTGCAAGGGAGGGGAGACGCTTTCCTGCAGAGGTGAGTCAGTTCCACAGCAGAAGGGTGACTGCACCTAAAAATAACAGCGCCAGAAAGCAGGCACACACGAGTGCACCAACAGCACAGTCCACCTGTGGAAAGAGGTGGTTTTTGGCTGTGAGTTTCTGCCCCTCTTCATTCTTTGGGCAAGCTTCTCAACTGCACTAAATGCTGTCAGAGCTGTCTCTCTATTTTCAGAGGACATGTTGATCTTCCCATTGGACATGTGCTGGCCATATTCCTCTCCAGATCCATAGGCAGCTCAGCAGAGTGACCCTGCGGAAGGAAATTAGTCCCAAGGCTCAATTTCTGTTTCCTTACTTTTTTGAATGTAAGTTGATTAACATGTATTTGTTTTCAGATTCTAGTAGTTCTCACTGATCAGTCTCTTGTGTTTAGAGTGATTATGCCAAACTCAGAATATTCTGTTCTGTGTCATTTTTATATTAATGTCAGGAACAAGCGTCTGTTCTTTAGTTTTCCTCTAGCTGAACTGCTGGTGAAGGTTTTTTTCCTTCTCTGTGACTGTATAACTGGTGCTGGGCATAACAGAAAGATTATGCTGAACTATTAATCCCTAGCATGTTTAAAGCAAAATCTTAACTACTGCGTGTTCTTGTTAAGTAAATAAATTTATCCCTTTAAAATCCAGACTATTTCTTTAGAACAGGATAATCAAATTTTCATTTTAAAAAGTTGGCAGTTTAATTATCCTATAGGAAGCAGTCTAGCAATACCCAGGACTGTCGCTTATAAGGGAGTCTTGAGAGCAGAAGAGAGGTCAGAAATAATTATTCATGCAAAGCACAGAACTTGGCATTTTAACTCCAGCTGACTTTTTCTTTAGGAAGGGGGGAAGGAAGAAAGGAAAAGATCTTCCAACAAGAGAAAGCAGAGCAGGAGAAAGCACAGTGAGAGCAGAGTCTGACCGTGAGAGTCCCTGCGTGAAGCCCTCTGACACGCACTGACCTCGAGCACACCTGGGGGCTCACTGGCCGTGCCAGGCTTGCCCTAGTGTCCTCGGAGGGAGATCCCTCAGGTGAACTGAAGCCATACAAGCCCAAGCCGCGGCCTGGAAAATCACCTCTTCGTGCTCTACAACAGCCTGGTGCAGTCAATCACAGGACGACTGTCTCCTCTCCATTTTACCACCTGTGGGAAGGGATCAGACTTTGTGTATGGTACACTGCAGAGACTGCAATTTCCTTAGAAAATATTGCTGAGGTTTAATGATGCAAGAAGTCTTTGGAGCCTCGAAGATGGAAGAAAATGAGGTGTAGAATAACGCCGATGTGCGCTGCTGCATCGGCGGCTGCTACTGCTTTCACCAGGTGCTTGCCATAGCCTAACGACAGCTGTACGTTTCTGCGTAGCTCGCCAGTAATTCTCTGGCTGGCTCTATAGCTTTATCCCAGTTCAAAATCTATTTGGAGCCTAAGTAGGAACAGCCTTTGCCTGTGTTTAACTGGAGGGACATGTGCTGCTGAGCCATATCCAGCCTGCGGTCCCTGTCGCCCCCCCGCTTGGTGCCATCAGCAGTGGGGACTCGAGCCCGTCACCCAGTCCGAGCAAACGCCCGTCCCAGATGCACAGGCTCCAGCTGCTTTAGCAGTGCTTTTATGGAGCTACATAATTAGCTCCAAATAATTAGGCTCATATACAAATAGGGCCTTCTGCATGTGTCCTTGGCTATTTTTCTCATCCTGGAAAATACCAGAGTGATATATCAGAAACATCACTGGGCAGTTCAGCGTCTTTGAGCTTATTTGCTTTCAGTTACAAACTATCCCTCTATCAGGACCAAACGTACAGCAATTCCCCTTACTTTTGCACCCAAATACAGGGAAAGATAAGCCTTTTTTCCCCTTGACATACCCATGTAGTGCCTGGTAATAATGCTGATAAACCTGGGGCAGGCACCTTATCCCATCAGACTACAGCTGGCTGTTCAGCTCAACCAGCACGATTTAAAGTGTATAGTAGTTTATGGACAGCTCTCCCTCTTCTATTAAGATGTCTAATCATAATGATTGCCCAGTCTATTGCAAATGTTCGTTTAGAAAAGGACTATATGAGATGATATCGGCATCCTATTGAAGTGCAAACATGTTTGATAACACATTAATTTTTTGTATTTTAAGTAGTTAAGTAGCAAAAAAGAGATTCTAAACATTTCTAGGCATTTGTTGAGTCAAAGTCTACATATTTTGACTTTTGCTGTAGATAATTTTAATAGCATCCCCTTTTAATAAGGTGATTATCAATTGGGAATTGCTAGTAATGGCTTTAGCATGTGCAGAGGAAGAGAAGGTTGTTTTTCACACTACTAAGAGTTTAACATTTTAAAACAAGCTCTACCTGACCTGCCAGATAAGTGCTGCACTCTCCCCAGGACCTCTTTGTGGACTCCATTATCTGTAGGCTTGTTTTCTTGACATTGATTTAACTTTTATTATTTAGTGTATCTTTCCTACACTTTGGGAGAGCCTGGTGAGCAGCTTTTCTCGTTTAAAGAAAAAAGAAATCAAAAGAATCTGTTGTTGCCAGCTCAGTCAAATGCATAGCTGTTAAATACATAGCTTCAGATCTTTTGTTAGTTATTAGTAATAAATGAAAAGGCAACACACCTAGAGGGAAAAAGAAGTTGTTCATGCAAAAGCTATGCCAAAGTAGATTCACACTAATAAACAAGCAGCAGGACTTTATGAGATACTGCAGCTCTGTGACCCAGGGCACTGGCATGAGAGCATGGTCCCTCACCCCTGTGTTACCAGTATGAGCCCTGTTTTTGCTGCACTCCTTAAAAAGGGAGTCTTCAGTATGGCCCAAAGATTGGTAGATGAAGGCTTAAATGCCAAGCCAACAATACAGTGGACCTGATTTTTGTTAGCAAAGTCTCCTACTATGCTGGAAATGCTGTGAATGCCCTGCTGGCCGAGCAGGCCCCAAAGGCCAAGTTCAAGAGGGCCTGTACAGGTAGGGAGCTCTTCAGCACTCGCCATCTCCCTCCCATCCTTTCACAGTCAAATCTAATCCTATTGTCAAACCCATTTGCATTTTCCCCTCTGCTCCCACAGAGACCCTTTCCAAACCTTCACTGCTCTAATGGGTCACAATCATCTATTTTTTTCAGACTAAAATAATTCCTGAGCAGTATAAACCCATTTTTTCTTGCAGCATAATTGCTGACAATGCTTTGTTGTCCTGTAGCTTAATCATCCTGTTCCTAATGTCTCTTTTCTGCTCTATTACTGGAGGGCCCTACCATCCTCACTCTTCCCTTGATTTACCAGGCTAAATCAATCTTACTTCCCTCCTATCGGCCAGACTTCTGTCCCCCGATCACCCTGAGCAGCTTTTCTTGAGCCTGTTCCACTTTGGACTCCTGCAGGAGAGCCTGAACCTCTGCTGCTCTCACAGTGCTTTTGTATATAATTTCATTACCTCACTCTTACATTTTGTGCCAAGGTAATTCCTTAATATATCAAACAATTTTGGCTCCAAGTCCTGCTGCTTGTTTATTAGTGTGAATCTACTTTGGTTTTGTAGATAAACCAAGGACACAGCCAGTCCTCATGCTATAAATCCAGACAACTTCACCAATTTCAATAGATTTATACTAATTGAAACCAGGTTCAATCAATTACATTTCAGCAAATTTACACATTGCATTTTAAAGAACAAATATAAATTGGGATCTTCATACAAAAATTATACAGATAAGTGTAGAAAACATATTAGGGTAGCCTCCATGCATAGTTTCTCAGGACCTTGAAATCATAGGTCAGAACACACGGGTCAGGAAAAATCACCTCTCCGGTGGCATACAGGAATGGTAATAGTCACAGCCAGGTCCTTCTGTGACGAAAGTCAAGGCAATCTGCTGAAGCAGAAGGCAGTGTACACAGGTCTTGGCATTTACTGTGAGGTTAAATCCAGCTGTTCACACACAATTAGACTGCCATGAGGAAAAATTAGAAGAAACACTTCTATAAAGTAACAGTACAAGCTAGCCCAGGATATTCCCCAGGAAGCCAATCTGAAAGACTTTACCGGAAAATTCGTCCAGCCTATTATTCTGCTGACAGCCCTACTGCAAGGCCTCCATAACTGGTCTGGTAAGGCTGTGCATTCAGCCTTGCGGGAGGCCATGGTGCATTCAGTAATGAAAGAGATTTGCAGATTAAACCTCTGTCAAATAAGAAATGGCCTGTTCCGTAATCAGAAATTGTTGAGCTGCGAGGTGGAGGGGTCACATAGGGATTCTGCTGTGCCACTTCTCCCCAAAAATTTGTTAAGCATACCGCAAAACCACTTCTAGCTTGGGCTCAATCTTCTGTACTTCAGTGTTTGATTTCCTCATGTGGACAAATATAGGATTTTCTAGGCATGTCACAGCAGTACAACACTTTCTCAGGAATGTCTGACAAATCAGCCTGAAAGTGGGTGAGGCCACATTCCCAGATAAAAACAAAACCGCTGAGGTAGGATGGTTCGCATGGGAGATGCCACTGAGCTGGCTGCCTTAAAACCTTACTCTGGCTGCGAGCTGAAGGGATTTTCTTGGTGCCTACCTATTTTTTCTAGGACACTTCAATGGAAAAAGGGTGGCAGAAGGTTGCTGTGAAATTGTCTCAACATCCATTAGCTAAACTTTTCTAAACTTGCAGTTTCGGCTTGTGGTAGGGTGGTTTATTACTGCATTGAACCCAGTCTGCTCTTTGGGGAGCAGCAGAGAGAAGCACTCTCTACCTCATGCCATAAGGCCAGGTGAACTATAAAAAATACTTTTGGAGGGGCTAAAATCTTTATAACACTGATTCGGCATAGCAGAGCTAAAGAAGATGCAAATGGGCCTTAAACATGTGCTCGTCTTACACTGCTTATTGAATCACAGCGCAAAGTCACTCAGGACTCATCCTGGAAAACCTCTCACTGGAGTTTCTTAAAGAGGATTTAACTTATTTTTCCTACAAAGGTTTTCATTTTCTTTGAATAGGTTCTTTCCACTCTTCTCAGAAAAACTCAGATCATGAGCTCAGCTTCTCTCATTCCTACAAACAGAATAATTGTTGGAACTATCACTTCAAATTGCATGTTTTAAAAAGTTGCTCTTGGAAACATATAATCCTGATATTGTGAAACTGTAAGATCGTACAGGGCTCTGAATACATGGCGATGTTCACACTGGAAATTTGGCAGGTGTATTATTATGAGTGGTGCATAGCTCATTGTCTGGAGAGTGTGGGAGAAAAACTAAATCCTCTGTTCGATATTTTGAAAGCAGAGAAAGAATAAATGCATAATAACATCAAGTGAACAATTTTGAAATTAGATTTGGTTGAACTACTTGTTGTCAAATGTATTCAGCACATACACACTTTTCTTTTGGCTAGTAAACATAGCCTGTGAATCAGCTCTGGTTTTCCCTAACTGTATCCACCAACCCTTGTTAAGCAGATGATTGAATCGATGACAATGTTTTAGCCTACTGGCTTTCCAAACTCCTTGTATCATTCACGTGTGGTACAAGGCTATTCCCTAAAACAGTGGCATATTTACCTTCAATTTAGCACCTATTCCCTGGCATTCTTACAGCTACCACAGGAAGATAAACTGTTAATAAGCAGTAAATCAGCGTTTGTGCTAATATCAGTGAAACAGTGGGATTTACAAACATGACATTAATACCTAGCCTAATACCTATTCGTCTGAAAGCAAACTGCTCTGAGCAGTTCTTCCCAAAAATCTCTTAAACCATTGGCATGCTAAAACTACTCTACCAGTTTTACACGAAATGCATAACTTATTAACTGTTTACTTGCAAAGTCTTGACAGTAGCCAAGGAGGGAACCGGAAATGCTCTGCGCCTCTTCAAGGCAAGAATGTGGCTATTCCTGCCGTTCATTCCAAATTCTCCCACTTCATCTTGTGATTCAGTTACAAGCTTTGCTGATTAGCTACACAACTTGTATGCTATAGTTTCTAGATTTCCTGTGTAATTTTGGCAAATGTATTTATTTTACAAATTTACTTTTGAAAATCTGTATAAGCACTTCACTGTCCTATTTCGTGAGTTTTCATGCTGATTAATCGCAATCACCCCTACCTGAAAGCCAAATGGAAGCCAAGATGCACCAGTTTCCAACATATCAAACCAGCAGTCAGTTCTCTTCTGAAAAAATATTTGATGGTTTGCTTAGCCCACGTCACAACCTCAGCACAGTAGGGAAGCTCCAGGAGAGCTACCTCTGAGTGCAAACGGGTCTGAAACATCATTTAACCACCCCTTAGTTACCATCAAAAGCGCTTAGAAACAGTCTTCTAGCAGGTGGTGACTCCTGTCACCAATTTCATCCTTCATGGATAAAGCTGTCACTAAACAGCAGAGAAAAGTTCCTACTATTTGTGCCTGCAACCAAAATAATCTCTCTCAGGCCATGCCAGCTCATCTAGAGGAAAGGCCCCAAGGGCTGAAATGTTGTCTGCTTCCTGTTTTTCTCTTCGTAGGGTAAACGGGCTTCTAAGGTCTCCAGAGACGTGCCTGCAGCAAACCCTCTGATCTGACCAACCTTGAACTTGTGGAAAGTTTGGATTCAATTCTGAATGCAGAGATTGCAGGTCAGATGTTCTTTTCATAATATTTCTGTTCATGGGACTCTGACCATCCTTGCTGTGCTATACAAAAAAATGAATGCAGGAGTGGCATTATACCTGTGTGCTGAAAGGGAAAGATAAATCTCAGCTTACCAAACTGTGCAATTTTTTGTTTGCCACTGCAAACAAAATTGTATACAAAATTATTATATAAATTACAAAACATCCCCTATTTTTTCTGCGTAGGTGAGTTGTCTTTGGCCATATTACGCCATAAAGGTAAGCTGGAAAAGGAAGCTCCTAAATGGAGTCAGGTCTACTAGCTATATATGGCGGTAAAATCGTTCTGATTCTTACCTCTAGCTCTGTCTGGCCTCCCTTTTGCAGCTCACCTCTCTCTAGCAGGGGCCAAAACATCAAAAATACTTTTCAGCATTCAAAAAAGTAATTTCCCCTAAGAATCCTAATCTTACTAAACCTCCATTAGTTTACTTTTTTTTTTTTTTTTGGAATGGCTCATTTAGGTGCTACAATCTTTATAAGGGTATAAATCACAAAAAATTAGCAGTCTGGTTTGAGACACAATCAAATTAAGCTACCGAGTTTTTGAGTTAGCATTTATTATTCTCCTGAGAAATGGTGCAAATCATTGGAGCCATACCATTAAGTCATGTCCCGTAACTTTTCAGCCACAGTTCATACGGTTTTCTCTTAGCCTTTAGCTCCCAGTGATCATTAGATACTGATTATTAAAGCATGAATAAAGAATTAAGGTTGTTATAATTATCCATAGAACCTCATGGAAAAGAACTACATTGATAAATCTACCTTCATTTTTCAAGTCTTTCAGTCTGAGACGGAGCAATTTTTGAGTTTCAAATTATGGTCAGAGAACCTTTTTCTTTGGTTATATAACTCTACTGGTTTTGCAGGGGCTGAGAAGATGAGCTTAGTGCATCTGCACTTTCTACAGTTGCCACTACCTGTGAGACACTTGTCACGTTTGGTGTCTCACTGATGTATGCAGAAGCGTGAACACTATAGAGAGACTTCCTGCCCATGAGCAGAGGGTACCTGGAGCTTTTGTCCACCCCAGATAACATGTTGTGGAAAAATCCTTCTATTTACAATATTTGCCATATATCTTGCAGAAATTTTCAGTGTTTTTTGTGAGGATACCAAATACTGCTTCGGCAAACCTGCATATCAAATCCATTTTTTTAAGCCAGGATTGCTGGTGTCAGATCATATTAGTTGCAGTTTTCTAATACTCCTCCAGTTACTGCCCTAAAGTGTGCAGATGAGTTTTCTGAAATCCCTCATCCCAGGGCTCACCTTTGCCAGGCTCTGTGACCACATCAGTCAGCGCAATGGGGCAACAGTAAAAGACTACGAAGATTTTAGCGGCTCTGAACCATCTGGGCTCAAATAAAGCCTATTTTGCTAAAAACGGCTTAGTGTGCCAGTTGGGATGAAGTCCTAGGAGGGACACTCTCACCCAGCAGGAGCAGGTCTGGAACAAGACGAGGTAAAACAGGAATGCAAGTTTGGTGTTGGAAAGTATCAGGCTAGGTCAGCTATCCTAAATCCATAGTTTCTTTGGTCACTCTGTCTTTCAATAAACTGTCTCTACAAGGTAGCAGAAAGAATATGTAAATCCATGGGTGTCATTCTCAGCAGCCTTGCAGGGAGTGGTGGAAAGCACTAACGTTTTGATGTTGCAGTGACATGTGCCCACTGAGCTCAGGGAGAAATGCCCTCCTGAAAATAGTCAGGAGCTGGAGCCTTCATCTGCAGCCTCCTTGGCCAAGAAGGGCTTTCTATCTCTTAAAATACCAATATTATTCCATTAAAGTATAAGAGGGTTACTCCATCAGCTAATGTGCTATTACTTATTAATGCAAAAGCACCACCACTCTGTTCTTATCCATCACTCAGGGGCTCCTTGTGCTTCTGGATTTGTTGCCTGGACCAAAGGCAGCCACTTCCTTAGGGGCACAGCTATGTGCGGCACTCCTCGTAGCCCAGTGCCATGCCGCAGAGTAAGGACATCAGTGGTCCTATATGTCACATCATATCTCCTGACAACAAAAGGCAAGCGAAGGCAGTTTCTGCATTTACACAGGTAATCATAAAGATAAAAATAGAAGCAGAAGATTATTAGTTTACTCATGAAGAATAGAAATCTAGATATGACTACCTAATCTGCCCTCTGGTCCAAGGTGGCATTTCCACAAGGGCGAGGAGAAGGCAGAGGTGTGTTTGGTCAGGGTTATTTTTTCCTGTGCTTTATATGGTTTCACATGCTTATTTGCATATTCTGATTAATTACCCTCTCTCTGTGAGAAAGGGTCTCATCCTACAAGCAATACCTGGAAGTTAATAGCGTCGAAAGAAGAGAAATCTGCCCTCTAAGAAACGGCATCAGATATATGGGTTTTAGCTTTCTTTTTCCCAAATACTCTCTCTCCCTATGGGGACTTCATAAATGACACTACCAGAGCTACTATCAGACTGGTCCTTGCCATCAGAAGTGCATGGCACTTTTGACAGCAATCAAGTACCTGCTCCCTGAACATGCATCTCTGCTTCACCTACCTTAAAGGCAAAGGAAATGTCCCCAGCTGCTTGCCTCACTCATCAGAGGGACGGTGCTGACTGCGCTCACTGGCTACCCAGCCCGAGCACATGGGTCCTTCCAGGTACTGTCCATACCTGACAGGAGGGGGAAGCTTTGCCTCCGAGCTCAGTACAGCTTCTATAGTTTAGGAGATCTTCCCCTGAAGCCCACGTCAGCTAAAGCTTTTCTGAGAGTAGGAGGCATCTCTAAGGATAAAACTGCTGCCTGAAACAAGCTCTTCTATCTCAAGCATGGTCCCTCTTGTCATGGAAGGACAGTGGCATTGCAGGAAGCACGGGGCTGCCTTGGTGCTCACAGCACCAAGCACTACGGCTCCCAGGAACTTTTTACCTTTGAAAAAAGTCGATTAACTTAATCTCTTCTGTTCGGTGCATAACTTCTGCTTAGCAAAAGTAGAGTGGGACCTGGGCCTGTTCCCTTCCTATATGCCACTACCAATTACAAAAAGGGCTTCAGCTAGAAGGGCTCTTGTCCATGCCCAAACACAACAACAGCGCCCCTCCAGACTCGCAGATCATTTCCTCGCACGCTAGCTTGGCACTTTTTAACCTCTCATTGACCTACGCTGGCATCCCCCCCAGAAGCCACTGTTACTTCAGGACAGCCTTGCTGTCCAAGTGTGGGGGTCTGCATTATGTTTAGTTCTCCTTTCAGCAGCATGCCCGTAGTGTTAAATTCCTTTTTGTTATTTTTCACTGACATGAAGACCCAATAAAATGCCCTGAAGATGTTCCTCATAGGAAAGTCTTTTTCCCACATCCTACTAAAGAATTCTGTGGGGCAGTTCAGAAAGCTCCCACTGTTATGTGAAAGTGTCCTCGTATAACGCGCAGACACTAGGAATGAGCAAATAATGCTGCTCCATTATGCTCCATTTCTGTGGGGAAAAAACTTGGGAAGATTTTCATATTTGAACCCATCTTAGCAAATGCTATCAAGATGTGCCCAGAGTAGCTCTCCCCCAGTGCCAAGGAGCCACCATCACCAGCACTTGGAAATCCTTTGGAGGGGCCTGGCAACCACCAAAGGGAGGCGGGCTCCCTGTGTCCCACTGGCATTTTCCAGGCCTCACACAAGCAAGGCCAGAAAAGACATTGCCCAGGCCACTTGCTGTCTAGTGAGGCAGGAGGATGAAGCAGAAAGCAGCAGGGAGGACGGGAAGCATCAGCTGGTGGGTGACGTGCCTGCTTCCACTTGCTGCCAACTACTTGATGAGATACAGTCCTTGTCATGCTTCAGTGATGTGCTAAGACCTGGGAGGAGGGACAAAATGGACTCAAACTCCCAGTGGCACTGAGAAAGGCAATCGGAAATGGCAGACACAGGCCATATTCTGCCCATAACAACCTCAGAGCATCTCCTAGATGAATTGCTTGGGTGACCACAGGGCTTGAGGCTGAAGGTGGCAGTTCAGCAGCGGTGCCGTACATTGGAGCAGGTGCTGCGTCTGAGAGCTCCCAAGGCCGTGCTTGCCCTTGCTCTTGCCTGTGACATTGGAAATAACTCGTAAAGGAAAAATATTTTTGAAGTAGTATATGCCAGCTACTCTAACACGCACAGAGTGGGGAAGCTGATGTGGAGGGGGCCCTGCTGGGTGTGCCTCCAGCAGCCTGCATTTCTGACTTGCGGCTGCAGGAAATGGTGCCACGAGAAGGGAACCTGCCCCACGCTCAGTGGCTGCTGCTTCTCCTTGCAACACTGAAGCGAGAGGAGGTTGGGCTCACAATAACCCTTGCCTGGTGGCTCGGCTCCTTCGCTGGCGTTTCAGGGCACAAGGGGAAGCTTTTTCTGATGCTTGACTTCATTTTGCTTAGCTTTAGGCACTGTGAGCCCTATGTGGCTGCCCATCCGCTGGCTGTCCCTGCAGAGATGGAGGCACCTCCATGAAATGACTTGTCTGGTCCTGGGCTCCTGTAAGTAACAGCAGGCGACGGGAAGATGCAGTGGGAAACGCAACATACTCAAGCATCCTTTTTCCTTTGCAGATTTGTCATTTATTTTTCCCTATCTGGAGAAATTTTATACAGTCTTTTTTAACAATTATGAATTCTAATCACCAGATTGTTTGCCTTTAAGTGCTCCTTATTACTCCACAGCGCTAATAAATATCTACCTCACAAAGACAATATGAGGGTTAATTAGTCTGAACTTGCGGTTTACTCTGGAAATGGAGAGTGTTACTTCATATAAGCATTAAATACTACTAGGCATAGTAATTGAAATAAGGCACTGATTTCTTTCTTTAAACTAACCAAAATAAACAGGAGAGAATTTCAACTATTGACTTTTCTCATGATTTTACAGGGATCAAATTCTCAGTGGCTCAGACTGCAATAGTGGTAAAACCCATGACAGTACCGCATCAGTGTCACAGGAGCGCTGCTGCTGTGTCGGTGTGGTTCTGCTGCCACCCTGCCCCAAATCAGCCGCTGTAGCCCATGGCTTTCCAGAGGGCTGCAGATCAGGATCTGCTCCTTCCGCAGTGTATGCTCTTCCTGAAGCCATTGACAAGATGGATCCACATCTCTAACCTAGTTGCTAATAAACAGAATGATCCAGTTCAGAAAGTTCATTTAAAAATACATGCTTTAAAATATTTCTCCTTCTCTGCCCCACTACTATCACTGTAAATGTTGAGGCATACCATTCCCATGGGCTTTTTCCCATCTACCTGAATACACTTCAGCCAGTCAGGATGGATTGTTTTCTGTCCCATCCAGTGTGTCATTCTGCTGGGGACACCGTGGACATGGTGTAATCCACATGCTTCATGGCCCAGGAGTGGCTGCAGGGAGTTGCCGGAATCAAGTAATGAATCCTCCTGAGTGGAGACAAAAATAGGCATTTCAAGCTTTTATTTAAACAGTAAATCACCAAATAAATCCTCTCCCAATTCCTTCCTTTCTTTGGGTGATTTTCAGACAGAGTAAATGGTAAGTTGTAAACAATATTTTTTTCAGCATCAGTTCACTCCATAAATGGTTATTCTGGCCTCACTGTAGCAGGTTTTATTGTGTAATTAGGCTGACAATGTGCTAATGCTCTGCCCTAAACCTTCCAAATTCCTTACGCAGAATTTACATGTCCAGAAAAAAAAAACAAATTGAGGAAGCACTTTCTGTTCTGGAAATGTTGTCCCCAAGCCTCCCTTTGTCATGCCTGGATTTGCAAGGTCTTTCTCTGAACATCGCATCCTTGGCCAGCTGCTCCAGGAACTCGTATCTCATTTATTTGATAATATTGAGGTCTATTTCTGCTGCCTACCCCATCACTGCAGTCCTAGGTGGCCAAAGCAGTGGCAGACAGTTACTGGAACAGGGCGAATATGAAACACAGCCTTCCCATCCCAGGAAGGGTCCCGGTCTCAAGCACAGGTGCCGCAGCTCCTGCATCCCCGGCTGACGTCAGTGGCTGAAAGGTAAAGATGAATTAAGGGATGCTGGTGCCTGGAAATCTTACAATGAACTGGACTGAATCTCTGGTCCACTTTATATTCGAAGTTTTACCAATTAGCTGAGTAGATGAGGGCTCCCCCACCCTTCCAAAGTATAAAACAGAGGCATCGTTCGGCGTAGCTATTCCCCATTCTCCCTATCCTGCTGGTGTTCAGGCACCTTTGCACTCAGGGAAGCATGTCCATGCTCGGAGGCCGAACGCTTTTCACTGCACTGGCGTGTTTAGACAAGCCCGGATCCGCCCTTCTCAGTCTAGGCTAGGTCGGGCTATCCCGGGGTATCTCTGGAAAGTTTCTGCTGCAAAGCAGCTATTTATATCTACCTCATCTTAGCCAAAAAATGGAGTTTGGATGGTAGTATGACCACCACAAAATAATTAAAAGTAGAACTTCTTGAAACAATGAGTGGGAAAGAGAACCAGCTTTGCATTTTGCAAAATGTTTCTCCCACCTTTTGCCAGAGCAGGAAGAAACGCACAGAGGAGAGGTTAGAAACATGCTCCCTGCTTTCCCTCAGGGTTTCCCTTTTGAGCAAATCTTTTGAAAAGTAAAGGCAAGTGAGAAAGAGTCAGTATGACTGCTGAAGTTATCGCCATAGAGTGTTTTTGCAGTCATTGCCAGAGGGAGGAATGTCCATGTCAGTTGGGAGGGAGTTCATAGTGGAGGGCCCCCAGCTGGGTGAGCAGCCTTGGAGGGATGTAGTAGTGGCGGGCTTGGGCATATTTCAGGATACCAAAACATTGCTGAGTTATTCGCAAAGGCCAGTGCCTCCTCAGTTCCGCAGGACAGAGGGCGCATCATTTATCTTGCTTGCAGCTAGCGGGGAGAGCTTTCTTTTTATCAATTTTTCTAATGGCTATGCGGCTAGTCTCGGGCTGGTGGAGGAAACATCTCGTTCTCCAGACACATGCAAGCTGACGGCACAGAACAAATGCTCAGCTGAACGTAGATGATTTAGGGGCAGAAAACACCAGAGTGCACTGCCGTCGATGGTGTTTAGCTAGCAGATAAATGTAAAAGCTTAAACAAAAAGGATTTTATTCTGCCAATCACCTCTGCCTTCCAGTTTGCACTGCCTCCCTTAGGTGATGAGTCTGGGAAGGGGTCACCAGCCCGACGGTGAGGAACCGGCCTGCACATAGTGGCAGGCTGCATGGGGGCCCCCATGCTGGCTCTTGTGCAGTGCCCCAGGGAGGCTGCCAGCGGTTTCTTTGCCGGGGAGAAGCTGCTCTAAGATACACTGACGCAGGCAGTTTGAAGCTCGCCCCTTCTCAGTATATTTCATACTGCAAAGCTGAGTAACCACCGTGTCACTTCTGACATTCAGTTTTTATTGAAAGGTAACATGGAGACTTTTAAATGTCTTTTGTTCTAGCAACCAACTTGGTGAAGAAAGGGCTGCATTGCCGCTGTGCGGCATTAGCACCGCCAGGGAGCGATGCACAAGCGGGAGGGTGAAGAGGATGCTTGGTGGTACTGCCCTCAGCCTTTGGTTAGGTGCAGGGTGTCCTCACTTCCTCATGTCCTAAAGCCTAAAGGCTCACGGGGCCCCAGGAACCTCTCCCATATCCAGGCAGAGGTTTGCACAGGAGAGCTGTGCGTCGACACTAAGAGAGGTTGTTTCAAAATGTTCAGATTTGGAAAAGACAGGTGTGCCCTGGAGAAGGCCAACGACTTGTGCCGGCAAGGGGGTAAGCATATGTTTTTGTGTTTTGGGGGAGATGGGAAAAAGGGGGGCACGAAGAGGGGCTTAGGGCAGAGAAAAGTGGGAGGATGTCTTTGCGGTCATTTAAATGCTAAAACTGCCCCTCCTTTTTGAGAAAGCATCTCATTCTCTTCCTCATCATTGATGTGTGGGGATATGCATGCCACTTGCTGCCTTCTCTGCTGTTGGGTGCTCTGGGAAGGGTCCCCTCCACCCTGTGACTGGAAACGCATGCGGAGGCAGTGATGTACTGACATTTGTGCTAAATGTGACTGACTGCATCGACACGTGAGGCTCCCTGAAGCCAACAGGAGCTGGTTCAGGGATGCAGCCTTGAGGGCAGCAGATGCAGCTGGAGATGCAGCGTGCGGGACCACACAACGTGAGGGACCACAGTGCAATGCCCTGGACCACGCACTCTGAAATACCTGCATGCTGAAGCCCTTGCTTTACCGGAAATCTCACCATGTGCCAGCTCTGAAGCCACCCTGGTGACACAGCCAGTACCAGCAGGGTGGAGCTGGCACCTGATAAGAGCAGAGATAAGGTATCACTATCGCTTGCCTATTACCTTTGCAGAAGAGTAAACGGAAAGGTTTCCTCTCCTGCTGGCAGCCTGGGAAGGGAGTGCACCTAGTATCTCTCAATGCCAGGCTCATAAATTCGCTTTGGTGACACTGTTTTCTAATCACGGCCATCCCATCTTTCCGTTCTCCTTTTAGCAAGGGAGGAGTGGTGCGCTGCGTCAGGCCGACAACTCCCCACCCTCTCGTGTCTGCTGGCTGGAAACTTTCACAAAACCCATCAAAGGACAGACATCACTGCCCAGGCTAGCAGGCACTTCCTGGCACCGTGTGGCAGGGCTTGCACTGGTGCCGGAGAGAGAGCAAGTGCCCTGGCAGGTCATGCCCAAAGAGAAGCCAAGAAATATGGCTTGCAGGGCAAATTAGCCTGGTGAAGTTGGAGGTGGCACTACTCACACTTTTTCTTTACCTCTCAGTGTGTCTCTTTTATGGTCAGGCTCGTTCACTGGCTATGTCCAGCTGTGCGTGCCTCAGCTCACAGGGAAAGCTGTAGGAGAGGGGAGAGAGGCACCTCTTCCTGGGAGGCTCAAGGGTACATAGGCTACTCCAGGGCATTTCTTGCCTTACGCTTCCTACAAAATGTGTAAACTACTGCCAGCCAGACTCACTCAAAATTCCTGCACCTGATTTTCCTTCCTGTGTAAATCTGGTGCAACTTTGCAGCTCTGACAGATTAAGTTTTCCCTGAATCTATCAGCACCCCCACGTGTAACATTCAACTTGGCGAATGAGGCCATTAGAAAGGAAGCAGACAAAATGCCGTTAGCAGAAACCCACGGAGGGAAGCGTTTCTGGTACCTGAGGGTGCACATGCACATTTATGGGCATGCACATGAGCATGAGGGCTGCTGTGCTCCACTGAGGCTGGGGACAGTCCGCATGGGACAACCCAACTCTTCAGTTTTGACCTGTGAACTGCATCTAAGTAAAACCCATGCTAAGCAAAGGCCAAAAATCAGAGGACGGTTACAGATGTTTAAGGACTTCTGCCCCAGTTTAAATGCAAATCAAGGTTTAGGAAACTTTAGGTCAAGATAACTGCCACAGAGTGAAAGCCATGTTTTAACACAGAGATGTCATGGCTCATATGAACTTTGATGTATAGTAACTACTGTAGTAGGTAAATATTTCTTGTATTTCCGGTGCATTTTAATGCAATTTACCTAAGGTGAACAGGAAAGGAGAAACTTTTGTCAGATGACAGACCAGCTGGTAGCATGTGAGCGGTAGCCAGGATCATTCTTGATCACCACTTTGCAGTCTGACAGCTGCTTGTGTAAATGACTTCAATTTAAAATCTCTCCAGTTTATCAATGTGCAGCCTATATAGGCAAAAGGGCCAGAAAAGGGAAATATAGGAAGAAAAACAAGTAGAGAAAAAGTTGCAAAAGTTGCAGTCATCCTTCCTCTGCTACATGCACAGAGTGATCTGGGGTCTTGCAGTCCAGATTTACACTGCTGTCACTTTGATTTGGGAGTGTCAACACTTAGCTAAATGTGGCACTGGGAATAAGGCAGCATAAACTGCAGTGCCTGAAGAAGGTCTGGTTTATCCCGTAATATCTTGAGAACAGCTGTTTCCACCCCTCTCTTAGTTTTTACTTTTCCTTCTCCGCATGCAAACGGTACTCTGGCCATTCATGAAGAATACCAAGTTCACTTCATCATTCACCTTCTGTAGCTGTTTTCTCCTGTGCAAAATGGGTTTCCAACATGGCCAAATGACCTTGCATAGATGAAAAAGTCTGCACAAGCTCCCTGTCAGTGGAGGACTGAACCTCAAAGATGGGGCTACCAGAGCAGCCTACTCAGCGAGTACACAGGTTTAATGGAGCTGCAGAGATTTACTTCTGAGAAGTGAGCCTGCTATGAGTCACAGCAACATACGACCCAGACATTTCTACACGTTAGGTTGGCTTATTGCACCTTATCTTTCTGAACTTGACTCAAAAGAGCTTTCAGAGTCTTCTGAGAGACAGTGATTGCCTACTGAGCAAATACCCTGGTCTCACTGGGTGCTAGTGGTGCCATAGGGGAGGAAGGCACAGGTTGGGCAGGAATCCAGCCCAGCGCAGCTCATCGACAGGCAATCTTACGGACACTCCTCAGAGGTAACGACCCGTGAAAATAATCACCTTTTCTGCGGGTGCGACACAGATGACTGCAAGTGAACTGGGCCATATTATGACATTGCAGGTGCAAAACAAGGTCAGCCCGCATTTGTGGTGTTTGGAGCGCTTGCTGTTATATAACACCACCATAACTAGGACAAGGAATTAATCTTACTGAACTCCTGAGGATGGAGCCAAGCTAACTCTGAATAAGGGGAAGCTAATTTGGAGGGGTATGCCTGCCCCAGGTGAGAGAAACGCCCTGTTATCAGCTCTGGCACTGTTGCGTGAGTCAACACTGCACAGCCTGGGCTTAGCTGTGCTCCTGCAAAGTCCTTCCTAATGTTACCACGCAGTAACCACCTTTCTTGGGTTTACTGGTGCGCAGAGCTTTGTTTCAAATGACACTTGACTCTTGACCTTCTTCCTTTGCAGAGATTGTGCTGCAGTGCCTTGTGTGAGACAGGTGGACCCTTTCAGAGAGGAACATGCTATGGAGGTGAGGGAGAACGTAGTCTGCCCCCTGTAGTGACTCTTCATATCAGGATCTTTCCCAGGTGATACTATTTTCAGAGTTTCCTTAATTAAGCAAAAACTACCTACAAGCCCTAACCTTGCATTTATGGATTTATTTA
The DNA here is from genome assembly GCF_040807025.1 of Struthio camelus. Taxonomy (NCBI): domain Eukaryota; kingdom Metazoa; phylum Chordata; class Aves; order Struthioniformes; family Struthionidae; genus Struthio; species Struthio camelus. Next base: position 24,875,107 of record NC_090944.1, on the reverse strand, counting down.
CCTTGCAGACCACAGAAGTTGACCAAAGGCTTCCCTCTGCCTCCCACAGGCTCCTGGGCAGCTCCATCTGGCCAAGGTGACAACGTGGCCATGCTGTGTGATGCTGCCATGAAGACACTGCTGAATACACTGCAAGGTCAGTCCAGCAGCATGCAAGAGACGCTGAGGTGAAGCTGAGCAACGCGCCTGGTTTCCAACTTGCAGGATCCTGTGGCATGGCTGGGGCAGAGTCATTCACGCATCCCTTCCCCAGCAGGTCCCTGTGGCCTCATTCACCAGCACCTGTGGTGTGATGGAGTGGAGGCAATGGAGAGGCCAGGACTCCCAGGGCTGGGGACACGTCCACTTCCAGGTTAGCTCTTCAGCTCGGGAGAGCCATCTGTGCTGCCAGCATCCTGGGCATGCACTCTGCGCAGAGGCAAGCACATGCTTCAGCACAAGCTTCAGGCAAAATTTGGAGGATAAAACTGAGCCCCACGTGAACCTCTCGAGCCAGGCATGCTCTGCGTGGCCTGACTGTCCCCACATGCCCCGTCTGATGGCAAGATGAAGTCATGTAACTGTGAGACTCCTCTGGAAGGGTCCTAACGTTATTTCCTGCAAGGTCAGAGGCTGTTTACTTGCAGTCCGGTCTACGGCACACTGTGGAAACCTTCAGTGGAGCTGCAGGAAGTGGAGGAGACATGGGAGCCATCCAAGCAGCTTGCTGAACTTACATTTGCCCCACAGTTTGGGGCAGAGGTAGTCTGGGGGCAGTGGGTTGAGTGGAGGGTTGCTGGGCTGTAGGACATGCCCTTAGTGGCAGGGATGCTTAGTTAAGCCTTGGTAAGTACCCTGAAATTTCTGTTTTTTTTGAGTTCAAAGTTTCCCACTTTGTTCCTAATCAGTCATCTCTTAAGCGACTTGCAACCAGCTCTCTCCAGCTTGGACAAAAATGTTCCCACATGAGAACTGAGGCACTGCATGCCCTCCTCATCCAACACTGTGGACCTAGCTAAGAAAATCCGTGCGTCTAAATGCAAAAGCCTAATCTACAGATAAAGCATGATATTACATCTCATGAGAAGGTGTCCATACCACCACCACCACCTGCAGTGCTTCTTCTCCCGGCCACCCAGGGAGCCCTGTGGCATGAAGAGCACCCCAGCGTCACGCGGGATGCAGCTATAGTTTCTGCTGCACATAATGAGGTAAGTCTCTTGTGTGAAAGGGAGGTACAGAGGAGCCTTACCAACAAAAAGCCAGTACAGAATAACAGCTCAAACTTGGATCAAGAAAACCAAGCAACCTTCAGCTAAAGCAAGGATAGTTAATTAAATCTAATGTGACTTTAGCTTTCTTAGATGTAAAGTGAAAAATACCAAGTAAAATATGCTGGAAGAGCATAAGAGGAAGTCATAACATGCTAGCTGGCCAAATATTTACACTTCATTAAGATATTTCTACTTCTAAGAAAATACACAGAGAGCTTTGTTAAACTCAAGTATAAGAGACTTTTATTTCAAATGTTATTGTTTAGCACACCTACTTAATATGTGTTAATAAATACTTTTTCTCCAGAGGCATGTCAGTTTTAAACTTGCATTCTACTTTTTTCAGTATACTTTTTCCCAAAAACGCAAGTGTATGTGAGCGTGTGTGTGTGTGTGTGTGTGTGTGCAGTTATTATCCTGCAAGGTGTTAACAGCTGTCACTGGGAGGGGAAGGGTTCATAAAATTGCATGTCTCATTAAGCTAGTGATGGGTCTATCAACAGAAGAAGCTCCCAGCCGGCAGAAGGAACAACCAAATGCCTGTACAATTTAAAACCAGCTGCGGAGAAGGACTAAGGAAGGCATTAGGATACCTAGCCAGAGATAAATCATGCAGAATAACAAGAGCTTTTCTGAGTACAATGCAGCACACTGGCAGGAGGGAGAAAACTGTGCTGAGAGTGGCCTGGAAAGGAACATGGCATGGAGCTCATTGGAGTGAGATATATGGGTGCTCCTGAGCTGGAAGGCAACGGAGGCTCTTTACTGCTACGGGGAAAAAAAGGGAAATGCCTTTTTTCTGAGTTGAAGAATATTGACAACTTACACGGGCTGCTCACACATCTGGGAAGGCTCTTTCCAGCCCTGAGTTTCGGCTGAGGACCAACCACAGTGCCTGTGCAAGGGCAGTGGGGGGCTGTGTGGGCTGCACACATGATAATTAGGATCAGCTGAAAAAGCCAGGTGAGGAGTAAATAGTCCCGAACACAGCACTTGCCTGGAACCAAGAATTACTCGAAGGTACCAAGCCTCAAACCAGTTTAAAGTACCACCTTTTGCATATATGACCTAATCAACCCGCTAGCTGCTTCCTCCTCTCCTTGGTGGAGGAATTCCTGCCCTTCCCTCCGCCACTGCTGTTGCAAGCAAAATTTAGGCCTTGGCCAACATCAGCTTTCCGATATAGCTCCATGTAAAAAAATTGAAGTCCACTATTTCCCTGCAAAAGGAGCTCTAGCCCACTGCAAGCAGGAAGATCAATGGCTACCCACCACACAATGGAGAGGTTTGGGGCTTGATACAAGCTGGAGACAGAGGACTCGGAAGGTGTGCTGCCGTGGATGCAGTTTGTTTCGCAGTGCTCTTCATGCATTCTTTTTCCTGTTTTGCTTTGAATCCTGCATAATTGGCCTCCAGGTAACTAGGTAACTAATGCACTTGAGTTTACAAACTGATGTGTTTAAAACATTCCCAAATTAGTTTTTCTGCAGTCCAGATGGTGGATCGTGAATGCTTAATGGCACACTGTAAAGATTTTATTGGCTCTTGTGAGTGAGGATCAGAAGAGCTTGCTTCTGCCTCTTCTGTCCATGAGCAATGCATCCACCTAAGCCCATGCCAGTAAAACTTTGCATCCCACCACCTTGTATTTTGTGTGTGTTTGTGCATGTACATACAGTTACTAAATGACAGCAGAGGATATTGAAAGAAAATCTAGGAAAGCCACAATTTACAGAATCACAGAATGGCTGAGGTTGGAAGGGACCTCTGGAGATCATCTGGTCCAACCCCTCTGCTCAGGCAGGGTCCTCTAGAGCACGCTACTCAGGTTTTTGTCCAGATGGCTTTGGAATATCTCCAGCAAAGGAGACTCCACTACCTCCCTGGGCAGCCCGTTCCAGGGCTCAGTCACCCTCACAGTCAAGAAGTTTTTCCTCAGGTTCAGATGGAACTGCCTGTGGTTCAGTGTGTGCCCGTTGCCTCTTGTCCTGTCGCTGGGCACCACAGAGAAGAGTTTGGCCCCATCCTCTCGACACCCTCTCTTCAGATACTTGTACACATTGATGAGATCGCCTCTCAGTCTTCTCTTCTCCAGGATCAACAGGCCCAGCTCAGCCTTTCTTCAGAGGAGAGATGCTCCCATCCCCTCATCATCTTTGGAGCCCGCCGCTGGACTCTCTCCAGTAGTGCCACATCTCTCTTGGACTGGGGAGCCCACAATTGGACACAGTACTCCAGGGGAGGCCTCCCCAGGGCTGAGCAGAGGGGCAGGATCACCTCCCTCCACCTGCTGGCAACATTCTGCCTAATGCACCCCAGGAGACCACGGGCCTTCTTGGCCACAAGGGCACGTTGCTGGCTCACGCTTAACTTGTTGTCCACCAGCACTTCCAGGTCCTTCTCTGCAGAGCTGCTTTCCAGCAGGTCAGCCCCCAGCCTGTCCTGGTGCCTGGGGTTATTCCTTCCCAGGTGCAGGACCCTGTGCTTGCCGTGGTTGAACTTCAGGAGGTTCCTCTCTGTGCCTGTCTGAGGGGCCTGTCCAGGTCCCTCTGAATGGCAGCCCAGACTTCTGTTGTGTCAGCCACTCCCCCCAGTTTAGTCTTATCAGCAAACTTGCTGAGGGGGCACTCTGTTCCTTCCTCCAGGTCATTGGTGAATACATTGAACAAGAGTGGACCCAGGACTGACCCCTGGGGGACACCACTAGCTACAGGCCTCCAACTAGACTCTGTGCCACCGACCACACAACCCTCTGAGCTCGGCCATCCAGCCAGTTCTCAACCCACCTCACTCTCCACTCATCCAGCTTGTACTTCCTGAGCTTGCCTATGAGGATATTGTGGGAGATGATAGTGTCCAAAGCCTTGCTGAAGTCCAGGAAGACAACATCCACTGTTCTCCCTTCATCTACCCAGCCAGTCTTTCCATCATAGAAGGCTATCATCAGGTTGGTCAAGCATGATTTCCCTTTGGGGAATCCATGCTGACTACTCCTGATCACCTTCTTGTCCTCCAGATGCTTAGTGAGGACCTCCAGGATGAGCTGTTCCACCAACTTTCCCGGGATGGAGGTGAGGTTGAGAGGCCTGGAGTTTCCTGGCTCCTCCTTCTTGCCCTTTTGGAAGACTGGGGTGACATTGGCTTTCTTCCAGCCCTCAGGCACCTCTCCTGATCCCCAGGACCTTTCAAAGAGGATGGAGAGTGGCCTAGCAATGATGTCCACCAGCTCTCTCAGCACTCGTGGGTGCTATCTTTACGTTGATGCTATCAGCTAACTCTCTGTTTCCCTCCTTAGTGCTGACTTCTACTCATTTTCCTGTCCTGTATCTCACTGAACCAAGTCCTCTGCTGGAGCCAAGCAGTGGTGGGGTGGTTTGCGTTTTGGGCCCATCCCTTCATGCGCTTCCCATGTCCTATCTCCAGATGACCACAGTGATTTAAAAGACAGTTGACCTCAGCATCCCCATTTTACAGACAGAACTACTGAGAACACAGAGCCCTAAGGTGAGCTGCCAGTGTAGGAGCAGAAACCCAAACTGCCCATGGCTTGGACCAGTGCTCAAACTCTGCTACATCTCTCTACCTCCTTTTTGTTATAAACCAAAATAATCAAAGCTCCTTCTAATAAAACACTTGCTTCCGAGGACCACTTAAATGATCCCTGCAGCATCAAGCTGAATATTCTCATTTCTCTATCAATCAATCACCTTTATTATTAATAAAGACCCCCCAAATTAATAACATTTAGTTTAAATTATTGCTAATCAGAAATTATTGTTAGTTAGAAATGACCATGAAACACCTGGGAGCACCCGGGGCACAATCATCCTGAAAAGATGGTGGTATTTAACAGCATGTACTCAGAGCGGGATGGCAGCAGCTGGCCCAATGCAAACCTGGACTTCCCTGGTTCTCCAAAGGCTATCATGATAGAAGTAGTTATTAATAGTGAGGCACGCATGTTTGGTAAATGGACCGTAACATTGCTGCAAGAAATAATTCTGGCTTGGAATCTGCACAAGGACCCCAAATAATTAAATATCCAACCTTTGCTTTGTTGTGCCTGTCAGCATTAAGATTGAAATAGCGTGGGTGGAGTATACCTTCTTGAAAGAAAAAAGTAGTAGCATACAGTCTGGATGTACACCAAAAGGGCAGAGTTCCGTTTCTTAAAAGTGCAAATCACGCTTGGGAACTGAGAGAAAGCATGGATATGTGAGCAAGTGCAAGGATATGTAAAGGGAACCTTAGACATTGGCTTTTTCCGATGGGCTGGGAGCCTCATTTTGCTTTTCCCATGGGGAAAAAAAAAAGCTCCCACGGGGTCAGAAGACGTTTCTGGTGTTCAGGGCTCTGAACTGACCTCTACCGTTTCGTGAATGCATTGGCTATAGTCTGATTTTATTCCCTGCACGCTGTGGTATTAGTATGAGGGGTGTGAAGCGAGGGCATGCAATCATGCTCATAGAAATCCAACAGGAGAGGTGATTCAGCAGCGCTCGTGCGATGATGATAGCTATCAAAGAGTTTAATGGCTGGAGATTTACATCTGTAGCAACAGAAAGGAGGTCGCTAGTTATGCTATGCCCATGACTTTTTATCTATTGTTTTGTATTTATTGCTTTCTCTCAATATGCCACATAATAGCTACTGACATCTATGGACAGAGGAAATAAAAGTATGCTTGATCAGCTTGTCAAGGTCACGTATAAAACATACACAGACAGATTTATTCTGCAGGGGAGAAACAGGAGATATCTGCGCTATTCAGTATCCCTTGCCCTCAACGTTTCCTTATTAAAAGGAGAACATGTCTTGATATAGTTTCTAGTCCTGTTCGGCCACAAATGTGACTGGAGCAGGTGCCTGGAGGCCAGGGCACAGCCGTGCGCTGCCCAGTCCGCCAGGCCTGCGATGCTCAGCCTGACCCTCCGCTGGGAGACCCTCCGTGACGGCGAGGCAGGGACAGCTGCCCTGCGCCGCTTCGGAGCTACCTTAGAGAGAGCATCGCTTCGGCTTTGCTTTCTGCTACTGTTGCACAGTAGCCATGGAAACGAGAAGCACTTTCCCATCGTTTTCTGGGGAAGGCATGACATTCACTGCAATACATTCTGTTATACCAAAATTTTGCAAAATAGCTCCAGGGGCAAGGGAGATTTATCCCGATCCCATGCAATGTGGAGTTTCTCGGGGGCAGTGCTGCGGATCTTGGTTTCCTGCTGATTTTTGTGGGAGAGGAGGGCTCCTCACACTCCTACCTTCAGAGAAACAGAGTCCCCTCTCAAAGCACACAGGGGACAGCTAAGGCTGACGCTGACGAAGCTGGTAGAGCTACGTGTGCCACGGTGGTGAGCGTGCGAGCTAGGTGTGCTGGGGGCCAGCAGCAGTGGAGGATGCTGTGAAAAAGCAACCAGCAGAAATACTCATATGGCTTCGAGAATGGGGCTGGCTTGGGGGAATTGGTGCTGAAGACCTCATGGACATCACTGGCATGTGTGACACATAAATAGGGGGTCTGAAAGGGCTAGGGGTCTAAAAGTGAACTCTTATTCTGCCTAGAAATAGAAAATTTCTGGAAATGTTGAAGGCCTAGGGGAAAAAAAGGAATACTTTTCAAAAAAAAAAAAGCCCCAAACCTGGGAAAATGTAAATAATTTTGGTAATTATATTGCTTATTGCAACTGGTTTTTATGGGTAAAACATATATTATGCAACTAGCACACTGAGAGATCTGATGGATGTATTTACGTTATGAAGCAGAGTGCCAATTCTTTACTTTCAAACAATGAGAGAAGTCCACACTACACACTAAGGGACACACTAAGCACCCACATAGCTGTCTTTTAAACCAAAAAGAAGTGCATCATAAGGCTCAGAAATAGAACATAAATAGCGACTTAATAGTGTAAAGCATGGAAAGACTTGAAAAATGGACATTTGTTATCTCTCTCTCTGTTCTTTGCACTGTAGTTAACACAGCATTAAAGACCAACATTAAATTAGGCCCACAATATTGGACAGTCTATAAGCATTTTAAGTGCTTAATACCATTCATTTTGAACTAAAATAACTTTATTTGAACCGCTCTAGTTGCAGAAAGTATTCTGAAGAGCTGAGTATAGCTGAAATAAAGAGCTTTCAAACATCGCTCTAACATTGTTTCGCTGTTCACTGAAATCAATTTACATGAGAGTTTCTCTCGCATCTCTTCCCCAAGTATCCAGTTTTCCAGATCAGGAAAAAAACGAATTAAACAGATGTCTTTTTTTCCTTTCAAGTTCTGCATTTTTTTAGCAGTCACTTCCCTCAGTTTGCCCCTTACCCTCCCGTATTTGAGGCTTTACGCTGCATTTTCATGGTGATTTAGGGAAGGGATCTTGTAAGCCCAATGTACCACAGCTCAGATTTCTGAAAGCAGTTGAGCACTTTGCTCCTGTGACAAGAAATGGAATTTATGTCCCCAGGCAGCTCAGAGACATCTGGCCCCACGGCCATTATGTTCTTAAAAAATGTGAACGAGTGCAGGAGAAGGACCTGCTTTGGCTCCTTCATCTCCCTCCCAGTTTGCAAGCTGGGGGCCCAGTCCCACGGCGGCCCGGAGACCAAGGGCGGCCGATGACGGGCACGGGGGACGAGGGGCGCGACGCCGCCGTCCCCGAGGTGGCCGCCCCGCTCTGGGGTGCTGGAGCCCCTGCCACCCTCTCCGGCAGCTCTGCTGCCAGCAGCCCCCAGCACGGTCTCCTGCAGCAATCTGCTGCTCGGTGAAGCGTCGTGTCCACCAGCTAGGCAAAAATAGGGTGCTTAAAACGAGATCATGTGTTCAGGTGCCTGTGAAATGACTTCGGAGAGCAAGTTTCTAGGCGTGATTTTTTCCTCTCTGAGGCATTACTAGAGCAAACTTTTACTCTGTCGCTCCAAAACCGTACTCTGAAAATCAAAGGCGGGCTGCGCCGGTGCTAATTGCTGCACGGTGCTTGCGCGCACACACGCGCGCACACACGCGCGCACCCGCCGCCGGCGCCAGCAGCCGGCTGGGATTCCCCCGCGCTCACGGCCGTGTCAGATCCTGCCGACCAGCCGGGCCGCGCCGCTCACCGGCGGCCAGGGAAGCAGCGGAAGTGATTCATTATTTCTGAGGCTTTTTGCCTGCAGGGCTATCCCCGACGGACGGCATTTCACTGCCATCCCAGCGGTAAAGTTTTGCCACACCCCGAAGAGAATATTTTCACGCTTTTGGTCTGCAAGACGTCTCGGTAGACCTGGCAGCTCGGAACAACGAAGCGAGGAATGGGAAAGACTACTGAAAACACTGGAATCCCCGCTTCTCCCCAAAGCAGACCATCCTTGGCAGGCGCTCCTGTCAGCGCGCCTGCTGTGGCATTCAGCAGACGGACGCCAGGACAGAGAGACGAGACTTAGTGTTTGTTTGGTGACTGTGCAGAGTCCATGGAAACGTGCCGGAGGATTTTTTTTCCTGTACGTTCAAAGCTTTACCTGCTGATGAGTCACCGGAGGGCTGGCTTAAGGATCGTGTTGTACACAATTATTTGGAAAAGAAATCTGGCATGCTAACTCCTGCAAGAAAATGTGCAATTCATAAGCTGTGCAAGGACCAAATACAGCACGAATGCCTTTGATGCCCCCCCTCCTCCAGCCTTATTTGATTATTCAGTGGCCCTCTTAAGAGGCAAGTGAGACCTGGGATGCAACGGGTGCTTTCCAAGCACAGTCCCCAGCATTTTGCGTGCACCCGGGGGAAGTGCGTCTGAGTGCAGCGGCGCTCCGGGCGCCCCGCCAGGCCGTCCCGCTGCCGGTGGCCGGAGCGGCACACACCCGCCTTGGCCGCCGGGCCCCCAGCTACACTCGGCCACCGGCATGGGGAAGTCTGAGGTGACAGCTACCGAGCTCTGGGATCAAAGGTATTGCGTCTCCCTTCGGATAACCAACAGTGTCAACAGCGAATGCAAACCGGTCTTTGCCGCCGATGTTTACTTCTCCCGAGGAGCAGCATGAAAGCGATGTCTAAGTGACAGGCTTTGGGAGGACTCGATATTTGAGGCTGGTGCGGTTCCCCAGGCGCTGATTATAAATCCTTACACGCCCCAGGGTCCTTGGAGAGGCAGTGCATAAATATGGAGCGGGAGACATGAAAATCCCCAGGAAGGGTTTGCCTTTTGCAGATTACCTGCCAGAGGAGCCGGGCACGCAGACTCACTGGAGTTTCTGTGCAGCTGTGCTGTCTGCATGGCACAAAACATAAAATGATTTTTTGGTTTTCTGAGCCTAGGAGAACTGTCCGTGCCACAGCAGCACAGCACCAGCTTGCTACCAGCCAGCTTGCCCCACCAATGCTCTGGGGCCATATATTTGCGCTGCTGTGAGACGAATGATATAATAAGCACTAATTCTGTAGAAAATGAATTGCATTTTTATTTTACCTGCAGGAGAAAAATAAATGCAGGCAATAACCCATAAATATAAAAACGAAATAAAACGTCAGCCTTTCTGACAGCCGTGTACAACGGCTGGTCGCAGTAGCCCGAAAGGCCACCTCAACAGTTCACTTAAATCTCTTGGCATCACTCAAGGAAATAGCTTTGTTTTGCTATAGCACCCTTCAGGCTGAAGGATCCGAACACGCGTTGCCCTCCCCAGTGAGAACGAAGCCAAAGTTGTAAACAGCTATCATCAACTGTTTCTGCTAAGATCTGCATCACAGAGAGCAGCTAAACACACAGCGAGCACCAGGAACCTCTGGGACACAGTTTGCAGAATAAACCAGCCTTTGACAGTTCAGAAATTCCTAGTTAGGTTTTCACAGGCTTCCCGACCTGACGCCTCTGTTCCAGCCTGCCGCAACCTGGTAATGCACAGTCCCAGCGGGGACGGAGCTGCCGGAGCTGAAGAAAGGCCAGGAGGGAGCTCGGCGAAGATCGTTACGTGGCCGTAATGTGCTGGCCTGTAATGCGCTGGCTCTGCCAAGGGCCTGACCCCTCGGCTGTGCCTGTTTGCCTGATTATGTTGATGCAACGCTTGCAGCCCTCCCGGCTGGGAACGCTCCAGCCTCAGAACTGACGGTACCCACAGCGATGGTCTGAGCCACGAGGCAGCCTGGAAAAATGGCTCTAAGACTGGTGAGCTGCACTCTCCACCTTGAAACGGGGGCAATAAACCTTCCTTTCTCTTGTCATTTCTCTTCCCTGGCTGTTTAGCGATAAAAAGCAGTCCCTGCTTGGAGGTGTTTTCAGTGTTTGCACAGTTACAGAGCTATTTGCAGGGCATGTAAGTAGCTTGGGGCCATCTAGCACATGTGTGTGTGTGTGTGTATGTGTGTGTGTGTGCAGGGGGAGATGCTGGAAGGGGGCCAGGAGTGCCCCTGGGGAGTGTTGGGGTCTTCAAGGGCTTGACAGCAGAGGCTGGTGGGGAGGGCCAAAGCTGTAGTTGTATGGATGCCATGGGGGCTGATGTAACAGGATGTTGTAGGTAATAACAGGAACCAATGAGAATTTGCCTGTTCCTCACCCGCCTGGCAGTGACATTTATACATCTTATCATGGGTTCCCCCCATCCAGAGACCAGAAATGCCTTTCCCCACTGTCACCTGGTAAAAGTCTCCAATTGCCCACAAACCAAGTGCTGCAGGATGCATGGGAGACCGAAGACCGAGGGTAGGCAAAGAGGAAACGAAACTAGAGTTTACAGCTCTGATGCTGCATAGGCTGGGAAAACCATGACCCAAGATATTATGAAGTTAAATGCAACATAACTTCTGGGTTTCTGACGATTTAGCATTTCAGGGGTTGTGCTGATGCACTGAGAGTTAAGATGCAGCATTGCAGGTGAAATCAGGACAGCACAAGCTGCTGATAAAAATACTCCTTTTTCTAAAATGTCATGTGCCTTAACTCTACTGAGAAGACATCAGTTCAAGAGGACAGAGGACTCTCTCCCAGTCACGTGTGGTTTGTTTGCAGAGTGTCATTCCCAGGCAGGGCAGCTTGCTTTCAGGATGTGGAGGTGGGAAGGGCTGTGAATCAACGTTTACCTTCCAGACAGTGGGGTGTTGCCAACTTCGTGTCAAAAAAGAAGAAAGTAAGACTCTGTATGTGACAAAGGTTGTTCACGGGTGGATTACAGCTGAGGTTAGACTTGAGAGGACAAGGACGTGCAAAAGGAGGCAGAGATGTAAATAACTGAAGAGTGAGTTGGGCTCACTTGAGCTCACAGTGGATTTGTTTGATTGAAATGATGAGGGAGTGGATGGAGAGCCTAGATAATGTTGTCATTCTTCCCAGATCTGACCACTGAAAAGGGAGGAGGATTTTTCCTAAACCTACCAGAGCAGCAGTCGCAGGACATCAGCTCCACGTTACCTGCTGCGGTGCGACATGTGTCTAGACTGCCCCTGAACACCCCGTCTGCGGCTCACCAGCCAGCTGGCTCCCAGGAGGCTCTCGACTTGAGGCCTGGAGGGTCTGATGTGGCCAGCCCTCACCCCCGCAAAGAGCCCGGCAGGTGGGGAAGGACTCCTTGTGCAGGCAAGCCCTACTCCCAGTGGAAGAGACCTGAGCGCCGGCATTTCCTGAGCAAAAAAAGTATTAGTGGGGTTTGTTTCCCTCATTGCCATGGAGAGAGTTTCCATTATTTGTTAATGCAGTTTCTTTAATTATGCATTTATATCACTCAAGAATTTTACAAATAGCTTCAAGCAGCTTTTTGGCAGGCTACGGCTGATTTTGCTAAGTTCATTGGCCCCTGTGCCTCTAACATGCAAGGGGTGCTGCTAAAAGTGGCATGAGGAAGAGAATCACCTTAACCTTGATGTATCAGATATACTTAGAATTAAAACTTGGTCTATCACAGGAATCTTCCTAAAGCTGGCTCTATAAGGGCCGTGGTTTTTGTATTTATGCAGCTTTCTTTTCCTAAGGTCACTTTTCTGCTGCACTTCTTATCTACGTTTTCCTTCAATGTGTCCATTACGCAGAGCCAGTGCCAAGTTACCCAGCAAATACTGGTAAGGTTGAATTTTGCTGTGCCAGCTGGTGCCAGGCAGGGCCAGGCAGCTCCTGCTGTGAAAAACAGGAGGGGAAAAGGGAGAGGGGACCAAGATTCAGGAGGAAAATCGGGAAGGAGCAAGGCCATGGGGAAGACTGCTGCAAGGGGCCCTGGCCCAGCGCTAGCCTGTGCCACCCAGCTTCCCTCGCTACAGGCAGCAGCCTGGCTTTCTTGGGAGGAGGGCTGCTGGTTGGCTGCGTCCTGCAGGCTGGGGCTCTGGGCTGATGCTGATGCCACAGATACTTGGGACTTCACCTGTCATAGACCAGCCTTGGCACTCGCTGCTAACAGCAGCAATCAGATTGCCATTAAATAGGCCAGCACTGTCACATTTCATCAGTTTAGTCGAGTAGGCCTCAAAAGCGGGACAGACCACACGCCACCCCACAGAGCCCAGAGTTTTGCTTTCGGCCAAGAGACAGCATTGATGACGTGATTTAGCTCGAGCTGCTAAAGCTGAAAAAAGTTGCACCCGCAACGAGGCTGAGAAAGAGCTACTGTCGGTTGCCACTACTGGGGCGATGACTTTATGTCATCGGTTAATCCCGATGGGGATTAACCTGGGGCTAAACAGGAGCTTGGATGTCCAGTTCACGATAAGGAGCAGGTATCTAGATGCCTGTAGGAGCTCCGGGAGCCTCAGCCTGGGACCCTAGTGTCCGTTTCTATTGACAGCGTTCGAGTGCCTGCAGCACGTGGTGGTCTCATCTTCACACAACTTACCGTCCCGCGCATTTCAGCTCCTTCAAGGTCTAAGCCACACGAGCAAGGATTGAAGGGGTAAACTTTACTGTTGTGTTGGGGAATGGCTCGGTCTGTCTTGTAGTTATTCTCCTTCGATCAAACATTTCTAGGATTAGGTCAAAGCTCTGGCACGCTCACTGCAGGAAATGCCACAGCAGGGATGTGGGCCAGCTGGGTTTACGCTGTGCCTTTTGAGCCAACCTGGGAGCAGACATAGCCCCAGCCTGTCAGTCTGCAGGATGCTAGATGTTGTTAGTTGCCTTGAATTACCCTAAGCCTCTGAGGGCCTCAACACTCTCATTGCACAACAGCATCTCCCGGGCAAATTAAAGGGTAATTCAGTCCTCAGCCAGTTGCTGGCTACCAACTGGCAAGGCCCACTCAGACAAAAGGCTGAGAATCTGTAGCCTAAAGCCCACTAATGAGAGAAATTAGGGTGTCTGCGATTATTTTATTGTAATAACTGTAGAGCAGGACTGGCTTTTGCTGCAGCAGTGTAAGATTTGCCGGTGCATGTCTATCAAAGCCCAAGTGGCGGGTAGCAGCACAATGTACTGAGTAAAATGGGCTCCCCTGAGCCCTGGGAAACAAAATAAAATCGCTGCAAGTGCAGAACAACACCCACACTGCAGTGAACAACTTTGAATGAGCAGAGAGCTCCAAACGAGCTTAGCTACAAGTGCAGCCGGATTTATAGCCACCGCATCAGAGGCTCCAAGATCTGACAAATACTTCTGCTGCTGGCTTATCCAGGCTGAATTTGTATAAAGTCAGTCCTGAATCTGCCTCACAGGAAAAGCATAGCCCAAGAGTGGTGGGTACAAACAGGAGGGAGGAATATTCTCAATGTCCTGGGGCTGAGGATGGAGCTGAAATTCCCCTAACAGTCGAGGTGTGCGAAAAGCACTCCCCATCTGCATCAGGCACATCTTTGCAGCCCTCAGTACCAAAAAGGCAGTGGGAATGGCGCTCTTCTTGTTAAGGAGTTTTGGTCGAAAACCCACAAGGTTGGCTGTAGACACAGTTCAGTTGCCATGCAATGAAATGCACTGATGGCAGAAATTATACCAAGTTTGCAGCTCCATAGCCAGGCTCAGTCGGATGTGCTTTTGCACATAAAGGAAAAAGCGGAGCAGAGGGCAGTGCAGGGCAATGTCTGAGTGCAGGGCTGCAGTCCCACAGCAGCAGGCTTTCCTATCAACAGCATCGATCATGTGTCAACCTTAATGAACAAGCAGCAAAATAAACGGGAAGGAGCAGCTAACTGGTGCTGCAACAAAGCTGTAAAGTGAAAGGGCTGCTGATCAGAAAGAGAGAGAGATTGTTTGTTGGAAAAAGATTTTATTGGGTATGTCTAAGAAACTGCTGTATACAAGGGAGGGTTCATGTTACAAGCTGAAAGTAGCTGGCTGTGTCTAAAGCTACTGTTGTAACCCGCACTGAGGTTTCCTATCCTAGCTATGCACCAAATCACTGTCGAGCACACCAGAAGCAGAACACAAATGGTAATAAATTATTATGATGGCCCTCTAATTGATGCTTTAGCAAGATAATTCACCAGCTGACTGCCTCCTGCAGCAGAAGGGCCCCCGTGCGAGGCAGTAAACTGCCTCGACTCCAGGTCTGCAGATTCCCTGCTAATCCTGGGAGTTGTAGGCTGTATCTAAGCATTGCTTGCTCTTCTTAGTTAATGAGGTTATAATTAGAAACTGAAAATCCCACCATCGGTTAAAGAAGCCAGAGCCGGACAGTTTGCAACTCCCAGTGTGCGATGTTGCTGCTATATTTTGAGGATGATCTAATGAGTCATTCAGCTCGAAGCGCTCCGCTGGGGTTGTGTCTGCACTAGAGAGCGGCTGTCCCTCGGTGACCGGGCGGCAAGCACGGGGTCCCGCCACCCCTCCAAGCTCCTTAACGCCGTCTCCAGGCCCACGGTGCCTGGCTCGGCTGTCTGTGAGCCCCCACACCCCGGGAGGTACGTGTGGGCTGGACCCCCTCGCTTTCTTTTCTCCTGGTTTGGCGTGGAGCCGGCGGAGGTGGGCAGCGTCCGTGGGGACCCACGCCAGCCTGGGTGTGCTCTCGGGGGGGCTGCCGCGAGCCAGGCTCCCGCAGGGCATCCCCAAACACGGGCCCTCCGAGAAGCCCAGCCAGTGTCAGCAGAGGCTTTATTCTCATTTCTTCTTTTGGATTTAGTTTAACGTTTCTCCTGTTTTTGCGTTAGGCTCTTGACAGGGAGAGGGTTGAGTCTAAGATGGGAACAGGCCCATCGCACCTCCAGATGTATCCGGGGGGCAGCGCACAGCGGCAAGCAGGTGTCGCGTTGCCCAGGCGCTGAATGAACCGCGTGCCTTGCCCTTGGTCTCTCTTCTTCCTTATTTTTGCTGCCGTGAGCTTTCTTTTACCTTTCTCTCCTCTCATCCAAGGAGCTTTAGCCCTTTGGGCTTTGAAGGTGACTAGAGTTAATTCGTGCAATTTGAAAGCTCAGTAGAGCCTGCGTCTCATCGGAGACAGCTGTGTGTCAGAGGGCCTCCCTCATGGGGCTCAGCCTTCTCGCGGGGCTGCAGACCGTTAGACGTGTCCTTGCGTGCTGCCCATCGGGGCTACGAACTGACCTACATTGTTCAAAGTTGCCTTTAACTCTTGCACTGCATGGCCTACATAGCCAGGCAAATGCAAGCGTCACATTTCTGCCTAATCTTAATTGAAACGTTTTCCTCCCCTTGCAGAACAGTTGTCCCGCTCTAAAGCCCCCACCTCGAATTGCAGCCACCCTCGCTCTCGCCAGGGGCCACTCGATGCTGAGGGGAGCAGGAGACAGGGCCACGCCGCCCGCCAAAAGCCTCCCGTCAAACTGCACCCTGCCCTGCTCCAGAGCCTCGCGCAGTAGGCTGTGACTCATCTGGGAAACACTAACGTGAAACGAGTGATGCAACGTGCTCCTTTTTCAAGCGCTAATCCCAGGGTCATTGCTGATTCAGAGGCTACGTTTCAGGACTCGAAGCCGTGCCTGCCACAAGCCAGCAAAAGCGCCGGGCAGCCGGCCAGCTCCCGCGCTGGCGGCAGCGGCAGCAGGGAGGCGACGCGCAGGTACGGAGCGGTGCAGAGCACCTGCGATGATGTCAGGGAGGCGAGTGACGTTCGAAGGGAAGTTGTCTAGGTGACACAAACAAAAACCGCCCTCGCTGCCAGATAATGTGGTTCGAAGTTCAGGTCTCACAAATGCCACTCTGCTTTATTGTACCGGTTAAACAATTAACCTAATTTTTATTTTCCAGATCACACGTGTCCCATAAGAATTTAAATATTGCCACAGCCAAATACCTCATGCCATATCTAAGGTTTATATATCCTCCTGGTAGCTGACAAGAAGAAACAAAATTTTTAATAAAAAGTCACATGTAAGTGAACCCTTTTTTTAGAAGACTTAAAACCAGAGTAGACCAAAAATGCTAAGTGAGCAAAATCAGGAACTCCATGGTTAAACCTTGCGTTTCCAGTCCTGGATCTAAAAAGCTCTAGAGAAAAATGAATGCCTTGGTCTACGCAAAGTAAACTCTTAACCTGCTGTACGAGATTTCTCCAGCCCTCAGTCTTGTACCTGCGCCGTGAACACACACAAGCACCTCCAGCCCTCAGAGTATCAGCGTGGGACCTTGGGCAGGATCTGGCCAGCAGGAGTGGTGGCTCTGCCCTGAACGGTTGGTGTTTGAATGAGGGAGTGCTCGAATGAGCAAACAAAAACCTTGCCACAGCCCTGCTAGTGCTCTGGTTTTAGTGGGAGCCTCCTGATACTAGGTGTTTTTTTTCCCTGAAGCTCCAGCAGCTGAGCCATGTGAGTACTTGAGTTATCTCAGTGTCCGTGCATGAAAAGAGGGGGAAAAACCAAGCTGCTAGCTCTGGGTGGCTGGGGCTGCGAGAAACCGCTCCTCCGAACCACAAGAAATTAAAGGCGCTGTCTGTGTAATAACCTCATCCCTTCCCTTGAGATTAAATCGATGACCTCAGTCCCCAGATGTTTCTCCTTGCTCCTCCTCTTCCCTCGTTGCTGTGGCTAGACTCTCATCGGGGCCCGACCTAAGGTTTGGGAGCATCTCTGGGCTGCAATGTGGTGGGTGCTGCTGCCACCACCTGGTGCAGGCGTCAGAGGCAGAAATCTCCCCAAAGCAGCTCGTCCGCGTGGCCTTCAGGGAGCGAAGCCCTGCCAGCCCCACGCAGCTCCTTGCACAGACATGGGCCAAACCCAACCGCCTGCTGCGTGAGACCTCCTCCAAACGGACAGGGAAATGTGCGCTACTCCACGCGGTGCAAATTCATCCCCCTTGCTCCTTTTTGGGCCCCCCTATCATCATTCCCATCTCCACAGAGCTGCTTGCTGCATCCTCGTACAACCCACACAAGCTGATGCTCTTCCAGGGAAAACAGTTGGGTCATGGGATCCCTGGTTCAAGCAAAAGAAACCCCATCGTGCCCAATACCAATATAAAGGTCCAATTTCTCCCCCCACAAATGCTCACACATGACTACCCTTTATTTCTTACAGAGCCAGAAGCTTGCACCGCTTCATCCTGGCCCAGTGCCAGGCCAGCACAGCCGAGACCTGGGGCTGCTTGTCCTTTTGCTGCTATTGAATACAAGGGATGGAGCTGTCCTATGTGCGAGAAGCATGCAGGAAGCAGCCAAAGGGGCAGAGAGTGCTCATTTTCCTAATCTCCCCAAAGTGGTGTGCCCCTCTCTGCTTACACGGAGAGGTTGATAAAAGATTTAGGCTTTAGATGTTTTGCGGAGGGGGCAAAATTTGCATTCAAGGCTGAAACGGTTTCCCAAGATCTCAGTGCCTGGTTTGCTGTTGTCATCAGTTTTTGCTCCCGTTGCTAGACAGCTCAGTGGATTGCACAGCATTCCTGATAGCTTGAAGTAGAAGCTGGAAAAATAGTTTTTAGTTGGTAGTGACAAGATCCAGAACGGCAGGGCTGGCACAGGTTTGGAGGATGTGTTGGGTGTGCTTTCCTAGTCTTGGAGTTTTGATGTTGGATTTGAGAGTCCAGTTTGGCTTTGTCTGCTTTCAGTAGTCATGGAGAGGTTTTTAGCATATTAGACACAAGAGTTATATTTCATAATTCAAGATGCTGAGAAGACAATCTGTCTCAAAATGAAATCCACTTTTCATATCTTTCCTATGGGATATGTACAGGCTGCAGAGACAAGATACTTGCAAGTTTTTCCTAATTCTATCATTGATTCTTGAGTGGATTTGAGTGCTTTGTTTCTCTTTCTGCAAAGAAGAGGCAACAACCCTGACGCAGCTTTGCAAAGAAGCTTGAACTCTGGAGATGACAAGTGCTATTTTGGCTCTGTTGTGATTTTTGTTATATTCACCTGCCAGAATCTTCTAATCCTTTTACTTTCTTTTTTTTTTTTTCAAAAAAATGCTGCATTAAAAAAATAACACTTCTACCTAAATTTAGTGCCCTGTGTTTATGAGCAATCTGCAATCAGCAAACAAGGTATCTGCGTGCATGATGGCAGTGGAGCAAAAGACGATCTTGGTATGGTAGGTCATACCTTTTCTTCCAAATAAACAACAGGCATGAAAATACAGTTTAGTGGGTACATTTCTGCCTGCTACAATACCTTTCCTGATGCAAACAGGAGTGTGTGGATATCGATGTAAGCTGCCACTGAACTATTTCATGGATTTCTGCAACGTATCCCCCAGCCCAAGAAGGCCTGGGTGCATCCATCCCAGACGTCTCTCCCCGTCACTCAGCAGGCTTTAGCAGACTTTGTGCGTTGCTGCAGTGATTTCAAGGCACAAAAGGAAGGCATTGCGTATTGACAAGGTCCTTTGAAAGTATGTTCAATGTCTCTTTAATCTAGCTGATCCAAAACCCATTCTCACCACTTAACTGAATTTTTTAATGATCTACTCTGGTGCGCAAGTTTTCTCCCCTGCCCTTTTTCACACGGCAGTGATGCATGTCCACCTCTCTTCTGATGTCATTCTTTTCTTTCCTTTGCCCTTTTCTGGGGATGTACCCCATTTTGAATCCAAGTTTTATTATTAAAGACAGTGCTTACTCTCTAATGTGCCAACTCTTGAAAGGGGTGGAATTTGCATTTCAGCTCAGAGGAAGGACATTTGCTGCCATCTGCACCTGGTGAGAGAAAGAGCTCCACAGCTGGAGTCAGCTGACAAACTTCTGCCAAAGACCCCGCCTTCGAAATAATGCAGACTACTAAATTCTGCACTGCGTAGAAGTGTTAAGTCTACAAATTCATTACCAAGTAAAGTAATTTTAATAGCAGAATTTGTCTGGATCACATATAGCTGGACCTAGGCATGACATAAAATGGCCATTCATATGGCTATGCACATTTTATAAGGTTTTTTTCATTGCCATGGTTCAAGAAGCAAGATCCACTGGGTTACTATTACCAGTAACTGAGTACTAAACACGTGGCACAATTCAGATCTCCTACACACATACATGGAAAAGCAGAATGAAACTTCTGGAAGTTTTCAATCAATTAATACTTTGTCAAGCCATTTACTTGGAGCTCCTAAAAAAAGAAAAAGAAGGAAAAGAAAAATGCGATACTATTTCCTTATTGCATGTGCAAACAGCCTGTATGAAGAGCAGAATTTCCCCCAGAGCAAAGTCCAGGACTGGGGAGGGATACTTTACATGCTGATGGGTGCAATAGATTATGACACGATGTGTTAACAATACCATCACACTGACTTACACAACCTCTCTAGTTAGCTAAATATACATATAAGTGATTTTTTTTAATGATGCCTACCTTTGGGATGCAGCCAACCACTGCCATAGATCAGTTCTGTGAGAAACGTGGGTTCTGGGGTGAACCCACGGGTGCACGTTGCAGCTGCGAAGAGCTGTCACCACGTCCTGCCCCACGTGTTGCTGGCCAGCCTATGGCACCGCGCGCAGCTGACGTGCTCCACACGCGTAACCCAGGTGCTCATCGGGCTCTGGTGCGTGGCGTGCGGCCACTGCCATCACCAGAAAAAACCTCAGTTGCTGTGTTGGGGATCATTTCAGTGCCTCAACTTCCCAGTCCTGAGCTTGGGAAAAATTAGAAGGGAAGCATGTGTGTTTAATAACTAACATTTCTGTAGCATTTTGTAATGCAGATCATCCAGAGCTCCAAAGATGGAAAGCCCTAGGTAAGAACGAGCACGCCAGCTCTCTGGCCAGCTTTAGCTGGCGATGCGTAGAGATTACGTGGACGCTTGGAAGCACAATCCACATCTCCGATCCTCCAGGATAAGGAGGTGCCATCCTGACTGGCTCCTAGCTCGTGCTCACCCTGGCCAGACCAGGGTGCCGCCCAGGGTGCCGACTGGCCCAGCCCAAAGCTGTGCCCCAAGCAGCCTAACGCTTTCACTGTCCAGACAACTGTGTGCCCACATGTAGGCACGAGCCCCAGACCTATTTAGTTTACTAGCACACAGCCAGCATTTACAGAGGGCTCAGGGCAAACGATGGGGCTGCTGTTAGGACACCCATCCATGTAATCTTCTTAATGCAGGAGCTGTGGGCACCCTGACTCCCCTGGGTGTGGTGGGGTGCGAGCAGGCAGGGCTCTGCCACTGGGCCTCCAGCTCTGCAGGTACCTGACTCAGTTGCAGGAAAACTGAAAATGCCGAATTCCCTTCCTGCTTATGTGTTTTTCATAAGTCACTCCATAAGTAGCTATGCAAGCAAAATGCTCATCTGTGAAGGTTTCAGCGGCAGTGAAAGTAAAATCTAATACTGCTGCTTTACTCATACTATGCACCACTATCTCACAGAGGAGAGGCTTGGCATTATGAGATACAGACGAATCTACAAATAGTCATTAAATACCACCAGAAGTATGGTCATTTGGTTATAACTGGACAAATACAAAGGCATTATTTAGTCAGAGTGTAAGTAAGTAATAAAATACCATGTGGTCTTTACTGAAACTTGCTTATGCTAGTCCAGCTGCGGTCCAGTTTGAACTGGATCTTCTGGGCTGTGCTACGCCGCTCTTAGTAATGTCTCGAGCTCCATCTCTTGCCTTTTGGAAGGATGTGCTGAAACTGCACGGCTCTCTCTCGGGATCCTTGGATGCTCCCGTCGATCTCACACTGCTATAAATCAGGAATAACTTCACTAGAGTCAGCGGCACTACCATCGTAAAAGTGATAAGAGATCAAAACCTAATGTAGCGTGGTGATTCACTCCCTTGCTATTCTCAGGCTGGGTTTGCCTAGCAGTTCTGTATGCAAAGGGCAGGGAATATTCAAGACTTGCTGATTCCTTGTCGTCTCAGTGCATCAACATGATTCTTTTATGTATCTTAATTGATCAGTTTAGAGTGTCAATGGGAAGGAGCTGCGCCTACGGAAGCCGCGCTGAAATCCCTGCTTCTTTTATGACCATGGTTGTGGAAGGAAAATCCTGTTGAAACCTTCCTAAGCCAAAATGCTTTGGTGTTACGGGGACCACTGAAATGTGTTTGCATCCAACAGGGGATCAGCTGCATGAGCTGAGAGCCCCCTGCTCTCCCCTTCTCCCTGACCTCTTCCAGCTTGTTTTCTTCCTGTTGCTCTGAGCAAGCTGCTGAGTAAGAGCAGTTAATTTGGCCAGTTTGCAGGAAATTCTCTATTTTGAGGGTGAGATCAGAGTGTTGTTCCTGCTAAGCAAAAGCGATTTATTTTGCTGCACTGGCAATTTCACTATATGCAGGACAGAAGGTTGGGCAGCGTACACAGCGCGTGTTGCCACTTCCTCGTTTGGTGTGCTAGCAATCTGCTTGTTTTCATCACACCATCACGATAGCATATATTACAAATACAATTACACCGGTTTCACAAATTAAGTATTGCAGGTACTGTAATGAAGAGTGAGTTGGATTATTAAGAACAGGTCATAAGACTTTTCCACACCCATTTTCACAATAATTAATTATAATTATTCCATCCTGAGGTCTCTAAATTTTAATTATATTTTAAATTGTTGTGAAATGCTTGATCTGACACAAGAGAAAGCATAAGTGGGGGGAAGCAGTCTGTTTCACCTAGTCATGCTGCGGTGGTTAACAGGATGTTCATTTCAAATCTGTTTTGTTTTAGAGGTTTTATTAGCTAAGAAATTCTTTTGAGACTTTACCTTCAGTGATGTAAGATTTTCATGGAACTGCTTTTGCTTTGAAGGGCTACGTAGAGATACTTTCATTGGGCTGTATATGATATTTCCCCTTTAACGTGAAGGATATCTTGCCTCCATCTAAACGGAAAGCACAGTTCCGATGCCTTTCTTCATAAGCCGTCCCTTCAGTAGGCTGCTTTGCACAGTAAAGCTCACAGAAGTGAGAGCAAAATCTGATTCCCTAAGACCAGCTCTTAAAGAGCAAAGCCAAGATCTTCTTTCAAAAGTTTTAGTGCAGCAAGCGAAGAATCATCTCTTTAAAAGTTATGGCAACACTGCTTTGATAGTGTCTGTTTTGGCCAACAGCACATTGCTTTGAAATTATATGTTCTCCTAGAGGTACATTAACCTATCTGCTCCGTGTGGGTCACGGTAGCAAACCCAAAGCCCCTAGCAATCCACAATGCCCACATGTTAATTTGTTTCCTTAGATAATTGCTAGGTCTTCTTCCTGCCTCTCCTTCTCTCAGAAGATTTAGAGAAGGTACCTACATTTCAGGTGGCTTAAGTCAGGGGATACGAATCTTACCTTACATAAATATGCAAAGAAGAAGCCATAGAGCTTCTGGTTTAATTGCACAAAGATTTAGCTTTAGGATTCTTCGGTTCACTCTGAGTTGATTTTGTGGCTTTGGTAAAACAAAGCATTAGTAAGTCAACAGGTTACTAGACTTCCTCCATGCAAACGGCACCTCATACCATGCTTCACCCAGCTTCCTACTCTCTTCATACAGTTTGGCAACCTCCAGCACCTCTGGAGTCAGAGGAACGTGAGAAGCTGCTGTGCTCTCCTTGCCCCCCCTGAGCACAGCACATCAAAGAAGGGGGCCCAGTCTCCTGACTTGCGCTCTTCTTCCATGTGCTTTGCATTAAGACAGCTCTTGTTTGCCTACAAAAATGCAGTCTCGTTGTTACTTTAAAGTTCTAGGGGGAAGACTGCTACCCTTTGAGTCACTGTTTTTTCCTTAAGGCTATTTGTATATTTGAAAAAAAAAAAAAAAACCCGCAGTTTTTCTGATGTGAAGCACTCAGGTACAAGTTCTTCTAGTGCCACCCAAGCAGAAACCCTCTTGGGTGAAGAAACTTCTGCTAGTGACTTTCTTACCAAGGTGAAATGTCTGAGATCTGTCAATCTATCTCACACTGGCTCTGCTTGAACTACTGCAGAGGAGGTCTAACTCCACCTGCGCAGAGACTCTAGTGACATTCTGATAACAGGACAGAAGAACTTTGCATTGCTGAGAAGCAGGTAGCACAGCTTGAAGTTGTTTGGTGGAGGCCACCTGCAGCGTCAGAATGTGCAACTGGAGCTAATTGAGCTGCTGGCCACTTTCACACTTCCACTGAGGTTTAGAGCAGGGATTCATTTTGCATGAGGTCTTTTTGTGCATGGGAAAAAGAACCTGAGCTAACAGAGAGTGTAATTAAATAGCGGGTAATTGCCATTTTCACTTCCTGTACCCGGCCCTAGGAGGATAATAACAGGTTAGGCCATATCGAAATGTTCCTGAATACCTTTAGTGACAAGACAGTAGAAGCTGTCTATTAAAATTTCTACAAAATCCTGGGTCAGCAATATATGTTGGTACTTGACATTTCAGGCCTTATTCTAGTTAGACGATTCTTTGGTAGTGTTTGTGAACAATGGTTTGAGAGGGAATAGTTTCTATGCCATCTTTGTTTCAATTTGCTTCCAGAAATATTATGAAATCCTCTATTCCTCTCCAGTAACAACGGTTACAAGAACAATCCCATTTGCAGACTATCTCCTTTTGTGAAGAACTGCTCAGAAAGAGGAGTCTGGGGTAAACAACAAGCTTTTTATGGGTAATGCAGAACAGATAAAAATAGGACCACCATCTTCTCCATCAGCCATCTGGTGATAAAATAGGCCTGTGTGCAGCATAACTGGTCAGTCAGAAAGCTATTATTTGTAGAGCACTGTGGATGAGCATCACACTTTACAAGGGCTGTTATGGAAAATGGAATTCATTCCCCAAAGAAATTATATTCCAGAGCAATCATATTATAAACACATGACCAACAGGTGGAAAATGGCAGCCCCATAGCGCCATGGCAAACAGAATGAGTGTGGTCACTTTAGTTGTTCATTTGTTCCCTCTCCTCCTTTGCCATTTTCTGTTACTAGGATGATGAAGTTGATGAGCATTGCTGCAGTGCCTACAGGCAAGTGGTCCACGCAGCCAGGAGCTGCACAAAATGATAATGAAGAAACTCTCGTACTGCAAAGGGTGATTTTTTTTTTTTTTACCTGAATCCTTCGTCTTTTCATCATATTATTCCTGTTCAGCGAGAAACATGAGAACAATTTTTAATTCGGTAGAATGGCTGGGACATTTCCCCTCTTGTGGGGAAAAAAATTACAAATGTTGGCTGTCAGTTCTCGCTAACTCCTACTCACTTTGAGCCTTGGTGCTTTGGGAATTAAAGTGCAGGTTAATAATAAAGAAGGACAAAATGATACATCAGGAACTTAAAACTCATTTTAGTTGTGACAGCTTAGCATATTACCGAATAATGCAGTGCTGCAGTGCTGTGTATTCATTGTTACATGGGTAGCAGTATAGGTTACAGCAAAGGACATGCCTCTTCTGGAGTGAAAATGGATGACCGGTGATATTTTTAATGGGATGGTTATGGTGTGCAAGTACCATGCAGGACTGGTATAGGCCACATGCAGTCCAGATCTCTCACGCTCAAGGGCCCACTGCAGTGTGCGTGGCCCCAGCTGCCTCTCTCGCCTCTGCAGCTCAGCTCAGCAGACATTCAGCCTCTCCAGCCCTATTGGCAGCATGCAAAATAAAAGCAGATTCTGCCTTTTTCCGGTGGGCTGCCCCTCCGCTTTGCAGCAGAATGGACATCGTGCTACCCCTGCTGCCCTGAGGATCCAAGCAGCCCCTCTTTGCATGCTTGCCACCACGCTGGCTCCTAGGAGACGTAGTTAAGAAGCAAGCACAGAACATGATTTCTTCTGTCGAGATGCCCAGTACTGATTTCCTGCACTGACCACAACTGAACAAGTAACATTCCCAGCAAAACCTGGAGCTACAGGTTTGGAAAGTGTTGGTGCTGCAGACATCCTTAGCAATGTGAAATACTATTTTTCATGGAGCGATGACTTCATTTCAATAAAAGCTTTGTACTGTGCAGGACCCCATGGTTTTGACTGTCACCTGTGTATAATTTTCTGCTGCAGTTAAGGGCGTCTGCATTGTGTTCATTTTGAAACCTCCTGCCTGGATACACTGCTTGCTGCTGCCTCTATACTATTACTACAGGAGCACATCTGAAAAGACTACCATAGAACCGAAAATGTTTGTGAGGGGAGGCCGACCCTATCAGCTCCTCCCAGCGTCGCTGAGCACTGCTGCTGACTGCTTGTCTCTGGCTCAAGGCAGTCAGAAGTCCACAGGCGTTTTGACCAAGGAAGATCCAGAGCATTTGGCTTCCCTGTGCTGGGGTTCAGACTACCCCAGGCACACACAGCAGGTGCTCCGCTGTTTTATCTCAGAAAAAAATCACATACCTTGATAGATTTAAGCCGCGTTCAACCAGCTGGCTTGTTTTTCCTGTCCGTATGCAAAGCTCAAAGCTGCAGCTTGTGCTCCCTCTTGGTGTCCCCACTTCCCTGGTGTCGTGACCTGGCCAGACTCCACCACAGCCCTGCCCTGGCTGGGTCTCTGGGGAGGGGAGTGGGACAAACAGGACAAAGTATCTGTGAAGACTCCATTAAAATAATCTTCTTGACAGCTATGGCTTTGCGTGTGTAATGGCCACGGTGCTTTCCTGGGATGATGCCATCCCACACTCAGGAACGGCCACAAGGCACGTCTGCTTTACGCTACAGCCAGCAATACTGGAAGAGGCTGGGTGGGGCAGGGAGGGGGATAGCTATTATGCGCACATGGTCATGACACATGTAAACACGGTATTAAAAATAGAACTGGGTGAATACTGCCAAGTATTAAAGAGAGACAGGGGTTTGGCTAGAGTCCTGTCCATTTTGTCCATCACTGTGATTGTTTCAGTGTAAGAGAAAATGCCTGCAGAAAATGGATAATAAACTCGTGTGTGTGAGTATTTACATGAGAAAGTTTGCTCCATACAGGATGAGACACTATTTGACACAGCGGTAGAACAGGATTCCTAAAACCTCTTGCTATGGATTTGCATCTCTTCCTCAATGTGCAGAAGTTGTTGAGATGCAATTGCAATAAGTGAATACAAATCATCTTGAAGAGCACTGAATGAAGAGAGCTCCTGAAAGATTAATTCACATCGGGTGAATAGTGAAGATCAGCACAATAACTCCAAATGAAAGCAGTGCCCTGTAATTTCACCCATCATCGTGAGAGCCTTTTCATCCCAGAAATAAAATGGAAAAAATGTGAACCTTGTGACTTAGATTTATCAAACTGCAACAGGATGCAGAAGAAAATCTAAGGCCAAGGACCTTCAGGACGAGAACCTGAAACTGATCCTGAAAATTCAGCAGGGGTGAAAAGAAAAGCCACAAAAATGATTCGAAGACTTGGGAAAAAGTCCTTATCCACGAGCAGTTCAATCTGTTTAGTTTACGACAAAAAGAGAGATTGAGAGGTGATGTGATTAGGGTATAAAGATACTTCCAAGGGGAGAAAGCAGTGCACATTAAAAAGGCTCCACAACCAATATTGCCTCATGGTTTCCTTGTATTTTCCCATCTGTCTTTCATATAAAACCAAGTAATATAGAAGGAAGAAACAGAAGACAGACCTGGGGCGAAATTTTCATAAATGTATTTGACTTGAATGTCTGACATGCTATTACAGCCACCATATTTTGCACATAAGTTGCTATGTATTGAGTAGGTGCCACTAAAGAGCATAAAATCCTGCCAAAAGTAAAGAGGAGTCTTCGTTTTCATCTTCTGATATTTCAAATGAGGTGGATCTGATACAAACTCTCCCCAACATGCATGCTCTCTTACCTAGCGCACGGGGAGGACCTGGCCTGAATTTGAAATTTTCCCAGAGTTCAGAGGTGAGAGGAGAGAGTTTCCTCTCCTGTTTCGGTTTATGCCTGATCTCTTCCAGATTTCCAGGAGATAGAAAAACCTCCTGCTGCTCAGCAAGGGATGCTGGTGGGAAGCATGCTTTTGGAATTGTCGGTGGGATCGTTCTCAGGTTCTTAGAAACCCTGAGTTTAGAAAAGTAATATTATCCTGTTCCAGAAACTAACTTGCTTTGAAGGAAATTAGAGAGGGAGAAAGGAAAAATAATACAATCTTGAGCCTTCACCTCTATTCCTTGTTTCTACCTGAGGGATTAACCTGTTAAAACCGAATGTGAATCAAATATTTCAGCTCCTGCATAGATTCAAATATTTTTTGTGCAAGTGATGGTGAGCTACAAACTTGCTTTTTTGTTGCTGGAACGGATGGAAACAAAACTACACCCATCCCCTAAACATACATGTTAAAGAGAAGTACTTTGGCCCTGGCGTGAGATATAACCTACAAGGTAGGGGTTTCTCTCGTTGGAAGCTGGCAGAGGCACTGGGAATAACTGTACAGATTGATGAAGCAAATACGAGGTCAAACTTGATGAGACCACAGAGGGAGGGTGGTTTCTATGGCGATGGGGAACAGCAGTCATGGGAGGTATTGCGTGTAGGTGGCAGCGAAAGCCAGTTTAACTCCTCACAAAAGTGGTTAGTTGCTTTGGCGACAGGTGCATAGCCCGAAAAAAGCTCCTCCAGGGAAGCAAGACCAAGATGGAAGGACTGCTGCGTGCAAGTTATTCTGTGAGCAGGCTAGCAAGGAGATAACAAATGAGATTGTGTCAAAGGTGATGTGTTTCAGTGATTAAAAATCCTTTTCTGCACTGAACAGCAGAACCGCAATCACATAGTTCAGCACATAACCTGAAAAAAGTCAGGAAACCTGTGCTAAGGACAGGCCCTGTGTTGCCTCCTCTCCCACTTGGAGACCCAGGGGTGGAGAGACTCTCACAGGCCAAAGTGGACAGCTGCGTGGGTGTCTTGGTAGGTCCCTGGGCAGCACGGTGCAGGAGGTAGATTATATACAACCCTGGTCAGACCTGTGAGATCACTTCTCCTTCAGAAACTACGCACATCTAGAGGCCAGCATCCAGATCGTGACTGAGATGTCACTGAAGCTGGTGAATTAAACATCAGTCAATAGAAGTACAAATGTTGAGAGGAGTACAAACGACATTTCAAAATGAATATGTATGCCTTATTGAAGCTGCTGCTGCAGTGGATCTAAACACATCAGCTGATCAAATCTCCACTAGTTACTTGTTCCTTTTTCCACGCTCCCTGACCTCCACAAGAACAGGCCTATGTGAAGATGTCAGTGGGTAGGTACTTGGTTTCCTGGTTTCTTGGAAAGTACTTGATTTCTCTCCTCTTCGGCACAGTCCTAAGCAAGAAAATCACATAAGCAAATATTCAACCTAGACTGCCTCCCTCCGTCTGAACAGGCTAACTTCACACAGTGGTAAGCATAAAAGGTGAATATGATGACGCTGTCCATAAGGCAGGTACACTATTTGGCTGACAGTCTAGGTACAGTTGATGTTTGGAGACATAGTGGGATGATCTTTCTACCAGTGGATGCTCTATTTGAAACATGAAGCTATAGATGAGTGTTTCCCAGCCTTTCCACGCCTCAAGAGATCCTGCCTAGGTTGTGGCTGAAGAAGTGGAGGACTTTGCCAGGTCCAGACCTGTGAGATCCAGCTGAACTCCTACAATGTGCAGAGACTCACGTTTATGGATCCTCTGTTAGATATCAACATGGCCCTTGTGACAGCTTCAAATGTTATGGAGAGCTAAGTGGTTAATCCTCACAGCACTTGCACTGGGTGTTGACCTTTGAAGTTTGTAATAGGGGACACCGTAGCACAGATATGAGCAGGAGTGATCGTGAGCAGACGTCAGGAGGGGTGAGAGCCTCAGTGCTGTTCTCGCTGCTGGACTGCCCCATTCCCAGGCTAAGGGGGCTCACTCTGCATGCTAGGGCTCGCTGCAGGGACTAGGGTATGAGATGGAGCCATAGGTGCTTCCTGCATAGGTGGGAAAGGGCCACTTATGTATGGAGGCTGATGGCCGCCCACTGCCTGACAGATAGCCACCAAAGCAGAGCCACAAGGCCAGACGCCAAGCTCCCCCCAGTGCACGTAAGGGCTGTGCAACCACAAGGAGGGCACTCAAACGGGAGTGTGAGGTTCATTTCACATTCCCAGTCAATAAAGTACCTACATCAATCAGCAGTGACAACACTGAAACTAATCTATAGCTTCCTCTGACTTCACATTAGTATCATGTTGCATGCTGTGATCATTAAGACCATTGCATTAGTGATAGATAAGCAACCTTAGATCCTCCTGAATCATAGGACTGACCAGCAAGACTGAAGCTAAAGGATTACTAATTACCATAAAGGAACCAAAAGGAGACAGCTCCTCCTTCATCCATCCTGGAACATGGATGCCATTCACATCCTTTGAAAGTCTGTGAGAGTTGTTAATTTTTTACTAGAAAAATGGTTGCTTAGTAGAAAAAGGAAGATTTAGGTGGATATCTGACTTAATCAACTCACTCACCACAGTAAATCAGCTGTACAATACCTCATATATGCAAAGTTATACTCTTTTTTTTTTTTCCTGAATGATACCCTTCTGCTGACTGATACTGTTTTTATTGGAAAGGCTATGCCAACTGTGCAAAAGCAAGTTGCTTGCCCCTAACCACAGAGCACTTCCCTTCCCTACAAGGAACACAGGCTTTAATGCATTGAGGCATCTTGTTTGGCAGGTCACTGGCAGGAAGACTAACAGTAAATGAAAACTTCTGAACCAAAGATAACGTGGACAAGATACTCACTTTGCAAATAGTTTGCTTTCATGCTTTGTAGCCAAGATCTTCTGGTTAAACTACAATCCTGATTGCATTTCACTGAACAGGAGTATGTGGTGTCACTGACAGCAGACAGCGACTCAGTGCTGGGCATTTAGCCTCTACTGCGGTGACAGAGACCGAACAAGGAGGAAGAACAGGAACAGGGCACTCAGGGCCGTGCAGTGGTCTGCTTGAGGTTTTCATCCTGCCTTGCCTCCTTTTTCATCATTTCAACAACATTCGCTTCCTTTTGGATTCAGTTTCTTGCCTAACTACCTCAAAGATGTGTTGCTGAAGTTCCTTAGTTTATCTTTGTAAAGCTGCTAACACATGTTTTTCTCCCTCAGTTATACCGAGGTGGAAAAGGATTTTAAAAGTGGCTAGGCTCTCTGTTTTGCACATTTTCATTAAATGTATTTTGTTTTAAGCCACCTAAAAGCACACGACGCAAATGAGTCCTTTCTACAACAAACCGTGTCTCGGCGAGCTGAAAAGAATGTGATATAATCCAAGCGAATTTGTTACATTTGCAAGGCAACTTCCTTCCCATCAGAAAATGAGCTTTCTGGTAAAATAAAGTTGAAACAAGGGATATTGCTCATTCTCCTGAAAAGTTTTTGAGAGAGGAAATTAGAGCTAAATTCAGCTTTACGAACAGTCATGCCTATTAGTCATTTGTCATTATCACTGTTTGTGAGTAAGCGTGAGTGACTATGTTTCTGCTTTATTTTGTCTTTTGTTTTCACAGACAACCTCTTTCCACCTTTTCTTACAGAAGAGTATGGATTTTTTAGGTTCTGTATTTTTTTAATAAGGATGTCCCTTTAATGTTTCTGAACTTCAAGACTGAAGTTTTCATAAACTGAAATTTAATACTGCAGTATCCTGACTACCTCCAATTCCAACACACTTAAGCTACTCACACAAATGCGCGTGAACTTAAGGGCATTATTTGCAGGTGAAATAATAAGAATAACCCTAGGTATGCACAACGTAATTGCCAGGACTGGCCTTTGCTCAGGGCAGCACAGCTGTAGTAGAACACGCCTACTGCAAGTGAATTTGCAATTAGAGGTCAGTGCGCAGTTTTGTTGCTTACCCAAAAGGATGATATCTATCATGGCACTGCAATGGAATTAACAAAGGCAATTTAAAAACTCAGTTTCACCAAGACTGATGTCAATAATTACCCACCAAAGCAAAATGTGCCATAATATTATGCCTGTAGTGAAAAGGAGAACATGAACCACTGGTGGAAAAGTGTGTTCTGTGGAAGCAAAAGCTTAAAATCAGGCAGTAGAATAGAGATCATACTGAACTGGGACTTGGATGAACTCTCCTGGTAGCCTCTTAATATTCCTCGAAAAACTCACAGCCACATACTGACGTAAATTGATCCTACTCAGTTCTTGACATTTAACACGGTCACAGGCTGAAGTGATTCATAGAAAGCTCCTTGTTCTGGCCCAGTAATGACTGCATGTGTTTTAGAGCATTTTTCCATATAGCTGTTCTGCAGTCTTCTAAAAAATGCATGTGCAGGCAGATCTTTCTGCAAATTCTATGGCAACTGGCTGCACCATGACTGCCTGGCTGAATTAAAATGTGCAAGGCTTACACATTAAGAAATGTTATATTCACATGGAGAAAACTTTCTGGAAATATTAATATTCAGCGCCCACGACCAAAAGAGCATAGCAATCCAACAAGATCTGGCTGCTTTGAATTATTATTCATGCACCATGGAATATGTATTTTTTAAGTAGCATTGTAAATTAATGCTAGCAAAATGCAATTTGTAATTTAAATGTAAATCAGAAATGACTAAGAATATAATTAAGCTTTGAATGCCTAGGTAGTACCTGCTAACCAGACTGTTTTGGGGTATTTTTTCACTAAGATTTTAAAGTGTATTATTCACTTTGAATATCTCAATGCATATTATCCACATATATGCTCTATAAAAATGTAAATAATAATAAAAGATTAGGTTATATACTGTTGAATTCTAGACTGATATATTTCTGTGAAACTGAAGAAAGCTTTATGCAGAGAGTTATATAGGATTCTTTGTCAGTTTATGCAGACTGCTGGCTAGGCTAGGGGAACACTAGAAAGAAACAAAGTTCCCTCACAATAAATGGTGCTTTTATTGCTTGTGTTCATCACTATGACAGAAGTGAAAAACATGATGTCTTTTATGCTAATCAGATATAGCAAAGTAGTGTAGCTTTAACTGGTAGTATATGTTTATATTAATATTTGCTTCAATATAACATAATTGTAAGTATATACAAATTTCTCTTTCAGTCTGTTTTCATATTAAAATCACTATGTAGTTGCATAAACGTTTTGGTAATGGCAAAGCTGGCTTACAAGGTTCCTGTCCCTCGCCCGACTCACTCCTACCCCTTCATCACAGTTAGTTTCCCCGTCATTTATGGCTGCGCTGCAAATGTGGGACCACATGTACTCTTGAAATGATCCCAGTTAAAAAAACAAATAAACCATGTAGCTTCACCATTAGAGACAACTAACTGAGAGGGTGTAACATATTCTAGATTGTAGCACAATAAAAATGTTTTCCTAACAAAAACAGGGGCTTCGTAGCAAGCAGCACTTAGCTTCTATGTGCTTGCAAAATTTAAGGTTTTATACTTAAAACAAGAGATAGGACTGATCAAAATGCAATAAACTAGTTTAGGAAAGTCTAGACATTTTCTTATTTCTTCTTTCTTTTACATTTTTTTAAAATCAGATGAGGTTTAAAAATACATCTTTTGATCTATGCATTTAGGGCAGATATTGAACATAAGGAAACTGCTGTAATTTTCTCTTAGAAAATAATAGGGCTTCTTTGTTTCGTATCAGCGCCTTACATAGCCATGCTCAAATAATCAGTTTCGTCTGCAGTTTCATCTGAGAGTCTTTTAGTATTGAATCTCAACTGTAATTTAGCACAGTGTTGACCGTAGGTGTAAAAAAGCTTGTCTCCCCAAAAAGCTATGGCTGTGGATTACTTGCTTCTGCATATTAAATATATAAATCCCTTATTGTTTTCCAATGGAAAACTATATGCTGTGACATCTTGGAAGGAGATGAACGTAAAGGAAAAGGGAATAGTGGAAGGACGGACTGGAGGCTTTGCAGACAGGAGAGGAGTGTCTGCCCACCGACACGTGATCTGGCGCTAACTCTGTGGAGATGAATAGCGTTGTTTTCAAACACGTATTTTGGCTACGGTCTGAAGTTGCAACTAAATCCAGGCCTGTGAGGCAATGAATGAGTGGCCAAATGCCATGTTTGTAGTCAGGAATGGCTGTTTTTAAAGCACCAGATTTGTAAAGTATTGTTTTTGTGTGTTGGGCGACTTTAAATACTATGGTATCTGGTGCCCAAAGCCTGCTGTCAGACACGTGGCTTCAACTCTCCTTGACAGGCAGAGCTGAAACTATTGCTGACAATGGAAATTAAGATTTTAATAATTACCCAAGCTCATATTTGCATAGACACAGCAGGAGAGCATCCTACAATGTGTAGCGTGTCAGCCACTTATCTTGAAGTAAATGAAAGCATTGGAAAGATGTTCTGCAATGTTCAGCACTGGGCTCAAGTGTTTTTTCTTAATATAAATAGTGAATGCAATTTCAGTGGAAAGTTTGCCCTTGTATGAAGGCGAGGAATTACATACCTAAACAGCATGCGGAGTGAAGAATGATGTATTAAATACTGCTTAAGTGCAACAGAGAGAGAAAATAGAAAGGGAACAAAATGTCTTAGTGGAACTTTAAGAAGAGAATTGTCAGGATGGTTTGTTCCTTCCCACACTTACATACTGATTTCATAACTGAAAACCTTCTTTCAGGTTTAGTATTTGATCACATGCTTACAAAGCCTTTCAGCTTTGTTTTGATTTGACCGTGAAGAAAACATGGTGCAACCTTTTCACATGGACAAGCCCGTAGTTAATACTCCTCATGCCTTCCATAAGCGTTTGGTGTAGGCACAGCCTTCATTACCTGGCCCTTGATGTAGAGCATTAAGGTCCTGCTCCTGAGGGAACGCTGTCTGTTTGAAGATTAGAAAACAACGGACAATATGAAAATTTAGTTAGACAATTCTGATGCTGCATGCGGGACAGTAGGTGGGACTGCGGATTACAGCCAAGGTACCATGCAGGGGCAGTCTCCAACATTGCCTACCCTCTTACCTCTTCCTCGGGGAAGGGTTGCTA
Source organism: Struthio camelus (assembly GCF_040807025.1). Lineage (NCBI taxonomy): Eukaryota > Metazoa > Chordata > Aves > Struthioniformes > Struthionidae > Struthio > Struthio camelus. Next base: position 24,840,692 of record NC_090944.1, on the reverse strand, counting down.
GAGCAAGGTCTCTGGACGAAGACCCCTCTGTAACTGCCGAACCCTCTGTAGCGTCTGCTTGTCTTGTCTCCTACTCTGGGGTCGGAGGTGCTGGCTGGAAACCGACCAGATTTGGTCATCTGCTCCTGTGATCTCATCCAGAGGTTTTGTGCTACAGGCCTCAAACGTTAACTTCTAGAGTTGCTTCGAGAAAATCTTGGTTTGAACTGAACTGGAATTTCCTGCAGCCTTCACCTAAGCTTTTGCAGAATCACAGTATGACAGAAAGGTGGGTTGGTTGAGGGTCTCCAGTCCAGCCTGCTACTCAAAGTGGAACTGCCACCAGTGTGAGAGCAGGCCAGCCTGGCCAGCCTCTAGCCGTGTCTGGAAGCCTCCCACAGACAGAAATCCCATCCCTCTCTGGGTACCCATCTCAGTCTGTGCTATCCTCCTGGGGAAAGAGGTTTTCTTCTGTCCAGTCTGAACCTCCCAAGCTGCAGCCTCTGTCCCTTGTTATATCAGCTGTCACTGCTGGGAAGAGTTTGACTCCGTTGTCTTTCTAAAGCGTCTCTAGGATGAAGGTCTGCCCGTTGGCGTTTGAACTTCCAACTTCCACCTTTCCAGAGGCAGAGGAGCCCTTCCACAAAGATAATTCCGCTCTGGCCATTCATCATCATATCAGGTACAAGTTACCTTCATCAAATCTACTGGCTGGTTATTAATCACTTTCCCACAGGTTTCAACTCATTGTAGCACATCTTGTAATTTTTAAGGGATTTGTGACTTTGTGGTCTTTGCTGCTTGAAAGTATATAAAAATTGACCAGCTATGTTCTCCCTGACAATTTAGAATAGTAGGTGAATGCTAAATCAAATTGTAGAAGAAGGTGGGGAGCAGGCAGAATGCATAAATTTTTTCACTTACATGAAATGTGTGATGAGAACTTTCCACCTTCATCAAGTACTCTCACCATTGCATAGGGCCTCACATGCGAAAAAGATGGGGGTGATATTTCTGTATTGCAGGTTTTCTTTATGCATCAGAAGTTGTCTGATCAACATATACCTTTGGTGTAAGTCCTGAATAATACATTTAAATCAATATCAGTTAATATGAACTTTGACCTAGACTAGAGATTTAAGAGTAAAATATTTTAAAATTCTTCTCACCGACCATACATTTAAGTAAGATAAAATACAGCTGCATTATTCTAGCAATTAAACACTTTGGTCAGAATCCCTCCGTGGGAGAAACAAGACGACTACTTTTAAGATGGAACTTTAAAAATGCAAGAATTGCTTTCAATAGAATTCACCAAAGGAGCCAGAAGGGCTTTTCTGGTCCTATACCTTATGTTCCTGTAGAAACATTAAAGCCAGACAGATTTTAACAGTGAGATGGATTCATTCTATATTTGGGAAATGAGACTCCCTTCATATAATAATATCTCAAAAGGAAAAGTTATCACTTGGGACATTTAAAACTGGATAGGGTAGTACTAAAATATAATCTGGAAAAGAATCCAGCACTGGAAGGGAGAAAGACAGTATGATGTAATCAGTCTTTTCATCTCTAATTTCTATTATGTCTGTGCTTTTCATAGTGGCTTATTTATTTGTGTATTGCAGTTCGAGATAAACAGAAAGGATTAGTCTCAACAAAATGACTCTCTTAGAGGCTGAGAACCGCAAAGAAGGAAGAGAGGAGTAATAAAATTATTTTTTCTGCTTTATATATAGTTTGTAGCTGGGATAAGTCAAATTACATTCAGCAACCCTCATGTATATTTTCCCCTCCACCCCCTAGGGAGTTAAACTGCAAATGCTCTGAAGAGAAACAGTAAGAATGAAATTAGGTTTCAGTGAATTGCATCTTGAAGAACAATGTGCTCTTGTGTGCCTCCCCCTTCTCACAGGATATGGCCTATAGGCTGCAGATCACAGGCATCTTCTTGTGTGGTATTTGTGGCTTGTAATGTGCCAGCAAATTGGAATATTTCAGATTTGTTAACTGGTTTTACTGTGAATAGTAATTTCCTCGTTGGAAATTCAGTGTGTCTGAATGATCTAACCTTCTCAAGTTTGCGCACCACCCGGTGCAGAAGTATAAGGAGAAGATAAAAGCTGAATGGACGTGAAAAGCTTATGAATATGCAGAGTTTTGGCACAGAAAATCATCTTCATTCAGGCAGAACGTTTTCCTCCTCTTTAATAGTGTGTGAACTTCCATACCCTTGTTTCTAATTAGCTTGTAGTCAGCGTGTTTCAACTTGTTTAACAAAGCAGGTCTCCCCAGCAGCCTGCCAGGCCCTGCCTCTGCCAAGTGAAGAGCGCCCATCGAGGGCTGCTCAGCCCCCGCCAAGGCGGGAGGTGCTGTAGGGGAAAGCTGATGACTCCCCAGTTTGGCGGAGATATACCTTTGACCACAATTCAAATGTCTTCCAAAGCCCTGTGCCAAGATAGCCTACAATGGGACAGGCCACCATTGCCGGGGTCCCCCATGGATGCCTGCTTGGCCGCACTCCCTGTGGCTGCTCTCTAGCGTCTCCCACCCCTAGGAAGCAGTACCTTGCCCAGCCGAATGCCCTTCGGCAAAGCTTTCAACAAAGACCCCGGCTTCACCTGCTGCCACTGCCGTCCACTCCTGTTTTTCTCTGGTCATGTCAGAAAGCCTTGGCAGAGAAAGCGGTGGACCAGAAGGAAGGGTCCTGCAGGCTGGGTTCACCTCCTGGTTGCGCACCCTTCCTTTGGTGCCCTCTGGCTGCCCGTCGCACTTGTCGTATCCTAGACTAAAAGAAGTTTCACTTGCATACAACTCTTTCCTGGGCTTCCCCAGCATGTAACAATGATTCTGTTCAAACAAGTGCTCCCATCAGACTCCTTAATTCTTAAGCTAAAGCTGGCCTCCATGTCAGGGTTGTGAACGTGACATAATTAAAACAAAAGGTTTTCTGAGGGAGTTTCCCATTCAGAAGCAAACTTCTGACAAAGGGAAAACTGCCCAGAGAAAATATCAGCCACCATTCCACCAAACCAATCATCTCAGGCTTAGGTTTTAAGTGCTACAAGTATTCTTGATGCAGCAGAAGGTGCAAATTCAGTCCTCCTGCAAGCTAAGGAGAGAAGAGAGAAGGTGTGGCACACGGAGAAATTTCTGCCATACCTGCAGAAGGAAATTACGACAAATTAGAAAGTGTAATTTATACAACAGACGCATGAAGATCACAGAGGAAATGATTCTCTTAGGAAGATCTGAAGGGAGCTAGAGAAGCTACACAGCTCTGTAAAGAACATGGGCCTTATTGTCCAGGGCGCGCTTATTGCCGTAGGATGATGTGGAGGGTCTTATTATGACCTAAATAAGATGGGCTCAGACCATATTGGACACTGTCTAACCAAAGTCAGGGAGATCATAACGTGGGAGATATAAAATCTTAAAATTTTGTCTCTGTTACAAGGTCACAAGGTATCTGCCAAGTTTGTGATAACCTGAAAGGAGACAATTTGCATTTATTCTGCTTGTGACAGTCATAAATGAACCATAAATAATAGATATTTTATAATCTTATACTATTTTACGGTGCGTAATTATAACCAATAATTCACACATACTATAAATAATATTTCACAAAGTGAGCTATTTAATCTTTGCTGCAGTTTTCACATTTTTACACAAGTGAGAGAATGCTGAACAATTCTACAGAAAAGAGTTTTATGTTTTTTTTTGTTGGAACCCTCTGGTCCGTTCTGCTCGTTCCCTGCAAACTGGTAGAGAAAGCGTGAAAGCTGCAATTGTTCGGCAGGAAGGTAAGCTCTCCATTCAGAGAGAGACTGTAAAGCTTGGGCAGGGTTTGTTTAATGACCAGAGGGAAGAGAAGGAGGATTATAGGGACTTCAAAATAATTGTGATTATAGAGAAAGGAGATTGAATCCTACTATCAATACTGAAGGAGTCAGGTGACTTTCAAGCAAACTGAAGTCAGTGAACCCAGTTTGTATCAGGTTTAGCCATAATGTGTGACACTTTACTCTGTGAGCAGACCCATTCATTTTACTGATGATAATAGCACTTTCTTTCATCCCAGGGATGTTGTGAGGATAAACATTCAAATTAGAAAGGCGCCAACCTTTCCAGTGTTAAGTGCAGCTTGCTACGGGAGGAGGTGGTTTGTGCTCCCCTTGAGCCCAGCTGGGAGGATGTATCTATTTTTGTTCAGGTACTAGCACTTGTGCGGCCACATGGACCGCTGGATTAGGAAGCTGATTCAACTGAAAGCTGAGTGATTCTGGCTAAAAGTTACTGTGCTCTTGGCAGCTGTGGCCATTTTAGGCATACAGCCAAGAAACTAATGGAAATAGTAAATTATAAATTATGCCTTTTCTTAAATATTTCCATAGGGATATCTGATTGCTTCATAGCAAATCATTAGGGTCTTGAGAAAGGTATTTAAATGGAATATAACGTTTAGGTGGGGAAAGAACTGTGTTTTAGAAGTGCACACCAGTCAGGTTCCCTAGCGATGTTCCTCTTTTCTTTTTCCTCTCCAGTTGCACAATATCAAATGCTACATAATCCCATACTGCACACAGTGTGCAATAACATACATTAATAATAATCAGCACTTACAGTGCTTTACATCTTCAAAGCTGTCTACAAACCTTAGTTAATTAATTTGTTTCAACACCCCTGTGGGCTAAGTATAATTATTCTGAAGAAGCTGAAACAGAAAGGATAAATGAGTTACTGCCGGCCACACAGACAGCTAGTGACAGCAGAAGGCTGAGAGCTCTGGAGCTCAGAGCCCAATCCCATGCCTTTCGTATTCACGCTCTCATGCACCGTGGACACACAACTACACGTAAAGCCAACAAAAATTTAAACAAAATATACAGTATCATTAAGTTTTATCTGACGCTTACTTTGAACTACCTGTCACCACTCATAGCTTTGTCCCCTGTGAGCAAGGTGATTACTCTAACACTGTGACAATAAAACCATCCCACTGCTCCATATTGTCACTCATATTGCATGTGTGAATCATGACATTATGCCTGAAAGTTCATACCAAAGCCAAAATCTGAAGTCCTTGTGTGGGTTTGGTGTTCTGATTTGAGCTCATTATTAGATAAGGTCTGAGCCTGTTTCACAAAGCTTGGCAAGGGGGAGCTTTGCACAATCTCTCTTTCCATATGCATCAGCATATATCAATTGTGTTTGATGAAAAGTTTGTGTTTGATGCTTTTTAGTGAAAACTTTTTGGTTCAAATTCAATATCATATTCTATACCACATTTATTTCTGCTTTGCTGAATTGTTTGTTTTGAAAGGAAGGGATGAAAAATTCAGTATCAGTATGTTTTGTACAGAATATTTGGAATTTTCCAATCTGAATTATTTTATCTAAACTTTGCCTTCATAACGATGCTTAAAAAATGCTGAGAAAGAAAGAATTGTTTGTGTCATCATTTTGCATTATTCAGAACATATTTCGGAGGGACATTTCAGAGCTGCCAAAAGCATAACTTCCTTTGCAAAAAGCAGATCTGAACCGACTATCTCAGCAGTGCAAATTAGACCAATGCACCATGGCTCTAGCAAGTTTTCATGTCTGTGTCCATACATCATCCGGTATTCTGATTTCAAGGGTGCTTCACGCCTTGCCATCAGTAAGAGTTGAGGGTGCTCAGCTCCTGCAGAAAATAAGCAAAAATGTATACCACAAAAGCATAATTACTAGATGAGTCATTAATTCTCATTATTCTGTGGCAGAATCAGAGCTATTCAGTCAGGAGGTAGAAGATAGTTATAATCTACTGTTAACAACATAAAATACATCAATCAGTCGCTTCATTCCCCCAGGGAAGCAGCAAGGAAAGAAAGACAAGGAAGTTAAAACAGATAAGCTTTATAAGGCCCCGATTCTGCAAAACACTGAAATACATGTCTAATCTTAAGCATTTCAGTTGTGCTGACTTCAGCAAGTCTGCTTACGTGTTGAAAAAAAAGCATGGGCCTTATACACTCAGCATCAGCAAAATGCCAATTTATTAAGATAAGTAGGCCTAAGGGAAAAAATAAACAAACTTCTCCAACTTATTACATATATACTCCTCTGATGCCTTTTGGTTCTGACTGTCATCTCACGCTAGGCTTATAATGTTATAACTCTGTGATTTTAATCAAGTTAGTCCTCATTCACTTCCTGTGAGATCAGGATTAGGCCACTAACTGAATTGTATTCTAAAAACAGAGCTTCTGCATAAGGTGTTTTAATCAGTTTTTTCCTAATTCCTGGTCAAAGAAGCCTAGTTTAAACTAAGAAAACTGTCCATGTTCTAGCCCTGCACATGTAATGTCTGATGACAGTAGGTATTTTTGTGTTTAATTGGCTTGCACTACCAGCAGAGGTTCAGAGCACACTCTGGCTCCCCCTTCCAGCCGTAAAGGGCTGTGGGAATGCAAAAAGGCTTCCCACATTTTCAGAAAATATCGTATTGATAGCGTTGCTGTCAGTTAGGATACATATCGACAATGGCAGATCAGATTAATTCCCAATGTTACTTTGGTCCATTTGGGGGATTAATTCCAGGAATTAGTATAATCTGTTACCTTTGGTTTCATTTTCCATTAAACCTTTGTAAAAGAAGATAAATAGGGAAAAAATAATGCACCAATAAAGCAAACACACAAGCAAAACTAAAAATAATCCAGTGAAATATTCTCATTGGAGAGTATAAATACTCCTTTCAGGTTAAAAATATGTCTTTGAGGATACAGAACCTTTAAAAAACATAATAGGTCTCGGACAATGACACTTCCTCCCAACCAACATAGTAACATGTTTTTGCCGGTAAAGGATATGCTCTGCTTTACAGAGGAAGCTCATGTTGGCTAATTTCACCATGGAAACTCCAGCCCTGACCATAAAAAGACAAACTTATCTACCGACAAATATCCTTACGTTGGGAATAACAAAAAACAAAAAAGAAGAAGAAGGAAGATGATGGAGTTAACCCTGGGTGAGGGAGGGTGAGGAGCCGGAGCCCGGCCCCGCGTGTCTGTGCCGAGCCCGGGGAGCGAGGCCGCTCGGCTGCGGGGTCAACAGAGGCTTTCGGGTTGCTGTTTTCTCCTGGCACCGTTGGTCTCTGATGCATCTTTAATCCAGACCTTTTCGATTCCCCAAAATGCATCTTTATGGAAATACTGCCCAAATAATCAAATATGAATTGGGCTGGCAAAGGCTTAATAGGTCTGAAAGGTCACTGGAATACTTATTATGAATTCTTTCACAGATGCAATTTTTTTCTTGTTTAATTATAAATTAAGCCTATGGTTTTGTCCCTCTGTCTCTGTCAAACAGAGCAGTAACAAGGCCCTGTGGATGAGAGGCCGTTGGAGGGTGAGAGCTGTGCACCGAACAGGAAAAGAGCATAGATAAGGGAAAGATCAGTCACAATAATTAGAAAGTGGACAACTTTTCTGATAAAAGACTACCCCAAAATAATACATTGCCTTTTCTATATAATTCCAAATGCTGCAGTAATTTATAGCAAACCAAAGGTAATTCCACACCAGTTTTACCTTTTGGAAGAGAATTTCTTTTACATTGGAAATAACCATGATTTTACTTCCCTGTTGCGTCAGACTACTACCGCAGCATCTTTGGATGATCTGGATAGCGAAACTGTACGGGCAAAAGGTCTCCATCATCCTCAAGGAATGAAAGAAGAGGTAGCATGTTAGGAAGAGGGAGAACTGTAGCTTACAATGTCATTCAGTATGGCCAGAAAGATGCATCATAGCTCTTTTTTTTTCTGAAGAAAAGACACAACAAAGGATGTATCTTTTCTATAAATGAAATAACCCAAACAACCCCAAATCAAACAAAGCACATAATTTGGAAGTGTTTAGGAGTGTTGAAACTCTTTTGGAAAATGCTTTAGGCTAATTTTGTAAACCACAATAGAGCTGTAGCAGGCAGAAACACACTTTATTTATTCCTCTCTGTCTTTAAATGCTGAGTTTGTTAGTATAAGTTTCTCTTTGAAATCCGCTTTGCACAACATATACTTTCTTGGTTATAAAGTGTCTGGCCAAACCAGTATAGACGCAAATATTCCCGATGTGCTTATGGTCTCTCTGTCCTATAACATTACACTGTACATGACACTGGTGTCATTTACATTGCACTCTATAACTATTGTATTCAGCTGGATTTGGACCAAATTTGACTTAGCTTTTCAGTGAAGTTCTTCACCTCTGTTGACTGAAAAAATAAACAAGTTTGATTTTACATACTGGGATTGCGTTTTTGTGCACGCATGTAGCAAGATGGGTTGCCAAATTAATTACTGCCAAAATACTTAGAAATGTGCGGGAATTTGTTCTCTCCATCACTACTGCTGTCGGGTAGGTCATATACATGTGTACTCACTCCAGCTGAAGCGCACACAGGTTGGCGTCTTTTGGGGAAAAAAAGTGCACATGGGAAGCCCGATTTCGCACAGCATTGGGTCTTTATTCTCCATACCCCCATTGTGCCGATCTCATCTCCCTCCCACATCCCATGTGCTTCCTCCCATCCTTCTTCCCACAATACTTTCAATATTCTCCCACACAACCCGCAAAAATCTCCTACAGCACCTCAGCTCCTTCCCAGGGCTCCCAACTAGAGGCTTTGCGTGAGGCAACACGCTCGGCAGTGGTTCGGAGCTGCAGATGCCCCCGTCCGTGGGCTGCGATGCCTGTGCTGGTTGCCAATGTGGAGCAGAAAGTGGTGAGCCCCCGCTGTAACCTTTCATTCAGCAAGGGCACTGATTTATGTCTCTTTTGCTTACCCAGAGATGGATTTTCTTAAAACCTGTAGGAACTTGCTAGCTTTGAGACCTCTGCCTCTCTACTATTTTATCACTGAAACCAATCAGTTGGTTTTAAAAATTATGAGAGGGAAACCAAGTTAGAAGAGGCCTTTTGCAGAGTCTGCAGCCAGGGCTGAGAGCAGTTTGCGGAGTGGTGTCCTCCTCCCTGGCGGCTGCTTGGGGTCCCCTCCTGTGTCAGGGGTCAGGTCCTCTTGGGATCACATAAAATGCCACATCCTGCAACAGCCGAGCAGGGCTGTAGCCCTGCCACAGTTGTCCTCCTCAGGCAGATATACAACAGCAGCATCTGTGACGTTTTTAGTAGTGCCTGATGTGCAGAGCTCTTACCCAGGCAGCTGCCCAGTGGCAAAAAGCAAGAAGAGGTAAATCCTAGTAAATCCCATCCTCTCCCTGCTGTTCTCCCCACTTAGAGAAGTTAGGGTACTTCTTCAAGCAGCAGAGTCTACTTGCCTTAGCTAGATATCTAGGGTGCTTTTATACTTGCTGGAGAGACAAGCACCTCCAGAGGGAGCATTCACTTTATTTTAAATTAGCAATCTAAAGCAAATGGGAGGACTCTCCTTTCCTGCTTAAGTTTTAGGTGTTTAAAAATAAGTGAAATGAATCCCACCCTAGGTTATAAGTGCCACTATTTTGATTGCCTTTTGCACAAAAAAGCATGTAGGTTTTTGAGTGAAAAGTATCTCTGGCATGCTGTCACAAGGTAAAGCATCCAGAAAGGACTACAGATACCTGGAGACCTGAGGAGCAGCAAAGGGCAAACGTCAAGAACTGCAGTCCCCCCTCACCAGAGTAGGTCCCTTGTTTCTGTTTAACACGTTAGTCGTGTTTCGAGCAGTAACCAAATGCTGAGGCAGAGTGTGAATTAGAGTCAGCATTGTATTTGGTTGTGTTTTGTAGCTGATATAGCAAACGCATTTGTGAACATTTGCAGGTCCAAGGTGCAAAGGGTTCCTACACAGGGGATGTGGAGTTGCTCTGTATAGTTTATTTGAATTTCAGGGTGAGGACCAGCTACCACATCCAACTGGGCGGCAGACAGCCAGAAATCTGGGAGGTCACCAATATGAGTGTCAGAGCAATTCTGCAACATGTAAAAACAATGCCTCTGCAAAAGAGGCATTTGTCTAAGTATGGAGGTCACTTAATTGCTCACAGCAGTGACCCTCTATTAATCTTACCATGATGTTTTCCTTCCCAGTGCCATAAAGTACAACCTCCAACTTCTCACTTTAGATGGAATTGCATTCCAGGCCCTTTGTTTATTATAGCCAAACACTATTTGCTATACATTATTTAACAGTATGATCTTTCAGTAAAAATAATATTTTTTTCTTTATTTATGCAAATTTATTAAGAAAGACAAGGAATAAAAGGAAGATAAACCCAGCCTGAGTTCTTCTGTAGTTTGAACTGTTATTTAAAAAGAAGCAGAAAGAAGAGCTGGAATTGTACAGTTCTGCTTTCAGCAAATTATCTTTAACTGGTGTGATGGCAGGGGCACTCACTTCCAAAAGTGGAGGAAGTGCAATGTTATGCGATAAAGCATGCTTTGCCTTTGAATTATCAGGATCATTTGTCCAGCAGAACAAAGAAACAGGCTTTTGCAGATTTTCCTGAAGCAGCAGGTACACTGTAGTACGCTACTTAAGGTAACAGAGAAACTATAAGCCTTTGGGGCTGTTTTGTTATAATGAAGACAAGATGCTTAAAATTCTAAAGAAAGACCCACAAATTTGCTGTTACATTACTGTGCTACAATCCTTTTCTGAACTCATTGATTAAACAAGAAAGGCAAAAGATCTAAAGGAAGCCTTTTTCCTGCACAGCATTTAAATCTCTGCTTAACATTCATTTCTTCAGCAGTGTCTACAAGGTGTGCGGCCATTATAACTGTCAAGCAAATATGAAACAAATTAGCAACACCATCTAGAAGTACGTAGCCTAAAACCGAGTAACTGTAAGATCTTCTGGTCTTTCCTAAGTTCTTCCCTTCCCTGTTTTCTGTCACCTCTTTTGCTCTGACAAGATGTCACTTTCAGGTCCACAGGTTGGTTTCACCTAGTTGCTGAAATGCACTTTTAGGTGCGTTTGCAGCATGCAGAAGAAACAAGTGGGGAGCAGGAGCTTGGGGGTGTCTTTTTTCAGATGGAGGCTACAAGCTATAAGCCCCATCCCCTCTGAGAAGAGTGCCACAGGGCACCGTGCTGGGCTTTCTGATGTTGCAGCATGTTCAGGAGCCCTCAGCGCGTGGATCCTATCGTTGCTGCACTGCGCTTTATAGGGGTCTTTCATGTGAAAGATGGAGATTTGTGCAAGGCAGTATCACATTGCTTGTAAGAGCTTCACGAAGCTCTAACAGGAACAGTGCATTAAAAAGTCCCTGGGGTGTTGCCGCTGAAATAATAGCATCCTCTCCCTTCCTATTCCTATAAACTGTACACCCACAAACCTTTCTTGATATTATAAAAAAAGATAGCTCTTCCTCATGGTTTCTGATCACGTTTTATAATTTATAGGAAGTAATATCTTTTTAAAATATAGCCTGTTTTTACAGACTTGTTAACCAACTGCAGAAATGTTCTACAGAAATTTCCATTAACATTCTGTGTTTTTTCTCAGTTAGTTTTTGAAGAAATCCTAAAGACTTCCTTCAGAGAGGTTATTTCCAGAGAACTGTGTAAACAAAAGTCAAAAATGTTCACAAAAACCTTGCCTCTGCCTCCATGAGTGGTGTGATTTCTCTCAGCTTCAACGGCAGTTGAAGGTAGGATGGCCCTTCTATGAGAGGGATTTTTACTTGCACGAGAGCTGCAAGGCTGGCCCAGGAACTATACAGCTTAGGAAATTTAGTTAATTAAGTTATATTTTTACAGAAACTGGTTCTGGTAATGTTGATAGTATTTTTAAATCTCATTTTTAATGCATTACAAACTACTGACTCCCTTGGAGATTTGGCCTGCTTGTCCACTACATGTACAAATGTGTGAGTAAATTATAACCTACTTTCCCATCAACTGTACTTATACCTGGATTGCTTCTTTCTAGCCCGTACTGCACGCACCAATTTTCAAAACAAAGTGAATAATCTGACACAGTCATTTAAGTGCTTTTTCCCTGATTTCCATACTCGAATTAAACATGCAAATGAAAACATTAAAAGGAATGACTTATTCATGTTCTTAGGCAAAGCATACATATTAAATTAATGTGTATGTATCGAAGAAGACACTAAATGTTGTCTCTTGGAAAGCCTTCTATAGGAAACTGTACTACAAACTGTTCATTTAACATTTTTTATTGTTTAATATAAAGCTTAGGAAGATGGTCTGTATTGATTTTATCCTAAATATTTGACAATACACACTAATTTATAGCAACCTCCTCATTTCCAAATACATATTTAATGAAACACATATCATTCCAAGCAGACAGTGAGCGCGTAAGTTTCATCTCTTTACTGTCTTAAGAGTACATGTCACATTAGTGACCGTACAAGCGAAGAGCTCCTTTGACGTAGCATGGCAGATAAGAAGCTATCACTAACATAAAGCAAAGCAGCAAAGTATTGCATTTGCAAAACTTCCGAAATACAGAAAAAAACTAGAATGATAGAGATGATTGGTTTTAATTTGCACCTTTTCTCTACGTCTTGTTTTTATTTGTTTGCTACCCTTGTGAAAAATGTATGTATGTGCATTTTAGACCTCTTTGTGCTACCAGCGAAGACTAGGGAAAAAAATCAGTCAGCAATGTTTTTTTATGATGCGCCTCCTTCTCCTTACTCAAGAAGTGAAGGCTTAAGTGATTCGCAGTTAAATTATCATAGCTCCTAGCAAGAAAAGGCAAAAGCCCGTCAAGATAACAAAAAGCAACAACTAGCTCAAGGACAGCGCTATGAAGGATGATTTCAGCACGTTCGACTATTGGAAAGCTTTCATGGAAGGAAATTTGTTCTCAGTGGCTGAACTACATTTCCATATGGAGTACCAAAATTCTGGGGTTAAGGCTGGAACAGACTCAAATTATCTCACCCTAAGTTAATTCATAGGGAAGGGAAAATGGAGTAAGTGATGAAGAAGGAAGAAAAAGCACACCAGAGAGAGGAATCTGGGGAGTGAGGAGAAAACACAAAGTTATATTCACCAGATAGGTCGCCAGGCAAGCAAAAGGTAGGAAGTGGAACAACTAAACTGGCTAGGAAATTCAGCGAGGTCAGTGCGCAATAGCTGACTCTTTGCACACTGCGTAATAAGCCTGTGCAGCAAAATGTAGGCACCAGATCTACCGGTGTAGGATATAGACCCCTGACATTACAAAAACAGAAACATTGCAGAAACATGGTGGGATGCCCGTTATATCTGGAACACAGGCATTGCATTGAAAAGATAGCAGTATTCAGAAAAGACAGTCGCAGGGACAGCACGGTACACTACTGATGTGATAATGTGTAAAGCAGGAGGTGCATGGACACCATAAACTTAATCAAGGTCCAAATCATTCTTGCAAAGGACTATAAAAAAGAAATGTCATTACTGTAGTAGTATAGGTCCACTAAAGACCCTCTAGGTAAAATTTGATTATAGAATACTGAATATGTAGGACCTGTGAGAGACCTCATCTTCCTTGACGTAGATGAGAGGAAAAATGACATCAATAATACAACTAAAATATTCCTGAATCTGAACTGTTGATAATTTTTTTTCAATAAGATATCTATTAAGCCTCCAGGGAGCAGTGGTATTTCAGACATAGTAAGGATGTTGCAGAAGTGATGGCTGTAGAAAATAGCCTCGATGAAGCAGTTCGTAATGAATACTGATTTGAATGGAAACATAAACAAACCCACGTTGTATGTTTTTCTGGGTTTTCATGATTTTTTTTCAGTTTCAAAACAGTGTAGTCAATTGAACTGAGGAACCAGGAGACTTGACTGCAAAGGAGATTCCTAAGGTCAAAGGTGTAAAATCTATTTCGAGTTTGCGTTCCAGGAAGGAGAAAAAACTCACAGAGAAGAACTCCAGACTTAGCTGATGACAATTCACTTTGAATAGGATATCAGAAGTAAGCACAGAGCCTGCAAGGAACGGAAAAAAAGTGGCTTATTATCATGGAAAATTATATCTTGCAGGTCAGAAAGTGTAGGGAGAAAGTGAGAACTGCCAAACGCTGAGCTGTGTTAGATCTTGCAAAGGAAATTAAAAACACATTGTAAAATGCTCTTTAGTCATAGAAATAAATAGCAAAAAAGGAGGAATTTGGGACTGCTATGCAGTAAAGATTGGGTAGGGATTAAAGTTAAGCTAGGCATAGGCCAAAAGCTAAATGAAAACTTTGCTTCACTTTTTAGTAAGCATATTCATATGGGGCAAAGACTAATGGGAACAAGTGAGCATCTGTAGCAGAAACAAAAACCAAAGGGCTTAACGTTTTCAGACAAAGAAAATTGCCTCATCTTCATCCACAGTCCTGACAGAACCAGCATACGAACCTTCAAAAACTAGTAAATAGATAAGTCAACTCAGAAATTAATGATGGGAGAATAACAACAGCAGTTTCTCTATTTTAGAAATTTTGAAAATTATAATCTAGCTAAACATCAAGCATTGGTTTGCTTTTGACAGTCAACAGAGGTGACCGAAAGAGAGTACAGTTTAGCATGGTTTAATCAAAGATACGTCACACCACACTAACCTGATGTCTTTATCTGACAAGGTTAATTGATTCTTAGAGGGGAAAAATGCCCCAAATTTATTGCGTCTTGTTTTCAGTATAGCATCTCATGTCACTTTGGAAACTGTGAGCTAAGGAAGGGAGATATGCGAGGCGTGTAAAGAATTGGCTAAAATGGAAATGGTAACTAAACCGATTACTGGGACAGAGGAAAGCTATTTATTTAAGGAGCTACTAAAAGACCTGATCTTGGAATCAACTTACTATTTTTGTTAGTGAGCTTGACATAAAAAGCATGCCAATGCTAATTAAATTTACCATAGACAAAGACAGAAGAATCAGAATACAGTTTAAAAACTTGAAGGACTTTGAGAACCACAGGAATAAAAAAAGGATGGGCTTTAAAGGGCAAGACCATGCATTAAAAATAAATTTTTGGTTTTGTTATAAGCTTGGAATTAATCTGTAGACAAGCAAGAGACCTGAGGGGATTAGCTGATCCCCAATAACTGTAAGTCAGACAACTATAGTGGTGAAACAGGCAAACACGGTGCTTGTAACCTCAGGTTTCCCTCATAGTTGGTGGACAGGAACCTTGACCTCCTATTTTGGCATGAGGCCCTATGTAAGGGATTCATCTTCATCTTAAACAACAAACCTTTACATGTCCAAAGTTAGGTTAGATGAATACCCTCCCTGAGATTCATTTTGCCTGAAGGCTCTGATTTACACCGCTATTTGTTCTGCATGGTGCTGTTGACTTTTGCTTGAAGAGGTTCATGAAAAGAAAGTACGACTATAATAGTCAGACACCTAAAGTTTCAATTATTTTTGAAAGGATAGAATGTCTCAAGCATGTCTATGAAATGCTTTCTCAGCGTGCCTTTTAAAACCGTTGTTCATGGTGAGCGCAGCTACAGAAAAGTGTTGCTGTAGGTGGAGGCCTTTCTACGATATTGCTTACCAGGTAAGTCTTATTGGACTGATTCATAACATGAATAGTTGCCTAATAATCTGCAAGCACTTAGAATTACATCACCAGAAGAAGTCAAAAGGCTTGGCGCTGTATTTTTATGTAATCAGTGACCCCTATTGATAGCTTGATTGCAAGGACTGAAGGGCTGGACTGAGCTGGAAGCCTGAGGAGGGAGGTAGGACACACAACGCAGATGCAGTCACATATGTCTCAGTCAGGCACCTCCAGAGATACCATCCTGCTTCCGGTTAAAATGCAAAAATGCAACACAAGACTACAACTTATCAATAACTGATGGATATTATCAGTGGTTAAGCATTAAGTCGGTACTTGCTATTTTGATGATGCTGATCAAATTTTCCCCTCAGATGTGTTGTACAAAGCGGATGGCAAATTCCAGCAAAACAGCTCTCTTTCTGTTCTTGGCTTTGTCTTATTTTTCTGTTCCATGCATTATAGCACTGCATTTCTAACCCAGCCTCTAAACTGTTGCTAGGACACCAGATGTGGTTTAGTAACATTACGAAGCTATTTGATTGTGTGGTTGTATTTCCCATGTTTAGTTAGAAGGCTTAAGTAAAATAGGCTATTTTCTTGTGGCTGCAGTAATTAACGGAAGCTACCCAGCCGCCCGTTAGTCATGTGTGTAAACGCACAAACACGCACACATGAGACAGGTTGTAACGGCATAAAAGAGCTTTTGGGGAGGTGCAGGTAGAGTACCAGGAGTAGGTGAATGTGTTGGGAGCAAACAGCTAAAATGAAAGGGCCCTCAAATGGAAAGTAATAGACTCGGCGCGCTAGAAGTCAGCCGCAGTTACTAGGCTGAGAAGATGGAAAAACTGTTAGATGTATAACATAGGGTCTTGGGAAATAAAGTCATGCCGGTCAAAATCCCTCTGGCACTGTGAAAATCCCTTGTAAAGAAAGCTCTGAGAAGAGTATTGCAGCAATACAGTTTTCTCTCCAAGCACCTGCATGCATGTTGTGTGATTAGGTGAAAAATGCTATACTGCGATCACTCATCAGGCCACATTAGACCAACAGGGACAATTAGATGCTGGAGGAAAAAATAAGGATCACTAATCAACTTGCAAATCATCTAATCAAACTATGCTGCTCACATCCCGCAGTTCCAGTGGATTTAGAGCTATGATTATCTATTTTAATTTTTTTCCCAATCAATTTTACATGAGTATTTATTTTTGTGCACTAAATATATTGTCCTCCATAGATTCGAGGAGATTTTTATAGTCATGCTTCTCAAACAGCCACCTTGCATGGTAATTCTTAACCTTGAGGCCTACACAGACACATACACAAAAAAACTTTTCCGGGCTATTGCTCTTGGCTTAAGTGCAGCATTTTATGGTAAATACTTTTATTTTTTATTAGAGATTTTGTAAAAAATCTGCCTGTCTATCAGTAGATGATTTAGTGGTACTATAAAAGGTTACATAAATTATTTAGAATGCTTCTCTTCTCAGAATAACTAAAATCCTCACATCTTTGGAGGTTTAGTCAAACCTCAGCCCTTTCCTTTTCACATCATCTAGACCTCATATATCACATATTGCAAGAAGAGTAGTAGCTATTAGGAGAGCATTAGCATGTAGTTAGGTTACCTAATATTTTACTTTTTAAAGATTGTTAAAGGAACTTTTTGCATAGTTTGCAATGGTAGTTCAGCAATTAACATAAGGTCTCTCCTGGAAAAAGTTTTTAGACATGATCGCCTTGAGAAAAGACCAGAATCCTTTCCCTTTTTGCATTTCCCAGGTCAGAATCCCTCAGCGTCCCAGGAGACAGTGTTTCAGGTGGAACCTCCCAGGTGGGATGGACAAAACGGGAACCCCTTCCTTTCCACTTCCACTCCTCAAATGTGAGGGCATATCGGACACATACTGCAAAAGCTGGGAAGCAATAGGTTCTAGCACATATATCTGTTAACCGGCATTAATACTGCTGTGCCTTAACAACTCTTGATCTTGAAAGTTACTCAAGCTGTTGAATCCTGACATGAGTTTTGGTAGATAAAGGCTGAAATTCTCAGCAAGAAATTCAGAAGCTTCAAAGTTACAAAGACAGACAGAAACTACATTAATTATCTATTTAGGGAAAGGTAGTCCTGGCCATTGTATTGAGTCAACATGCTAAGTACAAAAATAAAATGAAACCATTATTTCTGTATGTAAAATTTGTCCAAAACAGTGTTAATCACAGAACTGTTATCTGCATTGCACAGTGTGTAAAGCAAGGGAAAATTTTCCTCATTCTAAGCATAAAGCTGTAAAGAAAAGAGAAGGGATATATTTTGCACAGCTATAAATGAATCTTCACCTTTATGCTGCACTATTCAACTTGCTATGACAAATCCCACTACAAAAACCCCTTTTTTGACCTAAGAATTTCAATCCCATGCCATGGATTTCTCCATTGCAATAAGAAGCCAAGTAAGGTTCATCACAGCAAATGTATTACACTCAGGAAATCAGAGCGCTTTAGCAAATAGAAAACAAATCCCACCTTTTAAATCAAGAAGCTTTTGTGACCGTTTATGTTTTCCATATGTGGAGCCAAAAAAGTCTTTGCATTCAAAGTCTTAAAGCTTAGAAGTAGCTGTAACATATCAAGCACAGCCCCATGTTGCTACTGGAATAAAAGTCTCCACCAAACTGCCAAAAGTAAAAATAAAATGAAAAACCCCTCTAAAATGTTTTCATATATTTCAAATGATAGAGAGATATGACAAGTAGCTGGAAAAGGCAGCAATTCATTCAATCAATAAATAAACTCTCTACATTCAAGAAGAAGCCTTGAGGATGACATTGTTGAAAAATAAAGCACATTCACTGAGGCCGTTCCTTTAGTCAATCATCCAACATATTTAAGGCAATTCTACTCCTCTTGGGTTCAGGGGAAGTTGACAAGAAAGAAAAAAATTACCAGAAGACATACAAAAGACGAAAGACCAGCGTCTCCAAGCTTAACTTTATTGCTTGGTTCTGGATTAATCCAAATTGGCTCTGGTATAACAGAATTCTCTGGCTGGGCTCCTTCATTGCAGTTTTACAGGCAGTAAATTCAGAAATACAAGATAATTGTGCAGGCTATATACCCCATATTTCTCTATCTGACTCACAACCAGCAGAGTCCCCCACTGTGTGGAATTTGATTTGTGTCTGGCCATAGCTGTCAACAGGGGCTGAATATATATGGGAGATGAGTGCAGGCCAAGAAAAGAGCTGTTTCCAAGATTGTGCCAGTTAAATTTCCTCCAGGGATTCCTTGGGATTAGCTGACGGGATGTTCAACACATTTTGTCCTGGTGCCCACTGGTGGCTAAACCACACTGAGCTCCTAGACTGATAATGGGATAATGGGTGACTACTGGAACCGATTTAATGGGTTAAATCTGCTCAGACAGCAACATTTTGTAATATTGGCCGGACTTGACAGTAACACCCTTTGTTTCTCTCTCTGAGCCCTGGCTGGAAATAAGTCCTTCAAATCCTGTGCCATTAACTTTGGTAAATGTTTTTTTTCCACTAAGAGAACTACCATGACCACCCCTTGATGACTGCAGCAAGAGAACTACATGTAATGTTGACGTGATTAAAAATTATAACACTTCAAACATTTCTAAGCAAATTGATATTAGAAGTAGTAGAAATCCCAGACTGTTGAAAACTGTGGGAAGCAAAATATACTGGAGAAGTGGATGCTTACAGCTGTGCATTCAAGCAGAAGATACAAAAATACATTATTTAAAATGTGTGATAAATTATCTGCTGTCAGTCTCTGTTCCACAATGCAAATAAATCAATGATAAGTTTAATGGGGCACTGGTGTGAAAGCAATATTGGGATTCAAATAAAGAAAACAATGAAGACAATAATAACAGGATTACATTTCCATCCACATTAAATTGATCAATGATTGGGATACCTACCTGCACCCTCAGCTATTTATATACTAGAAAGCCGAAATAAGTGAACCCTTAGAAAAACATAATTTAAAACCTTTATTCCTACAAAAAGGGCTGTATTAAGGCCAAACTGTAAGATATTCCAAAACTGGGATGCAAAACTGTACATATGCCTTCAACAGAATTTTAAAGTCTCTTGTCTTTGTCAAGTTCATGTAATGATTACCTAAGGACAATGAGCTAAACATAGTGTTTTGAAGACTGTGACATTGCATCATTTAGGAATTCAGCCCAGTTTTATTATTTGGATAGATAATGAGTGATGTATTACTACAGCTATTTGCTTAAGGGCTCAATTAATAAATGTTTATGTAGTTGTTTCTGGTACATATGCTTTATCAGCAGAATTTCAGCATGCTATGAATGATGTCATTTAAAACCAACATATATTAAATGGTGTATTCAAGGGCAAAGGAATCTGTATAACATAATGTATTACATAAATGTAATTCCATGCATTTTTACTGGTATAATGGGAGGCATCCAGATACATAAATTTATTGGAAGCACAAGATCGTGTTTATTTGTTGGTTTAACTACCTCAGGTTGCAAAATAGTATTACGCAAAACTTTTGAAGAATGCATTAGAGTCCTTTGTGATCTTATAGGTGTAAAATTTGAGGTGGCAAAAATATATGTCTAAAAAAGTATGCTATAAGCATCTTTCTTTGCGTTGTTTGGAAGTAGCATAACGTCATTTTATACAGAGGAGCATTTCAGGAGACCTTGGTAGTTACATGTCAGGTTATCATGAATGCATCTTAGTGTGGGTTTCTAATAGGTTAGCTAATTCTAGTGACTGCAAAGAAATGTAAAATCCTCCTTTTGGACCATTACATGATGAAGCAAGACATTTTTGAAGCTCCAGTATTCTAAGGGGATGTTTCAGACAATATGAAATTAGGGCTTGTCTTCATTAGGAGGCTCGTATCAGCCATATGTCAACCTTTCCATTAAGTCATCTTCCAGCAATAAACCAAACTGTGCCATTCTTGTATTAGAAATGACTGGGTATAAAGGCAGGATCTAAAACAGAATGTCTTTCAGTCACTTACATGCTGTACCTAAAATGTTACAGCACCAGTCTGTGTCTATACAGCGATTAAGGAATGCTGAGCTCCCTTCGCCATCCTGCAAACCTCTCAGACCATGGCTTTGCTTTGCCACTTTGCTATTCCTCATTTTCAGGCAAGAAGGTAACCATGTACTATTTCACACCGAACATCTCAAACTGCTGCCTCTCTTACAGGATGCCTCTATCTCCAGAAGAAAGATTCTCTTTTGAGAAAAACCCCCAAGAGAAGTTGTCTTGAGCTATCTATGAGGAAATGACTCTGAATAGAAGGACGTGATATTTTTCTTTCCAGTTAGCTAAGATGTTGCTAATGACTTCGTCAGGAGCTGGAAACGAATTTTACACAATTCTCAGCAGCCTGATTTTGTTTGACAGAAAGCTGTGAAGAGAAGAACTGAAGCTCTACTGCTCCAAATGTTATTTCTGCCCAGTAACCAATCTTTGACAGCGAAGATGCTAGAATCTTGCCTTAATGGGACGCAGTAATTTCTGCTGGCCCAGTTTACTGTCTCACCATAATACAAAAGGGACTAGAACCCAGGCCAGCAGCCTTCTGGACTGCATTAGCCAGAGCATTGCTCACAGGCCAAGGGAGGCGATCCTTCCCGTCTACTCAACACTGCTGAGACCCATCTGGAGTGCTGGGTCCAGTGCTGGGCTCCCCAGAACACGAGAGATATGGACATATTAGACAGCCTGGAGAAGAGAAGGCTCGGGGAAATCTTACCCGTGTGTATGCATACCTGATGGAGGGAGAGTAAAGAAGACAGAACCAGACTCTTCTCAGCGGTGCCCGGTGAAGGTCAAGAGGCAGTGGGCACAAACTGGCATACAAGAAATTCCATTTAAACATAAGAAAACACTTTTACTGTGAGGGTGACTGAGCACTAGCACAGGTTGCCCAGAATGGTTGTGGAGACTCCATCCTTGGAGTCTCCATCCTTGGAGTTATTCAAAAGCTGTCTGGACAGGGTCCTGGGCCACCTGTTCTAGCTAATCCAGCTTTGAGCAGGGAGTTTGGACTAGACAATCCTCAGAGGTCTCAGTCAACCTCAACTATTCTGTGATTCTGTGACCCTGTGTCGCACTGTTTACAGACTGGGTCCAGCCTGCGTGATGCAGCTCCATAAGCAGCAGTAAATGTAGAAGCTGTTTTACGCACATGGCTCAGACATTCCTGTCAATATTTTAGTAGGACATGTGTTTCTAGACGGTGCTAAAATGCCTAGGTCATGCCCGCATACAGCAATATCAAGGAAAAGAAGGCACACAAAGTGTGATCAGCTCTTCCCAGAGAGTCTTGCAGTGAAACTCCTCAGAGTTAAGGAATTGTCTCCTTCATGTGCTTAACTTTGTGTCTTTGGGGTTAAAAGAGAAAACTGACCTGGAGAGACGTGGAGGAGTGCGTACCCTCCACTGAGAAGGGAAGGTGAACAGAAGAAACAACCCAGTGTGATGTGTGTGTGTGCTACAAAAGGCAGACTGCTGCCAGATCATTATATACTGACCACTGTGACCACATTGCTCACAAACTTCACTCTCAAAATCATTTCTCTCCTCTTCTGATGATAAACATCCAAGGCAGAATAACAGCAACAAGCTCTGCGCTTCAGTGATGACATTGACAATAATTTCATGATTTATGAATTGACAACTGCAAAAGAAGTGGCAAATATGCATTTTGCTCTATCTTTTTCATCTCGAGTGAAGACTTAGAAAAATATTCTGCATTTCCTAACTCTAGTGAGATCATTCTTTAGGATATGTTTCTGAGTTAGGCCAGGAGAATATTTAAGTTGTGCATTATCCCTCCTCAAGTCCTGCTTAATACAAGATATTCTCAGAAAGCGCTGGTTAAGTAGAGAGCTGTGAGAATTACTCCTACGTATTATATATATGTATATTTAATAATAAATAATTAATGTTGCTTCTCCTCACTCTCCTTACGTATTACTTTAGCTTCCTAAATGATGAAGTGTTTGGCGCAAGGAGTGCCTAACAGTATTTGTTTGAAAAGGGCCTAACAAACCCAGATAACGGCTATATAACAGCTCTGTCCACCTGGACCACTCCAGTACTGATCTCGCACAGATGTCGCTGTGTGTTGTGTGACGTCTAGCAGGCTTCTGCACAGGGCACTTACCCTGGGACAGTTCATCCACACAGAATCAACTGACATCAGAGGAAGCTGTAAAAATCTGGATCGTACTGTCCTGTTTTTTTTTTAATAGCCACAATATGCGTACATGTTTCAGCAGCGCTTTCTCACAGTGGTTACATCCTATCTAAAGAGAGATGAAAACGCAAGGACAGAGCGTTCAGACTTTTCAGTCTGATCGCAGGTCTCTGATCTGCTTGCCAGGTTGGAAACTCACTGTCACCCAGAAGAGAAAGTGTCACCTACCTCTTCCTTCACAGCTCTGGGCGGGACTGTTTTGTGTCCTCATTTGCTGTTACAGAGCTACTCAGCGCTGTATGTTTTCCTCTGCGGGTGGAGATAATCTCTATGCCTTTGCCAGTACCTTAACTCTTTTGAAGCTAAGGGTCATATATGAGTATTTTCTATTGTTGTCAACCTATGCTTCAAAGTTATTTCGCACTTGCATTGTGAATGGATTATTTTAACATACTTTATTATATAATCTTGTTAAAAGAACCTTCCTGCAAGTTTGAAAGTTGCTAAGTTAACTAATAATAATATATGTTGTTTTTTCTCATGGGTTTTTGAATGAATAAGTGTGGAAAGTGGGCAGATTTTGACAAATACCTTCAGATTTTAATTCTGCAATAACGTCATGTTTTCGCCCTGTATGTGCAGACCATATGTTTGCCAGGCAAAAGAATCGACTGAGGTGTAGTAAAGAGGCATATATAGATGATTTCTCTCTGCCTTACCAAAATGTGAAATATGTCAAGGACTGTTACCTTGAAAGTTCAAAAATCATGTGTCAGGCCCCAAATACATGGTAACTAGCCTCTATTTCTTTAAAGAAGAAATTGAGGATTTTTGATCTGTCTCTTCATATTTCAATATTTTTCGGTCCGTATGTGCATATATGTGAAAACTATGATATCTTCCAAATTACTGGAATCTGATGCAGGAGCTCCCATCCTACACGTGCCTCCCCTTTCCATATGGAGGCCCATATGTCAGACCTCCTTTATATACCCATCCAGCCCTATGTGCACTGCTCTGGCTAGTCAGTGTGTCCGTGTGACTTTAGAAAATGGGGGAAAAACAGTGGGCTGCTTTTTTCCACCCTTCCAGGCCTGGTGTTGCATGGAAGAAAAGGGAGGTGAGAGAAAACAAAGCTACCCTGAACTGATGGGCTTTTCCTACTTCTGAATTCTTGCATCTGAGAGGTTAACAAAGTTTTGCAATAGTGAGGACTGAGAGCAAGCTTGGTCGCCAGAATCTAGACCAAGAGAACAATAACAGAAGTGTAATTCTGTATGTTTCAACAAGGAAGTGAAAAAGGTTGAAATGTGTGCTAGTTATAGAAAAGCATTTTGATGGATTGAAGAGTAGATAACCGTGTCGCCGTTAAACATTTTAGTCTAAAAATTATTTCACTGCATGTTTTTAAAGAAACCATTTCACACAAAAGTTTTTATAATTTTCTCAACATTTCTACTTTTCAGTCTCAAAAAAGTTATACATTTTTGCAATCGCCCCTTCCACCATCCCCCAATTTATTTATTCTAGCTTTCACATACATATTTCTGATTCATCTCTACTTTCCTCATTTCCCTGCCTCTTGAGACAGAAATGCTGATCAGATGGAGTTTTCCTTCTGGACTGAACTTTGCAGGGCTTCTTCTATTTGGAAGACCATCTCCAATCCCTGTCAAAACGCTGTGAGTTAAAGGGGGAAAAAAAACAAACCAACAAACAAACGTTGGAAACACTGCAAAAAAACAGAGCGTGTCTGTAGGAGGAATATATTCCCAGGCTGGGGAAATACTGAATTTTCACAACACTGAAGCAGATAATCTGGAGGAAGATGGAATTTTTTTCCTAGCACTCCCTCCTACAAACAAACACTGCCGAGAAAACAAACTCGTTTAGGGTGAGAGAGGGTTGAATTAAACTGCGGTATCCATTTGTGGTCACCTAAAGCTGCTTCTATGCAGATCCCTTATCTTTGTTTACTGTTCTAAATCACCTAAATGATGTGAGCAATTCTGGGATGGGTGTATGCTGTTTATGCCTTTGCTTGTGATTCCTTGCCCTTGTCCTATGGACGTGGACAAAATGAAAATAAGATTCCTGGCCTGACTTTAAGATCTCCTTCTTCCTTTCTAATGATTGTGAAGCATACTTAGAATACATTAGGATTTTAAAATCGGTAGTAGGATTGATTAGCTTATCCCTTCCCTACCTCGGACATACTCTTGAATTAGCGTGTAGTGTCTTACTTGTCTGGCTAAAATGAAGAAATGGAATAAAGATTGTGAAGGCATCATTAATTTGGGCACGTGGCCTTTTCACCACACATTACATTCACGTGAGAAAGAAAGCATTTATTTGGTTATCACTGAAAAAAAGCTCTAGGTGAAACCAAGCCCCAAATCCACGGTCCATGAGATCACACTCATACCTTCAAGTACCACCCATTAAGTGAAGGTGACTTTATTGCACAGCTATGTGCTGGCTTTTCCTCCAGGCGAGGGTGGGATCCCTGGAGCTTTCTGTGGGTCGTAGATTTGCATCCCACCTCTGGTTCAAAGTCTTTTTGGAGGAGATCTCATCCCAAGAGGCCTTCTAGGTAGGTAGCGCATCTAGGGAAATAGAAAGACTATTTTTTAAAAACACTAGAGCCAACAAAAAATGTTGAAAAGATAACACAAGAAATGGGGACTGTAAGTGGATTCATTATTTATAAGTTTTTAATGTGCCAGGACAGTAAAAGCAGGTATAAGTAAACGTAAAAAAAAAAAAAACACACACACACATACACAACAGGGAAAATGAAAAAAAAAAAAAAACCTTAGTGCAATAATAAGCAAAATAATGCACCGCAGGATTATGCACTGATCTAACTAAGAGAAATTATGGCGTACAGATCTACACATCCGGCTGCAATTGGTGACAATGATACTCCTCTATCTCCCTAGGGTGAGCTAAGGCTAAATACATTAATCTGCGATAAGTCCTACAGTATAGATACACATACACCTAGCCCAAGTCATTGTTCAGAGGGCATGATCCAAAATCCACTGAAATGAGTGAAAATCTTTCTACTGTCTTTAACGGGTTTTGGATGGGATCTTGAAATTTACATTTTAATGAGCACCCAAATAATTTTATGTTAAAAAACAGGAAAACAACTAGTGCAGGAACACAACAAATAATTTTAACTAGGCCACCAGATGGACAATCTTCAGTTGTAATTATATCACTATCCTCAAGTAGAGACTGTATCATTTAAAAACTAAAAAAGACTGAAGATGAAATATATCAATAAACTGAATAAAAACAGAGCATGAGTCACCCCTAGTTTTTCTCTCTTCATTCTCATTGCACAAAATCTCTATTAAAAAGAGGCTTCAGCATTTTTCTCCTGTTTATAACACTCAATCCCTTTGTTGCTGATAAATGCATAACCTTAAACAAAAGGTTTTCTAGAGCTGTACAGTGCTGCAATTTAATCCACTATATAAAAACAGTTCGTCAAGAACTCAGTTCATCGTCTCAGTTACATCTCAGTTCTGTTCAGGGCCTATTATAAAGCAATCATAACTACTTTTTATAGCCCTCCTCTAGAAAAATAGTCAATGCACTGCATGGGTTCCTAGAAACTTAACTGCATTTTTCAGTTAAGTGTTTTCAATTTGTTTGAACGTTGTAGTTAGAACAGCAAGTACATACTTTGAAACTCCCTTTTGAAATGCTGCAGTCCCGCATGAGTATTAATGACAAAAACTATAAGAAAAATTGTTTATTGTGGTAGGAATAGAAATCGAGAAAGGATGTGTTAATTTTTATTGTTGTTTAAGGGTACGTTAAATACAGTTTTTAGTTCAATTTATTTTGCTGAACATTTACTTTTCCAAGACCATGCATAATTTAGATTAACATTTATCAATTATCCTTTGTAACCTTGAATATACAAGTCAGCTTTGAGGAGTACTGCATCCTGGGTAAGGTGATCCTACTAGTTCTTCTGGATTCTCCTGAATCCTACTGGATTCTCCTTTTGACAGAGGCAACTTGGAAAGGCCAGATTTGAGTGCAAAGCTTGGGACTGTTCTCCTACCTGACTCCTTTATCTCTGTGTATTCAAATATAGAATCCATGATCATGCTTTTTGGGACAAATGTTGGAAACCTGCTCCTAGCAGGATCCATGGAAGGATGGAATGAAAAGGTGCATTTTTAAAGGAGATTTATATTTTTTGAAAACCCGAAAAGAAGCTGTTGATTCCTTGCTATAACCTCATTCTGTATGTTTCTATGCATGTTGTACTACTATCACATGCCACTTTAGAGATGATTACACTTTAATTACGCGAAAAAAAATTAAACCAATCTGAAGCGGCCATTGAAGATACCAACAGATATCTGCTCTTTACCAAAACAACATTTCAACAAAAGGAAAAACTGAACTGCATTATGCATAAAGGATATTTTGGGTTTGTCTGTTAAGGTTTTGCCTAAAAAGAACGGTTTCTCATGCTGGTTTCACTGTGTACACATTGTGGCATGGTTTGGAATATTAATTATTGTTTGGTTAATAGGGACTTTGAATGTGGTATATTTTTTGAATGTAATTTAACTTAGGGCTCTGCTAGTGTGTAATTAATTTTAAAAGATTCTGCTGCTGAAACTTAGCTGGCTGGAAAATGGGTAAAAAGCATGCAAGACTGCTCAGTATTCTAGTCTCGTTCTGAACTCTGTTGTGTCACAATTTAATAACCAGTCTCATCACCAGCTGATTACCAGCATGCCCATTTTCCTCGACAGTAGCATCTCTACCACCTGGATAATGGCTCTAATAGCACAATTCCATTTTTGTGTGTGTGTCTCTTTAGATATTTAATGACTACGACTTAGGCAGACTTTTAAAATGCGTGTTTATATAAAACACATTCTTAAGACATACCTAATGACACCATGCTGAAAATAAAGATAGTGTTGCATTAAGGTACTGAGGAAAATAAAAGATCCCTTTGTTGGTAAAATTATATGCTGGTTTCCACATGCTGGTACTGACAAGCAGCTGAGATGAGCAGCGTTCATCATGAGAAATGATGGGAGAGAAATGGTAAAAAAGCCTTCTGTAGTGCCTATTGCGACCTCAGGGTTTTTTTAACAGGCCCAGGACTACTCATTACTTCTATGCAGGAACAATGAGCAGTGAATACTTTTAGTTATGGATGACGCCCATCTTTGCTATTTCCCAGGTCACAGAGCATCGGGCAGTATTTGGGCCCTGGCGGGCCTAGCTGTTGATGTTAACAAATGACTGCAGGAGAAAGCAAGTCTGTTAGAGAAATCTACAGTAATGACTCCAAAACTGTTGAGGACTTAATTAGTTACACAATAAAAAGTGTTTCTAGGCCCATGAACTTAAAAAAAAAAAAAAACACCACTAGGTGTTAGCAGAATATAATTAATGCACTACTGTGCTTTCCTGGCTTTGCCACTTTCTGCATTTTGCTTTCAGTCTTACATTCCTGCTTTCCACTGCCCACATGTATTCTTCTTTGCTGCCTAGTTTTAATCAACAGAGGAGCTGTGTGATACACTGTGCATTTATTGAATATGCACAAGCATGTACATACTCACCAGACTAACAACCTACAGAACTCTTTTAGATTTGAATTCCTGGCTGTGAGTGGTTGTCATATTACTTTGAACCCCTTAAGGAATCCCAGCTCCACAAGGTGGCTCTCTATTCCTTGAAAAATGCTACTGCATCTGTCTATTATAACACTTCCGAAAATTATCTTTGGGGCTACACAGAAGCACAGTGCTATAGTGGAACTCCATATCCCCTTTAGCGGGCTTTGCAGTTTGCTTACAGTAAAGCTGGAAACTAGACAAAATCTGATACAATTAAAAGTATTATAACTTGAAGGAATGTTTCATGTTAGCTGTTTAATAAAATATTAGAAAGGAGAAAATAAAAGCATTGTACATGCCTGGGATGTGAAATGGGACATTCACACTCCCACTCTCTGCTCTGTTCATTTGAATTGCAGCTGCTAAGACCACTTTGTTTTCTAGACCTGTCCTACCCCTGCTCTGTATATCTGAAGGACCACATTAGCATAGTCGCCAAGGGCTGGCAAGTACAATTTCTGCTAATATGGACAGACAGAAAGCAGCCTGGTGCCACTACTGCATCTCAGGAGAAGGTGGCCAAAGCTCAGAACGAGGTCTGTACTTGCTCGCCGCTCCAGCCAGGTCTCCAGCGTCTCTAGGCAGACCTCCCAAATAACTTCTTCGCCGACCACAAGCTAGCATGGTTTCAGGTCCTGTGAGGCTACATCTAGAGACTTTTACCTTCTAGAACAGCTCATTTGAATGTGAGATCCTTCCCTGTAGCCTGTGTCTCCACAGCTAGTTGGATGATCCCAGGTTCCCAGCTCCCCACAGTGGGGCAAGTCACATGTGAAACTGGAGCACTGTGGCACGTGTCATGTGCCCGCGTGAGACGGGCCAGACTGCAGCACGTGTGCAAAGCAGAAGTTGATGGTATGAATCCCATATTCAGTGCAATAAGTCTGCCCTACCTCCTGCGTGCAGTACTGCCACTTTTGGCTATCAAAAATCCAGCTTCATGCTGCTACCTATGAGTGGCTTAAGAAAACCTGAGTAATCTTTGAAGAAGATGTTACCTGCTTTCTGTCGCTTGAGATGGTCAGGGGCCTATTTTCAGTTTTTTCACACTGGGGTAGAAATGTACTTAAAAATAAAATTTGAGAGCTGAAGCTGTAAAATAAACACTTAAGATCACAAGGCAATGCCGGGTGTGCCTAAGCTGTAACATTAAATTCAAGCTTCTTGCCTCTTCCTTCAAAGCTCTGCTCAGTTCAGCCCCTCCCTAGTTATCCTCCCCTGTTGAGCTTGCTACAACCCCTGCTCTCTGCTGCTGTTCCCACCTTCCTGTTCTCATGTTAGCTTCTTGCACAACTGTCTCTCTGTGGCTTTCTCTCCTCTGCAGTTCTGCTTGGTACAGCTTTTCCCCTTGACCTTTTCCATATTGCAGTCTCTGTTACAGATTGCTTAGAGTGAATCCATCTGGTTTGGCTAAAAGCACCTATTTCTTGTTTTCCTAATTTTCCTTTGTTTTCTTTAAACATGAGTTGTTCCACGGAGAGACTTCCCTTTTTTAAAGGTATAAAAATCAAACCGTAGGTGTTAATAACTATGCCGATTTTTCTATAAACTAGATTTTGATAGATCTGCCCACTGTTAATCTTCATAATCCTTAGAGCAGTTGAGATTGCTCTTCTGCTCTAACCTTCCTGCAGTAGGTATCTGACAAGCAGCAAAGTTTATGTTGGAGTCTTCGAAGAATCTCTGTTAAAGAAGTTCATGTCCTGGAACCAATATAGTTTCATGTGCTGTAGCCTGAGGGACAGGCTAAGGGAAATGTCATTCAATGCGCATTTTGTGCTTTCTCACATGCAGAAAATCTGCAGTCAAGAACTAGAAATGCGATACCAGCAATGGAACCCAGTTCATTACAAATTCAAATCAATGGAAACAACAGGACATATTATTTATCTAAGCCTTGAATCAATCTGACTACTATGCATAATGATCTTAATTAGAAAAGTGAGCTGAAGCAGGAAGACAGTCTGTCTCCTAGCTTTGAAATTATCATACCCCTATCAGTATGCTTGGGTAACTTGTAATTAGGGACAAAGGTTACACATAATTTTATGTGCTGAAAAACCGGTTTTATACGTGTCATTTCAAAAAAAATTTAAGAAAGATAGATGACTTGCTACCCCCATGGCGCTTTGAATTTTTGCTAATACATTACTAGTCTGCACTAATTACTTGATGGACTTAAGAAATACTAAAACAAGCTTTGCATTTATATAGAGTCCCAAATACTAATACATAAGTGGTAATATCAATATCAATGTTTGTATAACTTTCCTTTGTGGATCTCAAATTACCTTCCAAGGCTTAGTTGTTTTTTATATCTCTAGTTCACCTTCATGGAAAATGCAGCTCAGGAAGGTTAAGTGGGTTGTCCAAACCCCAAGAAAGTGCTTGCCCGTTCAAAACTTTACTGGCATGTTACATCAGCCTATAATTACAGTAGTACAGCTCCCTACATAGTTGGTCATACTTTTCTTGTTTATCTTCAACTGCTATCACTGAAAATGAAGGCTTCTAGTTTTGACAAATTGGCAAAGCCATACAATTCAGCTTTCTTTGCAATATTTTTGATCAGCTCTAATTAGAAAAAAAAGTCCTAACTCCAAGGTCCCACCTTACCAGAGCAGTAATTGCCTTGCTTAATTTAATAAGTTCTTCAGCCTCAGTAAATCCACTGAGCAGGCCCATTGCTATTCGCAGTGTGAAGTCATACATGAAAACAGCTCTTGGTAGGATCAATACCTTATCTTCCAAACTACAACATAAGTCTTCCTGTTTTATCATAGATGTAGTTACTCTGATTTTTTTCAAGATAGTATTTCATCTTAGAAATTCATTAGAAAAAGATCAAACTCTTTCCATCAAATGAAATGGCCATGCTTTCCCAGAATAGTATTTTCACAAACAAAAAATATGGAAATCAAAATCGCAAGTAGGATCTGTTTCATCAAAGTATTAGCTACATTTCTATGAGGTTGACAATCACCTTTTTAGCATGTCAGGAATTACATTCATAATTCTCTTTAATGGGTGTTACAATGTTCATCCCACACTGAAAAAAGATCACAGCTGGTATGAGTAATAACTTTTTTTCTTGAATATAATGAGTTCCCCTCTAGCTCTGTACATATCCTCCAACTTCAATGCAACCACAGCTGTCAAGGGAGCCTCACCTCTCTCTATGCATATTTTAGCTTTAATTTTTTCCCATGCTTTCACTTAGTGGACTTCTTTTTTTAAAGGACCTAAACCTGTTCTCCACTTTTGTGGGCAAATTCATTGCAATCACAGTTCTCAGTGTTTAGACATCTTTAAACATTATTATTAGCATACAAGAAATCAGAGGCCTGCATCAAGATCTGGAGGTTTGGGGTTTTTTTTAATTGAAAGTGGATTTGAAATCATAGTTTCCCTCATTCAAGGATCTCCAAGCACTTTACACAGCTAAATGAATTCTTATAGTCTCCTTTAGTGAGAGGAAGAACAGTGCCCCTTTCAGCAGCTTCAGCGCAGCCTCGGTGCCAGCAACGCACGCGTATCCGGCAGCATGAGTCCACGGCGCCGCAGGAGCTCCGTGGGGAGGGACACGGCAGTTTAGGGGTGGAGGAGCCTGTGTCCTCTCCCGTCCCTGTGTCCCCTCCGTGGCAAAGGACCCCACGTCCCCTCAGCATCTGAGCGCCCCCTGTCCCCTCAGACTTTGAGCGCCCCGTGTCCCCTCAGCAGCAAATTGCCGCGTGCTGCCTCAGTGTCCCACAACCCCGCAGTGTTTGAGGGCCACGTGTGCCCTCAGTGGCGAAGCCCCCCACGTCCCCTCAGTGGGGAAGTGCCCCACATCCCCTCAGTGTCTGAGCCCCCTCGTGCCCTCAGTGGTGAAGACTCCCACGTCCCCTCAGTGTCTCAGCGCCCCCGTGCCCTCAGTGGTGAAGCCCCCCACGTCCCCTCAGTGTCTGAGCCCCCTCGTGCCCTCAGTGGCGAAGCCCCCCACGTCCCCTCAGTGTCTGAGCCCCCTCGTGCCCTCAGTGGCGAAGACTCCCATGTCCCCTCAGTGTCTGAGCCCCCTCGTGCCCTCAGTGGCGAAGCCCCCCACGTCCCCTCAGTGTCTGAGCCCCCTCGTGCCCTCAGTGGCGAAGCCCCCACGTCCCCTCAGTGTCTGAGCCCCCTCGTGCCCTCAGTGGCGAAGCCCCCACGTCCCCTCAGTGTCTGAGCCCCCTCGTGCCCTCAGTGGCGAAGCCCCCCACGTCCCCTCAGTGTCTGAGCCCCCTCGTGCCCTCAGTGGCGAAGCCCCCCACGTCCCCTCAGTGTCTGAGCCCCCTCGTGCCCTCAGTGGCGAAGCCCCCACGTCCCCTCAGTGTCTGAGCCCCCTCGTGCCCTCAGTGGCGAAGCCCCCCACGTCCCCTCAGTGTCTGAGCCCCCTCGTGCCCTCAGTGGCGAAGCCCCCCACGTCCCCTCAGTGTCTGAGCCCCCTCGTGCCCTCAGTGGCGAAGCCCCCCACGTCCCCTCAGTGTCTGAGCCCCCTCGTGCCCTCAGTGGCGAAGCCCCCCACGTCCCCTCAGTGTCTGAGCCCCCTCGTGCCCTCAGTGGCGAAGCCCCCACGTCCCCTCAGTGTCTGAGCCCCCTCGTGCCCTCAGTGGCGAAGCCCCCCACGTCCCCTCAGTGTCTGAGCCCCCTCGTGCCCTCAGTGGCGAAGCCCCCCACGTCCCCTCAGTGTCTGAGCCCCCTCGTGCCCTCAGTGGCGAAGCCCCCACGTCCCCTCAGTGTCTGAGCCCCCTCGTGCCCTCAGTGGCGAAGCCCCCACGTCCCCTCAGTGTCTGAGCCCCCTCGTGCCCTCAGTGGCGAAGCCCCCACGTCCCCTCAGTGTCTGAGCCCCCTCGTGCCCTCAGTGGCGAAGCCCCCCACGTCCCCTCAGTGTCTGAGCCCCCTCGTGCCCTCAGTGGCGAAGCCCCCACGTCCCCTCAGTGTCTGAGCCCCCTCGTGCCCTCAGTGGCGAAGCCCCCCACGTCCCCTCAGTGTCTGAGCCCCCTCGTGCCCTCAGTGGCGAAGCCCCCACGTCCCCTCAGTGTCTGAGCCCCCTCGTGCCCTCAGTGGCGAAGCCCCCACGTCCCCTCAGTGTCTCAGCGCCCCCGTGCCCTCAGTGGTGAAGCCCCCCACGTCCCCTCAGTGTCTGAGCCCCCTCGTGCCCTCAGTGGCGAAGCCCCCCACGTCCCCTCAGTGGTGTCTGACGCCCCATGTCCCCTCCCTCGGGGCCATGCCACCCCGGCTGGCGGCCCTCAGGCGAGGGGAGCTGGGCGGCGTGGCGCCGGGCCACAGCGCTGTCAGGCGCGGGGGGCACCTGCCCCCACGGCGAGGCGAGGCGCGGGCGGGCGGCGCGGCCGGCCCGGAACGCGAGCGCCAGGGCTGCTGTTTCCCGGGGGCGGCCCGGCGCGGCGCGCTCGGCGGCGTTGCCCTGGCGGAGGCTGCGGGGCCGGCATGGAGGAGGAGGCCGCGGTGCGGGGCGGACGGGCAGCTCCGGGGCAAGGGAGCGGTGGGGGCGGCGGCTGGTTTCGCTGGGCTGGAGGAGGCCGGCGGAGCGCGGCGGCGTCGCGGCCGTGCCGTGCCCGCGGCGGGGCCGGCCCCGGGCCGAGCGCTGGCGCTGCCCCGCGGCGGCGGCTGCGCTGCCTGCTCTGAATTTGGCCGCCAGAGCCGTTCCCCAGGCCCCCGGCCCCGGAATCAGCTGCCCCTTCCCGAAGCCGCTTGCCTAGGGTGCTTTTAGCAAACGTTTGTCCTGTTGGCTTCCCTCTTTTCTCCTCCCGACGTTCGGGAGAGCATCGTTTCTCTGAGTAGTCTCCCCTTTTCCTGGGTATGTCTCTGCCCTTACTTGTGCACGCCGTCTTCCCTTGCACGCCCGTCTTGCTCTTCTGGAAACATGCTACTTTCATCTCCCGCCTCCTCTTGTCTCTTCTAGTTCTGATCTTTTTTAACGTCATATGTTTTAGGTGTAGGTTGTTATTCCCCTTATGCTCGCGTACACCAAAGCTGATGTTTGTCAGCTAAAGAAGTTATTTGTTCTCTTATCTGTAGCTGATAGCGAAAGCTATGAGTACTTGTTATATGGTTACAGCTAACATAAGGGGGCAGAAATATTCTGTTCTGTAAATAATCTCAAAAGCTGTGCAGTAGCCCGGTAATAGTGTTATTGGTTCAACTTGAACATATATGAAACTCTTTTTTTTTTTTTTTTCCTTTTAGGAAGATTATCATGAACGCTGCGTACAGTGTTCAGAAGTAAACTGGGGAGTCACTGATGGCGGCAGATTTTATTGCAGAACTTGCCACAATGTTATAGAGGTAAAAAGCTGCTGTCTTTGGGAAGGGTATTTCTGTTTCGTTGTTTCTTGGTTTTGAGAAAATGTTAGATTTTCTCCTTGGCATTAAAAATTGAAGGCAGTATTGCCAACGTCCCACTGTCATGCTTTACTTAATGCTATTTAGAAGTACTGTTCCTTCAAATCATAATTTATAGCAACTAATTCAGAAAACTCACAACCTTTAAAAGTGCTAGCTTAAAGCAGTGTGTTACTGTAGCTCGGGTGCCACTGTGCGCTGTAGATGCATGAGAAGTGGTGCATGGGTATTGCTGCGCTTTGCAGCAGTGCTCGTGTAGACAAACCCTGATGCACGTCACTTGTCTGTCTGGGATGGTAGCTCTCCATTTTTGCTTTTCCTGAATAGAAGGTTCAGAATGTCTTGGGAACTTCTCTGGTTTTAGATTTTCATATCTTAACAAGTTCCTCCGTTGTTGTATGATGGGGCAGTCTGTGCACGTTAGGCCTGGCCTTTTCCTTGCTGAGATACGTTACTGTTTTGCAGAGAACTAGAGAAGTTGTAAATACTGATGTTATTTCTAACACAAGAGTCCAGACCATCTCCAAAGGTTTAAGAAAGCAGGAAAAAACTGGTATGTATATACTTCTCTCTGTTTTGCATAAGAATGGCTGTAGTGGGTCAGATCGAAGGTTCACCTCGCAGGTTATCTCTTAGCCAAAAGTAGATAGCCAGGAAAGACTGTAAGAACAGAAACATAGTACATCCCCCTAAACGCTGCCATCACCTTCAGCAGTCCAACTTCAGTGTCTTCCTGAGTGGCAGATGACCTCTGGGAACTTGGTGGTGTTTTTTCCATTGAACATAACTATATGATACCTTTCATCATTTTGATTTGTGTGAGCCCATAGTCATTGAAGATATCTGTGGCATTCATTCAGTTGTGGTGATGGCTTTAATTCTTCCTTGCGATGACTGTAAACAGGAAAGTTGTCTGTGCTCATAGGTGAGGTATAACAGTGGTCTGGCTCTTAGAGTATGTCTGGCTTGTGTTACAGGTACTTGGCGCTGTAGCCAATGCATAAGCCTACATGAAAGAGCTTTCATGTAGTTATAGTAGCTAAATGTTACTTCTTTCATCCAGAGTCACTTCCATGCTTTTTATTTCATGATTAAGAAGAATAGTAGTGATTACATATGATAATATGCCGTAAGGATGTTACGGTAAGGCTGCTTCTGAAACTACATATATTGAGATGGCTGGATAGATGTTTTAGTGCTGTGGTCACTTCCCTCGAAAAAGCAAAAATAAATTACAATGGTAAATAAAACGTGGGGATACCTTTGTCTCTGTGGTATGCTGACATACCTTCACTGTACTGTGGTGACGGTAGAATACTGCGTTCCTTTGGAAAGAACAACTGTGGGGAAGTGAAGGAAGGAGTGAAAAGGAGAACAACCTTAACAGCTCCACCTGTTTTTATCCTGTCTTGCTCCTAAAGTCTGAGCCTTCTACTATTTCTTGCTTTTTTACTTCTCTGTTAGAGATGTCATTAGCCATCCCTTAGGCTTCCTACAAAAGAAATCCTTAGCTTCATGCAGTCCCTTCTGTGAGTGCAGTTACATTATACTCTCACAGCTTATTTTCCTACATGCATAGGAGTAAGCAAGATTTACAGTAAACACTTAAAGCCAACAGTATTAAAGCACAACAGAAACTTTGGGCAGATAAGCTTTAAGATAGTGAGGTCCAAGTGGAGTTAGTAAAGCAGACGTTTGCGATACATGGTAAAGAAAGAGGATGTTTTATTATCTAATAGTCAGTTGGAAGGAAACATAATGAAGTATAGGTGTGATGGGAAGGAAAAGAAAGTTGAGAAACGCAGAGAAAACTTGTAAGACCAAAAAGCCTGTAGAAAGGAGCTGTATATATGGAGAGCTAAAGGTGGAGAGTACATGCAACACAGTCTGAGGTGCTAATGAGTAGACTGGAGCAGGCCCGTTCTATATGGGATTCATGTTGTTCCGAGCTTTGCTAGAAGCTCGGAATGTCAGAACAGGTTTCGTTTATTTAAATGTGTATAATTCTGTGGGAGAGAATGGTGAAGAACACGGTGATATTGCTTGTTTTTTGCCTGACTCGCCACTGTGATGTGTTCCAGTTTTCTGTGCTGGGGATGGGAGAGAAATGATAATATTTCCTTTTTCTATGACAGTTTTTCAGTAATTTTAAAGCTAGTCACGTAACTACTCTCCACTGGATTACAAGTGCCACATTAGAAATTATAGTGAAATATGTTATTCTTGGGAAATGTGTGGAGAACAGCTCTTGTTCAGTAGTTTTATTTAAGATCATTTAGCCTATTTAACATAGCTGGACTTTGCTCCAAGGATCTGAAATTATTAAATACAGAGCTACATCTTAGTCCTAGTACTAAGACAACAAAATATTAAAAACCGATCAACCAAACAAATTTGGCTTCTCTTTCTTAGATGAAGGCTGGGAATGGTATGTTTGTGAAGGCTTTCAGTTTGTACTCAAGAAACAAGCAGAAGCTTTGGAAGCATTAGGAGCGTGTCCACAAATGAAGGTATGTAGACTTCAGGGTAAGATCTACACACTGTGAGTGTGTAACAGCGAGCGTTATTTTAAAAGACTGTGATTTTTAAAGTGGGTCAAGTAACTCCCTGTTTAAAAACTTTAAGCATATGAAAACAAACTTAGTTTCCCTGGTAACTTTAAACAGAGTTTGCAAATCGCAGTTAATAAAATTGAAGCCAGAACATTTTTCAGATTCCTGAATTGTAAATTATAATCTGTTCTCTCAGAAATTAATGAACTTGTATACTTTGGACTAATCACTGTCTACTTACATTTATCAGGATGAAATTCTGTGCAATTTTTGGAGGCGCTATCTTCAGAAGAGTCAACAAGCGTATTGTAACAGACCAGCTGGAGAAGCTATCAAAGTATTATCAGTAAGTGAAAAGCTCAAATCCTGTGAGCAGTTGCGTGTTTTTTAAACAGCGACAACAGAAATCTTTGTTCAAGCTATATATCTAACTTGCACTAATGTCGCTCCCGTATGTCTTTTAAACTGGATTCCAAGTATCTATTTTATTTTTTCCCATTTTTAAGAAAAAAGATACTTCTCTGAATATGGAAAATTGCTTATTTTAAAAATACTGCTTTGTTCTGGCATAGGTAGACAGTACTGCCCTCTGAATAGATGGAGCAGAAATTGTAATACAAAAGCTGTCATCAACTATCATTGTTTATCCCCACTCTCCACTCTCCTCAACTTACTCCTTGAGTTTTCGTCAATATTTGATTCTATATATTGTCTGCTTTCAGGTGACTATAGCAGATTGGAGTGCGACATGAACACTAGGGATCTTTCTCACCTTGAGAAATCGTTTAAAAATAAGAATGTATTTTGCAGGATTTCTTTACCTATTGGTGGTTGATAGGGCAAGTAAAAGCATGAACAGTTCCGATTTAAACTTCATTGACTGTTGATCTTAGAGGTACAGTACTTGGCTTCTTCAGATTAAAACAGCCAATAACACTAGATAATACTATGACATATTTACACAAAACAGGGATGCGATAGCAGTACGGATGTGGATAGTGAACCAGAGAGACCTAGCCTTCTTCACTTGTTATCTTTCTCTGAAAGTGATGGAGATCTATTGACTGATTGCAGCTTTGGCTCATCAACTGGCAAAGTCTCAGGTAGGAGCAATGAGATGAAATATCTAGAAATCACTTTTGTGTAGTTATATATATTTTAAATGTATTCATATAATATGCATTGGAAGAATTTGTTGACCTGTTGTTGGAAAGTGTAGAGTTTTCAGTCCTACTTGCCACTAGAGTACTTTATATGCTACCCGAAGTAGAAGACACCTTCCCCCCCCACCCCAAGGAGATAGTTGTTGAACAGGGCCTGCAAATCCAATGGGAAATGCAGGAGGAAGTTCTGTTTTATAACAAGATTGCTCCATGCCTCCTATTTGGAGTGAGGAAAAAGGTTCAAAAATGGAGACACAAATTTCTATGAACATGATGCAAGCGCTTTTCATCCTTATATTATTCTACTAAAATGAAAAGATTTTCTGGTGAAGGATTGCTGCGTGCTCATATACATAATCAGTACTTGGGTATTATGCAAGTATATATTATATCAAGGAGAAAGAATGTAGTAAAAAAAATTAGTGAAACTATTCCACTGATTTTTTTCTTTTCCCTTTTTGAAGTCTATAGCAACTCCTTTCTTCCTTGGTGCTTGTTTGCATCTTATAGTTGTGTTTCTAAGAGTTTTAGAGTAGAGAGGTAGTCTTTAGATAGGAAGTAATTTGATACTTTTTTCTTAGTCTCTTGTTTCAGAGATTGAATTCAGCTTTAAGTAGTCATACCTATTTCACTAAAAGCCCTTGAAATGGATAAGAGCTCAGTCAAACTGAAAGTGCATTTTGGAGAAATTAGACAAACATAGCAATTGTGTTATATAGTGAAATTTGACACAAGTAATTCTAGATTGATGTTTCAGTCAACCGTAAATTATTGTGAAGATTCATAGATCTCTTCTGTGCCGTTTTTACTGAGTTGTTATTGCTACACACAGGAAACCTTAACACCCTCCTTTTTTTTTTCCCCCCTGTGAAGAGGCTTGTCTACTGTGCAATCATTTTTTGTTATTTTTGGGTAGTGATGATAGCAAATTCCACTGAGTATAGCATGGAGATACTGCTAGAGAAGCCTATGAAACAACTGAAATCATTAGACGTGTGTATTTCTGTGTTGTCACGCCTTGAATAAGCTGGAAGAAGTAAGTGAAATTGCGTGCCATCATTGAGGCCACAAATATAATGAGGATTATTTTAAACTGGGTCAAATGTGGAATTATAATCAGGAAGCTTCATTCATGAAGTTGCCTTTAAGCACATGTGTACATATAAGAGGTGAAACTGTTGACGGAGCGGATTAACTGCTTTTATTCTCCCAGCACCCCTATAGACAGGAGCGGTTGTTCTGGGATGCTCTCATAGTCTATACCACGTGTACGGTTGAGATGGTGCCTTTAATCTCTTGCAGTGTCCCTACTGACCAGTGCTTTTGAAGCCGGTAGGTGGCATCAAAGACCAATTGTGGCTCAGGAAGGCAATATTTATAGCTGTGTCTTCATAGTGGGTGCCAGTGGATGCCAGATCTCTTAACCACGAAGCCAGGAGCTCCCAGCACAACCACGGACCTGCCAGGCTCTGTGAGCTGCAGCTTTTTTTGTGGGCTGCAGATCCCAGCTGGGGAATTGGCCCTCCATGCTCCTGGTTTAACAGGTGAACAGTCACTGGTTAAACAGAGTGAGAAATCCTCTGCAGAATCAATGCTGATATTTGGCACTCGTGTGCTTTATATACAAAATGTTGTCATTTGTCCTGGTTCATGATGTAGGGAAGAGAGACTTCTTCCTTCCTTCCTTCCCTGACCTCCCAGGTTTCGCTGCTGAAAAGGTTTCTAACTCAGGAATCACCCCCCTATACTAAACTTCTTGTTTCTGCTTTTCTCAGTTTTTAGCGATTCATCTCAGTAAGAAAATAGGCTAGTTTTTTTTCTTTTCACTCTCTTTACAATTTGCTGCATTTGTATTTTGAAGGTGTTTTGTTCTCTTTGAATTTCAACTTTTTTAAAACAATACATACTTTTCTGTGGTTAGAGAATATATGGCAGGTGGATATACAGTATCCTTACTGCAATAAAATTTCTGCAGTGTAAATCATGCTCTCTTTAGGTTCTTACTGTGCTAAAGTTTAAAACTCAGTACTTGGGAACTATTACATTCTGTGTTTTAATCCTCAACTCTGAGGTGTTAATTTAGGTATATCCCTCTTTATCTCCTTGTTCCTCAAATAGAAAATAGTATTTGCAGCTCATACCTGCTGTAGGTTATGTGTTTTATAGGAATTAACAGCTTTCTGGAATTCCAAGGTAACGTGCAGGTCCCCCTGAAAGATCTGTTTTGATGGGTTCCAGAGTGAGTTTCGCTTCTTCATATAATCCAGGATCCTAGTTAAGCGAGGTAGCAGTTCATGAATTCGTCGTCTTATATCTTGGTAGAAGAACAAATTTGAAAGTTAAGCTATTTAACACACTAACCCAAAGTAGTGATTTGAAAATTTTACAACTGGCTAAGCAAGCTTCTGTGTATGTTTCTTTATATTATTTTCTGCATAGCATGTATCATATGTATATTATATCAAACACCTTTTTTCTTTTCTTTTTATAATAAACCAAAGAAAGCACCTCCGTCTGCTCT
Source organism: Struthio camelus (assembly GCF_040807025.1). Taxonomy (NCBI): domain Eukaryota; kingdom Metazoa; phylum Chordata; class Aves; order Struthioniformes; family Struthionidae; genus Struthio; species Struthio camelus. Next base: position 24,799,661 of record NC_090944.1, on the reverse strand, counting down.
GGATCAGTAGATGGCAGCTTGCATTTAATGAAGAACCAAAAGGACAAACTGAGGATGTCAATGCCAATGACCCTTTCATTTTGTTACATGGCATTACTCTGGCTGAGAGAACCAATGACGTTATCTGATCTCTTAAGGTATGAATAGTCCCTAGTGAAATATTTGTTGCTTTTATAAATAATAAGCTTCGTTTAAAATTTGATCTTTATCTTTGCCCTCTTACTAATATGCACAGTAATAGTGAGATAGATAGTTGCTAACTGTAGTTAGTTATGTTTTCTGTGACAGAAGAATTTGTGCAACTGCTTTTTGAGACCTTCTGAATAATGATACTCCCTTTTAACAAGTGTTGAAATACTGGATAGTTCTAAAAGATGGGGAAATTTTTTTTTTGTTTTGTTTCCCCCCCCCCCAAATTTAAGGAACTGGAAGACTTAAGTAACTTTTAACTGTTGGTTACAGTCTGAATGTCAGACTTGGACAAAATAAAGGAAACACTGATTCAAGATTGAGTTGATATGGCAGAATTCGGTTCTTTCTAAAACAACTAAAGATGAAAAAAAACAAGGCAACAAGGACATGCCCCCACCCCATGATGCATATAACTGGTATTGCTGCTGAATGTTTGGCTCATATAAGGGAAGTTTACCCCAAGCCTGATCTTCCTTGAAGACCTCTCTGCCTCTGGAGCCCCGTTTCCTCCTCCTCCTCCCCCTTTTCTCTAATTACAACTTTGTGTAAGTTTTCTGAGAATAGTGGGTATTGAAGGCCCCTCTTTTTCCAAGTACTTTTAAGAACAGGGAGGTTTGTATGTCTTAAGTACAGCAGTTAATGCTAGCTAACTTATTTCTATGAAAAAAAAACATTTTTAACCCTTTGATTTAACTGTAGGGCGCTGCTGTTACCTTCATCAATCAGAATTGCAGTGTTGCATATTTGGATATGCTGTTGTTGTATAAACGGTACTTGTAAAATGTTTGGCCTAAAATGCTGGAGCATTTGAAGTTCAAACTAGCACCCTGCGATACAAAAGTAGATATTGAGCAGATGAAGAAATACTAGAACTCAACAGTAGTTTACTAGGACAAGATTTATTGCTGATTAATACATCCTCAGGAATGCAGGAATTGGAGCTGTCATAGCCTACTTTGTATTTTATCAATTATTAGGAAATAAATAAATCATGTCTGATAATGTTTGTATATGGCAAAAATTGAAGTAATAAATGACAGTTATTGGGCAGGGCAAATGGTACACAAAATGCATAATTTAATATCCTGTTCTTGGATTACTGTACCTTGGAAACTAAACTGTCTCTGGAAAGCATTTAGGGGTCATACTATGCAAGTACACGTTCAGGAACTCCTGTCTTACCCTTTTTTTAAAAAAAAAAAACAAAAAAAAAACACAGCACAATAGTCTCAAAGTCCACAGTTATAGGAACAGGCCAATAATTAGAAGGCTTGTGTTCATTGCATATTAAATGGTATATTGTTGCATTCAGCATTTTAGGATTGGAGAGTGCAAAAAAAGATGATTTAGAACCTGGAGAACTTCCTTGATACTGATATCTTCAGAGTTCAGCACGCTTATGTAGAAAGATTTAGGGGAAATGTGAAAACAGCAAAAAAACCTGAAAAAGGGAGATAAAAATCAGGTACTAAAAGTCCAGCAGAGAAAGGCATAATCAGAAACCCATAATTGGAAATTGAGGCAAGATGATTTGAATGAGAAACAAGGCACGTGTCTTTTACCCTAAGAATAATTTAAATATCAGAGCCAATTACCAAGGGAATTGGTGTATTTGCCTTCTTTTCCTCTGTTAGAAGGAACTCCTTCCTCTCTAGAAGATATCGTTTGATCAGATACAATTTATGGGTTCAATACTTGTATAAGTGGACAAACTCTGTGGGGAATCAGAATGAGCCAGTGGCTTTAAAGGCACTGAGCTTATGAATTGAATTAAATGCAGAAAGTGATGTTTAAAAGGATGTTATTTGTGTTGCAAAGTTTTACAATGATACGATAGTTATAGAAGACTGTCATTACATTATCATGCTTCCCTCCCTACCTTTGAGGTCTGTGCCTTTCACAAGTTTGATGAAGAAGGGGGAAGAATTTTAAGTTGCATGTACTACCCTAAAACTCTTGTTTTCTAACTCCTGAATAGTTAAGTTTAAAAATGAGACTGTTAACATTTTTGCATGTATTAAAATGCACAGATCAAAACAGCAACAGACCAGAGATGAAAACGATGCAGAGAAAATATTAAATATTCAGCATTACCTCTTAAATCTTTATAGGCAAATTATTTTATTTAAACCACCTGAATTACAGTTGTGCTTAAAGTTCTGCCTTGTTTTTACCTTGGTTTGCTTGGTGTTCTCCCAAGCCTGAAGTCAGCTGACTGCTGCCTCTCCCTTGTGATACATGCTTAGGCACCCTGGGAGGGCAGTCTGCCAGCTTTTAAAGGATTTACGACACCAAAAATATTCTCCTCCTTGCTATTTGACACACTTAGCAGAAAACACTACAATTAGCTCATCTGAAAGGGATGGTTTGTTTTAAAACAAATATTTTTAACAAGCTGCTGCTCAAGTCTACACAACGCATTAAATCCTTTCCCACTGTGAATGAACTGACGATATTTAGTGTGCTGTATATTATTTACCTAAATAATAAATAAAATTGTTGGTTTGTGGAAAAGGTTTCAAGATGCTGGACTTTGTGGGGCTGTGAGCTAATGCTGTTGTTCAGATGAGGTGATACCTTGCAATGCTGGCAAGACTAAACTTGTAATCAGTTTGTGACACTGCTGTGTGGCTTTAATACGTGCATCATTTCCTTGTCGTATGCATAGGACTAAGGTTTTTTCATACTGGGACCTGACTAAGGTACGCTGCTGCCATAATTAAAAGAACATGGACTGTGTACTTTATCTGTCTTTCAAGTTTTTAAGTCCTTCAGTGATACCGCATAGTGTTAGAAGTTTTTTGATCATCTGTCAGTTCAGTGGAGGGTTTGGGAGAGTGAGCAGTAGGTAGAAACTGTTCTGAAAAGCTATTCCAAATCTGGGAGTTTGAGAGTAAACATTAACCTGAATCATCAGCACATTTTATTCAAAACAGAGCATTTATAACGTTTTGTGTGTTTTTTTAGAACGTGAAACCAACTTTAACTTGAGAGAGCAGCGCACTTTTTTTTGTATGGAGACAGTAATTTCAGGCTAGGAAAGATGTCGTTACTGGGTTTCTTGGACCACTTACAATGCTTTGACTTGACACAGTCAAGTTAGTGAAAACTTCCCTTTTTTAAGGGGGTTTATGGGCACTGCTTGCCTCTTGCAGTGTAAGGATGTGGTTCTGCGTTCAGTTCAAGCTGATCTGTGTTTGTGTCGCTATGGTCTCACGGAAGCATTCCTTCCCTTTCTCTTGCGCTGGCTACTAGCATTTATCCAGCCTCCGTGAATTAGTCAAAAGAAGTAAATCTGCAGAAAACTGATATTGTAAAAGGCTAATATCTGCAGAAGACTAATGTTGCAGTTTAATTCGCTTTGCTGCGGTTCCTTTCCAGCTTGTGCTAGCGGTAGTGTCCTTGCAGTCAGCTGAGTCGGAAATTTATCTGGTTGAAAACAAACCCTGGAAAACAAAAGGCCAGTTTTCAGGCTAATCCTCTGGCTGAGAAGTCACGCAAGTGCTTTTGTCAGCAAGGGAGGAGACCAGAGTTTGTGGCAGAGGATAGAAGGGAGGCTGGGATTTCCCAGCACAGCAGCAGCTAGCTGGGAGGGTGGCTTAGCTGCAAGCACCACCCCACCCTGAGGTCCTCGTTGTTTGTCCTCTTCCAGCTGTTGCTGTGCTGGCTCAGAAGGTTGTGACTCTCAGTGTTTTGGTGCCACCTCTTCAGATCTGACACCTAATCGTTTATGTGATTGCTCTTTAACGTATGTCAGTCAGAGCTCATAATCAGCTGTGCCAGTAATGGCTCACTGCTGCTGAAAGGCAAAGGTCTTGCTTCCCTTTCTTCTGTCTTCCTGGCTATGCCATGCATCCCCTACCCTCTGCTACCTCCAGCACTTGTTAGACCCTTCTGCGAGCCCATTCAATTTGTTAAAATGACAGGAAACAGCATCATCTCTTTTTTGCTATAGGGTAGTCTTCTGCTTTTGCAAATTAAATTGATTTGTGGAGGAGGATGGTAAGTAACAGGAGCACACAGCCATGCCAGGAAGAGGGTAAGAGGGAAGTAAGCCTAGTTATGTCAAGCTTTTAGGTTGGCTCAATTCATTTTGTGAAAGCATACCTCCAGTTTAAATTCTTTCATTTGTCACAACTGACCTTGACTAAAATGAGCTAAGGAGCTGCCATGCAAGCTGCTCAGCTAGCAAACATGGCAGGATGGCAAAGACGAGCAACTGCTGCTGGCTTTGGATGAGAGCTCACCAAATAGGTGAACCAGTGCACATCTCCAGCTGGGATGGGGAATTGCTGTTTACACTAATTGAGAAAGCTACTGTAAACATTTCATTATCAAAAAATGTACATCTCAGAGTTTGTGATAAAATGACACTACAAGATCCTTTCTTATCTCTTCATTTAAGAAACCAATGCGCAGATCTTCAGACTAAAAGGTTTTGGGTGAAGTGATCTTTTCAGATTGTTGAAATCGTTGCAAGTGCTGGGTTAATTCTGGTTGAGAAATGGTTTTGAGTGAGAATGTACTTTTCATTTTAATACTACTTCAGATTCTTTTTTTTTTTTAATTAAATGGAAAATCCAGTTAAAAACATTTTCAAACAAATTTAAGGAGTAAGCATAACCTTCTCTTGCAGTAACTGGTCTTTATAAATAGAGTCTTAGCCAGCTTTCACACATACACGCTAAATAACGTGCAGCAAGTGCGTGCTTAAGATACTGTCCTGAGAAACAGAAGGTGGGTTTGTAAATTGGCTTAGGCTCAGGAGGGAGATGAATCCTCTTCAACTTTGGATACTCTTAACTGTGAAGACATTGTTCTGCCTTATTTTTTGTTCTTTTTTCTCCAGAAATGTTTTGAATCAAAGTGACTGACTGCTGTGCTTTATAATGAGCTCTGTGCTTCTGTTTATGGACCCGACTAGCGATACAAGTGTTTAGATCCCACCCCACCTTGGGAGCAGATGTAAAACCAAGCTTTACAAACAGGAGGAACCCAGGAGGGACATGCAGAGTTTGTAGGTCCAGAAGTTGCTAGTCTCCATAGCAAGACTGGAGGGATACTGTGCAGAAGACACAGGTGGCAGGGGAGAAAGTTGTTTTCAAATCTGTAACATTATTTAAAGAGCAGGGTATTCTCTGTTGAAGTGTATTTTTTTTTTCCTGGTTTAATTTAGTATTTTAATAAAACTGTTTTGGAGAAGAGGAGACAGGAAGGCAGTTCTACCTTAATCCTGTGGGAGACCACTAATATGCTTTAGTCTGGAATGAGAGTAGTGTCTAGTTCCTTGTGAGGATGCCTTCTTGTTCAGTGCTTGCTTTGCCTGATGCGAATGTCATCTAAGATGTTAGATAAGAGCAGGGGTTTTGAATGGTAATTTTTTTTTTTATTAGTAGCTGTCGTTAAATCCCATCATGGAGATATGAAAAAGTCAAGAAAAATCTAAAGCATTACTACCAGTCTCTTAGCAAAGCCAGGTTTTAACTAAAAATGCATTATGTGGGTGCAAATACAAAATAAATTATTTTGTATTTATTAGTATACAAAATCATTTCTATTTATACTTAAAGAATACATTTTCATCAGAAGGCAGAATTTAATTAAGAGGGTTCAGTTCTGCGTCCATGCTGATGATTCTGTGACTTTCTTCCCAACCCCGTTATCTGACTCCTCTAAAGGAAAGTGTGTGTTTAATTTTTAAAATTTGACTTTAAGCTTTCGATGTTGAAAGAAAAATTCCATACCGTTCTAAGGAGGCTTTAAGTAATTTCAAAAATGCAATGGATGACGAATGTACAGAACAAGGTGTATGTAAGTGTGTTGATTGTAAGCTTAGTGCTATAATGTTATCATTTGTCAATCATATCTAAGCTTGATTTTAAAGGCTTACTGAACTGAATGATTGAGCTGGTTTTCATGGTAATGGAACATTTAGGGTTGTGTAACTTCAGATAGAATTGCTTGTGCAGTTTAATGTTGGTGTTGCATCAAATCTGAAATTAATATGTTTTATGTAGTAATTTTAGAATAAGCATGCTTTTGTCATGCTAAATACTATATTGATTTGCTCTTCATTTTTTATGCAGGTTTGTTGTTGAAGGTCACATTCCATATTTGAATGTTTTTCAATGTTTTCCAGAGAAGATGAAATTATATGGACTTGATCTGAAGATCTTTTGTGTAGAGGTAAATTTTTGCTTTTATTAAAGGGAAAGATTTAAAAGAAAGAGAGAGCGCAACTAGTTATCTTGTAGTACAATGACCAAAAAATTAAAAATTCTAACACATTGATTAGATCTATTTTTATGTTGTAAAGTTCGTGTTTCACGTTATTGGAGCCTGTGCAGAAACCAGCCCACTCAGTGAGTTGGTATGCCTTAATCTTTAACCAGTGTTTATTATGCTGATTATCTAAGTTAAAACAAAATCAATAAGTACTTGTGATTTAAAAAAAAAAAAAAAGATATTCAGAACGAGCTCTTGGAAAATTGGTGAGTAGAATTTGGCTTCATACTCTGTCAGGGCAATATGCTATCTTTTTTGGTGCTTATTTAAAGTATCTCTTGAATTTGTTTATATTTGCTTATTTTGGTAAATTATGTTTTAGATACTGTGTCTCATTCCGTTTCTTGCTGTACTGGTTGAAATAGATTAAACCTGAAATCCGCATAAAGAGTTATGGATCTTCTAGAAGCTAAATGATGTTGGACAGTGTTGAGTACAATGTAAATCATCTCTTATTTAGGGTTGTTATGTATTTTGGTCATGGTCGCCCATAGGTATTTGTGCTCCAGAAAAAGAAGTTAATTATGCATTTTTGAGGTATGCAAATAGAATGTTAGCTTTTAAGACGAGAAAGCAGCAATTCTGCTAGCGTGAAAAGCTACATTTTGATCTGCCATAAGGTGCTCAAGCCCTCGGTGATAGCGATGTGAGTAATGTTGCTATTCTGAAATGCATAGCTTGCATTCAACAGATGGTTAGTTGTTCAAAAGATAACCTTTAGGGTTTTTTGTTTTTTTGTTTTCTTATGTGTTTATGTATTTTTTTTGTTTTGCCTAGATAAATAATAATGTTAACCTCAACTTTTAAAAATCAGGACATATAATTAAAGCCTCCTGATTTCTTTCTATGTCTTAGACCTTTTCTTAATAGAAAAGGTGCATCAAGTTGAAATGCAGATACAGACTTCTCAGCGAGTTGTCCTAGGCCTTTTTATTTATTTGTTTACATATATTCTCTGTCTCTCTGTCTTTCTCTGCCTCCATCTCTTGGAGATACCTTTACCTCCCAAAAGTGGTTTCACAGAACCCATATTTTAGGCTGACCAAGTAACAATATGCCTCACCCTACAAAGCACACACTAAAATTTTCGTATGAATTACAGCCATAAAACTTGTACCACGCACCACCGAAAGTGGGAGATCGGATTGAAAGAGAGGAGATGTAAATTGTCCTTGCAGGAGCCTACTGCTTTCTTATGTGGTGGAACTGTTTTTGGCATGCAGAACGATATGGCAGCTGCTGATGAAGTTGATTTCGTCGGTCCTTTTTAGCTTGCTTTCTCCCAGAGCTGCGGGTTTGGATTACCCAATTACCCCTCCATAAGCACATTTCCGCTATTGACTGTGTAGTGCCCTGACCTGGGAGTTGTACTGCACAGCTTCACAGTTTGAGAACCATGACCTGACCACGTTAGTCTAGTTTCACCTTTTATATAAAAAGAGGGAGTATACCCACTTCACTTTCCCTCCTACACACACGCATAGCATATACACACTTTCTTTTTTTGCAAACTGGAAGAAAACTATCATTTCCTCTGACATTTTTTGTTTTAACATTACTTACGATGAGTTACTGTCTCGTGTGATCTGCTGTTTAGCTTATAGGCGGTTGCATCTCTTTTAAAAGCCGAATTTGTGTAACTTTTGTTTTCCGCACAAAGTCACTGTCTGTGATACTGAAACCCTTCCCCTCCACGTGTAAGTGCATATACATACTAATATGTCCAGAAATAATGTTTGTTTTTCATTCTCATGTTCTTAATACTTATAATATGTGCGAGTGTGTATAGGTAAGCAGGTCACTCCCATGGGTGTTGGGCAACTTGGTTTACCAAAGTATTGAAGATAAGAAACATGTCGTTTTGGAGTATGTGCTGTGTGGATCAGGATAGGGGTAATCTCATAAATATGTTTCAGATCATTTTCTTTTGAAAAGCTTCTGGAATAGTCTCCTTTTTTGATTCACAGGTGTCTGGACTTGTGAAAGAACAAAATGTGTGACTTCTGTGAAGTTCTCTTCTTTCATTCTCTCCTCCAACATGAAAATAACTCCTTTCTACTTAAACTTTTTTTTTTTTTTTTAAGTTGAGGGGGGACTAGGAGAAAGTTGAGCATGGTTGCGAATATTACAAGATGGTTGTTAGATTTCTGTTCAGGAAGTGTCCACCAGCCTGCCCTGGAAGACAAAAGGAATACATATTTACCAAATTCACTTTGCTGCTTCCTTTCTGCCCAGCTGTCCTGGAGTGTAGTCATGGAATGGCCTCCCTGTATGACTTTCTTTTATTTTTCAGCGGAGAATTGGGTAACTGCAGAATCCTAGGTCTGTCTAAAACCTTCTTGTCTTCTGAGAGAGCCAATGAGTACTTTAATTTCTGTAATATTTATAGAAATGTTGATATACCTTTGCAATGGAGTATCTTCCATTGCAAAGTCTCTATATCTTTAAAACATATTTTTTGTTTTTAGAATCTGATTTTATTCCTCTCTGCCTTCTCCTACTTATTTTTATAATCCATTGAGTATTGTTGCCTACAACAGGCAACAGGAAATGTGTTGATTTAGACAGCTTGAGTTTCTTGCAACATGAGGAAATTAATATCCAGCTTACTTTTTGGTTGTCTTAATATGCATTATTCTTTTTGTTTCCTTTTATGCATCCTAGCCCCAACTTACCTTTATTAACGGACGCGCTAGTCAGTTTGAATTCTGCTCTGTATTATTTACCTACTTCTGTTCCCTAATCGTCTTGGTTTCTTAATGGCTCTTACAGTTATTCCTCAGGTTATTTTTCAGGTTTCCATGATACAGAAATTCCTTCTAGGCTTCCAAAGAAGTATTAGCATCTTCCTTACCTTTGCCTGTGGACAATTCTTGAGTGCAGCCTGGTAAAGTGGCAGCAATATGTTGTGTTTGTCAGAAATTAGCACCGTGGACAGGAGGAGGGAGAAGACTCCTGAAACTCAGCAGCATGTTTCAGGATTTTCTCCCCTTTCTCCTGCCTTTACAGTTGCTTGCTATATTATACTAAACTGATAAGATTTACTCTACCCTTACCAGAATTTTTTTCCTTACAGTACACCTTTTCTTCCTCTTTTTTTTTTTTTTTTTAATATTTCACTCCACGCATTGTTTTTCTTTATATGATGCTTCCTCTTGCATTTTTCCTTTCTTTTGGTTCAGGCTCACTGAATTTATGTAGCGTATCTGTAGTCCTGTGACCCTGGCCTGCAGCCCTCTCTTTTGTCCCCCTGATACCGGGCTCGCTCTTTCAAGGTTAATAGCTTATCATTCTACGTTAAAGTGACACCTGTTATTGTCTGTGTCAGATTTGGCCTGGAATTCTGGGCAGAATTTTAACTCCTCGTACTCCATTATGATGTGATGTTGGCTTTGATAGGGAAAAGGGCAAGTCTGAAGAGAAATCCCCACGTGTATTTACTGCCATAAGAAAAGGCATAGTTCATCCAGGGTCTTTCTTTTCTTTGAAGTAGCATCTGATAAATGTTGAAACAGGTATTATATGTATTTCTAAAGAAAGACTGGAGAACTCTTTAGCTCTTTTCAGAAAGTTCTTCTTTTGTTCAGAATATTTTGTTCCGAGTATGATGGGTTTTTTCTTTTTTTTTTCTTTTTTTTTTTTTTTTTGAGCTGGAGGAGTATATCTGGCGCACTCATGCGTGCACACTCTCTCTAGCTTTGGTTATTAAATTTCTTTCCACTTTAACTCAGGAGTGAAGGGCTGCTTTGAACATTGATAGATGATTTCCCTTCTCTACACTGTCTGGAAGGCCTCTAATTCTTCTTATTTTTTTCTCTTACAGTTTTCTATAGCTTGGACTTTCTTTTTGTTTTTTCCTCCATTTCATTCTTTACCTTATTTTGTTTGGTTTTTTTTTTTGCTTAATTTTATTCCTAGCAGCAGTTTTGTATCCATATTTCTCTCTCAATAATCCTTCCACCAGCCTTTTTTCTCTATCAGCTCGAATCAAATCTCACTTTTATTGAGGATTTTAGAGATCTGATTTCTGAGATGAATTTGCCAAGATTTTCTCTGCTATCAGGAGCAGTTCTGTTTTGCTCCTATGTTTTGTGCACTTTGTTTCCCAGCGGAGCAGCTATCTCTGAATCTTGAGTGTTGTTATGAGTTACTGTCTTTCACTGAATTTGTCTAGTAACTTTTTTTGATTTGGGCCCCTTACAACAGCTAGCTAGTCTATAAAGAAGAAAAAGCTTTTCCGAGCAGCAGCGTTTGTAGGTTGTGCTGTCGTCTCTGTTGGCGTTGAAGCTTCAGGTTCTCCTCTTATGCCCTTATGAAGGTTGCCTGCCTGACAGGGTATTTTTAGCTTCCATTTTTCCCATTGTCATTGTATTATTTTGTTCAGGACCCACGCCAAGCTAATTATTCTGTAGTTCCTGAATCTTCCCTTTTTGCATTTTTTTTTTTTAATACTAATGTTGAGAGTCCTTTGATCTTTAGAAATTTCCTAAGATTATTTAAAAGCCAACATTTGTGTTTCAGTTATTTCCTTGAAGCTTCTTGTGTGTAAATTATGTAGGCCTGTCCTTTTTAAAGTACTCAGTTTTATATGCTGTTTTTGCAGACATAAATTTTCTTGTCCTTGCACACACTATTTTAAAAGATGGAGCTACATTCTTTTCCCAGTTCCAGAGCAAACTAGCTTTTCCTTCATATTTATTTTATGACTTAACTGTTTACATATGGCTTTTTTTTGGAGGGGGGTACTTTCCTTGCTCCTTACAACTTAGTTGCCTTTACTGTTGCTGTAGAAAATCTGTAGTGCTATTTCTTGCCTCTTTTATGCCGGAGCTTGTCTCTCCGAGCAAGATGCAGCCAGGACCCCCTCTGCTTCCATTTATGCCTTTCCCCGTTCCCTTTATCACATTATCCCACAATAAAAAGAGGGATGTGACAGTGCTTTCGGGAAGTATCGGTGACCTGCTGAGCTCATCTTTGGAGTGGTCTAAACTGTGTGCTTTCACATGTGGTTTTGTGTCTTTTACCATCCTATTTGAGAACAAGGTTTAAAGTTGGGACTTGCCTTGTGCAGCACTGCCAACTGTGGGAGCTCTTCTCTTCCATGTTCAAGCCGGTTACATAAGGTTAATCGTGGATGTTACAATAAGGTTAAATGTTCTTGAGTTTCCCCATGTCAGAACGGTAAAGAAGTCTGACCTTGGATTTTGCCCCTCTTTCTGATTTTCTTGGTTATAGTCAAAGTTGCAATTGAAATACAAATATTAATGCTAGTGCCCTATAAACATTTATCTGCCCTGTGCTCATCTAATAGCTTGGATGCAGGTTTGTTTTGAATGGTTTGAATTAAACGGGGATGTGCCACAAAAATGTAGTTGAATCAATTTAGCATTGTTCCAGCATATTAAAAGCCATTTTGTTTTGTAAATTAAACTTGTCAGTTAAAGAAGTTTGACTCCTACTGGTATTGGTTTCCCTGTGAATGTTGGGGGCAGAAGAATCATCAGCCTGAAGGAAAACACACAATCGGAGCATTTCTCACGGATTAAGAAAAGATGATTGCTCAATATTTCGACAATTACCTGTTGTATGTGACTGAAAGTAGGACCGCAGTGGACTATAGTCTTAAGCTTTGAAGGCTAATGGCTCAATTTTAGAAGTAATTTGGCGTTCGGTCCTCATTAATTTCTAATTATCTCTGCCAGCCTGCTCTGAAGTCTGATGGGGTTCATGTAATATGTCCAGTTAGTATTAGTTGAGTAGGAGAGAGATGTTCGGAGCAGAAGTAGTATTACATCAGTACTGCAGATTACCTGAAACTATTTTTTTAATTTGCAGCATGGAATAACACATGGAAAATGTTTTATCATTTATGTATCTAAGTATGTTAACCTGGCTTATTCATGACTGATATTTTACTGTGTTTGAAGTGCCTGAGCTTAGATAGATAGGATCTTCCTTTGGAGGCTTTGAAAATACCTTGTTGACTTACTTTAGGAGTGAGTTTCCATTAGATACCTTAAATGTAGGTATAAGTTAATACTTAAGAAGTACAGATAGAGTTTAGGAGATGGACGTTATTAGAGTATTGATGCTTCTCTCTCCCTGAGAACATTCAGTTCTTTTCACAGAGGGCTGGGCAAGCTTACTATAATCTGGATGCTGTTTTCACTCAGTTTGGTAATTCTCCCACTTTGCACCGAGAACAAAGGTTAAGTACCTTTTCATATTTCTTTTGAATGCAGAAAGAAGGGTATTTTCTCACATAATAAAATAGAAGAGCAGTGAGCTCTACTGAGGCACAGAAAAGAGTGAGGTCTGTACTCCAGTCGTGCATAGGAGACAGCACAATGTCTGCGAGGATGTTGTTATTTAGGAATGGCTTCAGCATGGCTACTCCCACCTGCCTTTCTTGGTACTCAGAGCCAGGGGCTAGATATCTGGGTAGACTGCAGTGGTGGCTTAAGCTTATGTGACATAAGCTGTTGTTGGTGTCACAAAAATACAAGCAGTTGTCCTGCTCTTCTGGCTGATTTCTCCTTCAGGTTTTACTGCTTGTATCATTCTTTGATTTGCACCCTAAAACTGGAGGCAATGTGGCTGAGTGCTGTTATACAGCAAGTGGTATTTCATGCTTTGGAATCATTTTATATCAAAGATGCTGTTTACAGGAGTGTAATTTCATCAACTTAAAAGCAGAAGGATTAGCATTTGCTTCATTACAGAGTTTGGGGATGTTAATGGAAGTTTATAAACTTGACAGTATTTCTTAAGTGCTCATATTTCTTTAGTTGTGGGTGTGGATTTAGTGTCCTAATTATAGTACTATACTAGGAGGGGCAGATGAAGTGAATCACTGTTTTAAGGCTTTATTTTATTTGTCCCACCTTCTAAGGAGGAGTGAAATTCCTCTTTTTTTTTTTTTTTCTTGTATTCTGAATATTGTATGAGGTCACGCTACTGAAATTCTTACTGTGGAAATGATTTATACTGTTTGGTGACTGCTTTGGTGTTGCTAATTTGATAGGTAACAAAGATGTAGTCTCTAAATTAACATTACTGTTTCAAAATCAGTCTTAAAGTGAGCTTGCTAATAAGCTAAGCCATTTTCTAGTCTGAAGATGCTTTTTATAAAAAAAAAAATCATCCACTGGCCATTTTTGATGAATAAACCACTGTAGAAAAAATAAAATTCTTGCTGTTGATGCAAGTAAACATGACTGATGCTTGCAAAAGTCATTTTTGAAGAATACTAATTTTAAATTTAGAAAGCCCAGTATAAACAGAAGTGGTACATATGAGTTCCTTTATTCTCATTTTTTCCTTCCTGATAAAAACTTTAAAGGTATTTTATAAGCAATTTGAAAGAAGTCTTGAAAAATGCTACCCTCTTAACCAAATTTCTTGCAAAAACCCAGCCCCATTCTGCATATACTGAAATACCTCATCTTCCAAGCTTCACAGTTATGAGGATACAGATGAAGCAAATACAATTTGGATTTTCTCAAATTTTGAGTCTGTCCAACAGTTGACTTAAAAGTATCTTAACGTGCTATTTAGAGAAAAAAAAAATAGTAGGAAAAAAAAAGAGTTGGAAGGAGGAGAGGTTAAACCCAAGTCAGGTACAATGCAGGTTTTGTTTCTTGTATGGCATCCCTATGATGGGTAAGCATTACTATCAATTTTTAGTTTTCTTTGAAAGAGATTACAGTTCATTGACCTGTGAGCTGCTATTATAACACACAGATAGGCTTTTTCCCACCGATGTCTGCTTTGTGCCCCAGTACCTCTGCACAGTACATGTCAACAGATAAATATGTCCATTGTTAAACAGAGAGTGATTTTTAGTTCTTTACCGGAAAAATGCTTGAAGATGTTGGGGTTTTTTGTTTTTTTTAGTTTATATACAAAATTTATATTGTTCTCTGACAGCTGGTTTTATCAATACTATTTTGTTCCTGTGCCAATCTTAATTTAAAATTCTGCATTGTCTTAATTATGCAGGTTTCTACAATCCCTTCGTGATGCTGTTTTTGAACACGCAGCTGTTATTAGCCCAGCTACAACATTAGAATTATTTCTAATTCCTGCTTTCTAATGAAGGGCTAGAGCACAAAGCAGCTTTATGTTGATGTATAAATTGATCACGGCCCCGTGTGTTAAATGCTGAATGGAATTCCGTTTTCCCTCCCTTTTTCCTTCCCCTCCGTCATCTCAAAAAATTAACGAAGAACTAGAAAAAATAAGGAAAATGATCATAAGGATGATAAAATGTTTGGGACACTTTTCCTACAAGAAGCAACTAAGTAGATTTCAATGTAACAAAGAGGTGATGTGGCAGAGATGGTTCGTAGAAAGTGTTCGGGAGCAGCTGTTCAATGTCTCTTTCAATACAAAATATTGGGAGGTGTCGAATAAAGCTTGCTAGTCCGCAGGTTCATAATCAAACAGCAGGAAATGCTTCTTTATACAATTTGTGGGTGACTTGTGAAACTCCTTGCTCTAGTACGTTTTGGATCTTAAAAGGGTCTGGTAATGACTGGACAAAAGCCTTGCAAGAAAGGTCTAGAGACCTCACTGCTTGACTCAGCCACAGATTTTGTGAAGCTGGACGAATAATTGGGAAAGTGTCATTATGGCTTGCGTGGCTGCTAAATTCCTCCCCCCTCATCGCAGTTGCTCACTGCTGGATGCAAGGCCGGATAGATCTTTTTGGCCTGATGTTGTACAGCCACTCTTCATGGTCTAGGATTGCAGTTAGGGTTTCAGTTTGTGGTTTTTGTGTTTTGAGGAGATTTTTAAGCTTGTAAAACTTCATTTTTCATTATCTAGTTACCTAACAACTTTTTTTTATTTTTAAATTCATAGCACCAGCCTTTAAGTTAGGTGAACTTAATGATGTCCTTTAAATTTTTCCGATTTGAGATCTGGGTTTGTTTCTTATTCAGGTCAACTTAAAAACACTGAAGGATGATTAAGTGATAAGTATGCTAAATCCTTGCTTGAAAGGGATATCTCTGACGTATGGCAAAGAATCTTAGGTAGTGAAAAATATAAAATCTTCCTAAGCCAAAGCTGCTTTTTGGAGAAAAATTTTACTTGCTTGTATTTTCTAATGATCCTTTTGGGTTTCTGATGGAGCAACTAAAGGAATTGCTTCTTTAAAAACCTGCCAATTTTTTTATTTTGTTTACAAAATTTCCTAATGGTGAATAGTTTTGGTAGTCCTAGCTCCAGGAGCAAGAAGGAACGTTTACAGGAATCCTGGCCTAGAAAAGTAGCAAGAGGAGAAACATGACAAACCATGCGAGAGTAAGTAACAGGTCGTGTGGGAGCTATCCTGGAATGGCAAACCCAACAAGTAGCAGGCTATCCTTTTTTTTGCAGTTTTTCTGTAATACTTCTACACAGTCTTCCATTCTGTGCAATTCTTTTTTGGCCCTGAAAGTAAGCGTAGGGCTTGGATTTGTGAATAGATAAGCTAATACTATCTTCTTTTCATGTCTTTGAATAGCGATTAAGGTTTTGAAGTTAGCTATGCAGAACTAGATGATCTCCGGAGGTCCCTTCCAACCTCAGCCATTCTGTGATTCTGTAATTTAGGAGTTACTGGAATGATGCTGCTTTTAGTTGAGACTGATGTATGAGTGTGCTAGGTGATAGTCCTTAATCATTTATCTCGTATTGTTTCTGAAACAAGATAGTGTCTTAATTCAATATGCCGAGCGTGATGAGCTGTGCAGTGTATCTTTTCCTTTTCTTCATTTACTGTGGGAGTTTAAGCCTGCTTTAGGGCAGGTTTAAGCCTGCTGCGTAAAGCCAGAGCAACTGCCGAATACTGGGTTCTTCTTCTTCTTTCGAAGCTCCTCGTTCATGCACACCCCATGGTAGTGGCCTCACTTATTTGGGGACTGTTTCTTTAAGCCTGGGCTGTGAGAAATGGTATATTGGTACTCTCTTACAAGGTGGAAAACTGGGACAAAGAGACTTGCCGGAGGCAACAGGGTGAGTTTGTAGTACTATCATAGGTAGACCTGAAGATTTCCTAAGTCCTGTAAAGTTTTTGCCATTTTTTTTTATACTGGCTTTTCAAAAGGATATTATTTCACTTAATAGTCCGATACTGACTAATACCGCTGCCAATATCCAGACAAGTAATCAGGCAGCTTGTAGGACACTGCGGCAGTTCGGAGTGTGTGTTTATATTTTAATTTTGTTCTGATTCAAACTATGTCTTTCCTCACTAAATATATTAATTTACTCATTAATACTGGTCGAAATGCTTGTTCTGTTTTTTTCTCAGAGAATTCAAACTGGAATGGCAATGTCTTTCTGCTTCCCTGGAAAGTGTGTCCACCAAGAATTACGTTTCGACAAGCTCGTATATTTGCTGAGATCCTTTAAAATCACCTTCAAGGTCCGATGTGTAAGGATCTTCTTTTCCGGACTAAAATTTGAATAAGCTTAACTGCCATGTGTTTGTTTTTTTTTTTTTTTAACGGTAACTCATCAAAGAATTTCAAATTAGCACACGAGCCAGTCATTCTTGTTTATTAAAAAAAAAAAAAATCTTAGAGATATAAAATTCCAGCCATACAAATTCTGCTAATCAACTATGCTGCTTTTACTTTCTAGAGCAAACAGCAATTGCTGCTTTGGTCTGTAAGTGTTTTGAGCTGCATTGTAATCTTTTTTTTCTTGGGAGGATTCTCTCTATGATATGTGTTTTTTGTTTATTTCTTTTTTCTTTCTACCTTTGTGGTTTTGTGTGTTTTAACAGGTGCATGTAGTACTTTTTTGGGCTAGAAAATAGTGCAGAATGAAAATGAGGGTGAGGCTTTTATTTAAAAAAAAAAAAAAGGAAAGAAAAGAAAAAGCTGAGGAGGAAGTTCACTGCTGAAAGGGTTATTGTAATCAAGTTTATCATGGGAACTTGCTGTTGTGTAACAGAAACTTTAACTTGTCCATACCTGTCTTAAAGCAGTACTTAATGAAGAAAGAAAACAAACCTACCAAAATATTTAGGAAATGCAATAAAATTTGTTCCCAAACTCCTAAATTTCAATGGATTAGGTCAGTTTATCTCCTTATTGGATGACTGACTCTGTTTATAAGAAGACTTTACGTTTTGTAGAAAAGTGGTATTTGTCATTCAGTTTTACCTTGGGAGTATGAGCAGGGCAACACTCAAAACACGTCTCTGTTGGTTTAATAATACTGAAACTCATTTATTCACAGGCCACCTTGGCCAGGAATCATTTAGTGACTAAAATATCTTCCTCTGAAAGTAGTGTATTTAAAAAATCACCCATACATCCAAATAAAATCTTTCTTCTTTGTCTAGGAAAAGAGTTTGACTGTGAATGCTCGGTTAACCTTTTCTCGTGCATGGGGGTCACTGGCTCATCTACCGCTGTCTTGAACGCTTCACTAAAACCTGCATGTGTAATTCAATGCAGGCAAACATCCTAGCACACCTAGAATGTTTTTTCTCAAAAAATGTATAAACGTTGTTTAATTCATCTTCTAAATGAATCTTCCCCCCCCCCCCCCACTTTCCCTCCATACAAAGATCCTTCTCACTTCTTCTGCAACAACGTTCAGGAACACTTTAGGATTTTAAGCTGAGTAGCTGTTCTGACTGAGATTTTAAAGGGCAGTCACCAAGGAAGAGAGAGAGACTGCCAGTGTTATTTCTCATATGATTTTCAAATGGTATCTTGGCTACTTTTTTTTTCCTGTGTGTTTATTGCCGAACAGGTAGCATGGGCACTGCGTTTACCTGGCTCCAAGACGGACCAATTAATTTTTATTGTCCTATGTTAACTACTTCAATTTTCCTTTCTGCCTGATGGGAGGCTTGTAAAGCAGCAAGTTTGAAGGTGTGCTTGGTCTCTTCATTATCTTTTCTAGTGGAAGAGCTCTTATGAGCTATACGTTTTCTTAGTAGTTATCGAAATGGAGTCATATGAGTTTCACCCTCCTTTGTTCTTCCTGTCATTTGGTTCCTTTTCAGTAATGCCAGGCACACCCTTTCACTGTTACATCAGCATCTGGATGTGATTCATGGATACCAGGATTTGAAGAAATGTATCCGCTCAATCCACATAAAAAGACAGTACCACATCAGATGCAAGCTCTGTTGAATCTGGTCTCCTGTTTCTGATAGTGACTTAAGCAAGAATGTAAGAACAGGGTATAATGGTTCTTCCTTAGCGTACTTTCATACTTTCCAGCAATTCCCAAGTCTGGAACGTTTCTACACAGCATACAATACCCATCTTTTACATTGCATATGTCTTTCCTCTATACTCGGTACTCTGCCAAAGAAATCACTCATCAAAAACCTAACTTGAGACTACACAGAATCTAGCTGTGCAACAAAGCTGACTACGTTAGTCTTGCAGTCTAACGTAGCTGGGGAAAAAAAAAAGTATTAGTAAGCGCACTTATTATTGATAAACACTGTGTATTATTTTTAACAGCCTTTAAGCTCCTTTAATTTGTGTGGTAATTATTGCATTAATGTCCTGCTTTTCCAGGTGGGATGGTGATGATCCCTGAGAGGTGGATAAAGGTTAGGCAAGGGGAAAAAATGACATTTAAAAAAAATAAACATCAGCAAGATTCTTTAGGGCATGTTTGTATAGGAGGTAACCAGATTGGTAGAACAGCATGAGAGCACTGAATTGATGAGGGGCAATATGAACAAATGGAGGGGAAATCTGTACTGCAGGAGTTTTGTCCTGCCAACCTCATTAAGGATCTCTAGTACATAGAGATTGGGTCACAAGGTCATTTCATTCAGTTTTGGTTAGCAATTTGGGTATAAATGTCATAGCTGATACAGTTACTGTCTTTACTGTCGGTTCTGTTATGTAAGGTGCATGTGGTACTGGCTGGCTTCATCCCACACCAGTCTGCTAGCACGTGTTTATGCTGCAGACTGTAAACTAACTGATGTATCTGAACCAGTTAAGTAGCAGAAGCAAAGTAAGGTGAACCAGACTGTACGGAGCACCCTGCTGCTGTGCTCATTGTTGATATCTAACGATAATGTAAACATCTTACGTAGTTGTAAAGCTAGTTTGGGTTCTCAGCAGTGTATATTTCAATGCAGGCTTTGTTCAGAGATGTTAACTTACATTAAGGGTTTTTTTTTTGTTTTTATTTTTATTTTTTTACAATAACTGTCTTTTGTTTTATGGAATGACAAGGATTAAACCAACTTGTGGATAGTATTGCAGAAAACCAACCTCTAAATCTTATAATTTGATGTTTTCCAAATCTTTATATTTAAATAATTACTTTTTCAGTCCATTTCTTGAGAAGCTGGCAGATTCTTTTTCAAAATTGATCGAGATTGTCTTGATAGTCTTAAGGATGACCATCTTGCAGGTTTTCAGAGAATTCCAAGCATATCCAAACTCTAAATTTCAAAGAGATTTCCTGAGGCCAACAAAAAGCTGGTAATGAAGAAGTGACATCAGTTCTTACTAGACTTCAGTATTAAAAGGTCACTAAAGAATAATTTAGAAAATATGGCCACTGCTGAACAGCAGGAGCACAACAGTATGTAGAGTCTTAAAAAACAGGCAGGCATGGGAAGAAAGGAATCTGTAGATGGAAGTTCACAGGTAGAAGAAGGAGGAAGGGGAAGAGAACTGTGCAGAGTAAAAATACTGGACAGGAGAGGTGTATGCAGGGAAGAAAAATGATAAAAGGGAGGATTTGAAACAAGTAACTCTACAATTCATTCTTCGAAAAGGATAAAACATCATTGCAATAAAATAAATTAAAGTGTGCATATGTAGATAGTTACTGTTGGGATGTCTTCATGATAGAGAAGAAGAAAATGATCTATACAATCGTGTAAGAAAGAAGAATCAGAGCAAATGTAAAACAAAAATGAATGAATCTAGAAAGCCAGCCAATGTCTACAGTTTTCTGCTTGTTGATCAGCAGCATTCTGATACTGCTCAAACAAGTATGAGAGGCTGCAATCTTGGCTCACCCGAAACAATTACTTGTTACTGTGATCTGATTAGCATATTAATAATTTGGCTTCTCCTCTTCTGAAAACCAGGTTATTCTTTTCTAATACAGGTGAAAAATTTCTTTGCACCTTTTGAAAGACAAAGGCAACTGATTTAAATAGTCTAACAAATATTTATCACCGTGAATATCTTATTCTAGATGCTTCTTTACTGACTGAGCAGTGTGTATTTTGACTTCAACTTGGTATAGGAGGCAAAAAAAAAATTCTCAAATAGTACTAAGCTTTTTTACTACTTTCTGGAGAAGATCTGAAGTTTCGTTATGTGTGGGAACAAGATTCAAAGACCTTAAAGATGTAACTGTTAAGAAAAGTTTGTCCTCAATAAGCTCTGTATCCAAATCTAGACGTGTTATAGACTTTGTCAATCGTTGATCAATCTTGAACAAATTCCAGCTTGTGAAACACCTGAAAAGGCTATCAGATGGTATAGCTTTAGAATGGCTTTCTGACAGTCTTCCTGGCATGAAGTGCTCTCAGACGTTCGTAGATGAGGTTTATTCATTGAATGTTTCACAAGTTCTGGAAGCAGAAGGTGAGCGCCCAGTATCTGCGTGGATGGGGCAGTTGGCCCTAACATTTTGCACAGAAGCACAACTGAAAATATGTAATGCAAAACTTTTAAATTTGTGATTGGATAAGAGAAAGTTATTCTTGGAGAACATGTGGCATATGATCTAATACTGTCCCCTCTTACCCAAGTGCTCCTCCCTTGAAGTTTAATCACAAGGTGCTGGAAGCACAGTTTTCTCAGCTGAAGGAGGCCGCAGCTCAGGAGCTTGCTTTCCTAGTTGATTCGTTGGTTGACTTTCAGTACAACTTGTTTTATTAGTGGTATTTTTTTTTTTCTTTTCCTGGGAGAGAGATGTAGCTAGGTGGAAGGTGATAAATTTTGTTAATTTTGAGGCTGCTCATTTTATATATTTTGCTTTTTCTTAATGTGTTTTACTAATATTTAATATGTTCATTGCATGAAAGTAGGGTGTTCTTTTTGTTTAGGGCCTCCAGTGAGTATGGAATAAGAGATTTAGTGTATGAAATTACATCTCTTTCAGAGACGTTAAACAGAGTATCAAACGTATGTAGTGATTGGTAAGAAATTTCAGTGCTTGATTACTGACGCGCTTGACAGTCTTCAGCCCTCAACCTTCAAGCTTTCGGGCGTTTGCTATGATGCATCCTAGTGAGACTTGGCCTTACGTTTGATTCAACTTCCACTTCTAGTTTACAGTTCGAGAGATTACTGTGTACTCCAAGAAGTGTGTCATTCAGTTAATTTTGCGTTGTGCTGACTCAGCACTCTGTTACAGAAAGATCAGTGAATGTTTTTGAGTTTAGGGTGTTAAGCCCTGGTACATAGCAATGCATTTGGTTGGTGATACATTATGGTGGATTAGTATGCCCTTCCTAGATCTGTACATCCCTACTGTGTTTACAGCTCTTTATCAACACTTATCAATTAAGAATAGTTTTGTCTGTTAACACCCTCTTTAAAATAAGCCAAATGATAGCTGTAGGTATTCTTTTTTTTTTTTTTTTTCAGTTTTCACGTCATTTGTGTTTGCTATTCAAAAAGGCATCAGTTGCCATTGTGAAGCAAAGAGCATTTATATTCATTTTAAAAAAGATCCAAATTTACTTCCCTAAATTGCAAGCCAAAGCCTGGATTGGATACTAAAACTTTTGAAACAAAAGTAAATGTTGGGCATGAGGAGGAAGGGTTGATTCACTAATAGCTAGGACAGGAAAACTATCTCCTTATGCAGTAAGAGAAGCTCATCTATAAAGTGACAGAAGGTACCTACCCTAGATCCTCAAATTAAGAGCTGTATTTAAAGTACCTCTTTGTTAAATGAGAACGTTTAAATAATTTCACTGGTGATACTTTACTATTTGAGAATGGGAATGCTTTCAGTGACTGAATTTCTAGTGTCTTAATTTTCATTTTCATCTCTGATATGCTTTTAATAAACTGGTTTCAGCTGCTTTTCAGTAAAGAAAAATCATATTTCCATTATTTCCGATTAGGAATATTACTGGTGTGACATTTTTATTTGAATTATATGTGACTTTAATTTTTCTCTAAATACACTCAAGAGAAGTTACATACCATTCAGGTTTTGTTTCAAGACTGTTTTGCTATTCGGTTTAGAACTGCTTTTTAGAAGGAATGGAAAGTGCTGTAAGCTCAGGCCTCTGTAGAAGTCTGGTAATGCGTGTTTTTCTTGTTTCTCAAGACAGTCCTGTAGAAGTCGAAGCCACTTTTTAACACTGTTTAGAAAATACAATGAACATGATACGACTTCCTAACTGTTATAAAAATGCATGTGTAATAGCGACAGTAGAATTACTTATTTGCTTAAGCATGTATTCATACAATTAAGCAAGTCCTGACTGCAATCTGAGGGGAGATCATTTAAAAAAATAAGTGGAAGTGCTGGCAATTGTTCAAACCTATGCAATTTGAGCATTGGCTGCATAGCTTATATTAAAACAGATTAAGGTAAAGAACTGAATGAAAAGGCATTATTTCAGTGTTACCGTTGTTGCAAATGTAATTACTGTGTGTTTTTAATCTGGTCTATGAAAAAAGAAGCCTGAATTTGTTCTTTTCTGAAAAGTTCTAAATCTATGCGCTAAGTGTAAGCGCATGCTAAATTCCTAATAGGGAAAATACGTTATGAACATAACTGACTTGATAAATATGAATATGTGATAAGGTGCTGAATCACAATGACAAACAAGCAGAAAATGCACTGTTATTATACATTTAAAACAGTGAAGTAACCTGAGCAACTGAAAATGGTCATTTTAACAGGTATATTCGAGTAATCATTTAAAGTATAAAGAATTGAGTACAGTACAATGTTTACTAAGACAGTTAAAATATTAAGAGAGTCAAATCTTGCAATCCAAACTTTACTTTACTTCAGTAAACTTTACCAGATCCTGCCAAGTTCATTACAAATAAGCATGTCAGAATCTCTAAGTTACATTCTCTAGCAGAAAAGCTTCAGTAGGAGTAGGGAGAACTTTCTTCATCTAGTCAATAATTTTTAAAAGAAAGAGTTGCAGATTGATTTTTGTGAATAAATATGCAAATATGGAGTTAGATTTTTCTTTTTGCAAGAAAATCTTTGGAAAGTTTCTAGAAAATGTGAGCCCACTGCTGAATGGGAATGGTGACCTGGTCACAGAGGTCAAAGTACTGAATGCCATCTTTGCCTCAGTCTTTACTGGTAATTCTGGCCTTCAGCAATACCAGATCCCTGAAGCCAGTGGGGAAGTCCAGGGCAAGGTAGACTTACCTAGGTAGATCAGAATCAAGCTAGGGGATGTTTAAACACACTGGACATATGTAAGTCCACGGGCCCTGATGGGATGCACCCATTAGTGCTGTGTGAGCTGGCCAGTGTTGTTACCAGGCCACGGCCTCGATAATCTTTGAAATGTCATGGCTCTTGGGAGAGGTCCCAGAGGTCTGGAAGAGCGCAAACGTCCTCTCTGCCTTCAGAAGGGGCAAGGAGAAACTGGATCTGTCAGCCTCATATTGATCCCTTAGAACGTGATGGAGCCAACAATCCTGGAAGCCATTTCCAAACACAGAAGGGCAAGAAGGTGACTAGAGGTAGTCATCACAGATTTATGAAGGGGAAATCATGTATGACCAACTGAAGGACAGACTAGAAAAGTGGTCAGCCTTGTGGATTGAAAAGTGGATAAACTGCCAGGCTCAGAGGGTTGTGATTTATGGCATGAAGTCCAGTTGGAGACCGGTCGCTAGTGGTATCCCCCAGGGGTCAATACTGGGGCCAATACTGTTTGAAATCTTCATTAATGACCTAGACAATGGGGCAGTGTACCTTCAGCAAGTTTACAGATGACAGAAAACTAGGAGTAGTGGTTGATAGACCAGACTGGCATGCTTCCATTCAGAGGCTCCTCGACAGGCTGGAGAAATGGGCTGACAGAAACTTTATAAAGCTCAACCAAGGGAAGTACAAATAACCCCATGCACCAGTACAGGCTGGGGGATAACCAACTGGAAAGCAGCTTGACAAAGAAGGACCAGAGGGTCCTGGTGCACAGCAAGTTGCATGAGCTAGTAATGTGCCCTTGCAGGCAAGTAGGCCAACAGCCTTCTGGGCTGCATTAGGCAGAGTGTTGCTAACAGGTTGAGAGAGGTGATCCTTCCCCTCTGCTCAGCAGTGGTGAGGCCATGTCTGGAGTGCTAGGTCCAGTGCTGGGCTGCCCAGTGCTACAGAGTTATGGACACACTGGAGCGAGTCCAGCCCTTCGCTGGGACTGGAACATCTGACATACGAGAAGAGGCTGAGAAAGCTGGGCCTGTTCAGCCTGGGGAAGAGAAGACTGCGGGAGGATCTTATCAATGTGTATAAATACCTGATGGGAGGGTGTAAAGATGATGAGTCAGACTCTTGTCAGCAGCGCTCAGTGAATGGAGAAGAGGCAACTGGCACAAACTGAAATACAAGAAATCACGTTTAAATGGGGTTGTTTTTGGTTTTTGTTTTGTGGTTTTTTTAATAGCAAAGGTGTTCAAATACTGGAACAGGGTGCCCAGAGAGGTTGTGGAATCTCCATCCCTGGAGATGCTCAAAACCTAAGTGGACCCTGAGCCACCTGTTCTATGTGACCCTGCTCTTTGAGAAGGGGTTTTGGAGTAGACGATCTCCAGAGGTCCCCTTCAACCTCGACTGTTCTGTGATTTGGTGTTCTGTTAAAATTTAGAAATTTCACTCTCAGCTGCGCCCCCCCCCCCCCCCCCCCCTTTTTGGATGTATTTTCAATTTGGGAGCATCTGGACACATTGATCCCTTTACATGAAAGATGGTGCGTTGGTTGCAGGTCTGATGAGCAACTTTATATATGATTGCTTCATATAGGGTGCTAAGGAAGGCAGTGTTTCTGCTTTAAGTAATACAGTATTTTAAATCAATAACTAATATAGTAATAGAGCAAGTGTATAAAACACTCTAACCCTGTCTTTCAGTCATGGCCTGTATATGAAGAAGTGTTCAACAAAATGCTTCAACTTGCCGCATTTTTAGAGCTGCCTCGTTTTCCAGATATAACGGACATCTGCTTTCTTCATCCAGACATGTTGTGCATGAAGTACTTGATGGAAGCTAACTTACCTGGTGAATATTTTCTCCAACCTGAACAGATAAAATTTTTCTTTAATGTGTTAAAATCTAGTAAAAGGACTTGAATCAGTACTTTGAAAGTTCCTACTCTTTTCTCTCTGGTTTATACATGTTTAAGTTTGAACCTGAAAGATAAGTAGAAAGTGCCTTCATCAGACACGTACTATAAGCCCAGATATGCAAGATTTTGAGCACTCTGATGCTCACTCTGTAAACCTAACCAGGAGATATTTCATTTCAAATGTCTGAGTATCCATGTGAAATAAGAGGTACTAGTTGAAATCAAGTGATTTATTAACCTGGGTGACTCATGAAGTGAGGACCAGAGTACAAGTGGGATTACCTTATGAAATAGTATTTTTGAGCGAGTTTGGAATACATATTTTATAAACTCAATTTAAATGAAAAGGTGTTCTTGAAATTCACTTATTTTTTAAAGAGTTCTCTTTAATCTGCATGTTTTAAAAACTGCTGTGCATTCCAGCTTTGATTGCTTCACTCTTTTATTACTTAACGTAAATGTTTTGGCAAACAATTGCTAACAGAGTATTTGAAAGGACTACTTTGTAAATCCTAACTTTCTGCGCAGACAATGAATTTCAGTGGGTTTTTTTGCATGTTGATTTCCCCTTTCCCATTAAAAGCTGGTTTGAGGAATTAAAATAAACCCAGCTCATCATGAGAGATCCATATATGTGAATGGAAATGAAAAGTAACTTTGTTACTTGAATTATTAGCATTAATTTTATTATTAACAAGTGATGTTTGACAAATCAGCTTCTGTCTCACTTGGTTTCTGATTTAATGTTGAAATCATATATTGTATGAGTATTTAATGTTTGTTGTTTATCCTAAAATTAGATATTGTATATTTAATTAACTAACAAACCGATCAGTCCTCATATATGAACTGTGTCTGGCGGGCTACCATACTTGCCATCAGATATCACTTTCACTTAAGATGACTTCTGAAGACAAATAGCCTATAAATTATTTTTTTCCTCACAACATGTCAATTCGAGCAATTCATAGTTTTTTTTATTGTTTTATTTTGCAGTGCATTGAATAAAATTACATAGCTTTTATATATGCTCACAATTGAATGAAGAAGAGACAGCCTTCAGATTTAGGGCTGAAATTCCAGAGTAGAAATGCTAATTTATTCCTTTAGAGCCTATGTGGGATCCCATTATTTTTAAGGCTTTGAAGTATCAATCAAATCAAGGAAAGTCTAGAAGAAAATCTGCAAATTTAGCATATTCAGATTTATTACAAAGAAATACAAAGCTAAATACTCTGGAAAATATTATAAAAGAAGAATATTTTGTGGTGTATGTTTTCTTTGCAACTAAATATTTTTATTGTGTGGAAACTTTTATTCACTGTTTGAAAAAGGACTACTGTTGTTATATAGCAACTCCTAAAAAAAAGTAAATTAAGTAATGAGTTGGCAGCGTCTCTGAGGACGTTAAATAACAACAAAGAGTCCATTTTAATAATCTAGCTTGCAAGAAAGTATACTGACAACATTTGTAAATATATATATATATGTGTGTGTGTGTAGGAAGAGCTTTTATGGGTTTCAGTTTTTGCTTAGCTTCTACTGCCATATATTAGAGGATTAAGAAATAGTTCGTGCTGAACTCTTTGTAAGCAGCAAGAGGATACAAAGTATAGCTGGATTAACGTTGCACTTAGTCATACATTGCTAACCTTTGTGGAATCCGCTGGTGATGTAATCAACTCTTGTATTTCTTGCTAAACAGGAAAGGTGAGAAATTTCGGGGATTTGTATGTGTGAAAAATAAGCATAAAGTAATAAGAGACTGTATAGATATCATACTGCTTCTTTTGGAGCTGTAGTCGTGTCCTCTCTCTCTCTCCTCTTTTTCCCCCCCTTTTTTTTTTTTTTTTATTTTTAATATAAACCACACTAGCAAAGAAGTTAGCCTTTACAGCATAATGCCAATTTTCATCTAAACTGGGAACGTCTGTGCTTCAGACTACTTTTTGTCCGGGTAACTGCCGAAGGCTGTGCCGCCATGCCAGGCTGCGATGAGTGCCCGAGTGTCTGCTTGCGATGCTGCAGGCTGGCGCTGTTCTCGCGTGTGTGTTTACCTTTCTTGCGTTCAGGAAGAAGGTTGTGAAAAGCTTGTTGCTGCTGTTAGTTTTTGTTGTTGTTTTTAAAGTTAGAGTTTAAATGTATTTATGTAGATTTAAGATACGATTTCCTGGGACAGTGTTCAGGACGATCTAATAACATCGTTAGAATAACATCAAAACACTGTTAGAACTGTGTGGTTTTCTTCTGTGCATATATAATAAATTGCAACTGTTTCTTTATATAAATGTAATGAAGATTACTTAATATTTATAAAAATATCCAAAAATGCTTTTCAGCTGGAAAACGTTGTCTGATGGTCATGAAAGTTATAAGCATTTTTTTTTCCTCAAATCACTAACATATTTGTAGTGTAAAAATACTTTTAGCTTGTCTCAACATACTCATTTAATATTTTTCTTTATAATAATCAGATGAATTGCATAACTGGACTTGTCGAGTGGTGAAAAAGATCCATATTGGAGAAACAGATTTCCTGACTTTTGCACCTGGAAATAAGTCAACAAGGAAAGTGAAATATGATGTTCTTGCTGCAGCAGTTATTGTAGTGGTGCTCAAATTGCTGTTTTTACTAGATGATCACTATGAATGGTAAGCGTACAGGCAAATGGGTATCAAAGCCCAAATATTCAAATAGTGCAAATTACCATGTTAAATATTTTTTCTTTATTAATATTTTATTTATATATTTGAATTTTGGTTGAGTTCAGTTACGGAAAACATATAGACTTGAAAGCAGTTTTGTCCTTAAGTGTTACTTATTTTTTGAAATCATCAATTTTAAATCTGGAACTTGGGATGAAAATTGGGGTACTGTGTTTTTTCAGTTGTATTTGAAGTTCATATTTAAAGTTGTAAAAGTGCCGTTTTTGGATCTACAGAATAGTCAATCTGATTTTTTTCAGGCTACTGTCAGATGTTGCCGAGGAAAGAAATAAAAACAACAAAGAAGGTACATAAATATTCTAGCGGAAGCAGTCTGTCATGATTTTGTAAATTAAATAACTTTGTAGTCATGCTTGGAAGATTTAGTGCTATTGATCATTCAAATGTGGGTTTTAGCATTCATTAATACATTTTTGGTAGGCTTTTTTTCGAGCAAATCTTTATTTAGAGAAAAGAGCGGATCTTATTTTCATAAAATTGTCTCAGTTTAGCTGCATAATTTTTATTGTACTCGATAGGCGAATTATGTACACGTTTTGCTAGATACCCTTCTGCTTTTCGTTGTGCATGTTTACCTCTTTTGTTTAGAGTTTTGTCCTTTTATGTACGTTAGGTAAAGATGAATGCTTACACAGTGAAGAGGGAACACGCTTTGATCATAAATAGCAGATACTTATTAGGGGCATCAAACCACATTTATGATAAAATCCAAACTTGTTTAGTCACGTTAAATAAAATGTCTTAGTGTGTAACATATTTCAGATGTAATCTATTTCCTTAGTCTAAATAATCCTGAGAGAGTGTGGAAAAGCTAGCAGCAATTAAGATAATGATGTGAACATGGCTCTTTGAGGGCAAAAAGACTGAAGCAAAGATTAGAAATCTTCAGGAGGATGTTCCATTGCTCTTATCCAGATCACAGTTGAAGATAAGACCGAAGATGTGTTACAGGGATTTGTTTTCCATCCAGTTTTGGGTCCATTTTGACCCTTCTGTTACTTTTTTAAAATGTAATTCAATAACAAAATCAGTGTTAGCAATGTGCAAACACAAGTGTTGCTGCATCTAGAAATAGTCATCCTTATTAACTTTAAAAAAAAAAAAAAACCAAACATAACTCATTTCCATCTAGATGCACAAACATATTTTGGATCTTATTTTTCTTTTCCGTTTCCCTTGAATAGTTGAAATTCGTAAGAGTGACAGGGAGCAGAAGTTGCACAACTCCTTACAAGCTGAGGCTCCAAGCCATTAATGTCTTAATGGGGTTTCTCCCCTATTGACAAGTCTCGTTGCCTTTGGGAGTTAACAGCTCATTCTTTACCCACTTTTTAACCTTGAAATCTTCTGGTGCAGAATGCTGCATGCTGTATGCTGTATTGTGTTGTCCCTATTCTTAAAATGTTGCAATGATGGCGAGCAGCTGTGCAGAAGAGCTGATGTGAGAATTTCTGTTAGAGTACTGATTAGTGCCAAAGCTCAGAACTGCCTCTGGCATTTTGGCAAAGTTAGTGTACTGAAATGAATAATGATTAGTTCTGAGTTTTAAAGATCCATATTATATTACGTTAATTTTCAGTTTAACAGTTCTTTTTTCTAGTGTTCTTTTTCTTTCTTAAGGGGAGAAAAGGGGAATTTAGGTTCTACATTTTTTTCAAGACAGACTGAAAGTTACACAGTAGATATTTGTCGTTACCTAGTACTTTTATGTGTATATGTTCTTGAGTTGCATGCATATATACATACATACATACATCTCAGTCACATATTTATCTGAACATAAACAGTATTCTGTATCACAGAGCTGTACGTTTTCCAATTGATTCAACTATATCAAAATAAGTCTAGCAGCACCGGACAGATAAAAGGTTAATACAGCGTAGTAAGGTGCTTCTGACAGTGAGTTTGCTTCTGATAGATGTTGAAGGAAAGAGTAAAAATTAAGACAAATACAAAATTTTCCTTCCCCTTGCATGCCCTGCCAGCAGACTGTGACTTGAGGAGTTCATAGCAGAACTGAATCCACACGTTGGAACCTTAAGAACCAGTGATGGATTTCTCTTCCTTGCATTTGTCTACCACTTTTTGAATCCATCTATATGAGCATTCAAAACATCTTGTGGCAGAATAACTTGAATAAAGCAAAAATATAGATAGCACAAAACATATATAAGCTTACTTATAAGAACAGTATAGTCAACTTCAAAACAGTTTAAATAGCTAGCTGGCAAAAGTAAGCATGATGCAAGCATCACATGCAGTGCAGCTGGGGTGATGGGGAAACGCAACGCCTAATTAATTCACAATGCAGATAATTCACCCACAGTTAATAAGAGTTGACTGTACTTTAAAAGTTATACTCCACGCTGTGATTCTGCTTAGGATTCTTTTACTGCTGTACCGTGTTGATTCGCTCCTGTCCTGTGCTCTCTGGAGCATCGATGGTAAACATACTGCTAGAACGCCATTTGCCTTCGTGTCTTGCATGTATTAGTAAATACTTGTTCGCACATCAGTGAATCAAGTTCCTCTACTCAAAAATGTGGAAGGTTGATGTGAAGTGAATGCAATTGTCAGGTTCATCCTTCCTGCTCTGTAACATTTCACAGGCAGTAGGAAAGACTGTGGAGTTAATCAAACTGCTTGAAATTGTAATCTGAATTTCTTAGAACTTAACTGTTCATGTTTAAGCTTGATCTATAAAGTTTCACTAATATGTTGAAGTCAGCTTTCAAAAAGATGAAGGTCGGTTCACATAGTAGAGCTCTAGTTCATTTGGTAGAGACAAGGAGGTAGTTTTCAGCCTTAACCTCTAGAAAGGAGGGAAGGTTTGAATTGTGCTAAATCTATGAAAACTATTCAAAGCTAAGGAGCTCCTCCACACTTCTTAAGAAATCCTGCTCTTTTTCTGCATTTCTACTTTTCATTTCTTTGACAGATGAATTGCTAGCTCAGGTATGTTTTCTGTGGATATAAACAATTCAGATTTTTTTTACAAACTGAAGACACAAGGTCTGACTGCATGTAGATCACCTTTTGAATATTACGTAGTTCTTTCATTTCTTCTTAAACCTAAAATGTGGATGTTGAATGTTTTCTTCAGATGGTCCATATTTCGAGTTCAAAAAGTGGTACAAGGTTATAAAAAGTTCCTTGGATGTGGAGCAGAAGAAACTGGATGAAGAAAAAGCCAAGTAAGAGGTTTAAAAAAACCTTTGTTTTTCTTTTTTTTTTGGATAGACAGTCTTATGTGAAGATTCCCCACAGCAGTTGAAAAGGGTAGGAATTTGCCCCGTATTTCAATACAGTAAGCTTGGGTGAACGAAACAGTTAAATCCCTATCTTAGTCTTCTATTTACACTCATAATGTTTATCCAGCATAATAATTAAATGCTCACTGTCTGTGACAAGTGGCTTATACAATCAAACAATTAACTGATTACAGTAAATCTATGATTATATGCCTCAGTTTGTCTACTCTGAAAAAAGACTTACTGCATACATAGTGTGTGGACGGGGTGTTAATGGCACTAACCATTAGAGTATTCCAATTTTGTTTTAAATAGCTTTAGCACTATTTGCAAGAAATTACTATTATTTTATAGGCTTGTTTCAACTGTCTTTTTCCTTACATTTTTTATTTCTCTTACTGATAGGTATCTGTGGAGATGTGAAAAGCCACTGTTTTACTCAGCCAAAAAGAAGTCTAAAGTTCTTAAGAGAAGGCGTGAGTAAACTTTACCTCTTTCAATCAACACAAAAATCTGCTCCAGCTTTTCCCATCACAGAAGATCTGCAAGCCCTAACTGTGATAATATTTGCATCCTAAAATACTTTTCCTTCTCTCTTTTATCTCTGGGCTCAATTAATGTACTATTTTACAACCCATGGTTCAGTCAGACGTTTTCCTCAAGCTCAGCTCAAACTGCCTTTGCCGATGTCCCTAAATGACCTACTTAACCTAATCTCAGAATGAAAATTCTGTCCTCATCTCGTCTCGTTTGTCAGCTGCCTTTAGATAACTGCTTTTCATGAATTGTTATTGCTCTCCCATGGCTTTTGTATGCCTTTTCCCCTTTACTTCCTCTTATCACTCCCCCAGTATGTCCTTTGGTAGATCCTGTATATCCCTCTTCTCTCCTACTCGTTCTTGCAGTCTCCTATAGAAAGCAGGGGGTTTTGTCTGAATGTGACTTTACTTAAATGGCTAGCTATATGCGGTCAGTATGGTCAGAATAAAGGTCCATCTATCCTATTTCAGTAGTCCTGGAAGTACCTATAAGAAATTACTGGCTTTTCCTTGTTTCCTTTTTTTTTTTTTTTTTTTTTTAATGTATCAGTTTAAAAAAATTACCTGTGGAAATACAGGAAACCAGAATTTTATTCAGCCAAATAAACAGAATGAAGAACTTCAAGTTTTATCTACCAAATAAAAGATACTGAGAGAGAGAGATGGTAAGAAATGTGGCAAGTGATATTTTTTCCCTTGATACACTCTGCCAGCTTCTGGCAGTGGTCCAGAGACTTCTAAACAAGCTATAACATCATATTTGGTATGAATATCGCTTGTTGGACTTCTCTTGCAAGAATGCAATCTTTTTTGAACCTATTTATACTCTTCTCAACATTGTGTAAGGGTGATCCTGCAGTTAAGTCATGTTCTGTAGAAAAATATATATTTTTTTATT
This sequence comes from Struthio camelus, assembly GCF_040807025.1. Classification (NCBI taxonomy): domain Eukaryota; kingdom Metazoa; phylum Chordata; class Aves; order Struthioniformes; family Struthionidae; genus Struthio; species Struthio camelus. The sequence goes on along the minus strand of NC_090944.1, from coordinate 24,766,487 downwards.
TCAGACTGATCATGCACTTCGATTCCCTTTAGTCTTGTGTTTATAGGAAAAAGTGAATAATCATTCATTGGTCATGAGTTCTGTTCCACTCTAGAGACCCCTTCTGATTCTGCTTCTCTTAAAACTAGGAAGAGCCTAGATCACTGAACTTTGTCACTAGCCATTGCAAGCAAGAATACTACGTACCGCTATTACAACTGGTCAAGTTTCATTTTGAAACAAATTTAAAATAGTAGAGACCAAAAATACCTATGCAAAGAGTGCTCCAGAATTGTACTCCTTCTGATATTTAAACAATGTTTGAACATTTTCTAATTTGGGGTGATTGTTTTTTCTGGGCAGTTAGCATGTTTCTCGTCCTGGAACTTTCCTTTAAATTAAATAGCTTTTTACCCTTCCTGGTGTTTACCGTACACTTATGTGTCTGATGTACGTTTTCAGAAACCTTCCTCAGCCTTTGTTTTTAATGGTGGATTTTAGTGTCCTCTTGAAAGATAAGCTTCCCGTTCCTTAGATCACTTTAGGATTTCTTCAGTGTGTTTTTTCAATTTATGAATGGGATTATTCCGATCCCAGCTTTCTTGATGTTGCTCATAAAAAATAAGTTGAAGCTACAACGTTTTTAGCCTGCTTTTTATCCTAAGGAAAAAAGGCATATGTGATTGTAATGGGTGTGTTGGTCTATCGTCGTCATACCTTCTCTCCATCTGCTTCAATAACTAATGAAAGTTTGGTCATAATCTGTCCCATTTGGCAGGGGTAGACGTCTCAAAGATAATATTGTTCTTCTTGAGTTCTGAAAATGGAAGACAGGGAGAAGAAAGAGATCCTATAAAATATCCCCACTAAAAGGAAAACTGTGGTGTGTTTTTTGTTTTTGTTTTTTAACCCGTATTAGACAACAGAAAGAATACTTCTGAGTATGCTACACCAGCCATGGGGAAAAGTGGTATCTTCTTTTTTTTTTTTTTTTTTTTTTTTAAAACCCAGTTGGAATTTGCACGGTGACAAATTTAATCTTGTATGCACATGTGTAGAAAAAAAGACATCCTTAATTCTACCTCACAGGAAACTACTCACTACTCAGTAAATCTTGTCCACTCTGACTGATAGCATATGACCAATTAAATATAGTGAAAGGCATCCTGGCACATGTGTGCTAGCAGAATAAAAAATATCAGCAGTATTGAATGGATTTTACTGGCTTTACTGGGCGTGTTTTGGGAGTACCCCAGTGCTAATATTGTTAGGTATGAAAGACATGGTATTTTGATTAGTCTTTCAAAATCTTTCTCTAAAGCAAATGACAGACTTGAATATAAAATAGAAAGGAGGAGAGAATATATAGACCTTTAGGCTTTCTCGGTATATCATGCAGATGGGGAAAAGAAAAAAGCACCAATATCCTTATTTTTTTTTCCCTTTTAAATCACCTCTAAATGGTATTCTATACTTTTGTCTTGCTTTTTTGTTTCTATTTGTACAGAAATCGTTGTGAACTTACAAAATCAGTTTGGCAAGCTGTCTGGTTCAGTGCAACCTGCTGAAAAGCCAAATCCTTCAAGTTTTCAGTTAAACTGGTCTGAAGAAAACACAAATGGGAGTTGTTTTCATGGGCATAGCCTGAAGGGAATTTTGCAAGAAAAATGTGGCTTGCTTACAGCCATGAACCCTGACTATTGGCTGTGTACAGTTAAACTATGTACTGAGAAGTAAGTACTCAAACTGTTATAAATATATTTATTTTTTCTTGAAAGTTCTGAAAATAAAGTACCATTATTTTTATAAATGGCAAATAAGGGGTGAGTGCACAGTTACGTATTCACGTATAGTTAAAATCATTTGTAGAAAGGGGTGTGTGCGCAGTGGTTAGTCTTGGACTGGGTGTAGACAAATTGTAATATGAAGAATGATCAAAGTGAGCTTTTGAGAAGAGAGGAGATGAGACAAAATCAACAACTGAAGTCACATGGTAAGAGTAGCAGCTAGGCAGAAATATTCACTTCCTTCTTCACAGTATGTTAGACAAAGCTATTGCACCACAATTCTCCAGAGAAAGGGAAAACTATTTCACCCCCTTCCCCCCACCGCCACCTCTCAACCTCTCCAAAAAAAGCATAAGAATTCATTTTGTAAATCAGTATGCTGCTTTAATTAATGTTAAAATTAGTGATTGGAGTTCAATTAGTTGCACTTTGTGCTTCCAAAATATATTTCAAAATAAAAGGATTGGGAGTGAAAAGGAAACTATCACTATTTCGTCTAAACATCTCAGCTATCAACAGTTGTATCTTTTCGTTTTATCTTTTGCAAGCAGACTGGAATAGTAAAAGAAGAAATCTGGGGAAAGGAAATGTTTTATGCTATGAAAAGCATTTAATGTCTGTCTTATTAGAGAACTGTTCTCAAATCTTGACTTCACAAGCAAAGTAGAATTTGATCTTTTAATTTTTCAGCTAAGTATATCTCAAAACAGTCATGCTATTTTTTCATATAATTATTTTCTTTAAATAATTAAGGGATTTAAAAAGCAAGGAGAAAACGATAGCCTCGCTAACCCGGCTTGTAGAAATTCGTATAGATAGTTCACTGTCTGCCTGGTTTGTGTCAGACTTATCACTCCTCCTTTAATACCTTTTGCTCCTGTGTCAAATTCTGCAAAATCCAGTGAGTAGTCTACTTGGTGGGTCCTGGCAGAGAACCGTGGCCAACACGGTCTAGCGATAGAAAGCAAAAGCCCTAGTGAGGGAGCGCACGAGTTCAGTAACGTTTTCCCCAAGGAGCAGGGAATATCTAAAACCGAGTCTCACAAAACTCCCTTGGTGATGTAGGTAAGGCTACTGAATTGTATGCCCGCTTTTGGTTCTGCCATTGTTTGTATCATGAAATCCTAATCCAGCAGGTGAATGTACTGGTGAACTTCACTGGAAAAGATGGTCTTTGCGGAGGGATTGAATTCTCCTGAATTTCTGGTGTGTGCAATTCGAGTGTGTTTTGAGGAAGGAGGTCAGGCTATGTTACTGAAATCTTATTTCACATTAGTATGTTAAATAACATCTTAAATCTTTATCTGATATATGCTTCTACATTTCACGCTTAAGAGAGCAATAGCCGCTACAGAAACTTAGTAATGCATTTCTGATTTTTAAAATATTGTATATTCCCTTTGAGAATAACTGGGTTTTACATGTGTGCAGGTTTTTTGCTGTCTTTTACTGGATTTATTTGCTTATCTTTATTTTCCTTTTCATATTACCTTTCACATATCCACCGTGACAGAAATGGGTTGGAATAATGTAAACACAGTGTTATATTACAAGAGCTTTGGTTGTATGGATTCATTCTTTTGTATGAACAAGAAGCTTTTCTGAGGGGAGGAGGGGTAATAATCCTTCTACCGCAAATTTGCGTAAATCTTACATACACAGTGAATGAGTAGATATTTCAGTTTGTTTGTGTGAATAACCTTTTCATGCAAAGTCTGGTTTTAAACCTACATTTTCATATATAATATATTAAAATGTTAATGGCAAACTCACAGCCCTCATGAAAACAAGATTTGAATTTAAATTCTTACCAGTTAAATTTCCCATTATATCATTTGCAATGCAAGTAGTTAATTATACATCTGACACTTACTTAACTTTGGAAAATAAAATATACTCCCTCAGATATGAGGTTTTATCCTACATAAGAGTGTGTCTGTATAATAGAACTAAAAGCAAACTTACAAATTCTTTCTCTAAAAATCAGAGTGGTCTAACTGGGACTACTGAAATACTTTCATACTGTGGCTAATGTATGATTTCGTTGTGGGCAGAGCTGAGGTTCATAAAATCGTTGATCATTTGTCTTTATGTTTTCAATTATTGTAAAGCTTTAAATTTTGAACTGAATTCTAAATTCACTGGGTATATAACTGCATTTTGAAATAATACAGGATGATGTATTATAATATATGAGAAATTTTGAGAAAAATGGATGATCTTTTCCCTTAGTACATCAAAACTGTGAAGTGATTTTAAATTTAATTAGCTCTTTTTAGATTGTCTTACAGTAAACAGCTGGAAAAATAGCACAAAATGGGAAAAGATGTACATGTATGTATGTGTGTGTGTTTAGGTACTCTTGTGAAAAGGGCAGCTCCAATTAATCAAATAGATGCTTTACAGTATCGCTGTAATGCATTTGCCACAGAATATAAAGCATCGTCTCTTCCCACCCCTCCCCAGTGAAAGCTGAAATTCGACACCTAAATTATCCTAAGAGCTATAATTGCTGAATCGCAAGTTTAAGGCTAGGACATGACACCGTGGTATGTTTGTTTGTTTGTTTGTTTGTTTGTTTTTTCAGTTGGCCAGAAAATGCAGATTTGGTTCAACCAAAATCTTTTAGAAAAGAAGCTTGAATTTAGCACATGCTTTGGGGTGAAGGAAAAACATGGGTTGGGCTGTGGAGTCAGCTGGATCTTTCTGACACTGCTGAAAGGAACAACTTAATTTAGTTTTCGTAAGAGGCCTTTGGCAGCTTTCTCAGAACGTGAGGAAAGATCTGTAGGGCAGAGGATGGACCTCGGACGTGAGAGACCATGTTTCAAATTCCCTCTCTGCCTAACTCAGGGGAAGGATTTAAACGAAGACTTTGCTCCCTGAAGTGTGGCTTGCATGACGCTCTGGAATGGGTCTCTCTGTTGCTCCAGTTTGAGGTAAAACGTAAATGTTTGTTGGGCCAGAGGGAGTGAGCAAATGACTCTGTAGTCTAGTAATTAGCACACTTGCCCGTAAATTGGGACAGACAGGTTCCAGTCCTTGTTCTGGTGAACGTTTAAAACTGTTGCTCTGAATCAGACAGAGAGGAAGTCTAAACTGCAGTTCTGCCCGTCCGAAGGCAATGCCCCGGTAGGCTAGATGATGTTTGGGGCTTATACAGTGAATGGCACCTAAGTCCCCATATGAATGTAAAAGGTTCTTTTTTTCAATTGAAATAGCTGTATCTTCTGTTATTGTAAACTCAGCACGTTTAATAAAATCAAATGTCGGGCTAAGCCACGTTGAGGTTTCTTTCCAATTTAAAACACTGAACCAAGAAGTAATACTGCACTTGAACAGTGCCCTGTTACTGGTCGTTTGCAGAGCTGTCTGCACAGTCTGTCCTCCGAGTCATCTCTTGTTCCAGTTTGATGCTTGTTACCAGTAAGAACAGTATGCTATTTTCATTATATACTTCATCAGTAAGATTACCTCCTCGTTCTTCATAAAATGTTTGTCATGATAGCTAATAGCAGAAGGTTACTATAGCACTCCTCTTTCTATCAGCCTGACCAATGTTTGCCTTATTGTTTCCTGTGTTACTTCATTGGCCTGAACTAAGCTTTTCCCTTTTGTTTTTAGTTTTATATTTAGCATACAAAGGCAATGGACAAGAAATGGACTGGTTACAATCACATGGCATAGTGGTAGGAAGAAGAGAGCGAAGCCTAGGGAGAGTACGTGCAAAGGAGAATAGAGAAGAGGAAGGAGCCTGGGGTGTCTGCATTGGACAGGCTTAGTAATTTTAAAAACAGGTTAAGATAGCTATTTTTACACTTTGCTATATTTGTTAAAAGCCACCAGAAAAAATACCCTTTGAATTTGGTTCTGAAGGCTGAAGAACATACCCTCCGTCTGGTTCAGTATGATCCTGACTCACAGTGCAAGAAGCTGTACACGTTTTTCTCCTATACCATATCTGTATCTAATCTCTGAACGTTTTTTGGCCTAGTCTTTTAAGGTTTTATGGGAGTGAATCCTTTTACAGAGCTGGCATTATAGGCCAGAATTGTGACTGATGGTATAGATAAAATGTTGGCGTTTTCGTCTAATTACAGTTCAGTATATACAAGCTAACTAAATGCTAACTAAATACGCTTCTGATTTAGGGCTTTATCTTTCATTTCAGGTTGTGTGGTCATCTGGCTCATTACAGAGAATTGGACTTTCCTCAGAGTTACCATTTTGTACTAAGGTTGTTCTCCTTTCTTCTGAGGATACAGCCCTCTTATATCCATGAAGAGGTGTGTGTGATAGAACACAAACTTTTTAATAAAAAGCTCTATAAAAAGCCAAAATACAACCCAGGCCGAAGGAAATAGAAAGGCCTAAAAATAATAGTATTCAGGTTGTGTACCTTAGGAGTTATTTCCATCCCAGACCATGATATCACATCTAAACTTATTCTGATCCTTTTGCCTGCGAAGAAATCTTATGATAACATAGCAGTGCTGAGATTTACTACTGCACTTTGGTTGTGGTGTCATTTATCTATAATCTAAAGTCACCAGTTTCCAAATGGGAGAGTTACTAAGGAAACTGTTTACCAAAATTTATTTCCTCCTTTTGTATGAGAGCCAACAGGAGGCTAGGAAGTTAGCGTTTCTGGCATAATTGTACATACTTTGAGTGTGCTGGACAGCATGTTAGCATCTAATTATATTGTAAGATTTTGCAATTAAAATGCTGTTTTGTTACCTACTGTTGTATGACAGCAAATACATTTCTAGAAAGTAATATTTACTTTTCTGTGAAATAGCGTGCTACCAAATAAAAGCAACAGATGGTTGATGTTTTCAGTGTGGTGATTTGTTAAGTCATTGTTTATCTAAACAGTCTGTTCTGGAGAAACTCTGGCACTGTTTTCTACATTTCTGTGCTTTCTGAGCAGGTTCCGTTCCAGGCTTCGTGGTTCTTCTGCAGGTACTCTCGACGCCTAGAACTCCCCTTCCTGCTGCTTGTGCATCAGTCACTGCCGGGTTCTCCTGTCATTTTTCTTTTGCAAGGCGACTGTCTTTTGAATTGCACTTAATTTCTTCTGATAACTTTATAATTTTGCATCTTCAGCAGCCTGAGCCTCAGCCATTATACCAGTTTCTCATGCTCAGCATTATTTATACACTATGGTTTTTTTAAAAACTGTCTCAGACAATGTGTAAATGAAGTTGGGTGCTACCGCTACATTAAAGACACCCTAGCATATGTTCAACATATGTTGAACAGAGGTGTTGAGTAGATATCCAGATGAATAATACTACTTTCAGTGGAGTGAAATAAAATCCAGCAACTCCATCCCACACACTAAGCATACAGAAGTTGCTAAATCTGTTTGATCAACAACAAAACAGCTCTTTGTAAACATTATTACAGACAAGAAGAATGCTGTGTGCAGACTTTAAAAAGAATAAAATCTTACTTCTTGAGCAAGGAGCTTGGACTTCAGTGAAGTGGCAGGCTCTGGGTATGAGGGAAGGGTTTTAAATCTGTTCAACCTGTGAAGCTGCTGTTCAAAAACTGGTAACGGGTGAATGATAGGAGAGGAGGTGGGCTGCCCTACCTGTCTGGAGCACAGTGAAAAAACAGTGTTTCAAGCATGGGTAGAGCAGACAGATAGGTGTGGAAGCCAGGGAGGGTAGGCTGTTAAAGATGAGTTGTAACAGCTGGAAATGCTGGCAAACCAGGAGGCTTCGCTGTCTCAGAAGTAGGAGCAGAAAGTAATTGAAAGTGGTATCCTTGTTTATGGTCACAGAAAAGATACGGTTTGGGTGGAAGTTTTCACTTTTACAGACATTCAGAGTAGTTCTTAAGATCACAGTAGAACAGGGATTTAGTGCAGCGGTCCCATAAAGTGCTGTAACATGCCTGTGATGCAGATAAGGAAGCACAGTTTTAGCAGCGCAGAACAGTGTGGTTGGTGAGGGGAAGGGGGAAGAGCAGATGGAGTTGTTACTTGTTGTATGTGTTAGATCTGTTTCATAAGTGGTGTAGTTTAGTATGTCTAAATCTACTGCCACTTTGTGCTAGATACCTCAGACACTTCTGAAAAGGCGTATTGAACTGGTAATTACACCTAATGGAATCAGAATACACCGATTTGAATCAGCTCTTGAGTTTTTTGTTTTTCTTTGTATGTTAAAATTACCTATTAAATTTAATATGATAGATCTCACTTGAGTGATGGACTACAGTTGGTAGGTCTTTGGAAAAAATATTCATTGTTCTTGTTTTAGGTGAATACTTGTATCAGTAGTTAAAATTCTACAAAAATGAAATATACATTGTCATTCTTTTTAAGCCTTGCTCAAACTACTAAAAGCATCTGATTCTTTTTACTATGTCTGTGAAAGTTTTGAGTTGCCTATCAAAAAGACACCTTATTATACAGAAAGCATTAATTTAATTCAGAAGTCTTTATTTGAAAGACTTTTGCACTTCGTTATAGGTTCACCTTTCTTTTAAACCTTCTGTAGTAGGAAAATCTGAGTTTCGTAAATTAAAAATGCTGTGCTCCTTGTTACGTTGTTACAAATGTAACAAAGCTCCCTGAGATGTTAGAATAAATTAAAATTGTACTTTAATAAACTGGAATAAAGCTTGCAATTAGTCATCAAGAGCCATGTGCCTCCTGGACACATAGGTTAAGAGTCGGATTTAAAAGTAAAGGGTGTGCCTCTAAAATACTTAATGTTAGTTCCATCTAGTTTAATCAATCAACACTTATGTTGGAGTAATGACGTTTAAGAAACTGATGAACCACAAGAGTGCCTTATCTTCAGTGAAGTGTAGCTGAGCTCTCTTGGGACAACTACTTTGAGTCCAGTTAATGTAACTGTGAGGTGGAGTCACACTGGTTAAACAGACAGCTACTGGTGGATAGCCGAAGGGTAGGATGTCTACCTCAACCCAGCACTTCCAACTACCTTTTCTGTCCTTTAAGTTGTAGCTCCAATCTATAACTGTTTGCTGAAAATGTCCAAGGAAAGCTCAACTTTTTGTACAGTGCAGTACATAAAAGCTCTGTGGTTTTTAGATTAAAATTTCAGAACATTATATATTGAAAAATTTAGAACAGTAAAATGATTTTGTTAACTTACACATAGCAGATGCCTTACGTAGCAGTTGTTGAGACCGTGATATGCCTTCTAAAGTGAATTTAATCTTTTCCTGTACTTCATGTATTGTATTTTAGTATGCAAATTTTTCTATCTCTAAGAGTACCAATGTAACCTTGTTTTATGAATTTTCCTAAATACTGCAACCTTTCTCTCTCCTGATTTAATGGAGAAATAGGAGAGGTCTTCTAATTCTCATTTGGAAGTTACAGCTTTCAACAGAATTGGAATTTTACCTTACTAGTTTTTCACTACCTCAGTGTGTTTGCCTTCTCAATATCGACTTAAAATCAGTCGTTAGTTATACAGAACAACTTAAAATACCCTTTTTAAAGTTTATACCGTTTTCCAGACGTGAACGGGAGATGTTTGACTTTCTCCTTGACCTCTTATGCAGACTGAGGGCCTTGAACCTGGTTGAACAACATTGCAGAGAAGCAGGGAAGCCCTGTGCCTCTACGCAGTACTAGTCCAGTTTACTGGCCGTAGCGTATTGTGTGGTCTTCACCGTAATTGCATCCCAACCCTCTATTTCTAGCATGTCCCCTGAAACAATGGCGTTTGGAAGATTTGAGGAAGCTTTGTGTAATGTTGTAGGCTATGTGAGAAGAGTAACTCGCTCTCATAACTTTCTAGAAAGCTCACAAGAATCCTCTCTTCTGAATGACTAACACTGATGACTTTGCCTTTATGGACAGAAACAATTTTGCTGATGCTCCTGAGAGGTTCTTCCAGGGGTGTCTATGAGAAGCTGTCAGAGGATGCTTTAGCAAGGCTGAGAGCAAAAGGGCAGGGACTGCAGGCCTTTGGGGGAAGTTACGGTCTGAAAATATGAAGTCTCTGAATAGTTGTCTGCTCTCTGAGCCATCCATCTACTCCCCACATCTGCGTAAGGCAGAGGCATTGAAGAGTCAGGACAGTTTTGTTTAACGAATCTCGTATTTCAGTCCAAAATGAAATGTGCTTCCCAGGAAATAAGGGTCATGTATTTCCTGGCTGAGCAGGTTAGTATGTGGACTGGCCAAAGCAGCGTCTTCCAGTGCTTTTATCCTAGCGCTAAATGCAAAATGCTTACTTTCCAGTCTCTCCTCTGTGTTTATTAGTGTCTTGTCCCCTCAGATGTGAAACTCCTTTGCTGCTGGCCAGATTAGATGAGGGAGAGCATAAAGGGGATGCCAAAGTGTAGAAACAGGTATGCATGAAAGCGCTTTCCTCACTGCTGCTTGTGCTAGGAAACTGCTGAAAGAGTGAACAAAGGACTGAGTAAGGATTGGCAGAACGCGAAACGATGAATGCTTGTGTCCTCACATGAGGTTAGAGCTGCCCTTCTGCAACTGCTAACGGCAGCATTTTGAAGGAGCCAGAGCACTCCTCGCCTCTCCCTCAGCCTCAGCATCTAAAATCTACTTCCATCAGTAAATCCAATAGTTTTAAAAGAAAACACACACTATGAAATTCTTCCTTTCTGCAGCTTCTTCCTATAATCTCATATGGCTGCTCTGGATGGTAGCAATGTCTGTGCCTGTTCCAAGGCTCCCTGTTGTCCTAGCAGTGGCTTTGCTCATTAGCTGCAGACCCTGCCATTCCCTACCAAGACGTTCACCAAGTGTGTTTAGCACCTGTGCTGTGATCTAACGAGCGTGATCTGGGTCCCAGGATGCTTCTGTGCTGCATGGAGGATACCAGCAACGTTGGTTTGAGTGAACGTGTCGTGCCTCTGACAGGATTGCCTGAGCGGTGTGGAGCAAGTGGCTGCTGCAAGAGAGAGGGAGTGAAGAGGCCACCTTATTACATGTACGAGGAAGAGGAGGGTCGAAGGGCCACAGCAATAAGGTCGGGATATTAGATGTCAGAGCTAGTGAGTTCCTGGTGAACGATTCAGCTCCTGAAAAAGTAGGCAGACTTCATGTCTGGGGTCAGGGTGATTGTTGTAGCACAGCTCTGATGGTGGTCCTGCAAGGTGGACCTGCAAGGCTCCTGGTGATGGCCTCTCTCCCAGTTGCTTGGTAACATGGTCCAACTCTGGGATGCTGTAAAGTGAATTCATCTTGCCCAGGATCTCATCTCTCTCGAGATTGCTTGTTACTCGATCATCAGTAAGTTGCGCTATTCCAATAAAAGACTGTGACAAAACATTTCATTTACGGGAGGGCAGTTAGTCACTGGGATCCATGGTGTTTAGGACTTTTAACTGGGCAGCTGAGTGATTTTTATGCTGTAGAGCAAAGTGGATTATGCACAAAACCTTAAGCACTGAACAGCATGCGACAAACGAATTACACATGCTGATCTTTGCTACGCTTCCAACAGAACGGTGAAAACCACTGCACTGTCAGCCTGCGTGGTGGGACAAACGTACAAGAAAAGCACATCCAAGGGAAGTGCTTTATTGAGCAGAGATGAAAAGTACTCAGGGAGACTAGTTAGCATGCCAAAGATTTTATTGTAGATAAATTCTAGACTTCAAATTGACTTTTTTAAAATGTAGACTACTGCAAAATTGATTCATTGATATTGTAATTATTTCAAATGTCCTAAGTCAGGCTGATGAATCTCCCCTCAAATAACCCCTCAAAAGTCCTTAATATCTTCACAATTTCTACCTTAAGAACAGGGATAAATACAGAATTAAAAGGGGAAATCAGATCCTTAAGGAATGCCTGCAAGATCAGCTACAGGGATAATGCTGACATGATAAGCAAACTGCTTCTCTTTCATTATCCTGTTCCATATTTCACACATTGTGCTTCATTTTTTAATCCCTTTTCTCCCAGCTTTTTCCATCTTCCCTTTCCTTTAAAGCATTTCCAGCTTCCTTTTCCATTGTTGCTTGTCTTTCTGTTTGTTTCCACCATCGCTGCTTTTACCTCACTTCCTAGCCTGGGTTTTCTTTTTTTCTTTTTTCTTTTTTTTTTCCTTCCCCAGCCCTTCAGCCCTTTGATGCATTCAGGCTAATTCAGGGCAGGGGCACTGATCAACTTTGGGCTTACTTTTCCACCCCATAGTCACTGACTACAGACCTACTGCAGAAAAGAAAAACTTGTCTAGTGTGCTGTGTACTGAACTGTAGAAGATTCAGTACTCCTGAAAGCCAGCCCTGCTACTTGGCCATGAAGTTCTAGGGGTCCAGCTTAAATAGAAAGTACCTTGCCCTGTCTCCCTGCTGCCAAGTATCAAAAACACAGTCATAGATTTGATGCTTGTTTGTTTGACTGGTGTGAATGGCTAGCGATGATAATCATCATCTATGAGATTTAAAAACCTTATTTGTTAGGTAAATCGTAACAACAGATAATTCTTGTCCAGAATAACTCACAGTGTCCGTAGACAATGATGTCAAAGAACAGAAAAGAAAAAGGTGTAGCACATCAATAGGGTGCTCAGCTAGATGGTGGCAAATGGCATGTGAGTTCTCTAGGGCTCCTTGCTTGTGTAGAGTGGGATTCACTTGAAAGGGAATGAATACATAAAGAAGGGGAAGAAAGAACTGAAAACAGGACAAAGCCGGAGGAAAAGGTAAAGGTAAAGGGTTGGGCATGAGGGGTGCAGTAGAGCAGTGAGATTGAGGGGTAAAGGGCTGAGAGAGGGAAGAAGTTGAAGCGACACCAGTCAGCACAGGGCAGGGTAAGTCCTGCCAGAGTGCTCCCACATCAGGTTGGGATGGCTTTATGCCCAAGCCAAAGCTTTCTTAAATTCCTTTGTGCTTCTTGCCTGATTTTATTCAGTGATGATGCAATCCAGTTAGTGACATCACGGAAATACACCTACAAGTGGTGTTACAGAGTCTAGATTGTGACCAGCAGATTAGTCAGTGGTGTCACAATCCGGTGTTTGTATCTTTGTCTCCTGAATGTGGAAGTGATTGCCATGTCGATAACTTGAGTTTTCATCAGTGAATCAGGCTGTTAAGAAAAGCAGAAGAAACAGTTTTGATTTACCTGGGGGAAAAAAAAAAGTTGTTAATTCTAGCTAAGCGGAGGTACAAAACTTGGCATAAAATTAAGATTTCAGCAATTTAGGTGCAATGTAAACACCTTGAACACAGACAGCATCAGCCTCACTTGGAGCTACAGGGCAGTATTGTATTTTATTGTTAATGAAAAGCAGTGCTGGTGTGTGCACATCCCGGCGTTCTAAGAACAGAAGTGATGAGCGTTAAGAATAAGTAACTTTGGAGAAAGTTAGCAATCCTTTCCAGCATTTCTCATTTTGAGTTGGTTTTGCAATTTATATTGGAAACCAATCGATGTATACTCTTTAGGAAAAAATTAATTTTCTGACATCTCCTTGGATGAAAATACTTTTTTCATAAATACAAGCAGAGAATTTTTCTTCAGTGTAATCTAGAACTAGATTTTAAAATGTGTTAAGCACAGATTACCTTTTATTGCATGTCTTAACAACTTAAATCAGTTCCTTTCACTTTCTAGAGCAAGATCCCGGTGAAGATTATGATATTTATCTTTTGCCATCCTAACGGCAATGTTTGCAGAACCAAACAAAGCATTTTGTTTCTAGAATGCTAGTGGTGATCCAGTCAGAGGATGTTAAGCAACTTCCAGGATTAGACCCTTAGCGAAAGCTTGTTCCCTTCAGTTTCATGTTTCCTTTGGTTGGCTGCTTGATTTGCCTTCTGTAGTTTTGCATTGGGGTATGTCTTATACAAACAGGGAAGGAATTTTGACCTAGAAGAGAGACAGACCTCTTATTAGCATACATACTTTCAAATTGTAGTAGCTCTCTGAAGCATCTTCAGCATATGATAGACAGCATTGTTGCTGGATGAGCTCGCTTTAACTTGTTACTTCGACAAGCAACCTCCCACCCTTGTTTCTCAAGGAGCGACTCAGGATATTTTTGATTTAAATCCAAATCAGTGCTGCGGCACCACGCGTCGGCCCCTACCCGAAGCGCGCAGGTGGAACGAGCGGGTGCGAAGGGCTTTCTCCGCAGGGAAGCGGCCCGGAGCCGGGGGCGGGCGCGCTGCCGGGCAGGGGGCGGCCGAGGCCCCGGCGGCGGGGCGCTTCCCGCCGCGCCGTTCTACTCGTGCCCGGCCTGCTCCTTCCCCGGGCCGCCGCACTCGGGCCGCCGCACTCGGGCCGCGGGGCCGCCCCGCCCCGCCCCGCGGCCGCCCAATGGGGCGCGGCGGCCCCGCCCCGCGGGCCGCGGCGGCCAATGGGCGGCGGCGCGCGGCGCCCGTCCACCTGCGGCTGCGGGAGCCACCTGAGCGGGCGAGAAAAGCCGACAAAACCCGTCTCGGTGTGGCGGGCTGCGCGCTGCTCTCTCCGCTCGCCCCCGTCGCCCCGCGCGCCTCTCGCCGTCCCGACCGGCCGGGCCAGTTCCGCTGCTCTCGCCAGACATGACACAAGACTACGACAAGTGAGTGAGGCGGGGGGCGAGCCCGGGCCGGGCCGGGCCGGTCCGACCGGTGGCGCTGCCCCTCCGTCCGCCGCGGGGCGGGGGGCGGCCGGCGCTCGCCGCCGTTAGCGGGCTGCCGCGGGGGGCGCCGCGAGGGGCCGCCTGCGGCGGGAGCGCTGCGCGGGTGGCTCCGCGCCCTCCCCCCGAGGGAGGGGGGCAGCGAGAGGCCCCGGCGGGGCGGCGCGAAATGGCGGGAGGGGCGGGCGGCGGGGCGACCCCCCGGGGCCGGCGGGCAGCCCGCCCCCGGCCCGGCCTTTATCTCCGGCGGGTGCTGAGGCGGCGAGCGACGAGGCAGGGCCGGCTTTGAAACCCGACACCGGCAGCGAGGCGTGGGGCCGCGCCGCGCCGGCCCGGCCGCCGCCCGCCCCCCGCCGCGCCTTAAATGCGAGCGGCGGCGACGAGCGGGCCGCGCTGTCGGGAGGAGCGCGCAGCGCCGCGCAGGGGGCCGGGTCCGGGGACGGCGCTGCCGGCGGGACGGGCAGCGCTTGATGCGCGGGGCCGGGCGCGGCCGGCGGTGAGGAGCCGCTCGGATGGATTTCTATGAGGCGCACCCGGCCGGCAAGGTGGACTTCGCCGGGTAAGGCGGCCGAAGGGGGGTTTTTTCGTGTGGTTTTTTTTTTTTTTTTTTTTTTTTTTGCTGCAGGGGGATGAGTGCCGCTGCGTGCTCTGCAGACTGGCCTCTTCTTGTTAACGGCGTGGGGGTCTTTGCGCAGTTTCTTCCCGCGTTCACCTGCGCGCGGCGGTGACGGGCGCCGTAAGTGAGCGGAGCGTGTGGCCCGTTCCGGCCGGGTTGCGGAAGCCTTTATAAAATTGCTGCGGTTTGAACGGTCAGTGGACTAAATGTAGGAAAACGAGGAAGAGCTACTTTTTTTTTTGTTTGTTTCTCCCAAATTTCTGCACTTTTAATTTAGAATGTGCTACCTCTTAGGAGTAGCGAAAATCTCGCTAAATCCATCTTGCGGTTAGGATTTAGCACGTGTATTTTTACTTCCAGTGAGACTTCACGCATGAGGCCGTCACAGCTTAGGTAGATGTATTTTATTTTACTTTTCTCGCCTTTACAAATCAGGGAAGGAAACCTTTGGTGCGACAGCATTAAATGCGTGCAAAGACCGGATTGAATATATGCAAAGAGCAGATACAAAGTCATCTGCTGTTGATGGTCTGCTAACGCATCGAGCCAGATCGCTGCCTTGGTAAGGGAGAGAAAGGGTGGTTTTTTAGATCAGTGAAGTAAGTAGGGATAGTTTCTATCGTTGGAACGAGGAGCACTGCAGGCTGTGGAATCCTTGCAAACAAAGAGAATATTTCTAAAATATTTTTTGCTTCCAACGTGATCAAGCAGAAGGTAAAATTCTAAAAGAGCTAAATTCACAATAGGAAATATATTTCCAGCCTTTGCTGGTAGCGTCCACTGCTTTACAAGCAGATCCACGTGCCAGCAGTCTTCTTGAAACCTTAAACTTATCACAAGTTGATTTGTCATAAAAAATATGTTTGCCTTCTCTTACTAATGTGTTCTCGTTTTCCTAAAAGAACCTGCAGTTCTGTTAAGGAATTGAGTTACTGCCAAACCGTACACTTTTCTTGATAGTCCAAGAGATAATTCTTTCTACGCTACTTTTAGAGGAGGTAGGTTGCCTTTAGGGCAATGTAGGTTTTATTTGGATGTTGCAATGGGAAAGAAATCGCACAAAAACTTGTAGTTTTTGCATTTGCTGGATTTTGGGTTAGTGGCTGTTTCAGTTCTGAATCTTTTTTGGTTCTACCTTGACTCTTTTTCCATGTAAACGTTGCATTGCTG
Source organism: Struthio camelus (assembly GCF_040807025.1). Lineage (NCBI taxonomy): Eukaryota > Metazoa > Chordata > Aves > Struthioniformes > Struthionidae > Struthio > Struthio camelus. The sequence goes on along the minus strand of NC_090944.1, from coordinate 24,750,345 downwards.
GAGGGAAGCAGCTTAGTGGTCTGAACTTGGGAAGTCCAAGTAAGGCTGACTTAGCCCTTCCACTTTGCAAAAACGGTTAAAGAGTGTTACATGAAGGTTACTTTGGCCGCCTTTTTCTTAAAAGTGACTTTAACCTGAGGACTTACCTATTTGCTACGGATATTTAAGGATTCTCATCACATTGCATGAGAAGAGCAACTAGCAACTTCTACAATCTCCCTAAAGAAAATTCAACTTTATTTTTTACTGTGCAATCTTTAATAGGAAGGGGATGTCCTGGATACCAGAGACTACACATTTTAGTATCTGTGTGTCAATATATATGTAAATATGTAGAAAGACCTGAAAAAAGGTTTGGCTAAACCTTATCTTCTTTGTTTGCTTGCTTGCTTTTTATTCCAACTGTATAGTACTGATTTATAAGAGCACTTTGTGGCTGTAAAAGTCCTGGAAACTCCCACTCACTTTAAGTATCTTTAACTCAGGCAAGTTGTCCCATTGAAGCTCAATGAGACTACTTGTGTAACTGATAAAGGATGGAACACACAATTTGCAAAGTGCTTTGCAATCTTTTTGGTAGAAGGCGGTGATAAATGCAGGATACTGTTAAGCTGATTATAGTGATTAGAGTATTTCACAACTTTATATTTCACAACTTTTTGTATTTGTAGTATATTTCATCTCTGAATGCGTCTAGGTAAATAGCAGATAGAAAGGATGGTTATCTTCTGGGGTAGAGGTGTTACGGTGCTGGTAGTGATCTTTTTTTTTTTTTTAGTAGTTATTATCAATTTATTTAAAAAATACCGAGTTTTGAATTATTTAAGAAAATCAGCGCTCCCCCCATCTGTAGTCAACTAATGCTTTGCTCCCACTAGAAAAAAAAAACTGTTTGAACGTTGTTTAAGAGCCAGATTTAAATGATAATAGCTTAAATGACTTTAGAGATGGAGCATAAATTCTGTATTTCCATAGAACTGAAATACATTGGCTTGTCTGAGCTGGTAGAACAGCATTTCCTATGGACACCCCTCTTTCACCTCTGGGCCAAGGGCCCAGGTCTTAGAGCTTTCTCTTTCACAGCAAGCACAACATGTTCAGAGTATGTCCCAGATTTTTCTTCAGGGTAGTACAATATGAAGGGAAAAAACAAATCATTTTTTTCTGTTTTTTCCCAGTCATATGCTGACATTGTTTCAAACTGGTGTTGCAGGTGATTTCTGCGATAACCAGAGGGTAAATGGTTTGGCTTCCATTGCCAGAAAAATTTACCATCATATTGACCTGTAGTCTTTCCATGTGTAGCACGCACCTAATCAGCTGCTTCTAGGTACTACTTTCAGATATACTCTGGCAATTAAGACTCCTTCTTAAGGCTCTGTAAGAAAGATGCTTCGTTAATTCACGCTTTCTAGCTCTGTATGAAGAGGCAGCAGTGTTGGCTCTAGAGTGTAGACAGTCGTGGTAAATAACTGGGAGCAAGTTATGGCTCGGTAGTATTACTTAGGACGTAGAGGTGTTTGGGTGGTAAGCTAGTAAGTGCATATAACTTTTGTTAGCAGGTCAGTTGTGCTCTTGAACAGCTTTGTGATTTCTATATAGACTGATGTAACCCTACTGACTTTGGTCAAATTAATCTTGATTTATGCTGAGTGTGAGTGAGATCAGAATTAGCTTTCTGAGCTTTGGGTGTTTGACTAATCCGTGCAATGCACTGAATCAGAATATGAACCCAGTTAAACTGGGGCAGCTAATTTTGAAGTGCTGCAGACTTTGATAATGTTTTTCCATATATTTTAACAACTCTTTTTTTTTTTTTTCCCCCCCCCCAGTAAAAGGCCTGTGTTGGTTCTTCAGAATGACACTCTCTACTCCCAGAGACGTCCTTATACTAGTGAAGATGAGGCCTGGAAATCCTTTCTTGAAAATCCCCTTACAGCAGCTACCAAAGCTATGATGAGCATCAATGGTGATGAAGACAGTGCAGCTGCCCTTGGACTGCTGTATGATTACTACAAGGTACATTTTCTCGCGTGTGCTTTGAGAGCCAGCAGAGCTCTTGTTTCACCTGTGAATAAAGCATCATTTGTTAGAGGATTTTATAGAAACCGTGAATAGATCATAACAACTCTGAACTGTATGGTTTTAACATTAAAAAAAATGCTGATCTTCTGAAAAAATGTCTTTTTTAGCTCAGTATAATAGGATCATCTGGATCTTACTGTAATAGGCCAAAGGCTTCAGGTGTGGCTTACCTGTTGACTCTAAGTTAATAGTCGTAAAGAATGAGACTTGGAAGCATGTCCATGCCTGAATTTAAATATATAAGGAGAAAGAAAGTTCTTCTCTTTTGCTCATGTGATCCCTGCTGTGGTGGCACTGCGAGCTTTTACTGGAACTCTAATATGCTACTTCAGTGTAAGCTGAGATACTACAGATTTTTTGGTTGTGAGGAGGAAAAAGTCAGCCTGAAAGAGCTGTTGTCTATATCGCTCTGACTTCTAGTGAGCATGAGCTACAAGAACCTGTTAGCCTCTTGACAGCTGCAATTGTCTTCCCTAGCGTTCAAGGTATTATCAAAGATGTTTGGCTTTCTAGAATCGCACAGGTGTATTGAATAAAGTCAAACGGATAGCTTTCTGGTTGTGTGGGATACCTATCACTGAATTTTCAATTCCTAAGTATTAGAAGCCTGAGCTGGGGTAGTTGTCTTCATTCCCGATCCAGGTCAATGGAGACCGATACTCATTTCCAGGTAGGGAGGCATCCTACTTACGTGAGACACTTATATTAGAGTGGTCTGGCTCGCCTGATGGAGGTGCCAGTTTCTTCTACCCTGAGTGTGCAGGGAGGCCAGAGGGCTGACTTGGCTGAGATACCTGACTTGTTGGTCAGTGTCTTCTAACAGTACCATTACCAGCCTTAGTATATCCTCCAAAGTCTAGGAGGGATTGCCTTCTATCTTCAAAGTCCTTGCCTGCCTCTTTAAGAGGTGAACATGGCCTTATGTATCAAAATGTTCTTATAATGCTTAATATGGAGATTAGTACTCTACGCATACGATAAAATGCCACAGGCTCATTGAAGTGAATGTTATTTAGTTAGTTTTGTGAGAAAATTGGCTTTCTACTTTAGTCTATGCCCGCACTCGCTGTGCTCTTGAAAAAACACTTTCACCAGAACGATTTTAATTCACAAAATCGATTCCGATTTCTAAAATTGCAGATTACGAAGAGAATGCTGATGCTGATCCTTCGTGCTTAGCAAAGCACAGGGGATTAGCTGTACGTTACTGCCTTATTAAGGGTTTCCTCTTGGTTTGCCTATTGGTAGTTGTATAGAGAAATCAGTGGGGAAAAAAAGGTATTCAGCACAGCTGTGTGAAGAAAAATGGTTAGAGGTTGAAAGCTTTACTGAAGGCTATTGGGAAGTAATGTTAGCGGGACAACGAGTAGGCATTTTGAACATGCTTTCTGCACTCCTCCTGCCAAATGATGAGTTGACCTTTAAATATCTTTTATAAAACAAACACCACCACCAAAAATTGAGTTTTCTTCCATTTGACTGATGGTTCAACTATCTTAATTAAGGCTTTACAGGAAATGAATTTTTAATCAAGATCTAGAGTTTTATAAGTGTTGGACTTTCAGCCGAGTGCAGTTTGGAGGAGTCTTTTTTTCCTGTGAATAGTTAGCATCAACCCTTTAGAGGCTCTCAGAATTTTTATTAGTCACTGAAAAAATCCAGTGATTCTTCTGATGCTATTAGAGTCATGATATAATGTAAAAGGTGCAGGATTTAATTTTCATCGTGAGCTACTTAGAGAAGTGCACTTTCTGTGCAGTTGCATCATCAGCCTTAGTGTTACTGTTATCAGGAAAGGGGTGATTCCAGTACCCTTTGCATTCCGTCTGAGCTGGCAAACACAAGCAGTATCCAAATGTGCTTGTGGAGCCATCATCAGCAGTGGAAAGTGTTGGAAGTTAATTCCTTGTTATATGGAAAAATGTTTCTTCTAATCATTCGGGTGGCATGTTGAGGGTAGCGAAAGCCCTGGGTGCCATGCATGCGTTTGCAGAGCCCTATGTGTACTTGCTGTGCAGTTGTGGGGATGTGAACACCATGGGCTCATGTTGCTGGTAGTGGGGCCTTTTCGGAGTTGCTGGAATGCTGACAGTGTGCTCAGGGGAACCTGGCTGCCGTGGTTCGAGGAGTTTACCCTCTTGTGCAGGGCTTGGCCGTGCAGCACAGTCAGGAAAACGTGTCTGTGTGTGTGGTGTGTGCGCACATGCATGTATGCATGTCTCAGCTGCACCATGTCTGAGGCAAAGCTCAAACCTGCTTCCATCATCAGTTTAAGTGAAGCAGCCGGACCATGTAGTGGGACACCCATGGTGAGCATGTGTGTTCTGTTTTGGGAGAGCCAGAGACAAACAGGCACGAGTGTGGGGCGAGGAGCATTGTAAACCACTGTGGCCGTTTGCTAAGCAAACGCGTTTCAGAGCCTCTGCTTTCTGCCCTGAAATACCCATGGAGTCCCTGCTGGCTGGGCCTGGGAAATCCAGTCCCGCTACTAAACAGGAAAGAGCGGTCAGCGGGGGGAACAGGGTAGCTTAGGTAACAGATATTACGGTGTGTAGTGTTTGCGGGATGAATCCTGTCCATGGCACACAATACCAGAAGCAACACTGAGCTGTTTTGTGCCTTAAATCCAAAGCACCTGTCTAGTGAGAGGTGATTGCCCTGTGCTTTTAAAAGGATTAGTATAGTTTGATGGGCCAGTGTACTGTAAATGGTCATGTATGATAATTAGCTGTAGCATCCTGATACACTTCTCATTGTCTTAGTTTTGGCCCTGTTCAACTCCTGCAAACTTTAACTGAAAATATGACTGGGTAGGTTGTAGCTGCTAAAAATCATCCTAGCTTTGTGCAGAATTTGCTATGTGGCTTTGAAAGAATTGCTGTGGGTGTGATTTCCAGGTGCTCCCAGCCCATGAGGAGGAGGCTCTCTGACCCTCACGAGAAGGGGACGACTTCAAGGGAGGGCCGAAAGCACAAACTTCGGGAACGCGTCTAAACCTGGTCCTTCCCAAATACCCTCGTCTCTGGTGGTGGTGGTGGGGGGAAAAAAAGCCTCAAATTGTCTTTGAGCAAGTCGTCTAGAGAATCTGTTTATAGAGAAAGGGGCTTTTCTCTCCAGAGACGTGGAGCAGTTTCCTCTCGCAAGCCTTGAGCTCATCCAGCAAAGTGAACCTTGTTCCTTTTCAGAAAGCTGATTGAAACCTCTGGAGATTTCCTTTTGATCCCCCTCACTCAGATGCTGATGCTTCAGCTTAAGAAGTCCTATTGGCTGCACTAGTTCTAACCCTGTCTAACGCTGGCATGAGGCCAAGCCTCGTGCAGCTGCCTGGGTTGGTTACTGTAGGATCTTCTGAGCAGCGTGTAGGACAGGCCTGGCATCCCAAAGCAATAGGAACATTGACATCAGTCAGGTACCATTACTAATAATAACTGATATCAGAGAATGGTCAAATTAAGAAAGCATCAAATAGGTGAAAGAGCTCTAATAGCTGTGTTATAAGGAGCTAATCACTTCCTTTTTTGTATAGAGGGAAGAATACAATTATAGCGTGTCTTGTATTTCCTAGGTTCCAAGGGAGAGGAGATCTTCAACAGCTAAACCAGAGGTAGAACATCCTGACCAAGATCACAGCAAAAGGTATTAGTTTTTTTTATTGTGTGTCTGCTTATCTCCCTTCCCTCCTAGACCACCAAAGCTGCTGAAGAGAAGTAACTTTGTTGCCCTGCAGTGTTATGCTGGAAGAGATAAATTGTTTGCTTTTACTTTGCTCCACATTCCTGTGCTGCCTCAGGAGCAGGACAGGGATTGAGGTGGGATGTGGAGAGCTGAGACGCACAAATTGCTTCTCATCTCCATCCATATGCTTTCTGTTTCCTCATGTCAGATGGCTGGCCTAGCCAGAGCTGCCCTCTTTCACCTTCAGCACAGTCTGGAAACGCAGGCAGCCCTTCCCAAGACACGCGGAGGTGACTGACCCTTTGATTTTTGTGTGTGGTTGCCTCGTTTGCTCACTGCTCTTCTCCTTTTTCTCAGGCACCAGCAGGTTTCTCCCTCATGCATGGGCTGATAGGGAAGGACTTCAAAGTGCTTGTGACTTCAGTTTTGTTTTTGTATCTCTTACAGACTTCTGTCTGGGAACTCCTTTCTTTTTTTTACCCTCCTGCTCTCCCTCTTTCCTGCCCCCCATGCAGAAAAATATACTGATTTGTACTATTTACTTAATGTTAGGTTCATTCAATCAGGCTTCCGCTCTTACTATGCTCCTCTTGTTCCTCTGGACAGATTGGAACATCTTAAGGACTTGGGGTGAGGTTTTGTGCTTTGGCTGAGCTGGTTGAATGACTTGTTGAGAGGAGCAGTCTATTTTCCAGGCATGTGTTCCCGCTGCTCCCACTTGCACCAAGTCTGATCTTCTACTGACCCATAACCCAGCAGGAAAAAAGAGTGACTAGTTTCCTGCCAGTTGAGCAAGCTGAACCGGCTCACCAAGAGGTCAGGGACAGAAATGGTGCAAAGGAGAGGGCAGGACCATGTTGTTGAGAGGGAAGGAGGGCTAGCTCCTTTAGTGGCTACTAGCTATTAGGTCAGCACAGCCACAGATGTAAACGTCATCCTCACAGAAATGAGCGTGATGGGATGGAGAGTGTGAAGTTATGCAAAATGCTCCAGGGACTCTGGGTTGTTTTTCTTAGGGAGGTGTGTATGTGAAAGAGGGCTGTAATTTCCTCATCAGCGCTTCCCAGGTGGCACAGGGTTCTTGTGCCGAAGGGCAGCAACCTCGCTCTGGGGCCTCCTCTCCACAAAAAAAGCAGTTGCAGGGAGCCTAGTGTGAGTCTGCCTATGCTGCTGCTTGACAAGAAGGGCATCAGACTGCTGTTTTCCAGGCCATCGGAATCGTGGGCTGTTAACACTTAGCTCACTCTAGGGTAATTTGCCTCCAATATGGGGCCCTTAATAATCGGTGTTTGTTTGAATGAGTGCCTTAAGTTTTTCGGTTGGGATAGAGCTGATCCTCATAAGCAGAGGGGCTGGGGTTATCTTACTTTGTCCAAAAGGCTGAGAAGTATTTCTAATTCTTGTTTAATCAAAAACCAAACTCTTTGTGTCCTTTCTCCTTGCACGTTAAAGGAACAGCATCCCAAATGTGACAGAACAATCGCTCATTTCTACTGGAGAAAATAGAGTCCAGGTTCTGAAAAATGTGCCTTTCAATATTGTCCTTCCGCACACACCCCAGATGGGCATGGACAAGAGAGGTCACCTGACAACCCCTGACACGACCGTCACGGTTTCAATTGCAACGATGCCCACTCATTCCATCAAAACGGAGACTCAACCCCATGGCTTTGCGGTGGGCATCCCTCCAAGCGTCTACCACCCTGAGCCCCCTGAGCGGGTGGTGGTGTTCGACAGGAATCTCAATCCTGACCAGTTCAATTCCAGCACTCAGCCCCAGAACTCTCAGAGACGAACGCCAGACTCCACCTTCTCAGAGACTTTTAAGGAAGGAGTACAAGAGGTACCAAGAGAGGCAGTCACTGGGTGCATGTGTGCATGTTTTAGTCTGGGTGGAGAGATCTGGTCCCATCTTTAATTGTTATGTAAGCCTGAAATCTGCCCAGTGAAATAGAAATAGAAGACCTTTTTCAGAAAGGTGCAGAAGTACAACTTAACAATTTCATGTTGTAGAGGTTTTATTTACTATCAGAAGCAAATGACTAATCTTACCAGTGACAGAGCTTTTGGCTCGACAGCATGTGGAAATAATTATCTTGATCCACTGCACTAAGCCAGGTTTTGCAAGAGTTCGGCACTCAACAGTGTGCCTTCGCAGGCACCTAAATGAAGTGACTAGGTTTGTAAGCTTCCTTGCAGGCAGTTTCTAGGTGTGGTGTGTGTCGTGGGGGGGGGGGGGGGGAAATCCCTTTATTTAGGGGCTTAGATGAGAGTTAAACCTGGATGAAGATCCATGGTTTTGTTTTATGGTATCAAGTGAAAACAGAGTAACCATGTTTTGAGTTTTAAGCCAAGTATCAGGGAGCTGTGTAACTATGCCCTTTCTTTGAGGTTTGGGAAAGCTTTAAAATGTTGCCGTGGGCTGGCTCAGAAGGGCTGTAAGATGTACATAGTTGACACCCAAGTTTTTAAAGCCCTACTCAAGTGTTCTGTTTGTGCAGAACCAAAATTAGTTGTTATCTGATGATCAGTTTGCCTGCCAGAAGTTCTGTGGTAACAAGTATCTGTTTAATCTTGACTTTTCTTGTTGCTGCTGTGTTAATTCTTGTGTTTTGTGTCTATCTCAGGTTTTCTTTCCTGCTGAACTGAATCTCCGGATGGCCAACATGAATTCAGAAGATTATGTTTTTGACAGCATTTCTGGGTAATGCTCTAAGCCCCTGGTGGCTCATATTCTCTTGTTCTCTCATAGCTGGCGTGTTCATGAGTAAACAGTACTCCCTTCTGCACTGAGTCTCTGTTGGGTTGTGGATCTCAAAGCACAGCAACGTGTGCTCGTTTGAATCTGGCTTGGTAGATGCTCTTCACAGTTTAAAATTCTGCCTGTGTCTTTGAGGAAAAATACCTGGTTCGAAATAGCCCGCCACTTTAGTTGTTCTCCTTATAGCTCACTACAGGGTTAAACCCCATGGTAACCATGGTAAACCCCTATTGGAAGATGCAGTGTTACAGAAATCTCTTGGAGCTGACTTCCAGCTGTCTTGCGCTCCCTGGCCTGCTAGCCTTGCTCTTTTCCTTTTGGAAATCTACAGCATAGAAGCATAAACAGAATGTGTAAAACTAGTATATGAGCTCCAAGGGAGGGGCTAAGCTAGTTTTTTGGTTAGCTGCAGTTGACCAAGAGGGAAGAGAAGACCCTAGCATATTAACTTGTGTATTTAATTTAATTGCTAATGGATACTTCTCTATTAAGTGAAAGTAGCGTGTTGCTCTGAGTCTGAATAGGGAGCTTCCAGTCTTGCCTACTGATGGGTCTAGGGATTTAGCTTGCCAAGAACTTCTCTTAAATGTTCCTTCATGAAGGGAATAGTTGAAAAAGGGGCTCATCCTGTTTTCCAACTTCCTCACCTGTTGAAGGCTTAGTGAGTCAACTAACAACTTTGGAATTTCTCCAAATTAAATGTAGATCGTTTAATTGGCTTTCCAGGAAAATGCCTTAGCAATCACTGTCCTCTTTGCTTCATAGGAATAACTTTGAATACACTCTGGAAGCCTCCAAGTCCCTCCGACAGAAGCCTGGGGACAGCACGATGACTTACCTAAATAAGGGTCAGTTTTACCCAATCACACTGAAAGAAGTCAGCAGCAGTGAAGGAATCCATCACCCCATCAGTAAAGTCCGAGTGAGTGGCAGCTTTCATGGTTTCTTGGGAAAGTGTGTGTGTGTGTGTTCGTATCAGTAGCCTTAAAATCCCCCAAACTGTAACAACCTAAACAATAGCACCAGCACTGAAGCCAGCTAACCCACGCTGTTACGTCAGTGTTCGTTCCTTTGCTGTCCACCTACTTCCAGACCAGCCCATCCTGGCTCAGTCTGTTAAGTGGTGTCAGCACTTCTGTAGAGATGATGCAACACCTGGAATGAGGTCCTTGAACTCCAGTTAGGAGGGCAGTTCTGCTTATCCCTGTTTATGACCCAGAAGGCAGTGCTGTCTGCCCGCCTCGCTGTTCTGCAGCGGTGTGCCCGGTGTCCTGGGGTTTGTTCAGTTAGAAAGCCTAATGTTTTCCAATGCCAAGGAGGAATTCCAAAATGGATGCAGTCTGTGGCCTTTTTTCTTTTGTATGTTTGTGTGGTGTGTGGTGTTTTTTTTTTTTTTTTAATCTTAACTTCTCACCCTCTTCTTTTAGAGTGTCATCATGGTGGTGTTTGCTGAAGACAAAACAAGAGAAGATCAACTCAGACACTGGAAATACTGGCACTCAAGGCAGCACACAGCCAAACAAAGATGCATTGACATAGGTAAGAAATGCTTTGATTGCTGATGTCAAACTCCAAGTCTAATTCCTTGGCATGGTTTGGCTTTTTGCTGATGATTTGTTAGATTAAGGAATCTTTGGATCACGCTCTGTGCTTTCCATAGCTTTGCTGAAAGCCCTTTAGCTCTGAGCTAGTGTTGTGGTTTTTAGGACTTGTTAAAGGGACTGATTTTTTGGAGGGCTTTGTTTGCCTGGTGAACAGACTGGGTTTAGGGTCTTGCATTGGGAATTACAATTCCCTGTTGCTTTGGAATATCTTGGTGGTTGTAGGAAAATTGCAGCTTAGACTCTGTGGTTGTCCTATCTGTTATGTTTCTTCTAAGGTCAAGATCCTAGCAGAAATACCTCGATGCTAATCATCTTCCTTTCCACAGCTTTGCTCACAACTGGTCTTTGGTTCACTCTTTTTTTTAAAAAAAAAAAAAAAAAAAAAAACCCTTGCAGATTTGCCTCCAGACAAGGCCGTGGCTGGCTGGCTTCCAAACTTCTCTGGCTGTATGCTGGGTTGTACTCCTAATCCCTGCTTTTATTCACAGAAGGAAGGGACTAATCACTTGGCACTTAAAGCAGACGCGCATGCAAATCTTTGTTTGTTATTGAAAGAGTTTTATTGAGACCTTATAGCCTTGCCTTACAGGATAGAGTTTCCCCGCACATAGCAGGGTATGGCACAGAGACATGCAATACCTGGGATGTCTGCTGTTTTCATTGCAGTTTCTAGTTTGGCTTTTCTGTTCAGTCCCTTGGTTTCATCTCTCCTCTTGTGTTTTTTGTGTGGTTTTTTTTCCTCCTTTTTCTTTTTTTGTGTGGGAACAATTTCTGGCCTTTTTAATGATCCGCTCTGAAAACCGTTAAGCTCCCTTTTTTCCTAAGGAGTTGAATAGGAGTTGCTGTTGCTAGCTAGATGCTTTGTATGATTAAGAAGTCCAGATGATATTGCCTCTTCCTCTCCCTCATCTCTTCTTTCTGATAGCCGACTACAAGGAGAGCTTCAACACCATCAGTAACATTGAAGAGATCGCATACAATGCCATATCCTTCACTTGGGACATCAATGAGGAAGCAAAGGTATGTGACCACGATCATATTTCCTGTCCTTTCAGTAGATGGGGGGAGGAGGGGAAGGGTGTGTGGCCTACCTAGTGATTAGCATGTAACAAGTTTGTTTACCCTCTTGCGTTAGGCAAAACCTTCTGGCTGTTTCTTAAGAGGGTTTGCATGTGCAGCTGTGGAGAGCTTTGCAACTACTTTAAGGTTTTTGGCAGAATTGCCTGCCTGACAGACAAGTACTGACAAAAGGAAGCATCAAACGTTTCCCAGAGCAGTGAAGAACTGGTGCTGAAGGTGTGATTGAATGTAGTTGGGCTTGGCAGTTAGCACAGTCTTTTAGAGTATCCCGGTGGGAAGCAGGGGGCAATTTCTCAGGAGTTGAGACTGCGGCAATGCAATTGTATTAAGCAGAAGAGGGAGTAGCTGCTGTTGTTGAGCTACCAAAGAATATGTTGCTGAAACCACAGATCCCAGCACACGGTGACCCGTTTCAGCCAGAACGGCTTCCTGGTGAACTCTGGTTTGATCCTTTTGCAGAGCTTTGAGCACCACAGTAGGTGCCTAAGTATGGGCAGCTTTCCTTGCTGTAGTTAACTGGAGCTGTTTGAAGCCATTCCAGCTTTTGAAAAAGGCCTGTGTGTCTTCAGTTACCAGCATAGCAGGTCAGAGAGAACGGAGTCGCCCCAGCTCCAAAGGCATTTCCCATCAGTTTGTTGCTGGAGTTGCAGCTCCCTTGGGAGGCTTTCCACGCTGCCTGGGCTGTCTCTACTGGTCACGAGGATTATGCCAGGGCTGGCGATACTGGGTTTTCTTTAAAAACTGGGGACTATTTCCTTTAATTTTTTGTAGACTGGCCTCTCCCTTGCTAGTACGTTGTACCAGCTTCAAGAGAAAAACTGATGATGGTATAAAGCTGCAGAGCACTGTGCCCAGGGAGAGCCCTAAATGGGTTAGAAGGACACAGAGGAGTTCTCAGTAGAGAGTGCAAAGGTGCTTCTCTACAGCTATGTGTACCACTGTGCCCTGCAAGAGGCACAAGGGAGATGGTGTATCTGCACAGAGCCTGCTGTCATCATGAGCTTCGCTCTGTGCTGCAAAAGAGCATTGGAGGAAACAGACGGGAAGGTTGCATGGACGTTGGTGTTGGCTAGTCCCCTAAATTTCAGCTTCTGTGGGAGAAGTTTGGGGTGTGTGACGGACAGCATTGAGGAGCTGCATGTGCTGCTGACTAGAAAAAATGCTGGCTTGCAGCATGCGCAGTGTCACTTGTGAAGCTGATGTTGGATGCCAGACTTCCCCGTTCACCAGACCTGGCACTTGGATTTGGCTTAAGTCAGGCTAAGAATGATGGCAGGGGGCTTTACCTGCTGAAGGAAGTTAAAAAGCTTATGTATTTTGAGGCATGAAAACACTTCACTGTATGAACAGACAGATAAAGCTGGAGGAGTCAGAAGGAGGCAGCAAATGTTCCCAGAACGTTACCCAGCTGCTATAACCAGGCCAAGTGCGTTCCGCCCAAGGAACTTGGGTGGTCTGTGTTTGTGATCTACTCAAAGGCTTTGGATTTGAGTACAGGGGTGGATCTTGCAGCAACAGCAATGATTTCGTGTCCCCAGGGAGCTGGCAACTCTGACAGCTTCCGCTCTTATGGCTAAGCCATCCTGCAGCAGTAGGGACAGGCCCCTGAACAGGAGCAGGGCTGAGAGCTGGTGCTGAGAACCCAGTGGTTGCCCCAAGGAAAGCCACCCCCACCCCACCACCAGGTGACAGAGCCCGGACCCACACTCTGGGTTTTCTACCTCTCAAAGCAGTCATGGCAAGTAAATGGGCAAAAAGCAGGCAAAGGATGCTAAAGGTTCAGAAGCTCTTCTGGAGGAGTTAATTGTTTGACAGCCCTCTGTGTTATCCTTGGCATGTCAAGGCAGAGGGGCTGGTTTTAGTGCAACAAGCAGAATTTATCTAGGGCTTGCAAAAGATCAACCGAAAAGGTTCTTCAGGAGGTGGCTTACCAACCTGCATGTACTTATATGAAGCTTGTGTAGCTGGTTATTTCCCAGGTGCTCTACAATCACCTGACTGAGTGGTCTCAAAAAATTGCCAGTAGCAGACTAAAAGTGTCCAAAGACCCTCAAGGCGGTATCCCAAGTCAAGGCTAAGCTGTGGGATTAGGTGGTGCAGGAAAACATGACCTGTACTGGTTTTGTGGCCATAGACAAGAGTGCCCCCAGATTCACTCTGAGATCAGTGTGCTTTCAGTATTGGGTTATATGAAGCTGTTCAGAGGGATTTCTAGTGCCAGAGTACAAGCCTTGGCTCATGAAATAAGAATTGTATTAAGAAAAAAATACTCTGGACTTCAGTGTTCAGAGAATTCTTGTTTATAGCAAGTTCTGTGTGTTTAAGTGTCAAACTGTTTAAGTTCTTTATTTTTATTTTTTTTTCCCTCGAGTGGATGCGTTCGGTGATTGGACTTCTCATCAGCAGAGCTGCAATTCTTTCTCAACTCCTGTGATCTTATCAGGAGATGCCTGAGCCAATCTCAACAATTTTTATTGCATGGTTCATTTACTTTGCATGCTTGCTTGCGCACACATGCTCTTTCTCTCTCTTTTTGTGTGTATGTGTGTGTCGTGAAGTCCATTAAGACAGCAGGGGATAAAGAGAGCTGAGTTTCTGATGCTACAGAAAGTTCTCCATAGTAATATATGCTGTATGTTATGCTTAATAAGAGCAACAGTGTTGTATAGATCGTATGTTTAACCAGCCTGTGAGTCTTGATTATCATAAACTTGCTTCTCCACCCTGGGTGTTACCAGGACCAGAGCTGAAATGTTCTTTGGGGTTGCTGGTTCTCCCCTTTCTCTCTTGCTTTTGATTCCAGTTTGTTGGGGAATGATTTAGTCCTGTGCAGCATAGTACAATGGTGTCAAATGGGAGGTGATGAGTCTCTGCTTCTGAATTTCTGATGTAATTATTCATTTAGGCACCCTGGGCTCTGGGTGTGTGTCAGATGTCTTAAAGGACAAACAGCATATTATCACAAGAAGTGCTATCCCTAGCAGCTCTGGTACCAATGCATTTTTAAATACTTGCCTGCCTTTTTTATGCTAACCCTGGTTGTGGTGATGTATGGGAGTATCGGGCCTTTGCTGCTTTGTCAGCTCTGAAGGATGTCACCTGCCCAAGTGAATGCTTTCCAGTCAGTTGGGGTGCTTTGAGGATTTTCCAAAATCCACTTTCTGGTAGAAAAAATATTCTTTTCAGGTGTTAATATTGCTGCAATGCACTCCATAAAAGGGAAACTTTACAGTTTTTTTTTTCCTTTTTCAGCTGTAGAGTTGGAGAGGGAAAGGAGGATGTTAGAGATCCCCTTGGCATCCACTATCTCCCAGTTGTGTTCTGCTGGGAGAGCTGAGTGCTGGGATGTGTTTTGTGCACGCAGGACACTGGGCAGATGTTGCTCTGAGTGAATGGAGTCATCATGCAACTGGCTATGTCTGTGAAGTACTTGTGAGTACGTGTATGTAAAAACAGGAGTAATGCATGCACAGCAGGCATTTTTCAGTCTGGGATCACATAGCGTCTGTGGGGTTTAGAGCAGAGTGCGTGTAGAGAGTAGACACTTTCCTGCAGCTCCTCTCTGCCCTCTTCTGTTCCTTTGAAACAACACAGGAGTCGCTAGATGTGGCAACCCTATGGAAGAGTGGTGGATTAAGTATTCTCTGAGCTCTCTGCAAGAGTGTGTTCAGTCTGGGAAAAGTGCTCAACACCTAAATGCTTCTTGCTTTGGGACAGTGAAGGGAACTGAGGGTGGAGAGGAAGTCTAGGATTAGAGAAGGAAGAAAAAGAAAGACTGCCCCCAAGTGTTGCTTCTGAGGGTGGGGCAGAAGGGTTGAAAGGAAACACTGTGGAATGGGGAAATAGTGATTCTTGTGGCTTATAGGGGTCCATGTTAAGAGGTGAGATCTGACTCTGACACCTGAGGGACCAGGTAAGGAGAGGACCGGATAGGAGAGGGTTGTGCTTTGTGAGGAGGAAGGGGGAGGTTGTGAACTGGTGAATTACTGAGCTGGGTGTTTAGGAAAGCCAATACAACTACTGAGTTAGGAGTTCTAGTTGGGTGGAAGCATGATTTAATGAGTCTGACAAAGACGTGTTGCTGATGCACTCACCTGCATGCAACAGATAATGGTGGAGTTACCCGGGGGCTTGTGGAGGCTCCAAACAGTCTCCCACTCTGTCCTGGCCTTCTGCCATGTTGGGCAGACAGTTCAGGTAGGATTCTTTTCCTACTAACAGCTTTCAGATGTCTGAACCCAAGCTCATAGTCTTTTGTTTCTACTACTCCCATTAGAGATGGGATGTCTGTAGCTGGGATGGAACTCTCTCTGGAGGTGCCTGCCTCTCCTCATCAACTGTAGTGAGCTCAACCATCCTTAAAGTCAGTTACCTAAGTTAGGGAAGATAAATCTTCTCTTTGCAGGCCACTTGTGCTTTTGACTTCCATACGTCAATCAAGAGAAGTGTTTGTAGGCTCAGGTTGTGAGTTTTTGAGGCTGAGAACCATCTTGTTCCAGTTTTCCAGCATGCCTGGTTTTCCTGCTCTTGGTTAGTACCCATAGAAGTTGTTTAATGACTCTTGCCACCACGTGCATGGTAAATGTACGCTTCCACCCAAGTGTTGCCTGCTACTCTATTCATAACGTTGGCCGTTGTCCTGTTAACCTCTCCTGTGTTACCGGTTAGGTTGTGAAGCAAATTCTCTGTCCCTTAACTTTGGCCTGGGGACATGGCCTGCTCTCAGGTCAGTGACAGTTGAACAATCTGGACAGATCAGTTTCCCCAGGGATAACTGGCTTTGCTGGATCCAGCTTTGCCGAAATGTTGTCTGAGCTCCTGCCTTGTGGGACCCTGGTGAAGCTGGGGCCTTGTATCTGAACAAGGCAAGCCAGCATGCTTTGATGCCAGGTGAGAGGGGCTTTGCAGAAAGGCTCATGTGTTCACCTAGAAGCAGTTCTGCATGAAGTTGGATAGGTATACGATTTTTCTGGTGCTGCCGTCCTCCCCTCTGGGGTGACGGGCAGGTGTTGGTTACATGTATTCAGCGGCAGCTCTACTCCTTATCTGCTCAGCTGAAAGACTAGAAGAGGCATAATTGGGCAGGAAAAAAATTGGGCAGAACACAATAAAAATCATATTTACACTGATCACAGGTACCTTTTTGCCAGGTTTTGTGGTTTTGACAGTGCAATGACCCTGCTGCTGTTCTGGAGCACTGCTTCCTCTTGGGTCGCCTCTGAGACATGGTGTTGTTTCTTGCAGCTCCCAGAGAAGTGCCCCATGGAGGTCGTTCATCTCGCTCACTTTAGGCTGGCTTGTGGGACTGTAGCCGAAGATGATGTCCCTGCATGTTCAGGGCTCTATTGTCTTCCCGTTCCTTCCCTCCCCTCCCCTCCTCTCCCCCAAAAAGGCATTGCAATCTAGATGCTCTATATGAAAAGACCCTTTCTGCTCAAAAGGCATAGGTAGTGAAGGTGTAACAGTGGCATTTAGAACTGGAGAACCTCATGGTAGAGCTTTTTGCCATTTCTATTGAAGGGAACGTGCTGTGACATCTCTAAGTGACGCCCTGAATGACAGAGCAATTAAATACTGCTTTTTTTGTCCAAGAAAGGTGGAGCAGTCCTGTATTAAGGTAATTTGAGGCTAATTTGGGTTGGCCTCTTGAAATAGCAGATTGCCCAACGAGAGTGGTCTTTTGGCAGATTCTCATGCATACTGACTGCAGTTCTTGGGCAGGATTTTGTCGTTCAGATGAGCTTAATTTTTAGAGAGGGTGTATCTCTTGCTATAACTTGAAGAGAGACTGGGCTGTACAGCATTGATTTATTTTGAGAGTTTATTGTAGCATAAATTGCATTTGGTGTTTACTGTAGGAAGAATTTTAACTTTTGATTGATGAATACTTCGTGTATTTATATGGATGCCATTGCAATGAAACAGCAGTCATATGTCTCGTTAAAAAAGGTGTTGCCATCCTCAGTAGTATTAAGGAGGTACAGGTTTGGTTAGTTGGAAATGAAACTATGAAATATGATGAGTCAAGCATACTTAAAAGGAAAGATACTGGTCTGAAGCCAAGGCTACAGACCACAAGTACTTTGAGGCACAAGTACATATAATATGTTGGGCTGTGACATGGGAAAGTCGAAGCAAGTGTTGCTCACCAGCCTCTAATACAGACCCTTCCATGCTCTCTCCTGGTTTTTCTAAGAACAAGCAGATGTCGTTCTTGCTTTTGAATATTGCAAGTTAGAAGCAGTTTTTTCCACTAACAAAATTTTTTTTTTTCTTTCCCCAGGGACTTGGTGTCCCAAACTCTGCATCCTTCTGGTCTTACAGCCCAACTGCAGAACTTGTAGCGTAATTCTTAAAACAGAAGCAAAAAGACTATCTTCCTAAAGCTGTCTTTTCTATGGGGGAAAATTGGAAGATTTTTTCCCTCAATTCTTCTTGAGCCTGATAGCAAAACTTCTTTTTCAGATATTTCTTGTGTCCATGTAGACTTAAATCTTTCAATACTCTCTGCCATGTTGCTGGGTTTTTTTTTTGCCAAGCTGTTGCTTTTACTTTATTTCAAACCAAATGAACAAAAGCTGACACCTGGCTTGCATCTTCATCTTATCAGAGCAGGGGGTGGGGAGGAAGCATTCTTAGGAATGGGAACCTCTGTCCCTGCGTTTCCCATGTGTTGTGAACAGAGGCATTCATGTATTCCCTTGCTTTAGAACATGTTGGAATAACAATCTGCATTGCTCTTTGTGAGCAGGAATATGTATCTTCCTTTCATTACCCTTCATTTTTTGTTTTGCTGATTGAGTGAAGTTGATGGCGTGAACTTGCTACGAGGATGTTCTTTTATCTGGGAACGGGTAATATTTCCCGCTCTGCATTCCTTGGTGTTGTGTGGAACCCGTGATGTGGTTTGTGTCGGTCACCCAAATTGAGCTTTGGAGGTTTAAATGCAGGCTCTGAGCAGGATGGCGCTCCGCTCCCCCAGAGCAGAGCTGAAACGGATGCAGTGCTATCACAGATCTGCCAGACAAGCCTTATTTGGAGTGTTCGATCCCAACGGCAGGAGGTGGCTGGGGAGCCCACAGGTGCGTAAGTTGCCCAATTTTTTATCTCTGTTTCCTGGTTTGCCTCCTGCTGATGTAAAGCCTACAGTGCATGTGGGAGGTGAAGACGTGAATGTGAGAGCAGTAAGATCAGCGACCTCTCAGGTGATCTGTACCACGCTCTTTTTTTAAGACAGAACTGTTGCCAGTACTGCATTCTTAGGACATGCCTTTGTGGATGTGTGCAGGCAGACCTGTGCTTGCCCTGCCTGCACTCCAAGCTGCCTGGCCATGACCCAGCTCGAATCCTGGAAGCCACATAGCTACACTAGCAGAATGCAGTGCCCAGGCTGACAGCTCTACCTCTCAGAAGGGCTTGGAGCAGCACTGATATAAGGTTTTTGGGTGAGAGATGGTTTGCATCCAAATGGCTCACAGTACAGAGAAAGCATGTTAAGGCCTATCTTGTGTGCATCCATCCACATGGACACATCTTTAGAGAGGACCCTTTATTTTTCCCTCTTGTGTTCATATTTGTCAAAGCCTTTAGAGTAAACCACAGGCTTTGGGCCACCAGCATGCAAACAACAACCCTTGAGCTTCTGAGCAGTTTTTATTTAGTGGATGGCTGATAAATGAGTTCTGTGTGGAATTCTGGCCTGGGGCTGTTCCTTCAGCTAGCCTGCAAGCAGAGCTGTAACCAAATGGTGGCATACCCCTGAATTGCATGCTTCTGTGGGAGACGGACAACTGTTGGGCTTTGCATTAACATTCCCAGAATTCCTCTTGGCAGCATGGTTGCGTTATGATGGGCGACAGTTGCGCCATGGTGGTGATAGCTGTCTAACTTCCATCTCTGTCATGTTCAACAGTGCATGCCTCTAACCTCTGAGGGAACCGGTGCAGGCAGAGAAGTTGGCTGGAGTCCTCTGGTCCATACCCAAACTTTTACTTAGGTCTGGATGCTTTCCCCTGATTTGTTCCCTTGGTTTTTAATCGGGTGGACAAGCATTAAAGGTTCCACTTGAGGGTTGGCTCATTTTAGGGGCTCTGTGGCCTTATGTCCTACAAAAAGTGAGAGTAATGCATAGATAAAAGTCAGCTGTACAGGGACTACTACCTTCCCCAGCCAGAGACCACAATCATGAGCTTGCTGCTCCTAGAGCAAAGTGAGGTGCAGCATAGATTCAGTAGGTCCTGTTGTGCGAGGACCATGTGAGGCCCTAGGCTGGCTCTGTGAGTAGGATGTGTGGTAATCTGTCCATAGGCTGACATTGTGTCCATGTGTTGTGGAAGTGGTCCCGGGATGCACAGGAATCCCTTTGTCTACTCTGTTTCAGGCAGAACATTGAAGTTAGGCAAAGTCAAGAAAAATAGCATCCAACTGCATTCCTTAGAAAAGAATCTCATCACAGTTTAATCTGTTCCTGGCTGGTGTGTTGTGAACTCAAAAAGTCATCTTCTGTCCAAATACAACAATCCAAAATGAAAGGTATCCTGACACTTTTAAGCTGACTGTGACATTAAAATGAGGGGCTTTTTGCCTGCTTGGGAGTGCTAGAAAAGAAATGAAGTTTTATCTAAATAGGAAATGTACTTGGATTAGAGAGTAGTGTCTCTGTCCTCTGGGTACACAAATATAATGGAGCATATATGGAAGGAGGTGAATTCAATTTAGCTATATTCTGTGGAAAATGAAGCCATGGGGAGCAAGGTGGTTGGACTCAGAGTCCCAAAGGCCATCTGTGTAGGATTTTACTTAATGCAGCGGTGCAGAAGAACGTCCAAGGATCATGTGACAGGCAGATCTGTTAAACGGCCTTTACTTTAGGTCTTACCTGTGCCTCTGTTTGATGGGGACTGGCCAAAGCTTTGAAATATGGTGTACTAATACCCATCCGAGTGCCTTATCATTGCCTATGTCCCTGCATAGAGCTCCTTTTTAACACTGCTTTGCAGTGAGTAAGAAGAGGCTGTACAAGGTGACATTTCATCTAAAGCTTCTGCATATGCGGTCTTTGGACTGAATCAAAATTGCTGGCGCTCTTTGCGTGACAAAAGAGCATGGAGTCCAAGATAAACCGAAGAGAAGAGATCTGGATATGCAAGCCTTCATTTTTAAAAAAGGCATCTTTCATCTTGCTGACAGTGAAGTTCCTGTAGCGCTTTGATTGCCCTTTAATTATGCCTGTTTTTCCTGGTTTGTCTGAAAGGCAGATCTTGTTAGAAAAAGGTGCTGCGTGGAAAGAACTTGGCTGTCTCTGCTGCCCTTCCTTGAGGGCACACAACAGAGCTACTGGATTAATTTTTTCCTGCATTATTAGAATTGAAGATTGTTTCTTGTAGACTTGAACATAGGCACAGTGCATTTCTTAGGAGTTATGAGCAGAGCGGGGTGAGTGGTTGTATGGTTAAAACTCAGCAGAAAGTCATGAGGTCCAGGTACTTCCCACACTGACTTCCATGATGATCTCAGAGGAGTTTCTGTAATTCTTCTGCTTTACTTCCTTTTTTGTAAAGCTGGGTCACTGCTTATCAACCCCAGAGATTGCAGGAAACTGAATGTGGTGTTAGGAGACTCTTGGGTGGAGGAGTATCCATAGCATGTTGGGGTGAATGTTTCTAGCTGTGGGGTTTTAGCAGAGTGCTCAAGCCCTTGCCAGCTCAGGTTTTATGCTGCTTGGTGCTTTAACTGAAAGCCCCGCTGTTGTGGAGCCATTTGTCTTGATGAGAATCTCAGCTTTCATTAAAAAAAAAAAAAAAATGGGGAGAGAGAGAAGGGGGGGGGGAAATGCCAAAGTCTGGCTTTAGTTGGAGAGAAAAGCCTGGAAATATGATTTAAATATAGACTAAAGGCTTAACTGCCAAACAAGCAAAATGACTCAAGAATAGGTTTCTAATCCCTTTAAAAATCTCTGTTTAAAAGAAAATCTCCCTAACTCTTGAGGGTTTTACACATGTTTAAGTGCTTGGGCTTGATAAACTCTATTTTTAAGTGCTGTCTTTATGTTGAGTCTTAGGAGATGAGATGAAATTTTTTTCTTTTAAGTAACAGCAAATCTTAATATAGCTGAGAATGCGGAACTGCCCTTAGAAAAATAGGTTGGACACATGAAAAGGAATCTTGCTCAGCAAGCTAAAGATGCAGAGCAACTTCTGTGGTTACGTTTTTGTTTCTTCTGGCAATTTTGGGGTGGGGATGTAGCTGGCTCAGTAACTTGGGCTTACGTTTCTTTAAGAACGCAAGTCAAATCTTCCTGAAGAAAAGTGCCTGGCTGAAACTGTTTTGGCCCAAACTGGAAGAGCTGTTTTCTAAAACTCTGTTTTGTGGAATTTGAGGCAACTTCACGCTCGGGGAGGCAGGGGGAAAGGACACAAAAAGACACGGAATTACGGACTGGATGGGGAAAAGTAGATGATCCTGTTGAACTGAAATGCCTTTGAATGAATGGGTGAAGACAGGCTGGGTCCCTTGCTTCAGGGAGGCGCATAAGAGGTGATCAGGTTTTAGTTGTCATTTGCCTAGAGTCCAGAAGACTTAAAATAGAATGAAAATGAAGTCAGCTGTTTAAAGCCAGAACTAATCAAATATGGAGAATTTACAGTAGGAGGATAATCTTTGTCATCTGACAGACTATCCCAAATTCCCACGGGATACCCGTGCAGCTCTGCTGTAATAGCATGTATCTGTCGTGTTGAGACCAAAGCTCCTACCTTTAGCCTAGAGTGCTCTACGTGCTTTGCATAGCTGGTACACCCAGGCTGCAGGGAACCTCGCTGTCACTAGGATGTGGAGAAAGGTGAAAACTTAAAACCTCTTTTCTCCAGAAGAGAAGTGATACTGTTTCCTAGGGAACTCATAACTGATGTGCTCTTTTGAGTATACTGGAGTACAGTGGTGTGAAACTCCAGTGAAGAGAGTTTTCCCCGCCCCCTCCCCTCCCCAAAACTTTGAGGCTGTGAACCTTTTGGAACGGCTGCTCATTCATGTTTTAAAGAACAGTCTTTTTTCATACAGATGGAAGGGCTGTGTGTGAATATTCATTATGAGTAAATAAACTTAAAATTAAAATTTAAAATGTAAAATTATGCAAACACCAGAGTTAAGGCTTTCTTAAAAAACAAACAAACAAAAAAAAAACCCTGCTCAAGAAACACTGTTGTTCAGGCTGTGCATGTATCTGATTACATAGTTCTGAAAAGGGTGAAAGCAATTCCAGACTCCTTCAAGCTTTCCCCTGGAGTGTGCCAGTGCTGCAAGCAAAATGCCCTTTTAAAGTTGAAAGCAGTAACAAGGGGAGGGGGTGGATAGAAGTTGGCAAAACACTATCTGAGTTAGTCTGTTGAAGACTGAGTTTATTCTGAAATAACGCTCTTGGCTGTGACTGTGATGTATTTACTTGTTTCAAAAAAGTTGAGGCGTTGCCTTAAAACAACAAGGGTTTTAGGATGTTGACACAAGCAGGAAGGCGAGTGGGCAGAATCAGTGTTAAACAATCGCTTACCGTAGGTACTGCTTCAGCGCCAGTTGCATCTCGTGCAGTTTTGCATCTTGGGCTGTAGAACTTGAAATGCGGGTAGTCGTGGTTGGTGGGGGGGAAGGTTTCTGCCAGTGTGACTTCCTGACATTTATTAGATAATTCACACGTTTCAATCTGTCCCCACTCAAGTGGGACAGTGGGGGTGTTCTCAAGTCTGTGAAGTTGTGTGTGTTATTTGCATACACCAGCTCCCAACTTGAGCAGCTGCACTGGGATTGCAAACTTGGTGTCCGTGGTGCTCACAGGGGTTGCAAGTTGCATATGAAACTTGAACTTTCAGACTAAAGCTGTAATGAGGGAAGGTGCCTATCTGTACAATGCTTTTTGTGGGGGCTTTTTATAATACTATGTGCAAAGAAAAAAAGAAAAACAAAAGCTTATATCACTAACCTGATGTAGGTTATTCAATTTCCATTTTCTCCCTTTTGTTAAAAAAATGAAGAACATTGGCTTCTTTGTATAGGTCTACAATGATAAGCACTTAGCAAAACATATCAAAATGAAACTTGTTAAGCATTTCAAAGTCAACTTTGAGACTTTGTAATACTAGAAAGGTTCCAGAAGGTGGCACTAATTCACTGCAGTGATTGTCAGACTGGTGCTTAATGCAAAATAAGTGAGCAATTAGGTGATGGGACAGCGATTCCTGCAAAATCTCTGAGAAGATACTTCTGGCTCCCAAGGCTTTGCTTTTTTGAGGCATGAGTTCCCAGCTGCTGCTGCTCTTGAGGCATAGAGGAGAGAAACCATTACGGGTCTTGAAGAGCTTAGCTCATAAATTCCTGGTAATTAATTGTTGCAACTTCTTCTGAGACATACCAGTGATGCACGCTGTGTCTGGAGAAAGCTTGGCACAAAGCAAGTACATGTTCTGGACAGAAGGTACTCTGGTCTAGCTGTTCATACACACATCAGAAAATTTCTTCACTCTTGAGCAGCGCAAAAGTTGTTCTCTGGGGTTTTTAGGCAATTATAAAAATGAAATTATACATGCTGAAAATCACTCTTAATTCATTTTTCCCATAATTCAATTTTTTTAGAGTAATGGAAACATTACTCCCTCCCTTTTGCTCTGAGCATCAAGAGGATATTGTAGGTTATACTGGGGAATATTCAAGTTGATGTTCACATCTTTAACTGTAAAGCCCAGGAGCTCTTCCACTGAAATGATGGGATGTTCCTGTGCATAAAGTTAGTACTTCTCTAACATAATAGTTTTTAATATTATTTTTAAAGGACGAAACAAGTAATTTCAAGCTTAAGCTGCACTCATAGCTAAGCTTGTGTTCCTCTGTCCAATTTAATGTAAATTGTTCTAAGTGTGGCCGTGTTCCTAGCAAGATGGTAAAACACTGGCCAATGAAGACCAGGTATCAGAGAATTTCTTTTGCTAAATGTTCGATCATGGCAAATGAGATCTCTTGGACAGAAGTATCTAGGAAAGATGTGTGGAATTGTTCGTGAAACATGATAGTTTGTTTAAATTCACTCTGGCAAAGTGTTTTTGGTTGCCTGCAATGACTGGTTTATGTGAAGAATTAAGAACGTAATACTGCTTTTTGTGAATTTTATCTGTTAGCTCAAGAGGTCCTACTTGTAGTGAAGACGACCAGCATTTGGATCCCAGCGCTGAGTAGTCTGTTGCTCAGTGGCCTGCCAGGAGTTTATGCGTCTCTGCTGACGGGTACCTGTTTCCTCTTTTGCAGGTCTTCATTTCTGTGAACTGCCTCAGCACAGATTTTTCCTCTCAAAAGGGAGTTAAAGGCCTGCCCCTGAATCTTCAAATTGACACCTACAGCTACAATAACAGAAGTAACAAACCAGTCCACAGAGCCTACTGCCAAATCAAAGTCTTCTGTGACAAGGTAAGGTTGGGGTCAGTCTGCAGTGACACTTTGGGAAAGGCTGTTCCCCAGTTTAAAGGACTCTTTCCTTTCTTTTTCTGCCACTTGCTATTTTGACTCGTTGAAAACTCCATGTGTTCAGCCTTTGCAAGAAAAAAATTTCAACTGTTTTTGCTTGGCTCAGAGATGTTAACGTGACCTCAGATAAGTCTGCTGCTCTCAGAATGGTGAAGCATTGAGAAATGTTCCCAAGCACTGTGTCAGCATTGACTTTGGAAGAAGGTTGGTCAGTGGAGGAAGACACTGAATGTTGGCACTCCAAACATGAGAAGGCTCAATGGAGTTAGTCCTCAGTAGGAGGAGAAATCATTGCAACTGATTTGAACAAACTGAAGCTTTCGTTTTTGCCCAAACTATGTTGTGTGGCTCCTTTCAAACTTCTTTGTGTGTTCTTACAGTGTTGTTTTTTTTGTTTCATTTTTGAAAATGAAAAGCTTTGCACATCTCGCAAACAGCAATACGTTACAGTTTTCATTGTGCTCTTGTGAAATACAGAACTATAATGAAACCAATTTATAGGCTAGGTGGGTGCTGTAATTTAACTGCTCCGCTTAACATGTTTAGCGCTCAGAGAACAGACACCTTTTCCAGAGTTACTGATCACCTGAGGCTGCAAAAGAAGCAAAGCAGGAGCTGAGCTGAAAGCAGTTATAAAAGCTTAAGTGTCCCCTCTTTGCAAACCTAATTATGTCTTCAGCCTTCATAACCTGTTCCCCTCT
This sequence comes from Struthio camelus, assembly GCF_040807025.1. Taxonomy (NCBI): domain Eukaryota; kingdom Metazoa; phylum Chordata; class Aves; order Struthioniformes; family Struthionidae; genus Struthio; species Struthio camelus. Next base: position 24,724,936 of record NC_090944.1, on the reverse strand, counting down.
GAACAGATTTTTGAAGGAGCAGAGCAATTAATGTGCGGTGTTGCTATTTCCAGAACAACCAAGATCTTTCTAGGCTGGGATGACCACTGCCCCCAACTTCCCCAGTCCCTCTTTTGATCCCTGTGAACCACAGGGGCTTCCTATTTTGCTGGCATCCTATTTGATTAGGGCCTCTCAGTCTTTGCATCCAGACTTTGCCTTCATTAGCAAGGACTCCTCACAAGTGAGATCTCTAATGCTTCTCTGCGCAGCTACAGCTCTCAGCGGACTCGTCATCGCCCCTCTCGGTTCTTGTCCTGGCTTTGCACTGGTCACGTACTGTGCAGTCTTGCCTTGTCGTTCCCCAGGACGCTGCTGCGAAGGTCCTTCTACCAAAGCCATTGCTCTACCCCTGCTTACATCCCAAAATGGAGCCCTCTCCAACCTGCCCCTGCTCTGGTATCCCATTGACCGACCCATCCTGCCAAGTTTTATTGTCTGTCTCTGTTTTTAGAGGCCTCTTTGCTTTCCTTCGTGGCTAGGAGAAGCTGTCTGTAGTCCTCAGTATAAGGCTGTTTGGTCATTTTCCTTCACGTGCCTTCTGAGAAGTCTCCTGTTGTGATGAATTTTACCAAGAATTTTCCAGAATTATGAATGTTGTTCTCCAGAGTTGCTGCCCTTTCTCTGATGCTCTTCTGTCATAGTGTCTCCCTCAGCTTTTATATGGAGAGACCCTGTCCCTATCATATTGTTTTGCTCCTGTTGTATGTAGAAAGGCCCTGTCTTAAGGACTTGCCAGTCCCTCTGTTGTGTGGTAGATCTTGGCTTTTTTTATCTTGTTCTTTTATTTTCTTTATAATACGGAGAGGCTTACAAAGCTTGGGTCTCCCAGATATTATTCAGGCCCAAGTCTTGTAGGCCCCCTACCCCCCACCCCCTCTCTTACAATGAGCCTGAGGAGAGTCTGTCATCTAAAACTCTTTGATTATCTTGGAGTCTTATATGTAGTATTGAACTTTATTCTGTAGAATACCAGTGAGTGTAAACCTGCTTCAGGGAAGGGAGGGATCTTTTACTTATAAGTTGTCCAGTCAATTACTGACATGGTACTGAAATTACTGACATGCTTGCACCACTTCTAAGAAGGTGAGTTAGTTAATAAAAGGGCAGACATGCAGTCAGTACATAGCTTAAAGTAAACTGTTTGAATCTATGTTGTAAGTTTCAACAAATCCAGTTATACAGTAACACTACAGTATCCTGTATTTTCCTTTTGATTTTTCTACCTTTCTTCCTGGTTTATTCTTCTGGGTACTTTGCTGATTTGACCTGAATTGGAAGGGGAGTGCGAGAGGAGATTACCTTTGTGCATTTAATCTGCCTGTTGTACATGCTGTGAACATGTGGTCAATGTGGGGTTGATGCCTGATGATTCTGTGCCATTATTTCTATTGAAATGATGTGGAAGTTTCAATCTTTCAGATCCGGCCTGAACCAGACGGTGGGGCCAGGGATAGATGCTGACAAGCTGAATGTTATTAGTTACCATGTTGGATCAAACTGTGTTTGCAAATGCCCTAGGCCGGGTCTGGCACTGGGGGAGCACTCCAGTGAGCAGCCCTGTGTTCCTACAGAATCCTACAGCAGATACTGACCCACAAACCCTGATGCTGGCTTTCCTCTCCAGACTCCTGTAATCAGCATTTCAGAAAGAGCAGCCATTTTCCAGCAACAGCCCTGCTTTGAATCTGAAGTAATCAGTCAGCTTAACTTGAATGTCTATAGGACCATTGTTGCTGTCATATGCACAGATATTAATGTATTTGTCCTCACGTTACCACTCTTCTCTGTAGAAGTGCTGCTTATCCCTGCTTTATTAACAGGGAGCCAAGTCTGCATGCTATTTGGAATAAACCAGCACAAAACGATCATACTTTGGCTACTTAACTCCAACACCTCTGTGTAGACCTGCTCTAGCCTTTTGCCTATTAAGGCTGGGTCTACACTGCATGCTTGAACTGCCTTTGAACCTGAACACTGGAAGACAATCCTCTATAGTTTGTATTTTTATGCACAAATCGGTAAGTATCCAACAGGAGGTCAGACAATTTGGTTAATGTTGTGCGGTGGCCTTTGCATAGCAATGGAGTGAAGGAGGAGAGCTTCCCTGCTTAGGTCAGGGAAGGGGAACTGCTACTGGTTGTTCCCAGTTATTGGCTGCTGCCCAAGCCTAGATGTCACTGTAGGTTTCTCTCTTCCCCCCGCTCTCTGTGTGGAAGTGGGCCTGCCTGTGCCCAGGAGGAATGTCTCTCCTCTAATCATAGGTGGTTTTGAGGCCTAAATAGAGATGTAATAATGTTGTCTGGGAAGTTACAGCACAAGTTTGGTTCAGGTTCGCCCTGGCAGTACCTGGGCGATGCAGGGAGGGGGCTGACCTGTACCAAGGAGAGACCTGCTTCTCTGGTATAAGCAGTGCTTTCAGCTAAGCACCCCCCAGGGAGGAGAAGATTGAGTACAGGGTTTCATGGGCCACAGCTAGTGCCTCTCCTCTAGGACCTGCCTTTACTCTTATGGCAATGATCAGTGCTGTTGGGAGATGTTTAGAAATGGTCAGAACAGGAGAGTGAGGCACTACAGGGAGGAGAGAAGTGTTGTGAGGTGACTGGAGGCAGCAGTTGATGCATAGTAACATAGAGACTCTTCAGTTGCATGATGCAAAGTACATGCTACACTGCCCTAGTGGGATGAGGGGAAGAGAGGAGGGAAATCCTTCTGTCCTGCTTTCGCCAGCTGGGTAAATGCACCCTAGAAGTTGCTAAAGCTCCTGTAAAGAGCAACTTCCCTTACAGCAGCTTCCCTTTTCCTGTCTGACCTACTTGGTGAACCCAACAGCAGAGAAACAAGACTTCAAAGCCGCAATCCTGCAGATCTGTGAAAAGCATTGCTTTTCCAGCTTCTCCCTCTGTCAGCGCTGGGGCAGCCTGCATGCTGTGGGTCGTGAGCTCAGACTGCTTCCAAGAGTGGTGTGCCATAATTAGACTTGGTTTAGTGTCCCCTGACACCCTTGTGTCTTCAAGCCCCTTTGCCCTAGTTTCCATGAATGGGAGAGTATTAGGAGTGGAAGTTGCCTGCAGTGACATTTCTCTGCCAGCTGAACACCCTGCCTCTTTTCTCGAACGTACAGACATCAAACTCGCTGACAGGCAGTCCAGCTATTTCACTGGAGGGGAAAAAAGCCTCTGCTCTGCTATGCTGCCCTGTTGACAGTCTGTCTGGCAGCTCAGCTGCTGGAGCTGCAGGTTAGAAGCAGGCACCTTGTAGGTATGCTGCTCGCTGGGAAAAGCCCTCCAAGTCGGGCCACGTGGAAGGCTACCGCAACTGCTCACCCAGTTATTTGCAGGCTGTATACCAGAGCTGTAGCCAAAGTGAATGTGTAGTGGCACTTGGGAGCAGCTCTCCCATCTTCGGTGGAAGTCTGTCTTAGGCAGTGTGTGTAACGAAGCTGGGGATCCCACGGTGCCCTGAAGACCCTGGGTCTGACTGTGCGTTCTGGCTGTGTAGTGACTCTGCTTTGCACCATCTCCCCATGTACTTACTGTTACCAAGCCAGGCTCCTCTGGAGGAGGGAGGAATGACAGCATGCTCCCGATTGTAGCTTTCTTTTTGTAGCCCAAGAATCTGTTGCAGAACCGGAAGATTTAAAGGGGAGGGGGAAATCACCTGCAGTGTTTAACATACTGACAAGAGTGTGAAATCTTGCATTCCAGGCTATCCTCTAGGTGATGAAGTTGAGAACTTCCTTATTAGCCTATTTTTTCTGCAGCTGTGAAGTATCTGATCCTGGCTCTGTCAGTGACAAGCTGAGCTCTGCTGACTCTGGTAGATGTAGCAGAACGGCCTGTGTCAAACCTGACTTTTGTTTTTTATGTGGATTTGAGATGTTCTTCCCTAGGCCCCTGTAACCTGGAACAAGTTGACTTTAAAACAAGATTGTGTGACTGTGTGACATGGGAGGATCAAGGAGGTTTTCCTGAAATGCGTTGTGTTGGCGTTTTGTATGTTATCTGCTACCAAGATGGTGGTGGTCTGTAGCACAGTGTTTGAGTAGCAGAATTTTGATTTATTGTGAAAGATGGAAAACATAGGACTGCAGCTAAATCTAATCTTTCTACCACTTCTGCTGTCAGACTGAGATGTTATAACCTTTCTGGTAGGGGAGGTTGCAGATAGATTCAGGCTCACTTCTGCTGAGGTCTGGGTGGGTCATCTTCACTAGCCTGGGAGCTTCAATCGACTTTAAACCTCTTCTTCTGGATTCCTGGGCTTTTGGGGGCTGAGCTGAGTCTTAAGCTGGCAATGGCTGTGTCTACACTAGTACTTTATTATTATTATGTTTTTCCTCCAGCAGCTGACTTAAGTTCCTTGCCCCTCTGCTATGAGCTGGGAGGGGGAAGGTCACAGATGTTAATGTGCATGAGATATTTAGGCTAATTCTCCTTTTAATTCTGGTGCTGACATCCCCTCTGCTACCCAGCAGGCAATAACATCCTGTTGTGCATAGGGTATTGATTTACTGTGAGGTAAATCCCTATTACTCTTCTCCTTGACACACTGTGCATTAGGCACTGTTTCCCACCCCCTTGCTACATGTTTTTTTGACATCTCATCAGCTATGGCTAATCTCTTCTCTCCCCCCCCCAGCACTGTGCACGCATGTAGGTGTGTTACTGCCAGCTTTGCAGGGGTGGGAGTAAGAAATAACGGCTTCCTGTAATTCCCCTGTGGCCAGGTAACTGTTACCCTGCTTTACAGGAGGGCACACAGAGACAGACTGAGCTCGTGCGCTCCTGTTTAGGCAGTGACCTGATGTTAACACCAGGATTGAGTATTAGGGATCTAATATGGGCTTATCACCTTGTGCAGCTGGCAACGCGACCTCCCTGATTTAACCCACAGCCGCGCAGGAGGCCTGTGTAGAGCTGGAGAAGCAAGCATGATTCCAGTGTGTGGAGTTACAGTCCACAGCCTCAGACAAACCATTCGTCCCTCTTTCCCTCCATCATAGCTACCCGCTGGTGCCTTGCGGAATACACGTATGTCTCCCCACCGCTGCTTGGTTTAGAGGGTCAGGAAGTGTGTGGGCAAGTACCCAGTTAGCTATTTGTGGATTCCACTGTAGCCTGGCACTCATAAAAGGAGAAAAAGTAATGCTTACTTTAAACTAATGGATGTCTACAGCTTTAGATCTGCAAAGGCTAGTACAGCTAATGCTGATTCCAAGGGCAACATGCAGGTAAGTATCTTGCACCTTTAGGAGGAGAGGTGGTCTAAGTGTGGCTTGATTTTTTTTTATAGATCAGGATTTAATGATTGTTTAGTGCACCTTCTAATTAGGGAGAACTTGCAGATTGTTATTGTTTTAAGCATTTCAGATATATTTTATCCCACACATACCCACAGCTATAACAACTGTCTATCTTTTGTCATAATACCCCTACCTGGTTTGAAAGAAAAGCAAGTGGTTGTGTATTGGGAAAGGTTGCTGGTTTCGTTACATGACAGGACTTCAAAAAACACTGGGCAGCTCTCAATAATGGCTGTTCTGGCCAATGTCAAGGATTGCTGTCCCTGCCTGGGCAGCCAAAAAACAAACTGAAAAGACCTTTTCTCCTCCCCTCCCTTCATCTCGCCTGGCAGGGAGCAGAGAGGAAGATCAGGGATGAAGAGCGAAAACAAAGCAAAAGAAAAGGCAAATGCAGTGACCCCAGCTCTCAATTGAATGCCTGTAAGTAGAAATTATTCTGTGAGTGTTTAGAATATTATATCTCATTTTGGTGACAAATAACGTGAGGAGTAGCTCTCTCCTATAAATAAGACAAATTTTATCCTACTATGAAGTAGTTTTTGCTTTAAGACAATGTTTTTGGAGCCATGAATAGTTTTGCAACATACTGGATCACTTAGGAGTTCACTTCTGCACAGTTCTCCCTGCCCAAAACAGGGTCCTGCTACATATTTAATTAGGTTATATATTGTAACAGCTGAAGTGACATGGTGAGGGTGAGATTTAATTTTAACTTCTATTACAAATGTGCTTACAGCTGTGCAGCAAGATCACAGCAGGCTTGGGACTGAGCCCCTAGTCTCCTAGCCCTACGCTCAATCTTCTGTTTCGTAATAAAACTATTAAATAATTTCAATACCAATAATTTCTTGATGCGTCAAGGTGATGTGGAGGCCACAGTACTCTTAGTTCATAAAGGCTGTTGAGCTACTTCCTTTCAAGCATCTTTCCTTTAGCTGCTGCGGAGGTTTTTGTATTTTGACTCCCACAGAGCCTATGTTTTGATGACTAGTTACTCATTAACAAACCTGCTTAGAGGAAAATGCATCTCCCTGCTCTTCCTTTGCATGAGGCAGGTGCACGCTATCCCTTGCTCTGCTTGGTGTGCTTGTCAGCACTGGCCTATTAACAGTCCAACTGGTTCAGCAAGCGTTTGCTTCACAGCTTGTTGGGCAGGATTTTCCTGACGCAGCAAGTACTGGCTGCTGGAGCAGCTTCAGAAGAAGATGATGGTATGAGGGAACCCATTTGCTCAAGGGCAGTTGCAGAAAGGGCTGTGTGTGGGGTGTTTTTTTTTTTTTTTTCCCCCCTCCCCTTAAGTACATCATAAAAGGTAACTCTAACGCACTGTTAGCATTTCACAAATGTAATAGCCCCAAATGACTCCCGAAAGATTACCACACACAGCGCTTTGTGTAACGCCTGGAAAGGGCAAACACAATTTCAATAGTGATTTCTACAGTCTTGCAGTTTTACAATAGCTGCTTTTCAGTGTGAATTTCCTGGGCTTGGGCTTAGCCCAACATGACCTTTTTCTTTTTTTTCTTTTTTTCCTGGAAAGTACAATCCACTGCTGCTTAACTGTTGCATGGGGAGTTTATTATTTTAAGCCATAAGCAGTTATAGCCACCTCCAGGAACAGAAATACTGTGCGTGCATGGATGAGTAGTGGAAATTGTGGGGGGGGGGCGTCAAGATTATTTTTAAAGGGATTGATCAGCCTTTGTGAAATCAGAGGTCTGGAAGAAAAAAATGTTGCACTGGAGATGTTAGAAGTGCAGTGTTTGGGTTGCAGTTAGTTTAATCCAAAATCTAAATGTTTCCACTCGGTGGAAATGAATGGAAAACTTTAATTGGGGCCAGTGCCACATGGGCACATTTGAAGTGTGACAGCCAGCTGTGGGATCTGCAGTTTGGGCACCCCTGACTGCCTGCCTCCCTCCTGGACGTGGCATTGTGGGTGATGTCCATTGCCTTTGTGCGTTCTGTCACTTCAGCCAGCGCATTGTGAGAGCCACGGTGCTCTGTGGGAGACGACGCTCATCCTTGTGGGTCTAGTGGGGGTGAACTGGGATCTGACAGCTTAGGGTGACTTGGATGAATAATGAGAACAACAAAACCTGAAACTTGAAAATGTGGAATCAAGATGCAACACTTACCACATATCTTTTGAAATGTGACTGTATTTGCTACCATTTCTTTAATGTGCTAATGCTTTTGCGATACTGTCTATTTGAGACTCCAAACTGCAACTAGACGAGATGCAGTTCTTCTCCTTGTTTGTCGTCTTTCTGCCTTTCTAGTTTGGGGAAATTCAGAGACCTTTTGAGAGAATGGATAGGGAGAAGGTGGGGGGACTTGTTTTTACCCTCTGTTTGGAAAATGCACTTAGCACACAGAAGACCTGGGATTCTGTATTGGGGTGAGTGGTCAGACACTTTTCTAGCCAAAAATATTTAAATAAGGTCAAACATCCCGGTAAGAGGGAGTAAATTCTCACTTCTCTCTGACACAAGCTATTTCCTCAGGGTCCAAACTCTGGATCTTTGTTTTTCACCAGGTGAAACTCTTCCTCTACCACAGGGGGTTTTCTCTCTTACCTGGACCATGGTGTATCCTTGCTCAATGATTTTAATAGTTTTAAGTTTAACCTTTTAAATGATGTAGGAAATCCACAGCCCTGTCAGTATCTTCACTATTCTGTATTCCAATCTCCTTCCAGTTTCTGAAGTCAAAGTGCCAATGCTTCCCTCGCACAAGCGTACAGACATCACAGTCTTCAAGCCCTTCATGGATCTAGACACTCAGCCAGTCCTCTTCATTCCTGATGTTCACTTTGCAAATCTTCAGCGTGGTGCTCATGTATGTAAACCTGTGGGTGTGGGGATGAAGAGGGCTATGGAATGTATCTATAAAGAGTCTAGGATGTTGTGTGTGTGCATAAATATGAAATGCCAAACTGTCTGCAGTGATGCTGTAAACAGTTACAGGCCAAGTCTCAAATGAGGACTCAAATGAGGACTCAAATGAGATATCGCTCCTAGCGGCACTGGCTGGAGTATGTTTTCTGAAGAAACTGTTTTCCTGTGAACTCCCATTTCCCTGAACCTGAAATGATTTTCCCAAAGCATCTCCAGTTCAGAGGTATTGTTGAATTAGCTGCAGGCTGGTTTTCTCTTGTAAAAACTGTTGGGTTTCTGGTGAACTGCTGTAGACCTTGGGCTCTCCAACCTGCTGCTGCAGTGAGAGGCCGTACTCTGGAACCGGCAAGCGTGTCAGTTCTGTGATGGGCTGCCAGAGCACCCTGCCTCAGTGTTCCTGGAAAGTCCCAGCTGACAGGAAACTGAAAGAGGGTGTGTGTGTGTGGGGGGGGGGGAAACAGAGCGCAAACAAGTTACAAAATCTTGAACTTTCCTGTGTTTAGATTTCTGGCATGCTCTAATATAATATAAATCTTACTTTTTTTTTTTTTTTTTTTAAAAGGCATTGTCTCATCTCCTAACAGGGATTGAGAATAAACTTTGTATCCTCAGGGCAAACTTTTCCACATGTTTCATAGTGGAGAAAATCTGCAGTGCGTTCCATAGTAGGGCCTATGGAGGCTTTACTACTGACTCTGTCAGAGAACTCTCTGCCAGTCTGTATAGGAGCATACAAGAGCTAATTGGCTTTCTTTGGCATTTTGGACCCCTTTCAGTTCTCTCTTTTTGTAAAGAGATAAAGATGATGCTTACTGGCTTTTGGAAGATTGAGCCAGTATCATTTGATACAGGGCTGAAAGATAATAAGAGGAAATGAATTCTGGTTCTGGATAAAATGTTCACAATTCTAAGCAAAAGTATCACTTGCTTACTAAAATGAAGGCAGTGTTTATTAGGATAGAAGCATCTTAACTTCTAGCACTACAGTCAAGGCAGGCTCCCTACCTCACAGCCTCTTTTTCCCTACCATCTCCTGTATTAATGGGCTTATGGTTTAGTCAGGTAGGTGAGCCATCCAGCTGCCCTCACAGCTCTTGCCATGGGTTCAGAAGTTCCCTCTTCCTTAACAACAACTTGATGCTATTAAACATCTGCTGTTCCATGCCAATGAATCGTTAATGCAAACAAAGCTGTTGCTAAGCTGCTATTAACAGGTAAAGCCTAGAGGGATGGAAGAGTATTGCTGACAGGACTATACTACCCCAGCAAATGGGCCTGGCCTTATGCGAATTTGTTTTGTAGAATTTGGAGCCCTTTGTAATGTTTTTGGAGGACTGAATGCCACGTGAGGTTCTAGCTAGGTATCTAATCAGCATTCATTTTCCTGCTTATGTCAAGAAAATCTTTTTGTTTTAAAAGGTCCTTCCTGTTGCTTCAGAAGAATTGGAAGGTGAAAGGTAAGAGCTGTGCTACTTCAGAATACTGAAGTCTTACTTCCAGGCAGAGAGCTAAGTTCCCATAACTATACTGCTGCTAACTTTTTGCTCTATTAATGACAGCTCCAACCTGAAGAGAGGAGCTTACATTGGTGAAGAGGATTTTATTGCTACTCCAAATAAGATGGCCAGAATAGAGGAACCAAAAAGAGGTATTATTTTCTTCTTTCAAAGACTGAATTGTTGGAATGTTTGTCCATCATGATAGAGACATAGATGTGAGGTTAAAAAGAGTTATTTAAATTTATTTTGGAGTATATTTTAGCCTGATTTTTCTGACTTTGAGTATAGTAGTAATCACGTATATCAGGATGTAGTCAAATTCTCTAGATCTCTTGCGTTACGAGAATTCCTGGGTTTTGATTCCAGCTCAAACACTGATTGCCTCTAAACTTTGGTGAACTGCTTACCTATTCTATGTCTCTTCCTTTACACTGCCTCCATGGCAGACTGGGGGAGGGAATTCATCCCCTAATCCAGTACAAAATACTTTGGAAACAGTCTGTAGGACTCGGTGATTAATGCCGAGAGTTGGTTGTAGGTACAAAACTATTGCATCTATCACAGTGCTAGAAAATCAGCTGTTCCTAGTTGAGAGCCAGACTGAACGGTTTGTTTGTTTATTTTAAATCTGTTGTCAGCCTTTGCTATTCGATATGAAATTTGATGTTGTCATGCTGTCGTGAAAGACGAGGTCCCTTTTGTTGATTATGTAGAGGATTACCTGCATGGTGACAGTCATGTGGAAGGACCATGCCAAGCCAAGAATTAAACTTGTGCCTGTGACTAAAGTCAAAACTAGCAAGCCTAATCTTAATAGGCTGCATTTTTTTAGCCTAGATAAACCAATAAGGAAGGATAGGTTTGTGTGTGTGTGTCTGTGCTTTTTTGTTTTTATTTTTTAAGGATACGAGACCTCATGGTTTCTCTTACTGTGGCATGCCATAAAATGAGACCTATGGGATTATCCTTCTTTTGGCTGCTCTGTCGTCACACTTGTGCTGTAACTGAGAGGCTTTATGCTGTCCTTGTCTCTTAAATCTTTATCCACTAGCAGTAATTCATCAGGCCGCTGTGCTGGCCCGAGTTCACCTTGTTTGACTTAAATACCCCAATAATTGTTTTATGTCACAGGTGTGTCAAAGCTGTGGTTGATCAACCCTCATAAACAATCCAGGTTGCAATACTTGGCCGTTAGAAGATGGGATTAAAGACAGCAAAAGCTGTTCAAGTGCAAGCTTCCTTGCTCTTCTGGCTTATTTCTCAGTCTTAATGCAGTTGTTAACAAGGCTGGTGGTTACGTACAGTGACTGTCTGCCAAGCTTGAGAACTCCAGGGATGCTTACCTGATTGAGTTTCTTATTCTTTCTTTCCTTTTCTAACTAAATCTGCATTGTGTCAGCTGGAGCATATGACTGTTACTGGAACATGGCAAGGGAAAGTAGGAGAGATGAGACTGTGTAAGAGGAGTAGGGGAGTGTACCAATAAAGGATTAGAAATGAGAAGGTGGCATCTGTTGGACTGTATTATTGTGCAGTCTTATGGCAGGTGACCTGTGAGATAGGTAGAACCCTAGAGGCTCAAAGCTCTGTGTTTTGCTTTCTTCATTTGTGTTTCAAATATAGTCTTTTATGAAATAATAGAGAAAATATCCAATAGAGAAAAATGCGAAAGTCTTTTGACAATAAAGATGTTCAATGCATGAACATGCAGTATTTCTATGTGCAAAAAGTATGTTTCATGCTAGCCTAGCTATGCATGTTTCCTCTGACATCTTTAATGTATATTACTCCATACTTAGCCACTACTGTATACAGATCTTTGAGGAGCGATTGTGCAGTAAATTCATCTCTCTCATTTGTTTTCCAGTGTTGCTGTATGTCCGAAAAGAGTCGGAGGAAGTCTTTGATGCACTTATGCTGAAGACACCCTCTCTGAAAGGTTTAATGGAAGCTGTAAGTAATAAGGCTGTCTTACAGTCCTTGACTCTGGTTTAGGAAACAGTGACTGTGTAATCCCTGGCTATTCAGTTGTAATACACCAGGCAGTCATAGGAGCTAATAGGAAGATGTTTCCTGGCTTGGATCAGGCTTGAGTACTGGATACCTGAATTAGTCCAGAATGAATGTCTTTCCATACTGGAAACACAGGCTTCTAGGTTTGCTTGTCATGCGAGTTCTCTTTTGGCCAAATTGCATGAAAAGCTTTGTTTGTCTCTTCCTAGTTATGTCAAAAGCAGTCAGCAGACTCCTACTTTGACGGTCCCTCATATCAGAGATAAAACTTAAATTAGAAGATGGAATGATTTCCAGAATGGCTTCCGTGACTTGAGTTTATTTCAGTCTTTCCAAGCCTTGTTCAGGTGCCTGCCCCTCTCCCTTCCTAACTTGCCTGTAAAGAGCTCTTCTTTAAAGAAGAAAAGTCCCAGTTTCTCAGTGTGCTTGAAGGATTTTATATATCCTCATGCATATCCGTGAAATAGTCTCTGCTACTTGACTTCCAAAATAGCCTTCCGCTACCCCTGCTGCTGTAAGGCTACAAAGGAAATATAGAGCTTAACTCTGAGGAATGGTGTAATGTTTGGCACAAGTTCAAAATTGATGTTTCTGGCTGTCTCTTTCTGTGACTAATGCCTTGTCAAGGCTCGGAGGACAGAGGCTTTAGGGCTGTACAGCTGGGTATTGTTGGTAGCTTTGGGACCCAGAAATGGCTCTGAAACATGAGACTCTCCTAGGTGCGGGACTTTGGATTGCAAAGTTTTTTTAGATCGCTCTCTTCTAAAAACCTGGGTGAGGAATAAGAGGCAGAAGAGGATTTTATTGATGTGTAATTACTGGGAGCAGCTCCAGTAGCTGTGAGCTGTTACTGTTAGTGTGCTGAGGCATAAGGCTTTGCCAGCATGAGAAGGCTTGAGATGAGGACTACTGCAGGGAAGGAATGAAGGCCGTGGAAATCCTCCCTTTCCCTGTCCTTAAGTGAAACTGCAGCTTATTGTTTCACTCAGATTTCTTAAAGCAGGCAACGAAGAGATCGCAAACGTAGACAGGAGAGACCTCCTACACCTTTTTATTCTGAACCAACATATTGGTTTGGTGCTTGTTGTCAGTGTGACAGCAGTTTGCCAAAGCAAATCAGACCTAGGACACTGACCTTATGACTCTGGAGGTTTGTACAATCGAGGGCCACGTGTAGTGGCTGTGACTTCACAGAGAGGTCACTCTGCTGGGCAAGGGAGGCCTTTCTGATCTTTTTCTCTTTACCAGCAGAGTGCTTTCCTTGGTTGCTTTTTTTCCTATGTTGGCCGCTGTAGTGACTGGCTTGCACCTGATCCCTCTGACATTGAATTTAAAAATGGTTTTCAGTGAGCTAAAGAGCACGGAGAGCCAACAGAAAATGAGAACCAGGGTATAGGGTGGTCTTTTGTTCTTCTTTTTTTCTTTTTTAGGAGCATTTTGCAATATGAAAAGGCAGTGGCCAGGTTTAGAACACTTTTATTTTTATTTTTTATTGAAGTCAGCAGGCTCCACAGAGGATGGCTTCTCATCACTGTGCTTATATTATAGTTCAGGATTTAGTATGTACCTTAGGATGGAGCAGTTATTTTGATTTGCAGACCTTTCACTGTTCCTCTACAAAGTAGAAGGCGGTGCTAGCAGTCTCCTTGCTTCACAAATGCTTTCTTTTGTTCTAGATATCTGACAAGTACGATGTTCCTTTTGATAAAATAGGAAAAATCTTCAAAAAATGTAAAAAAGGGTGAGTATGTACCTATACAACAACAGTCTGAGAATAACTCCTTTTTTCAAGCCTCTAGACAAATCTGCTTTGTAATCCCTCCACACGCTTTACATGTGCAAATGCCTTTGTGTGCACACACATACACTAATGTGCTAATCCTGTTCCAGTGTAACTCACAGAGCAGAAGACAGAAAAGGTCCTAAAGAAACATGTAGTCTGATTTCCTGTATAAATACAGGCGACAGGACTTCTCCAAGTTAATTGCTATTTGAACCAGAGTTGAGCTTGTGAGAGGGGGAAGAGTCTGAACTCTAATCATCGTGGTTCTCTGAACTTGCTTCAGTTTTTTAGCCTTCTTTCCTGAAGCCCCTTTGTACAGGAAGTCCTTTAAGCAGCTTTGGAATATATATTGAAGAGCTGTACATTCAGAGCAGAATTACCAAACCAGCCTTACCAAATAGCTGCAAAGGCTTTGAATCGGTGGTAACTAAACCACCGCTAAGGAGAGCTTATCTTGGGGATGGTGTTGGGGTATGGACCCCTGCGAACCTTGCATATGCACACAGGGATCAGCAGCTTCACTGCAAGCTTTGCAGGATTTTGTGCTAATTATTTATAACCATCAAACTAACTAGTTCGGAGCTCCAAGGATTGTCTGAGTGCCTCCAGCTTCAAAAGCATTTCTGCCAGTTTGGAGCTCAGTCTCCCTCCCTGGTTCTAGAGCTAGACTTGATGCTTTCTGTCAGATCATGAAAGTAGCTGCAAGCCTTGATAGCTACTTACCCGAAGTAAGCCAGATCTGCTAGAAACTGATGGGTCAGAGAGATGGGTGAGCAGAGATCCTGAGTTACTGAGATTGACTGTAGCTCTGCTAATTTTTCTCATTTGGAACTTTAATATTTTCCCCCTTTATTTTCTTTTCCCAGAATTCTGGTCAACATGGATGATAACATTGTGAAGCACTATTCTAATGAAGATACTTTCCAGTTGCAGATTGAGGAAGTTGGAGGATCTTACAAGCTCACTCTCACTGAGATTTAAGATCATTGATCCTCTGTGGATTTTTAAACGAAGGTCTCAAGTGAACATTTTCCCATAATGTAGTATGTTGGGTAAAACACTAATCATCTGCTCCAGAAGAAAGCCAGGTGTTGACTTCTTCTGGGAATCAGAGCAGTGTTTTTGTTTAATACATTTGTTTCTGTTCTTTCCAAGGAACACTGTAATGCTCATGACCTTATTTGCACTTGAAATGAGCAAGCAAAGATCAGGAATTAAATAGAGAGCATGTATAAAACACTAGTAAATACTGGAGGGGGAAAAACCTCTGGATGGTGGCTTTTTAGAGTGGTGATATCTTATTTATCTATTCAGTATCCATGTTTGAGCCTGTCGTCAACTAATAACGTTTTATTGGACTATTTTCTGCTAGATACAGCTGCAAAACTACTACTTGATACTAGTAGGAATTGCATGCAGGTTGGAGAAAGACTTTACAATGTTTACTCTTGAACAGGGCAGATTGTTGAAATCACTTGGTTAATTTGGGGGGAATGTAAAACTGCCTTGCTTATGAAGAACCCGCCTTAGTAACTGTGTGAACTCGTCAGATGAAGCTATATTGTATATAAGTGCAATATATTTTTGAAGGTTTGTAAATGTGTACATACAAGTGATATATAATATATAAAAAATATGATGTTCATGTATATACGGTGAATATATACAATGAAGCCCATCTAAAAGGATGCCATATACAGAGAAAAACCAATATTTAATGTAGTTATTTAAAAACGGACAAACCCTTAACATGCACCAAAGGTGAGCACGCGCTTGTATGTTCAAAGAACGCACAGAGACCTACTTGTTCAGCATGTATTTTCCTACATGGAAGAAAAGGTACTGATTTTCTTCTAAACCCTTCTGTTCAGGCAGGTGATGGTAGTTCTGGCTTCTGCTAAGAGCTGCCAGTTTGAGTTCTGAAATGGCTGTGTTACTGCTACTCTTGGAGGTGGTCTGGGTGTCCAAGTCTGAGAGGATGGTCCCAAGAAGAGCATGTGCAGTTTCCTTGAAATCTCAGTACTCAAGGTTACTTGAAAACTCAATCTGACTCAGGGTCAGAAAGAAACTCGCGTGGATGGTGAATTACTGTGTAGCAGCATACTTCAGTCTCCTGCAAACTTTCCGTGGAGTCTAGCACAGCCGGCCACAGCAGCTCAGGCTAGGTGAACCCATGCGTTCCCGTGTGCAGGGTCCTAGGATGTCAACAACTTGACCTTTGAGAAAGGAAGGCCACATCCCAGTGCGGTAAGCCAAGCAGTAGCAGGGAAACGGGGGCTGTAAGCTGGCAAGGGCACTGTTCCTCGTGTACATCACAAGGCATCAAGCTGAGGGGGAGAGACCAAAAAAGGGCAGCTGGGAGCAGAAATCCTGAGTGTAGTCCCACTTGGCAACAGGGATTGCTGAAAACCTCAAAAACTGCCACTCTACCGTAGACTGTAAAATATTTACTCATCAGGTGTTTGTGCTTATGAAGCAGAGGCACTGTGTGATTAGTTGCAAGGGAGAGAGAGAGAGGTAAATGGCAACTCATCTCTAAGGCAAAACCTGAATCACAGGGTGGAATGTGACCATCACTTGCAGAGATAAGGATGAGTGCTGAGTCTGGTATCACTCACGTTTTCACTCAATGATCTTGGTAGTGGAAGAGGTTTATAAAACTTTCAGACAACGCAGAGCTGGGAAGAGCTGCATGCACATTGTGTAGGATGTGAATGATCTGGATAGGCTGGAGAAATGGTCCAGAAAAGCAGGATACAATTCGGAAAGGACAAATGTGGAGTCCTGCTTCCAGGAAGGAACAATCAGCACCAATGCAGGCTGAAAACCAACTGCCTTGGTTGCAGTCCTGCAGGAAAGGATCTGGAGGTGGTTGAATCATAACTGAATGTCAGTCAGCTATGTGATGCTGTTAGGGAGGAGGAGGCACATGCCACACTGAGTTGTATAAACAGGAGCATAGCCTGCAAAAAGTATAAGACTAGCCTTTTGCTCTACTTGGCATTACTAAGACCTCAGCTGGAATATTGTCCCCAGTTTTGAGCCCTGCCCTTCAAGCAGGGTGCAGGTCTATCTGATACCCCGGGAGAGTGGCCAGACTGCTTGGTACTCTAGAGAATGTGGCCTGTGAGGAAGGATTGGATGAGTTGTGTGGTGAGGCGTCGTCTTCAGAAGGGGAGACTGAAGAAAGCAAAGCCTTCAAATGTGTGAAAATGTTCTCCAAGTCCATTGCAAATAGAAGTAGTGGGCTTAAATTGCAGAAATTCAGGTTACACATTGAAAAGTGTTTTTTCTAGCAACAAGAGCAGGTTGCCTAGAGAGGCTGTGGAGTTTGACATCAGCAGTCCTTAGAGTCAGGCTGGATGAACGTATTTCTGGACTGTCACAGGTATAGTTGATTCTGCTTTGGTGCTGAGACTAGAAGTCCGCTTGAAATCCCTCCCCACACTTTTTTGATTTTTGCATGAATTATAGTATTCTAGGATCTGTATTTGGACCAATCCTGAGCTGGTTCATTCACCAGTCCATTCCCCCTCCCTCCCTCCTTCCCTCCCCCTCCGTTTCATTGCCGGCTCTGAGGCTTGCTGACATTCTGGGCACTGTGTGCTCTTCTGTTCGCTCTGTGATTAACTCCCTGGGCTGGCGTTGAGCAAATGCCGCATGATTACAGCGAGGACTGCGAGCGTGTGGAAGCAGCCTGTAGGTTTGAAACCTAAGGAGAGAAGTGAGCCTGTAGCTTCTCCTGCACAGCACTGGGGAGACTGTGCATGCAGATGCAATCCCATGTAGGAATCCACGATCTGCAGAGCAGGGCAGCAATTAGATATATACCAAGCTGATATGAACCTGCCATTTGGGCTTCCATTCATGAATTATGGGGAATAATCTTAACTATGGCAAGGGAATTTTTAAACATGATACATAGAAATACATATATATTTACACATTTTTATTGAAAAATGGAAGTTTTATTACAGAAACTTGGTCTAGGGTCAGGGAAGTAGATTTAGAGTTTCCATAGAGGTAGAATGGACACGAACATTATTTCTTCTTACTGTTTAATGAAGTATGTGAACTAAATTTGACAATTGTTTTCCACTATAAGATATTCTGGGACACGGGTCTTATAACAGTAGCAGCTATGTCATGTATGTTTTATGAAACTTGATTTTTTTGTTTTGCCTGCTGTTTTTAATTGAAAATGTATTTTAAACCAAGCTATTACATTTTATATGTTCATTTCTAATGATGAGTCTTTTATACAGTAAACACATTTTTTCCCTCCACCCCTCTTGGGTTTTTTTTCCTCCTTTGACTGACAGAGGATCTATAAAACAAAAAAAGTGATCTTGCTCACTGTCTTATGCAAAGTACAGAAACATTCCCAATAGGAGGCTGGCTGCTATTCCCTGATAAGAAATAATTAGTGTCAGACTCCATTTTTATTTCCTGCTTGACTTCAAGCTACCCACTGAATTTCTGTGTGTGTGTGTGGAAGCTGTGTGGCATTTTGTTTCACTAGAATTCTTCCCTTTGGTGTTGAAATAAAGTGGGGGGGGGGGGAGAGAGGGGGAGAAGGAAAAATTTACCAAAGAGGAAACCCATAAGTAAGCTCAAATGGGTAGTGAGTTTGTAGTGCCAGACAGTCTGTGCTGGCACTAGAGCTTAAATGAAAGCATTGGGACACTGCCTTCCAGTGCAGTAGCAGATGAGGTATCTAATGGCTGTGTGGGGAGAGAGTTGCAGGTGGTGGAGCTTGTGAACTGGCTTGGAGAGCAACAGATGCCAAGAGGGATGCGTGGCTGGATGCCTGTGTTGTCCCTGCAGACAGATAGCACTAAGACTGTGCAACATGGTGACAACCTTTACGGGTCTCTCCTTGAGATGTTTGCAGTGATTCCAGTCTCTGTCTCTGGTATGATATTATCTCCTGTAATCGCTAGCCTGTACAGCGGGAAGGATTGGTGCCTTCTGGGAGGAGCTGTGGGTAAATGACACTCCTCCTCCTGCCATCACCTATGGACTCATGGATGTTGACTTTACGGTGATGAGAACACCTGAATGAAGTCCAAACTAGTTTTTGAGGGTAATCCTATTGCTGCCTTTGCTCTAGTGTCTAAAGAGGCATTTGTCTTCTCTGTTGTTTGCTGTTCAGAAAATGTCTCAACAAGCCTTTTGTTTTAGTGCAGCTGTGACAGCCTTTGAACTCCATATATTCTTCAGCTGTGCCGTCACTCCTTCAGCTATCTTGAAATACCGCCACTGGCCTATCGTCTGTTCCTCAGACATCCTGTCTTGTGTAGGCAGGCCCAGGGCTCAGTGTGAAACAGCATAGGTGGCAGAATTGTCTTTGGACTAGAAAAATGCATGTAATATTCTAGTTCTTTGTGCAATGTGCACTCATGGAGCTTGTCTCCCGAGTGTAGCGAGATGCTGCAGGACCTCACCCAGCTCCACGTGTGTTGTCAGCCAGGCGGCAGTCGAGCACTGTAGTCATCTTCCCTGCTCTGAAGGTGAATCCTGGGATGCCCTGGGGGAGGTACAGGCAACGCGTTGAAGTGCTGAGCGATGCAGCATGCTTCATCTCCTGCGTTGGCACCCTTTAACAGATACCACAGCTGAGTGGTGGTTAGCCGACATACAGTCAGATTGCTGTAGCAGGGTGGTGCCTTGCAGAAAACTTCAGCGTGACCCTGGACCTGTTGCAGGTCATTTCTTGTGAGTTGTGAAATCGCAGCCAGCACTACCGCCTCTTTCCTGGGCACTTGAAAGCATCTTCTTCCAAAGGTGGTGTGGTGTGCGTGCATGTATGCTTACACAATCTCGCCTTCCTCCTCCTGCCACCTCATCATTCATTTTTTTTATTAATCAAGTGAATTAAAGGAAAATGTGTGTTTGAAGTAGCTCTTATCTGCAGAGGAGAATCACACTAGATCAAAGGTAAATTTCTAAAGATGCAACTTTGAACTCCCAAACCAGTCAGCCTCACAGGAAAATCTTGGTTATGTCCTTAGGGTGTGATTTGAGGCTCTAATATAACAAATACTCAGTTGAGCTTTTAAGATTTCATCTCTTCATATGGGAAATCTGAATTCTGCAGCAGTCTTCAGTTCCCACCAGGGGTCTTTTGTCTATTAAAATGAATTGCAAGAGATTTTCTTCAAGACTTTGCAAGAGCACAAAGCTTATATGCCCCTCTGTGTGGTTCGTGTTTATTTTTTCTTCAGCTAAATGAATTGGTCTAATAAAGTATGAGGTCTCCCCAAACAATTGTTTTGCTTTTTCTTCTTGGGCTATGCTACTTAGCACCCCCAGGGCTGCTTGTTCCTTGGTTGGATAGCTTTGCATAGTTCACGGAACCATGGAAGGCTTTTCTGGCTTTTTCCTTTTTGGATAGTTTTCAGTAGCTGCTGTGGCAGGTGCTGTTGCACTTTGCGATCTCTTGTTTGCGCAGGGCTATATTCCATTATCCCATCGATCCCTTCTCCTGTGCACACAGTCTCTGAATTGATGGCATGCCTGGTAGATTAAGTGTTATTTATTTTGCAATGTCTCAAATGTGTCCATCCTGCACGCTTCAGATACATGCACAAATATACCCGAGAAAGCAATCTGGTGAGCAGTGTCAACTGCATTAAATTGCAGTGCTCCTGCTGTATCACTGGTTCTCTTGGACAACATGCTGAGTAAATAGATGTGCCTGGCGTTGGCCTGCAGAGTGGCGAACTTGGCCTTTTGTTTGCTGGTCAGAGGCACGCGCAGGGCAGAGGCCCCCTCCAAGGGTGGAAGGAGAGTTTGGCTTCCAAGCCTCACAGCCGGCCCAGGCTGCCAGGGGCTGTGACACCCCAGGAAGAGCACAGGCTTTGGGCAGCAGGTGCCCTGATGTCCAAGTGTCAAAGCTGGGTCTCCGGTCACCTGGTTGTAGCTGCTGTCTGAGCAGTCCCCCTGAGGGAGATCACAACCTTCGGGGTGGCAGGGCCCAGGGCTGGCGTGGGGTGGACATGGTAGCTGAGGTGACACCTGAGCTCCGGGTGTCGTAGGCAGGGAGAGGTAGAGCACAGGACGGCTGCTGCAGCTGCATCGGTTGCTGGGAATTGGAGTGAAATCTGAAGGGGGGAAAGGAACAGGGTGTAGTGTTTCCCCAGCAATGGTGTTGAGTCCGTGTGTTCAGTTGCCTCCGAGGGGACACTCAAGTGTCAATCTCCAGCAGCTGAGAAAAGCCAGAAGGGCTCTGACTCCAGGTGACTGATCTATTTCTCACTGCATCACGAGACCTGCAGCCTTGCACCTCTCCCATTGCAAAGGCGCTGCTGGGTGCTCCCCGGCATGCAAGGGGAGGAGGTGGCAGGAGCCCTGGCCTCTGTAAAGCCGTTGAGGTTGCACCAGCGGTGGTGGGGCAAAGTGAGTACAGCCCTGCCTGAGCTGGCTTGCCTGCTCTGCAGTCAGGCACCTGCCCCAGGCAGAGCCCAGCTGCCAGCCCAGAGCTGTCAGCGGGCGAGCAGCTTCGTGCCTGCACGGATAAATGCCATGATGCAGCAGTTTTGGTGCATCAGTCACTGCTTGGCAAGTTGGCCGCAGATGTCCCAATCACCTAGCTGCTCCTCTGCGCCAGTGCCTGCGGGGTTGCTCCCTCTGTGTTATTCTCCTGAGAGCTGCATGGATTTGGTTGTGGCTGGGGCCTTGCCCTGGCAAGAGAGGCAGTCCCACGAGCTGCTGCTCGCAGGCGAAGCCATGTTGGGGTTCCAGCAGGAGACTCGCACTGTGGGAACAAGGCAGACCCCAGCAGTTCAGCCCTGCGTGCATCCTGCAGGCTGGAGCCTTGCTCTGCACTCGGTAAAGCTGCTCATCTAGGAGTCAGGGCAAGGAGGGGTTTGAGAGGGAAACTGAGGCAGAGGGAGCGGGAAAAGGTGCAGGGGGCCAGTGAGGACGAGCTTCAGTAAGGTCAGATGTGGAGAGGGTGGCTGGGAGGGCAGGAAGCGCAGCTGGAAGTGACTTTGGGGCTGGCAAGGCACCAAAAGCATAGCTCCTGCAGCCGGGCTGAACTCCCCCAGGCCTTGGGGCAGTCAGCCCTGTAAAAATCATACAACATTTTGGGTCAACACACAGGTTGATAAACTTTTTGGAGGTGGGTTTGTGATCCCTGAAGCTTTAGCATTAGCTGTCCTGCCCATCTGCCTGCCTCTGTGCAATGCTGGGACCAGCTGAGGTAACCAGCAAGTTGCCTGGAGCACAGGGAGAAAAGGAGAAGAAACCGTGAGCCACAGCCAGAGGATCTGTACCCCGGAGAACGGATCTCAGCCCACGATGGTTTTGGGATGTGGAGGAAAGAAGCAGGGAAATGCCGCAGATAAGGTTTGGTCGAGACCAGCTGTCTCTCCCTCAAGTGAAGAGAAGAGCTGTTTGGCAACCCTTGGGAAGCTGTGAGCGCTACAGCCGCCACGTCTCCTCTCTTCCTGGAGCGGTGACCTGGAAACCCGGCGAGGCTGGACTCTGTGGACAGTATCTGGGGTCAGGAGGGCTCGGGGCGACCCGAGGTAAGGCAGCTCCAGGGCACTGTTTCCGTGCCGCAGCACCCAGGGACCGCGGTGGCCGGGCACCGGCCGTGTATGGTCCTGCACCGCTCAGCCGGGCGGCACAGCCGGCTTTCTCCCAAGAGCTGGTGTGAAGCCACTTTTAATTTTATTCTGGTGAAGTTTGCTTGCTTTTTCTTTTTCAGTAAATAATTACATGAGCGTTGCAAACATTAATAAGTAAATAAAGTACAAGGGATCGCTCCGTGGTCAGCTCCGTAGGTCACGTCTCCGCAGTCATTGCTCTGTGACTCTTCTCCCATGAAAAGCTTTGCTTTTGAGTGCCGAGGAAAGCCTTTCCGCTGGCGACAGCTCGCTGTGGAGAGCCGGCATTGCGAGCACCGGGCCGAGGAGACGGCACGAGCCGCCGAGGGCCCGCACCCGCGTGGGCTGCTGACGGCGGCGTATCCAAAAACCAGGCCTCCCTCTCCCCCTCGCTGCTGCTCCTTGTGCTTAAAAACAAGCTCTTGGCTGCTTGTAGAAAGGGCTGGTCGAGACTTGCCACGTAAAAGGCCTCGGGTCCGGATAATGTGGGTAATTGTGTGGGACAAAAGGAGACAGTTATAAAGGCGGTGACAGCAAACATCGTAAAAGCTATTGCTTTTTGAATTGCCTCTTGCCTGCCAGGCTGCTCCCCCTTAATGGGACAGCAGCTCCCTACCGTTGTTTTGTCAGTGAGAAAACTGCAACCCGACCTCGCGCGTTTTTACGCCTGAGGGGCAGCGGGGAGGCCGAAGACGTTTACAGCGTCACTTTTGGATTTGGATTTTAAGAAGCTGAACAGAGGTGACGGTTTCGGCAAGCGAAGGGCCTAAAGGCGCGCGCGGTTCGAGGAGCCGCAGCTCTCCCCGGCGCGTCCGGCTGTGCCAGGCTGCTGCCGCAGGCCTGGGGCTCGCGCGCCGCCCGGCACACCGCGGCACGGCCGGGCTCAGGGGCGATCGCTCCCGAGCGATCGGTTTCTTTCCCTCTCGCGTGGCTGCTGCTCAGCCGTGGTGGCCGACCCGGTCCCTGCGGGATCCCTTCCGCCGGGCTGCTCGGCGCGGGCTCGCGCCGCTCTGGGGGGCGGTAATCAGACGGCTTCGTTTTCTCGCTGGGATGGGGCTCCCGTGTAATCATCTCCTCGGAGCCACGAGGATCCCCCCTCGTCTCGAGCGGAGCCGCTGCCTCTGCCTCCCTCCCGGGGCCACGGCCCGCGGGGGAGCCGCCAGCGTCGGCCCCGCTCTCCCCCCGGCGCGGGCAGCGGGCGCCACGGGGTCGCTCCCCGGCCTCCCCTCACCTTGGCCTGCGGGCAGGCAAGCGGTCCCGCGAGCGCGGCGCTGACCCTTGCTCTGCCGAGCTGCTTAATTCGCTGCGGCACGGCCGGCGCTGGCCGGGGCGCGTATCACGAGACGTGCAATTACCGCAGCCGGGCTACTGCCGCTCAAATATTTACAGCTGCTTTGCGTTGGGTTTTTGTTTTGCAGTCGTGCAGCAGCGCCTGTGGATGGGCCATCTCCGAAGCTGAAGCAATGCGTTTCCCGCTGCAAGGTGAGTGCGGCGGCTGAGCGCGGAGGAAGCGGGGCCGCCGGCACCTCCGTTCGGCCTCTGGGCCCGGCTGCGTTCGAGCCTCGCCGTGGCCAGAGGCATCCGCGGGAGCGCTCAGAGGCATTTTTTCTCCTGTGCTTTGCCCGCTCGGTTGGTGCTGGGTGTGCAATTATTTCTCCTCGGTTTCGCTAGCGGAGCCCGTGCTCCCGGTGCGACGGCCATGCGCAGCCGTGAGCGGGTTGCTGCAGAGCCGCCCATCTCCTGTTGAGCTCTACCAGGCCAGAAAACCCCCCAAAAACTGCTATGGGGAAACAGTGGAGAAGCACAATACTTTTTTTTTTTTTAGTATCTCTGGTAAAATGTCGCTCTTCCTTCCGCCCCAGATCAGCTCTCTTTGCTTTTGTACCCTGCGTATGGATTTTGGCAGGGAGGGTGTCGGACTTGCAGACGTGGCCAGTGTTTTCCCAGCGTGAGATGAAAGCGATCCTGATTGCGACTACCTCCAACAGAGCCCGGCGCCCGGCAGAGCCAGTGATTACAATCTGCCAAAGCCCGGTTTTGTACGTGTCCGTCCGAGTGGACAGATTTGGCCTCTCCGGGCTGGGAGGAGGGGAGGGAGAAAGAGTTCCTGCTGAAGTTGCAAAAATAATAATTTCCTCTTTGTCTTCACCAGGAAACAATCCTCGGGTGCCTCTCGACAGCCTTCGTTGTCCCTACCTCTGAGGAAGTCTAAAGCACCATGAATGTATAATTTAACCTGCCTGGTTTCCCCCCGCCGTTCCCAGCGGGCTGGCAGCGGGTGCCGGGGAGGGGGTCACCGCGCACGGGGCGAGGGGAGCCCGCTGCGGCGCCCCGCTCCTCCCCGCTCCTCGCCCCCCTCTCGCTCCCGCCTTGGCTGGTCAGCGAATTCGCCCCGTGAGCGCTGGTGGCGCTGGAGGCGTTGTCCTTCACTGTGCGTTTGTACAGCGCTTACGGCTAATCGGCACGGCGCTTCCAGAAGCTGCTGCAACGCACAAGTCAGTATTTCCAGGCAGGGCAGATGCTTTGGGCTGAGCAGTTGCCCCCAGCTCCCATCCATCAGCTAACGTGCCAGCTCCGAGGGACGCTCCCAACCGAGCCTCTGGCCTGTCGCTCTCAGGAAAAGCCTGCTAATCCAAGGAAAAGAAGTAGAAAGCATTAACACAGTGACTCAGCATCTCCTTCCCCTTAAGTTTATGTCTTCTGAGACAGTTTCCCGAATATCCCTCTTGCACTCTTGTCATAGCCCTTTGTGACATGACGCAGTAATGATAATTTAAGTATAGCCAGACTGTGTTACTGTTAGGAAGGCTGGTGATAAAGTCAGAGATCCCAGAAGGGCAGTAAGTGCTTATTGCTGTAAATAAAAAAGGGTGCTTTTTATTCACATTATTAGACATGGTTTTTTATAACACTTTCTTTTTCAATTGCTTAAAATAAGTATCTAGGCTGAATTTTTCCATGCTGCTGCTTTTCCTTAGGATGAATTTTTGAGAAAGTTTTAGCCAAAGCAGGAAAAAACCACGCAGAAAGAAGTCTCACCAACATTTTTAGAGGCTCTATTCCTATTCTGGATAATAGAATCCTCCCCAGCCTTGAGAGTTTGGGGAGGACAGGCCACATACATGCCTTGCACTATGCAATTCCAGCCATGTTTACACCGCATTACAAATGAAAAATCTCAATTCGCACCTGCCCAGTGGAAAAATACTATATGATTAGCCTTAAAATAAATATTTTTTAAAAGCATTAGAAAAGCATTAAAGACTCTCTCACACCTACATAAAAGGAAACTGGTTTTGGTTCAGGGAAACCCTAATTTAAGCAACTTTCTAACTTTGGAGAGCTTGATGTCTCTCTCTTGGTATCACCTTACACTTTGGTGAGGCAGTTTTGGTTGCTGCACAGATGTCCGCTCCTGCAGCAGCCTCCGCCACAGCAGTGTCCTGGCTGGATCTGCTTCTGCCCCATGGGGCGGGCTGCCTTGGGGGCTGATGAGCGCTGCACCCAGCGCACAGCCTTCTCCAGCGCCAGCATGGCATGGCATGGCACAGCATGGCACTGCTGGAGAGCCTCGGCACAGACCGCTGACTGGCAAAAGGCCCCCAAACAAGACAGGGGCTACAGGAGGGAGGTCGTTTAAGAGCCCACGAAGCTCTGGTGGAAGTCAGGTATGTTGACATGATGTACTTGGCCAAAATCCAAGGTAGACTTTTTGGTTTGGTCTGGAGAAGATTGGTGGGAGAATGTGGAAGAGAGAGGAGTCTTCGACTGTGGGAAAGGCAGGGGCAGAGGGAGGCATATGCTGTTCCCCGCAACCAGAGGCAGGGCTGGAAAGGTGAGGGCAAAGTGCCAGGCATCCATTGGGGAACATCTGGCATCTCCATCCCTGACGAAACCGGCTGGCAGACATCTTCTGGCAGTGGCTTAGGTGTAGCTGGCTGTGCTTTGGGCTGGGAAAGTGCGTCAGATGACCCCTAAAGTCCTTTTTAACCCTATATTCTATATTTTTTCCTTGTTATGTCACTATTCTCCTCTTCCTGCCTTAATATTTTCCTAGGCTTCTCCTGAATGCTGTGAAAGTAAAGAATGTTTAGCTCTAGAGGTGGCCACTTTTCAGCAACAGGCAAACTGAGTATATGTATAAAGCTAGCAAGTGCTCCTGGTATCACCAAGAGCACTTGGTCTTTGTCTTGAAACTTCATCTCCTAGGTCTGTGCAATTACATGGGAACTGAAGCCTCCTTTATCATTTTTAAAATGAAAACGTTGAGTCTCCCTTCCTTCAGGATGGGAGAGAAAAGTCAGGAAATGTCTCAACAGGAAGATAAGTGAAGAAAATTGTTGCACTTTTAATTCTAGAAGATGATCATGACCCTTTGCATTTTTCTCAGGTTTGTCTTCTAATTATTTAATGCTTTGCGTTAATGATACTGTTCAACGCTATCAAGTTTTGCAATATTTAATTTCTTGGCAGAATTTGTAAATGTCTCTGAATCATCATACTCTGAAAATTCTCTCTGAGATCTTCAAAGTTTTCTTCATGTTGTATTTACATACATCCATCACCCTGTTGCTAATCAAAGGTACACCTCAAGCCTTTTGAAAAGTGTATTAAAGCTCCTTGACAACAGAGCTCAGGCAGACATAATACAGCATAACAGACCATGTGAATGCCATAAAATGCAGAGATAACAGGTGAAACCCTGGCCCTACCAACAGGCCACAGAAAACCTACTGGGTGCAGTGGGATTGGGATTTCTTGCATAGGTGAAGGGAGAAGGAGCATCTGTTCTGACACTAATAAAGCTGGGAAAAAGTAGGCAAGCTTTCAGCCAGGCAAGTCTTCCTTTAGTTCTGAAACAGAAGCACCAAATTTCAGGTTACATACAGGCTATTCAAAGTTTTGCTTAATTCTGTTACCTGCTTAGACAGCGAAGAGAAAATGAGGGGTGGCACTTGTGAAGCAGAAGAAGGTGCTAGCAAAGGAGGGAGGTGATTAATTCGTTACTCCACATAGGAGCAATAACTAGGTTGCTAATTATCAGCTGTGAAACATAGAGGAGTGGTCTGGGATGGCGTGTGGGGAAGATTGTAAGGTGTTGTGAAAGTAGTGTTTCTCCTGCATCTGTGAGGTTTCATATCTAGCAGAATTACGAATGCTTGTCCTCAGGCTGGTCTTGTGAAGGTATTTGGTAGGTATCCCTGAAGAAATGGAGAGACAGAGTAGTGATTTTTGTTGTAAGTACATAAATAAAAGATACTGTTTTCCCCCACTGGTAGCCATATGTCTTTGTCCTTTACCATTTCCCTCTGCAAGTTCATTCTGGTGGTTTGCTTTTGTTTACGTCATTTCCATTAGAGAGTTCAGGGCGTGAGGTTTAGCCCCATTGGGCTCAGGTCTTGCCCCATTGCAGTTGGGTGCTGAATGCTAGTGTGGCTGCCGGGGTGAGCTGAACCGGGGCGAGGATGGGGCTGCCCGGGGGCTGAAAAGGGGCAAGAGCACCGAGAAGGAAGAGGTGGCATCCAAGGCTAGTGGTCGGCACTGAGAAAGCCGAAAGGGGAGAGTCACAGAAAGGGACAAAGAGAGTGACTAGGATTGAGGCTTGAGCCTAACTGGGAAGAACGATGGGGAAGGAATAAGGGTGCTCTCTTCCTTGAAGATGAGATGAGGAACTTGAACATGGGATGGAAAGAGAGAAGATCAGCAGCAGGATAGTTACGTTAAGTGTTACAGCTTAGTGCCCAGATGCCACGTTGTGAGCCCCACCCTCATCCCTGCACATATCCTCGCAGTTTCGAGTCAGCCTTAGAGGATAAATTCTTGTGCAGCCCATTGATATGTCTTTACTAAGCTGAAGAAATCTCTGTTGAGTGATAGGAGATATCCCCTTGCTGACATCCTGGAGCTTAGCCATCTTCCAGTAAGCTGAAAAATTTTATACTCCTGCCACCATAAATTTGATCCAGTGTCCAAGCCATAGAGTTTGCAGCCAAGGTCAAGCTTTCCTGGAGGTCAAAAGAGCTTGGATCTCAGTGTTTTGGTCTGGACAAGTCACTTATGCTACTTTCCTCTTCCCAGCTTTCCATTTCTTAGGCTAAAATGCAAAGTGCTAAGAAAAGGACTTGGTACTGAATACAATATTAACCAGTTTTACTTGCAAATCTTATTAAAACAAACCTAAGGAAGCTGGAAAAGATGAAAGCAATCCTGGAGTCAAAACAGCCCAAGCAACTGGAGTGGAGTAAGCCATCAAGTGGGAAATAGCTTATTTCATAACTGGCAACTTGTTCAAAGTTATTGCACTTTCTCCTTTTGGCAACATCCCAGCAGCAGTGGGAAGTCCATGGTGCAGTGAAGAGATTTTACTGTATTCAGGAGCTGCATTACATTCTTTAACAAAAAGCACCATCAAATTTTACAGAGAAGGATAAAGACAACAAGCAAGTTGATAGGATAGAAAATCTAGAGTAAAAAGAGTCCTAAGTGTCAGATCCCATGTGTTAGTTTGAGATCACTGGATACATCCCATGTGCCATGTGTACCAGCCAGGTACACTCCTATGTATTCACACAACTTTGATGCTGCTGAGGGTTCAGCTTGGCAACCTGAGACTCTGCCTAAGTCCTAGACACTGTAAATATTGTGTTAAATGAACATGTTAAATGTTGTGTTAAATGGATAGTCGATCCTCCCCCTACCCACACACTTCCCAGCTCCCCGCGAGACCTGCTGAAAGCAGTGGAAAGCTTTGACTTGTTGCCAAATGTTTCTTCTGCATAGCTAGTGGTCTCTGCAAGGACTTGCTGTTAATTACTGCTTATTTGTTTGTAAGGCCAGCAGGAGTGTCGTAGGATAATTATTATTTAGCCCTCTTTTTCCTTTCCTTTTTCTGCTCTCTGCCGTCAGGAGAGACTGTGACACTGATCACCGAGTATTTACATTGAGCTGTGCCAGGTAGTTATACTCTGTCATCATACTGGCTCTGGTGGCACTGAAGGAACGTGACTGAAGGAGGGGTTTGCTTCTGTAGCTTGAAAGCATTGTGAAAGTATCAATGAGTAAAGCCTTGCAGAAGTTCAGGGAAGCAGGAACATGTAAAATACTTCACCTGTTTAACAGAGGAGGAAAGTCAGACCATTTTGAGTATTAGGGCTGACATGCATGGGGTTTATGAAATGCAGCTTTTGGCACTAGTTAATGCCTTGCCTCTGTCCTCGTCAGGTGTCTTGGAGGACCTGAATACGCCTCGATAAGGCTTGAGGTGTCTATGGTAGTCTCCAGCTGTAAGATAGTAAGCGAGCTGACCTAGCCTGAGGCAAGGCAGCAGAAGCGAAGGCGCAGGATGCTTGCGGTCGCAAGACTACACACAGGCCCCTAACATGTGCCCCTTCCCCGCTGATCTTGTGGCCGCGCTGCAGTAATTCCCCAAAAGGTAATTTTAACTTGTCAAAAATGATGTCCGTTAAATGGACTGCATCTGCCTGCCTGTCTGTGGTGGGTGATCTGTGCTCTGTTGTGGATTTGCTCTATCGCAGTGATACAGTGTGATGTTGACCAGAGGTTCCCCACTCCTCGAGCGGGAGGGAGTCTAGTCTGGCTCTGCGTAAGCCTGGAGTGCCCTAGCTGGAGGGCAGAGCAGCTCCAAAAAGCTTTGCTGGGTTATGTCGGGCTACACTTAAGACACTGTAAGCTGTGGCTGTATCTAGACCTCCTACCACAGTGTCTGAGCTTGTGAGAGCAAGGAAGCATCTGAAGTAGTTGTTCTCTGGGGCTGATGGACTTTAGTGACCTACAAAGTCAGTGGAGAGAAAATGTCACGGCATCGAAATTCAGTCTGTGTAGTGTGGGTCACCAGTGGTGCTCTCCAGGGGCTAAACAAGGAGTTTGGGTCTGGCAGCCCAGGGTAGTAAGTGATGCGAAGATACCTTGTAATGCTAACAGCGCTTCAGAAGGAATTTACTTGCAATCTGATACCACATACTAGTGGCATAAGGAAAGGATTTGGAAAACATACCCTCAAACAGAAAAGCCATCTATTTCAAAGCATTACTGGAAAAATATAGTTCATATTAATTTGTTACTAAAATCCTAGCAGTCAGAAGTGACGTGGCCTCCTTCCAGGCCCCTGAAGTAGAACTTGTCTGGCATCAAGTCCGGATCAAGCCCCTCTGCAGATGCTGCACTGGGTAATGTCACTTCTGGCCTGACCCCTTTCTTGGGACACCGCCATGCCGAGTGTCACACACATATCTGCACGGCCGAGAATCCCCAGCCTGCTGACTTCAGGCCTGAAGCCTGCCGGCCATCAGGCGTAGCCTCCCCTTCCTGAGAAGACAGCTGCTGTCCCCAGGTTCTCCTATGTTTGGCAGCTGCTGCCTCCTTCGAGCTGACCTTTTCCTCAGTTTTGAGTTGTATACGGACTGGATTTACTCTGGTAGTGTTTACAGGAATTGCATGTTGTGGCTGACCTCAGGGTCCTTTATTTGTAATTCCCTCCATCTCTCTGTGTGTGGAAAGCTTAGCTGGGCAGCGACAGAGCTGCTCAACACCATGCATGCAGGAGAGCGTGTTTTCCCTGGTTCAGCTCGCAGATGTAGTCTCTTGCTTGCGGAGTAGCGCAGCATAAGTTTCCTGCAAATGTGAGGAAGACAGAGAGCGCTATTTGGTGGCTTTAGGGAAGCATATTTAAGTATCAAAGCAAAGCAAAAAGCCAAACGGTGCTGACTAGGACTGGCGTTTGTGCAGTGCTGGAATTGCTTATTAAGAATTACTGTGTTATTATGAGACAGGCTGTTCACTTGTTGAGGGCCAGACTTAACAAACCAAGCAAATTAAGAAGCTAAGTCAAGGCGATTAATATGGTAGCACTACTCTAATAATGATTATAAGCATAATTGGCAGATTACAAGTGTAATCAGATTTGTACGCGTAAAGCTACGTATTGTTTCAAACGTGTTGTTCTGAGAAATCAGCTAACTAATGACCGGAGTGAGAAGGCCCTCCGGGGAATCTTGGGAGCCTGATGCACATGGTATGGGCAGACGCAGCCACTGTCCTGCAGCTGGGACAAACCCAGCCAGTCTGAATGTTTAGCAGGAAATGACAAGATATGGACTGGCTTTCTAAGACGAGCCTTTCTTAGGAAGATTGGAAAAAGGTCTAGCAAGTACCGTCTAAGGCACACTGTGCAAAGCTCTGCAATGTAACTTTGGTTGATTTCTGTGCTGTGTTGTTACAGCTGGTAGGGGACCATGTGAATTCCCTCTCCCAAAAACCAAATGCATCCAAAAAGACTATAAAGCTGGCACCAGAGTCTGATGGACACAGAGGACACGTTGAACCCTAATGCCCTACCCCAAGTACCTCCTGCTGCCTCCCATAACAGAGATAAGGGTGGGGGGCTTGAGAGAAGCTCCCCCCCCCCAAGATATTTTGTTCTCTCATGCTATGATGAGCCTGGACCAAGGGGGAGGAGAGACTTCTGCTCAGATGTACTTATAAGGCCTGGAGGCATTAACAGAGATCATGTGTCCTGCACATCCGCAACCAGGACAAGGCTGAGCTGTGATCAGTTTTCCTTCTCAGCTAAAGCCAGTCTCTTTTTTTTTTTTTTTTTAATGTTTTCCCTAGGGGCTCTCTTGTCTCTTGCGTTCTCAGGTGTCTCTGACAACACTGAGGCCGTGAATTACTTTTGCTCTGGGCAGCCTTCGTGGACTCCTAGATGGGAAAGCCAAATAGGACTGCAATCTCCCTTCTGCAGTTGCTGTTATTTATTCCCATCAGCCTCAGAGGCAAGTACAGGAAGGCTCAGACGGCATGTAGTTTATAGCCAGCTGCCACAGAGCATGCCTGGCTGATGCCCCGTGCTGTCTCTCTCTCACCGTAAATCAGTGTGACCCTTTTTGATCCTTGTACCCCAGCCCAGAGCTCCACCCGGTCAACATCCAAGCATCTGCAGTGGAGCAATCAGCTTGGTGTGTGATCTCATTTCCCTTCTAACCCCAAGTCCTGTTCAATGTTAGAGAGCTGAGCTGGTTCAAAATGTTCCAGTTTTGGGGAAGGGGCTGGAGGGGGGATGCTGGGGAAGAAAGAGGTGGAAAGCAGGCTTCATGTACTGCTCCTGCATCTATGCCCGTGGGAGGGATGAGGCTGACAACTGGTATTTCTTGGAGATTCCCCCCCCACACCCTCTGCCACAGCCAGCCTAATCCTTGCCTCCAGCAATGGCAGATGGCTAGATGCTGAGCTCCTAAAGCTGGAAGCAGAGATGAGGCGGCGTGGAGGAGCCGACCAGCCAGCAGTGCTTCCTGCCAGGAGAGCTGCAGGTAAAGCAAGCCTAGGGCTTTGCTGCCCAGGGCAGCTGAGCTCCTCCCTGCACTCCCTCACCTGCAGCTGTTCCCAGCCCTGGCTGAGCCTAGAGCTCGATGTGCCCACGAGAGTATCAGAGCGTAGCCAGGAGGGCTGAACCAAGGTGTGCTAGATCATACCTGGCAGGCGTGTTGTACATGCCGTCCAGGCAGGAGCAGGTTTGTCTGAATTCACATGTACTTATATTTCTCAAGAAAACTCTGGCAGGACAGGACCAGTGTCTAGGGGAAAGCAGCACACTGCGAGACTCCAGGGGAAAGAAATTCAGAGTAAACAACATCGCTTGTACTTGGGAAGAGGAAATAGCACAGCTACAAAACAAAAGAGTCATAGCCCAGAATTAGAACCTAAGTTTATTTTACATTAGTTGCCTTGCTAGATCTTTTTAACATCCTCAAATACCATAGCAGCAGAGTGGAAGTGCATACCCCAACTCTTACTCTGACATAAGGATGTGTCCATGACGTGAAAAAATGTGGGGATTCCTTGTTCTTGTTATATAAATAGTGTAAAACTAAATGGGAAAGTGCCTTTGAAGGGGGAATTAGGATCTCCTCCATACAAAGGGAACTTTGCAGCAGCAAGGAAGTGCAAGCAACCACCAGTTAGGAGAAAAAGCAGAAAGTCACTTTCACCAGCCCAACAAGTTGGGATACTTTATCTAACAGTATGAGGTATGTTCTGCTTCTGAGCAATGAGGTGGAGCAGGCTGAGTCATTTGTGACCAGCAATGCTGGTACTTGAGATATATAATAAGAACAAGAATCTCAGTTTTGCACAAGGAGCATTTGGAGAGGTCAGTTGCTGAGTCGGCAGTTAGCTGTTAGCGCCTGTGAGGTGGTGGGAGCGGTGTTTAGCCAGCCCCTATCTCAGGTAGCCAGCTCCAGGTCCTTGGCTAGTCAAGGATGGGAGATGGACACGGTCTAGGGGGTCTCACCACCTAAGAAAATAATCCCTACCTATCTATATCTCAGTTGATCTTTCCCCTTTTCCTTCTCCCTCCCCACCTAGGATTGTACATTGCTCTTTCTGGTGCTTTTGCTGACTAGTACACGGATTTAAACTGCTAAATGACTCACTTGCTACTCACTGTCATCAAAAAAACCAAAGGCGCATAAGAACATAGGCAGCTTTTGTTTATTCAGCCCTTAATAGAAAACATGTTTGTTTGTCAGCAATGATATCATATACTTGATTGCACCCATTTGATATGTAGCTAATTCCTAGAGCACTGTGTTAGTTCAACATTACATATATGCAGGGCACTCTGGCAATATAATCATTAGTCATATGGTTTAAGTACAAGCATTCTGGGAACATGGTTCATAGTTACGTCCATTAGCATGCGTACAAATAACAAACCGACACTGCAAACCTCTGGCTGACAGAATCTCCCAGCAGGGGACAGTTTCCTCCCTCATGGGCTCAAGCATTTCCTCAGCCAGTTTTCTGCCCAGAGGCCATCTAACTCAGTCTGTCGTCAGGGTCAAGCAACAAGTGCTTCTGAGGCAGGCTCTGCCTGCCTTGCTGCCTTCAGCGCCTGATCCGGCGGCACTCCTCCTGCCTCCTGGCTAGTCACATTCCCAGACCAAATCCATCCCTGCCCTCGAGCTTTTTATCTGGCCTCTGTGAAATCCCATAAATCCTGTGACCAGTTACTGCCCGTGTTTGCAAGCAGTCTCCTCCCCAGTTAGCGCTTTCCTTTGTTTTGGCTGTTGTTAAACAGAGATGTGTCCTTGTTCCCGTGTTTGAGGGGTGCTACAGGTTTACCCAGGGGATGTGCAGGCTTAGTCACAGCCTACCAGGAAGCGGGTGGTGTTAGAAGAGGGCCTAGGTAGCTGGGCGCGATGGCAACATTGAGTGAGAGCATACCCCAACAACCTCTGAGGGAGCATGGGGTGGCTCAGCTGCAAACAACATGTTTTAAAAAGCATTGTTATTTTGCCCACCAAACAGTCCTAGATAGTTAAAAGAGGTAAGAGGTGGCAGGTGAGCGCAGATGGAGACCAGGCAAAGATATGCCAAGACACCAGGACCGGAGATACGAGTAGGAACAGTATAGTGCAGAGAAACTAGAAAAAAGTGATAACACAGCTAGGCGCCAGACTAGTGAGGCATTTATTTGTAAATGTAATGGATTAATGATTGTACCTGGGTTCTGATGTCAGTGCAGTATAAAAGCTGGCCTTTCGCAGGGAGGATCTTTACACAGTAAAATTCACGGTAGCCTTAACAAGTTTATCTTATGCCTGCATGGAGGGGACAAGATTGTCTGGCAATCAGAACTGACCTGAGTACACCAAGAGCTAGTCTCATGTTCTCAGACAGAGCCTGATGTCAGGAAAACCATCTAATAGGAAATAGCAAGCAAAAATCTGTATGGAGGGTACAAGCATAGATAGCTCAGCTTTTGCCTTTTGCTCTTCTGCTCTTGCAGATCCTCTGAATCCAGGGTCTCTCCTCAGTGAGAGGTAGGGGAGGACATGCACGCCTATCATCTCGGCACCTGGAGAACAATATTCTTGAGCCATCTTCAGGAAACGTCTGAAGGCAAACAGCTAGGATGTCTAGATTCAGGAGGGTGAGAGTAAAGTCTTAACTTTATGTTTGGTGCCCAGTCGTCTGAACATGGCCCTCTCAACTATTCCCCTCTCCTCAGCATAAATTCTGCTTACTTTTGCCAGAGTAAGTCCTTGCAGGCCTACTGCCTCTCCTGGGATGTAGGGCTTTCCTCAGACCCCTTGTGTTTTCCATTTTCAATGACAGGTGTTAACTGCAAGCCAGGATAACTACTTCTTACATGGATCTTCCTTATTTTTAATGTTTTGCCAGGAGAGGGTTGAGCAGAGAGAGGGCAGTTCTCTTTGCAAGGCTGCGGAAGGGAAGGGTGGAGAAAGTGGGAGAGGAGGAGAGAAGCTGTAGGAAGGAAAAAGCACAGCAGGGAAATGTGGAGGGATGAGTTCAGTGGGAAAACCAAGGGAAGCAGCAGGAAGTGAAGTACACGTGAGTAGGACGGGAAGGAAGTCATTAGTAGCAGAGCTGGGATATATAGCAGGGTCAGAGCAGCAGTCGGGGCAGAGGGAATCAAAAAAACGCCAATAAGGCACCAGCCTAGCAGAGCGGAAGCAGTAAAATGGACACTTGTTTAAAGGTCAGCTGGGGTTACAGACACGATCCAAGAGACAGTAACTTTTCATTTTGGAACAAGATCTGGGATGCCACGGCCTTTGCCAGACAGATAAGAAAGGCCTATGCCCAAAAAGGAGTGTTGGGAGAGTCCTTTGAATATGATTACTACTGTAATCTCAGGCTATCAAACATGATGAGGAAGAGAAAGTTGTATGTTTGACCTGTGCACAAGGCTTCTCTGACACCAGCTCAGTAATCCAGAAGCCCTCCAAGAAATGTGAAGGAGTAGAACATGCTAGGATCTGAAATCCCATTTGGTGTCAAGACCTCTCGTGAGTTGCCCTGCTGTGGCCATATGAGAATACATTAGGAGGAATCAGCCACCTCTTCTGAACGCTGGCCAAGTGCCAGTGAAGAGATAACTAAAGACAGCTTAAAATCCTGTGATAAAACAAATCAGCCCATTCACCTTTTAGGCAGGAGTGAAATGAGAAATATTCACTCATAAAATAAAAGATGAGGGGCCACGCTTACCTCTCCCGTCAGCAGGAGTCCTCAGGGGCACCCTGCCACTTTATACCTCAGTGGTGTCTTGTGATTCACAGACATTGAAGGTGGTTTTCCTCTCTGATAACACTGTGGTCTAAAAGTTGCCCAGACATAATCTAGTGACCTCAGTTTTCCCTTTATCACTGGAGAGCAGCAGGCGTACGGAGAGCGAGGTTCATTCCATGGTGGGATGAATCACCAAATGAATGAAACCAGGGAGGGAAGTTGGGATTGGAGTATGCAGGACCAGTTCTTTCATGAGTAGCATGCTACAAGATTGGCTCAGCTAGCTCCCTTTACAAGACCATGATCTATTGATCTACTGCTTACCCAGGCTGCGTTCCACAAAGACACTCTCCTGATATACACCCATATTTCTCATCACCTCACATAGGCAGCATTTCCAGGGATCACAGGGAGACTACATGCTCCGTAAGTGGAAGAGCTGCACCTGGAGGTTTCACGTGTGTAAGTGCGACCTCGCCTGAATGCCCTGTGTGGTGGTGATAACCAGGCGCGGTGGGAGATCTCTCCCCGAGGCGAGGGCGAGACATTATGCCTGCCCTCACCACTCTGTGGCTACTGTGGTGTTGAGGACAAGTTCCCAATATTTCATCTCTTACAGCATGGTTTGACTCTGAGAATATGGTTAAACTGTTTTGCTTTAAGTCTGGACTTTGAAATGCATGCAGGGCTTAATCTAAGAGGGACCTGGTGGGAGATATTCCTCTGAAATCTGTCTTCTTACTGAGGAGATGTGATGTCACATGCAGCAAAGAGCTGGGTATAACAACCTTTCACTTGTATACACTGACCTTCATCAGGCTCCTATTTATAGCCTGATGAAGCCTCCTACTTGTTAGTAGCACATGTGGACCTCATTGGGGCTTGGAGCCCTGCTGTGCTTTGATGCTGTACAAATAGGCAGGTGAATATGGACAACATCCTAAAGAATCTGGTATTGTAGGTGTGACAAGATCTTCACGCTGACTGCTAGGATAGCATTACAAATTCCACGTGCAAGGCCACCTCTGGGTACAGCAAGTCTGGTAAAAGGCTGTGTGGTATTTGTCACCTGTAGCAGTAAGCGTGAATGATGTCCACTGTTGCTGAAGTCAGTCTCCAGTCATACAGGACGTCTTCCCAGCACCCTAACGCTGCATAAAAACACTTCAGAGTTAATAAAATGTGAAAGATGATTCATGATGAAATGCATTTTTGCACATAGGCTTGACACATGCTCAAGCAAGTCGTGAGATGACCAAAAGAAAGGAACATCCATCAACGTTGCTAATGCTTTAATATACTGTGTGTCAGAAAATATGCTTGGGTTTAGGTAACAGTAATATCGAGGTCAACAGAAAAGGGAAAAAGATGAAGCCATGCATTTATGCAGAGCAATAAATAAATAGTATTCCATTTTTATATTTGCTGAACTTCAAGAAATAAGTATTTGAATCCATCTTCCATTGTCACTAAAAGAAGATCAGAACACAAATAACAGCAGTGGAAAAAACAGGTGGTACATTAGAGTGAGCAGATGGTACTCTATTGTGTCATACTTATTATTGTCGTTCAATTTATTATTTCTATTATGGTGGGTCTCCGGAGGCTCCTTACCTGTAATCAATATTGGTATTTTTTTTTTTAAATTCAGTAAACATTATGTTTCGCATACTCTGAAAAAATCTGTTTGAATGGTGATTTCTCTCCGTAGTTCTGCCAGGTGCCAAGAATGTTTGATGCAGTCAATATTTTTTTCAGGTAGAAACATGTTTTTGGAAATTGGTAGCATGTGTTTTTTCCGTAAGCATCCAGGGTCCAAAACAAAGTGCAAAACAGTTTGCGTGACTGTTTTCTTTTAACACTTTCTTTTTGCTATAACCTGGCCATGTTTCCTTATGATATCCTGGCTGCTTCCCCATTGCTTGGACACTGTGCTCAAACCACTCATCTGTGTACTTAAAGCTTAATCTGTTTGTGAAACTGAATACTCTGCCCTACAAAAGATGCAGGCAAGGAAGAAGCAAACTTTTATGTTTACTAGTTTGGGATGGATGAAGGGGCAGTATTTTTCCGTCCTCTGTGTGGGCAAGGGTTGCTCTTTCACAGCCTGTCCCTGTCAGTGACCATGTACACAGTTTGCTCATAAGGACTGGGGCTCACCGCTCAGTAGGCAGCAGGGGGATTTGCTGTGTTATTTGATATCCCGCCGTGATGAACTAGGTCTCCCTTTCAGCAGCTGTCCCAAATACAGCAGGACAGTGTGGACAGACTATGCATTCCTATTCTTGTTCTCTTTTATGTACTGCTTAGCTTTTTGTTGGCCTCTTTCAGCACATTTGTAGCACATCCTTTCAGCTCTATGTTGTTGCCGGCTATGCTGATATCTGTAAATACAGGAAAAGTTAAACAATGGGAGAATACTGAATGGTCTCTACAGCTTCATCTGTTAGCTCTCTACGAAAGCAAACAATCAGTCAAAATGTTGTTCACACAGACCCTAGCTATCAAGCTGGACCAAAGTCCATGTAAAATACGGTGCATTTAGATTTGATTTTGCATTCAAATTTTATTCTAATGAGAAACATTCCTGTTGGTCTGTCTGCTCCCCCCCCCCCCACTTTTTTCCCCCTATTCTTCATGGATATCCCTTATATAACTCTACAACGGCCTTCTGTAAGTCTACAATTTCCACCGAGGCTGGCGTGTTCGCTCCCTAAGTGAATTTCTTCTGTCCTCCTCCCCACAGTCAGAGTTGCTACCAGCTGTTTCCATCAGTTAATATTATGCACAACCTTACAGATTGTTTCACTGGTTTGGCAGTGGGTGACTTCTCCGTTGGCTGGCATTTCAGGCGATTAAGCATATTTCTTGTCAATCCAGAGCCACAATGGCTCTCAGGTTGCTCCATCCCTACCGTATGCAGAGGAGGAGGGAAAATGATGGGAGAGACACATCTACACATCTACCAAATCTTTTGTTTCTTCGGATGTATTTTCTTATCTCTGCTGTATGAGAGTTCTGACTGTGCTTATACGTATTTTTTTAAACCTCCCTATCAGTTATGCTATATATATTTGCTACACTAGTCTTCTGCTGTATTCAGCCAGGCCAAATGCTGCTGCCAAATTGCGCTCTCTAACCCTAAAGATACACCCAAGACAACTGCTTTGGTCTATTTTTGGTCTGCTGGTAAACATTAAGAACAGAGTCTGAGCCCATAATCTTCTGCTCTCTTGATTTGTGTTGCTTATTGTAGTCCCCTTTATAATTATCTGCAACAGGGGAATGGGGGAGAGCTGCCCATGGTTGTTTTCAGATTATAGTTTTAAATATTTTCCCTCCTACTTGCATGCAATGTTTGATTCTTCTGTTGTCTTCCCTGCCTTTCTAAAGGATAAGATAACTGGAGCAGAGCTTTCTGAACCCTCCATTGAAGGAACTTACATCTGCCCATTCCTGTATCAGAACAAGGACATTGTCTATCTTTGACAAAGAAAGCTTTTCTCTGAAATATTTGCAAATGGTTTGAGCTAAATGGGCCTTTATAAAACCGAATGGTACTCAAGAGGGTCAAATCCTGAGGATAATGGAGCACTAGCAAGCATGCAGGGGCAGGCTGGCAGAGGAAAACTCTGGTGGGCTGGGCCCTGTGGTCACTGCCACAGCTAGGTATTGCAGGAGCACCAGGGTCCTGCCACCATCCTCTTTTTGTTTCAGGCATGTACTTTTGCAGACTCACCCAAGCTTTTCAAAAAGGAGTATTGAGGATGTTTGGGTTTTGTTCCAGGTTACTTTTAAATAATTCCCTTCCTAATGATGAAACATATATTCATTGACAGAATCAATGACAATCAGGACATACAATCCCGACAGAAATTTCAGTAACAGCTTTACCTGCTTAAGTCTGCTGTTCTATGAAGTGCTGGTGTTAGCTTCAGGAGAGAAACCTCTGCCAGCACGGATTACCCTAATATACAAGCTATTGCATTGCTAAGGAAATTGTGCTATTGCATGAATTTGCGGGTTGAAACATACAGGAAAGCCCATGGATGTAAGCAGAAATACGACAACGTAAGATTAGATTAACTGCATTAATATTCACCTTAGTATAGCCTAGGAAAAGGAAATAAAAAGGGGAAGAAGACAGGACAGATGAGAAGTTCTAGGATGCTAGGTCTGGGCGATTTGGACTACATGGGGTTCAGATCCAGACTCTGTCGTTAACATCCAACGTGAAGGTGCAGGAGATGCTCTTTCCCCATCTATAATACTGGTACGCTAATACTGCCTTAGCTGGCAGCAGCAGAACAAGACAGACTAGATGATTTTGACAAGTGCTCTGAGGATTACATTAAAAACCTTAGTTGCCATTTTTAGCTCAGCAAAGGAAAAAGTCAACCACGTTTTCTCTATAATGCAAGTAGGAGTACAGACTTGTAGCATCATTTCTTTCAACTGCAACGTCTAGCATCTATAGACTATAGAGGAGCCCCAGTTTAGCAATTTATGCTTTGGGACTCTCTGAACGTGTCAGCACAGTCTGGGGTATGTTACATGGGAAATCATCCAAAGGCATGTGGCACAAGGAGAAGTGATGTAACAGCCCCTCACAATCAATCCGCTTCCCTGCTATGGTTTCTTCATTGACAAACTTTCCATCCTTCTTTCAGATGCTATTACTCAACTAAAAATCTGTGCTGTAAATGACTAAGGCTGTGTGTGCAAGTGCTTTAGGAGAAACTGCATGTGTTTCAACAAGCAGAAAAGAGACAACTACAATTGCTTCTGAACCACAGCTGAACTGAGAAAAAGGCAAAATAAAACTGCTAAGTATTTTCATACTTTTATAATTTCCTAATGTTTTCCTCCACATGAGAGAGTTTGAGTGGCTATTGCCTTACAAGGAACAGCCACTGATTTATATTAAAGAGAGGCTGTATCCTGTACCCCCCCCGCCTTTTTTGTTCGGAACACCACCACACTTACTACTCACTGAGTGACAATATTTTCCCTGAGTTTCTTTCATTCACAGTTGGCCAACTGATTTACTTTTTGAATTTAACTAATGTTAAAGCTGGCTTTGGGGCTCGAATTATTACTATTTTTATTATTATCATAATGCATAGGACTCTGCCTCACGGATTACAACTCCAGGATGGTAGGTACCACGCAAACACAAACAGAAACTTGCAGCCTAGGTAAAACACAAGAAATGAGGCAGAGAGATGTAGGCTGGCCAGGACGTGAGTACAAGGAAATGCTGAGACAATTTTGGTCAGCTAACAGACACTGGTCTCCCTGGGCCAGCAGCCCAGCCACTGGCAA
This sequence comes from Struthio camelus, assembly GCF_040807025.1. NCBI lineage: Eukaryota > Metazoa > Chordata > Aves > Struthioniformes > Struthionidae > Struthio > Struthio camelus. The sequence goes on along the minus strand of NC_090944.1, from coordinate 24,683,405 downwards.
TTCACTTCACTTAGCAGTCCCAGGTGAAGCTTTAGGTTGCTTAAAATTATACTGTGCATTTGAATCACCTTTTCACAGAGATGAGCTCATGTTAAAAAAATATATATTAATATCCAAAATTGCTGGTGAAAACTATCAAATAGCTTTCCCCGCTGGGCCGACAGCTTTCTGGCTCACTGCTGATTGGGTTAGCAATACACTCAGAGTCGATTCCCTCAGTACTTAGACAAGAGCAGAACACAGTATCTTCAAAGCTCCTGTGTAAGCACTTTGCCAGCACTTTCAGGTCACTCTCCTGTCCTCCGACCGGGCCCCAGGAATGTCAGTGCCAACTACTAGCAGTTAGAATTGGGTCACTTTGTGGATCCTGGCTGGGGAAATGAGATTGGATCATCTTTCAGACAACTGGAGTAGCCTGTGCAAATGCATTTCATGGGTAGGACTGATGGGCCTGTTAGCCTGCCCCCTGCTCCTTTAACTGACTGTGAGCTTCATTCAGTGACTGTTTAAAGGAAAATTCATATGCAGTCCTGGCAGCAGGACCAGCATGGCAAGTCTGCCCTTTGCCTGCTGAAGACCATGACCACTCAGCTGCAGAGGCAGGACGCCTTTGGCTGTTGAGGGCCCTTGAATTTTGTGTCCTTTGCTGTGCCAGGACGTGGTCACTCAGCATTGTCTAACCACCTTACTCGTGTCCTGCTAATGCCTGGGGAACTAAAGTGCCTAGCTCAGTGCTATAGGTTTCTGTTCAGGAGCTGGGCACGAGCATCTCAGCTGGTGCAGAGATGACGTCAAAATACTGACACTATTTGCTTAGATACAGCTCTTTCCCTCTCCCAGTCATTGTAAATGACTTCTTCCGGGGAGCAAAAGCACCAAGTTAGAGAACAAAGCACCTAAGGAGGCCACTCATCTTCCAGCGCCAGGCCCGAGGCACCTACCAAAGAGAGGGTGGCCCAGCGTATAAATGCAGAAAACATAAAGCCCAGGAGATCGTGACAAAACAGCTTCCTAAGGAAGGGGTCAGACACCTTTCTGCTCAATTGATGAGGTCATGGTTGAGAAATTGTTCAGAAAGAAGAAACTCACATCCAATGAGACATGTCTGAAGGAAGTTTGGCTTCCTGTGCCCATTGCAAAAGGGGTAAACAGGACAGATCCTTTCTTATTTTAACCTCCTGTTCATTTTTGTCTTTCATGTTAGAGCTAGTTACTGCTGTTAGGACGAAAAAGTACTTTAGGTATAGAAAGCCATTTGGCCAATGCCTTGATTGCTCGTTACAAGCTCCAGACAGGAAAAACTGCATGTGGCAAACTCAGTATGACCTTCTGGGGTGAAAGGTTTGTAGATCCACAAGCTGCTGTAGTCCTTGCAGCACAATCACAGCGTTCCTCCTCAAGGGAGATGGTAACAGGAGGCCTGGCACTGGGAAAAAGAGATTAGATCAAATATGGGAGGCATGGGGCAGAGATGCAAAGAAACAAGTGGAACACACTGACAGATGAGCCAGGGAGATCATTTTAATTTGTTTTTTGATGGGACTGGAAAGTAGTAATACTGACACCGGGGAAGCGACAGTCCATGAATTTACAATAGTGAAGGCCAGAGATGAGCTCGGAGTGGAGTTTTAGAAATTATGTGGATGGGGGGAAGAATCTGGGTTTGGAAGAGCAGTGAAGGAAAAAGTGAGCCCAGGGGTCAAATAAAGATAATGGGGAAAGGAGACAGAAGATTTAGGATGAGCCCCCTGAGTCCTCCACACTGATGAGGAGGATGTTACAAGCCTTGAGAAACTGAGGAAGGAAAAAGTAGAGATAATTCAGCAAGAAAAATGTTTATTATTGCGAATGTTTTGTTTGAGTTGGCAGCAAAGCATCCAAGGGCAGCCAGACTGGGAAAAGGTTAGCATCATAAACAGTTGTCTAAAACTCGGACCGTGCGCCCTTGATCCTCGATGACATACCACAGCTTGTTGCTGTGCCTCTGGGCTCCAGTTTAGGATGCTTCCATTGCAGCTCCCTATGCCAGGACTCAGTTTGCAGGCTCTGCAGGCTTGCAGTGGCACCTTATAAATTATTTCAGGACACCTTTGAAGAAATGTTTGAAAGAGGCAGTTAGCTGGAATTTGAAGCAGCTCTGCCAAGCAGACAGCTACCCTTTGAATTGGAGATGTTTTTAGCCTGTGCACTGCAAATATCTTTCCCTAGAGTGGCATTTCTCAGTTTTATTTTCCCACTTCTGTAACCTTTTAGCTCGAGGGCTGCTGGCCTGGCCTCAACACCTACAAATGAAATATAATCACTTAAGAAAGTGAGAAACTGGAGCATGTGCCCCACTGTTTCTTCAGAGACAAGTCTGGAGACACCTTCCTGACAGTGAGAGCTTGCTGAAGGGCTTTACCTTGCATCCCCCTCCTCCTCCGAGCTTGATCACTCTTTCCAACCCTCTGCACATTACAGGAGACATCAGCCCAGCACGAATTTCAGTCACGAGAAGATCGAGTTTCCCTCTTTGATGGCCAGTACTGTCGGGGACAGGAGCTCAGGTGAGATAGCCTAAACTGTCGGCAAACTTATCAGCCCTTGCAATTTCTGCAGAAGCCTTGCAGAGGATTTAGGGTTTTCATTAAAACCCCACATCTTGCTGTCACCTGGTGACTGATGAGTTTCAGCTTCCATTAAAAAAGGGAGGAAGGAGTTAGGGATGAGAAAGTAAAAAAAGAAAGCATATACATTTCTTCTAATCTTGTAAGCTCTTGAGCCATTGCAATTTGAAGATTTGTTAAAATGTGTATCATTGGCAATAGCACCATGACATGATCGTGGCAAGGACCTCTTGCAGGGACCCCTTGCGTAGGGACACTGGCCCAGAATTAAAGGCTGTTCCTGTTAGGCCAGGAAGGGAACGACACAAACCCAGACGAGTTCAGGTGAATTCAGAGCGGTAGGTCAAGGTGCCAGAGAGGGGCGCTAAGCGGGGGGAATCCCGGCAGGCATGCCCTGCTCCTCAAACAAGGCCAGGGGAACGCAGGAGATGCGGGAAGCAAAAGGAACGGAAACAGATGTCACGCAAGTCCCCAGTGCCCACTACAGTGAAACTTTCATCTCTCTGTATTGTGAAAGTCCAGCTGGGCCAGACTGTCCAGGAGACCGACAGGAGGTCCCAGTCCATTGGGTCATCTCCACGGAGGAGAGCAGTTTTGCATCGCCGAGCACAGGATGAGACGAGAGCATCACTCAGACCCCGCTGCTCCCCACCACTGCCCCACTGACTGGCAGAGGACACAGCTGCCCTCAGTGGGGTGACAGGAATAGAGCGCCTATTGCCCTGCACAGGCATCGAGCCCTCCTGGAAACCCACTGCCAGGCGCTGCTGACCTCCAGCGTGTGGCATCATGGTGGACGGTTTAAACTGACCACGCGACCCTGCCACAAGGCCTCGCGCTCTCCCTGCTGCTAGCTGCGGTGCCTGTCCGACCCACAGGGCCCGGGCACAGGACATTAAACTGGCAGGGTGCTTTCTTGGTGGGCTAGTTTCCCTTCCTGAACCTGCCACTCAAAGAAAAAAATATATATATTAATGACCCCTTTTTGAGGGGGTAGGGTTATTTTTAATCCTGGATCTTTTCACTGATCCAGTTTGCTGATCTGGATCTACATAGTCAGGCAGGAGGCCCCATTTCTAAGCTCCACGCTGCAGCCAGCAATTTCTTTAACGAAAAAGAATTAAAGGAATGTACAAATCTCAGAGAAAAGGATGTTTCCAAAAAAAGTACGGGAGACAGCACAGCCTGCCCTAGTTTATTATCCCTTCTAAACTGCATCCCAGCTTTTTTGGTTTGTTTTTTCAAGATGGCCTCTGCGCCCTGTCCCGGACGAAGTGCGCGTTCGCCTTCTCCCTCTGCGGTCGCTGCCCCGGCCCCGGGGGCCGCAGCGCAGCGCGGCTCCCTGAGGCGTTTTCCCGCCTCCCCCGCGGCGCGGACGTGCTCGGCCGGGCTCGGGGCGGGGCCGCGCGGCTGCCCGCGTCCGCGAGGGCAGGCGGCCGCCGCCGGGCCCGGCCCGGCCCGGTCCGCTGGGCACTGCCGGCCCGGCGGAGCCCGCGTGCCGAGCGACGCGGCACGGCGGCCACGGCACGGCGGCGCGGCACACCCCGCCCCAGCCCCAGCCCCCGCCGCGCCGCGCCCCCGCACGGCATTCCCCGGCCGGCCGCCGCCCCGCCCCCCGCGCCGACCTTTCCCCTAGTTTCCAGCGCGCGCCGCGCCGCGCCGCGCCCCCCCTCCGCCCGCCTCCCGCCTTTCCCGCCCGCCGCCGGCTGGGCCGCCGCGGAACGAGCCCACGCGCCGCCCTTCCTGCTGGCAGCCCCGCGGCACGCTGCGATCACGCCGGTCGGCGCCGCTCATTGGCCGGGCGCGGGCCGGGCCGGGCTGTGATTGGTGGGGAACGGCCCCCCCTCCTCCCCTCCCCCCCGCTCGCCGCCCGCGCTGTCTGCTGCATGGAGTATTTCGGAGCGGTTCCCGCGGCGCGCGGGCTGCTCGGCTGCCGGCCCCGCGGGCGGGCGGGGGAAGGGGAGGAGGCGGAGGCGGTGCCGGCTGCTGCTTCTGCTGTTGCCGCCGCCGGCAGCCTGGTCACATCGCTGCCGTCTGCGGGAGCCGCACCATGCACGGCTCGCCCTGCTCGGAGATGGGAGATGCGCCCGCGGTAAGCACCGCACCTCCGGGCTGCGCGGGCGGCACCGCAGAGCCTCCGCACGGGCGGCGGGAGGGGCCGGCGCCCGCCGCGCCGAGGGCAGCGCGGGGCGAGGCCGGGCACGTGCGCTCCGGCGCCGCGGCGATGGGCGGCGGGCAGGGCAGGGCAGGGCAGCGCCGCGCGCGCCGCGAGGCGCCCGCCGCCCCCGGGGACCGCTCCGGTAGGAGCGTTACCCGCTCGGGGAGCGATTAGAGGGGGTGGGGGGGGTCCCTTGTGGCCGTTACCTGCCCGGGGCGGGGGGGCGGCGGTCCATTGGGACCGTTATGTGCTCGGGTGGGAGGCTGGCGTCCGTTGGGACCGCTGGCTGCTGGGGATGGGGGTCCGTTGGGGCCGTTACCTGCTCGGGGTGGTGGGAGTCGGCATCCGTTGGGACCGTTACCTGCTCAGAGTGGGGGCGGCAGTCGGGGTCCGTTGGGACCGTTTCTTGCTCGGAGGCGGGGGTCCGTTGGGACCGTTTCCTGCTCGGCGTGGGGGCGGGGGTCGGGGTCCCTTTGGGACCGTTTCTTGCTCGGGGGTGAGAGTCCGTTGGGATCATTACCTGCTCGGGGTGGGGGCGGGGTCCGTTGGGACCGTTTTCTGCTCGGCGTGGGGGTCGGCTGGGACCGTTACGTGCCCGGGGGAGCCCCGGCAGAGGCGCGGGCCGGGAGGCCGATGTTTCCCCGGCTCACCTGCCGGGGCGGGCGGGCGGCGGCCGTGCGGAGGCGGGGGGGAGGCATGGCGGGGGCTGGCCCCTTGCCGCCGTGCCCGCCCCGTGAGCGGCGCCGCTGCGAGCCGGCCGGCCGGCCGCCCCCGAGTGACATGAGGAGCGGGCGGCCGCCGCGGGGGCGCCCCGCCGCCCCTTCCCGAGGGTGGCGCTTGCTCGGCCGTTTGGCGTGGGGGAAGCGGGGCCGCCGAGGAGAGCTTCCCCTCGCCTCCTCCTGCCTGCCTTTATTCGCTTCCTAGCTAGGGATAAAGGGGGGAAGGGGAAAGGATCCAGGCCGGAGCACTGCAGGGCTGTGGGGGATCTCCCGTCCGCCTGCTGCCGGTCCCTGCCCGAGTGCCTGCCAGCTCCCCCGCTGTGCCCCGGCACATAACGGCCGCTGCAGCCGCGGCACCCGGCGGGGTGATCTGAGGACAGGCGGTCAGGCGTGGTTAGCCGTTTCCCTGCCAGCAGGGAGAGCCTAGGCTTGAACGCTTGCTTTGAGAAGCGTTTTCCTCCCTCTTCCTCTCCCTTGCACAATGTATTTTGTTCATATTTCTTTAGGGAAAAACTGGTATCCTGAAAGACAGACTTAAACATATTGTCTGCAGTCAGACTTTGAGGGATTCTCAAAGGCTGTGTGGCTTCAGTGCAGAGCCTCACATGGTATGGCTCCTGTATGGCAGACGGTCTAGGTGTGTAGGCTACGATTTCTTGCTCTCATTCCCTTTTTCATTATTTTTCAGTGGAAATGCTTAAAAGTCTTTATCAGATCAGCTAATCTCTTAGATTCCTTATTTTAGAATGCTTTAACCCCTTGCTGCCCCTAGTCTTGACCTCTCCGTGTTTGGTACCTCTTGTTTTAGGTGAAAGACCTCTGTGGATGCAATATTAGCATTTTTGATCCATTGTGTTTAAAATGTTTGCCAGGGTACATCTCTGTAATGGCAGTAGTGTCCCGTAGTAGTGTATCTTTGTGACACTCCTGGGCCAGGATTGTTCCATGTTACTTAACACCTCATGTCAGTAGCAATATCTCATTGACTTCACTGCGTAAGCGATGTCACCCAGCAAGTATAGTTCCTTGCAGGGCTTTTGACCATAAGAGTGTGGTGGTGCTCACTGCTGCTTTTGTAAACCTTTTGTTGCAATATATAAGCACTCTTTATAACAGTGTGGAGTTCAAGAACCGTGGTCCATGCTTCTGAATCCCAGCTTTTACATCTAGTTGTGTGTATGTAAAGACTGAGGAGGTTTGGATGCTTAGTTGAGACTGAAGAGGGGGCAGAGCAAATAGTGAAAAGTAAGCATGTGAGTGATAAATGAACAGCACACCATGGCTTTGGGTCACTGCCATATGCACTGTGAGGGCTTTGTGAAGTTCAGGAACCTTTTTCAGAGAGAAGTCAAGAGTTTTGCATGCATGTCTGTGTGTACCCCCCCACACTAATTTTGTATGATGCTCCCATTTCTAAGCAAATCAATACAATTAAATTTGTTTTCATGTTAGTGATAGTACACTTAGAGATATCTAGGACCTATGTAGTATCTTACTTGTTTTAAGATACAATACAAATAATTAGTCTTTAAAGTGCCGTGAGGCTTTTCTTCCTTCCCCCTCACCCCAGTTTCCCTATTGGTAAAATAAGATTAAAACGCTTTGCAGAATATGGTACCCCGAATCAATGGCAGAGCAGGGATCAGACCTTAGAGGACTTTAGATTGCTGCTAAATAACACAGTCTTCTTTTTGGTCCAGGGAATAGCTTTGTCTAAATAATGTTAGAGGTTGAGATTCTTTCTTTTTCCTTCTTTCTGCTTGTGTGCGGGCGTGGGATGTGTTTATTCACAGCAACATAATCCAGGAAAGTAACTCTGAAAAACTGAACTGCGTGCTATGTGTATCAGTTCCTTTCCTTCAAGTCACTTTTTTAAACAAGACTAACAGGGATGGGGAGACAAGCTGTGCTTTGGTTGAGTGGGAGGGTGAGAGTTGAGCTGATTGCTAAAAGTCTTGCCTCAGGCATGGGATCTATTGCAGATGACCTTCATCATGAGCAGACAGTTCGTTGGTAGTGTCATCTTTGTTTTCTGACTTGTCCTAACGGCCAGTAATCCAATTACCTTTAGGTTGACATTGTGGACATCTATGAGTCTATCCGGGAAAGACAGCGTCATGACAGCGAAAGGTCTACCTGCAGTACCTTAGAGAAGAATGACATTGAAGCTGTTGAAGCACTTGTTTGCATGAGCTCCTGGGGTCAAAGAGCACAGAAAGGTGACATATTAAAGATAAGACCACTTACACCCTTCTCAGATTCGGGTGATTTCACAATGCACACTGAAGCTACATCTGAATTACCAAAGGATTATTTATCTACGCTGGTAAGAAAAACATGAATGCAAATAAATATGCATAACATTTTGACCTTACATCCCTGCAATGTTTTAACTTAGCTGGAAAAGGCATTTGACTGGCTTCTGGGTCCCTATGTAGAATAGATACGGTATAGCCAGCAGTGTATGTGTATCAATACATAGAATATTAAAGTATCCGTTGTTGAGTTTGGATTTTTCTGCTGTCTCCTGAATAGTATGTGCGGTGCTTTGATCTCTTGTTAAGACTAAGTGGGAAAGCTTTTACCGCCAGGGTATTTACTTGGACAGGTGTGCTGAGGAAGCTTATTTGGATGGTTATTGTAGTTTTCTTGGAGTATTTTGAGTAAGAAGAGAGTGGCAGAATGAGCCTTAGTGACTTGGTGCTCATTTACCTGCAAGGACTATAAGAAAAAGTCTTAATGACATTTGACTTCACCCTAATTCTACAAGAGAAATCATAAAAACTAATCTTTTTTTTTTTATTTCATAATGGTAACTTGTGCTGTGTGTTTCTACATGTAGTCTGTTGTTTCTCCAAAGTATTGCTCTACAGTTGCTGACTAATGTCAGTTGAATCACAATTTTTTTTTTTTGTTTCAATTTATGTGGCAATGAAAGAAGATATTGAGAAAAGGCTTTATACCATTCAAGTTTTAGAAGGTTAAGATGCTTATTTCAACCAGTAGGCTTTTAATATACAAGTATGTCAGGAAACAGGAGAAGAGAGTAGAGGAGAAAAATTGAAATGGGATGACAGCTGGCTGATAGGCGGCTTTTATCACGCTCCTGTCTCTTAGTATTGGAACTGTCTCTTGAGCAGCGTAGGAAATAGGCATGATTCTTCAGTGTCAAAGAAGGAAGGAGATGTGGTAGCAGCAAGAGAGCACGGAGAGAAATGGATAAATAAGAGAAAGGAGAGCGTTTCCAGATGTGTTTATCTCAGAAGTAGCCGTCAGCTGATTGAATAATCATTAATAAAAGATCTAGGACTCAATGGAAGTTTGAAATTTAAGTCATTATGTATTGCTAATCTATTTTCTGTGAACAGCAGAGAGCTCATAGCGTCTTAATAAGCTGCACTCATTACTGGGGAGAAGAAATGAGAGGCTTTTTGTTTTACAGTGAGATGACATGCAACGTTTTGTGCAGGTTTACATCTCTATCATTGTCTTCCTTTTATTGGTAGGGTTTTGAACCTGTTGAGAATGGCCATCAGATGAGCAGCGTATGCTTTCATCAGAGTTTCTCCACTGTGCAGGCTTTCAGAACTTTGTGTGGGGGAAGATGGTTTCACTTTCACAGTAAGGGTGGTGGATAATTGTCCTGTAACATTGTGCTGTTGTATTTTCTTTTTTGCAGTGTATGACCCCTCCACACAGCCCTGACTTTGTTGAGATATCAGCTGCTATGCTCCTCTCCTCACAAGTCACTTATTCCAAACCAAGGACTGTCATGGCAAACACAGCTGCCTGTTCAGTCACATCTGCGACCTGTGCCTCTCCCATAACCAAGCCATCCGTTATAAACATGGAGAGGCAGTGCAGTCAGAAGCCAGTGATATCTGAATCCTTTACCCCTCAGCCTTGCAGGGCAATGGTGACAAGTGTGATACGTCACACAGGTGACAGTTCTGCTTACCACCGCATTCCTGCTGTGCAAGAGAAGACAAAGGTAACTTCAAGCTACAGCAGTTCCGAAGACTGGCGTGGAGCAGATGATCGAAGACATTCCAGACTGCCACAGGACGCATGTGCTGCTGATGGTGTAATTAACAAAACCTCTCCAGTACCTCAACCTTATGCGCATGACTCCAGTGATATTGTGACCAATAAAGGACAACTACCAGTTCGGCCTGTTTCACCACAGACCCACTTACCAAAGAATCCTGAGAGCGACTTGCAGAAAAGAGCTACCCTGGGGACACCTGTTCCTGTTTCAAGCCCTCAAGTTCTCTGTCAAATGATCCCTTTAAATGGACAAAGCAGTATGATTAATGCCTATGTCAAGCCTTCAGCTCCAACAGTCTCGACTCCAGTCAAGCCTATTTTACCACAGACAACTCCCCTTTCTCAGCCTGTACTCATGGGACCTTCTGTGCCTCAGGGGACTGTTATGTTGGTTCTTCCACAGACTGCTGTCACACAGACACCACAGTGCCCACAAACAGTAATGACTGTTGGGAGCACCAAGTTACTGCCCCTTGCTCCTGCCCCTGTGTTCATAGCTTCTGGTCAAAGCTGTGCCCCCCAAATGGACTTTTCTAGACGGAGGAACTATGTTTGCAACTTCCCAGGATGCAAGAAAACCTATTTCAAAAGTTCCCACCTCAAAGCCCACCTTCGCACCCACACTGGTGTGTAAGAGGACAAGTCCTCTGTTGCTATGACTGTTGCTTGCATTGGGGTGTTGAAATGCACTGTTTTTCCAGGGTGGGTGGGGAGGGGAAGAAGCAGGTGATCAGGAAACATCTGCTTGTCTCAGAGAATGCAAGAATGTTCATTCTCCACGGGCAAGCAAAACAAGACAGACTTTGTTCTGAGACCTCAGCTGACCTGACAGTGTTAGCTGAATTTCATATGCTTTAGGTGGAGCAAACTTAGCTGTGTCGGTATGTGTCTCTGTGTAGATACGAGTGGAATTCTGACATTTGGAACTAGATCAAAGTGAATTGTGCAAAGTTTTTTTTTTTGGTTTGATTTTTTTTTGTTTTGTTTTGAGTATGGTGGAGGGGGTGCGTGTGTAAGCAAACCATAGCAGGTAGCTGGTCTTAATTCTGCAGGACAGTGAACTGCATATAGCTGAATCTTCTTAAAATAGTTTTAACGTGAGTTCAAAAAAAAGGTCATTTACTGCACATTGCTTATTCTAGAGTTACGTCTAGGCTAAATGTGCGTGCATTAAGATTTTGGGCTACTGTGTTAGGAGGCAGAGCTGCTGCAGGAACATAGTGGATCTATTCAGTTGCTTGCAGAAAGGGAATTCTAAAGGTAAATAAAAATGTAATTAATATGAATTGGTTTGCTCCATAAAACCTGTTTATTGTGGAGACAGTATAAATATGTTTTACTTATCCTTTTCCTGTGTTAGAGATCCTGTCATGTTAAAAGTCAATGTTGAGTTCTCTAAAGGAATTGTTCTTTGTTATTGAGGGATGAGTGTAGCTGGAGATTGGTACAGAGTAGCTCATTCAAATGTTTGGCTAAACTTTGCTTTTTCCTTGGCTTCTTTCCCTCACCCTCCCTTCCTCACCCCAGACAGCGTGGTTTATTAGATGTCAGCTTCTGTGTCAGGATTGGCATTAATTTGCTAGCTTATCTTTAAAATTGCTTTGGGAAAATAGCTTGAACCCTGAATGAAGCGGATAATTCTACCTCTGAGCTCCAATTTACAAAGGGCTTCTAGCTCTTGCTTCTGGTTAGAGAGCGCAAGTGCTGCAGGCTCCCGAATTTACTTAGCGCTGCAGGATAATCGTAGAGTAGGAACAAGGAACAAGGTGTCTCATTTAAAGCACATACTGCTGCTCATCATAGTGTCCCCCTGTAACACGATTAAGACTGTAGCCACGTACATGGGAGATGAAGCACACTGACCCCTCCCTAGCCAGTCAGCCTTACGAGATCAGTGGATAGAGGTGTTTATCTTTGCCTCCTTTCCTTCTGCTTATTGCTTAGCTAGGTGGCATTGTGTATACCAAGCGTGAACTTAACTCTCAATATGTGAAATGAGAAAAAAGTTCCCTGTGCTGCTTGCTTTCTGGTGGAAACTTATGCTCTGCTCCAAAGTGTTGTCGACAAACTTGGGCTGTGTGATATGTATTTATTTATGTTGAGGTTTGTGGGGGCTGCAGGCAGCGGATCTTGTTTAGAACAGATCTGATGTTACACGGTCATCCAGGATGAGCAAAAGTTAATTTTGAAAGTCTTCATGACTCCTTTTCATTCCTGGGCATCCAGAGCTCCTGTAACTGTCTCTTGGACTCCTAGGTGTGCGAGGATGGCAGGATAGGCCATTCTTTAGTAGCCAGTGACATGATGCGTGTGTGTAGAACTGGATCACTTTAGCAGGCCTCTGAGGCTGAATTCCAGACTTTTTTTTTTTCCCCCTACAATGTTAATGACACATAGCAGTCTGAGCCGCAGTCACACAGGAGGGATGGGGGCAGGGATTGCTTCTAGTTTAGTTAGAAGGTAACATAGCTTTAGGAATAATTTTTTTCATTAAATTTGTTTTTTGGTTACTTAGAAAAAATTGACTTGATTTAAAGAAGGTTTAAAGAGATGAGAGAATAAGTGAAAACAAAATATATGATTTTTCTCTAAAACTAGAATACAGCTTGTGGTTAAGTTAACGTTGGCTGCGCACATGAATTGTTCTGTGAAATTCCTCAGTTGTTGCAAGGCAGGGTGTAAATTAATTCTTTGATAAAACTGTAACATAGCATATCAAAAGTAAGCTGTGTTTCTTTAATGTTCTACAGGAGAAAAGCCCTTCAGCTGCAACTGGGAAGGCTGTGACAAGAAATTTGCCCGCTCAGATGAACTGTCTCGCCATCGCAGAACTCATACAGGAGAGAAGAAGTTTGCTTGTCCTGTGTGTGAGCGTCGCTTTATGCGTAGTGATCACTTGACAAAACACACCCGCCGCCATATGACCACAAAGAAGATCCCCAGCTGGCAGACAGAGGTTGGCAAACTCAACCGAATTGCCACGGCAGAGAAACCGAAAAGCAGCAATGCTCTGAGTATGCTCATCCCCATGCCGTCATCTGTCTGTCAGGGCTAGTGTGAGAAGGTACCTTCTCTACAAACTCTCTGGAAGTCAGGAAGAGCTCTGATTATGACAGAACTGTCAGTGGCTCCCCCCCCCCCCCCCGCCCCCCCACGTTTGTGCATACTTTAGTTTCCTTCAGTTTAGGTCCTCAGTTAATCATACCATGTGAGAAATCTCGCGAATCTTCCCTCAGTCCCTTCCCTGTCTCTTTTCAAGATTTGGGCAAATGCAATCACCAGCACTTCAGGAAAGCAGAACTCTTTGGAAATTATTTTGGTAATAGCTTAAAAAAATCACTTGTAATGCTTGCTGTTAATATTTTGAGGGACAGTAAAACAGGGTGATTTTTAATTTTTATACTAGTATTTTCTATACCAAATATATTTTGTATTTATTCGTTTTGGTCTTGATATGCAGGCAAATTACTGGCCTGCATAGTAGAGGTGTGCAGGGTGAGACCCAGGGTTTTGGAAAGTGCTTTTCAGTAAGCTTGAAGAATCACGTATAGTATTTGATAAACTCTGGTTTTGGGGGTTTTCACACTTCTAGATCCTGATCCTGCAATGGGCTGGTGCTGTTAGACCCTCATTGCGCAGGTGATGTAGGAAGATTGAGATCTAAGTGTGTCACCTTTTAAAAACACAGAGTAACTTTATTTTTTGGAAAAGAAGCCTTGAAATCTTCAACTGTTTCTGAATTCATACTCTGCAAGTGGAAGCCGTTGTGACTTCTGCTAGAAGTTTGGCATACTGGGCATTCCAGAGTCCGCACTCTACCTGAGCAGAGTTTGGAGGAGCCAGGCTGCTCTGGTGGATGTAGCAGCACAAATACTCATTTAGAAGCTTTGACACTAAAAATTATGCTTTCCTTTCAGTCCTGCTAAACCAGCATATCAGAGTCTACTGAAAAATGCAAAAACGGCAAGACAACCCGTGAATAATTAGCAGGGTCTCTGTTTATATTATTTTGAATGCAGGAGAAATAGAAATTTTTAAGTTTTTTTGTGTATTGTGGATGCTTATGCACCTTACAGGAAATTGTTCAAGACTTCCATTTACCTGTATCAAAAGCACCAGAAGTACTATTCTTTCTTGACTTAAGAAATAGCCACCATGTCAACTTGATGATGCTCTTCATGTGGCCTTATACTTCTCCACAGTACTTTTGTATGCAAAATCACCCTTTTCTATTAAATGAGATATTCTCCCTGTTTAATGGATTTTCTTTTACACCAAGTGTAAATATGCCTAAAAAGCAAAATCACTGGCTGCAGGAGTGCTGTGTTGTAATGGCATAGTATGAGTAATAAAATAAAATACCCGTAGCACAATCAGACTGCTCAATTTCCGTGTTGCAGATAGATACATATCTGTATCTATAGCAAGCTGACAGTAGAGCTGTAGTGCTGTCAGGTGCCGGGTGTTAAACAGTTCCTGTTGTTCTGCTGGGAGACAGCACCATCGTTGCCAGAACAGACATTAAAAGTTCACTAACTTAATGAAATATTTCTGTATAGTTTATTCCTTCTGGACTCTTCATGCCTTCAGTTACTCCTACACTGAAGCTCAGTTAGGCTGAGCACTGATGAGAGCTCTTTTTTTTTGTGCATATGTAAAATGTAGATAACTAGGAATGCACTGTCTATTGCACTCTTTCATTGTTCTGGAAGCCTTGTTTTGTTTCTCAGTGTGTGGGTAAAGCGCTGTTCTCATAGGAATGGGTGCAGATTTGCTGTTCTTACCTTGCCCTCTGAAACCAGCAGAGGCCTGTTGTGGTTGAAAGCAAAGTATGTCCTTATATTTACAGTTAAGGCTCTTGTTATAATTATTGGTAACACATTTTCAAACTGCGCTAGAGTACTGTGCTAAGTGTGCTAAAGTTTGTGCCTGACCTTCAAAATGTGGGTGTTGTTCACTTGACACACATTGTCATCCCACTGACCATAGCGTATGTATCAGTGAGTGTGTGTGCATATGCAAACCCTGCTTTGTACTCTGCAAAGGGCTTGATTGAAACTCCTCTTTCTGGTGAAGTGAATGCTTGGAGTGTTTGGTTTTTTTGTCAGTATTCAGTGTCCCCAATTTGTGTGGCAAAGACAGACACGTTCTACTCTTCTTTGTTCCAAAGTTCCCTAGAGCAAGAAGAATGCCTTCCGGACACCATTTTGGCATCGTTGTAACTGGTGGGGAGGAAGGAAAATTTTAATAAGAGCATCCTGTCTCAATCTCATAGGCATTTAGACCTCCCCCTAACAAAACAATTTTTGGCATTTGAGCAAAGCTGTTTGGGAACTCTTGTCATAATTTAGTAAGTTTTCATGTTAGTTGGTTGCATCATGGGGAGGAAATGATGAAGAATATGGAATTTCATAAAAGTATGTATGGCATATGTATGTCATGATACAGAGATTTGCAACTCCCTGGTGTTAGGTTTATCTAACCTGTGATTCCTTACAGCCTGTTTGTGAGGTGTATGGGGTGTATGAGGTGTTGCCTCTTATCTGTATCTGGGACATGTAGGTCTCGTGAATGTGCGTGAATAACTAAGCCACAGTGTGGCTGTGTCTGCTCTCGGTTTACTTTTTTCTATTCCTTCTTGCTGTGTAAGGGTTATTTATGGATTAAGCATGACTGGGATAACTACTCCCTTTGCACTTTATTGCCTGAACAATGTTGTTCAGTCTTTTTATTTTGAGCCTATATTTTAAAGAAATGGAATCACATTTTTGTACTTGTTTTTAACTTTTATTAAATAAAAAGTATGTAATGTGGCTGTTTTTAAATCATAAAAAGACTTGTGACTATTCAAGTTTCATATAAATGTCCATTCCGGAGCTCTATAAATACATCTGGTTTAGGTTATGTATCTAGACTAGCGGAAGACTTTGGGGCTCACTAGTTCATTTACCTGTTTGTTTACCTGCAGGATTTCTTTTGATCCTGTTGTAAGTTGACCAGTGCTTGTCCATTCATAATTTTACACAATGCTTGTGTATTTGGTAGGATGTGTACATCACCACGATGGTTTGTTTTTTGCATGCCTTCTGAAAACAGGAGTCTTGAGGTTCATAATTATGTTCTTCTAGTATGACCTCCAGAAGTTAATCAACAGAAGGTAATGATCTGAGTACTACTCTTAGTGTTGTGAGCTCTGACTGGCATGAATGGTAGAAATAAAGAAGAGATGAGAATTTGACCCAAATGATGACTGCATTATCCCTGGTTCTTCCTGTTCCTGTGTACCTGCACTCTGTGGTGGGGAAGTTTCTCTGGCAGACTGGGTGTGACTTCTAAGTCTCGGGGGGGAAAAAGGTGTCCAGTAATGATGATGCACAGCAGCAGCAACTACTTGTTTGTTTGTTTATTTTTTTTTAAGTATCTCAGCTGTTCCATTCCCTCCAACTGGTTTCCAAATTGCAGCAATGCTTATTTCTAGCAGTGTCATGTTTTTAAAGGTCAGGTTTTGGCTTCCAGTAGATTACAGTGGTGTAGAAATAGGGATGGACACATAAGTGAAACTTAATGGAAGGAAAAGGGGAGATGGTGTGTGGGTACCAGCTTTCTACCACAGCCTTCGAATGCAAGGTGACCCAGTTTCTGTAGTCATAGTCTGTCAGAAAACTGCCTTAGAGCAGGGTCTCAAGGCTTTATCCCCACAGAAGAGCATGTCATTCTTGCAAGTGTTTGGAAGGTGAAAAGACAGCAGAGATGGATAGTACTACTTCCCCCTCAAGAAAACAACTGGAAGAGAAGGTTTTACTGCAGGATCAATGCTCTGAGGAAATAATGCAAACTTCTTAAGTTCTTCAAATCTCCCTAATGTTTTTCTCAGTCTCCTTGTGGGAAGACCTCCTATCTGTCTGTTTCTACTTCTATTTTTCTGGTAGGATTTTTTCCAAACAACAAGTTGTATCCTAAACAGCTCTCTTCTCTCTCTCTTCACCCCCACCACTCCACGCTTCTAATTTTTGTGTCCTTTCTCCATTAGTTTGCTTACACTGAAACCAAGAGTATAGCTTTCACGATTATGTAGTCATCTTTCTGTTTTTTCTCGTGAACCAAACTGGTCAGAGCAAAAGCCAGTAGGTGCGGTTACATGCACGTCCTGGAGTGGTTGGATGTCTTTACACGAGGGAGAAAAGAATTTGCAGCTGAGGAGCCTTTCTTAGCTATCACTGCGCTAACAATCATTGTGCAAGCAAAGTTCTTTATAGCTCACAATGATTCTAAAACAATGTAAGTGAATACTTTTTCTAAAGAAAAATGGATGTGCTCCCAAATGTTTTTCACTGATTTAACGTAACTTTTTTTTACAGTTAGATCAGCATTGCTTTCTTGTGTGTGTATGGCTAAGCGCTCAAAACCTTCATTTTAATAGCTTGCCTTATCTTACAAACTAATAAGCACTGATCAGTGTGTTAGGACACTGGAAGTGTGAATCTGTTCTTAAGCTGAAATATGCTGTTTTGTGTAGGCGGGTGTCACCCGTACTGCTTGGTGGTTCCCTATTTAGTGTTTCACTGCTTGAGGCTAAGTCTCTCCAATTCCAGCACAATCACCTGTGATCAAGGTTGATCTGACAAATTTTATAGTAGTGTACAGCCCTATTCTTGGGAGTCGCCTGATAACTCTCGGTGCTTCAGCACTTGAACTGCAATGGGTTTGTGAGTGTGAAACTGGGGCCTGAGCGAGTCAATTGGTACCCCACAGGCAGGGCTCAGCACTTGAACAGCTGCACAGATCTGCCTGGGTTTTGTTTTGTTGTTTTGTTGAGGCTAGACTGTGAAAATGGTGCTAAGCATACTGTGAATAAAGCACGTAGCACTTCATAGTTTATCTGTGATCTCCTGTGAGCAGGGTCCTGCCCTAGGGATAACATCTTACTTGAACTCACCTGCTAGGATAAATCTTCCAATCAGTTTTCAAGTTAATCTGTGAGGCCATATGTCTGTTTGCCTTCTGTTCACGTCTGGAAAAGCAGCTTAAATCAAGCAGATTTGTGGCCACAAAAAAGGCAAACTTTTCACATATGCAGAAGAGAAAATCATGACTGAAAAAATGGCAACATTTCACATACGGACTAAGGAAACGACAATTTAGGAGAACACCACAAAACCTCAGCCGTGTCTGTTCACAGTAATTGCAGTTTACTCTGTGGCATTGCCATCTCCACAGAAAGTATGTTAGTACTGGCTTGTTTTCTTTCTAGATGGTTTTTTATTCTGTCAAACGCAGCCTTCCTGAATTTTTGCCTCAGTCCTTGAGTGTAGGAGGAAATCAGGTAACAGTTACTTTTTGGATGTGTGTAAAAGGCCCTGAGTGCATCTTTTGTAACACTATTTAAAAAATTCAGGAAGCCAGAGCATGCCCTTTTCTGGGAGGATTTTTTCTAGATGGGGAAGACTTCAGGTTTTGTTGTTTTCTTTGCAGTCCGAGTTCAGTGTGATTGCTTTTCTGCTGGTTGTTATTGCTCAGATGAACTCACTTTACCCTGTACAAATAATTGCTGTATCCTGCATCCAGAACGAAAAAAGCTTCTGGGGCTAAACTCTGTGCTAACCAGCACATCCTCACCTCTGCCAACTGCTGTGGGCAGCTCTGCCATTTGTACAGAGTGGCTCGAGAGCTGCATCTAGCCCTGTGGTAGTGGTGCTAGTTCAGCTACTAGGAGTGCCCTATAGCACTGCTAGGCGTCTGCTTGGACAGGGATCTCAGGTTTGCTGGGTAGTTGCTTCAGCTGCTGGAATAAGCTATAGTTTTGCTTTAGAAGTTTTTAGCTGGGAGGAGGAGTATGTGAATGACTGGCTGTGGACAGAGTTTGGCTGAAAGCTTAGGTGGATTTTGATCCTGCCAGGAAGCAGGCTGTGGAATAACCTCCCTGGCGTGGAGGGGAGGCCACCCTTGCTGCTTGATTAAAAGAATGAGAGGGAATATATGACAATAGGGGACTGGGCATGATGAATCAGGGAACCATCACCAAGTTAGCTGCTCTGCTCTGTCAGCTTTGAGGTGAGATGCTGGCAGGTAGGCCTGTGCCTCACACACTGCAAAGGTGTAAAAGGACTGCAAAGGGGAGAAGGACTGGAGGTTTGGATCCAAGGGCCAGAGGAAGAATGTCAAGACCTCATATCCCAAAGCTGTGGGATGTACTACTGGGAGTAGCTGTTCTGTATTCTTTCCAGCCGTCTCACCCCAGCACGGATCAAATGGGCAAACCAACTCTTTTTCCCTACTCCAGTCTTCCTCCAGCTCCCAGTCTAATTCTTGAAGCTTTTAAGAGATTTGTCCCACTTGCAGCCATCCACTGGAAAGACAGTTCCATTCCTAAGACTGCTCGGTTGCCAGCCTGTTTTCTTAGCGGCCCTTTGGGAAAGAGCAAGCTTCACTTCTCTGGAGTTCCAGCTGGTTTTGCAGGTATTTGTGAAAGATTGCACATTTTCTGTGCTACTAAAAAAGCAAAATTCTTCTTACTCCTGTCTGGAGTAAGCTGGATAAGCTTCTACTGCACTACTAACAGCAAGAAAAGATATCTTCAGATTAAAAAAAAAAAAAAAAAAGTATTCCTGTATTGTAGCTACCAAAACATTTATTTGCACATGAAAAACCCTGAGGTGTGTGAAACCTAGAATATGAGTAAGTGTGCAAACTGGTTCTGTAGTTTGGGGTTTGTTTTTAAGATTTTTGATTGGTTGGGTAATTTTAAAAATGACTTTAATGCTTGCACTGATACTTTCAATATCAGACCCTTTCAACTGTAATCTTGTTGCATGCTAGTTCGGGAACCTTGTGAGCTGGCAGAAGTCATTAAACTCAGTTATGGAGAAGTGGCAAGATCTGTTGATGCACTAAAGAGTAATTTTCGTGATCAGCTGAAAACATGATCCTCATTAGTCCTCTCTGCTTTTTGCCTCCTTTACAAAATGTAATAGGAGCTATTTACGGACAGCTAGCTGGTCAGCGAAGTTCTCATATTTTTTTGATTGGTGCAAAATAGTGCATGTAGCTTGTCTTTCGACACTAATGTACTAAATTTGGCTAGAGTGCATGGCATCCCCGCTAGTATTAGTGGGGATTAATAGTGTTAGCTTGAAACCAGTGCTCACCTATTATATCTGATGCTGTGTGTATCAGACAGGAGGATAACTTCTGAAATGATGAACCAGATACTCTCCGGAAGTAGAATTCTAAATCTTTTGGGGACTGAAAGAAGTATTGGCTAGCTAATATCATTTTTGTCTTGTAAATGTTTGTTGTTTGACTGTTATAGCCTGCTGGCTACAGTGTAATGTCACCTTTAGGCCAAAGAGGAAATACAATGAAGATAAAAATAAATTCTCTGATAATTCAGCTGTCGCTGTTCACTACCTGATGAGGTGTGCTAGATCCTAAGTGATTTCCATAGTACAATAATCCTTTCTTTATTAGAGCAATAAATTTAAAGTTTCTTTTTGACGAAGAAATTAGTCCTAGACTCAGGTGCTTCTTCAATGTGACTATTTATCTGCAAAAAATCTGAAAATCTGGAGTGACCTATTTTCCCTGAACAAAGCATGGATCAAAAGTAAGGCTACATTTATACCAGCTAGTTAAACTTTGCAATAGTATCTTCCTAGGTACTGCAACATGTGTGGCCATCCTCTAGTTTTTGGCACAATGCTGGATGCAGCTTTGACTCTAGTTAGGGAGCATGCTGGGTCCTAGGCAGACTGGGGAGCCGATGGGTCTGGTGCCCATTGCCAATGGGCAGCTTTGAGTACAGTCACTACTTTTTCGATGGTAAGGAACTGATGTATGTGAGCTGTTCTGTGCTGGCTGGCTTTAAGGTCAGAGGACAGCACTGCTTGTGTTTATTTGGAGGGTACAGAGAATGGCTGACAGACAGGCCTCTTTCAACCCCAAACTTCTTTCTCTCACCTTTTCCCTGGGCCAGTGACTGCTCCAAGTGCACCCCCTTCCTCTTGGCTGCCCTTGTTCTTGTGGTGCTCCTTTTGTTTCAGTGATGCTATTACAATGTTAGCTGTGAAACCCACCACACCTTTATTCTGGGTGCAAAAACATGCTTGTCCTTTGGCTATTTTGCGAGCTGTCTGATTTAATAAAGGAGCTTAGTGGTTTGTTGTGTCTAGTCAAGAGAAATTTCTTTCAGCCTAACAAGAATATATTCAGCTTGGAATGTTTTTGTCTTTCAAAATTAGTCACTTTCTGAAAAACAGTTGAAATGCAGGCTTTACTTTAAGACAGCTTGAAGTGGGTTTTAGAACTGTTCGCAGGACCGGTTACCGCATACAGCCTTGGAGATGAAAACCAGGCTTGGGGAGGCAGGGCGCAGGTGAAGTCACACTGAAGACGATGACTCCAGTGTGAAGACCCTGGCCCCCGGCTGTGCCACATTACAGGACAGAGCCGGCACCATGCAGGAGGCCAGCTGCAGCGGTGGCAGGCCTCCTAATCTTGCAGTGCGGTCTGGCAGGAGCGATGCTTTCCTTCAGTACTGTTGTTTTACTGTGTTGGTGAAGGCCACTTGAGAGTACAGCAACCTGCTTTCACTGCCCTCAGAATGAGGAAGATGCAACCGATCTCCTTCAAGGTACCTCCCTGCATACACCAGAGACTCCTGGGAGCTCTGCGCAGGAAGGGTCCTGGCCTAAAGAAGGCAATTCAGATGGAACGGAAATCTAAAACAATATGATGATTAAACGCAAGAGAGTGTATGGAGTATCATAGTCGCCTACTGTGCCAGAGTCAGGAGATTTCCTGTGTTTTTCCTGTTCTCTATACAAGCATGTTCTATTCACCCCAATAGGTCTTTGAGAGCTGCTGAAAACTTAACATAAGCTGTATGAAATCTGGCTGTTGACTCCTGACACGGTGCAGAGAAATGAGCAGCATTTCTGTCGCAGTTCAGAGGTATTCATGTATCTAAAAATGACTTTTCCTACTGAAAAAAATAAAGTGCTATCATGTGAAGTTGTTTTTTCTGGAGGGTAGCAGGGGGTCTTACCGCAGAGGCACCAGCCTACTTACTCTGAGCTATGCAAGGACATCTGCTCTCTTAGGATGCTCTTTCTGGGTCACCAAGGCATAGGAAAGCCATGGCCGATGTAATGGGAGCTCTTGGCGGTAAACTCGGACTCCATAGAAGACTAGTTTCCTTTTTTCTACCTGCTTCTGCCAAGTGTTGCTGCTCAGTGAGAGGGCAGCAGCTGAGCTTTCAGAAGGCTGAGGTTCAGTCTCATTGAAGGCTGCTGCAGAAAAGATAGTCAGTATGTGAGTGTGCATGCCAGAACGTTTTGGAGCAATGCCTTGTTTCCTAACTGGTTTACAGCTTTGTATTCTGGTATCTGCCCCATGGCATCTCTCCTGCCATCCTCCATTTCGCTTATTCTCTGCAGATACGTATGATGATTCACTAGGCCTCTGAGCCATCACGTAGGCATTCCTGCTCTATCACGTTGGCAAGGAGAGTCAAGTAAAGGGACGGAAGTTCCTCCTTTCATAATTTGAGAAATTACTAAATTAGAGTTCTCTTTGGGGAAATAAGACCATTCAATGACAAGACAAAGTTTGCGGGATATTTACATGCAAAAATAACAGTCAAAATGAGAGCCTTTTTCAAAATGACATTTTATTGCTTTTCCTAAGGGTTATATAGAATACAGTTGCATTTATTTCTGTTTCACAGATATCAAGAATTACAAAAGAGAAGTCAAAATACAACATCTTAAGATGTGTCCTGCTGTTTCCTCTTGCATTTATGTAGTATAGGTGAAGACTTCATCTGATGTGTTTTATGCTTCATCTGAGGACAGAAATAAGGTATTTTTCTACTTTTGATAATAAGCAGCTACTCAATACATTAAGATGCAGGTAAAATAAAGGCAAAAACCTTAAAATACCAGGCTTCACTATTGGTGAGCACTGAAAATGTATTATTTTCTTTGGAGTTCCAGACTTTCCATTTTACTTTCCAGTCCTCTAATGATAAAATGTAGTGATTTTTCTTCTAGGTTATCTGCTAAGGAAAAGAAATATATGGGAAAGGCAGGAATGATGATTCTGAACACAAAGAACGGTTTGCAAACAACTGCTTTACCGTAGTGTTCAACTCTGTCTCGAAACAGATGATGAACAAGTGCAGAGGGGCAGCACTGGGACATGCCTCCTGTTTTCCCTGGTGGATCCATGCCAACGAGCCAGCCAGGAAGAAATCTGTGAGGATCTTGCCCTGAAGAGGTCGGGACTCTGACTCTCTGCAGCTGCGCATCTCCAGGATGCTGCTGTAAGCAGGAGGAAGCTAGGGCTTGTCTGCTCTTTGTACAAATCCTGTGCTCCCTCTTGGTTCCCCAGAGCCTCATTTGCCTACGTAGTGGGATTTGAACTCCTGAATTATACTGCCTACATTTTGAATTAGAGATTCGCTCCCCTTTTATTTCCTGTACTGGTAACCATTTTCAGAGATACAGTGCCAAATTCAGACTTGGAACTGAGGCCTGCAGGGTAAAAGGAGTGAATGCAGCCTATCTTTTTGAAGTGGCAGGAACATGAATTTTATGCAACATCCCCTTAAGGGAGATCTCAGCTGAATGATTCTGCTACATTTTTTTCTGCTAAGACAAAAAGTCTTCCCTCAAAGCACCATGTCTCAACACTTAAATTCTAGTAAATCTTCATATGTAAATACCATTTAGAAATGAGCTCTTAAATATTGATTTATAAGATATCATGGTCCCTCTTCCAGCTGCACTGATCAGACTCAGCAGCTGGTGAGGATTCTCCATATTCTCACTGAGAATTGGGCAAGGAGGCTCTCTTCAAATGCTCTTCCAAGCTTCCTAAGCATGTCGCGTTGCCTCTCATTCTTTACTTTCCTTTTGCACCTCTTCCATGCTGTCTCTCTGCATGAGGGGTTATTTTGTTAGCAACAGTTTTGCTCCAGCTGGGCCTCCAGAAATGTACTTGATGTTCTCATCATATGGGATTAGATTCAGCGGCCGTATTCTCGCTCAATACTTGCCATGAGCTCCTCCTCAGAGTAATCATATGATATTGTGGATTGCCTCTCAGGCTTCTTGCTATTTCTTTGTGGGCACCTGCTGGTTAAAGGAATGAGTTATTGCTTTTACGAGAGAAAATCAAGCTCTGAAGATACAGAATCGCAGAATCACAGAATCGTTTAGGTTGGAAGGGACCTCTGGAGATCATCTAGTCCAACCTCCCTGCTCAAGCACGGTCACCTAGAGCATATTGCCCAGGATCACATCCAGAAGAGTTTTGAATATCTCCAGGGAAGGAGACTCCACCACCTCTCTGGGCAACCTGTTCCAATGCTCTGTCACCCTCACAGTCAAGAAGTTTTTTCTCAGGTTCAGATGGAATATTTTTGATTCTTCCTCTTATGCTTACCAATCAAACTGAAATAGAGTATTACTTCAAAGACAGAGCCTTATGACACCAACAAGAAAAAGAAGTACACGTGCTGCTACAACTAATTTGCTCAGTTTCCAGATGGAGCATGCATCCATGTAAATAACTGTATTTGCAGTTCTTAACTGTATGCAAGCCTTCATTCAATTCCTCATTAAGAAATTCTAGGGGTAAGCTAGCCAATGCCAATTTCTTAAATATATAATTACAAGATTAGTTACACAGTACAATTTAGACTATAAATAAAAAATTGTTTAAATAAATTAATTAAATTAAAATTATTAATTAATTATAAATTAATATTAATAAAATTATAAATTAATTAAAATACAAGAACCTTATTTCATTTTTTGTGAATGGAAAAATCGAAATGTGCATGGCTTGCTGAGACACAGGCACTACGAAACCTCTATTTTTCATACCCCACAAACATATCACTTGCTGATGGTTAGTATCACTTGACATCTATTTTATTCTGTATGTTCATTACAGTAAAGCCTTACAAGCGAGCTCCCGTAATCCTTTTGTAAACTTTGTTCAAGGCCTAACTAAAGCACTGCATACCTTTATGCTAGTTACTAGTTGTAGGCTTTATGTGAAAAGGGTTTTCCTTTTGTATCAGACCATGATCTGTGTGTCCTGTGGCTGTCTTCTCTCTCAAGAAGGCTGGCCATTACTGGTAAGAATGGCTTGCATTTCTAGTGCTTTGGTATTTTGTACTTCTGCTTTTGAGATATGGAGACAGAAGTTAGGCAATTTTATAGAGTGCTGGGCCCAAAAGAGTGGGATCATATGCTGAATTTCTTCCACCTGAGCCACTGCAGCACTCCGGGGATTTGGTTATGTTTTCTTTGTCTTCAGCTGGTTAAATAAGAATTTCAGTTCCAACCAAAAAATGACCTTGGCCTCCTCAAACTGCTCTTATGGCTTGTATTTATTTTCACGTTGACATAATTGTCACATGAGTGATATTTGATATAAGATTCAGAAGAGAACTGGAATGATTTTTCCACCGGTATTCTCAGAGATGTTTTATGCCTGGTACAATGAAAACAGGCAGATTTTCTGCATGAAAATCTCTTCTTTCTCTGTATGAGAAAGAACAGTGAAAAGTCTTCTCCGGATTTTGACCGCTGCAGTTCACACTACCAGATAGGTCTATTTTATCTTGCCCTCCAGGACTCAAGGGAGGAAAGAGCAGCATGACAGCTGACAAGCAGGTCTTCTCAGCTCCCTTGGCCTTGTGGGGAACTGTAAGGCACGAAAACTGGGCCTTCAGGTTCATACTCTGGAAGTCTGGGCACACTGCTCCATGAAAGGGGTAATGCTGGGGTCCTGGGCTAGCGGAGTCTTGCACTGGTAAATCTGAACTGTACCATGCCATGTGAACTGATGGCTGGGGTTTAGAAGTGGGGTAGGGGCACTAGACAAAGACTTTATCTAACCTAAGGCCCTGACTCTCACCAGGTCAGCTGCAGACTTGTGCTAATGATGCTGTTATCAGTTTCCCTTCTCCCTTAAAGAGGGACAGTGTTTGTACCACTAGTTGAGCAAAGGTTAACATACAAAGGTTTGCAAAGCTGAGTGGACACAAATGTGAAGAGTGAGTGCACAAGAGCAGAAGTCAGAACACAGAGATTCTACTCTCAGCAGATGGAGCAAACATCTCCCAGTCCTGGTATCTGTATGTGAGTTTTGCTGGGCTGCATGATTCATTTGAAGGAACTTGGATAATGGTACACTTTCACAGAACTCTAACTTGGTGGGTTTCCTATGTGGCCACCCAGTGATGGAGACCAAACAAGCAAGAAATGATCTTGTATGGCGCTAAGAATAGATACTTTCATAATCAATAGCATGGTTCTAGCTCTATCCCAGCCAATGTGACTCATTAATCAGCGTCTAGTCACTTAGCGTTTCTCTAAGGATGAGCTAAAGGGTCTTGCAGCTGATATAAATTTGGTCATTAGCATCCTTTGTTGAAAAAATTGGGGACGTATCTGTTAGATCAAATCAAAGGAGCTGCCCAAAAGCAGGTAAGTAAATGCAGAATAAAAGAAAAGTGCCCTGAAATGCCTTCCTAATGAAACGCTATCATATATGAATGGTGCTTTCAAAAACTGTTAGCCTTCTCTGATAGTCCAGACTTGTTCTCCTTAGGCAAGAAAGTATCCGTAAGGTTGCTCAAACGGGCATGAATCAATGTTCCACTGCTGTCACCTCAGAACAAACTAGACCAATTTAATTGCATCTTCATGTTCTTATCTGCCTAGGTCAGAAAGGCAGGAAGTCCAGCTGATCCGACCTAGCTGTGTAAGTGCCATGGCCTGCAGATATCAGAAACAGTTGCATGTTTTTTCTGGAGCCACCTGGTGACCAGCTGGCATGGCAGCTGGGTCATGTGGGTTCCCCCATGTATTTACATTGCGTGGTGCCCTTGATTGCCAGTTCCACAGGCAGAGCCATACATGGCAGCATGGAGGATTTAGTAAGAGGACTCTTCTGCTTATTTCTTTGTTCATCCTCCTCGTTCTGACAGACTGTGAGCAGTCTGGTTTCCACTGCAGTAAAGAGAGTAAGGAGCTGGGAAGAGAGCTTAAAATCAGTGTCCAAGAGCTAGAAACATACAGCAGCAGCTGCAAAGCAAATTCTTTGTAAGAACTAGGAAAAAGAAATACAGAAATCTGACTTAACTCACAACTGGCACACGATTTATTGACTAAACTCTGTGCTGTGACAATCCTTAAACTAATTTTATGTTATGTGATGAATCAGAAGCAGAGCCCTTGGCAGACTTGCTTGCAGGCCCACAGAGGATTCATTGTTTCTCTCGGTGATTACATAGTTTCCCACTGTTAATTATTCTTGATGCCTTGGTCTGTATGGTGACCTTTAAGCATGGGAGAAAATCAGGTAAAATTCAACCTTACTGAAAAATGCATGTGCTTTTAAAAAGACAAAAGCAAAAGGCCCCCTACCATACAGATCCCAGAATTTAGCAGGAAAAACAGAGCCATTTTTATTTCATGAGCAAAGAGGAAAGGGGGAAAGCAAGTTGCTGTTCATGTTCTCTGTCTCTACTGTTGTGGCAAAGTTCTATATTATTTGGTAGGGAAAAAGTGAAATAAATTGAAATATGAGAGGTGCTGTCTGGACATAAGGAGCTTTTCCACTATGAGGCCAGCAAGCAGTGGAACAGGCTGCCCAGCAGGGCTATGCAGCCTCCATCCTTGGAGGTTTCCAAGATCCAACTGGATGAAGCCTGGAGTGGCCACCTGCTCCAGAAGCAGAGGAGGCCCCTTGCCGCTCTGATCTATGCAGCAGCCAGGTCTGGCGATCCGGGAATTGCAACCACGTCAAAGCAATGCCTGTTCAATCCAGTGGAGGGCTGTTAGACTTTCCAATTTGGAAAATAACAGGTCAGTACCTTGAGGGGAAAATTACTCAAAACCCAGCTGCTCTGGGGGAACAAGAAACCTGAAAAGCAGTAATGCTGAGAGGAAAAGAGCTAACTGGAAAGTATAGGGGAATTTGCAGCATGGTAGGACAGCAAAGACACACAAAAAAAAAAAAAAAAAGGTTAATGCAACTCCGTCAGGATTACTGTGCAGACTTCTGGGTATCTCATTACTAAAAAGTTATTAACAGCTTGGACAGAGTCTAGAAAGCAGCAATAAAAATGATTTATGGGAGTAGAGCAAAGCAACTCAGGAAGGAGGAAAACAACAAACGTGTTCTACTTCAGCAAAAGGCCTCTCTATGTTTTAAGATTATTAAGGGGAGGAGGATTTTTTTTAATGAAAAGACAATTAACTATGCAATGAGAAGAAAGGAATGCAAAGGGCAAAATTAGACTAAAAGTGAGCAAAACCACCTTGGAGCAAGATGTCAAGCAGGGCGTTCCAGCCTCCCCAGCGGCTGGGATGGGTGGCAGTGCCAAGATTCTGCCATGGGTCGTGGTGCCAGGCAGCTCCCTGATGCGGGGTCTGCTAACGATGACCCTAACGGGGCAGTGAGGGTGACAAGCTCCTCAGCAGAAACCTCAAGTAAGTGCCTAAAAATCAAGTGGGATGACTCTAGGCCACTTTTTTATCATTTTTCTGAGGATGGGAAAGTCCAGAATTAATCATTAAAATGCCTTCTGAAGCCCTTGTGACTGAAAAACGGGTCAAAACAACGCCTCGCTAACTCTGCTAGTGACACAAGCATTGGGAGCAATTATAAAATCCTTATAACCATTCTCGGGCCATGTCATCCAGCCTTTGGCCTACCAGATGTTACAGAGTGGTTCACGAAACAATTGTGGTGGGGCAGAAAGTAGCACAATACCATAAAGAATACATACAGCTATACTCCCAAGCACTAGAAAAGTACTCATTAATTCCTGTTTTAAACACTTATTTAGTTTCACACATGCTCTTAGCCCGAATATTTGAAAAAAGCAGTATATAACCCCCACAAAAACAGTGGCCACGAGTTTTCAGGCACCCCTTCCCCATTTGATGGACATTCCTTTGCCTCATCTCACTGCCCTGCACCTTCGCTGTACAGTAGGTCTGCACCTATCTCACGTGACTGCTCTCTTGGCAGATAATATAAAACCTCCTTATCTAGTTATTTTCTCCCTGCTTGACATTTATTTCTTCTGTACCTGGTTTTATGGGTATTTCTTCAGTCAGCAATTCTATCAAGGCTAGGCTGATTTTTGCTGCTTGTAAAATCTGTTTATCTAGAGTAACTCTGGCCACAGAAGTCTGTACTGTGAAGGACGAGACATCTACACAGATTAAACACTGTTTCTTTGGCTTGATGCAATTCCTTCAACAAAGCTGCATTGTTTTGTTGGGGGTGCTCAACCATTTCCAAAAAGTGTTTGCGCGTAGTTTTACCAGTAGAAATTGTGGCCCTACTCACGGGTGTTAAGGGCATGTTATGCTGCACTGGCTGTGTTATGGGGCTCTGGAGTGTGTATAAAGGAAATGTAACCCCCCTGTACTTTAAATGAAAATTAACTTCTGCTTTGGCATCCCAGATTTGAAACCAGTTTCAGCTGTTTTTGCCTGCTCTTATTCCATTGTATGACACCTCGCCTGGGTATATTTGGGCTCTTTTTGTAAGACAGTCAGATTTCCCCTGGGGATATTTCGTATATTGAACTACCGGGTCTTCCCTTGGTATGCCAAAGAGGGGGAGAAAAGAAAGTGCCTGGCAGAGGATGATGTGGGTCAGCAAGCACCTTGGACTGCAAAGCGCAGTGTGGGGCTGGCGGGGACCTAGGCAGGAGATTTCAAGCCAAAGGCTTGGGAGCCCTCAGAGGACAAGCACTGCTCAGTTGTCACCGTGGTGCAAAGGCCAGTGAGGACGCTGTGGAGCTCAGGAGCGGTTACGCTCACTGCGAGAGCCCGGTGTGCCTCGCCGCAGCCTTGTCAGCCGTCGGGAAAGCAGAGGGGAGGCCCGTTTCCCGAGTGGTCCTGTCGGGTTTGCTCCTGGCCAGCGCCGAGGGCAAGGAGCGGGTGGGGGACGGCGGCTGACGCGTGAGCTCTCCTGTCACATCCATCAGCACTGTTTGGCATTAGTAGGTCACGCAGGCTGACAGCTGGGATTTTCAGATTAGTCTGCTCTGGAGAGCTTCAGGAGGAAAGGGGCTGTGTGACAGTCGGAAAGGAAAGAGCTTAACGTTTGGAAGAGTGGCTCTGTAGTGTTAGGAGATGACAGTTTAAAACAGTATTTTAAGCCTTTTAGTTTCAGCTGGGTTTCCTTAACATGTGCATCAAGCTGTTCCCATTGCTCTTTGCTGCTGGCAGATTTAGAGGCACAGTCTGCACTGCTGCTTTTACTTTTACTTTTAGAAAGATGATTTCAAGTTTCTTTTGTTTGACACCCAATACAGTACGCCCTCCCCTTTCCCCAGTCCAGAGGGACACGTGTGTCTAACGGGTGCAGTATGGGAGCTTATCATGGATTTTATCCTTATGAATCCTGGAGAGGAAAGAGATGGTTTCCTCTTTTCATATATGCTGCAGAGCCCACAGGAGACCAGTGGTGAACCAGGGCCTGAGCTACTCACTGGAGCGCTCCTCCCCAGTTTTCTCTACAGCTCCCACCAGATGACTTTGTGACATGTGGGCTCCCTAATGCTGCATTACTCATGCCCAGGAATGAATCTCTGCACCATACTTAAGCTGTAGCCTAGATCTCTTCAGGCAGCACGGCTCTGGATTTTTTTTTAATTGGAGAATAGCTACAGGAGAGAATACTTAGGACTATAAACAATTTGATGCCATTCCCACTTCTCTTGTCTTTTGTGCAGCAGCAGGTGTGCAGGAACAGCCTTGCCTGCTTCTGCTTCCTCCCTCCCAGCTTGCGCTACCCCACGCTCTTCCACCCCAGCGCCCCGGCTGCCAGCTGGAGGAAGCCCTCCCCTCTGCAGGTCCGGGGGCCAGAGACCGGCACAGAGCCACGCAGGAGGGCACATGGGGAAATGGGTCCGCGCAGCTGTCTGTGGGTGGGGGAGTCTGAGAACGCACGGTGGTGGAAGGAGCTCTCTGTGCCTTGAGTCGCTCAATGCACGCAGCAGAGCAGACCAGCGTTTAGCCATGATGATAACAAAAGACATAAGCTGGGAAATGAAAGCAGGGGTTACTTACTCGTTGTCGACATTGTTATTCTCTGGGTCTGGCAGGCTTCTTGTCATTAAGGCCTTGAAAAGAACAAATGTCAGAGCATCATATATTTCAATGACATTACTTTAAAGTTACCTTTGTCTATAATGGGCCATATCTGCACTGGTTTACACCCCTGATCACCCTCTGTGAAAACAATACAGGTGTAAGCGAGCCCCCTGCATTAACAACAGTGTTCTAACTCTGTTTTAGCATCCAAGGCACCTGAACGGCTTCCGGCCATTGGACTGAAATCACTGCATGTTACCTGACTAAACTTCTAATTTTCCTGTGACTATGCACTACACAGATCTGTAGGTAGCAGTATAAAAAGACTCGGTAGTGAAGTAAGTTTTGGGAGTGTGGACCTGACTCTTCATCTGACAAGTCAGTGTTCCTGCTGTAAAGCACTCACAGTGCACCAACCCCGATGGCTGTGGAAATGATCCCGCCTGGAGGTGAAATATCCACATTTCATATGCTGCAATCCTACAGCTGTCCACTGGGAGACCAATGGGGCCAGCCAAAACCAAATCTAGTGGTATTTAAATGGAAAAATTATCAGACCTTGGGCCCACTTGAGGCCACTGAATCAAATCAGTAACAAAATGAAACCACTGCAGCCAGGCCAAATGCAAATGCTACCGAAAAAATATCACTGTCATCTTTCTGGGCTTCTTTATTGTGTATTCTCATGGAGGGGGAGGCGGAGGGGTGATGACCATGGCTTTGCACATAACCAGGCCCGTTTTGACTTGCCGTTATTTTTTCTAAGCTGTCCTTCTTTTCCTCGTCTTGTTTTTTTCTGTGCAGTCCTGAATCTGGTGGGCCTCATTAATACAGGTTATCTTCCTTCTCATGATGACACTAACAGGCATTAAATGGGCAATCAGCAAAATGAAAGTAAGGCACTGGCACCCAGAAAGTAAAAGAGAAAAGTTGTTTCAACAGCATGGAAGAGAGGAGAAGATTGTTTTTCCGCACAAAAAAGGGGAAGTAAAGGCAACGGAGCAGGGTGGAACAACTGCAACTGCCTGATTTTAATTGGAGGGACGATATTTTCACTACACTTGCTCTTTAGCTGCTGCTCACGCAGATAGCCTGGAGCTGAGGCTTAAACTAGAACTGGCGCAGATACTGAGAGGCAGGTAGACCCTTGGCAGCAAACTTCAACTCTCCCGTTTCTTAGGTGGGTTTTGTGCTGCCACGATCACCTCCGGATCCCCTGCTCGAGCCGGTGAGTGGGACTGCAGCAGACATCTCTCTGAAGGCATGGGTTGGAGCCCCTTCTAGCTGGGCTCCAAGCACTGTCCATTTCTGCAGCTGAGAAAGGTATCTGCTTTCTACGTTCTTTCACATCCCAGCTGCTTGCTTAAACTGCAAACTAAATTTATACCAAAGACCTACAGCATCTTTTGATGCCTTTCAAACCCCAGCGCACCTCCTTTCAGAGAAGCCCCCGCTCTTTGGCAACAAATTTGTTTTCTCTGGAATAGCCTGAACTGTTCCAGAAATAGCTCCTTGGATCAAAGCGGCGATGAGGCTATGTGAGAAAGCTGACGGGGAATAAATAGAGTTCCCTTCTGGTTATTTAGTATCATTTCTTGGCAATCTCCCATGACTGACAAAAGCAAGCCGTAGTCCCTCGCTGCGATGCCAGGAGGGAAGCAGCGCTGAGCTCCTCTGGCCAGCTCCTGGGAGTGCACCCAGCCGGGCAGCGCGACCCTCGCCCCGGCCCAGCCCCTTTTCTCCACCGGGCAAATCACAGCATTCACCCTGAGCGCTGCGGGGAGCAGCGCTGTCGAGCAGCACTTTGATTCTGCTCTTCCTGCAGTGAGAACCCATCTTCCAGCACTTCTCGGCAAAGGATGGGTTCGGATCATTTTAAGGAGGGGTTTGAATTGTACAGTAGGTTGCCTTCCCCCCCCCCCCCCCCCCCCCCGTGGCTGACTCCTCCACATTACGAGCTGTACGTGGTGTGTGGGTGGAAGACAGAATTAATTAGTCATCAGGACAGAGCAGCTCTGGTTAGCAAAATCTGCTTCTCTGTGCAAAACTAGCTCCCACCTTCTCCAAGGGATCTGTCAGCAACAACACTTATTTCCCAAGAGAACGCCGCATTGGCACAGGTAGATCTCAACTGACATTTTAATCTAGTGCATCAAGAAAAACTGTGGGAGAGTGAAAATCAAGGCAACTCCAGTCTATGCTTTTCCACCTCCATCAAAATCTCCATGTTTCAGGAGCTGTTTCTAATTGATCCAAGACAGGCCAGCAATGCAGAGACTCGAGATGACAAAGCGACACGGTGATGCAAGTGACCGGCAGGATGTGGAGCACGGCATGTCGCATGGCGTTAGACATAATGAACCCAACCCCACCCTGCCTGCTCAGGATTGCTGTAACATCTATGTTGCAAGTTCAGCAGATAATTAGTTTTAGTCCTTTATGCGGGTTAATATGATACACACTTCACAATACTTTAATATTAGTGGGCTCCTAGCCTGCAGCTAAACGGGTAATCGCTGGCCTGTTTGGCCAAGCTGCTGTTAAGAGATAAATGAAGTCAGCTTCTCACTTCCGCAGCTTGCAGTCATCTTTTTATTACTCATCCAGGCCACAGTGTGGCTCCTGGCTTTCCACCCTGTTCCTACCTTCGGCACCTAGTGCTGGGGTTTGTTGTGACACGAAGCAGTGCAGCCGCAGAGCGAGGACCGACGTGTCCCCTCGTGCATCCCTGACCTCACGTGGGCCCGGGCGGCACCCAATGCAAGTGCAATGGCTCAAGGGGCTCATGCCCCTCGCTGCCCCTCTGCTGCGCGGTGCACCACTTGCACAGGGATGGCTGAGCTGCATATGAAATAGCTCCTGAACTGCTTCAGTTTAAGGGCTGGGATATTAAATTCACCCAAGATTTCGGTTTAATTTAACATGAGGAAATGTGAGCTACAGTGGTCTAAACGCTGTTGTACATACAAGTACAGCCCCCAGGAGCAAGGCAGGGTAGAGGGCTGGTGGTAGGAGCTATTGCTCTCTGCTGGTGCACGAGTCAATGCTCTCGGGGGCGCAGGGTGCTGCCACGCTTAAGCCAGGGTGAGCGGTGGCCCCCTGAGGCGGTCCTGCCGCCCCTTCCACCCTGGTTCCCAGCCGTCCCCTTTTATCGCACCTGGTAATCGCACAGCGAGGCTGAGTTGGCCCTGCAGAAAGCCCCGTCTCTGGGATCACGAGGTTGATGTGTACTTGCACAGCTGCACATCTTCAGCAGCTCCGAGCAGCCCCTCCGGGCTATGTCGAAACCAGTGAACTTTAAGGTACTGTGACTCAACTGTAAAAATACCATAGCCTCCAAAACTGGCCAAATTCACGCTGCCTATCTCAGAGGGCCCTGGCCCTGTGCTGTTCCCTGAACCATGCCTGAGCATTATTTGGGAGAGTGGCCCAGGCCAAAACCATGCCAGGGACCGCTCCAGAATGCAGCTGGGCAGACCACGAGGGCCGGTGGCCGGCAGCCGGGCAGCCACTGCCATCCAGTTTACCAGTACAGACATAGCCCTGAGGCCCTGAGTAGCCCATCGTGTATGGGGGAGCCTACAGAGACCCGCAACACCTGCAGCGGAGTGTGGTTACCGCCGAGGAGGCTCATCCCACTTGCATGGTGTCACTGAAGCTAGCACAGGCTGCGGTTTCGTAATGCGATGCTTGAGTGGGAGCGCCGATCTCTGGCACAGCCACCTTCCCCGTTCCCTCTTTACATACATTCATCCCTACTCCCGTGTCACAGCCTGCCCCATCCTCAGCGGGCCAGCCCAACTGCTCGTAGGAGCGCTCTGCAAACCGGAGCTGGGGCCCTATCTGAGCTGAAATTAAAAACACCCCCTTCGGAGGGCGATCCAGTTCACAGGACAGTTCAGATGGCTGTGCTGGTGCAACAGCAGGGCAGCACCCTCCAACGACCTCGATGCGGGTGGCTAAGCCAGTTATCCCTGCTGAAGACAATGCTGCATGAACCCACAGCTGGAGTTATCACGGGCAAAAATCTAGCTTAGGTAATGCGTAAGGAGGTACAAAATGGGAAGTAGAGCCCCAGCTGAATCCCAGGCAGGCAAAGTACCGTGTGCTTGCACAGCAGCACCTTGCTCCAGCCTGCAGCAGCATCCTCTGGCCAGCAAAGGAACTGGTAACTAGTCGAGGAAGGTAGCTGGGAGGAATGTGCAGTGTTCCCACACTCTTCTTCCCCAGCCAAATAAAATACCAACTTTTGGCTATTCCGTGCATGCCCCATGTCTATTTGAGGTCAGGAACAGTTTGGGGACAGAAGTGACCCACACTCTCCACAGAGTGATGCTGGGGAAAAAAACTACCTATGCAGCAGTCTTCTAGGTCCAGGTGCAACGCAGCTGTGCTGGGAGGGTGACAAGCTCTGAAAGCGCCATCGACACTGGGATGGGGGGACAGCACTGTTTGCCGGGCTTTCCTGAATATTTGGACTCTCTTAAAAAGAGAAGGAGCACTAAAGTTAAAGAGAGAGAGACCTTTCGCTTGGTAACTGCCAGAGCCACATCTGGAAATTACCTGCAGAGCTGCAGAATCTGAACTGCTCTGACTTTCTTTGGGTTTTTCATGCAGCTGCTCTCCTAGCCCTAATCTGAAGTTCCCAAAGTCCCAGATGTGAAGGTGGAAAAGACCTTGACTTAAGTCGCCCCGGCCAGTGGAGAACTACATCCTACACGACAGTTTATAGCCCTCTGAGTAGGGAATGAGAATGTCCTGACCCAAGGGCATTTTTGACCATTAATACAAACAGGAAGAAAATGCTGAAATAAATTGCGAACAGCACTGAATTAGAAAGATCATATTTCTGTAGTGGAAAGCCTATTTTAATGACAGTATGAAAAAAAAATCTATTTGAGTTCCTGTAAGGAGTTAATGTGTTATGAAATTAAACCCACGCAACCCTGTAGATGTTTGCAATGTGGCCTGGCATCCAGCCCCTCTCCAAGAAGGAGGGAGATGAGCCGGGCCAGCCAGCCACGAGGTGACGCTGCACCACGCAGATCTGCGGAAAGCACACTTATCTGGCTGAGAAACACAGGCAAAGCTTTGAAGACTTACCCAGTATTTTGAAAATATATGCCCTCCCCTCTAAACCCTCTAGAGTACAGCTAATACACTCTTGTCTGTGTTATTCCAGCACTACGGCAGGGGTGACTGAGTTACTGTAATCACATTCGGTCTCCAGTAAGAAGGGGTGACAGCACTGTGGAAAAAGCCGCTAAAAGCAAGACCTTAGCATGTCTGCGTGATTTTCCGTTTCAGGAAACCAGTGGTGAAATGACTGAGGCCACGGCTTCTCTCCTGCTCTCCACAGAGAGCCGCCACCCTGTTCTGTGCTGTGGAAGCATTTGCAAAACCGCAAGTATTTTCTTCTGCATTGAGCAAAGAAACAAAAAAAAAAAATAGCATGTAAAATCATCCGCCTCCCGAGGGGGGAGCTGGAATCACAGGCAAACCTGAAAATGAACGTTTGATGCTGATAGGAGGTGTGGGGTCTGCTCCAAACTGGGCTCAGGTTCCCCATCAGGGTATGGATCCCAGCCCACTGCTGAGAAGTGCTTTTACACTTCTCACTCCAAAGCGCTATTTGAATGTACTGGAGTTGGCTCAAGACTTTAAATACAGCAGTTTCCCTTTCAGCAGCCCTTGCCATCTGGCTTGGCTACAGGTCAGTGTTGCCAGCTTTCTGCTGGATGACAAAGCGCATCAAAGTCCCGGTGCAAACACGCACATTGATGCAAATCACACGCAGGGTAACTCCAACAACTACACCAAAGAGCTGGCCCCTTCTCGCAGGCAACCTCCCTTCTTTGCTGGCAGGTGGAATACCTCTCCTCTTAACCTGGCCCAAACTTTTACCTCTCCTGGCCTTGTGAGCCCTGAGCTCAGTGCATGGGATCCGCATGTTCACTGCTTATTTCTCATCTCACTTTCCTACTGTGCTGCCATCTCATTGCCTTTCCTCGTTTCCTGCATTTCCTTTCCCTCATTTTTTCCCCACTAGTTTTGTTGAATCAACCTGCCCTTCTTCCCTCACCAATACTCCTCTTTGTCCTTCCCGTGGTTTGCACAGATGAGTAGGGTAAGAGAAGGAAGTTCCCAGCATGTGACAGCAAGTACAAATTACTGGCTGAGAAGCTGGCAAGATCAAACTGCCCTCAAAACTTCTAGTAAGGAACTAGTGACGCAAGAACCTCATATCCCTTTCCAGAAACCTTCTGTGCTGTCCTCCTGGGACGGGTGGGACTGCAGTTTGCACAATGACCTAAAAATCTAAACTGCATCCAGTAAACAATCAAACCTTTGTGTTGTGAACAGCTTCATCCCTCCTTCTTACAGGATAGTGACTTCTTAGGCCTCAAGGAGCCCGAACTATAAGCCATGACTGCTCTCTGAACTGGACCATGGCAACCTCAGATTCAGGTGGGGAAAATACTACTAAGAATAGCTTCAGTTTTGGCCAGAAAATGTCCCTAATCTTTTTCTTCTATGTCTTTGCAAAACACTGGTAATTCTTTGCTGTCTTTCAAACAGCTTCTCTATTGCAAGTGAAAGAGTACTTTTTTCAACAGCTTCAACGTGACTGGGGCACCTAAGGCTGTCTATACAATCTGGGTAATACCTTTGGGGCTGGAGTAACTTGTGTAATAATATATGAAATAGAGTAGCTACTCGCTACCTACTAACAGTGCACGTGCAGCCTTGCAACTTACTGGGGAGTTTCTCGTTGCTGGCTGGTAGCTCTCCCTCTCAGCAGAACGCAAGCTTTAAACCAAAAACAGGTTTGGCACAGTTAAGGCCAAAAAAGCATGCCTGGGGCCAACCCGACTATCTGCCTCAGGCACGGCTCATCTGCCCTATATAGCCGAGTCTGCCCTACTGGGAAGGTGCAGGGGAGCAGCTTGAAATCACGGATGTGACCTGTCCTTCCCATGCCAAAGGGACAACAGGCATCAGCGGTGGCAGGACAAGGAGGAAATGCTACACAATGTAGTTTCATGCTGCACCCACCTAGGCACCACTGGGCGATTTAAGTGTCAGTTGTCATTATTTCAGCAGTATCTATTGTCATGGTAGACACTCGCAGCTAATTCTTATAAAAGAGGAGCCCTTAACTCCATGGTGGGGGCAACGTCATCGCCTTTTTTGATATGTATTTAGTAAGAATATACATCACTCTAGAATACAATTCAAATACTAGTTTAGGCACAGAAACAGTCACGGCCAATATAATTGTTATTCTAAAAAATTCCAACCTTGGTACTCACATGCAGACATGGAAGGAAAACGGAAAACAGAAGCCTTTACTGCGGTAAGTAAAGACAAATGGGGGAAGGCAGCAGGACTGTTCATATACGAGAGTCACTCAGAGGAAAAAGTGGTGCTGGACTGAGCTCCAGTTCTTGCTGTGGGAAGGTTTGGAGTTAAAAGAGCAAAGGAAGTATATGACAGTACAAGACCTCTATTTTTTCCACATCCAAATCTTACTTTCTCTCAGTTTTTTCTCAAAACTTGTACAAAAAGATTTTTCACGCTGAACTGCTGCCAAGATTTCTAAAGGCGAAATTATTTTTTATCAAGGTTATATTATCCTGCGGATATGCAGTTTGGCAATGGAAATTGTATAATTCTAAAGAGAGCAAAACTCAGGCATGCAAGGCGGAAAGTCCTGGATTCTAAATATTTATTTCCGTTTTTAAATCTATTACTTCAGCCTTACGATTTGCGTGTATCTGCCTGGAGCAGTACCCATCTAACAAACACAAGGCAGCTTCCGAGGCCGAGCTGACATCAAAGGTGCTGCTGCTTTTTGGCCTCATAATCAGATGACACGGATGCTGCTGTTATTTTTGGATAGGAAAAAAGGCCCGTTAATTTCAGCTCTCCTGAGAGGAAAATGTATTATTTGTTAAACAGAAAAAGACCAAAATGATTCTTTAGGAAGAGTTAGCCCATAACTGCAGTGGATTGGCAAACATTAAATAACAGTTTCACATTTACGTTTTAAAGCTTCTGTTTATAAGACCTACCAAGAGAAAAGCAAGAGCCATACTTTATATTATAATACTGAGATCCTTTTCCAAGCTGAGGGAGGCAAAGAAACTTTTAGTAGCCCAGAGAAATCTGAGACCACGGTGGCCCTCTTTTGGAAGGATGTTTTCCTTGAATTGGAGTTAGAGAAATGAAAGAGTAGCGACAATGATTAAACAGCCGCCGGAATGATTTGCCAGCAAAGATAAAGACAAATCAATGCAATTTAGACTTTGGCTAAGCCATGGCTACGCCGGGTGGTACCAGCTACGGCAGCTGGGTGTAAACCGGGGACAGTAAAGGGCAGATCCTGCCTCGCAGCTGCTCTTCACGCCGGCTTCACCCGGGGCTTACGCAGCCGAGCCGCAGCGTTGCTGAAGGGACCCGAGGCCCGGAGGTGACTTTTGGGGGACGCAGAACGAATTGGAGCCGTGAAGAAGAGGGTGTAAAACAGCCTCGCCGAGGAAGGGCCGCTTCGCTGGGTGCAGATGTGGCAAAACCCGGCCGGGGGCTGCTGCGGACGGCTCCCGGGCGCGCCGTCGGGGGGTGCAGCCGGGGCCGGGGCCGACACTTACCGCCTGCTCGGGGGGGGGCCCGGCGCCGCCGCCGCCTCCCGCCGCCGCCGCCGCCGCGCAGCGCCCCGCGGCCCCGGGGGCGCGGCGGCCGGGGGCGGGCAGCGCCGCCGCCTCCGCGCACTCCGCCAGCACCGTCTCCAGCAGCTCCCGCTCCTCCGCCGCCGCCGCCGCCGCCGCGCCCGGCCCGCGGGGGGCGCCGCCGCCCCGACCCGCCGCCGCCGCCGCCGCCGCCGCGCCCCGGCCCCGCCGCCGGCTGCTGCCGCTGCCCATGGCCGCCCCGGCGCGCCCCGGCCCGGCCCGGCGCGGAGGGCGCCGGCAGGCGGCTGCCGCCTGACGGCGGGGGCGGCCGGCGGGAAGCGGCCCGGGGCGGCGGCGGCGGCGGCGGAGCGGGGGCGGGAGGTTTCGGCCTGGAAAAGGAGGCGACGGCGAGCGGCAGCGCGGCGGCCAGCGGGTCCCTCCCGCGCGGGGGCGGCGGCGGCGCAACGCCTGGCCGGGGCGGCGGGCACCGGGCGGCGAGCGCGGCCGCTCCGCAGGGGTGTCGCGAAGGGCCGGAGCGCTGCGGCTCGCCCGGCAGATGTGTGCGGAGCAGCCGCGACGGCCCGCGCCCGCTCCCGGCCCCAGCGCTGAGCCGGCGGGTGCTGGCGCCTGGTGCTGGCAGCCTTCACCCCAGCTGGGGCTCCGGAGGCAAAGCACCGCTACGGTGGTATCCAAAGCCGGGCTGCCCTGCTCTAGTATTTATGAAAAGGAGGGAAAGAAATGAGCACTAGCGCTTGTCGTTGGTAGGGGAGTTTCCGGCACCGCTGCGGACCTGCCTGGTCGGCGCTTTAGCTGGGGTGCCGCTCAGCTGTAATAGCTCCGTTCCCTGGGTCACGCACATTTCTGAGCCTTCGTGGACGTGAACGGTGGCTCTGCACCATCTGGAGCTTGGATCTCCCAGGTAGGCAGCCAAAACCACACTGCCCGTTGTCTGGGGGAAGGACTCCAACCCAAAAGTCCCCAAAAGGCTGAGAAAAAGAATCAATAATGCAAGAGAGGAATGCACTGACATAACAACAGTGTGTGAGGCCAGAGCCCATGCAGGCTGCTTCACTCAGCTTAGCCCACCTTCAAGGACAGCCCGCTATCACAGGTCTCCCGCACCTCCAGTTATTCAGATACTTCTCCCCAAGCTATGGAGGAACGTTGTCACCTTGAGGCACAAGGTATCAGGAAAAGGGATTCTGGACTACATTCATGCACGTCTTACTCTTAGCAAAGCTCAGACAGGAGTTACAGCTCTTTGCAAAACAACACAGTGCCCAATATTTTGTTTGGTTTTAGGCACTGATTTCACCCCCCGGGCAGGTCCCGGTTCGGGCAGTGTTCCTGAGCCAAGGAGCCTGTTGTGCCTTCGCTCTCATCTGGTCTCTCTCGTTATTAAGTATTGTCCCCGCCCCCCAAAATTAGAGTATAAATATACAGAGATGCTAATAGGCAAAGTCATAAACATATGAGTTGTGCTACTCCATGTAGAAGCAAGTCCATGGTGTGCCATGTCATCCGTTTGAGCAAGCCCATTTGTGTCCCTTGCAGCACGTGACTAACTTGCTGGGACTGAGAAGAGCCTTTCTTTCGCTCAGAGCCCACCACAGCCAGCCAGCAGCAACGCAGGTGACTCCCATGGGCTCGCAGCTCTGTGCTGTCACCCACCAGCACGAGGAGCAGTGTCTCTGGGATGCCTGGTGCAAAGGGGAGGATGGCTGTTCCCCTGGCCGGCACCACTGAATAATATTCTCACCATTCCTGAGCACTGCTTGCAATGATTGCACCTGCTAGTCATTCCTTGGGCTGGTTCTTTCTAAACTGTCAAGGCAAAGCCTAAAAATTTGTAACTGAGGCGCGAGAGGAGGGAAGGCCAAGGATGGTCAAATTCGTTGCCAGAAAGACATTTTGGGGAAATATGGGAGTTTAGGGAGGAGACTGCTGCAGTGACCCTCGCGCACACGGAGCGCCTGGCTCAGGGGTGGGTGAGGAACAGCAGAGAGGGGGTTCAGACCTCAGAAACGGCTTAAGGAAGGGAGCAGAGATGGGGCCTGGCGGCATGAGGAGGCGATGGGGGAGTCCAGTATGGAGCTCAGATAGATGAGGGGGACTGGTGGTTTTTTGTTGTCAAGGAATTAAATAACTCAAACCCAAATGTGCAGTGTATAAAATGGCCAAAGGATGCAATCCTAGGAACTCCCATTAGTCTATTTTGACCTGGCAGCACATGCTTTCTGAAGACCTTCTTTTTGGCAAAGAGGCCCAGGCACCCTAAATGGCCACGTGATCATATTTGCTGAGCAGTTAAAAGCAGATACATCTCCCTGTGTGCTGAGTGGCTCCAAAAACCGGCATCTTAGCTGCGTTAGTCTGGTGGATTGTTCAAGCTGGACAGAATAGGGCTGTTGACCTTGGTCTTGCTCACTATAGTGAGGGAATTCAGTCCCAAGCTGCAGCTCAAGCTACTTACTTGAATTAATCCAATTCTCCCCAAGGAAGAAGGCCTTCGGGAGATCCAGGACAAAACCGTTGCCAGCCAGGAGAGGTGAGCAAATTCCTCATCTCCCCATCAGTGAGTCAGTGAGTGCGCCTCGACTTTTCCCGCGGGCAGGTACACCAGGACACAAAACTGGGCACAGGAGGCCGAGGCAGGCAGAGTTTGCACAAGCCTTCTCCTGCAGTCGGCGGTGGCACTGTGTTCAGGCCCTGGCCAAACGAACAGCATTTATTAATTCAGAGACATTTCAGCTCTCTGAAAGACTGAAGCCTCCCAGACCATTTCCTGGCTGTCCCTATGGAAATAGTTTATTCCAGAGTGGTCCCTCTGATTCCTTTGGAAGTGGCGCTATCTCCATAAACTATCTGTCAAAGTGAGCCAGACAAGTTGTGTTTTGAAGTGGCTGGCTGCCGGGGCCAGAAAAGCATTTGAGCAGTGACCCAAAGTGCTGCCGTGATTTAGCAGTAACGCTGAAAGACTCTGATGCCGTTCCTACCGAAATCAGTGATACTTCCCTGCTGCAAAAACTGCTTATTTTAAGATTGAAGAGAATTAAAGAGAAAACTTGCAAAAAACTAAAGGGCTGATAAGCACGTGACTCCTCAGGAAAATCAATGAAGTTTTTTTGTTGTCATCCGTATTAGCCACAGAAAGGATTGAAATTCAAAGTTAAAAATGAAAGGCAATCTCGCCCTATTGTTCACTGACTAAAAGACTGGTTTCTCCTGTGCTGCCCAGGCATCCTGGGGTGAGCCGCCCCTGCAGCCGGAGCAGTGTAGCTGCTCCTGGGATGCAGCAGGCAGAAGTGCCATGTCTCCCTCGACTGAGCCCACCACTGCGCAGTCACTGGTCCACCTATGAGGACTCAAATATTGTTGTGTAGCACGGCCCCGTGCCAAGCGCACATGCCTGCAAGTTTGGAACAACCTCGCAGATTTGGGTACAGACGTGCCCCCACTGTGGCTCTGTTAGAAGCAGCCCAGTGAAAGCCCATGAGAAGTTTACTTAGATTTCAGACCAGTTTATGCAGCTTTCACTACTCTAGAAAGAAAGAAAAGAAACCAGTAAGATTTGGTCTCCACAGAGCAAGCAGGATCTTAATCTTTCCTGCTGCAAACCGCTGGACCCATGTTACCCTTCAGTGAACAGGTTTATTTATTAATCTGCCTTTCTAGCATTAACTTGTGTGTAGTAAAGGAAATATGTACATCACTCAGATGAGAGCCTGCCCATCCCGCAAAATGAGACAGCTGGGCCTGATTTTCAGAACCTTTTCCCAGATGTTGCCCTTATCTAGATTTTTGACAATCATCACCCAAAACCTCCTGCAAAATTTATCTGTAATTTTGAAAAGTTCTTTAGGCATTTGCTTTGATGCAGAGATCTCACTTCCCGTGACTCTGAGCAATGTCCTGACTTGACTCTTCTAATTTCTGAAAACTGCTGAGAACACATTTAAACACAGAAGCATATTTTTTAAGAGTATCTTTTCCACGCATCCTGGATTTTACCACACCCTCAGCAATGTCTGTAAACATTCCTTCCTGAGCCCCACGTTTCAAAGGAAGAGCTCTGTTTGGTTCAAAAACGCGACAACAGCGATCCAGCCCAGAGGAGAGTTACTTTTCATGTGTAAGGTGATGTCCGAGCCCTGTCCAAATGCTCCCTCCCCATCTCAGCAGAAACCCTGTTCCTGTTTGGGTTCTGTGCAAGGAAGGTTGCTTCTCACCTTCAGCACAGATAAGGTCTAA
Source organism: Struthio camelus (assembly GCF_040807025.1). Lineage (NCBI taxonomy): Eukaryota > Metazoa > Chordata > Aves > Struthioniformes > Struthionidae > Struthio > Struthio camelus. Next base: position 24,639,818 of record NC_090944.1, on the reverse strand, counting down.
ATCTCTCAAGACTGAGCGATATTAGGAAGCCAAACATCCCCAGGGTCCAGCAGGCTGTGGGGTTTCAGCTAAGCAGGGCTGGCTATCTTGGACCTCAGGAGTGTCAGCTGTGGTGTAGACATGCCAGGGCTGCTGAGCTTGGACTCCAGCTCTGCTCAGCTGAGACCTGCAAGCAATCGCTGGATGACCCAGTCATCTCAGTGGGGCCCGGGAACCTCTGCTTCATGTATAGCCATTCTGTGAAGAGCGTCTGGAAGAAATGATTTGGTCTATGGCAGTGCCCTCCTTGCTTTCTCTTTAAAAGCTGAAGCTATTGGTAAGATTTCTTTCTTTCTATCCTCTATATCCTGATTTTAGACCTTTGGCCAGACTGTTGACCTGATCCCTTCCAAGATGTGATCATAAGTGGGAGCATATGCTGATATCTCTCCTAAAAGCACCTATCACAAATTCATTCTGCAGCAGTTGCAAGTGAACCCGGCCTTAGTTGCATCTCAGCTCAGTAAAACTTTTTTTTGATGATTTTCATAACGGGACAACCTGCAGACCTGCAAAATTCTCGGGTGACACCAGGCAGGGAGTCAGCAAGCAGGCAGGTGACACGAGGCTTGGTTTCCTAGGAGAGAAGCTGCCTTGCTGCCCCGACACCATCTGACTCTCCAGTGGCTTTTCCTCTGCTTCACCCTAGGAAAAGGCACTGGGCTGTGGGGATGCCTCCTGTGGCAGCTCTAGCTTGTGAGACCACAGGGGCCCATGAAACAGGGTGCTGGAATAGGCCCAAGGATGCTGGTGCAACCCTGGCGCTGCTGCAGGTTTGTGTTGGTCCTGGACAAGGGACCACTGAGATTCATGGTGTCTCCTGAGTAAGACAAGATCATGCTTTCTGGTGTCTCATTAGTGATGAGAGGAGAGGTATACAGGCAGAGCTTGTTCCTTTGGAGGTCAGCAGTGCTAAGCAGTTATAACAATTGTAGGAATATCTTTTCTCCTGATGTCCTGGGCTCAACAGACCGTGTTCTGCTACCCAGCCCTACGGAGACAGCAACAAGCATGATTCATACAAGGAGGCCTGAGTGCAAGAGACTGTCCCCCCCCCCCCCCTTAAAAATAGATGGAGTTAAACTGGTTAAACTTATGCTTAGGAGAAAATAGCCAAGGTTAATATCTTACAGGAAGCAATAAAACTCACCTAGTGTTCAGATGTATTTATGAGTTTTGGGAGCTGACGGGTTATCCCCTGTCAGCAGAGCAGTGGTGACTGTCCCTGTGTGCCCTTAGCCCACTTCAGGCTTGAGCCAAGTCAGCCACTCACAGAGGAGTTGGGTAAAAAGCATATGCTTGGATAATGTCAGTTTTTGTGGCTCAGGTCACGCTTGCCCAGACAGGTTGCAGAATCTCCATCCCTGCAGATATTCAAAAGCTGTCTGGACAGGATCCTGGGCAATGTGCTCTAGGTGACCCTGCTTGAGCAGGGGGTTGGACTAGATGGCCTGCAGGGGTCCCTTCCAACCTCAACCATTCTGTGATTCTGTCAGTGAAAACTTGTTAAGTGGCTGTAACGTGATCATGCCTGATCCCTTAATGGTATTGCATGAACTATTCTGCTGTTAGCAAACCTATGTGTCTCCTAATGAGACTGAGAGATTAGGCTGGTTTGTAGCAAAGATATCTAAAGTGGGCTCTGGCAGAGCCCATGCTGTGAATAGGTAGCTTCTGCGTGGGGTGGCAGAGGTGGTAGAGTGGGGACCGCTAAGTTAGGATGGCCCAAGGGAAAGGCAGGGCAGGAATTTCCAGGTCTTTATCTGAAAAGGGTGGTATGAGTAGGAATTGCTTATGCTCACAATAACTGTTGTGAAGAGACCTTCCTTTCATCTCACTTGGCTTTTAAGTGCAAAATCACTGGTGTGATTTTAACTTGAGGGGGAGTCTTTGCATTTTTCTAGTTGAAAGAACTTCTATAATTTTAGGTATTTCACATTTGATGAGACTAATGGCAGGGAAGTTTTAAAAGCATTTCCTTTATAAAAAGTTCGACCTGTGCAGCATGTGGCTAATGCACAATGATGTACCTTTCAGCATGTAGTTAACTCTATCGAGCTGTGTCTCGGGCCAGGACACAGGCCTTAGATTTGAGAGCATAGAGATTTGTGCTGCTTTCACACCTGGGCTGCCAGGGCTGGTTACAAATGGGAACAAAGAGCAGGAGGATTGTTCCCCGGATGATGGAAACCTGGCTTAGAGATCCAAGGCTGTGACTTTTAACTCATAACCCCTTCTTGTAAACTCAGTGACTGCATCTCCTCTGAGAGGCAAAACTGGAAGCACAGCGTAGCTTGAGCAGGTACAGAGCTGGGCAGATCTGTGCTGCAGACAGGGAAGATTAGATTTGTTGTGTTTCTGCTTTTGGTAGCTGTCAGAGCCTGCTTGGGGGAGACAGGCTGGGATAATACAGTATTACCCTTATGTTGTAACTTTTGCTTTTCTAGCTCTCCAAGGAGCAGAGACTGCAGCGAACATGCCAAAGTCATGACCTAGGAGTGTTGCAGATGAACGTCAAGGGTGATCTAAAGCCATAAATTAGGCCGTGAGAGTGTATACCTGAGGAGCACAGGACCCCGGCTCCCAGGCAGCTCATTGGGATGTTTGAATCACATCTAAGACTGGGCAAGTAAGAATCTAAGGAGATGGGGTTTTTTTAGCCTGGAGAAAAGGCATGTCCTCACATACCCCATCTTATTGAAGTCTTCCACTGCTGGGGTCCAGGGGAGTTTATATCTTTCAACCTAAATTTTTCTATGATTGTACCAGAATCTGCCAGGGTGCTGTATCAGCTGTAGGATGTGGAGCTGTTTGAACCCTCTGACAAAGAGCTTCAAGGCAGTAGGAGGAGCAGGTAACTGATAGGCACCATGGCCTTCCCAGTGCCCACCCTGCAGCTTGGACCCACGCTATGCTGCTCTGTCATCCAGCCAAGGGGCGGGAGGCTTTGAGTGGACATGCAGGTGAAGGGGTCCTTCTGGTGGCTCTGCAGCAGCCGTGGTGCTTCACAGAGCTGTCCCCAGAAGCACCTTGCAGCGGGGTCCCTGTACTGGCACAGATGGCGGGCTTGAGTGCAGGCGTGAAAATGCTGGGAATATTCCTGTCTGTACTGCTATGGGCATGTGGTGAGCCAGGGCAAAAATCAGGGCCTCAGCGCTGCTTCTCCATGCAGCTGTGGAGGTGGTTGTGTGTTCTGGGCCTTGGGCTGGGACTCAGGCTGAGAAAGACTGGGGAACTATTTCTTCTGAATTCACCTGCCTGCATTTTAAGCAATTCCACACTCCCTCTCATCTTGGCCTATTCCCCCACTGTCCCTCATGCCTCTCTGGTCTCTGGACTGGGAGGTAGCTTGGTGCCAGCTGACAACACGTGCTGTGCATCGGGGCCTGCTGTATTTGCCTGTAAGGTTAAGGCTTTTGAGGAGCTCTGGCTGCCAAGGAGGATTCAGGTTTTTCTCACCCTTTACATGTATAAAATAAACCTAAACCATATCCAAGTTCACACGCAGTGCAAGGAAGTTTTTGCTCTCAGAGCACCTTGGCTCTGGCCAGCTCTGTTCCCTGGCTATCTTTGGCCCCACCAATGTGAGCAAGGTCAGCTCTACACCTGGACCTCTCAGCCCAGAGACTGGCATGAAAAACAGGAAAAACCTTCCCCCCAGCATTCCCTAAAACTGAGCTGGTGCAGAACCACATCTAGACCCCTAACCTGGCTGGGGCCAGGGCACAGACCGGGACCTGATGTGATGTGGATGCTGGTGAGAGTTGGCCTGTACTCAGCACGGTGGCAGCACGGTGCTGGCCTGGCCCTGCCAGTGCTCTCTCAAATGATGACGAGGCATGGCTGGGTGGCTACTGCCAGCAGAGGACCTTTCCCAGCCACCAGTTTGGACGTGGCCTTCCAGCTTTGGTGAGGGCGAGGGGGTTTCACTGTACAGAGGAAGTCAGGTTGTGTCAGATGGCCTCGGGGGCAGAGGACAAGCTCTGCCCTGTTTTATTTATCAGCAAAGATGTAGCCTCTGAGACTATAGAGGATTCCTGCCAGTTTGGCTGTGACTCGTATATGGACAGGACAGAAATTTGGACAGGACAGAAATTTGGACATGAGAGTTACACCTGGGGTTATCACAGGAATAAGAGTTTGTCCTGAATCCCATCTCCCTCCGAATTCAGAGCAGTTTAATACTATGTTTTGGGTCCCGCTCATTTCTAATGAATGTTGCAGGAAAATGTGACAAATCTTGAACTCCAAGTGAGGCGGTGTGTGCAGGAATGCAGCAGAAAATGTGTGGAGGAATTGCCAGGTCATATGCCGCTGTGGGAGGAGCATTTGTCTACAAGGAAAGCCAAAGTTCAGTTCTCTGGGCTGGATTGTTGGCCAAGTTTCAAACTAGCATCACAAGCATCACAACAGCTCGAGTGTGAGCATTAGCTGGAAACGCCTGCTCAGCACCCTTGTTGTCATTAATTAACAACAGCAGCAACAAGAGGCAGCTCAGCAGAACAAATCACCATGCAAGGGACCTTGGACAGGAGATCTGGGCTGAGTGGTCAAGCCAGGACTGGCCAGGCTGAAATAGTGAATTGAGTTTGAAGCTCAGATTTGTACGAAGTTCTAGCCATCGAAGAGATGGGTCACCAGAGGGAAAAATCTTCTCTGGAACGGATGGAAAGCTGGAGGTAGATATGTATGTGTGTAAAGGTTGATCTTAGTGGATTTGTCAGCTACGTGCAGCCTAAGATGGAGAACCTGTGCAGAAGAATCAGGGAGATGGGGTTCCCTAGTGGGGCAAACCCTGGAGAGGAAAGACTCTCTGTTTAGGAAAGTAATTCCAGAAGAAACTGTAGGACTTGTGTTCTTATTTGCTTGATACCTTTATTCTCACATGGGATTTTCTTCTGTTTGCCTTCTTTACTCAGTTTTTCTATAGGCCTAAACTTCTTATTACCACGATGCCAAGCATGACCTTAAAATGCTTTCTTTAAAATCTGTGTATGATACCACTGATGTTGTCTTTGCAAAAATCCTCCTTTTTCTTCCCCTAGGGCTCTCGTAACTGTTTATCCAGCTCTAGAATGGTATGAAATGTCTGGATCAGTTCTCAGCAACACTTTAGTAGTGCTTGCAGACAAACTTGTGTTTTTAAAACGTAGGGAGAAATTCCCAGGAGGAGGAGGTTAAGTACCTCAGGTGGTTGCAGAGATTAGTACTCCTACTGCATCTGCCAGTGATCAAAAGGAACCATGGTTTTGTCCAGGAGATAAGCTAGGATAGCCTTTGGGAAAAGAGCATTTTCTGGTGAGGTTAGCATGCTTCCTGCAGAAGTGCCAGAGGTTCAGTTCATGTTTATTGTGACTTGGCCTGTTCAGAAATAAAGCATTTCGTTATCTGAAATCAGCAGCAAAAGATACATCCACTAAAGACCTTTAGTGATCTTTGTTAGCAGACCATATGAAAGCCCCTTGTCAGATCTGCTCTTTTGACCTGTTGCCTTGACCCCAACAGAGACTGAAGTCAAGATCTGAGGTCAGAGGAAGTTTTACAAAAGAATTGCAGTTATAACTTAGGTCTCACAACGAGCAACGCTGCTTTGGGTATCTGTGTTGACCAGTCCTGGAAAATGTATTGGTTCTAGCCCAAAAGGCACCAAACCAGTCATCTTTTACCAGCCTTACTCCTGTGTTCAGATAGCCATCTGAACCAGGCTCATTTGGGATGACTGTAGAACATCCTTTTTTTGTTTTAATTGTAGGGTAAATGTGCAGTCACTGCATCAGAGACTGTTAGTTAAAGCAAGCTGATTTAACATCATTGAGTCATGAGTGAGTCAAACTTTTGCCTACTACCTGCTTCTTCAGAGACGTGTCAGGGCACCTGTAAGAGCAGAGCATACAGACATAGGGATAATTGGTTGCTTAATAATGAGGATTTTTTGCTGAGCTCTGTAAAATGTCACTCATGCAGATTAGGTATTAAAGTCCTGGAGACATTGCCGTAGTATGTGACACTAATTATTACAAAATGAAACTGTAAACACGTGCTTCCCTGTAAAAGCATTGTGTAACTATTAGTTAATTAAGCTTCCCTGCCCCTATTTGAGCGGATGGGATTACCTCTGTACTGTAAATGGCAAAACAGAGTCAGAGAGCCTAGCAATGGATTAGTGGCTGGTATAAACGGTTCCCTCATCCCCAGAAATTAATGTTAAATCTCTTGATAATGTGTGTAGGTTTTGTTTTTTAAGTAAGCACAGGCTTATTTATTTAGGAGAGTTTTTTTTTTTTTAATACCACATTACAAAGGCCGTAGAAGAGACCACCTACACTTCCCTTAGCTAGCAATGAAGTGATACAACTGAATGACTAAAAGGCCTTTGATGGAGAGCTAGCGTGGCGTTTGCTAGGGCATGACCATCTCTCAGCTAAGCATAGTTACAGGCAGAGTGTGTGTGCATCCTCTAAAAGTATCTGGTTTACGGATTTGGAGTAACTGGAAAGCTTTTAATGCCTGCGTATAACAGAACAGTGCCAATGTTGTGTATGTGCTAGCATCTATGATATGTCTTGTGATAGAAGAAGGAAAGGATTTATTAACCACTAACCCTCACAAACCAAGTGGTCTTAATCTGAAAAAGTCAAAAAGATGAGAAGAATGGGCAACCAGAGCAGTGCTGCCCTATTTCAGCAACACAGGGCTCTGAGCAAGAGATTTAAAGGTAAGGATTTAATTGGGAAGTGCTAAAACTGTGGCAAACTGGATGTTTTTCCAAGCCTGAGTGGTTTGCAAGCTGCGGAGTGAGGCATGGAGTTGAAAATTAGTGTATCTATTGGTCTGCTAACTGTTGCTGCTTAATCTTCAAGATCTTGCTTGAAACCTTGGTGTAATAACGATGGAAATAATAAATTGCATGCTATAAAATCTTGTGTGTGGACTCACTTTATGCTGACAGTGGAGCATTTCACATAAAGCAACCTAATGCCATGCTGCTTTTAGATGAGTCAGTTTACTGCACAGGCAAAGGCCTTTACTCAACGGCTGGCAGCATTTCAGAAGCCCTTTGGTTAAATGTAGCAGATCTTAATGTTCCCTTTGATCTGAGAGGTCTCCAAAGGAAATTTATCTTAGAGTGAATCTCAGCCTATGGGTTAGTTGCCTTTTGCAGCCCTTTTGAAATAATATGAAGACCCCGGCATCTGCAGAAAACAGGCCGGGAAAGCCATCAGTCTGGTGGGTTGGTCTCCAGCCTTGGGGCATAAAGATTGGGCTTTATTCTTTGCTCTGCCCTTGAGCTTTGACCAAACCACTTTGCCCCAGTAAAGGCAGCAGCAAAGGCCTCTTCCATGCTCTGCTGCAGTGGATGAGGCCGTCTTTTTTCCAGTATTTCTAGGTCTCCATTGCAAGGGCAAACCCAATAAGACATGAGCTGAGCCAGCAACAGTGATTGGCCACCTCCTGAGAATGGCGAATTCCTCGCCCCAGATACAAGGCCCGTGCTGGAGTGCGACCGCATTCTTGCAGTGCTTCAGATGCCTCTGCAACAAGCTGGCTTTAAAGTCTTGTAACACATTAACATTGACTGCTGAATATTTTACCTTGATGTTATTAGCCAGAAGAATAATGCATTTTTTAGAGTGTGTTGCTATTGCAGGTGTATCCTTAAATTGTAATTTTCAGACATCAGAGGGAGAAAGTCCTCTTTTAAGTTAAGCTCAATAGCTAGTTATAAAGAGGAATTAAATTATATCATTTAGAGAAAGAGGAGGGCTTCTCAGTGTTTTGATTTGTCACTTAACCAGATTACTTTGTTTAACTCTCCTGCTGTATTTGGATTTCCATATGAATTTCATACATGACTATTTCATAGTCTTTATTTTAATCATACTGAAACAATGTGATGGGCGCCTACATTGTGCTACACACACACAAGCTGGTATTGACAGGCACCTTAGTGAAGATTTCTACGGAATTGCATCTACCTTTATTTAAAAAATAGGAAAACTAAAGGAAAAGCCTGGTATTCATGGCTGAAAAAAAGAAGTCGAAAATGAACTTTAAAAACCCAAGCAGCAAGAAACACTGAAAATGTCTTATTTAAAAAAAAAAAATCACAATTGGTTTCTAAATCAGTCTTATGGTGGTTTATTTCTGCCCCAATTTGCCAGTTTTGAATACTGCGTACTGGTATCTATAAGAAATTGGTCTAATTGTGCTTAATTTTCCTCTTATTATAAATTAGCCTTTTTACCCTTACTGGTGACCCTGAGTCTGTGAAATTCACTTGCTAATAAATGTACACAGGCTGGTGATTGCACATGCTCCAAGCAAGGGGGAATATAAAGAAGGGCTCTTCAAAACACAGAAAGTAACCATAGCAGCAGAGGTCTGCTTTGGAAAGAAGGACATAATTTCTTCTCTCTCTCTTTTTTTTTTTTTTTTTGAAGTTTGTTTTTACACTGGTTCCAGCATGACTTCCCATAAAGAGGTCATTTAAGTTTCCAATGGGAATTCTATTAGCTCACCAGACAAAGCTCTCCCCCAGCTCTTGCTTATGGCAGATTAGACTCAAAAGCTGAGACTTTGGAAAGCATTTTAAGTCGAATAATCATCCTCTTTGAAGGACTGTGAATGGAAGACCCTCCACCCTGCCCTGGTGAATAAAACACTGCTAATGGGTTGCCTAATAAAGCCCAGTGAGCTTTTCTTGATTAGGAAGTCATGTCTTTGCTAGCTCACTGCTTACAGGCTAATTTGACGTTAAGTCCAAAAGAAGAAAAACACCGTGCTGTTTTTTCGCTCTCTAAACCCAAACTGCCAGGAGTCTTTTTTTACAGCCTTAAATGTAAATGGACCGTAACAAGCTGCACAATGTTATAAAGGATTGAACCGGCTTGAGCAAACAGGGAGAAGAATCCATCTAAAAATATGCTTATAAAATGTCACTGGTGGAAGTCTGTGAAAAGGAGATAACTGAAAGAACAGGAAAATGTTTGTCCAGTTTGGTGAAAGATGTCGCTGTCGTCTGTCACATCAGTATGTGGTGATTTTTCTGAGCACCTCTCAAACAGTGGGCACTACGTACATCTAAAATACGTCAGTTACCTTTTGAAAGCAGGACTAGACTCCAGGAGTCCACTCCTCATTTCTTTCATCTCTAAAACTACATATTTCAAAATAAACTTGCGTGTGGAAATCAGCTACTGCCCGCAACCTTTAAGCCTATGTCAGGTTGTGAGGGAAAGTGAAAGGCTGACGGCAACCATGGATGAGTGTGTAGGAACCGCAGTGCTTCCCCCTGTGCCGCGGCGCTGATGCTTGCTGCTGGGGCGTTCGCCCGCCGCAGAGGTGGATCAGGCCCGGAGCGGCAGGGAAGGGAGGAACCTCTGCCCTGGGACGGACGGCGTATCGCACTCAGGCCAGCTCCCATGGCTCTGCAGCCAGTTCACGGGTGCGTGAACCAGCACACCAGGGATGGTTTTTGCTGGGCAGGGTGGCTGTGGCTGCCCTGCTTTGAAGGCTAAGGAAGGCTGTGTCCCCTGGGCTCCCCCAAATCCCACAGCTACAGTCTGGGAGCAGCTTGGGAGGAGGTAGGAGATTGGGCTGAGACTTTCAGCTCGCAAGATGCCTCAGCTGCCCTGCCAGGCATGGAGCCATGCCGGAGCCTCAGCACCGTGTATAAAATGTGCTGGCTGTGCTATGAGCCATTCCTTGGGACTTCAGAAATAGTCCAGAGGGCCTGAAGCCTGCTGGCTGCCCTGTGCGTGAGTCTGGGCGCTGACACTGAGAGAAGTGCTACTGCCTGCCACTGCCTGCCCCAGCATGGCTGGGTGTTTCTGCTTCCCAACTCAGCCGTGACAGCCAAGGCTGTTTTTAGTTCCCACCACAAATCTGGGCGGCTTAGAGTTATTAATGGCCACAGGGTTGGTGTAGCCCACGTCTCACAGTGTGTGCAGGGCTTTCCAAGGACGGCATTGGCTGGATCCTGGCATCCTTGTTCAAACAAAGCCGTCCCCATGAAACCAGAGATGAGAGTCTGGCGCTCGCCTGGGTGCCTGCACTGCACTGTCTGGCCTTTGCAGGGGTGCATTATCCCTCCCACCTCCCTAGGCACAGAGTTAGACCTGGGGGAAGGCCAACGGAGCAACGTGGTTGAGGCAGAATGACTGAAGTACCTGCTAGGAGATGTTGGCTCTCCAGACTCTTCACTGCCTCCCCCTTTGGCAGATATAGTAGGTAGCAGTGACAGCAGCAGCAAAGCCCATAGCGGGGTTTATGGCACACTTCTTGCCCAGAGTGGGGACAGGGAGAGCTGAAAAACTCTTTAAGGAACATCTGGCAGGGGGAGGTTTCTGTGCTCTCCTACTCTTGGAGGCTGTTCTGTGCGGAGGGTTTTTTTCCTGTTGGTTTGAGGTTCTGCTCTTGTGGGAAGTCTTTCAAAGAGCTTTGAAGATGCTTTGCAGCGCTTTCGAGAGATGACCACGCTCACTCAATTGCCTCTGGACGTTAGGGATTCTTCATTCCCGGCTCTCACCTCAACCTGCCGTGCTCTAGCTTGCAGGGGTTGCCAGTTGTCCACTGAAATCTGGGCTTACTCCATGAAATTAGGATCAAAAGCCCCAGCTCTCTTTGGAAGCCAGCTGAGGGGGGTGCCAATGAGTATGCTGTGCTCCTCCAGGCCTGGACCATGGTCAAGGCAGGCAACTGAAAGGTTTCTTCAGTGAGACAGCAGGACGATGGTTATTCTCTACATTGTAAGCTATTTGTATAAATGCCTGGCTGCTAAATATATCTCAGTTTGCTATATTTTTGTTGGGCTTCATCAGAGCCCAGATGATAGCTGTTCATCTTTTCTTGCAGTAAATGTGAGGACGGCCAGCTCATTACCACTGAAAGAGGTAATAAACTTCTCCTGGGCAGTGGTTGCTCCTCCTGTTCTTGCCAGGCAAGCTGAATGAGTTAAATACAGTTTTTCTCCTGATTTTACAAAGCTGTCCATGATTTGTTGTTGCACTTAGTTGGACCGACTTGAAAAATTAAGCAGTTGTGGGCCCTCCTAAATTATGGACCATGTTCCTAACGATCACTGACTTCTCCTAGAGATAATGCCTTAGGGAAGATGCTAGCTTGGTGCATTTTTGATTGATGCAAACTGAATGTCTTTTCTAATGTCGAGCCAATTGGCAACTGGAGGCCGAGCGTGAGGGATTTTAGTGTAAGTAACTGATTTGCTCTTGGTGCTGTGGGGACATCAGGAAGCCATATGTTACGCTTGCTCTGTTGCGATATTAAAGCAGTGATATTAAAGACTCAGAAACAGACTGCTGCCAGTTCCCGTGAGCCCCCGCTTAAGCAAACTGGTGGCTGCTGCAGTGCAGATATATGTCATTAGAGAGTTGCCACTGCTGCTGGCACGACCCCAAGCGCTACTCTCAAGAGCACAGTGGAGACAGATAAGGAGTCAAATAGCTAAACTAGACAAGCTGATTTCCTTCTGACGTTGTCTGACGTTGTGATAAAGGACACACGCTGGCCTGAAATTGTGCTTTCATTAGTGCTTCCATATGAAAGCAGCAAGAGCACGTTACTGAAGGGCACACTTTCCTCCCAGCACATGAGGCAGTGGTGGGAACTGGAAATGCTCAGCCAGGAGTTACTGCATATTTTCTCTAATCACTAGCATTACTGCGGGAGACAACAAGGGCCTGCCTTTTGCTGCCATCTGACAAGGATCAGTGAAGAAAGGGCCATTCCTCTTGGCATGAAAAGGCTTGTGTGAATATGCATCTGTCTGGGGGGTTAACTAATTCCCTGTGACTGCAGGGACCTAGAAAGTGGTGATGTCCTTATTTCCTTCTGCTATATTCTTGTGGTACATCTTTCCTGGGGCTTTGGGATTCTTGCCATGGATTATTTACTGGGCACTGGGAGCTGTTTTATAGGACCAGTGTGATGGGACACATAGGCAGATGTACAAATGAACCAGCAAACTACCTGGTGATGGGCAACGACCTGGTGTTGTCCCTCCATCCTCTCTCCAGATGGCTGTGATGGGCTGCTGCTCTCTAAAGTCCTGGCTTGCCCTGGCAAGGTGACCAGTGATTCTGGGCTCAGGACTTCATGAGGGAAATTCTGGTTTTGCTGCCGCTGGTGGGGTCCTGCCATTAAACCTCGGCCACTGCTGGTTTGTGTGCTGCTCTGCTCCCAGGGCTGCTCCTGGCCTACAAGGTGAGTTTGTGGGGAAATGCCAGCACAGCTCTGTGCTCCCACAGCTATCACAGACTTAGGTAAAAACATGCTGTGCTCGGGTGCTGGAAGCCAGTCGGCACAGTGTAAGGAAGGAGAGCCTTCACCTCACTCTGCCTCAAAAAATGTGGGGTTAACTGCAGCTTCAGGAGATCACGATGGGATTTTTGCTGAGACTAGCAGTGAGCCTAGCAAAGACCCAGCAGGAGAGATGCGCTCTTTCCATACAAATTTAAGGTAAAATGACTTGTACCTGGAGCTGCGAGGGGTGGGATTCATCTCGCACTCTGCTGAGCTCTCTGGAGAGGTGCTGCAGACAGATAGACAATTTTGGAGTGTGTTTCCTCTGACCTCCTACTGAACAAAGTGACTCACACCCCAGAAGGGCCCAAGTCACCAGAGGTTCCTTTCAGCTCAGAGGTTAGCTCAGATGTTGACATCTCCGTTTGATGAGATTACTCTGATCCATGGATAACATTACTGTCCCCTGGAAATTTCTCCTTACTAAGTCACGCAAGCAACACGGCTTGCCAGAGTACCCTCTAGGCATTGTGTATGCAGCCTTTGGCCATGTGAGGCCACCACCAGTGCCTTGTCTTCCATACGTGCTAAGTGAATGGCTTTAAATATTCAACCCACATCTCTCTCTGACTCACTCTGCTCACTGTTAATGACGTGCTGAGCACCCTCCAGGAGCACGATAAACCCAGTCCTGGGCCGGGAGGGTGTCTCTGGCCCTTTGTAGGCAGTGGCCAACAGGAGATGCGCAGCAGCAGCATTCCCGTTTCTGCTGTGGGTGACTGCATTACCGTGGCAGAGCCGTGAATGGGGATCTGGATGGGCCCTGGGTTGTGGTGCACAGGCAAGAATTGAAAATTACTTAAGCTGCCAGTGCTTTCAAGCCGTGAATGCATCAAATCCTCTCTGTACATCATGTCGTCAGCAGCTCAGAGAGGGTGGTGGGTGCTTGTGCTGAGATGCAGCATCCAGGCAGGCATGGGGCAGGGGTGGATGGAGGGAGCCCCATGCCCACATGCTCCTTGTCTGATCTCCAGAAGCAGCGCAGGCTGTGCATCCCCATGCCCTTCTGCCTTGCCAATGCAGGAAACTTATTGCTGGTTCAGCCCCTCCAGGGAATTCCCTTGAGCTCTGGCTTCAGAGCTCTTTTAATTGTATTATAGGTTTCTTGCTTTCCTCCAGAATCTTATTATCTGCCACGTAACAATAAGCACAATAGCAGGGAATTGCTCAGAAAACAAGCTAGTGATCCTCAGCTCCTGCCCTCACATGTAGAGGCTGTAGCCTCTCCCAGAGCCTGCAAGAAAAGGCTCTTAAAGCATTAGCAGAATAAACAAAACCCTAGCAGTGATCCTCTGCAAAGACACAGGAGACAGGCTGATCTCACAGGAGGTGGAAAAGGCAGAGCTGGTAGCAGAGATTTATGTTCTGTCTGGAAAGCAGGATGACTTTGTGGTGTCTTACTGCAATGCTGAAACACCTCCTAGCTGAGGAAGATGGTATCTGTCAAAGATCAGCTGAGAAACTCCAAATCACCATGATTTACCAAATATTAGCATATTGATATTCCAGAGCCCTAGAGGAGAGGGAAAGCCTGAAATAGGAGTAGTCATGTAGTTAGCAGCTGGCATGGCTAATAAGACTGAAACTCGCACCTTTTTTGGCCTATCATGTAGGCTATGGGAAAGAGGAGAGGGTGATAAGGAAGATTGGAAACCTGAGCGTAGAGGTTGTGTGAATTTAATCGAGTCCTTATCTCCATCTTGGACATTTCCTTTGTAAAATGCTTTGATAACTGCCCACACGAGGTAGGCAGATTGAGTTCGCTCACTAGCCTTTTGCCAGGGTCAGTTCAATTGCTGGAAGCACCTTGGGCCATTTTAATACTAATACTAAAAAAGGCACCAAGACACAGGTATTTCAGGGAGATCAGAAGCAGAGAAGCTTCTATGACCTTGGGCAAAATGCTTTTTTTTTTTTTTTTGTCTCCAGGGGATGACAGATTTTTCATTATTTGCTTGTCCTCTCTCTCTGTGCTGTATGACCAGACACAGCCCTTACAAAACCCTGTTACAGGCTAAGTACAACTTCTCCAGAACTGTGTGTGTGTGTTTATCCATCAGTAGTGGTCCAAGACCACTAAGTCCAAGTGGTCCAAGTGGTAAGTAGCCTGCAAAGCCACTGACACTGAAGAAAAAATCTAGATAGCTTTCTAGGCTGAGTGCTGACCAAGAGGAACTTGGAGCGGCAAGCAAAAACACTGTCTCTCTGGTGTCTCAGGACCCTGTATCTGCTTGGCAAGGAGAGTCCAGAGGAGATATTCAAGCCTGTTGCTAATGTTTGCGCTGGCTGGACGGGGGAGCCTGCAGGATGTGGATGCCAGCCCTGCCTGGGAACGATGGCAGCTGCCTCTAGTGTGAAGGAAAGCTGTGTGTGCAGCCCGGTCCCTGCTGCGAGGCCGTCTCCCAGCTGCCCGCATCCTCTAGTTACAGTTTGTGGAGGGAATTTTTTTCTGTCTCTTCCTCTGGAATAAGCCCCTTTGCGCAGGCTGTGCTGCAGCATGGTACAGTGCAGTGGGAGTGCAGGGTCCTGGCTGTGCGCAGACACTACTGCCTTCTTCCTGCGTGAGAAGTTTTGTCCAAGAAAGGGCGATGCTGGGTTCCCACAGGACAGTTTGTGGAGTGACATTTCTGTTTATCAGCGCAGTAACCTCTGTGTGCGCTTTCCCATGGGTAGTGAGCTCCGGATGAAGAGTTTGAGGCCAGAGAGCTCCCTCTCCTGTCCCCGTGTGGTTAAAGCTGTTCTGGCTTTTAGGGGAAGCTTTTATCAGAAAACACTGCAAATGCCCCCTTCACATTTCACACAACCTGGCCATGGCTAGAGTAGAGCTGCAGGCTCCAGGCCCCAAAATAAGGTTTTGGAGCTTTTTCTTCAGTCAGCTCCCAAGCTGAGGGAGGAAGCAGTGGAGGTGGCTCTGTGCCAGACAGAGTGACGAGGCCAGGGTGTCACTGGACCCTGTTATACGGTCAGTGCCCTGGCCAGCGCGTCCTCCCATTACTCCCATCATGCTGCACTTTAGGAAAGCATTGCTGAGGGGAGAAAGCAGCCACGCGAGGGCTGGGGAGCTGCAGCTGCGTGGCTGAGTCCTGCGTCCCACCGGGGTGGATGTGCATTACCAGGCAGGTCCCTGAGGGCAATGGTGCAAGCACAGATCCTGGCCTCCTCAGGCGCCCATCAAATGTGCCCTGCTAGGGCCTTCCTAAATTACTCCCCTGTGCTGGCCCTCTTCCCTTGTGTTTAAGGGGCAGCATGAGCTGACATTACTTGTCCTGGCTGGTCTCTGGTTCTCTTGACGGGGGCTGAAGGGCACATACTGGGGCGGAAAAAAGGGAAAAAGCTCTTCCCAAGTATGCTTTTGGTAGGTCCACTAAAAGCACCTTGGGGAAAATGATGATTCAACTGCTGCTTTTTCACTGCTGGATTTCTATTTCTTACCCATGTGGCTGGATTTAAAAACTGATGATCTGAGCCAGGAGAAACAACTCTGAGTTGTTTAACCTGCACAGGGCTATGGGGCTGAGGACCTGGAAGACTAAGATGCCTGAAGGAATTACCTCAGATTTCTGGGGCTGTGATTTGTCTGTCCTTACTGTGCTCTTGCAGTATGTGATCCCTGTGGCTGCTTCCCTTCTCCCAGCGCGCGTCAGGCCCAGCAGCCCCGCGTGAACTTTTGTTCCCCCTCTGGGAAGTGCCCAGAGGCGGTGCTGGGTTTGAGCGAGATTACCAGTACGGATTACTGGCAATGAGGGTTATGAAGTCTAAACAGTGCAGATCCTCTGCTCCCTGTCTCCTCTCTGAGGACTGTGTTTGTGCTCATTAGCTTTGCAGCAGGATTGTTTTGGGCTCTGCTGAGAGGAGATGACAGAAAGGCTGGTAGCTCTGGAGCAGTCTCACCCCTTTTCTTGATCACACCCTTAGAAAGCCATTTCCAAGTTAGGCTCATGGGTCATGCACCTCTATCTCTGAAGTGTCATCTTTCCTTACCATAGGGAGCTGGAGACATCAGGGCATATAAGTGACATGTATCTGGTACGCCAGGAATACTGCTAGGGAAGGGATCAGATCCTTGGGGTACATGTGGGGTTGCTGCCACTTTTCAAAGCTGCTTTTGAGCCTGGGGCTGTGTGATGGAGCCTGCCCTGCTCCTGGAGCAGTGTGGTGGCTTTCTGCCTTGTGCCGCAATAGGACAGAGCTGTGGCACTGGGCTCCAAATTTGGGGCTTCTTGGGGAACGTGAGGCAGCAAGCAGCTGAGAGCCTGGTGCTCGGTGGGAGCTGCTCATACGTGAGTACTAAGGCCAAGGGGAAGCGGGAAGGATCCCACAGGAAAGAGGCTGCATTTTGCCTTGTCTTGAGGAATTCGTGTGGCAGGACTAGAAAATAGGGAATAAATGGGAACTTAAAATAAATACTGAAAAATGCCAGAAAAACTAGAAAAGAGGTGGGGACAGCCAAAGGGAAGACAACTGTTATAGAAACTGTAGCGGAGCAGTAATTCCTTAATAGAGTGTAGAAAATGAATGGTCATATAAGACATCGCTGTATCCATGTGTGATTGATCTTGGATGCTTAAATAATAAAAGACCCTTTCTTCCAAATTCTGCTGGGAAGGAAACTCTAATAGTAATTCAGCTACAAAAAAATGCGTGCGTTAATAACAGAAAATGATGCCTCATCTTCCCCAAGGCCTGGTGTGGGAAGGAGGAGAGAGTAGATTTGTTTAAGGACTTCTGAGGGAAGAGGGATGGGAAATGCTGTATCCTATAAAGGGATTACTCCTCTCTCAGCTTCACTGAAAATGGTGGAGGTCACTGAACCCCCAAATGGGACCTGTAGTAATATTGGGTGAAATAGGTACAGTGTCTGCTGGCTAATAGTTGCCTCTTGTTTTGGTTATTTTTTGTGATGAAATTACATGAGACTGCCTTGTTCTGCACAGACAAAATTTCGGTGACTGTTTTATTTATCTTTTCATTGTTAAAATTTTATCTTGAAGCTTTTTCTTTATATACTTTCTTCAAAGAGGTGTGACAACAGGCCCAGCTGGGGGGAACTAAGTTCCTGGGGTGCTCTTGAGCTTGCTGTGCAATGGAAGACCAGTTTGATGGATGTCAGAAAAAAAAGGACTATTAAAATAATCTATCCTAATCTTTTACCCTCAGTGAAACTTGGCAGGAACCACTGAGTAAATCATAATGTGATTGAAAAAAAACTGCCATGTGAAGTCTTGGAATCATGACTGGGAATTGAAGAACTTACCGTGTTCCCAGGAAAGCTGGTTCAGTGCATAATTAGCACTGATGCTAAATATTTGTATTCTGAAACCCTGTGGTTACCCCTCCAAGCCATGAGATCTTATGCCCTTTTTCTTTTTGTTTTTCAGTTGATTGCAACAGTGTTTGGTCAGAGTCCTTCCCCCCTGCTAGGATGGGTGTTATCTACTCACCTCCTCAGCTTTCTCCTGGTAAAGCTGAATGAGGCAGCTTGCTCCAGTCTCTTGCTCCAGGGCAGGTTTTCGAAGCCTCCAGTCTTCCCTGGGGCTGTCTTCTGAACAGCTCCCAGTTTTTCAACGGGCTTTTAAAAGTTTTGCTGCAAGAACTAGGCATGGCAAGTGGGTTGAGTTTGAGATACAGACACCACATTTAGATATGCAGATGTGGGTGTCTCTCCTTCTCATTATATCCATGGAGATCTGGGGTTGATTTGCTTGCCTAAACAGAGGCATTAGTACCATTCAAAAGGCTCCAGGGTTCCAAGCAAGGGACCTTGGTTGTTCAGCAGGACTTGTATTCCTTAAAACTACGCTGCTGATAGGATAACGGATGCCAATCCTTTTCTGTCTTCTACATCCCCAACAGTCCTCTGCATCATTTAATCTCACATACGCATCAATTTGTCCACCTGTGGTTATCCTTTTAAATGTTAGTGCAATATAAAGCCAATTTTCAGTGTTCTTATGGTCTTCTGGAGCCCTTCAGTGCCCCAGGCATTTGCCAAAGAGTATTGTACAAAGACAAAGGCAGGACACTTTTTTGGTCCCTTGACATCCTTGGTTAGGTGACTTCTTTGGGTACAGATGCCAGAATACTCTGGAGAGTCTGGGGCAGGGGGAGGGGATCCATGTGTCTTTTTCACTGAGGATCTTCCAGGGAAAAGATTCTCTACTGGGGGAGAAATGGTCATTGGGGAGCGGGTAGAGCAGTGGTAGTGGATGTGTAGGGCCCAGGACCTCCCCGCAGAGGCTGTAGAACGATGAGTAAAGTTTAGGTGATAACTGCCTGCCACAAACCCAGATAAGAAAGCCTGATCTGCTGGCCTGCCTTCGTCTTCTCATTTACTGGCTTTCATGGTTTTGAGGCTGGTTTTCTTCAAAAATGTTTAGAGGCACATGGGGGCTCCTGGCTGCTTTGCTAATGTGGAAACCTAGTTTCACAGCACAAGAGGAAAGAATTAGCTGAGACCACTTGGTGTTGCAGTAGCAGTTAGTGAGACGCATCAGAAAAGCTGCTGTGCAGGAGCCCTGCTTAACATAAGCAACATAAGCCTGCCCAGAAACAAGGGACCTCAGGCTGCCTTTGCTTGCATACCCAGTTTCGTATGAGTAAATGTTGAAGAATGTAACCCAAAGGAAAGTTCACTGGAGTTATTTGTTTGCTGTGATTGACACAGGAGCAGGACTAGCCTGTAATTTTCCATGTGTGGCAAGAGATCAGCCACACTATCTGTGATCAGAGTTCAGGAGAAGAGATTAAAACCTGCTTTAGGCAAGTCAGCAGCAGGCT
Organism: Struthio camelus; assembly: GCF_040807025.1. NCBI lineage: Eukaryota > Metazoa > Chordata > Aves > Struthioniformes > Struthionidae > Struthio > Struthio camelus. The sequence goes on along the minus strand of NC_090944.1, from coordinate 24,620,681 downwards.
AAAAGTCCTCCATCTGCCACATCACCCCCTGTTCAGAGAGTTGCAAGGGACAAGAAAGTGGTCCTGCCAGAACGGAAGAGTGACAGCCATCTTGAGCACACGTATGAATGCAGTGCCTGGTGTAGCTACTCCAGCTCCATCATGTGTTCACAGACCCGGAAGAAAGCACCAAAATCAGCAGTGTTCTTGTGTATTGTCAGCCTCCACATGACTGGCAAGTGGGACTGACTGGAAAACCTGATTCTCCAGCTCCTGAACTCTTTTAACATTGCTTTCTCTATTTGGTGCTTGTAGGACCATATCTGGAGTAGCGTGTCCAGTTTTTTTAGTTCCCCAGTACAAGACAGACATGGGAGTAATGGAGCAAGTATAGCAGAAGGCCACCACACAGGTCGGGGACTGAAGTAAGGGATGTACAAGGAGAGGCTGAGGGAACTGGGCTTGTTCAGCCGTAAGAAGAGAGGGCTGAGGGGAGATCTTATTGCTGTCTCTACACCTACTGGGAAGATGTACAGATGGAGCCACAGCCTTCTCAGAAATGCACAGTGGAAGGACAAAAGGCAGTGGACACCAGCTGCAACAAGAAAAATTCCAATTAGCTACTAGGAAAACTTTTTTCATCATGAGGGTGGTCAAACACTGGAACAGGTTGCCCAGAGAAGTTGTGGAGTTTCCATCCTTGCAAATGCTCAAAACTGGCCTGGTCAAGGCCCTGAGCAGACTATCAGTTTGGCCCTGCTTTAAGCAGAGGGTTTGACTAGATGACATCTTGCGGTCCCTTCCAACCCACCTAATTTATTCTAGTATCCTATTACTCTATAATTCCCTCAGTGCTCTGCTGTGGGGCTATGCTCTAAGTCATCCAGACCACCTGGCTAATATGTTTTATTTAAGATACTTATTATTGATAGGGTTATGTGGAGCAACGTTTACCTTGGTTACTCCACTGCACACTATCCAGCCTTGTTTTAGCTTCACACTGAGTTGGAGACCTGCATGCTAGACTCTTGTCTAGCAGACTCCTGTCTAGGTCTGTGCCTCCGTTCCCTTCAGTGCAGCACGGCAGACTCTGCTTTTCCATGGCCTGTGCATTAGATGCAGGTAGCTGTCTAATCCAGAGAAGAGTTTTCCCATTGTGAGATGCCACACTGGGGGACAAAACCTGAAGACATTTTATCAGCAGCTTTCACGTCCAGCAGGATATCCCAACACAAGGAGTCTCACTGTAGGAGAGAAGATCCTCGGGGGAAGCTCAGTTTCATGAACAGCAGAGGAATGACACTTCGGGTTACGCCATTATAACTGCATGTATGGTCACGTGTTATCTGCAGGCTTTGCCTTGAGTGTTGTACATGGCAGGCAAAGAACTTAAATAGAGGAGAAATGTGTTTTTAGAAAGTTAAAGACAGTGGAGATGCTAAGCATGTTAGGACTTTGCTTCCTGGTGAGAGGATTTCCCATAGCTGCTCGTTACCTCGGGAAAGGCTGGCCTTTGTCATCAGGTAACCAGGCTGCAGGTTGCCTAATGACAGCGTTATGAACCCCGCAAATCAATGGGCTCCACTAGCCAATCTAATATTCAGCTAGAATCAAGCTAATATAGATTTTAGTTTTGTTCTGCTTTAGATTTCTCAGTGAAACAGTCCATTAAAGTGCCTCGCTCAAATAGGCACCGTGGAGGCCTGGCAACTTAGTTTTTAGAGAGTCCTCTCTTAAGTTATAAACCCTGCAGTGAGTGGAATGCAACTGCCCCTAAACAATGTGTTTACAGCTCTAGTTCAGGCAAAATTTTCATTCAAACTGTTGAACATTTGGTTTAAGTCCTTAAGGTTCAGAACAGTTCTGGAGAGATGTCAAGCATCCTTCTCTTCAACTGATTTGGGTGAGTTTATGAAAAAATGCTAAGGGTTAACTCCAAGCTTAGTGGCAAAACTGGTGGCCATTGAGACCACCCTGTGTCACCTTGGCAGTGTTGTCTCATGGCTTCCTCCTGTTGTCCTGTCTGTGCCCATCTGCTCTCTATCTCAGGTTATATTTAGAATATTTAGATATTTTTATGGCTGCATGTAGAACTCAGACTTTGGGATTTTCAAGTCTAAAGTGGGGGCTCTTCAGCATGATGCTTTATGAAAATAACAACTGTGTGGGCCTGAGCTGTGGGTGAGGATTTCAGGATTTGTCACTGATTAGTTTGGCTGGCTGAGGCCGTGCAAAATAATCATCTTCCCTGAACTGAGGGAAAAAATGAAACAAATACTGTGTCCTCAGCTAGTAATAAGCCTCTCCCATGCAGATATCTTCATCTACTTTAATCTGAATTAGGCCTGTTCCTGCAGTGATATAAGCCAGTTCACTACCTGGAAGTGACTGTTCATCCTGCAGGGGATCTGCAGTAAGACAGAAGAAAATGACCCTGACAGTTTTGCTGCGGAAGGCCCTGCCCTGCAGGACTGAGGAGCGTTACCCAATGCAGCCATGTCAGCCAGCTGAAAGCCAAAGCAGTGCCCATTAAGACGAAGCAGGTGTGTGACGGATAAGTGAGGTTTGTGGGCTGTAAGCTGTGCCTGGGTGGAAGGAGCTTTGCCAAGGTGTGCTTATGTGGGCAGGCACTGAGGATACTTACAACATTGGTAGTTAGGACCGAGGCCACTGGCAGATAGTCATAGCAGCTTCATTTTCTTGCCCAGCTCATGTCTTCACCTCTTCACAAATGTCAAGGGTATGAGAGCAGAGATTTCTCCCTTCTCTTCATATTCTATATAACTCAATGACTTCATTTCCTCTGCTACGGAAGGCAGCTTCTGGCTTTTTAAGGCTTAGACATGACTCTGGGAAGGAACCGTCCGTGGCAATGACAGGCTCAGCCTCCAGTCATGCAGTGCTGTAGGTGAAGGGCTGGTGTTGTTGGTGTTTGTTGGTGAAGGTTGTGGCAAAGCTTTTGGTGAAGGTTGTAGCAGATTAGGATGAGAAGAAATAGCAAATGTTAAGGAAGGGTGAGATGATGCAGTGTACTTGAGAAGCTGAATGGATGGCTGCTTCTTCCCCTGGTTTTCAGGACATTCAGGGAGAGCATCTCCTTTCTTTGCTTGCCTTTGCGAGCTTCATTTGTCTACTTCCTCTGGGTGCTTGGCTTAGGACCCAGCACCCGTGAATGTGTCCTGCCCTGAAGTGATAGAGTTTGACACTATCTGAAGAAACGTGTACAAGACAAACAAGTAGAAGGACTCACCCTATCTACTAGAGGTCCCTGCAGATAACCTGCAGATCCCCACCAGCACCGGGTTTGTCCTCCTGGTGACCACATACCCCATTCTTCCCCTGAATCTCACTCCACACCTTCCATGCAATGCTATGGATTATTTCTGTAAGAGAACAGGAATTGTACGTCTTGCACAAATGTTTAAAAGTGAAACAATCCCAGGTAAAACAGTTTTAACTGCAGGCCTAGAGGTTCTTTTCTTAGCAGTACTGGCACTCTGTGCAGAGGACACCCCTGGGCCCTTCACAGCAGTGTCCACACACATTACTTTGTACTCATGAAAGTGCTGGAGTAATTTACACTTTTCTCTCCAGTCTATATTAGTTTGAATTCATCAGCGTTGCGCTTTGTCTGCAGCTGATTAAACATGCCAGGGCCTGGTGGGTGCCAGGCTCATTCCTCTGGCTGAAACTCCCAGGTGCGCAGTCTGAAAGTGGACTTGCGGGAACAACTTGGTTATACAACGTCCCACACCTGCCTCTGTCTAGTTGCCCTTGGGCTGCTATTACTTTCACACTTCTGAGTATCTAAATTCCTATAAACAAAGAAGGTGTAAAACTAATTAGACTTTTTGGATTTTTTTTTTTTTTGAACACAACTCCACCCTGGGCCAAGCACTCTTCTAAACACCCAAAGAGTAGGTGCAAGCCAAATGGTGGGACACCCTCTGGTTTGATGGCAATTGCTAGCTTTTCAAAGCACAGTTTTGCTTTCCTACTGTTTTGACTCTGGCTCTGGCAAGAAGCTTGCTTGAAAATGCTGATCCTGAAATGCAGTTGCATCATGGAGAAGGATGTGATGGGGAGGCTGAGCTCCTCATTCTTGCTTTCCTCCATGATACTCTCTAATAGTATGTATACAACCATATATTGCACCTGGTGTGTAAACCTTATGCAGCTGACTTCCCCTCTGCAGTGAAGCCTGTTAGGATCCACAAGTCTTATTCTGAGAAGAATGGATGTAAACGGATTACGCTGTTGTAATGAGAGAATTGAGCGTGGCCATTCATTCCTGAATATCAGTAAGCTGCATCTATAGCAACACACAGTGCAATGTTCTTCCTTGCAGCCTGTTTGACATCTCTGAGCCCTTCCAGGCATTTTTTTCCTGCGGAGCCATCTTTCACAGTGTAGGGCTCTGCTCCTGTGCCATTGACTTCTGAGAGTAGTTGCTGGAGTTGCAATGATAGCACAGGAGTTACATCATGACAGTCTGCATAGGTGGCCTGGGGCTTGTGGACTGGTAGCTTTGGGTCCCTTTATTTGGGAGGGTGGATGAAGTAATTTGGCAGGGGCAGGGAAAGAGCTGCGGTAGCTATCTGCTAACCCCTCCCCAGCAGCAGATGGTGGCAGGGCAGGGTGGAGTGGTGTGCAGTGCAGAGGTGGCAGGAGATAGTCGGGCTCCGTATGGGCTCTATGAAGCATTTTGGAGCTGTCTGGCATTCCTTCCCCCAGAAACCCGCTTTCCTGCGGCAGAACAGGAGGCTGTTCCTACACTGGCTGATGGATTTGGGTAGGTGGGTTTTTGTACCTGGCTTTGCACTGGGATGGCCAACAAATAGCCCACTCGGCTACCTCCTGCCTCCCCTCTGCTGGGGGTAACCAGTGCCTGGATGGGACAATAACACCTCTGCTATCTATGCACCATGTCTGTGCCATCAGAATAAACTGGAGCTAAATTCAGCGCTTATTCAGGGTAACTGGTTTTCTGGAATGGCTGGGGTTAAGAGGGGCTGCGATGTCCATGTTTTAGTGGGGTTTGGCTGCTGAAGCCTGGCCTCTTCTCTGAGAGGGTGAGGATCAAGGCCTGGAGCAAGAGCCACTGTCCTCAGACACAGACCTACCTGGGCAGGAACTGAAGATACTGCCTTAAACATTTCCCGAAGTCCCTGACTGGAAGCAAGCCAAAAAGCAAAAAGCATGAGGTATTGTTGCTGTTTTTGCCTTTCCTTGGCCCTCACTTGGCCTCTAGGCCAGAATCCACCTCTATCTGAGTATATATATCTGAGGCGCACCAAATGCCTGGTTGCTACAGGTGTCTAGGATAGCAGTGATGGTCTCATGGCTTCCTGTTCTGTCTGTGGCAGATGGCAGTCATGGCTTGTAGCATTTTATCTTAGATTGGAAGCTTATTTGAGGGGATGTGCTTTTGTGATGCTTTCTGTCCTGGGATTGCTATATACATATATATATATGTATTTAGCCCAGAAGGTCCCACAGAGCATCTCCCGGGTGGATGCCTGCAGTGAGTCCAGCGTCCTACATAGGACAAATACCACAGTTTGATGAAGGACTTATTCCGCTGGCCATTTCTGATATGCTCCCGCTGAGGAGAGTCAGACCCAAATTCAGTGATCTTGACGCAGTTTTGAAATGAGTAACACACTTGAACTCGCAGTGTTAGATGATGATGTCAGAAGGGAATACTCTTGGTTTTTGTCCAAATCTGCTCACTAAAGCAGTACACAGTATTGTCATATAGTCGAAAAGATGGTTTAAGGGGCTGCAGCGATGGGCAGGTCCCTGAATGTCCACTTTCTATCGGCTTCCCTGGGGGCCTGGTCGTCTGCTCCCCTCCTGCCTTACCTGCCTATTTTCTAGCCATGCCCTGGGCAGCACCGGGTCTCATAACTCATGGCCCCCGGTCCCAGTAGCAGGCTGGGCTTCTGTTTGGGTGACAGTGACTTCAGTGGCATCCCACACCACTGAAGAGCCTAAAAGTCCCAATAAGCTTCTAGTTTCATTAAAACTGAGGACATGCTTCAGTGAATCAGACCCGGCACAAGCCATATGCAGTGCTGCTGTAACGCCAGCAGTGCGAACCACCGGAGGAGGGCCTCTTGCTCTGGGGCTCCAAGGGAAGCAATCAGCCTAAAGCTGTGTTAGCAGCTTTTTGCTGCTCTTTGTGAGTTATGAAAACGTACTTTCTCTTTCTGTTGTCCCTGAGAAAACTTTTTGGTCCGTCTGCAGGTCCTCCCTCTGTGGAGTCAGGCTGCACTGACAACGTTCAAAGCTTCAGCAAGACACACACCTTTCCTGTCGTGGCTGGGACTGGCCTGGGGACACGTCACGGCCCGCTGCTATTTTCTTTCGTAATATCTGCAAGTTAGAGTGAGCTGGTGTGGGGAGGGAGGAAGAGGGAAATGCAGCTGCTGCTTAAATAAAAACGATTTCATTAGTGTCAAATAAATATTGACTTTTTAAAGCAGATGAATCTTCTTTCTTTTTCATTGCTATTTTCTTCCCTGCTTGTACTATTTATTTAAACCATATGAAACCGGGTGGCATATGGAGGCTGCTTCTCCATGAAAACAATTTCTGTCAAATGCAGCCATCCCTGTGGAGGGAAAGGGAAAATGTATCAGGATGGGGGAGGGATCAGAAGAGAGGGGGGAAGAGCAAGGCAGGGAGGGGGGAAACATGGCATTTCCAAAGCTCTACCTTAAAGCCAAAATCTGGAATTAAGTTACTCACTTCCCTATTACATCCCAAATCTTTCAAAGCCAGATACCATATTTAGGATCCACAGCCACGCTTCTCTTTAGAAGAGGTTATGCATACCACAAGTGATCAAGGCTGCGGGGTTTTTTTTTTAAATATATTTTTATGTACCCTTTATTCAGCTGTGAAATAACTGCTATGTTTTACATTAAATCCTGTGCCCCTAAACGCTCATCGGCGATAAATGGAGGCATTTACAGCTTTCCAGAAGATTAGCTCAAGCCTGGAGAAAGCAAAACCGAAGATCCTGTAGGGTTTATCCACACGGAGACATGCCCTGGTGCAATGTGCAGCAGTTTTATTAGCGTGAGGTGCCCCACTGACACCATTAATCTAGAATAAAGGTGGCTCTGAAGCCAAGCGACGCTGCTATAGACGTGCCCCTGTGAGCCCCAAGTGGGAAGCTACACCGGCATCAACCCGGCGCAGTAATTCAGCTGGAGAATTTCATCAGCTGCCAGGCCCTGTCGAGGCCAGGGCGCAGGGAAGCACGGCAGCAGGCCTCTCCCCCGAGGGCGACGGGGCGGGGCGGCCCCGGGGCGGCGGCGGCGGCGGCCACCAGCCCGCACCGCCGGCCGCGAGGCGGGTAACGGCTCCTCACAGCCCCGGGGCCCGGCCCCTCCCCCCGCGCAGCCCCCAAGGTGCGGGGGGCGGGGCAGGCGCCCGGGGGCGGGGCTCCCGCGCTCTCCCGCCTTTTTCCCCGCGGCGGGAGCGCCGGGGCGAAGGGCAGGTCCTCCTCTCCCGCCACGGCGACAATGGGAGGCTGGGCCCGCGCCGCGCCTGCAGCCAATGGGCGTGCGGGGGCGGGGGCGCCGCGCGCCCGGCTCGGGCTGTGAGTGGGCAGCCGGGCGTTCTGGCGCCAAGTTCGAAGGGGATATAAAGGGGCGGCGCCGGGCGGCGGTGCGTCCCGCGTTCCCGCCGTGAGCTGCTGACAGCATGCTGTCCTCCCGCGTCCCGCTCTCCGCCCGCCACGACCAGCCCCGCCTGTCGCCGCTGAAGAACCTGGCGCTGAGCGACAAGGAGAACACGGTGGGTTCCCCCCCCCCCTCCTGCCGCCCCCCGTCCGCGGTACCCCCAGCGCCGCACGGCTCTCACCGCCGCTCTCTCCGCAGCCCCCCGCCCTCAGCAGCACCCGCGTCCTGGCCAGCAAGGCGGCGCGCAAGATCTTCCAGGAGGCCGAGGGGAAGCCGGTGAGTGCGGGCCCCGGCGCGGGCTGCGCGTGGGGACCGACCCTCCCTCCCTCCCTTCCCCGCGGGCATCTCGCCGCCTCGGCGCCCCGTGGCCGAGCGGCGCCGCCGCCCCCGCTGGCCTCCCGCCGCGGCCCGGGGCTGAGGCCGAGCCGCTCTGTGCCCGCAGGTGCCGCGGGCCGCCGAGGAGGAGCCGCTGCTGCGGGACAACCCCCGCCGCTTTGTCATCTTCCCCATCCAGTACCACGACATCTGGCAGATGTACAAGAAGGCCGAGGCCTCCTTCTGGACTGCCGAGGAGGTGAGGGCTGGGGCTGTGCCGGGAGCCCCTGGGAGCTTCATCCCTGCTTCAAAGGCACTTCTCCTGCCATAATATTAATAATGAAGCTGGACAAGGTTACCTGATTTTTCCGTAGCCCTAAGGGGATTGTAACATCTCAAAACACTTCCCTAACATGCTGCTGAAAGTGCACCCTGCTTGCAGGGTAGCACCTCGGACTGTGGTACGAACACTTTACCTGAAGTGTCTGTTTCTCTTAGGAGCCCTTTATTGTTTCATTGCTTCCCTTGTGTTTCAGGTGGATCTTTCAAAGGATATCCAGCACTGGGAGTCGCTGAAGCCTGAGGAAAAATACTTCATTTCCCATGTCCTTGCCTTCTTTGCTGCCAGTGATGGCATTGTGAATGAGAACTTGGTGAGTGTGTAGAAAGGGCCCTGAAATAACCTATTCCATGAAATGAAGGTAACCAAATAACTACATATTTAATGAGGTACTTGCTGGCCTATCTAGCTTGTTTACCTGTGCTTAAAAACTTTAATATTGCCTTATGTTATTAAGTGAAGTGGGGGGGATGCTTTTTAAATTCAAGAGGCTGGCCGTTTTCCCCACAGAGCAGAAAGCACTGCCTTATAGTAACAACTAGCCTACTCAGAGCCCTTGCTCTGCTTCAGATCTGTCAGTGTTCCCTTAAGGGAGGCAAAGCCAATTTAAGATGTTCTTCTCTTCCTTTGGGGACCAAAGAACAACTTTACAGCTGCAAGTCTACTTAAGATGCTGGTGCTCTTAACGTTTCTGTTTAGAATCTAAACATGTGGATTTAGTTTGAAGATAATGTTATAGGCTAAGCAAATGTAGCTCCTCATAGAAAGCATCAATACCTTTAATATACAAGTTAGTGTTTGCAGAACCATTGATAATGAAGTTTTTTTCCTCTAGGTGGAGCGGTTCAGTCAAGAAGTACAGATCACAGAAGCCCGTTGTTTCTATGGCTTCCAGATTGCCATGGAAAATATACATTCGGAAATGTACAGTCTTCTTATTGACACATACATTAAAGATTCAAAAGAGAGGTTAGTATTGCTTGATAATGAAAGGTTCAAAACTGATAACTGAGGTTTACATGATGTGCATCATTCGTGTTTGTGACTTTAGTCTAACTTTAGGATTTGAATTAGATTAAAATATCACTGAAATGCTGCTTAAGATGGACTTTTAAATATCTTTCTGCTCCTAAATGTATGAGCAAGACTTCATCTAGGTTCAGAGTAAAAACAGATACTTAACATTGAAATAATGGAATGAGACTAAACATCTAACAGGTAACATGGTCAAATAAGGGCGTATGTTAAACCACAGTAAGCTCTGCTACGGAGGACCCACTCCGTTGGTAGGTAGCTATGTAGGGAAGTTTCTCTAAGGATAACAGCTTTTTAAATAAAATAGTCTCTAATACTCACTGTATCTAGTTAATGACTGATGCACTCGCCATATGCTGCTGTTAGAGACTTGACTATTTTTGACTTCTTTCTAAAATAATAAAGGCAAACTTCCTTTTTGACAGCTATATGTAGATAAAGCTGCATGCTTGAAAAAAAGAATAGTGATTAAAAGTATCACCAAAATGTAACTTTCCCATAACAAGGTGGATCAGTTCAATAATGGGATCTTCTTAAAACTCAGTGCAGGGCTTTGAGCAACTTGGGCTTTTTCGAGTTATTTTTGGAATGTCATGGGAGGCAAGCACCCTACTGGGGTAAAGTGTTACTGAAATGCTAGCTGCAGTGTAGAGGTACTTATTTAATTGCTGTTACTTTGCAGAAAGCTGACTAGCCACATCACTCTTTCCTACTTGTGGGTGCTTAATTGCTTTAAATTTTTAAGGAAGAATTGCTTATGTGAAAAGTTAGATGCCTTGTCACGGAAAAGTGGAGGTCAGCTGCTCTATAGTTTTGAGACTTGTTCAAGCATACTTCTTGAATCAGTACTCCATTTGGTTTTGTCATGGGAATTTGTGTGAATTCCTGTTGATGTAATGTGAAGGTCATGCAAAGGTAGATGAGCACAAATGCAGCTAGGTTTGGTACAAAATAAAATGGGAGGGGAGCTTAAATACTGAGGTGAAGGTACAGAGCCCTTGTAAGTGAATGAGGCCATCTACAGCTGTGAAGGCTTATTGTACTGGTTGCTTTGCTGAAATCTTGTCCTAATGAGTTATATGCTTCTCAGGGAATTTCTTTTTAATGCTATTGAGACGCTACCATGTGTTAAAAAGAAGGCTGACTGGGCCATGCGCTGGATTGGGGACAAGCAAGCAACATACGGTGAGTATGTTTTTTAGAAGCAAAGTGAAATTTCTTCCCTAAAAGAATGGAAGAACCGCTTTCCAGAACTTGTCCAGACTTCCTCACAGTTCACAGGGATTATTGTTGTCAGGGTATGAGTAAGCACTATCTAGAAAATGCTGGTATAATTCTGGAGATGAAAAAATCTTGTTTGTCTTGCCGATAAACTGATGATGCAAATCTCTAAAACTGCTAGTATTTTGACTAACGGTAGCTCCTGTGGCAATCTCTGTATGATCAAATTGCAACTGTTTCTTGTGTCATGAACTGCACTGGTCTCTGCTCTCTGGTAGACACATTCAGTTGGAGGCTATGGCTCATCTGCCTTACTGATTTTTGATGCCTTGCTTAAAAGGTGAAAATGAGATGGTAGAGAGTGCAGCGATTTCACTGCTATTAATGTTCCTCATGCACAAAGTTCTTCACTTGAGCAATGATGAGCAGTCACTGACTTTAATCTGACACTGAAGATGACTGTTCTTTGTTCAGTGTGTAATCTATGGGGGAAAAGGTGGTATGACATTTAACCTGGGGGAAGGAGTGCTGGCTTCAGCTGCCTACCACCTCCTCTAATTAGTTTTTACTTTGCTTTGCAGTTTAAAAAGTATTTTGCTTTGACAGAAGCCTTTACTATACCATTTCCAGGGACACACTATAGCACACTTGAGCAGCAGTGCTTTCATTCTGCTTGAAAGACTCAGTTCACTGGTCTATTCACAACTTTTGAGTTTTAATCCTGGTAAGTTTTCTACATGTTAGTGAAATCAGTCTTTTCTTACAGGAGAACGTGTAGTAGCTTTTGCAGCAGTGGAAGGAATCTTCTTTTCTGGCTCATTTGCATCAATTTTTTGGCTGAAGAAAAGAGGATTAATGCCTGGACTCACTTTTTCTAATGAACTCATCAGCAGAGATGAGGTACAGATCAAATTCTAACAGTTAAGATGATTGTGCCACAGTAGCTCAAAGTAATGATGTTCAAATGGAGCCTATACTTCAAAATAGGAGTATGTTTATAAACAGTCTGTAAAGCTTACTAACATGTGTAAATGCATGTGGGATCATGAATCTTATGCCAGTGAATGAATATACTTACCATTTTATTTCCTCAATAATAGTTCAAGGTTTCCCACCAATTCTTGCATGTGTCATTTGTAGGAAGTGCAGCTTGTATTGTCTTGGTTATACCTCTGTCTGGTTAGGCAGAAAGTTGCTTGTTTAAAAAAATACATGGCAAGTGCAAAGATGGTATATAGATATGGGATTTTTTTAGCCACTGATTTGTGTGGCTCTTCAAAATCAGTGTTCCTGACATGATTTTCTGAAACTTCTTTCCAGGGCTTGCACTGTGATTTTGCCTGCCTCATGTTCAAGCACTTGATACACAAACCATCAGAGGAGAGAGTTAAGGAAATCATAATGAATGCTGTTCTCATAGAACAGGTAATTGCCTGCTCCTTGTTTAAAATTGCTTCATAATTAAGCATAAAGCTGGGGAACTGTTGGGTGTGAAATTACCCTAGACAGTACAAAATGAATGCCACAGTTTCTGTACATTAAGTGTTTGTTATCTGCAGGAATTCTTGACAGAGGCATTGCCTGTAAAACTGATTGGTATGAACTGCACTTTAATGAAACAATACATAGAATTTGTAGCAGACCGACTTATGCTGGAACTGGGATTTAACAAGGTAAGGCTAATAAGCACAAGAAAAACATTTTAACTTAATTTTCTCCAGAAACCTAAACCATAAAACAGCTGCAGCAATATTGGTTTAACTTCTAAATCCAGTTAGCAGGTCCACTTCAGGTCCTTTTGGGAGACCCACAGAGGGAAAAGCAAAAAGGCTGTTAATAAAATTAAAAAAACCTGTGTGTAAAAGTTACTGTGCTTCTGCCTATTCTTGGAAGCAGCTGCAGCTAAAAGCAAGGAATGAATACAGTAGAGAATGCCTGGGGCAGGGATTTCTCTTCACTGTAAAGTAACCCCAACTATATTGCCACTAGGTTCTCTTTGCTTTCTTCTCAGCTGATCTCTCTAATGCTATCTTGTATTCAAGATTTGAACGTCCATAGTGACTATAGAATTGTCTTTGCATTTCAGATATACAAAGTGGAGAATCCTTTTGACTTCATGGAAAACATCTCTCTGGAAGGCAAGACCAACTTCTTTGAGAAGCGTGTAGGTGAATATCAGAGGATGGGAGTCATGTCAAAGCCCACGGACAACTCTTTTACCCTGGATGCAGAATTTTAAATGGACTGAGACCATATGACTTAGTGTGCATGCTCCCCCGTTTATGGGGAAACATTAAGCATATTCAGTCATGATGTGACTTGATTCTTGTACTAAGATCCCACTCTTGCAAAGTGTGGTGATATTGGTACTTTTCAGGAGGCTGGTGTAGCTGCAGCAGTTTTTACTAGACTTTGCCAATGGTGTTAATTCATAGAATGCTTAGGTGTATCTTAAATAGCTACTCCATAAGCTACTCCATTTTGTGAAATATATGGGCACCTTCCTTCTACAAGATGGGAGGTTTATGGGCAGTTACCACTAGCTTCTGCAGTTCTCCCCGTAAAGAAAGGAGTGATTGAGAAATTCTAGTCTTAGATTTTTTTTTTTTGAATGCTCTACAGAGAATTCTGGAGGAATCTACATGACCTCACTGCTTTCTTAGCAGGTTTTAAGTTTACTTTTTACTATTTTAAAAGTTTGTACATAAACCTGGCACTTTAATTTTCAAAATAAAGAACTGTCTTGTAATACTCTGGAATGGTAAAACACATGTCTAAATCTTTAGACTTTTGTAACCTAACCTTTCACGACTTGTGCTTTTTTCCTAGTATGTAACTTGAAAGGATGGTGCTGAGAATCAAAACATATTGACTCTGAAATTGATTAAAGTACAGAAGCAAACTTGGTATACAAGGCTGAACAGCTTATTAAAAGTTACTGGGTACTGAAAAACAGCATGCAGCTGGTTTCTGGGCTTAATTGCTTTTCTTTAACATGTGGGAATGCTATTTCATATGCAGTTTGCTAATACAAAGCTGGCTCGGTTCAGAGGGGTACTGGCTTCACTGCTCCAATGGGCAAAGCTGTGTGTTCATTTTCTTTTGAATTTCACACTTTCTGAAGAAACCCTCTTCTGCAGGGAAAAACTTCCAGTTATGTGGTTATCTGATAGCTGTCAAGTCAAATAGCTACCCTTAGGCTTGACTTTCAGAATTACTGCCCAATAAAATAATTTTCAGGGTAAAGGCAGCAAATTCAGGCTGGAGCTGTATTTCTTGGTTTCTACATTACAGTCAAGTATTGGTTTTAATGCATGATGTCAGTGAACAGTATGCCATGTTGTTACTCTATACTAAAAATGGAGTGCCAGAAGTGGGAAGGCTTAATAAAACTTAAGGGTATTCGAACTGTGAAAGAGCTCCCTAATTTGAGAACATAGAGTTCTTGCAAGTGATTTGCAATGAGACAGTCTTTAAGAACATGATAGAAATTAACTGCTGCCTTGTTATACACAATAAATGGTTTCTTCCATGTTCCAATATAACCCTCAACTAATGAGAGCTATCCTGTAAGTGTGCCTGCTTTTCTTCCTCATATCAGTCTAGCTGACACGGATAAATTTTTATAGACCTTGAAGCACTTCTTTGAACTGAAATGAGTGCTGAAGCTGGTTTCTTTGCTCACTCTTTCAAAGTAATATGTAAGCTGATGTTTCTTTGACAGATGCTGCCTTTATATAGAATACCCACTCATGGGCCTTTTGCTCTTGATTGCACTGAGGTTGACAATGTGTGACTGTTCTCCCTGAAGCTAGCATGCTTTCAAGGCTAGCCTGGGGAGTGAAATCATAAATAATTAAAAAAAAAAAAAAAAGGGGCCCTTGAGCCCAAAGGCTGGCATTTAAAGTAGAAGATAACCAGACTCTTAACAGATGGCTCTATACTGACCCTGTAGCACTGATGTTGGGTAACGGGTCAATGATCTGAGAACAATTCAGTGGGAGTTAGAGTAAGGACACATTTAAGTTGAATAACAGTCATCTCATTTTAAACTGCTGAGACTGATGATGCTTGTTCATTAGAGCACTCATTGTAGGCCTGTTATGTTTAAAGTATAAATGGGAGACATCAAAACATATAGTGTGAGATCAGTTTGTATGACTGAGAAGGGCTCAGATTTAGATCCCAGCCTATATATATACACATATATATATATTTAGATGCTCTACTGAAGTAGGGGCAAGACAAAAGGTGAGACTCCTGCCTTCTAGTAGGGTCTAGCTATATCATAACAGTCTCTTCCCACTTGATTCTGATACCAAGAAACATGATACCTGTGTACATGAAAATGTTTAGGGTGGAAAGCTTTAATTTGTATTCTTATTTCTGGAGATAATCAACTCAAACTATTTTCACTAACAATCAATTTTTCCATTGAAGTGAGTGTTGATGGCCAAGTAAATTTTTTGTAATTGCAACTAGGAAGAACTTCTCTCTTAGCTTAAGTATTATTCTTGCAGGTTAATGTTCAGATACTATAGCTGCAGATGCAATAGAGATGCAGATTAAGGAGGAATTAAGTTAGCAGTGGTTCAACAAGAGAACAAGAACTGCTGTGCTTAGTATTAATCTTACCCTTGTGTCGCTGATGTCTAAATGGCTACTTAGATTTATGTACTTGCTATAATGCAAATCAGCTTGTGCTGTATAGAGTCTGGAGAAAAGCTATGCATCTGGTCTCACCTTTAGTTCTTAATTTTCACAAGTATTTACATACACCTTGCTGTTGCTTCATTTGAGTAGACCATGTCCAAACCTCAACAAATAACTTATCCACTGAAAAATGATTGCTTCCTAATGCAGCTGAGATGCCAGCTGTTTTACGCTTGATCCTCTTAAACATCAAGGAGATGACTCAGTCCTTTATTTCTTTGCCCCCAAAACCCTAATACTCAGGAAGAAGTTAGTTTCAGTAAAAGTTTACCTGACCTATGTGAGTGAGTATGTTTTGGAAGGGAGTTTGAAGAACCAGGAATGATGTGAAGCAGTGATGAAAGTGCTGAATCTTTTTATATATATATGAATCAGAGCAGCTGTCTAGTAGGGGTTCTGGCACAGTAATTGCTGCAAGTGAATGGTGAACAGGCTAGCAGAGGAAAAATACAGAGGGATAAGTAAAAACAAGTATTTGACGGTGCAATACTTAATGTCTATTTATGCAGAACTGATCACTAGCTATGCAATTCCTTTGTGTTTCTTGTTGCTGTAAAAATTAGAAGCTTTAATATTAATACTAGCTTAGATAAAATTGGAAGAACACAATGACTGCAAGTGATGTACCCTTTCTCTTGATATATTAATTTCCTACTAATTTGCTTAAAAAAAAGGCATGGGTACTGGTAAGAAAGCTTCTGTATCTCTTAAATTGACTCATTTTCACTTCAAGTAACTTGTCAAATTTATTGGAAACCTTAGGCATTGTGGAGGACTAACAGCAGCAACCTAATGTTAGGCTTGCCCTCAGGAAGCAACTGCAACATTAAAATGTAATGACAAAAAAAAAAAAATCCCCAGATTTCTCAAATTTCCTGGAGTGATTACAGCAATTAGTGCACAGAAGAGGTCAGAGAACAGTTGCTGCCATTCATGCCTGCAGCAGGGCACAGCCAGCCCGCAAATGTAGAGACATATTAGCAATCTGGTACAATCCCTGAAGGATAACCACTTCCTTTACACCAGTCAATAGTCTGAAACTTTTGCCCAGCAGAAAGAAGTAAATGAATGGAGTTGTGCTCATTCAAAGCCTACTTTTCACAGTCAGCAACGGCTCATTTCGTTTAAATCTGTTGATTACCTCTCGGTACTTTGGTCTCTCTTTTGTGCTCCGTGAATCATAAAGAAGAAAATGCTTTGTAGCAGAAACGATTTGAGAATTGAAGAGAATCAAGACGCAAGGCCTGTTTGCCAAGGGAAAGCTAGGTTTTTGGAGGAGGTTTTAGGTGTTTACATAGCTTTTGGGACTGTTACTGATAGCCTGTGATCCACACAGCAGAGATAGTCGATTGGTTTCTATGCTAGAATAGAGCCTTCGCACGAAGAACGGCAGAAAGATTAAACTGACATAGATGAAATGCATCTGGCAGGTGTTAGATCCTTGTGTCAGACTGTTTTTCTACAGATTAAAAAAAAAAAAGTTCTATCTGATTGCTCTTTGAAATGATGATGATGATGCTCCTTCCTGAGCCTACAGAGAAACAGAGAACAACTATTCTTTCATCTCTTTGGAGTATATTGCAAACTTTAATGGCGAAATCTTATCACCTTTATTGATCAGCAGAAAAAAAGTGGTGTTCGCTAAGCATGTGCTGTGAAGTTAAATAGATAGCTGTGGAAAAAGTGGGTAAAGAAGGAATGCCAGTTTCCATTCCCACAACTGGGTGTTACTGATGCTTCGCTGGGTTTCATCTTAGAAATGTACATTTCCCCCAGGATCCGGAGGAAAAACCAAGTGAACAGCAAGCCCTGGGGCACTGCCTGATCACATGAACTGAGGGTTTGCTGGCTCCTGAAGGTGGGGACTTCCCTACGCACCACAACGTGCTTTTGCCTTTGCTGGAGAAGAGTCTAGTTTGAAGGTGAGCATCAAATACGCTGGGAGAAGAGATTGTGTTAATTTTTTCCCTGCTACAGCTGCTTATCCTCTTTCTAAAAGCTGAAATTCTACGAGATGCATCAAGGCGGAATGAATTTAAAACAAAACTACCTTTTTTCCCCCAGCTGTTGTTCATTCCTTTTTTCTGAAATTTCAAATATTAACACAAAAGCACCTTAGCTGAATGACCTTTGTGATTCTTTCCAAATCCCTCTTCTGCTTTTTCCCCAGTCGTAACACAGCGTTTAGCTCCTGCCATGGGCAACACATTGCTTTGTTTGTCAGAGGATGATTACGGTGTGTTACCCTGGGATGCTTATGCTCTACAGCGCTTGGGAGCACTTGGCTGGCTTCGAACACTCCTGTGTTGAGTTTTTTCTTTTGGCCTAAGGGTGAAGACTCGTGTTAGATACACGCCGATGCTTGTTAGAAGCATGTTGGGGAGAAAAGCATCCCAGACCAATTTCTGCTCTCAGTTACTGGTAAGCAATTTGTTGTACTTTTTAAGTGCTGTAAGATTTGGCTGAAAGAAGGGGGCAGCTCTTTGCTGAGAGATGTCCAAGGCTTGGGACCAGTGAGTTTCCAAGAAATGTTCTTCTGCTTTGTGGTGGGTTTCTGTTCCTCTGTCTCAGCACTGGGAGTGCTGGCAGCTGGCTCTTCTCCTAGTCTCTAGTGTTCTCAAGTTTGTTGGTCAAATCTAGGATGGCTTGTGCGCTCTTTACTCCCCCTGGGATCAAGCCTTGCAATATGATGGAATAGCATGTTCTGGTGGATTCTCATTTTAATCTAGTAGAAAGGGGTCTGGGAACATTATCCAAATGAATTGTTAAGTAACTAAGCCGGTATATTAAATCGCAGTTGTTTAAGCACTGTTGTGTCCTGAGTTGTTTGGAGATATTTTCTTATGTGGACAAATTTCTAGGCAAACCAGTTCTTGCGGTGAAAGCGTGTCCTGGGTGCGTTCTCTGGGAGAGGAAATCTCCAGATCCCTGGCTTTACTACATGCTGGAGCATCGATGTAAAATTTGCAAAAATAAAGTGGTTAACAAACCCTGTTCTCTATTCAATACGGTGAAAGGTGGTGCATCACTGATTCGGGCCCAGCTTTTTATGAAAATGTGGGGCCTCTCTCCCAGTCACTTCAAAATCCCGTTTGACACCTGCCTACCTCTTTGACCACTTAAATAGAGCATTGGCTTGTTTAATAGTTTGTGGTCCTTCCCTACTAGCTTTAGCCACATTGCTGGCTTTAACAATAATTGCTGATTAATAATACAGGGAGTTTTTCCTGTCTTCTGTCTTGGCTGAAGAGCTGCCTACCTTGCTTACCCTTAGTCAGCTTGGAGAATCCCATTCTTAGATGCTACCCAAAATGATATCCTTAATTATTTAGCTCATAAGCAGTTGGCAAGCTTATGTTTATCTAGGTCAGGCTATAGCAAACCCTGAAAAGCACTGCTTCGCCTATGTCAACTAGCATCCTTCCGCTGCATTGCTCTACGGACGCGAGTCTGTTGCTGCTGGTGACTGCAGGGTCTGTCGAGTGACTGGGGTCGGCTAAAGCTTTTCTCTTTTCCTTTGGAAAATGCTGCCTCGTTAAAATATTTTGTCAGAACATCTCTCTCTACGAAATATTCAACTGGCAAAGTCCCGAGGTGATTCAGACTTGAGATGAAGTGTCTGGCTGCCACCATGTTTCTCGTGGTGGTTTTCTCACTTCCTTTGCACTGTTTTGTGTAATGATTTTGTTTTGATGTGTTTTAGTATGGTTGTGTCAGAGTCTGGGAACAGGGCTCCCTCCTCCCAACCTCGAGTCTCTGCTCTGGGAGATGCTGAAATGCCTTTTCCCAGTTCAGCACACAAATAAATCACAGAATCACAGAATCACAGAATGGTTGAGGTTGGAAGGGACCTCTGGAGATCATCTAGTCCAACCTCCCTGCTCAAATAGGGTCCTCTAGAGCACATTTCCCAGGATCACATCCAGATGGGTTTTGACTCCAGCGAAGGAGACTCCACTACCTCTCTGGGCAACCTGCTCCAATGCTCTGTCACCCTCACAGTCAAGAAGTTTTTCCTCAGGTTCAGATGGAACTGCCTGTGGTTCAGTTTGTGCCCGTTGCCTCTTGTCCTGTTGCTGGGCACCACGGAGAAGAGGCTGGCCTCATCCTCTTGACATTCCCCCTTCAGATACTTGTACATGTTGATGAGATCGCCCCTCAGTCTTCTCTTGCCCAGGCTGAACAGGCCCAGCTCTCGCAGCCTTTCTTCAGAGGAGAGGTGCTCCAGTCCCCTCATCATCTTTGTAGCCCTCCGCTGGACTCTCTCCAGCAGAGTAGTCTCAGGTTCCTACCTACTTTAGTTTTAATTTGGTTCTGTATGTAGCAGAGAACGTGCTGACGAATGGATTTTCATGCACCTCTGCCTCTCCTTGATATTTACGTAAATGATTTATTTCCTCTGTGAATTTATTTTCAGGGAGATGCTAAAATATCCCCCTCCCCCCAACAAACAAAAAAGTAAATTTCTATTTGCTTCAAAAGATAACATGCAGCAGAGCAGCAGGGAAGAGTGACTTGGCAGGGAAGCTGCAATGGGCTTTCATTAGACGAGCTTCAGAAGCAATGTTTTTAAGCAGAAAGCCTATTAGAAAGAGCATTTCACAATAGACTAATGGCAGCAGGGCCAAGTGTTTTCATTTTAAATGTCTATTCCGGTTATAAATTTCTATTATGCCACTTAAATGCAGTCTCAGCTAAAAGGAGGGCTAAAATGTAATTCACTTTTAAAGGGAGTAGAAATATTAATTGTGCATTGGATTTTGTAATAACTTTAAGCAAAATGTGCTGCAGGTTTATCCAAGACTTAATAATAGCTGCTGTTTCAGTTACTGCTTCTGGAAATTGTATTTCTCATTCCATTGATACAGCTATTACAGTAGCTCTTGATAATACTGTAAATATATATACAAACTTTAGAGAAGTTAGTCTGATAGGATTGCTGTGTATGAACTAAGACTGGTAAACATCGGAGAACCTAACAGGATTAATTTTTAATACGTGTTTCCATAAAATGGTTATCCCTTGTCAAATTGAAAAGCTATTTATTATGCTAAGTAGGCTAATTCTATGATAAGTTTTTAATTTTGCCACCTTTCGAGTACATAGTAAAGGAAAGTGCAGCACCACAGCTGAATCCCAGGATTATGTACAAAATAATAGGATGGCTGGATTGCATTTAAATTAATTAAAGCTAAAATAATGTTTCAAATAAAATGTTAAATGCTATTGTGCAGATATACAAAAGCAGATGTGATTCCACCTCTTACGTCCCCAAATAATACATGAAAAAACAGATTGAGGTATATTCAAACATGCATATAAACTCAAATATAGCTGTTCAGGCTTCACGAGGGGAGTGAGTTTTGTGCAGCTTGGGGGACGTTGTTTCTGATGTTAAGCTAATTTAGTCTGGAGAGAGGCATTCAGGGACGGGCTTTTAAAGACAGTCGTACACCTGGTCCCTGCAGTTGTGTTGACACTAGTATGCAGAGATTTGTTTGAAAGGGCAACTGCTTTGCCGCTTGGGGTAGTGCCCCTGGTAGCTGAGGAGCTCCCCAGATCTCAGCCCGCTGCGTGCAGCCTCGTCCGCCTGCAGCCTGTGATCCCTGAACATCCGCTGGCAAATCACCTTCCTTTCCGTTCCCGCCTGCCTTGTACCTTTCGCTTCCCACCTGTATACGCTTTCTCTCCTAGCTCTAACGGTTTTTGTGAATTAGGCCACTGCCACAAAAGTTAATCTAAAAGCTAATTTTGGCAAGAATTATGCCAGAGAGTAAGTTTCCTATCACATGCATTAGCCAAAGATCAAGCACTACATTTTGCTTCCACCAAGGGGACTATTTTTTTTTTTTTTCCAAAGGAAGCAACAGCAATTCCAGCAGTTCGGGTGACAAGAACGTGACACAGCCTTGAATCTGTGGTGCGCTAGCCAAAGCGAGAGGCAGGAGTTAGCTCTGCCACTGCACTGGTTATGGCCATGTTGGATCTGACAGATGTGCACCAGGGGGTCCTGTTCCTGCCTCTTCACCAAGATGCTACGTGCCAAGCGTGATTTGTGTAGGAAGAAGGATCAGGCAACTGTCGCACTGGGGTAAAGCCTGGGATCCTGAGGCTTTCCTTCCTGGATGTGCTCAGCGCTATGTGATGAATACAGTGGTGCCGAGCGTAGAGTTGGAGAGTACATGTGCAAGGTCTTCTGCTTTGCACAAGGTTTGGAAGCAGACCTCCTTTGTACATATGGGCTGCCTGGGAGCTGCCTGCTCTGTAGCATGAATATTTCCCTTGTAACCTCACAGACTTGGGACTCTGAGCAAGTACATCACATGTCCTTAATTTCACCATATCAGGTGTTACAACAGGACAGCTGAGGACTGGCATGGGTTTCTAGTGGATGTGCTGTGTGTTTTAACAAACGTCAAAACTCCGTTACTGGTCTTTTGCGCTCACTGCTCTGGGTGCCCTTTCTGGCCTGTGCTGTGCTCTTTTTCTGAATGTTTGGTTCCAGAGCAAACATGCTGTATGGCTCATGTAGAGCTAGACTTTTCAGGGTGCAGCCACAAGTACCTTCAGGAAGAAGAAACCCTCATAACTGAAGATAATCTAGGGTTTTCTGTCGAGAATCGGTGTCATGCCTCTCCTTCTTCCAGCCATTAGCAGAATAAAAAAAAAATCCAAGCAGAAAGATGGATTTCAGCGTTCTTAGAAATCCTGGAGTGGATGGGAGGGTATCATGAAAAGAACGCAGAGAGGGGTACTTCTAATTCCTCTACTCAGGGTCAGTTCTTACCTCAAGGACTGTGATCAGACCAGAAATAATTTACATCAGGTGCAGTCACACAATGGATTTAGGGAAATGCAGGTGTTAATGGTGGGTTGGCTGCATCTGGGCATACATGCGCTCCTTCTCGCTGATGTTAAATGAAGCAGTAGGTGATATTTAACCCAGGTGGAAAGCAGTACTTGTTTTGAGCGGCTTTAGCTGAAGGGTGCAGATGACTTGCTGAGAAAACCACATGTTGTCGAGCTGGCAGTTTATTTAAAACAACAGACTGTGCTCTAAACTGAGCTGTCATCTTCTGAACAGCTCCAGGAGGTTTCACTAGAGTGGTTGGTGGGACAGCTTTTGAGGACCTAGCCTGAATTCATAAAGCCACCAGCATACAATAATGTTGGAGAAGTGGCCGCTAGAGGGGGTATGAAGCTGAAGATAATGTTCTGCTACTCAGTGCTGCAGTGCTGCATCCGTGCTCTTCTCTCGCCCTGTCATCCCCATGTCTCAGCCGGCATGCTGGGAGAGCAGAGCCTCATTAGCCACGTCGGTGTTCAAACACAGCTGGCGTTAGCAGGCCCGTGCTGGCCTCCACCACGGCCCCACGCGTGAGGACTGTTGCGCGGTGTCTGCCAGTTTAGCTGCTCTAGTCTGGGAAACGCTTTGCGGTGACGGCGGCCGGCCAGGGTGGTTCAGAGCTGCTGCGGATACCTGCTTGTGACAGCTCCGAAATGCTGCGGGCTGGTTTCTGGGGGCGCTTGAAATCATTTTGTTTAGGGTCGACCATTCCCCGCTTCCCATACGGTCAAGCAAATAAAAGGCCTATCTTGTGTCAGGCAGTCCTACACAAGGAGGCTGGGAGAACCCAAATAAAAGTACCATGGTAACAGCCTCAAACAACGCCGGCTGGCTTGCTGCAGGTGATGAGCCTACTGCCGCACTGGGGAACTGCTGGGGTTTGTTGACAAAGCAAATGGTTATAAGCCTCATCCTAACTATTTGTGGGAAAGTTTACTGGGCAGTGGTGAATATTATGACATAGTAGCTAAAAGTGGAACTCGCGCTGGTAATTTTTAAGTCTTTGGTTTCGCAGCATAAGATGTGATTTTCCGAAGAGCCATGCATCTGTGTTCCCCTTGAATTCAGTCACAGCATCTTTGCAAATCAGGCTTTTGTGCCCCCCTAAAAACAAGTCCTTAAATAGAAGTAAAAATGATGGGAAAAACAGACTTTGAAGTTAAGCACTAGCAAGGCTACAATTATGGTGGCTGTTACGTCTCATGCTTCCTCTTGAAAAGAGTTCATCAAACGGAGACTGGAAAGGATTTCTCATCTTTGTGTATTATTCAGGAACTAGGTTCACAGGCTTTTCAAGTTGTTTATGCCAAAGAGAGACAGAGGCTCATCAAGAGGGACAAGTGGGCTTCTGTGAACTGCAAATGACTTGATCCTGCCCTCGCTGAAGTGAATGGCCCAGCTCTGTATTGTCTGTAATGAGGCAGAGTTCAGAGTTGGAGGCTCTTGCTAACTCTACCCTAATTAGCTAACTGTTGGCTTCATATTTCCCAGGAGCTCGGAGTGCCACGGAGAGTCCCGCTTGGTCAGTCCTGATGCTTTGCAAATCCTGCTCTGGAGCTCCTGGGAGGTAAATCACCAAAATGACTTTTTAAACAATTTTTTATCCATTTTTTTTAATAGCCTTTTTGTCTTGGGAGTCCTAATAGCCTTGTGGTAGTGGTGTGTGCTGGAGTTAAGGCATGGTATCCTTCACTCTGATCTGCAGTGGGCCGAGATGCTCTCTTGCCCGCCATGTACCATGTGTTGATTTTGCTTTCCGTCTTGGGACTGGAGGACAAGGGCCCAGTTTTCATGGAGAATGGTCAATCTTTGAGCTGGGAAGGGGCTTGTTGCCCTTAAATTTCTCCACTCGGGGCAAAAACTTTGAGACAAGTAACTGATTAAATGAATTAAATATTGCACTTTGTGGGATATTTTGCAACCTCAGCGCTGACTGAGGGGCCCTGGGAGCTCCTGTGGCCCTGAGATCCGGACATGTAAATCTATACCTGAAGAGGGATGGTACTAACTTCCAGGAAAATGCAAGCCTATATGTGAAGCCAGCAAGACTTTCTGAATTAGTGGCCCTCTAATAACGGTCTGCAGGGTGCCAACTTCTGATTCACAGGTTGCTAGTGAAAATCCATTTGGCCATTCAGGAAAACCTTGTTGGAAGCATGGATAGTTAATCTGTCTCTTGCGTCTAAAGGATGGATGGATGGATGTTATATCACTGTCTTTCAAGGACTGTGCATTGTAATAAAAGCCACTGTTCTTAAGCAGAATATAGTATTTTTCTCTTCATGTAGCTATTTATTTATTTTGATGGTATTTCACTACCTTTCAAAATAATAGTTTCCTTAATTATTTATATCTGAAACATCAAAGAAGGTTTCATTTTTGCCTAGTTGTGGCAAAATGATGAGTCAGAAGAGTAAGAGCCATTGTCATAAAAGGAACCTGATATTTATAAGAGGAAATTTAATTATAAACTGAATCACCCTCGTGTCATTTGTGTTACCCAGACCATCGTGTCCTAAAGATGCTATTAGCCTCATCTTACACTATAGGGCTGAGGCTCCCTCTACAGAGCAAAAGGTTGCTAATACATTTTAGTTTTGTTGCAGTGTCTGTACCTTGGAACAGGACTTTTGGCATGGAAGGAGCAGGTTAGCTCTGAAGCAAGGCAGTATAGCATGTCTGCATTAGTTGTCTGCAGCGTGGCTATGGCCTCTGCACCCTCTGTTACAGCAGCGGCACACACTGCTTTTTGAGTACAGATTGCTGAAAGACTGGACTATTCTTTTTTGGAATTATAAGAGAAAAAACTCCCCTGATGTTTTCTACAGCTTTTCTCAAAATTTGACTTCTGGGGGAACTTAGAGATTAGTCTTTATTTTGAAAGAAACTTCCTGAACTGTCTGCAGGGAGAGTAACTTCCCACAAGGCAGCACCAGGCTGATGTGACTGTATTTCCCTGGTGCTGATCATGATTAGGACAGATGTATGACAAATACTGTTGCCCTTAAAATTTATTGAATAATCTCCCAAACAGTTGTTAATTATTACATAAAGCCACTGCCCTTAGTATTTGAATAACACGATAGAGAAGATGCATATTTTTAAATAGCAGACGGCCAAAGGGATATTAATTCATCTTAGATGAAGAGCGATCAGTGTGGGACAGACATGTGGCAGCACGACAAGCGAGTGCCATGTGCGAGTTGTCCTGGGATTAATCTTGCCTAAGTTTATATGCTTGTGGTGGAGAAATTTATTTCTAGCTAAGTAACCCTAGGCTTAACTCGTTAAGCATTAATGGAGGGAAAGGGCACAATTCATCTGAATAACATCAGACACCAATTTACAGAGGTGTAGTGCTTAACCAAGTGCCTATTTCCATGGATGGCACAGGTGGTCTCAGTGACTACCTCCTGTCTTGACATTTACAGCTCATCAGATGAATTCCAGGTTACCGGGCTGCTGCTGGGAGTCCTTGGTGTGTCTGAAGCCTGATCCTCAGCCGCCTACATGGGGTCCAGCCTGTCATCCACCAGTCTGCTCTTTTCTGTCATGTCTCTCCGCCAGCTAAAACACAGCCTTTGCTGAACGGGCACTCCTTTTGCTGCTTAATCCCTCGGGGTTATGTGATCTCTAAAGCGCGGGTGAACCCGCAGAGGGCAGCTTACACTAATGCGCTGGCCCGAGCAGTGCAAACCAGTGCGGCTAAATCCGGCAGCACCCATCTGTCAAAGCTGCTCTCCACAGACCCGTGGACTGTTGTCAAGTTTTGAATGGCTGCCTGTTGTCCCAGGTTGGGACATGCCAAAGCCTTGTTTTAGCAAAGATAAATAGAGAGGCATAAAAAGGGCACTCATGTGACAGCCGTTTTGATAGGAATGAGTGCATCATAATGTCCACTGCAAACACAACCCATATAGGTTCCTTGCATCACTTCACCTGTCAAGTTCATGAGTGCCTGTCTCCCAAGCTTGCCTCTCTTGTTCTTGATCTCTTCTATATTGTTTTTTGCTTTAAGTTTTTATTCCTTCTTTGCATGACCTGTTTTTCTTCTGTCCCTCCCTTGTGCTTTCTCCTCCTCTCTTGCCCTCATTGTTTGCTTGACATGGAATCAAGGCAGTTAAAATAAAGAGTGTAAACTGTGTGTTCAAGTTGCTTCTTCTGTCTGATGCCTACCTCTGCAAACTGGCTGAAAAAAGGGAGAATAAAAGGGTGTTGGAGCATTTCTGCATGGCGGCTACAGGCAGTCCAGAGCCGACAAGTCCTAGCTGTGTCTTTGTGTTTGCGCAGGCTGGTGCCCAAGCTGTGCTGCAGCCTGGCCTCTGCTGAAGGGTGAGCACAGACACAGCCTAAGGGAACTATAGGTCTTGAGACAAAGCCTTCCTCCTGCAAGAATGCCTGAGAGACAGACCAAAATTTAGGTCATGCTTAATCTATATCAAAGATTAACAAATATTGAATAGATGTTCATACGCATGAACTTGAGAAGATGTAGCAAAATTAGATGAAAGCCCTTGGGTAGGAGACATTATTTACAGACATAACAATTTATTTACATGTTAATTTATATCTTTGCCAAGAGATATGTAACCGTCCATTATGCATCTCCTAATTCCTACTGACCCTTTTTAAGAAGGTTCTGCTCAGTATAAAAGTTGCATGTCGCTTACCAAAACGGCTTTTCCTGCACTGTCCTGCAGTAACAGCATAGCACTGTCCATCATTCTCTGCTTTTGCTGTTTCTTTCTGATTCTTCACTCATTTCATTGACAAGTCCTCAAATAGAGAATTCCCTCCCTTCCTTGACTGCTAATGTATTTGACAGATTCCTGGAGGAAAAAAACTCGACCGTTTGGGATTTTTGTTTCCGTTGAAAGGACCAGTGAGGAGGACAAAACCCACCCCTCTGGTTGTATCTTCTGCTTAGATATGCGCTTTCATCCATTCGCTGGGCTCCCTTTCTGCTCTGCTTTCCCCCGGCTGTAGACCCAATGCAACCAGGGCCCGTTCATTAGTGAGCTCAGTGTTGCACTGCTACGCCTGCGTGCGCTGGACTGGGAGACAGCATCTGCTATTGTGTGTGGCAGCCAGTGTCTGGGATACTTGGCAAGCACCATTGCGAGCAGCTCCACCTGGGCAGGCAGCAGAAATTTGCTGATGGCATTGAGGAGCTAAAGCAGAAGATGCAGCAAACTTATTATCGGGCTATTTCTTGCCACAATTTTTTCCAGGGTGACGGGATTAATCTTTTGGTAAGCATATGATTAGATCTGTGAAGAAATAAAATGCTGATGCCAGCTTTCCTTGGAAGGATGTTGGAAAAATAATAAGGCGCAACTTTTCTTCTGTCTTACAAAATCAGTGTTTCCCTGACGGACTGAAGGACCAAGTTCCTGCCACAGAGTGCTGCCTCTGCTGTACTCTTATAGCTGCTTGGCTCTCCCAGAGCATGCTGTTATGGGGGGAAAAATCCTCCCGGTGAGTTCAGCCTCTGGATTTCAAGGATCCTGTCACTAAACCTGCCCCTGAAAAAGCTCTGTTCACAATCAGCAAGGGGACCAGAGATTGATCCTCGCTGCACATGTTTTAGCTATCTGCTACAAAGCACCCAAAGGCTCCCTAGCCCTAAGGCTAACACCCGCTGCAGCTGGCTTCAGCCTGAACGCTCGGCAAAATCCTGAAAGCCAAACCCAACACCTTGTGTTGGAAAGCCTTCCTGGCTAGTTGATGAGGGGCCAAAACCCAGGAGCAATCCTCAGGCCGTGGCGCAGGGCTGCCAGTGCTGCTCACTGGTTCTGCTCCCCTGCTTACGCAGAGAGGTGGTACGGGTGGAGTAAGCCTCGGGGTGCGTGTGCCCGGGGGGAATCGAACAAGGATGACTATGGGCTGCTTTTTTGCAGCTGGAGACACTTTTATCTCCAGACCATAGCTACTTGACAGCAGCGATGCTGCTGCTCAGGCCCTTGCCCTCCTGCTGCGGAGCTGAGCCGGGCCATCCAAACACACCGGCCGTACCTGCAGCATGGTCGAGCAGGAGCTGCAAGCCGAGGCGTGCCGCGCTGCTTGAAAGAGAGGCACGGCGCAGTCAACGCGTGCTGCAGAAAAGCGCTTTATTGTCGTGGAGTTACACGGGAGGAAAGCCCAAGTGCCCCCGCGCCCGCCCCAAGGCTCCCCTGAGCCCTAAGCGGCCAGTTCAGTGCTAACCAAAGGCAACTTCCGACTTCTCGGCCCAAACGCACCGCCCGTCCCGGCAGGCTTGCCGTTGTGACAAGGTGCTAAGGGGGCTGCTTTCTGTCTCCCTTTTCCTTGTCTTCCCTCCTTTCCTTTCCTTCTTCTTCTTTCCTTTTGTTCTTTCCTTGGTATTCCTCCTTTGCCCCTTTCCTATCTTCCTTTCCCTTTGCTCTTCCCCTTTTTCTTCCCTTGTCTCCTTCCCCTTTTGTCCTTCCTCTTCTTTCATGTCTTTCTTTCCTGTTTTCCTGCCTTCCACTTTTCTTTCTTGTTTCCCTTCCGTGTTCTTTCCTGTTTCCTTTCCTTCTTTCTCTTTTTCCTTTCCTTTTTTCTTTCCTGTTTCCTTCCTTTCTCTCAGTTTTGTCCATCCTTTTTCCTTTCCTCCTTCTCTTTCCATTGCTTCCGTTTTGCTTTTTCCCTTCTTTTCTTCCCATCTTCCATTCTTTCTTCCTTTTACTTTCTTTTTCTTTGTTCCTTCCTTCCTTCCTTCCTTTCCCTCTTTCTTTCTCTCTTTCTCTCTATTTCACTCTTTCTCTCTTTTTCTTTCTTTCTTTCTTCCCTTCTTCCTTTCTTTCCTTTCTTTTTTCTTCCCTTGCTTCCCTTTCTTTGTGTTTGTTTCCTTTTCCTTTCCTTTCTTCGCTCCTTTCTCCTTTTCTTCTTTCCTCTTTTGTTCCCGTTCTTCTTGCCTTGCCTTGCCTTGCTTTGCCTTGCCTTGCCTTGCCTTCCCTTCCCTTTTTTCGGCCCTTTCTCCTTTTTCTTGCCTTCCTTCCTGGGCTCTTTTCCTTTCTTGTTTCCCTCCCCTTGTCTTCCCTTGTCCTTCTTTCCTTGTTTTTTCCTTCTCCACTTCCCTGCTGGCTGCCTTTCTTTCTTCCCTTCCTTCTTTCTTTCTGCTCATAGCCTTCCTCCCCTGCTTTTCTTTCTCTTCCTTTCCTTATTGGCCTTTCCTTTCTCTGTCAATTTTTCTTTCCTTTTTCCTTTCATTGCTTCTCTTTCCATTGCTTCCTTTTTTCCTTCTTTCTCTCCTTTCTGCCCACCTTCCTTCCCTTGTCCCCCCAGTTTTCTTTCCCTTTTCTTCTTCCTTATCCTTTCCTTTGCCTTGTCTTTCCTTCCTTCCTTCTTGCTT
This sequence comes from Struthio camelus, assembly GCF_040807025.1. Lineage (NCBI taxonomy): Eukaryota > Metazoa > Chordata > Aves > Struthioniformes > Struthionidae > Struthio > Struthio camelus. The sequence continues at coordinate 24,591,186 of NC_090944.1, read as the reverse complement.
CCTTCCTTCCTCTTTCGCTTGCTTGCTTCTCTTTCTTCCCTTTTCTTTCCTCTTCCCTTTCTTTTTTCTTCCCTTTTCTCTCACCTCCTTTTTCTTCCCTTTCCCCTTCCCTTTCCTTATTTCTTGCCTTTCTGTTTTGGCGCGTCTTTCTCTCCGTGCTTCTCTCTCCCTTCCGAATGCCCTTCTTTGGCTCTCTTGCTCGGCTTTCCTTGCTTGGCTTTCCTTGTTCTTGCTTTCCTGTTTGGCTTTCCCTTTTCGCTTCCCTTTCTTCCCTTCCCCTTTCTTCTCTCCTTTCGGGGGTGCTTCCTTTCGGCCTTTTTTTGGCTGGTGGTTGGGTTGCTTGCTTTCTTTTCACTTTGGCTCCCCTGTCTTTCTTCCCTTGCAGGGAAGGTCCCTTCCTCGCGGGCTTTCCTTTCCTTGGGTGGGTTGCACTCTGGTTTTCTTTCCCCGTTTTCCTCTGCCTTGCTCCTTTCCTTTCCCTTCCCCTTTCTCCTCTCCTTTTCCTCTCTCATTTTCTTTGCTTTCTTTTTTTTTCCTGCCTTTCTTTCTTTCTTGCCTTTCAGAACCGACGAGCGGCAGGCTCAGCTCTTTCAAGCAGGCGTCCAGCAGCTTTCCTTGCGGGTTTTACCACCGTGACAAGGGGGTAAGGATGCCGCCAAGGGCTTCTTCTTTCCTTCCTTGTGTTTCTTTCCCGGGTTCCTTCTTCCCAGCATTTCTTTCTTGTTTCAGTCCTTTCTTTCTTTCCTTCCTTCCTTCTTTCCTTCTTTCGCTCCTGCTTTTTCACTTTCTTCTTTTCCACCTTTCCTTCTTTCCTTTTTTCTCTCTTTTCTGTTCCTCTTTTTTCTTTCCTTCTTTCTTTGCTTCTTTCTCTTCTTCCTTCTTAAAGCCCTTTTGCCTTTCGTGCTTTCCTCCCCTGTTTTTGCTTTCCTCTTTCTCCTTTCCTTTCTTCTTTCCTTTCTTCTTTCCTTCTTTCTCTCTTTCTCCTTTCCTTTTCCCTTTCTTTTCTCCTTCTCTTTAATTTTCCACACTCCTTTTCCTTTCCTGTTTTGGTCCATCCCTTTTTCTCCCCTTTTCTTTTCCTTTCCTTGTCTTGCGTGCCCTTGTGGCTTCTTTTCCTTCTCCTTCCCTGACAGTCTTTCCCAGAACTGTCTTTTCCCTTTCCTTTTTCTTTCCTGCTCTTCCCTTGCTCTTTCCTTGTTTGTCTTGGTTTTCCTTGCTTGCCTTTCCTTTTCTTCCCCGATCTTCTTTCCTAGCTTTTCCTTTTTTCTCTTCCTTGCTTCCTTCCCTTTTTTCTTTGCTTCTTTCCTTCTTTCTTGCCTTTCATTTTTCCTTTTTCACTTTCCTTTGCTTTCCTTTTTTCTCTTCTCACTTTTCTTTCACAATCTCTTTCTACTTTTCTTTCCCTTTCTTCTTTCTCTTCTTTTTCTTTTTCACTTCTTCCCTTTCCCCTTTCCTTTCTTCTTCCATTTTTTACTTCCCTTTCTCCTTTCCACTCTTCTCGCCTCGCCTCTTCTCACCTCTTCTCTTCTCGCCTCTTCTCTTCTCTCTTTCCTTCTTTTCTGACTTTGTTCACTTTCTTTTTTCCTTTCCTTTTTTCTTGCCTTTCTCTTCAGTTTTCACTTCTGCCTTTTTTTTTCTTTGCCTTTTCTTTCCCTTTTCCCTTATGTTTTGTTTTCCTTTGAGCCTTCCTTCTTTCCTTTCTTCTCTCCTTTCTCTTCCCTTCCCTTTTCCCTTTTGCTGTCCCCTTTTCGTTCCTGTTTGCTTTCCTTTCCCTTCAGGCCTCTTCTTCTCTTCCCCCCCCTTTTGTTTTTTTCTCCCTCTCCCCCAAATCAGTGGCAGGTGTAGCTCTTTCCAACAGCGATCCAGAGGGTTTCCCCTCCTTGCAGCTGGCATGGCTTCTCAGCTCTCACGCGCCAGCCTGGAGCTTCTCATTCTCTCGCCTCAGCCTGCCCAGCTGTTCAAGCGAAGAGCACTTCCAAGCAGGCACACCGTCCTCGATCCGTGGCGGCCTTGGGGGGCTCTGGTGGTTCCCAAACCCCCGGTTCAGCACGCAACAGGAGTGCTCAGAGGGTTCTCGTGGCCCGCCAGCAGCGAGAGGGAATGGCAGCAGGTCCCAGGCAGGTTAGCGAGCGGCCATGGGAAGCGGGAAGGCAGCTCTCCAGGGAGTGCCTGGAGGACGTTTGGGGTGGAGCGCCACTGGAGACTTGGGCAGGCGACACGGCAGGCTCTTTCTCCAGGGCCTCGTGCTCCAAGCACAGCTGTTGCTGCCCAACACCAACGCTGTCTGCACTTCTGCTCCGCTTCTGGTGCCTGCTGCTGCCTTCCGAGCGCTCCTGGAAGGACAGGGCTGGCTCTGAGGAGCTCCTGCCCATCCTGTGGCGATCATTTTTCCGTGGAGGCAGCAGTGGAGGGGCAGAGAGGCACGTTGCATGTGTCCTGCTCCCAGTGGGGCTTCTGCCGCTGGGCTGCTGCCTCTCTGAGGTTGGGGGGTGGCACCCAGCTTCAGGCTCTGGGCTGTGGTGGGCAGGAGCATCTTCCTGAGCAGCACCGCGGTGTGCTGTGGGCAGAAGGAGCCTGTTAGCCAGTTTGGAGAGGCCCTCTGAAGGGAAGCACAGAGGGAAACTTTCCCGGTGCAGCCACACAGCCGCAGCAGATGGCAAGGGGCAACCTTAGCACCTATGGATGCGAAGGGCGGTTCAGGAGACACAAGTAGCCCTGGGGGCAATACCCCGCCCGGGGAGGGGGCAGGTCTAGTCCACAGTGAGCAACACTGTGAAGAGCAGAGTGCTACAGGTGTTTAACATCTATCGGGGAGGCCTTTTGTGGAGTCATCTTCCCATAGGCAGCTCCAGAACTGGAAGCAGCAGCCCTGGCCAGTGCCAGTCCTCAGTGCAGCCTCCTACCTGCAGAGCTGCCAGGCTGCTCGGGGCACTCCTCGGCAGTGGGGCTGCCGGGAAAGGCCAGGTCCTCTCCAAAGATTGCTGTGCAGTTGTCAATGAGAAACTCCACCAGCAGCGTCACCTGCGCGCAGGAAAGCATGGCGGTCAGGGCAAGGGGCTGAAAAGGGGCTCAACAGGCTTTCCTGCTCCTGACTGACGTTCCTCTGCCAAAAGCTCTGCAGCTCTGGGGCTGCAGCTCCAGGAAGCGATTTGCCTGTCGCATTGCGGAGAGCCCGGCTGAGGGGCACCCGCCCGTGCTCCCAGGTGCTGCTGCTGCATTCCACTTCTGCAGTGGTCGTGGGATGGGTGGCCACGGCTCGGCTGTGCCCCAAAGCGGCCAGCTACCGGCTGAGGGCAACGTACCTTGTTGTTCATCTCCAGCTGCACTTGCAGCGGCAGCGTGCTGTCCGTGCCTGGGCTGAGCATGTTGGGCCCAACGCAGATGGCAAGGTTGCTGGAGTGCATCCTGTTGGTCTCGGCACTCTGGCTGATGTGGCGGAGCACAGCAAGCAAAGGCCTGAGCAAGAGGACGTTTGCCCGCGGCAGTTGGTCAGCCACCCTACGTGAACACAAACAGAACGTGCCGTGACTTGAGGGGGCAGTGGCTGCTGCTTCTGGCTGCGAGCAGCTCTCAAGTTCACTCCCACAAACGGCGCGTCCTCCAAAGAGAGCAACGCCTCTGCTTTCCTTCGCTACTTGACAAAGGCCCTCTTTGGAAACCCCCAGCGGCAGCTGAGCAGGTGCTGCAGTCCAAGGTCTGCAATGACAAGAGCTTGCCCGAAAGGCGGGCGTTTCAAGCACCCTCCCTGCTTGGCAGGAGATCAGCCGCGGGAATAGAGGCGAGGGTGTCCGGAGACGTTGCGGGAGGCTTTGCGAAGGCCCGTGAAAGCCTGGGGCTGTGCTGTGTAGTATCAGCACTAGCAAGCTGCCAGAAAGGAGAGGTCTTGGCAGGAGCCTCCCCACAGCCAGAGAAGGCCCGGCCTCTCGCAGCCACTGCAGAAGGCAGGCACTGCCTCCAACACTTACTCTTTGAGTTCTTCAATTTTCCCCTCCCTGCTTGGCCTGTCCAGAGCCAGCATCCACTTCTCATACAGGGCCGCTGACAGGAGTGTGCAGGGGATGCTGCGGAGGAAGTCCTGCAAGGCCAAGATACCGAGAGCAGGCTTTGGACATCAGCCCTGAGCAGGTCCGCAATGTACTCTCCCAGCTGCAAGGCAGAAGAACTCACCTTCAGGACGACCGCCAGGAGGTGCACCGGCTGGCTTTCCAACTCCACCGCCGCTCCTTTGTCGAGGGCCTCCTTCAGGTCCCTGCGGGCTCGCTCACTGGCGGCTTTGCGGAATACGCCCTCTGTGGCCGGTCCTTCCCTGTACAGTATCGCCAGGAGATCCTGCAGGAGAAAGCAGACAGAGCTGGCAGAAGCGGTGCTTGGCTACAGAAAGGCCCTGTGGCGATGGGACTGGACCCTCAGGCCTTGCCGGGGAGAAGCGAGCGTGCAGGGCAAAGCCCCAAATGCCCCAAATGCTGCTGAGAGCCACGGCCCAAGCGCCGGGCGTGCTGCCTCGCGCAACGAGCTGGGAGCGGGATCCTTGCGTGGCCAGGCTGCCTCACCTGGACGGGCTGGGGCAGGCTCTCCTCCTCGCCACAAAGCCTTGCCAGAGGCTGCCCAAAGAGAGGGCTCTTGAGGCCGGCCTCTGGCTGCCCTGGGCCGTCCCCATTGGCCGAGGTGCGCCTGCGAGCAAACGGCCAGCGGATCAACCTCTTCCTTTTCCGAGGCCCATCGGCTGCAAAAGCAAGAGGAAAGCACAAGTCAGGTTCCAAAAGCAGGAGGAGAGCTGTCTGCGTGCAGTGCCGCGCGCTGCCGACGGAAGAGCAGAGCTGTGGGTGGAAACAGCCACTGCGACGGCGCGGGGGAAACTGTGGGACAACCGCGGGGTTCCTGCGGGAAGGACCGCCGCAGCTGTCCAAGAGGGACCATGCCTGTGCGCACGCCAGCTGTCCTGCTTTGGTCACCTTGGAGGGAGCTGAGCGTTTCCTCTCCAAAAGCGGGAACCCACAGAAATAAGGGCGGCGTGTTTGACCTGGGCAGAGGGTTGTGGCACGGCCGAGGTGCTGGCCGGGGGGGCAGGAGGGGCTGCTGCTTTGGAGCCGCTGCCCAGCGCCCCGGGAGAAGGCAGCTCCTCAGTGGCTCTTGTAAACTCACCAGGCGAGCGGCAAAGTCCCTCTGCGGGAGCTGCTGGGACCAAGAGAGGGTCCTGCGTGGGGCCAGCCTGCAAGAAAGGGCTTCAGGTTACAGAGCCGCCCCGTCGCAGTAAGGGCCGCCAGCGAGTGGCTGCAGCGCGGCAGAAAGGTGTGAGCGGCTGCAGGGACGATCCCGAGGGCGTCAGGCGCCTGCGCAGGGGACGCTGGGGTGGGGAATGGCGCTGCCTCACCGCCCAAGAGGGGTGCTGGTGGCCAAGGCTGCTGCCGCAGCCGGCCACCGCGACCGGGCCCTGCAGGCCACAGCCCCGGGCGGTTGGTGGGGGCTGCCGGGTGCCCAGGAGGCACAAGGCGCCCAGACGTGGCCCGGGGCGCAGGCTGCCCTCCCAGGCCGCCCCGTGAGGCAGCGGCCGCTGTCTCGAGGGCTTTGGCCCCTGCCACCTTCCCTCCCAACACTCGGATCCCTCCCGCCAGCAGCCGCCAAGGGCCGGGCCAGAGGCAGCCCCCGCTCACCTCCGCCGAAATCAAGGCCTCCACGGTCCGGGCGCTCAGCGACCCCCGCTAGGCAAGAGAGCAAAGAGCCAACGTGAGCAGCTGCTGGCAGGGGCTCTTGCCGAAAGCCCCGTGGCGCTCGGGCCGGAGCGGAAAGCCCCGCCACACTTACGGGCCCGTGGAAGCCAACGGCCTTCACAAGGAGCCGAAGGGAGGTCAGGCGGGTGAGCCGGGGCTCCGGGGCTCCGGGGCTTTGCCTGGGCACGGGCAGGGACAAAGGCAGAGCGCGGTCACAGCCAGCCCTCCCTGCTCGCGCCCTGACCCCAGCCCCGCACCTCCAGCCCACCCGGCCACAGCAGACCTTCCCGCAGCGCCGGCGGGCAGCGGCGCTCCGCAGCGCCCCGGCCCGGCTGCCTCCGGGCCTCCGCCGTAGGGAAGCGGGGAGCGAGGAGCGGCGCCGACAGCTCCGCGGCGTTGCTGTTGGAGGGCCCTGTGGAGGCCGAACCGCTGGCGCCGCTCGGCCCAGCAGGTGCCCCGCGCAGGGGGTGCCCCTTTGCCCCACCTCCACTGCTGCGGTGCGGCGGGCAGCTCCCCCGGGAGCTCTCCGCCGCCTGCAGCCTGGACGCCCGGGGCCGGCAGGCTGCAGCCCCGGCAGGGCTCACCTGAGCATCGCCTGCAGCCACAGCTCCTTCACCTCCTGCGACCTGCCGCCAGAAGCAGAAAGGGCCTCAGCGCCCGCTCCTCCTCCTCCCCTGCCGAGCCACAGGCCCCCAGGCACATCTCGCCCGCCTGGCACCGCTCCACGGCGCCGTGCGCCAAAGCCCGCCGTCGGTGTGGCCCCGCAGCAGCGTCCCTGGGCTGGGCAGAGCTGCAGGGACGTGGCGGGGGCGGGTGGCTCGTGCAGCCCTGGAGCTGCTGACGGGGGTGTGGGAAACCCGAGCGGGGCCTCTGCTTTGTGTCCGCACGGCCTGAGCTGAGCCCCAGGCAGCCCGGAGAGGACCTGCCCTTTGCCTGCACGCCCTCCCGGCCCTGGACGTGTGCCCTAGACTCACCGGAAAGTGACCACGCACAGGTCGCTGGGCCACACGAGGATGAGGGTGTTGGCGCATTTCAGGCCAAAAACCTCCTCCTCCTCCTCCTCCTGCTCTGCCCGGCCGCACGCCGCCTCGTCCTCCCCGCACAGCACCCAGAGCTCGCTGAGAGGCACGCGGTGCTTGAGCAGGAAGGTGGAGCCCCACCTGCCGGGAGGAAGAGCCGGGGCGGCCTTGGAGGTGGTGTGCTCCAGGGCAGAGCCGCAGCCCGGGGGCAGAGCCTTGGGGCGGCCACCCCGAGCCTCGGGCAGGAGACGCTTGGTGAGGGGCTGTGGCTGAGGCTGGCCAGACCAGGAGCCTGCCCCTTTCCTCTTAGACCGCCCTCCACTCTAGGGACAGTGTGTCCCTCTGCGTGGCGCAGGTGCAGCGCAGGGACACCCATGCAGGCGACTGCCCGTCATTTGGGCCACAAGTCGTCGTCGGGAGCGAAGGGCAGGCACACACTGCATAGGCAGCGAGGCCAGGAGGAAGGCCTCCTGCTGGCAGCCCTGCATGGGGCTTCTGGATCCTAGAGGCTTCAACAAGCACTGTTGGGCAGGATGGAGAGTAGTTGCCGAGAGCTGCTGCTCAGGAAGGAGCAAAGGCAAAGAGCTGCCAGAGCGGCAATGAGGCAGCCCGTGCGCGCTGCGGCCAGGTGCTGGGCAGGCAGCCCCAAGGAGGCGCTGGGGGCTCCCGCGGGAGCAGCTGCGGGGAGGAGCGGCGCCCGGGGGCTGGTGGCAGAGGCAGTGGCGGGGGAAGGACGGCTGTGGTTGTCATGCTTACTTGAAGGTGGCGATGGCGATGGCATCGGCCAAGAGCAGGAGGTGCCTGTCCCGCGTGCGCTGGTGCCGGGTCACCTGGGCACGGTCACTGAGCAGGAGCTGGGGGCTCCTGCGCGACACGAAGGCGCCGAGCGGCGCCGGGCGCCGGGAGGCTCCGCCGCCCACGAGCCCGACGCGGGCACCAGGCGCCACGTGGCCGCGGTCTCCGGGCGATCCCGGCGTGCCGGGAGCGGGGCCAGGAGCGCCCCGGGCGCCGCAGCAGTGGGCCTGTCCCATGGCGACCCGGCCGGGCAGACGGCTGCGGTGCGGCCGTGCCCCGCGCCGAGCAGCGCCAGGCGCCGGCCAAGCCTGAGCAAGGCTGGGAGCAGTGTCCCCGTGCCAAGCAGTGCCACTGGGCTGGGAAACTGCGTCTCCCTGCTGCCCCACGCTGGCACAGCGCCGCACTGGGGGACGGGCGGGCGCTGGTGGCCGTGGCCACCCGGTGCCACTGTGACACATTGTGATGCGCCGGCCGGGGGGGGCAGTGCGAGGGGTGGGGGCTGGGGGCACAAAGGGGAGTCTCCCTGGCACGGCTGCCCCATGCCCTGTAGCTGGTGGCCCAGGAGGACTCCAGCTTGGGAGGGGGCAAGCAGGAGGGCCTGTGCCCGCTCCAGAAGCAGGGCCCAGACGGTGGCCCAGACCCCGAGTTTCACACTTCCTCTGCACTCACGCCAGGTGTCAGGGCTTATGAATCAGATCCTGAAGTGTCAAGCAATGAAGCTCCACTCATGTCCACGGGCCTAAGCCATTGTCCACCTCCTGAGCATCTGACCTTCAACTCACCTCCACTGCCAAATCACTCTTGTGATCCCGGGGGGATGTGCATTGGTGCAAACGTTCTTTGTGTCACCAGGCACACTCCAAACTGCAGAAGGTCTGCTGCACCTCTCAGCTCCCGGATTTTAGAAACCGGATATGTGAAAAGGCGGCATCTTTTCCTGTCAAAAGTTTCACAAAGGGCTGCCAGATGCCTTTTGAAGCGCACCATGTCTGGCGCACCGTCCTACCCGAGCTGAGCTTTGCTAAAGGCGAGGGCTGACAGGCCTGAGGGAGACAATGTCCCGGCTCTTGAGCAAGGGGCCAGCAACAAGCAAGACACAACTTTGCCAGGCTGGCAGGGCTTCCCCCTCTGCCTCCAAGGTTGCTGACAAAACAAACCTGGGAGGAGTGGCTGACACAGCAGAGGGCTGTGCTGCCATTGAGAGGGACCTCGCGGGGCTGGGGACAGGGCGGAGAGGAAGTGCAGCAATGGGAAACGCCAAGTCCTGCCCCTGGGGAGGAATAAGCCCAGGCCCAGGACAGGCTGGGGGCCGAGCTGCTGGAAAGCAGCTCTGCAGGAAGGCCCAGGGACAACAAGTGGGCCGTGAGCCACCAACGTGCCCTCGTGGCAAAGGCAGCCAGCCAATGGTATGCTGGGCTGCATTAGGAAGAGCACTGGCAGCAGGTTGAGGGAGGTGATGCTTGCCATGAGCCCTGGGGAGGCTGCAGCTGGCGTGCTGGGTCCAGGGCTGGGCTCCCCAGGACAAGAGAGGTGCGGAGCTCCTGCAGTGCTTAGGAGTCCAGCAAAGGGCTCCTCACATGAGGTAGGCGCTGGAGCCTCTCTCAGGTGAGGAAAGGCTGAGAGAGCCGGGCCTGTTCAGCCGGGGCAAGAGAGGACGGCGAGGGAGGGGATCTTATCGATAAGTATAAATATCTGAAGGGAGGCTAGAAAGAAGGTGGAGGCAGACTCTTTTCAGCGGTGCCCAGTGGCAGGACGAGAGGCAACGAGCAAAAATTGAAGCGCAGGAAATTCCATGGACACATAAGGAAAAACTCCAGTACCGTGCGGGTGACTGAGCCCTGGCACAGGGTGCCCAGAGAGGTTGTGGAGTCAGCATCCTTGGAGATATTCCAAAGCCGTCTGGGCACGGTCGTGGGCAGCCTGCTCTAGCTGACCCTGCTTGAGCTGGGGGCTTGGTGCAGATGATCTCTGACGGTCCCTTCCAACCTGCACCGTTCTGCCAGCCTGTGGCTCCGTTGTTCTTCGGTTTGCTCTTTGCAATGCTAGAAAATCAGAGAGAGCGCGGTGTTCCAAGCCCGGCCGCTCTGCTGGGCAAGCTGAGCTGGGCAATGGCCGAGCAAGCAGCACAAGCGTGCTTCCTGCCCAGGGCAGCTGCAGCCCGTTGGGAAGACCAGCGTGCGGGGTGGGATTTAAAACCCCAGCAGGATGCAGACGTGAGGAGCTTCGTTCAGGCTGCGCCAAGAGCCAGACTTCCAGCACTGTCTGCCCCGACAGTGCTTGCACCTTCTGCTTTCCTCGGGCTCGTGCGTTTAGCGCGTCTTCCGGAAAGTCCATGAGAAGATGGGGTGAAGTGTGGAAGCATGTGGTGCAATCCCCTCCTGGAGTAAGCCAAGGAGCAGAGGAGCCTGGCTGACATGCCTTGGCTCTTGTGCCGCAGCGGTAGAAGGGCATTAGGTCTTTGTGGCTAGGCAGCCAAAGGCAGCTTTGAGCAAGGCCCTCCGATACCTTCCTTGCTGGCGAGAGCGGTCCAAGCGCCTTAGCCCTGGAGGCCAGGAGGGCTGGGCTGGACCCCGGCCTGTGGTCGGGTGCTCTGGTAGCTTGGGAAAGCAGTTGTCCGAGCTGCAGGCAGACCATGGAGGGCTAAAGCAAAGGCCTCTGCTTTGTGCGTCCTTCTCCTCTTTGGAGGCCTCCTAAGTGCGTGTGTGGAAGAGAAGTCACCCGTGTGAAGGGAGCAGCCCTGAAAAGAGAATGCGGCCTGACAGGGCGAGTCTGCAAGGAAAGAGAGGGAGGAAGACAAACACTCTCTGTAGATGAGGGGGTAACTCTCTTGCGGGGGCGGGGGGGGTCTGTCTGTGTTTGGGTCTTGCGAAATCGTGGTGCTTGTTGGACTTGCGTGAGGGCAAGGGCAAGCTGAGCGGGGCTGGAGCACACTTTTATGCAACTCCTTCCCCCGAGCCCTTGCTCCTGACCAAGCTGTAGAGCTGCCCTGGGCTCTGTCCACCTCTCTTACTTCCCCTTTCTGCCTTGCAAGTGCCTTGCAAGAGGCTGCCCGAGGACAAAGAGCTCTTTCCTTATGCTGGAAGAAGCGGGCAGATTCAGGCCCAAGTGCCTAGAGTATTTGGAGCCCAGCTAAGCTTGCTGAGCGTGACTGTCATGGCAGCCCTAGGACACCAGCTTGGGCCCAAAGAGAGACCCCCCTTGCTCCCTAGCGCAGTCTCTGTGCTCATCCTCCCTGGCTTTGCCGGTGTGCTTCCCAGCCAGGAAACGGGCAGTTCCTCTGCCTGGGATGCCTGGTCCTGTCACAGTCACCTACAGCGAGGCAGCCACCAAAGCAAGCCTTGTGCTTTTGCTCCAGGACAGCGTGAAGCTCTTGCGATGGCTTCGGCAGCCTCCGAGTCTTTGCACTGCCCCAGCTGCCTGCCTTGACTCTTCACGCCCGTGTCTGCCACAAGGACAAAACGCTTCGGGGTGATAGAGAGGAAAGCTGCAAGGCCCGCAACGGAAGAGCTGCAGATTCCTGAGAATGGCAAATGCCTTCTGCAACTCGCCACGGGACCTGCTCCGTTGGCTTCCTTTGTGGGGAGAGCGCCCCTGCTGCCAGGGCCAGCAGAGCGGGCATCTTCTCTAGTTGCAGCCTGCCAGCGTGCTCCTTCTCACAGCCACGGCTGCGGTCAGGCCAGGTCCTCTCGTGCCCCTTGCCTCACTGGCCGGGGAACAGCTGCCCCCAGGAAACAGCCCGCCCGCCACGCCTGGGGGCTCCCTTTCCCCCTAAGCCCCTTTGGCAGCACCATCAGCTCTTGGCATCTTCTCTCCCACCTGACTGGCACCTGCTGCTCTCTGCGGGTGGCCCTCGACTGCCAGACAGAGAGGCGTTTCTGCCCCAAATCTCGCTCGCAGGCTCTGCCAGCAGCAAGAGCAGCGATGCTGCTGCTCAGGCCCTTGCCCTCCTGCTGCGGAGCTGAGCCGGGCCATCCAAACACACCGGCCGTACCTGCAGCATGGTCGAGCAGGAGCTGCAAGCCGAGGCGTGCCGCGCTGCTTGAAAGAGAGGCACGGCGCAGTCAACGCGTGCTGCAGAAAAGCGCTTTATTGTCGTGGAGTTACACGGGAGGAAAGCCCAAGTGCCCCCGCGCCCGCCCCAAGGCTCCCCTGAGCCCTAAGCGGCCAGTTCAGTGCTAACCAAAGGCAACTTCCGACTTCTCGGCCCAAACGCACCGCCCGTCCCGGCAGGCTTGCCGTTGTGACAAGGTGCTAAGGGGGCTGCTTTCTGTCTCCCTTTTCCTTGTCTTCCCTCCTTTCCTTTCCTTCTTCTTCTTTCCTTTTGTTCTTTCCTTGGTATTCCTCCTTTGCCCCTTTCCTATCTTCCTTTCCCTTTGCTCTTCCCCTTTTTCTTCCCTTGTCTCCTTCCCCTTTTGTCCTTCCTCTTCTTTCATGTCTTTCTTTCCTGTTTTCCTGCCTTCCACTTTTCTTTCTTGTTTCCCTTCCGTGTTCTTTCCTGTTTCCTTTCCTTCTTTCTCTTTTTCCTTTCCTTTTTTCTTTCCTGTTTCCTTCCTTTCTCTCAGTTTTGTCCATCCTTTTTCCTTTCCTCCTTCTCTTTCCATTGCTTCCGTTTTGCTTTTTCCCTTCTTTTCTTCCCATCTTCCATTCTTTCTTCCTTTTACTTTCTTTTTCTTTGTTCCTTCCTTCCTTCCTTCCTTTCCCTCTTTCTTTCTCTCTTTCTCTCTATTTCACTCTTTCTCTCTTTTTCTTTCTTTCTTTCTTCCCTTCTTCCTTCCTTTCCTTTCTTTTTTCTTCCCTTGCTTCCCTTTCTTTGTGTTTGTTTCCTTTTCCTTTCCTTTCTTCGCTCCTTTCTCCTTTTCTTCTTTCCTCTTTTGTTCCCGTTCTTCTTGCCTTGCCTTGCCTTGCTTTGCCTTGCCTTGCCTTGCCTTCCCTTCCCTTTTTTCGGCCCTTTCTCCTTTTTCTTGCCTTCCTTCCTGGGCTCTTTTCCTTTCTTGTTTCCCTCCCCTTGTCTTCCCTTGTCCTTCTTTCCTTGTTTTTTCCTTCTCCACTTCCCTGCTGGCTGCCTTTCTTTCTTCCCTTCCTTCTTTCTTTCTGCTCATAGCCTTCCTCCCCTGCTTTTCTTTCTCTTCCTTTCCTTATTGGCCTTTCCTTTCTCTGTCAATTTTTCTTTCCTTTTTCCTTTCATTGCTTCTCTTTCCATTGCTTCCTTTTTTCCTTCTTTCTCTCCTTTCTGCCCACCTTCCTTCCCTTGTCCCCCCAGTTTTCTTTCCCTTTTCTTCTTCCTTATCCTTTCCTTTGCCTTGTCTTTCCTTCCTTCCTTCTTGCTTCCTTCCTTCCTCTTTCGCTTGCTTGCTTCTCTTTCTTCCCTTTTCTTTCCTCTTCCCTTTCTTTTTTCTTCCCTTTTCTCTCACCTCCTTTTTCTTCCCTTTCCCCTTCCCTTTCCTTATTTCTTGCCTTTCTGTTTTGGCGCGTCTTTCTCTCCGTGCTTCTCTCTCCCTTCCGAATGCCCTTCTTTGGCTCTCTTGCTCGGCTTTCCTTGCTTGGCTTTCCTTGTTCTTGCTTTCCTGTTTGGCTTTCCCTTTTCGCTTCCCTTTCTTCCCTTCCCCTTTCTTCTCTCCTTTCGGGGGTGCTTCCTTTCGGCCTTTTTTTGGCTGGTGGTTGGGTTGCTTGCTTTCTTTTCACTTTGGCTCCCCTGTCTTTCTTCCCTTGCAGGGAAGGTCCCTTCCTCGCGGGCTTTCCTTTCCTTGGGTGGGTTGCACTCTGGTTTTCTTTCCCCGTTTTCCTCTGCCTTGCTCCTTTCCTTTCCCTTCCCCTTTCTCCTCTCCTTTTCCTCTCTCATTTTCTTTGCTTTCTTTTTTTTTCCTGCCTTTCTTTCTTTCTTGCCTTTCAGAACCGACGAGCGGCAGGCTCAGCTCTTTCAAGCAGGCGTCCAGCAGCTTTCCTTGCGGGTTTTACCACCGTGACAAGGGGGTAAGGATGCCGCCAAGGGCTTCTTCTTTCCTTCCTTGTGTTTCTTTCCCGGGTTCCTTCTTCCCGGCATTTCTTTCTTGTTTCAGTCCTTTCTTTCTTTCCTTCCTTCCTTCTTTCCTTCTTTCGCTCCTGCTTTTTCACTTTCTTCTTTTCCACCTTTCCTTCTTTCCTTTTTTCTCTCTTTTCTGTTCCTCTTTTTTCTTTCCTTCTTTCTTTGCTTCTTTCTCTTCTTCCTTCTTAAAGCCCTTTTGCCTTTCGTGCTTTCCTCCCCTGTTTTTGCTTTCCTCTTTCTCCTTTCCTTTCTTCTTTCCTTTCTTCTTTCCTTCTTTCTCTCTTTCTCCTTTCCTTTTCCCTTTCTTTTCTCCTTCTCTTTAATTTTCCACACTCCTTTTCCTTTCCTGTTTTGGTCCATCCCTTTTTCTCCCCTTTTCTTTTCCTTTCCTTGTCTTGCGTGCCCTTGTGGCTTCTTTTCCTTCTCCTTCCCTGACAGTCTTTCCCAGAACTGTCTTTTCCCTTTCCTTTTTCTTTCCTGCTCTTCCCTTGCTCTTTCCTTGTTTGTCTTGGTTTTCCTTGCTTGCCTTTCCTTTTCTTCCCCGATCTTCTTTCCTAGCTTTTCCTTTTTTCTCTTCCTTGCTTCCTTCCCTTTTTTCTTTGCTTCTTTCCTTCTTTCTTGCCTTTCATTTTTCCTTTTTCACTTTCCTTTGCTTTCCTTTTTTCTCTTCTCACTTTTCTTTCACAATCTCTTTCTACTTTTCTTTCCCTTTCTTCTTTCTCTTCTTTTTCTTTTTCACTTCTTCCCTTTCCCCTTTCCTTTCTTCTTCCATTTTTTACTTCCCTTTCTCCTTTCCACTCTTCTCGCCTCGCCTCTTCTCACCTCTTCTCTTCTCGCCTCTTCTCTTCTCTCTTTCCTTCTTTTCTGACTTTGTTCACTTTCTTTTTTCCTTTCCTTTTTTCTTGCCTTTCTCTTCAGTTTTCACTTCTGCCTTTTTTTTTCTTTGCCTTTTCTTTCCCTTTTCCCTTATGTTTTGTTTTCCTTTGAGCCTTCCTTCTTTCCTTTCTTCTCTCCTTTCTCTTCCCTTCCCTTTTCCCTTTTGCTGTCCCCTTTTCGTTCCTGTTTGCTTTCCTTTCCCTTCAGGCCTCTTCTTCTCTTCCCCCCCCTTTTGTTTTTTTCTCCCTCTCCCCCAAATCAGTGGCAGGTGTAGCTCTTTCCAACAGCGATCCAGAGGGTTTCCCCTCCTTGCAGCTGGCATGGCTTCTCAGCTCTCACGCGCCAGCCTGGAGCTTCTCATTCTCTCGCCTCAGCCTGCCCAGCTGTTCAAGCGAAGAGCACTTCCAAGCAGGCACACCGTCCTCGATCCGTGGCGGCCTTGGGGGGCTCTGGTGGTTCCCAAACCCCCGGTTCAGCACGCAACAGGAGTGCTCAGAGGGTTCTCGTGGCCCGCCAGCAGCGAGAGGGAATGGCAGCAGGTCCCAGGCAGGTTAGCGAGCGGCCATGGGAAGCGGGAAGGCAGCTCTCCAGGGAGTGCCTGGAGGACGTTTGGGGTGGAGCGCCACTGGAGACTTGGGCAGGCGACACGGCAGGCTCTTTCTCCAGGGCCTCGTGCTCCAAGCACAGCTGTTGCTGCCCAACACCAACGCTGTCTGCACTTCTGCTCCGCTTCTGGTGCCTGCTGCTGCCTTCCGAGCGCTCCTGGAAGGACAGGGCTGGCTCTGAGGAGCTCCTGCCCATCCTGTGGCGATCATTTTTCCGTGGAGGCAGCAGTGGAGGGGCAGAGAGGCACGTTGCATGTGTCCTGCTCCCAGTGGGGCTTCTGCCGCTGGGCTGCTGCCTCTCTGAGGTTGGGGGGTGGCACCCAGCTTCAGGCTCTGGGCTGTGGTGGGCAGGAGCATCTTCCTGAGCAGCACCGCGGTGTGCTGTGGGCAGAAGGAGCCTGTTAGCCAGTTTGGAGAGGCCCTCTGAAGGGAAGCACAGAGGGAAACTTTCCCGGTGCAGCCACACAGCCGCAGCAGATGGCAAGGGGCAACCTTAGCACCTATGGATGCGAAGGGCGGTTCAGGAGACACAAGTAGCCCTGGGGGCAATACCCCGCCCGGGGAGGGGGCAGGTCTAGTCCACAGTGAGCAACACTGTGAAGAGCAGAGTGCTACAGGTGTTTAACATCTATCGGGGAGGCCTTTTGTGGAGTCATCTTCCCATAGGCAGCTCCAGAACTGGAAGCAGCAGCCCTGGCCAGTGCCAGTCCTCAGTGCAGCCTCCTACCTGCAGAGCTGCCAGGCTGCTCGGGGCACTCCTCGGCAGTGGGGCTGCCGGGAAAGGCCAGGTCCTCTCCAAAGATTGCTGTGCAGTTGTCAATGAGAAACTCCACCAGCAGCGTCACCTGCGCGCAGGAAAGCATGGCGGTCAGGGCAAGGGGCTGAAAAGGGGCTCAACAGGCTTTCCTGCTCCTGACTGACGTTCCTCTGCCAAAAGCTCTGCAGCTCTGGGGCTGCAGCTCCAGGAAGCGATTTGCCTGTCGCATTGCGGAGAGCCCGGCTGAGGGGCACCCGCCCGTGCTCCCAGGTGCTGCTGCTGCATTCCACTTCTGCAGTGGTCGTGGGATGGGTGGCCACGGCTCGGCTGTGCCCCAAAGCGGCCAGCTACCGGCTGAGGGCAACGTACCTTGTTGTTCATCTCCAGCTGCACTTGCAGCGGCAGCGTGCTGTCCGTGCCTGGGCTGAGCATGTTGGGCCCAACGCAGATGGCAAGGTTGCTGGAGTGCATCCTGTTGGTCTCGGCACTCTGGCTGATGTGGCGGAGCACAGCAAGCAAAGGCCTGAGCAAGAGGACGTTTGCCCGCGGCAGTTGGTCAGCCACCCTACGTGAACACAAACAGAACGTGCCGTGACTTGAGGGGGCAGTGGCTGCTGCTTCTGGCTGCGAGCAGCTCTCAAGTTCACTCCCACAAACGGCGCGTCCTCCAAAGAGAGCAACGCCTCTGCTTTCCTTCGCTACTTGACAAAGGCCCTCTTTGGAAACCCCCAGCGGCAGCTGAGCAGGTGCTGCAGTCCAAGGTCTGCAATGACAAGAGCTTGCCCGAAAGGCGGGCGTTTCAAGCACCCTCCCTGCTTGGCAGGAGATCAGCCGCGGGAATAGAGGCGAGGGTGTCCGGAGACGTTGCGGGAGGCTTTGCGAAGGCCCGTGAAAGCCTGGGGCTGTGCTGTGTAGTATCAGCACTAGCAAGCTGCCAGAAAGGAGAGGTCTTGGCAGGAGCCTCCCCACAGCCAGAGAAGGCCCGGCCTCTCGCAGCCACTGCAGAAGGCAGGCACTGCCTCCAACACTTACTCTTTGAGTTCTTCAATTTTCCCCTCCCTGCTTGGCCTGTCCAGAGCCAGCATCCACTTCTCATACAGGGCCGCTGACAGGAGTGTGCAGGGGATGCTGCGGAGGAAGTCCTGCAAGGCCAAGATACCGAGAGCAGGCTTTGGACATCAGCCCTGAGCAGGTCCGCAATGTACTCTCCCAGCTGCAAGGCAGAAGAACTCACCTTCAGGACGACCGCCAGGAGGTGCACCGGCTGGCTTTCCAACTCCACCGCCGCTCCTTTGTCGAGGGCCTCCTTCAGGTCCCTGCGGGCTCGCTCACTGGCGGCTTTGCGGAATACGCCCTCTGTGGCCGGTCCTTCCCTGTACAGTATCGCCAGGAGATCCTGCAGGAGAAAGCAGACAGAGCTGGCAGAAGCGGTGCTTGGCTACAGAAAGGCCCTGTGGCGATGGGACTGGACCCTCAGGCCTTGCCGGGGAGAAGCGAGCGTGCAGGGCAAAGCCCCAAATGCCCCAAATGCTGCTGAGAGCCACGGCCCAAGCGCCGGGCGTGCTGCCTCGCGCAACGAGCTGGGAGCGGGATCCTTGCGTGGCCAGGCTGCCTCACCTGGACGGGCTGGGGCAGGCTCTCCTCCTCGCCACAAAGCCTTGCCAGAGGCTGCCCAAAGAGAGGGCTCTTGAGGCCGGCCTCTGGCTGCCCTGGGCCGTCCCCATTGGCCGAGGTGCGCCTGCGAGCAAACGGCCAGCGGATCAACCTCTTCCTTTTCCGAGGCCCATCGGCTGCAAAAGCAAGAGGAAAGCACAAGTCAGGTTCCAAAAGCAGGAGGAGAGCTGTCTGCGTGCAGTGCCGCGCGCTGCCGACGGAAGAGCAGAGCTGTGGGTGGAAACAGCCACTGCGACGGCGCGGGGGAAACTGTGGGACAACCGCGGGGTTCCTGCGGGAAGGACCGCCGCAGCTGTCCAAGAGGGACCATGCCTGTGCGCACGCCAGCTGTCCTGCTTTGGTCACCTTGGAGGGAGCTGAGCGTTTCCTCTCCAAAAGCGGGAACCCACAGAAATAAGGGCGGCGTGTTTGACCTGGGCAGAGGGTTGTGGCACGGCCGAGGTGCTGGCCGGGGGGGCAGGAGGGGCTGCTGCTTTGGAGCCGCTGCCCAGCGCCCCGGGAGAAGGCAGCTCCTCAGTGGCTCTTGTAAACTCACCAGGCGAGCGGCAAAGTCCCTCTGCGGGAGCTGCTGGGACCAAGAGAGGGTCCTGCGTGGGGCCAGCCTGCAAGAAAGGGCTTCAGGTTACAGAGCCGCCCCGTCGCAGTAAGGGCCGCCAGCGAGTGGCTGCAGCGCGGCAGAAAGGTGTGAGCGGCTGCAGGGACGATCCCGAGGGCGTCAGGCGCCTGCGCAGGGGACGCTGGGGTGGGGAATGGCGCTGCCTCACCGCCCAAGAGGGGTGCTGGTGGCCAAGGCTGCTGCCGCAGCCGGCCACCGCGACCGGGCCCTGCAGGCCACAGCCCCGGGCGGTTGGTGGGGGCTGCCGGGTGCCCAGGAGGCACAAGGCGCCCAGACGTGGCCCGGGGCGCAGGCTGCCCTCCCAGGCCGCCCCGTGAGGCAGCGGCCGCTGTCTCGAGGGCTTTGGCCCCTGCCACCTTCCCTCCCAACACTCGGATCCCTCCCGCCAGCAGCCGCCAAGGGCCGGGCCAGAGGCAGCCCCCGCTCACCTCCGCCGAAATCAAGGCCTCCACGGTCCGGGCGCTCAGCGACCCCCGCTAGGCAAGAGAGCAAAGAGCCAACGTGAGCAGCTGCTGGCAGGGGCTCTTGCCGAAAGCCCCGTGGCGCTCGGGCCGGAGCGGAAAGCCCCGCCACACTTACGGGCCCGTGGAAGCCAACGGCCTTCACAAGGAGCCGAAGGGAGGTCAGGCGGGTGAGCCGGGGCTCCGGGGCTCCGGGGCTTTGCCTGGGCACGGGCAGGGACAAAGGCAGAGCGCGGTCACAGCCAGCCCTCCCTGCTCGCGCCCTGACCCCAGCCCCGCACCTCCAGCCCACCCGGCCACAGCAGACCTTCCCGCAGCGCCGGCGGGCAGCGGCGCTCCGCAGCGCCCCGGCCCGGCTGCCTCCGGGCCTCCGCCGTAGGGAAGCGGGGAGCGAGGAGCGGCGCCGACAGCTCCGCGGCGTTGCTGTTGGAGGGCCCTGTGGAGGCCGAACCGCTGGCGCCGCTCGGCCCAGCAGGTGCCCCGCGCAGGGGGTGCCCCTTTGCCCCACCTCCACTGCTGCGGTGCGGCGGGCAGCTCCCCCGGGAGCTCTCCGCCGCCTGCAGCCTGGACGCCCGGGGCCGGCAGGCTGCAGCCCCGGCAGGGCTCACCTGAGCATCGCCTGCAGCCACAGCTCCTTCACCTCCTGCGACCTGCCGCCAGAAGCAGAAAGGGCCTCAGCGCCCGCTCCTCCTCCTCCCCTGCCGAGCCACAGGCCCCCAGGCACATCTCGCCCGCCTGGCACCGCTCCACGGCGCCGTGCGCCAAAGCCCGCCGTCGGTGTGGCCCCGCAGCAGCGTCCCTGGGCTGGGCAGAGCTGCAGGGACGTGGCGGGGGCGGGTGGCTCGTGCAGCCCTGGAGCTGCTGACGGGGGTGTGGGAAACCCGAGCGGGGCCTCTGCTTTGTGTCCGCACGGCCTGAGCTGAGCCCCAGGCAGCCCGGAGAGGACCTGCCCTTTGCCTGCACGCCCTCCCGGCCCTGGACGTGTGCCCTAGACTCACCGGAAAGTGACCACGCACAGGTCGCTGGGCCACACGAGGATGAGGGTGTTGGCGCATTTCAGGCCAAAAACCTCCTCCTCCTCCTCCTCCTGCTCTGCCCGGCCGCACGCCGCCTCGTCCTCCCCGCACAGCACCCAGAGCTCGCTGAGAGGCACGCGGTGCTTGAGCAGGAAGGTGGAGCCCCACCTGCCGGGAGGAAGAGCCGGGGCGGCCTTGGAGGTGGTGTGCTCCAGGGCAGAGCCGCAGCCCGGGGGCAGAGCCTTGGGGCGGCCACCCCGAGCCTCGGGCAGGAGACGCTTGGTGAGGGGCTGTGGCTGAGGCTGGCCAGACCAGGAGCCTGCCCCTTTCCTCTTAGACCGCCCTCCACTCTAGGGACAGTGTGTCCCTCTGCGTGGCGCAGGTGCAGCGCAGGGACACCCATGCAGGCGACTGCCCGTCATTTGGGCCACAAGTCGTCGTCGGGAGCGAAGGGCAGGCACACACTGCATAGGCAGCGAGGCCAGGAGGAAGGCCTCCTGCTGGCAGCCCTGCATGGGGCTTCTGGATCCTAGAGGCTTCAACAAGCACTGTTGGGCAGGATGGAGAGTAGTTGCCGAGAGCTGCTGCTCAGGAAGGAGCAAAGGCAAAGAGCTGCCAGAGCGGCAATGAGGCAGCCCGTGCGCGCTGCGGCCAGGTGCTGGGCAGGCAGCCCCAAGGAGGCGCTGGGGGCTCCCGCGGGAGCAGCTGCGGGGAGGAGCGGCGCCCGGGGGCTGGTGGCAGAGGCAGTGGCGGGGGAAGGACGGCTGTGGTTGTCATGCTTACTTGAAGGTGGCGATGGCGATGGCATCGGCCAAGAGCAGGAGGTGCCTGTCCCGCGTGCGCTGGTGCCGGGTCACCTGGGCACGGTCACTGAGCAGGAGCTGGGGGCTCCTGCGCGACACGAAGGCGCCGAGCGGCGCCGGGCGCCGGGAGGCTCCGCCGCCCACGAGCCCGACGCGGGCACCAGGCGCCACGTGGCCGCGGTCTCCGGGCGATCCCGGCGTGCCGGGAGCGGGGCCAGGAGCGCCCCGGGCGCCGCAGCAGTGGGCCTGTCCCATGGCGACCCGGCCGGGCAGACGGCTGCGGTGCGGCCGTGCCCCGCGCCGAGCAGCGCCAGGCGCCGGCCAAGCCTGAGCAAGGCTGGGAGCAGTGTCCCCGTGCCAAGCAGTGCCACTGGGCTGGGAAACTGCGTCTCCCTGCTGCCCCACGCTGGCACAGCGCCGCACTGGGGGACGGGCGGGCGCTGGTGGCCGTGGCCACCCGGTGCCACTGTGACACATTGTGATGCGCCGGCCGGGGGGGGCAGTGCGAGGGGTGGGGGCTGGGGGCACAAAGGGGAGTCTCCCTGGCACGGCTGCCCCATGCCCTGTAGCTGGTGGCCCAGGAGGACTCCAGCTTGGGAGGGGGCAAGCAGGAGGGCCTGTGCCCGCTCCAGAAGCAGGGCCCAGACGGTGGCCCAGACCCCGAGTTTCACACTTCCTCTGCACTCACGCCAGGTGTCAGGGCTTATGAATCAGATCCTGAAGTGTCAAGCAATGAAGCTCCACTCATGTCCACGGGCCTAAGCCATTGTCCACCTCCTGAGCATCTGACCTTCAACTCACCTCCACTGCCAAATCACTCTTGTGATCCCGGGGGGATGTGCATTGGTGCAAACGTTCTTTGTGTCACCAGGCACACTCCAAACTGCAGAAGGTCTGCTGCACCTCTCAGCTCCCGGATTTTAGAAACCGGATATGTGAAAAGGCGGCATCTTTTCCTGTCAAAAGTTTCACAAAGGGCTGCCAGATGCCTTTTGAAGCGCACCATGTCTGGCGCACCGTCCTACCCGAGCTGAGCTTTGCTAAAGGCGAGGGCTGACAGGCCTGAGGGAGACAATGTCCCGGCTCTTGAGCAAGGGGCCAGCAACAAGCAAGACACAACTTTGCCAGGCTGGCAGGGCTTCCCCCTCTGCCTCCAAGGTTGCTGACAAAACAAACCTGGGAGGAGTGGCTGACACAGCAGAGGGCTGTGCTGCCATTGAGAGGGACCTCGCGGGGCTGGGGACAGGGCGGAGAGGAAGTGCAGCAATGGGAAACGCCAAGTCCTGCCCCTGGGGAGGAATAAGCCCAGGCCCAGGACAGGCTGGGGGCCGAGCTGCTGGAAAGCAGCTCTGCAGGAAGGCCCAGGGACAACAAGTGGGCCGTGAGCCACCAACGTGCCCTCGTGGCAAAGGCAGCCAGCCAATGGTATGCTGGGCTGCATTAGGAAGAGCACTGGCAGCAGGTTGAGGGAGGTGATGCTTGCCATGAGCCCTGGGGAGGCTGCAGCTGGCGTGCTGGGTCCAGGGCTGGGCTCCCCAGGACAAGAGAGGTGCGGAGCTCCTGCAGTGCTTAGGAGTCCAGCAAAGGGCTCCTCACATGAGGTAGGCGCTGGAGCCTCTCTCAGGTGAGGAAAGGCTGAGAGAGCCGGGCCTGTTCAGCCGGGGCAAGAGAGGACGGCGAGGGAGGGGATCTTATCGATAAGTATAAATATCTGAAGGGAGGCTAGAAAGAAGGTGGAGGCAGACTCTTTTCAGCGGTGCCCAGTGGCAGGACGAGAGGCAACGAGCAAAAATTGAAGCGCAGGAAATTCCATGGACACATAAGGAAAAACTCCAGTACCGTGCGGGTGACTGAGCCCTGGCACAGGGTGCCCAGAGAGGTTGTGGAGTCAGCATCCTTGGAGATATTCCAAAGCCGTCTGGGCACGGTCGTGGGCAGCCTGCTCTAGCTGACCCTGCTTGAGCTGGGGGCTTGGTGCAGATGATCTCTGACGGTCCCTTCCAACCTGCACCGTTCTGCCAGCCTGTGGCTCCGTTGTTCTTCGGTTTGCTCTTTGCAATGCTAGAAAATCAGAGAGAGCGCGGTGTTCCAAGCCCGGCCGCTCTGCTGGGCAAGCTGAGCTGGGCAATGGCCGAGCAAGCAGCACAAGCGTGCTTCCTGCCCAGGGCAGCTGCAGCCCGTTGGGAAGACCAGCGTGCGGGGTGGGATTTAAAACCCCAGCAGGATGCAGACGTGAGGAGCTTCGTTCAGGCTGCGCCAAGAGCCAGACTTCCAGCACTGTCTGCCCCGACAGTGCTTGCACCTTCTGCTTTCCTCGGGCTCGTGCGTTTAGCGCGTCTTCCGGAAAGTCCATGAGAAGATGGGGTGAAGTGTGGAAGCATGTGGTGCAATCCCCTCCTGGAGTAAGCCAAGGAGCAGAGGAGCCTGGCTGACATGCCTTGGCTCTTGTGCCGCAGCGGTAGAAGGGCATTAGGTCTTTGTGGCTAGGCAGCCAAAGGCAGCTTTGAGCAAGGCCCTCCGATACCTTCCTTGCTGGCGAGAGCGGTCCAAGCGCCTTAGCCCTGGAGGCCAGGAGGGCTGGGCTGGACCCCGGCCTGTGGTCGGGTGCTCTGGTAGCTTGGGAAAGCAGTTGTCCGAGCTGCAGGCAGACCATGGAGGGCTAAAGCAAAGGCCTCTGCTTTGTGCGTCCTTCTCCTCTTTGGAGGCCTCCTAAGTGCGTGTGTGGAAGAGAAGTCACCCGTGTGAAGGGAGCAGCCCTGAAAAGAGAATGCGGCCTGACAGGGCGAGTCTGCAAGGAAAGAGAGGGAGGAAGACAAACGCTCTCTGTAGATGAGGGGGTAACTCTCTTGCGGGGGTGGGGGGGGGGGTCTGTCTGTGTTTGGGTCTTGCGAAATCGTGGTGCTTGTTGGACTTGCGTGAGGGCAAGGGCAAGCTGAGCGGGGCTGGAGCACACTTTTATGCAACTCCTTCCCCCGAGCCCTTGCTCCTGACCAAGCTGTAGAGCTGCCCTGGGCTCTGTCCACCTCTCTTACTTCCCCTTTCTGCCTTGCAAGTGCCTTGCAAGAGGCTGC
Source organism: Struthio camelus (assembly GCF_040807025.1). Classification (NCBI taxonomy): domain Eukaryota; kingdom Metazoa; phylum Chordata; class Aves; order Struthioniformes; family Struthionidae; genus Struthio; species Struthio camelus. Next base: position 24,567,763 of record NC_090944.1, on the reverse strand, counting down.
CCGAGGACAAAGAGCTCTTTCCTTATGCTGGAAGAAGCGGGCAGATTCAGGCCCGAGTGCCTAGAGTATTTGGAGCCCAGCTAAGCTTGCTGAGCGTGACTGTCATGGCAGCCCTAGGACACCAGCTTGGGCCCAAAGAGAGACCCCCCTTGCTCCCTAGCGCAGTCTCTGTGCTCATCCTCCCTGGCTTTGCCGGTGTGCTTCCCAGCCAGGAAACGGGCAGTTCCTCTGCCTGGGATGCCTGGTCCTGTCACAGTCACCTACAGCGAGGCAGCCACCAAAGCAAGCCTTGTGCTTTTGCTCCAGGACAGCGTGAAGCTCTTGCGATGGCTTCGGCAGCCTCCGAGTCTTTGCACTGCCCCAGCTGCCTGCCTTGACTCTTCACGCCCGTGTCTGCCACAAGGACAAAACGCTTCGGGGTGATAGAGAGGAAAGCTGCAAGGCCCGCAACGGAAGAGCTGCAGATTCCTGAGAATGGCAAATGCCTTCTGCAACTCGCCACGGGACCTGCTCCGTTGGCTTCCTTTGTGGGGAGAGCGCCCCTGCTGCCAGGGCCAGCAGAGCGGGCATCTTCTCTAGTTGCAGCCTGCCAGCGTGCTCCTTCTCACAGCCACGGCTGCGGTCAGGCCAGGTCCTCTCGTGCCCCTTGCCTCACTGGCCGGGGAACAGCTGCCCCCAGGAAACAGCCCGCCCGCCACGCCTGGGGGCTCCCTTTCCCCCTAAGCCCCTTTGGCAGCACCATCAGCTCTTGGCATCTTCTCTCCCACCTGACTGGCACCTGCTGCTCTCTGCGGGTGGCCCTCGACTGCCAGACAGAGAGGCGTTTCTGCCCCAAATCTCGCTCGCAGGCTCTGCCAGCAGCAAGAGCAGCGATGCTGCTGCTCAGGCCCTTGCCCTCCTGCTGCGGAGCTGAGCCGGGCCATCCAAACACACCGGCCGTACCTGCAGCATGGTCGAGCAGGAGCTGCAAGCCGAGGCGTGCCGCGCTGCTTGAAAGAGAGGCACGGCGCAGTCAACGCGTGCTGCAGAAAAGCGCTTTATTGTCGTGGAGTTACACGGGAGGAAAGCCCAAGTGCCCCCGCGCCCGCCCCAAGGCTCCCCTGAGCCCTAAGCGGCCAGTTCAGTGCTAACCAAAGGCAACTTCCGACTTCTCGGCCCAAACGCACCGCCCGTCCCGGCAGGCTTGCCGTTGTGACAAGGTGCTAAGGGGGCTGCTTTCTGTCTCCCTTTTCCTTGTCTTCCCTCCTTTCCTTTCCTTCTTCTTCTTTCCTTTTGTTCTTTCCTTGGTATTCCTCCTTTGCCCCTTTCCTATCTTCCTTTCCCTTTGCTCTTCCCCTTTTTCTTCCCTTGTCTCCTTCCCCTTTTGTCCTTCCTCTTCTTTCATGTCTTTCTTTCCTGTTTTCCTGCCTTCCACTTTTCTTTCTTGTTTCCCTTCCGTGTTCTTTCCTGTTTCCTTTCCTTCTTTCTCTTTTTCCTTTCCTTTTTTCTTTCCTGTTTCCTTCCTTTCTCTCAGTTTTGTCCATCCTTTTTCCTTTCCTCCTTCTCTTTCCATTGCTTCCGTTTTGCTTTTTCCCTTCTTTTCTTCCCATCTTCCATTCTTTCTTCCTTTTACTTTCTTTTTCTTTGTTCCTTCCTTCCTTCCTTTCTTTCCCTCTTTCTTTCTCTCTCTCTCTCTTTTTCTTTCTTTCTTTCTTCCCTTCTTCCTTCCTTTCCTTTCTTTTTTCTTCCCTTGCTTCCCTTTCTTTGTGTTTGTTTCCTTTTCCTTTCCTTTCTTTGCTCCTTTCTCCTTTTCTTCTTTCCTCTTTTGTTCCCGTTCTTCTTCCCTTCCCTTCCCTTCCCTTCCCTTCCCTTCCCTTCCCTTCCCTTCCCTTCCCTTCCCTTCCCTTCCTTTTTTTTCGGCCCTTTCTCCTTTTTCTTGCCTTCCTTCCTGGGCTCTTTTCCTTTCTTGTTTCCCTCCCCTTGTCTTCCCTTGTCCTTCTTTCCTTGTTTTTTCCTTCTCCACTTCCCTGCTGGCTGCCTTTCTTTCTTCCCTTCCTTCTTTCTTTCTGCTCATAGCCTTCCTCCCCTGCTTTTCTTTCTCTTCCTTTCCTTATTGGCCTTTCCTTTCTCTGTCAATTTTTCTTTCCTTTTTCCTTTCATTGCTTCTCTTTCCATTGCTTCCTTTTTTCCTTCTTTCTCTCCTTTCTGCCCACCTTCCTTCCCTTGTCCCCCCAGTTTCCTTTCCCTTTTCTTCTTCCTTATCCTTTCCTTTGCCTTGTCTTTCCTTCCTTCCTTCTTGCTTCCTTCCTTCCTCTTTCGCTTGCTTGCTTCTCTTTCTTCCCTTTTCTTTCCTCTTCCCTTTCTTTTTTCTTCCCTTTTCTCTCACCTCCTTTTTCTTCCCTTTCCCCTTCCCTTTCCTTATTTCTTGCCTTTCTGTTTTGGCGCGTCTTTCTCTCCGTGCTTCTCTCTCCCTTCCGAATGCCCTTCTTTGGCTCTCTTGCTCGGCTTTCCTTGCTTGGCTTTCCTTGTTCTTGCTTTCCTGTTTGGCTTTCCCTTTTCGCTTCCCTTTCTTCCCTTCCCCTTTCTTCTCTCCTTTCGGGGGTGCTTCCTTTCGGCCTTTTTTTGGCTGGTGGTTGGGTTGCTTGCTTTCTTTTCACTTTGGCTCCCCTGTCTTTCTTCCCTTGCAGGGAAGGTCCCTTCCTCGCGGGCTTTCCTTTCCTTGGGTGGGTTGCACTCTGGTTTTCTTTCCCCGTTTTCCTCTGCCTTGCTCCTTTCCTTTCCCTTCCCCTTTCTCCTCTCCTTTTCCTCTCTCATTTTCTTTGCTTTCTTTTTTTTTCCTGCCTTTCTTTCTTTCTTGCCTTTCAGAACCGACGAGCGGCAGGCTCAGCTCTTTCAAGCAGGCGTCCAGCAGCTTTCCTTGCGGGTTTTACCACCGTGACAAGGGGGTAAGGATGCCGCCAAGGGCTTCTTCTTTCCTTCCTTGTGTTTCTTTCCCGGGTTCCTTCTTCCCGGCATTTCTTTCTTGTTTCAGTCCTTTCTTTCTTTCCTTCCTTCCTTCTTTCCTTCTTTCGCTCCTGCTTTTTCACTTTCTTCTTTTCCACCTTTCCTTCTTTCCTTTTTTCTCTCTTTTCTGTTCCTCTTTTTTCTTTCCTTCTTTCTTTGCTTCTTTCTCTTCTTCCTTCTTAAAGCCCTTTTGCCTTTCGTGCTTTCCTCCCCTGTTTTTGCTTTCCTCTTTCTCCTTTCCTTTCTTCTTTCCTTTCTTCTTTCCTTCTTTCTCTCTTTCTCCTTTCCTTTTCCCTTTCTTTTCTCCTTCTCTTTAATTTTCCACACTCCTTTTCCTTTCCTGTTTTGGTCCATCCCTTTTTCTCCCCTTTTCTTTTCCTTTCCTTGTCTTGCGTGCCCTTGTGGCTTCTTTTCCTTCTCCTTCCCTGACAGTCTTTCCCAGAACTGTCTTTTCCCTTTCCTTTTTCTTTCCTGCTCTTCCCTTGCTCTTTCCTTGTTTGTCTTGGTTTTCCTTGCTTGCCTTTCCTTTTCTTCCCCGATCTTCTTTCCTAGCTTTTCCTTTTTTCTCTTCCTTGCTTCCTTCCCTTTTTTCTTTGCTTCTTTCCTTCTTTCTTGCCTTTCATTTTTCCTTTTTCACTTTCCTTTGCTTTCCTTTTTTCTCTTCTCACTTTTCTTTCACAATCTCTTTCTACTTTTCTTTCCCTTTCTTCTTTCTCTTCTTTTTCTTTTTCACTTCTTCCCTTTCCCCTTTCCTTTCTTCTTCCATTTTTTACTTCCCTTTCTCCTTTCCACTCTTCTCGCCTCGCCTCTTCTCACCTCTTCTCTTCTCGCCTCTTCTCTTCTCTCTTTCCTTCTTTTCTGACTTTGTTCACTTTCTTTTTTCCTTTCCTTTTTTCTTGCCTTTCTCTTCAGTTTTCACTTCTGCCTTTTTTTTTCTTTGCCTTTTCTTTCCCTTTTCCCTTATGTTTTGTTTTCCTTTGAGCCTTCCTTCTTTCCTTTCTTCTCTCCTTTCTCTTCCCTTCCCTTTTCCCTTTTGCTGTCCCCTTTTCGTTCCTGTTTGCTTTCCTTTCCCTTCAGGCCTCTTCTTCTCTTCCCCCCCCTTTTGTTTTTTTCTCCCTCTCCCCCAAATCAGTGGCAGGTGTAGCTCTTTCCAACAGCGATCCAGAGGGTTTCCCCTCCTTGCAGCTGGCATGGCTTCTCAGCTCTCACGCGCCAGCCTGGAGCTTCTCATTCTCTCGCCTCAGCCTGCCCAGCTGTTCAAGCGAAGAGCACTTCCAAGCAGGCACACCGTCCTCGATCCGTGGCGGCCTTGGGGGGCTCTGGTGGTTCCCAAACCCCCGGTTCAGCACGCAACAGGAGTGCTCAGAGGGTTCTCGTGGCCCGCCAGCAGCGAGAGGGAATGGCAGCAGGTCCCAGGCAGGTTAGCGAGCGGCCATGGGAAGCGGGAAGGCAGCTCTCCAGGGAGTGCCTGGAGGACGTTTGGGGTGGAGCGCCACTGGAGACTTGGGCAGGCGACACGGCAGGCTCTTTCTCCAGGGCCTCGTGCTCCAAGCACAGCTGTTGCTGCCCAACACCAACGCTGTCTGCACTTCTGCTCCGCTTCTGGTGCCTGCTGCTGCCTTCCGAGCGCTCCTGGAAGGACAGGGCTGGCTCTGAGGAGCTCCTGCCCATCCTGTGGCGATCATTTTTCCGTGGAGGCAGCAGTGGAGGGGCAGAGAGGCACGTTGCATGTGTCCTGCTCCCAGTGGGGCTTCTGCCGCTGGGCTGCTGCCTCTCTGAGGTTGGGGGGTGGCACCCAGCTTCAGGCTCTGGGCTGTGGTGGGCAGGAGCATCTTCCTGAGCAGCACCGCGGTGTGCTGTGGGCAGAAGGAGCCTGTTAGCCAGTTTGGAGAGGCCCTCTGAAGGGAAGCACAGAGGGAAACTTTCCCGGTGCAGCCACACAGCCGCAGCAGATGGCAAGGGGCAACCTTAGCACCTATGGATGCGAAGGGCGGTTCAGGAGACACAAGTAGCCCTGGGGGCAATACCCCGCCCGGGGAGGGGGCAGGTCTAGTCCACAGTGAGCAACACTGTGAAGAGCAGAGTGCTACAGGTGTTTAACATCTATCGGGGAGGCCTTTTGTGGAGTCATCTTCCCATAGGCAGCTCCAGAACTGGAAGCAGCAGCCCTGGCCAGTGCCAGTCCTCAGTGCAGCCTCCTACCTGCAGAGCTGCCAGGCTGCTCGGGGCACTCCTCGGCAGTGGGGCTGCCGGGAAAGGCCAGGTCCTCTCCAAAGATTGCTGTGCAGTTGTCAATGAGAAACTCCACCAGCAGCGTCACCTGCGCGCAGGAAAGCATGGCGGTCAGGGCAAGGGGCTGAAAAGGGGCTCAACAGGCTTTCCTGCTCCTGACTGACGTTCCTCTGCCAAAAGCTCTGCAGCTCTGGGGCTGCAGCTCCAGGAAGCGATTTGCCTGTCGCATTGCGGAGAGCCCGGCTGAGGGGCACCCGCCCGTGCTCCCAGGTGCTGCTGCTGCATTCCACTTCTGCAGTGGTCGTGGGATGGGTGGCCACGGCTCGGCTGTGCCCCAAAGCGGCCAGCTACCGGCTGAGGGCAACGTACCTTGTTGTTCATCTCCAGCTGCACTTGCAGCGGCAGCGTGCTGTCCGTGCCTGGGCTGAGCATGTTGGGCCCAACGCAGATGGCAAGGTTGCTGGAGTGCATCCTGTTGGTCTCGGCACTCTGGCTGATGTGGCGGAGCACAGCAAGCAAAGGCCTGAGCAAGAGGACGTTTGCCCGCGGCAGTTGGTCAGCCACCCTACGTGAACACAAACAGAACGTGCCGTGACTTGAGGGGGCAGTGGCTGCTGCTTCTGGCTGCGAGCAGCTCTCAAGTTCACTCCCACAAACGGCGCGTCCTCCAAAGAGAGCAACGCCTCTGCTTTCCTTCGCTACTTGACAAAGGCCCTCTTTGGAAACCCCCAGCGGCAGCTGAGCAGGTGCTGCAGTCCAAGGTCTGCAATGACAAGAGCTTGCCCGAAAGGCGGGCGTTTCAAGCACCCTCCCTGCTTGGCAGGAGATCAGCCGCGGGAATAGAGGCGAGGGTGTCCGGAGACGTTGCGGGAGGCTTTGCGAAGGCCCGTGAAAGCCTGGGGCTGTGCTGTGTAGTATCAGCACTAGCAAGCTGCCAGAAAGGAGAGGTCTTGGCAGGAGCCTCCCCACAGCCAGAGAAGGCCCGGCCTCTCGCAGCCACTGCAGAAGGCAGGCACTGCCTCCAACACTTACTCTTTGAGTTCTTCAATTTTCCCCTCCCTGCTTGGCCTGTCCAGAGCCAGCATCCACTTCTCATACAGGGCCGCTGACAGGAGTGTGCAGGGGATGCTGCGGAGGAAGTCCTGCAAGGCCAAGATACCGAGAGCAGGCTTTGGACATCAGCCCTGAGCAGGTCCGCAATGTACTCTCCCAGCTGCAAGGCAGAAGAACTCACCTTCAGGACGACCGCCAGGAGGTGCACCGGCTGGCTTTCCAACTCCACCGCCGCTCCTTTGTCGAGGGCCTCCTTCAGGTCCCTGCGGGCTCGCTCACTGGCGGCTTTGCGGAATACGCCCTCTGTGGCCGGTCCTTCCCTGTACAGTATCGCCAGGAGATCCTGCAGGAGAAAGCAGACAGAGCTGGCAGAAGCGGTGCTTGGCTACAGAAAGGCCCTGTGGCGATGGGACTGGACCCTCAGGCCTTGCCGGGGAGAAGCGAGCGTGCAGGGCAAAGCCCCAAATGCCCCAAATGCTGCTGAGAGCCACGGCCCAAGCGCCGGGCGTGCTGCCTCGCGCAACGAGCTGGGAGCGGGATCCTTGCGTGGCCAGGCTGCCTCACCTGGACGGGCTGGGGCAGGCTCTCCTCCTCGCCACAAAGCCTTGCCAGAGGCTGCCCAAAGAGAGGGCTCTTGAGGCCGGCCTCTGGCTGCCCTGGGCCGTCCCCATTGGCCGAGGTGCGCCTGCGAGCAAACGGCCAGCGGATCAACCTCTTCCTTTTCCGAGGCCCATCAGCTGCAAAAGCAAGAGGAAAGCACAAGTCAGGTTCCAAAAGCAGGAGGAGAGCTGTCTGCGTGCAGTGCCGCGCGCTGCCGACGGAAGAGCAGAGCTGTGGGTGGAAACAGCCACTGCGACGGCGCGGGGGAAACTGTGGGACAACCGCGGGGTTCCTGCGGGAAGGACCGCCGCAGCTGTCCAAGAGGGACCATGCCTGTGCGCACGCCAGCTGTCCTGCTTTGGTCACCTTGGAGGGAGCTGAGCGTTTCCTCTCCAAAAGCGGGAACCCACAGAAATAAGGGCGGTGTGTTTGACCTGGGCAGAGGGTTGTGGCACGGCCGAGGTGCTGGCCGGGGGGGCAGGAGGGGCTGCTGCTTTGGAGCCGCTGCCCAGCGCCCCGGGAGAAGGCAGCTCCTCAGTGGCTCTTGTAAACTCACCAGGCGAGCGGCAAAGTCCCTCTGCGGGAGCTGCTGGGACCAAGAGAGGGTCCTGCGTGGGGCCAGCCTGCAAGAAAGGGCTTCAGGTTACAGAGCCGCCCCGTCGCAGTAAGGGCCGCCAGCGAGTGGCTGCAGCGCGGCAGAAAGGTGTGAGCGGCTGCAGGGACGATCCCGAGGGCGTCAGGCGCCTGCGCAGGGGACGCTGGGGTGGGGAATGGCGCTGCCTCACCGCCCAAGAGGGGTGCTGGTGGCCAAGGCTGCTGCCGCAGCCGGCCACCGCGACCGGGCCCTGCAGGCCACAGCCCCGGGCGGTTGGTGGGGGCTGCCGGGTGCCCAGGAGGCACAAGGCGCCCAGACGTGGCCCGGGGCGCAGGCTGCCCTCCCAGGCCGCCCCGTGAGGCAGCGGCCGCTGTCTCGAGGGCTTCGGCCCCTGCCACCTTCCCTCCCAACACTCGGATCCCTCCCGCCAGCAGCCACCAAGGGCCGGGCCAGAGGCAGCCCCCGCTCACCTCCGCCGAAATCAAGGCCTCCACGGTCCGGGCGCTCAGCGACCCCCGCTAGGCAAGAGAGCAAAGAGCCAACGTGAGCAGCTGCTGGCAGGGGCTCTTGCCGAAAGCCCCGTGGCGCTCGGGCCGGAGCGGAAAGCCCCGCCACACTTACGGGCCCGTGGAAGCCAACGGCCTTCACAAGGAGCCGAAGGGAGGTCAGGCGGGTGAGCCGGGGCTCCGGGGCTCCGGGGCTTTGCCTGGGCACGGGCAGGGACAAAGGCAGAGCGCGGTCACAGCCAGCCCTCCCTGCTCGCGCCCTGACCCCAGCCCCGCACCTCCAGCCCACCCGGCCACAGCAGACCTTCCCGCAGCGCCGGCGGGCAGCGGCGCTCCGCAGCGCCCCGGCCCGGCTGCCTCCGGGCCTCCGCCGTAGGGAAGCGGGGAGCGAGGAGCGGCGCCGACAGCTCCGCGGCGTTGCTGTTGGAGGGCCCTGTGGAGGCCGAACCGCTGGCGCCGCTCGGCCCAGCAGGTGCCCCGCGCAGGGGGTGCCCCTTTGCCCCACCTCCACTGCTGCGGTGCGGCGGGCAGCTCCCCCGGGAGCTCTCCGCCGCCTGCAGCCTGGACGCCCGGGGCCGGCAGGCTGCAGCCCCGGCAGGGCTCACCTGAGCATCGCCTGCAGCCACAGCTCCTTCACCTCCTGCGACCTGCCGCCAGAAGCAGAAAGGGCCTCAGCGCCCGCTCCTCCTCCTCCCCTGCCGAGCCACAGGCCCCCAGGCACATCTCGCCCGCCTGGCACCGCTCCACGGCGCCGTGCGCCAAAGCCCGCCGTCGGTGTGGCCCCGCAGCAGCGTCCCTGGGCTGGGCAGAGCTGCAGGGACGTGGCGGGGGCGGGTGGCTCGTGCAGCCCTGGAGCTGCTGACGGGGGTGTGGGAAACCCGAGCGGGGCCTCTGCTTTGTGTCCGCACGGCCTGAGCTGAGCCCCAGGCAGCCCGGAGAGGACCTGCCCTTTGCCTGCACGCCCTCCCGGCCCTGGACGTGTGCCCTAGACTCACCGGAAAGTGACCACGCACAGGTCGCTGGGCCACACGAGGATGAGGGTGTTGGCGCATTTCAGGCCAAAAACCTCCTCCTCCTCCTCCTCCTGCTCTGCCCGGCCGCACGCCGCCTCGTCCTCCCCGCACAGCACCCAGAGCTCGCTGAGAGGCACGCGGTGCTTGAGCAGGAAGGTGGAGCCCCACCTGCCGGGAGGAAGAGCCGGGGCGGCCTTGGAGGTGGTGTGCTCCAGGGCAGAGCCGCAGCCCGGGGGCAGAGCCTTGGGGCGGCCACCCCGAGCCTCGGGCAGGAGACGCTTGGTGAGGGGCTGTGGCTGAGGCTGGCCAGACCAGGAGCCTGCCCCTTTCCTCTTAGACCGCCCTCCACTCTAGGGACAGTGTGTCCCTCCGCGTGGCGCAGGTGCAGCACAGGGACACCCATGCAGGCGACTGCCCGTCATTTGGGCCACAAGTCGTCGTCGGGAGCGAAGGGCAGGCACACACTGCATAGGCAGCGAGGCCAGGAGGAAGGCCTCCTGCTGGCAGCCCTGCATGGGGCTTCTGGATCCTAGAGGCTTCAACAAGCACTGTTGGGCAGGATGGAGAGTAGTTGCCGAGAGCTGCTGCTCAGGAAGGAGCAAAGGCAAAGAGCTGCCAGAGCGGCAATGAGGCAGCCCGTGCGCGCTGCGGCCAGGTGCTGGGCAGGCAGCCCCAAGGAGGCGCTGGGGGCTCCCGCGGGAGCAGCTGCGGGGAGGAGCGGCGCCCGGGGGCTGGTGGCAGAGGCAGTGGCGGGGGAAGGACGGCTGTGGTTGTCATGCTTACTTGAAGGTGGCGATGGCGATGGCATCGGCCAAGAGCAGGAGGTGCCTGTCCCGCGTGCGCTGGTGCCGGGTCACCTGGGCACGGTCGCTGAGCAGGAGCTGGGGGCTCCTGCGCGACACGAAGGCGCCGAGCGGCGCCGGGCGCCGGGAGGCTCCGCCGCCCACGAGCCCGACGCGGGCACCAGGCGCCACGTGGCCGCGGTCTCCGGGCGATCCCGGCGTGCCGGGAGCGGGGCCAGGAGCGCCCCGGGCGCCGCAGCAGTGGGCCTGTCCCATGGCGACCCGGCCGGGCAGACGGCTGCGGTGCGGCCGTGCCCCGCGCCGAGCAGCGCCAGGCGCCGGCCAAGCCTGAGCAAGGCTGGGAGCAGTGTCCCCGTGCCAAGCAGTGCCACTGGGCTGGGAAACTGCGTCTCCCTGCTGCCCCACGCTGGCACAGCGCCGCACTGGGGGACGGGCGGGCGCTGGTGGCCGTGGCCACCCGGTGCCACTGTGACACATTGTGATGCGCCGGCCGGGGGGGGCAGTGCGAGGGGTGGGGGCTGGGGGCACAAAGGGGAGTCTCCCTGGCACGGCTGCCCCATGCCCTGTAGCTGGTGGCCCAGGAGGACTCCAGATTGGGAGGGGGCAAGCAGGAGGGCCTGTGCCCGCTCCAGAAGCAGGGCCCAGACGGTGGCCCAGACCCCGAGTTTCACACTTCCTCTGCACTCACGCCAGGTGTCAGGGCTTATGAATCAGATCCTGAAGTGTCAAGCAATGAAGCTCCACTCATGTCCACGGGCCTAAGCCATTGTCCACCTCCTGAGCATCTGACCTTCAACTCACCTCCACTGCCAAATCACTCTTGTGATCCCGGGGGGATGTGCATTGGTGCAAACGTTCTTTGTGTCACCAGGCACACTCCAAACTGCAGAAGGTCTGCTGCACCTCTCAGCTCCCGGATTTTAGAAACCGGATATGTGAAAAGGCGGCATCTTTTCCTGTCAAAAGTTTCACAAAGGGCTGCCAGATGCCTTTTGAAGCGCACCATGTCTGGCGCACCGTCCTACCTGAGCTGAGCTTTGCTAAAGGCGAGGGTGGTTTGGGGGGTAAGGTGCTGAGGCAAGCAAGCTGAGAGGCGGCATGGAGCTGGGAACGGTAACGCAGAGAATAAGAGAGGCCGGCCTGGTCCATGTGCTGGCATGCTTCAGCTGCCCGCCCTCTAACCTCACCTGGGGTTGCGGAGGCAAAGGGAACGGAGGAATTCTTCAGCAGATGCGGGAGCAGCCAACCACATAGCCCTGGAGAGAGGGTGGAATGACCTGCAGGAATGCCCGCCCCGCGTGCTGACAGGCCTGAGGGAGACAATGTCCCGGCTCTTGAGCAAGGGGCCAGCAACAAGCAAGACACAACTTTGCCAGGCTGGCAGGGCTTCCCCCTCTGCCTCCAAGGTTGCTGACAAAACAAACCTGGGAGGAGTGGCTGACACAGCAGAGGGCTGTGCTGCCATTGAGAGGGACCTCGCGGGGCTGGGGACAGGGCGGAGAGGAAGTGCAGCAATGGGAAACGCCAAGTCCTGCCCCTGGGGAGGAATAAGCCCAGGCCCAGGACAGGCTGGGGGCCGAGCTGCTGGAAAGCAGCTCTGCAGGAAGGCCCAGGGACAACAAGTGGGCCGTGAGCCACCAACGTGCCCTCGTGGCAAAGGCAGCCAGCCAATGGTATGCTGGGCTGCATTAGGAAGAGCACTGGCAGCAGGTTGAGGGAGGTGATGCTTGCCATGAGCCCTGGGGAGGCTGCAGCTGGTGTGCTGGGTCCAGGGCTGGGCTCCCCAGGACAAGAGAGGTGCGGAGCTCCTGCAGTGCTTAGGAGTCCAGCAAAGGGCTCCTCACATGAGGTAGGCGCTGGAGCCTCTCTCAGGTGAGGAAAGGCTGAGAGAGCCGGGCCTGTTCAGCCGGGGCAAGAGAGGACGGCGAGGGAGGGGATCTTATCGATAAGTATAAATATCTGAAGGGAGGCTAGAAAGAAGGTGGAGGCAGACTCTTTTCAGCGGTGCCCAGTGGCAGGACGAGAGGCAACGAGCAAAAATTGAAGCGCAGGAAATTCCATGGACACATAAGGAAAAACTCCAGTACCGTGCGGGTGACTGAGCCCTGGCACAGGGTGCCCAGAGAGGTTGTGGAGTCAGCATCCTTGGAGATATTCCAAAGCCGTCTGGGCACGGTTGTGGGCAGCCTGCTCTAGCTGACCCTGCTTGAGCTGGGGGCTTGGTGCAGATGATCTCTGACGGTCCCTTCCAACCTGCACCGTTCTGCCAGCCTGTGGCTCCGTTGTTCTTCGGTTTGCTCTTTGCAATGCTAGAAAATCAGAGAGAGCGCGGTGTTCCAAGCCCGGCCGCTCTGCTGGGCAAGCTGAGCTGGGCAATGGCCGAGCAAGCAGCACAAGCGTGCTTCCTGCCCAGGGCAGCTGCAGCCCGTTGGGAAGACCAGCGTGCGGGGTGGGATTTAAAACCCCAGCAGGATGCAGACGTGAGGAGCTTCGTTCAGGCTGCGCCAAGAGCCAGACTTCCAGCACTGTCTGCCCCGACAGTGCTTGCACCTTCTGCTTTCCTCGGGCTCGTGCGTTTAGCGCGTCTTCCGGAAAGTCCATGAGAAGATGGGGTGAAGTGTGGAAGCATGTGGTGCAATCCCCTCCTGGAGTAAGCCAAGGAGCAGAGGAGCCTGGCTGACATGCCTTGGCTCTTGTGCCGCAGCGGTAGAAGGGCATTAGGTCTTTGTGGCTAGGCAGCCAAAGGCAGCTTTGAGCAAGGCCCTCCGATACCTTCCTTGCTGGCGAGAGCGGTCCAAGCGCCTTAGCCCTGGAGGCCAGGAGGGCTGGGCTGGACCCCGGCCTGTGGTCGGGTGCTCTGGTAGCTTGGGAAAGCAGTTGTCCGAGCTGCAGGCAGACCATGGAGGGCTAAAGCAAAGGCCTCTGCTTTGTGCGTCCTTCTCCTCTTTGGAGGCCTCCTAAGTGCGTGTGTGGAAGAGAAGTCACCCGTGTGAAGGGAGCAGCCCTGAAAAGAGAATGCGGCCTGACAGGGCGAGTCTGCAAGGAAAGAGAGGGAGGAAGACAAACGCTCTCTGTAGATGAGGGGGTAACTCTCTTGCGGGGGTGGGGGGGGGGGTCTGTCTGTGTTTGGGTCTTGCGAAATCGTGGTGCTTGTTGGACTTGCGTGAGGGCAAGGGCAAGCTGAGCGGGGCTGGAGCACACTTTTATGCAACTCCTTCCCCCGAGCCCTTGCTCCTGACCAAGCTGTAGAGCTGCCCTGGGCTCTGTCCACCTCTCTTACTTCCCCTTTCTGCCTTGCAAGTGCCTTGCAAGAGGCTGCCCGAGGACAAAGAGCTCTTTCCTTATGCTGGAAGAAGCGGGCAGATTCAGGCCCGAGTGCCTAGAGTATTTGGAGCCCAGCTAAGCTTGCTGAGCGTGACTGTCATGGCAGCCCTAGGACACCAGCTTGGGCCCAAAGAGAGACCCCCCTTGCTCCCTAGCGCAGTCTCTGTGCTCATCCTCCCTGGCTTTGCCGGTGTGCTTCCCAGCCAGGAAACGGGCAGTTCCTCTGCCTGGGATGCCTGGTCCTGTCACAGTCACCTACAGCGAGGCAGCCACCAAAGCAAGCCTTGTGCTTTTGCTCCAGGACAGCGTGAAGCTCTTGCGATGGCTTCGGCAGCCTCCGAGTCTTTGCACTGCCCCAGCTGCCTGCCTTGACTCTTCACGCCCGTGTCTGCCACAAGGACAAAACGCTTCGGGGTGATAGAGAGGAAAGCTGCAAGGCCCGCAACGGAAGAGCTGCAGATTCCTGAGAATGGCAAATGCCTTCTGCAACTCGCCACGGGACCTGCTCCGTTGGCTTCCTTTGTGGGGAGAGCGCCCCTGCTGCCAGGGCCAGCAGAGCGGGCATCTTCTCTAGTTGCAGCCTGCCAGCGTGCTCCTTCTCACAGCCACGGCTGCGGTCAGGCCAGGTCCTCTCGTGCCCCTTGCCTCACTGGCCGGGGAACAGCTGCCCCCAGGAAACAGCCCGCCCGCCACGCCTGGGGGCTCCCTTTCCCCCTAAGCCCCTTTGGCAGCACCATCAGCTCTTGGCATCTTCTCTCCCACCTGACTGGCACCTGCTGCTCTCTGCGGGTGGCCCTCGACTGCCAGACAGAGAGGCGTTTCTGCCCCAAATCTCGCTCGCAGGCTCTGCCAGCAGCAAGAGCAGCGATGCTGCTGCTCAGGCCCTTGCCCTCCTGCTGCGGAGCTGAGCCGGGCCATCCAAACACACCGGCCGTACCTGCAGCATGGTCGAGCAGGAGCTGCAAGCCGAGGCGTGCCGCGCTGCTTGAAAGAGAGGCACGGCGCAGTCAACGCGTGCTGCAGAAAAGCGCTTTATTGTCGTGGAGTTACACGGGAGGAAAGCCCAAGTGCCCCCGCGCCCGCCCCAAGGCTCCCCTGAGCCCTAAGCGGCCAGTTCAGTGCTAACCAAAGGCAACTTCCGACTTCTCGGCCCAAACGCACCGCCCGTCCCGGCAGGCTTGCCGTTGTGACAAGGTGCTAAGGGGGCTGCTTTCTGTCTCCCTTTTCCTTGTCTTCCCTCCTTTCCTTTCCTTCTTCTTCTTTCCTTTTGTTCTTTCCTTGGTATTCCTCCTTTGCCCCTTTCCTATCTTCCTTTCCCTTTGCTCTTCCCCTTTTTCTTCCTTTGTCTCCTTCCCCTTTTGTCCTTCCTCTTCTTTCATGTCTTTCTTTCCTGTTTTCCTGCCTTCCACTTTTCTTTCTTGTTTCCCTTCCGTGTTCTTTCCTGTTTCCTTTCCTTCTTTCTCTTTTTCCTTTCCTTTTTTCTTTCCTGTTTCCTTCCTTTCTCTCAGTTTTGTCCATCCTTTTTCCTTTCCTCCTTCTCTTTCCATTGCTTCCGTTTTGCTTTTTCCCTTCTTTTCTTCCCATCTTCCATTCTTTCTTCCTTTTACTTTCTTTTTCTTTGTTCCTTCCTTCCTTCCTTCCTTTCCCTCTTTCTTTCTCTCTTTCTCTCTATTTCACTCTTTCTCTCTTTTTCTTTCTTTCTTTCTTCCCTTCTTCCTTCCTTTCCTTTCTTTTTTCTTCCCTTGCTTCCCTTTCTTTGTGTTTGTTTCCTTTTCCTTTCCTTTCTTTGCTCCTTTCTCCTTTTCTTCTTTCCTCTTTTGTTCCCGTTCTTCTTCCTTTCCCTTCCCTTCCCTTCCCTTCCCTTCCCTTCCCTTCCCTTCCCTTCCCTTCCCTTCCCTTCCTTTTTTTTCGGCCCTTTCTCCTTTTTCTTGCCTTCCTTCCTGGGCTCTTTTCCTTTCTTGTTTCCCTCCCCTTGTCTTCCCTTGTCCTTCTTTCCTTGTTTTTTCCTTCTCCACTTCCCTGCTGGCTGCCTTTCTTTCTTCCCTTCCTTCTTTCTTTCTGCTCATAGCCTTCCTCCCCTGCTTTTCTTTCTCTTCCTTTCCTTATTGGCCTTTCCTTTCTCTGTCAATTTTTCTTTCCTTTTTCCTTTCATTGCTTCTCTTTCCATTGCTTCCTTTTTTCCTTCTTTCTCTCCTTTCTGCCCACCTTCCTTCCCTTGTCCCCCCAGTTTTCTTTCCCTTTTCTTCTTCCTTATCCTTTCCTTTGCCTTGTCTTTCCTTCCTTCCTTCTTGCTTCCTTCCTTCCTCTTTCGCTTGCTTGCTTCTCTTTCTTCCCTTTTCTTTCCTCTTCCCTTTCTTTTTTCTTCCCTTTTCTCTCACCTCCTTTTTCTTCCCTTTCCCCTTCCCTTTCCTTATTTCTTGCCTTTCTGTTTTGGCGCGTCTTTCTCTCCGTGCTTCTCTCTCCCTTCCGAATGCCCTTCTTTGGCTCTCTTGCTCGGCTTTCCTTGCTTGGCTTTCCTTGTTCTTGCTTTCCTGTTTGGCTTTCCCTTTTCGCTTCCCTTTCTTCCCTTCCCCTTTCTTCTCTCCTTTCGGGGGTGCTTCCTTTCGGCCTTTTTTTGGCTGGTGGTTGGGTTGCTTGCTTTCTTTTCACTTTGGCTCCCCTGTCTTTCTTCCCTTGCAGGGAAGGTCCCTTCCTCGCGGGCTTTCCTTTCCTTGGGTGGGTTGCACTCTGGTTTTCTTTCCCCGTTTTCCTCTGCCTTGCTCCTTTCCTTTCCCTTCCCCTTTCTCCTCTCCTTTTCCTCTCTCATTTTCTTTGCTTTCTTTTTTTTTCCTGCCTTTCTTTCTTTCTTGCCTTTCAGAACCGACGAGCGGCAGGCTCAGCTCTTTCAAGCAGGCGTCCAGCAGCTTTCCTTGCGGGTTTTACCACCGTGACAAGGGGGTAAGGATGCCGCCAAGGGCTTCTTCTTTCCTTCCTTGTGTTTCTTTCCCGGGTTCCTTCTTCCCGGCATTTCTTTCTTGTTTCAGTCCTTTCTTTCTTTCCTTCCTTCCTTCTTTCCTTCTTTCGCTCCTGCTTTTTCACTTTCTTCTTTTCCACCTTTCCTTCTTTCCTTTTTTCTCTCTTTTCTGTTCCTCTTTTTTCTTTCCTTCTTTCTTTGCTTCTTTCTCTTCTTCCTTCTTAAAGCCCTTTTGCCTTTCGTGCTTTCCTCCCCTGTTTTTGCTTTCCTCTTTCTCCTTTCCTTTCTTCTTTCCTTTCTTCTTTCCTTCTTTCTCTCTTTCTCCTTTCCTTTTCCCTTTCTTTTCTCCTTCTCTTTAATTTTCCACACTCCTTTTCCTTTCCTGTTTTGGTCCATCCCTTTTTCTCCCCTTTTCTTTTCCTTTCCTTGTCTTGCGTGCCCTTGTGGCTTCTTTTCCTTCTCCTTCCCTGACAGTCTTTCCCAGAACTGTCTTTTCCCTTTCCTTTTTCTTTCCTGCTCTTCCCTTGCTCTTTCCTTGTTTGTCTTGGTTTTCCTTGCTTGCCTTTCCTTTTCTTCCCCGATCTTCTTTCCTAGCTTTTCCTTTTTTCTCTTCCTTGCTTCCTTCCCTTTTTTCTTTGCTTCTTTCCTTCTTTCTTGCCTTTCATTTTTCCTTTTTCACTTTCCTTTGCTTTCCTTTTTTCTCTTCTCACTTTTCTTTCACAATCTCTTTCTACTTTTCTTTCCCTTTCTTCTTTCTCTTCTTTTTCTTTTTCACTTCTTCCCTTTCCCCTTTCCTTTCTTCTTCCATTTTTTACTTCCCTTTCTCCTTTCCACTCTTCTCGCCTCGCCTCTTCTCACCTCTTCTCTTCTCGCCTCTTCTCTTCTCTCTTTCCTTCTTTTCTGACTTTGTTCACTTTCTTTTTTCCTTTCCTTTTTTCTTGCCTTTCTCTTCAGTTTTCACTTCTGCCTTTTTTTTTCTTTGCCTTTTCTTTCCCTTTTCCCTTATGTTTTGTTTTCCTTTGAGCCTTCCTTCTTTCCTTTCTTCTCTCCTTTCTCTTCCCTTCCCTTTTCCCTTTTGCTGTCCCCTTTTCGTTCCTGTTTGCTTTCCTTTCCCTTCAGGCCTCTTCTTCTCTTCCCCCCCCTTTTGTTTTTTTCTCCCTCTCCCCCAAATCAGTGGCAGGTGTAGCTCTTTCCAACAGCGATCCAGAGGGTTTCCCCCTCCTTGCAGCTGGCATGGCTTCTCAGCTCTCACGCGCCAGCCTGGAGCTTCTCATTCTCTCGCCTCAGCCTGCCCAGCTGTTCAAGCGAAGAGCACTTCCAAGCAGGCACACCGTCCTCGATCCGTGGCGGCCTTGGGGGGCTCTGGTGGTTCCCAAACCCCCGGTTCAGCACGCAACAGGAGTGCTCAGAGGGTTCTCGTGGCCCGCCAGCAGCGAGAGGGAATGGCAGCAGGTCCCAGGCAGGTTAGCGAGCGGCCATGGGAAGCGGGAAGGCAGCTCTCCAGGGAGTGCCTGGAGGACGTTTGGGGTGGAGCGCCACTGGAGACTTGGGCAGGCGACACGGCAGACTCTTTCTCCAGGGCCTTGTGCTCCAAGCACAGCTGTTGCTGCCCAACACCAACGCTGTCTGCACTTCTGCTCCGCTTCTGGTGCCTGCTGCTGCCTTCCGAGCGCTCCTGGAAGGACAGGGCTGGCTCTGAGGAGCTCCTGCCCATCCTGTGGCGATCATTTTTCCGTGGAGGCAGCAGTGGAGGGGCAGAGAGGCACGTTGCATGTGTCCTGCTCCCAGTGGGGCTTCTGCCGCTGGGCTGCTGCCTCTCTGAGGTTGGGGGGTGGCACCCAGCTTCAGGCTCTGGGCTGTGGTGGGCAGGAGCATCTTCCTGAGCAGCACCGCGGTGTGCTGTGGGCAGAAGGAGCCTGTTAGCCAGTTTGGAGAGGCCCTCTGAAGGGAAGCACAGAGGGAAACTTTCCCGGTGCAGCCACACAGCCGCAGCAGATGGCAAGGGGCAACCTTAGCACCTATGGATGCGAAGGGCGGTTCAGGAGACACAAGTAGCCCTGGGGGCAATACCCCGCCCGGGGAGGGGGCAGGTCTAGTCCACAGTGAGCAACACTGTGAAGAGCAGAGTGCTACAGGTGTTTAACATCTATCGGGGAGGCCTTTTGTGGAGTCATCTTCCCATAGGCAGCTCCAGAACTGGAAGCAGCAGCCCTGGCCAGTGCCAGTCCTCAGTGCAGCCTCCTACCTGCAGAGCTGCCAGGCTGCTCGGGGCACTCCTCGGCAGTGGGGCTGCCGGGAAAGGCCAGGTCCTCTCCAAAGATTGCTGTGCAGTTGTCAATGAGAAACTCCACCAGCAGCGTCACCTGCGCGCAGGAAAGCATGGCGGTCAGGGCAAGGGGCTGAAAAGGGGCTCAACAGGCTTTCCTGCTCCTGACTGACGTTCCTCTGCCAAAAGCTCTGCAGCTCTGGGGCTGCAGCTCCAGGAAGCGATTTGCCTGTCGCATTGCGGAGAGCCCGGCTGAGGGGCACCCGCCCGTGCTCCCAGGTGCTGCTGCTGCATTCCACTTCTGCAGTGGTCGTGGGATGGGTGGCCACGGCTCGGCTGTGCCCCAAAGCGGCCAGCTACCGGCTGAGGGCAACGTACCTTGTTGTTCATCTCCAGCTGCACTTGCAGCGGCAGCGTGCTGTCCGTGCCTGGGCTGAGCATGTTGGGCCCAACGCAGATGGCAAGGTTGCTGGAGTGCATCCTGTTGGTCTCGGCACTCTGGCTGATGTGGCGGAGCACAGCAAGCAAAGGCCTGAGCAAGAGGACGTTTGCCCGCGGCAGTTGGTCAGCCACCCTACGTGAACACAAACAGAACGTGCCGTGACTTGAGGGGGCAGTGGCTGCTGCTTCTGGCTGCGAGCAGCTCTCAAGTTCACTCCCACAAACGGCGCGTCCTCCAAAGAGAGCAACGCCTCTGCTTTCCTTCGCTACTTGACAAAGGCCCTCTTTGGAAACCCCCAGCGGCAGCTGAGCAGGTGCTGCAGTCCAAGGTCTGCAATGACAAGAGCTTGCCCGAAAGGCGGGCGTTTCAAGCACCCTCCCTGCTTGGCAGGAGATCAGCCGCGGGAATAGAGGCGAGGGTGTCCGGAGACGTTGCGGGAGGCTTTGCGAAGGCCCGTGAAAGCCTGGGGCTGTGCTGTGTAGTATCAGCACTAGCAAGCTGCCAGAAAGGAGAGGTCTTGGCAGGAGCCTCCCCACAGCCAGAGAAGGCCCGGCCTCTCGCAGCCACTGCAGAAGGCAGGCACTGCCTCCAACACTTACTCTTTGAGTTCTTCAATTTTCCCCTCCCTGCTTGGCCTGTCCAGAGCCAGCATCCACTTCTCATACAGGGCCGCTGACAGGAGTGTGCAGGGGATGCTGCGGAGGAAGTCCTGCAAGGCCAAGATACCGAGAGCAGGCTTTGGACATCAGCCCTGAGCAGGTCCGCAATGTACTCTCCCAGCTGCAAGGCAGAAGAACTCACCTTCAGGACGACCGCCAGGAGGTGCACCGGCTGGCTTTCCAACTCCACCGCCGCTCCTTTGTCGAGGGCCTCCTTCAGGTCCCTGCGGGCTCGCTCACTGGCGGCTTTGCGGAATACGCCCTCTGTGGCCGGTCCTTCCCTGTACAGTATCGCCAGGAGATCCTGCAGGAGAAAGCAGACAGAGCTGGCAGAAGCGGTGCTTGGCTACAGAAAGGCCCTGTGGCGATGGGACTGGACCCTCAGGCCTTGCCGGGGAGAAGCGAGCGTGCAGGGCAAAGCCCCAAATGCCCCAAATGCTGCTGAGAGCCACGGCCCAAGCGCCGGGCGTGCTGCCTCGCGCAACGAGCTGGGAGCGGGATCCCTGCGTGGCCAGGCTGCCTCACCTGGACGGGCTGGGGCAGGCTCTCCTCCTCGCCACAAAGCCTTGCCAGAGGCTGCCCAAAGAGAGGGCTCTTGAGGCCGGCCTCTGGCTGCCCTGGGCCGTCCCCATTGGCCGAGGTGCGCCTGCGAGCAAACGGCCAGCGGATCAACCTCTTCCTTTTCCGAGGCCCATCGGCTGCAAAAGCAAGAGGAAAGCACAAGTCAGGTTCCAAAAGCAGGAGGAGAGCTGTCTGCGTGCAGTGCCGCGCGCTGCCGACGGAAGAGCAGAGCTGTGGGTGGAAACAGCCACTGCGACGGCGCGGGGGAAACTGTGGGACAACCGCGGGGTTCCTGCGGGAAGGACCGCCGCAGCTGTCCAAGAGGGACCATGCCTGTGCGCACGCCAGCTGTCCTGCTTTGGTCACCTTGGAGGGAGCTGAGCGTTTCCTCTCCAAAAGCGGGAACCCACAGAAATAAGGGCGGCGTGTTTGACCTGGGCAGAGGGTTGTGGCACGGCCGAGGTGCTGGCCGGGGGGGCAGGAGGGGCTGCTGCTTTGGAGCCGCTGCCCAGCGCCCCGGGAGAAGGCAGCTCCTCAGTGGCTCTTGTAAACTCACCAGGCGAGCGGCAAAGTCCCTCTGCGGGAGCTGCTGGGACCAAGAGAGGGTCCTGCGTGGGGCCAGCCTGCAAGAAAGGGCTTCAGGTTACAGAGCCGCCCCGTCGCAGTAAGGGCCGCCAGCGAGTGGCTGCAGCGCGGCAGAAAGGTGTGAGCGGCTGCAGGGACGATCCCGAGGGCGTCAGGCGCCTGCGCAGGGGACGCTGGGGTGGGGAATGGCGCTGCCTCACCGCCCAAGAGGGGTGCTGGTGGCCAAGGCTGCTGCCGCAGCCGGCCACCGCGACCGGGCCCTGCAGGCCACAGCCCCGGGCGGTTGGTGGGGGCTGCCGGGTGCCCAGGAGGCACAAGGCGCCCAGACGTGGCCCGGGGCGCAGGCTGCCCTCCCAGGCCGCCCCGTGAGGCAGCGGCCGCTGTCTCGAGGGCTTCGGCCCCTGCCACCTTCCCTCCCAACACTCGGATCCCTCCCGCCAGCAGCCACCAAGGGCCGGGCCAGAGGCAGCCCCCGCTCACCTCCGCCGAAATCAAGGCCTCCACGGTCCGGGCGCTCAGCGACCCCCGCTAGGCAAGAGAGCAAAGAGCCAACGTGAGCAGCTGCTGGCAGGGGCTCTTGCCGAAAGCCCCGTGGCGCTCGGGCCGGAGCGGAAAGCCCCGCCACACTTACGGGCCCGTGGAAGCCAACGGCCTTCACAAGGAGCCGAAGGGAGGTCAGGCGGGTGAGCCGGGGCTCCGGGGCTCCGGGGCTTTGCCTGGGCACGGGCAGGGACAAAGGCAGAGCGCGGTCACAGCCAGCCCTCCCTGCTCGCGCCCTGACCCCAGCCCCGCACCTCCAGCCCACCCGGCCACAGCAGACCTTCCCGCAGCGCCGGCGGGCAGCGGCGCTCCGCAGCGCCCCGGCCCGGCTGCCTCCGGGCCTCCGCCGTAGGGAAGCGGGGAGCGAGGAGCGGCGCCGACAGCTCCGCGGCGTTGCTGTTGGAGGGCCCTGTGGAGGCCGAACCGCTGGCGCCGCTCGGCCCAGCAGGTGCCCCGCGCAGGGGGTGCCCCTTTGCCCCACCTCCACTGCTGCGGTGCGGCGGGCAGCTCCCCCGGGAGCTCTCCGCCGCCTGCAGCCTGGACGCCCGGGGCCGGCAGGCTGCAGCCCCGGCAGGGCTCACCTGAGCATCGCCTGCAGCCACAGCTCCTTCACCTCCTGCGACCTGCCGCCAGAAGCAGAAAGGGCCTCAGCGCCCGCTCCTCCTCCTCCCCTGCCGAGCCACAGGCCCCCAGGCACATCTCGCCCGCCTGGCACCGCTCCACGGCGCCGTGCGCCAAAGCCCGCCGTCGGTGTGGCCCCGCAGCAGCGTCCCTGGGCTGGGCAGAGCTGCAGGGACGTGGCGGGGGCGGGTGGCTCGTGCAGCCCTGGAGCTGCTGACGGGGGTGTGGGAAACCCGAGCGGGGCCTCTGCTTTGTGTCCGCACGGCCTGAGCTGAGCCCCAGGCAGCCCGGAGAGGACCTGCCCTTTGCCTGCACGCCCTCCCGGCCCTGGACGTGTGCCCTAGACTCACCGGAAAGTGACCACGCACAGGTCGCTGGGCCACACGAGGATGAGGGTGTTGGCGCATTTCAGGCCAAAAACCTCCTCCTCCTCCTCCTCCTGCTCTGCCCGGCCGCACGCCGCCTTGTCCTCCCCGCACAGCACCCAGAGCTCGCTGAGAGGCACGCGGTGCTTGAGCAGGAAGGTGGAGCCCCACCTGCCGGGAGGAAGAGCCGGGGCGGCCTTGGAGGTGGTGTGCTCCAGGGCAGAGCCGCAGCCCGGGGGCAGAGCCTTGGGGCGGCCACCCCGAGCCTCGGGCAGGAGACGCTTGGTGAGGGGCTGTGGCTGAGGCTGGCCAGACCAGGAGCCTGCCCCTTTCCTCTTAGACCGCCCTCCACTCTAGGGACAGTGTGTCCCTCCGCGTGGCGCAGGTGCAGCACAGGGACACCCATGCAGGCGACTGCCCGTCATTTGGGCCACAAGTCGTCGTCGGGAGCGAAGGGCAGGCACACACTGCATAGGCAGCGAGGCCAGGAGGAAGGCCTCCTGCTGGCAGCCCTGCATGGGGCTTCTGGATCCTAGAGGCTTCAACAAGCACTGTTGGGCAGGATGGAGAGTAGTTGCCGAGAGCTGCTGCTCAGGAAGGAGCAAAGGCAAAGAGCTGCCAGAGCGGCAATGAGGCAGCCCGTGCGCGCTGCGGCCAGGTGCTGGGCAGGCAGCCCCAAGGAGGCGCTGGGGGCTCCCGCGGGAGCAGCTGCGGGGAGGAGCGGCGCCCGGGGGCTGGTGGCAGAGGCAGTGGCGGGGGAAGGACGGCTGTGGTTGTCATGCTTACTTGAAGGTGGCGATGGCGATGGCATCGGCCAAGAGCAGGAGGTGCCTGTCCCGCGTGCGCTGGTGCCGGGTCACCTGGGCACGGTCGCTGAGCAGGAGCTGGGGGCTCCTGCGCGACACGAAGGCGCCGAGCGGCGCCGGGCGCCGGGAGGCTCCGCCGCCCACGAGCCCGACGCGGGCACCAGGCGCCACGTGGCCGCGGTCTCCGGGCGATCCCGGCGTGCCGGGAGCGGGGCCAGGAGCGCCCCGGGCGCCGCAGCAGTGGGCCTGTCCCATGGCGACCCGGCCGGGCAGACGGCTGCGGTGCGGCCGTGCCCCGCGCCGAGCAGCGCCAGGCGCCGGCCAAGCCTGAGCAAGGCTGGGAGCAGTGTCCCCGTGCCAAGCAGTGCCACTGGGCTGGGAAACTGCGTCTCCCTGCTGCCCCACGCTGGCACAGCGCCGCACTGGGGGACGGGCGGGCGCTGGTGGCCGTGGCCACCCGGTGCCACTGTGACACATTGTGATGCGCCGGCCGGGGGGGGCAGTGCGAGGGGTGGGGGCTGGGGGCACAAAGGGGAGTCTCCCTGGCACGGCTGCCCCATGCCCTGTAGCTGGTGGCCCAGGAGGACTCCAGCTTGGGAGGGGGCAAGCAGGAGGGCCTGTGCCCGCTCCAGAAGCAGGGCCCAGACGGTGGCCCAGACCCCGAGTTTCACACTTCCTCTGCACTCACGCCAGGTGTCAGGGCTTATGAATCAGATCCTGAAGTGTCAAGCAATGAAGCTCCACTCATGTCCACGGGCCTAAGCCATTGTCCACCTCCTGAGCATCTGACCTTCAACTCACCTCCACTGCCAAATCACTCTTGTGATCCCGGGGGGATGTGCATTGGTGCAAACGTTCTTTGTGTCACCAGGCACACTCCAAACTGCAGAAGGTCTGCTGCACCTCTCAGCTCCCGGATTTTAGAAACCGGATATGTGAAAAGGCGGCATCTTTTCCTGTCAAAAGTTTCACAAAGGGCTGCCAGATGCCTTTTGAAGCGCACCATGTCTGGCGCACCGTCCTACCTGAGCTGAGCTTTGCTAAAGGCGAGGGTGGTTTGGGGGGTAAGGTGCTGAGGCAAGCAAGCTGAGAGGCGGCATGGAGCTGGGAACGGTAACGCAGAGAATAAGAGAGGCCGGCCTGGTCCATGTGCTGGCATGCTTCAGCTGCCCGCCCTCTAACCTCACCTGGGGTTGCGGAGGCAAAGGGAACGGAGGAATTCTTCAGCAGATGCGGGAGCAGCCAACCACATAGCCCTGGAGAGAGGGTGGAATGACCTGCAGGAATGCCCGCCCCGCGTGCTGACAGGCCTGAGGGAGACAATGTCCCGGCTCTTGAGCAAGGGGCCAGCAACAAGCAAGACACAACTTTGCCAGGCTGGCAGGGCTTCCCCCTCTGCCTCCAAGGTTGCTGACAAAACAAACCTGGGAGGAGTGGCTGACACAGCAGAGGGCTGTGCTGCCATTGAGAGGGACCTCGCGGGGCTGGGGACAGGGCGGAGAGGAAGTGCAGCAATGGGAAACGCCAAGTCCTGCCCCTGGGGAGGAATAAGCCCAGGCCCAGGACAGGCTGGGGGCCGAGCTGCTGGAAAGCAGCTCTGCAGGAAGGCCCAGGGACAACAAGTGGGCCGTGAGCCACCAACGTGCCCTCGTGGCAAAGGCAGCCAGCCAATGGTATGCTGGGCTGCATTAGGAAGAGCACTGGCAGCAGGTTGAGGGAGGTGATGCTTGCCATGAGCCCTGGGGAGGCTGCAGCTGGTGTGCTGGGTCCAGGGCTGGGCTCCCCAGGACAAGAGAGGTGCGGAGCTCCTGCAGTGCTTAGGAGTCCAGCAAAGGGCTCCTCACATGAGGTAGGCGCTGGAGCCTCTCTCAGGTGAGGAAAGGCTGAGAGAGCCGGGCCTGTTCAGCCGGGGCAAGAGAGGACGGCGAGGGAGGGGATCTTATCGATAAGTATAAATATCTGAAGGGAGGCTAGAAAGAAGGTGGAGGCAGACTCTTTTCAGCGGTGCCCAGTGGCAGGACGAGAGGCAACGAGCAAAAATTGAAGCGCAGGAAATTCCATGGACACATAAGGAAAAACTCCAGTACCGTGCGGGTGACTGAGCCCTGGCACAGGGTGCCCAGAGAGGTTGTGGAGTCAGCATCCTTGGAGATATTCCAAAGCCGTCTGGGCACGGTTGTGGGCAGCCTGCTCTAGCTGACCCTGCTTGAGCTGGGGGCTTGGTGCAGATGATCTCTGACGGTCCCTTCCAACCTGCACCGTTCTGCCAGCCTGTGGCTCCGTTGTTCTTCGGTTTGCTCTTTGCAATGCTAGAAAATCAGAGAGAGCGCGGTGTTCCAAGCCCGGCCGCTCTGCTGGGCAAGCTGAGCTGGGCAATGGCCGAGCAAGCAGCACAAGCGTGCTTCCTGCCCAGGGCAGCTGCAGCCCGTTGGGAAGACCAGCGTGCGGGGTGGGATTTAAAACCCCAGCAGGATGCAGACGTGAGGAGCTTCGTTCAGGCTGCGCCAAGAGCCAGACTTCCAGCACTGTCTGCCCCGACAGTGCTTGCACCTTCTGCTTTCCTCGGGCTCGTGCGTTTAGCGCGTCTTCCGGAAAGTCCATGAGAAGATGGGGTGAAGTGTGGAAGCATGTGGTGCAATCCCCTCCTGGAGTAAGCCAAGGAGCAGAGGAGCCTGGCTGACATGCCTTGGCTCTTGTGCCGCAGCGGTAGAAGGGCATTAGGTCTTTGTGGCTAGGCAGCCAAAGGCAGCTTTGAGCAAGGCCCTCCGATACCTTCCTTGCTGGCGAGAGCGGTCCAAGCGCCTTAGCCCTGGAGGCCAGGAGGGCTGGGCTGGACCCCGGCCTGTGGTCGGGTGCTCTGGTAGCTTGGGAAAGCAGTTGTCCGAGCTGCAGGCAGACCATGGAGGGCTAAAGCAAAGGCCTCTGCTTTGTGCGTCCTTCTCCTCTTTGGAGGCCTCCTAAGTGCGTGTGTGGAAGAGAAGTCACCCGTGTGAAGGGAGCAGCCCTGAAAAGAGAATGCGGCCTGACAGGGCGAGTCTGCAAGGAAAGAGAGGGAGGAAGACAAACGCTCTCTGTAGATGAGGGGGTAACTCTCTTGCGGGGGTGGGGGGGGGGGTCTGTCTGTGTTTGGGTCTTGCGAAATCGTGGTGCTTGTTGGACTTGCGTGAGGGCAAGGGCAAGCTGAGCGGGGCTGGAGCACACTTTTATGCAACTCCTTCCCCCGAGCCCTTGCTCCTGACCAAGCTGTAGAGCTGCCCTGGGCTCTGTCCACCTCTCTTACTTCCCCTTTCTGCCTTGCAAGTGCCTTGCAAGAGGCTGCCCGAGGACAAAGAGCTCTTTCCTTATGCTGGAAGAAGCGGGCAGATTCAGGCCCGAGTGCCTAGAGTATTTGGAGCCCAGCTAAGCTTGCTGAGCGTGACTGTCATGGCAGCCCTAGGACACCAGCTTGGGCCCAAAGAGAGACCCCCCTTGCTCCCTAGCGCAGTCTCTGTGCTCATCCTCCCTGGCTTTGCCGGTGTGCTTCCCAGCCAGGAAACGGGCAGTTCCTCTGCCTGGGATGCCTGGTCCTGTCACAGTCACCTACAGCGAGGCAGCCACCAAAGCAAGCCTTGTGCTTTTGCTCCAGGACAGCGTGAAGCTCTTGCGATGGCTTCGGCAGCCTCCGAGTCTTTGCACTGCCCCAGCTGCCTGCCTTGACTCTTCACGCCCGTGTCTGCCACAAGGACAAAACGCTTCGGGGTGATAGAGAGGAAAGCTGCAAGGCCCGCAACGGAAGAGCTGCAGATTCCTGAGAATGGCAAATGCCTTCTGCAACTCGCCACGGGACCTGCTCCGTTGGCTTCCTTTGTGGGGAGAGCGCCCCTGCTGCCAGGGCCAGCAGAGCGGGCATCTTCTCTAGTTGCAGCCTGCCAGCGTGCTCCTTCTCACAGCCACGGCTGCGGTCAGGCCAGGTCCTCTCGTGCCCCTTGCCTCACTGGCCGGGGAACAGCTGCCCCCAGGAAACAGCCCGCCCGCCACGCCTGGGGGCTCCCTTTCCCCCTAAGCCCCTTTGGCAGCACCATCAGCTCTTGGCATCTTCTCTCCCACCTGACTGGCACCTGCTGCTCTCTGCGGGTGGCCCTCGACTGCCAGACAGAGAGGCGTTTCTGCCCCAAATCTCGCTCGCAGGCTCTGCCAGCAGCAAGAGCAGCGATGCTGCTGCTCAGGCCCTTGCCCTCCTGCTGCGGAGCTGAGCCGGGCCATCCAAACACACCGGCCGTACCTGCAGCATGGTCGAGCAGGAGCTGCAAGCCGAGGCGTGCCGCGCTGCTTGAAAGAGAGGCACGGCGCAGTCAACGCGTGCTGCAGAAAAGCGCTTTATTGTCGTGGAGTTACACGGGAGGAAAGCCCAAGTGCCCCCGCGCCCGCCCCAAGGCTCCCCTGAGCCCTAAGCGGCCAGTTCAGTGCTAACCAAAGGCAACTTCCGACTTCTCGGCCCAAACGCACCGCCCGTCCCGGCAGGCTTGCCGTTGTGACAAGGTGCTAAGGGGGCTGCTTTCTGTCTCCCTTTTCCTTGTCTTCCCTCCTTTCCTTTCCTTCTTCTTCTTTCCTTTTGTTCTTTCCTTGGTATTCCTCCTTTGCCCCTTTCCTATCTTCCTTTCCCTTTGCTCTTCCCCTTTTTCTTCCTTTGTCTCCTTCCCCTTTTGTCCTTCCTCTTCTTTCATGTCTTTCTTTCCTGTTTTCCTGCCTTCCACTTTTCTTTCTTGTTTCCCTTCCGTGTTCTTTCCTGTTTCCTTTCCTTCTTTCTCTTTTTCCTTTCCTTTTTTCTTTCCTGTTTCCTTCCTTTCTCTCAGTTTTGTCCATCCTTTTTCCTTTCCTCCTTCTCTTTCCATTGCTTCCGTTTTGCTTTTTCCCTTCTTTTCTTCCCATCTTCCATTCTTTCTTCCTTTTACTTTCTTTTTCTTTGTTCCTTCCTTCCTTCCTTCCTTTCCCTCTTTCTTTCTCTCTTTCTCTCTATTTCACTCTTTCTCTCTTTTTCTTTCTTTCTTTCTTCCCTTCTTCCTTCCTTTCCTTTCTTTTTTCTTCCCTTGCTTCCCTTTCTTTGTGTTTGTTTCCTTTTCCTTTCCTTTCTTTGCTCCTTTCTCCTTTTCTTCTTTCCTCTTTTGTTCCCGTTCTTCTTCCTTTCCCTTCCCTTCCCTTCCCTTCCCTTCCCTTCCCTTCCCTTCCCTTCCCTTCCCTTCCCTTCCCTTCCCTTCCTTTTTTTTCGGCCCTTTCTCCTTTTTCTTGCCTTCCTTCCTGGGCTCTTTTCCTTTCTTGTTTCCCTCCCCTTGTCTTCCCTTGTCCTTCTTTCCTTGTTTTTTCCTTCTCCACTTCCCTGCTGGCTGCCTTTCTTTCTTCCCTTCCTTCTTTCTTTCTGCTCATAGCCTTCCTCCCCTGCTTTTCTTTCTCTTCCTTTCCTTATTGGCCTTTCCTTTCTCTGTCAATTTTTCTTTCCTTTTTCCTTTCATTGCTTCTCTTTCCATTGCTTCCTTTTTTCCTTCTTTCTCTCCTTTCTGCCCACCTTCCTTCCCTTGTCCCCCCAGTTTTCTTTCCCTTTTCTTCTTCCTTATCCTTTCCTTTGCCTTGTCTTTCCTTCCTTCCTTCTTGCTTCCTTCCTTCCTCTTTCGCTTGCTTGCTTCTCTTTCTTCCCTTTTCTTTCCTCTTCCCTTTCTTTTTTCTTCCCTTTTCTCTCACCTCCTTTTTCTTCCCTTTCCCCTTCCCTTTCCTTATTTCTTGCCTTTCTGTTTTGGCGCGTCTTTCTCTCCGTGCTTCTCTCTCCCTTCCGAATGCCCTTCTTTGGCTCTCTTGCTCGGCTTTCCTTGCTTGGCTTTCCTTGTTCTTGCTTTCCTGTTTGGCTTTCCCTTTTCGCTTCCCTTTCTTCCCTTCCCCTTTCTTCTCTCCTTTCGGGGGTGCTTCCTTTCGGCCTTTTTTTGGCTGGTGGTTGGGTTGCTTGCTTTCTTTTCACTTTGGCTCCCCTGTCTTTCTTCCCTTGCAGGGAAGGTCCCTTCCTCGCGGGCTTTCCTTTCCTTGGGTGGGTTGCACTCTGGTTTTCTTTCCCCGTTTTCCTCTGCCTTGCTCCTTTCCTTTCCCTTCCCCTTTCTCCTCTCCTTTTCCTCTCTCATTTTCTTTGCTTTCTTTTTTTTTCCTGCCTTTCTTTCTTTCTTGCCTTTCAGAACCGACGAGCGGCAGGCTCAGCTCTTTCAAGCAGGCGTCCAGCAGCTTTCCTTGCGGGTTTTACCACCGTGACAAGGGGGTAAGGATGCCGCCAAGGGCTTCTTCTTTCCTTCCTTGTGTTTCTTTCCCGGGTTCCTTCTTCCCGGCATTTCTTTCTTGTTTCAGTCCTTTCTTTCTTTCCTTCCTTCCTTCTTTCCTTCTTTCGCTCCTGCTTTTTCACTTTCTTCTTTTCCACCTTTCCTTCTTTCCTTTTTTCTCTCTTTTCTGTTCCTCTTTTTTCTTTCCTTCTTTCTTTGCTTCTTTCTCTTCTTCCTTCTTAAAGCCCTTTTGCCTTTCGTGCTTTCCTCCCCTGTTTTTGCTTTCCTCTTTCTCCTTTCCTTTCTTCTTTCCTTTCTTCTTTCCTTCTTTCTCTCTTTCTCCTTTCCTTTTCCCTTTCTTTTCTCCTTCTCTTTAATTTTCCACACTCCTTTTCCTTTCCTGTTTTGGTCCATCCCTTTTTCTCCCCTTTTCTTTTCCTTTCCTTGTCTTGCGTGCCCTTGTGGCTTCTTTTCCTTCTCCTTCCCTGACAGTCTTTCCCAGAACTGTCTTTTCCCTTTCCTTTTTCTTTCCTGCTCTTCCCTTGCTCTTTCCTTGTTTGTCTTGGTTTTCCTTGCTTGCCTTTCCTTTTCTTCCCCGATCTTCTTTCCTAGCTTTTCCTTTTTTCTCTTCCTTGCTTCCTTCCCTTTTTTCTTTGCTTCTTTCCTTCTTTCTTGCCTTTCATTTTTCCTTTTTCACTTTCCTTTGCTTTCCTTTTTTCTCTTCTCACTTTTCTTTCACAATCTCTTTCTACTTTTCTTTCCCTTTCTTCTTTCTCTTCTTTTTCTTTTTCACTTCTTCCCTTTCCCCTTTCCTTTCTTCTTCCATTTTTTACTTCCCTTTCTCCTTTCCACTCTTCTCGCCTCGCCTCTTCTCACCTCTTCTCTTCTCGCCTCTTCTCTTCTCTCTTTCCTTCTTTTCTGACTTTGTTCACTTTCTTTTTTCCTTTCCTTTTTTCTTGCCTTTCTCTTCAGTTTTCACTTCTGCCTTTTTTTTTCTTTGCCTTTTCTTTCCCTTTTCCCTTATGTTTTGTTTTCCTTTGAGCCTTCCTTCTTTCCTTTCTTCTCTCCTTTCTCTTCCCTTCCCTTTTCCCTTTTGCTGTCCCCTTTTCGTTCCTGTTTGCTTTCCTTTCCCTTCAGGCCTCTTCTTCTCTTCCCCCCCCTTTTGTTTTTTTCTCCCTCTCCCCCAAATCAGTGGCAGGTGTAGCTCTTTCCAACAGCGATCCAGAGGGTTTCCCCCTCCTTGCAGCTGGCATGGCTTCTCAGCTCTCACGCGCCAGCCTGGAGCTTCTCATTCTCTCGCCTCAGCCTGCCCAGCTGTTCAAGCGAAGAGCACTTCCAAGCAGGCACACCGTCCTCGATCCGTGGCGGCCTTGGGGGGCTCTGGTGGTTCCCAAACCCCCGGTTCAGCACGCAACAGGAGTGCTCAGAGGGTTCTCGTGGCCCGCCAGCAGCGAGAGGGAATGGCAGCAGGTCCCAGGCAGGTTAGCGAGCGGCCATGGGAAGCGGGAAGGCAGCTCTCCAGGGAGTGCCTGGAGGACGTTTGGGGTGGAGCGCCACTGGAGACTTGGGCAGGCGACACGGCAGACTCTTTCTCCAGGGCCTTGTGCTCCAAGCACAGCTGTTGCTGCCCAACACCAACGCTGTCTGCACTTCTGCTCCGCTTCTGGTGCCTGCTGCTGCCTTCCGAGCGCTCCTGGAAGGACAGGGCTGGCTCTGAGGAGCTCCTGCCCATCCTGTGGCGATCATTTTTCCGTGGAGGCAGCAGTGGAGGGGCAGAGAGGCACGTTGCATGTGTCCTGCTCCCAGTGGGGCTTCTGCCGCTGGGCTGCTGCCTCTCTGAGGTTGGGGGGTGGCACCCAGCTTCAGGCTCTGGGCTGTGGTGGGCAGGAGCATCTTCCTGAGCAGCACCGCGGTGTGCTGTGGGCAGAAGGAGCCTGTTAGCCAGTTTGGAGAGGCCCTCTGAAGGGAAGCACAGAGGGAAACTTTCCCGGTGCAGCCACACAGCCGCAGCAGATGGCAAGGGGCAACCTTAGCACCTATGGATGCGAAGGGCGGTTCAGGAGACACAAGTAGCCCTGGGGGCAATACCCCGCCCGGGGAGGGGGCAGGTCTAGTCCACAGTGAGCAACACTGTGAAGAGCAGAGTGCTACAGGTGTTTAACATCTATCGGGGAGGCCTTTTGTGGAGTCATCTTCCCATAGGCAGCTCCAGAACTGGAAGCAGCAGCCCTGGCCAGTGCCAGTCCTCAGTGCAGCCTCCTACCTGCAGAGCTGCCAGGCTGCTCGGGGCACTCCTCGGCAGTGGGGCTGCCGGGAAAGGCCAGGTCCTCTCCAAAGATTGCTGTGCAGTTGTCAATGAGAAACTCCACCAGCAGCGTCACCTGCGCGCAGGAAAGCATGGCGGTCAGGGCAAGGGGCTGAAAAGGGGCTCAACAGGCTTTCCTGCTCCTGACTGACGTTCCTCTGCCAAAAGCTCTGCAGCTCTGGGGCTGCAGCTCCAGGAAGCGATTTGCCTGTCGCATTGCGGAGAGCCCGGCTGAGGGGCACCCGCCCGTGCTCCCAGGTGCTGCTGCTGCATTCCACTTCTGCAGTGGTCGTGGGATGGGTGGCCACGGCTCGGCTGTGCCCCAAAGCGGCCAGCTACCGGCTGAGGGCAACGTACCTTGTTGTTCATCTCCAGCTGCACTTGCAGCGGCAGCGTGCTGTCCGTGCCTGGGCTGAGCATGTTGGGCCCAACGCAGATGGCAAGGTTGCTGGAGTGCATCCTGTTGGTCTCGGCACTCTGGCTGATGTGGCGGAGCACAGCAAGCAAAGGCCTGAGCAAGAGGACGTTTGCCCGCGGCAGTTGGTCAGCCACCCTACGTGAACACAAACAGAACGTGCCGTGACTTGAGGGGGCAGTGGCTGCTGCTTCTGGCTGCGAGCAGCTCTCAAGTTCACTCCCACAAACGGCGCGTCCTCCAAAGAGAGCAACGCCTCTGCTTTCCTTCGCTACTTGACAAAGGCCCTCTTTGGAAACCCCCAGCGGCAGCTGAGCAGGTGCTGCAGTCCAAGGTCTGCAATGACAAGAGCTTGCCCGAAAGGCGGGCGTTTCAAGCACCCTCCCTGCTTGGCAGGAGATCAGCCGCGGGAATAGAGGCGAGGGTGTCCGGAGACGTTGCGGGAGGCTTTGCGAAGGCCCGTGAAAGCCTGGGGCTGTGCTGTGTAGTATCAGCACTAGCAAGCTGCCAGAAAGGAGAGGTCTTGGCAGGAGCCTCCCCACAGCCAGAGAAGGCCCGGCCTCTCGCAGCCACTGCAGAAGGCAGGCACTGCCTCCAACACTTACTCTTTGAGTTCTTCAATTTTCCCCTCCCTGCTTGGCCTGTCCAGAGCCAGCATCCACTTCTCATACAGGGCCGCTGACAGGAGTGTGCAGGGGATGCTGCGGAGGAAGTCCTGCAAGGCCAAGATACCGAGAGCAGGCTTTGGACATCAGCCCTGAGCAGGTCCGCAATGTACTCTCCCAGCTGCAAGGCAGAAGAACTCACCTTCAGGACGACCGCCAGGAGGTGCACCGGCTGGCTTTCCAACTCCACCGCCGCTCCTTTGTCGAGGGCCTCCTTCAGGTCCCTGCGGGCTCGCTCACTGGCGGCTTTGCGGAATACGCCCTCTGTGGCCGGTCCTTCCCTGTACAGTATCGCCAGGAGATCCTGCAGGAGAAAGCAGACAGAGCTGGCAGAAGCGGTGCTTGGCTACAGAAAGGCCCTGTGGCGATGGGACTGGACCCTCAGGCCTTGCCGGGGAGAAGCGAGCGTGCAGGGCAAAGCCCCAAATGCCCCAAATGCTGCTGAGAGCCACGGCCCAAGCGCCGGGCGTGCTGCCTCGCGCAACGAGCTGGGAGCGGGATCCTTGCGTGGCCAGGCTGCCTCACCTGGACGGGCTGGGGCAGGCTCTCCTCCTCGCCACAAAGCCTTGCCAGAGGCTGCCCAAAGAGAGGGCTCTTGAGGCCGGCCTCTGGCTGCCCTGGGCCGTCCCCATTGGCCGAGGTGCGCCTGCGAGCAAACGGCCAGCGGATCAACCTCTTCCTTTTCCGAGGCCCATCAGCTGCAAAAGCAAGAGGAAAGCACAAGTCAGGTTCCAAAAGCAGGAGGAGAGCTGTCTGCGTGCAGTGCCGCGCGCTGCCGACGGAAGAGCAGAGCTGTGGGTGGAAACAGCCACTGCGACGGCGCGGGGGAAACTGTGGGACAACCGCGGGGTTCCTGCGGGAAGGACCGCCGCAGCTGTCCAAGAGGGACCATGCCTGTGCGCACGCCAGCTGTCCTGCTTTGGTCACCTTGGAGGGAGCTGAGCGTTTCCTCTCCAAAAGCGGGAACCCACAGAAATAAGGGCGGCGTGTTTGACCTGGGCAGAGGGTTGTGGCACGGCCGAGGTGCTGGCCGGGGGGGCAGGAGGGGCTGCTGCTTTGGAGCCGCTGCCCAGCGCCCCGGGAGAAGGCAGCTCCTCAGTGGCTCTTGTAAACTCACCAGGCGAGCGGCAAAGTCCCTCTGCGGGAGCTGCTGGGACCAAGAGAGGGTCCTGCGTGGGGCCAGCCTGCAAGAAAGGGCTTCAGGTTACAGAGCCGCCCCGTCGCAGTAAGGGCCGCCAGCGAGTGGCTGCAGCGCGGCAGAAAGGTGTGAGCGGCTGCAGGGACGATCCCGAGGGCGTCAGGCGCCTGCGCAGGGGACGCTGGGGTGGGGAATGGCGCTGCCTCACCGCCCAAGAGGGGTGCTGGTGGCCAAGGCTGCTGCCGCAGCCGGCCACCGCGACCGGGCCCTGCAGGCCACAGCCCCGGGCGGTTGGTGGGGGCTGCCGGGTGCCCAGGAGGCACAAGGCGCCCAGACGTGGCCCGGGGCGCAGGCTGCCCTCCCAGGCCGCCCCGTGAGGCAGCGGCCGCTGTCTCGAGGGCTTCGGCCCCTGCCACCTTCCCTCCCAACACTCGGATCCCTCCCGCCAGCAGCCGCCAAGGGCCGGGCCAGAGGCAGCCCCCGCTCACCTCCGCCGAAATCAAGGCCTCCACGGTCCGGGCGCTCAGCGACCCCCGCTAGGCAAGAGAGCAAAGAGCCAACGTGAGCAGCTGCTGGCAGGGGCTCTTGCCGAAAGCCCCGTGGCGCTCGGGCCGGAGCGGAAAGCCCCGCCACACTTACGGGCCCGTGGAAGCCAACGGCCTTCACAAGGAGCCGAAGGGAGGTCAGGCGGGTGAGCCGGGGCTCCGGGGCTCCGGGGCTTTGCCTGGGCACGGGCAGGGACAAAGGCAGAGCGCGGTCACAGCCAGCCCTCCCTGCTCGCGCCCTGACCCCAGCCCCGCACCTCCAGCCCACCCGGCCACAGCAGACCTTCCCGCAGCGCCGGCGGGCAGCGGCGCTCCGCAGCGCCCCGGCCCGGCTGCCTCCGGGCCTCCGCCGTAGGGAAGCGGGGAGCGAGGAGCGGCGCCGACAGCTCCGCGGCGTTGCTGTTGGAGGGCCCTGTGGAGGCCGAACCGCTGGCGCCGCTCGGCCCAGCAGGTGCCCCGCGCAGGGGGTGCCCCTTTGCCCCACCTCCACTGCTGCGGTGCGGCGGGCAGCTCCCCCGGGAGCTCTCCGCCGCCTGCAGCCTGGACGCCCGGGGCCGGCAGGCTGCAGCCCCGGCAGGGCTCACCTGAGCATCGCCTGCAGCCACAGCTCCTTCACCTCCTGCGACCTGCCGCCAGAAGCAGAAAGGGCCTCAGCGCCCGCTCCTCCTCCTCCCCTGCCGAGCCACAGGCCCCCAGGCACATCTCGCCCGCCTGGCACCGCTCCACGGCGCCGTGCGCCAAAGCCCGCCGTCGGTGTGGCCCCGCAGCAGCGTCCCTGGGCTGGGCAGAGCTGCAGGGACGTGGCGGGGGCGGGTGGCTCGTGCAGCCCTGGAGCTGCTGACGGGGGTGTGGGAAACCCGAGCGGGGCCTCTGCTTTGTGTCCGCACGGCCTGAGCTGAGCCCCAGGCAGCCCGGAGAGGACCTGCCCTTTGCCTGCACGCCCTCCCGGCCCTGGACGTGTGCCCTAGACTCACCGGAAAGTGACCACGCACAGGTCGCTGGGCCACACGAGGATGAGGGTGTTGGCGCATTTCAGGCCAAAAACCTCCTCCTCCTCCTCCTCCTGCTCTGCCCGGCCACACGCCGCCTCGTCCTCCCCGCACAGCACCCAGAGCTCGCTGAGAGGCACGCGGTGCTTGAGCAGGAAGGTGGAGCCCCACCTGCCGGGAGGAAGAGCCGGGGCGGCCTTGGAGGTGGTGTGCTCCAGGGCAGAGCCGCAGCCCGGGGGCAGAGCCTTGGGGCGGCCACCCCGAGCCTCGGGCAGGAGACGCTTGGTGAGGGGCTGTGGCTGAGGCTGGCCAGACCAGGAGCCTGCCCCTTTCCTCTTAGACCGCCCTCCACTCTAGGGACAGTGTGTCCCTCCGCGTGGCGCAGGTGCAGCACAGGGACACCCATGCAGGCGACTGCCCGTCATTTGGGCCACAAGTCGTCGTCGGGAGCGAAGGGCAGGCACACACTGCATAGGCAGCGAGGCCAGGAGGAAGGCCTCCTGCTGGCAGCCCTGCATGGGGCTTCTGGATCCTAGAGGCTTCAACAAGCACTGTTGGGCAGGATGGAGAGTAGTTGCCGAGAGCTGCTGCTCAGGAAGGAGCAAAGGCAAAGAGCTGCCAGAGCGGCAATGAGGCAGCCCGTGCGCGCTGCGGCCAGGTGCTGGGCAGGCAGCCCCAAGGAGGCGCTGGGGGCTCCCGCGGGAGCAGCTGCGGGGAGGAGCGGCGCCCGGGGGCTGGTGGCAGAGGCAGTGGCGGGGGAAGGACGGCTGTGGTTGTCATGCTTACTTGAAGGTGGCGATGGCGATGGCATCGGCCAAGAGCAGGAGGTGCCTGTCCCGCGTGCGCTGGTGCCGGGTCACCTGGGCACGGTCACTGAGCAGGAGCTGGGGGCTCCTGCGCGACACGAAGGCGCCGAGCGGCGCCGGGCGCCGGGAGGCTCCGCCGCCCACGAGCCCGACGCGGGCACCAGGCGCCACGTGGCCGCGGTCTCCGGGCGATCCCGGCGTGCCGGGAGCGGGGCCAGGAGCGCCCCGGGCGCCGCAGCAGTGGGCCTGTCCCATGGCGACCCGGCCGGGCAGACGGCTGCGGTGCGGCCGTGCCCCGCGCCGAGCAGCGCCAGGCGCCGGCCAAGCCTGAGCAAGGCTGGGAGCAGTGTCCCCGTGCCAAGCAGTGCCACTGGGCTGGGAAACTGCGTCTCCCTGCTGCCCCACGCTGGCACAGCGCCGCACTGGGGGACGGGCGGGCGCTGGTGGCCGTGGCCACCCGGTGCCACTGTGACACATTGTGATGCGCCGGCCGGGGGGGGCAGTGCGAGGGGTGGGGGCTGGGGGCACAAAGGGGAGTCTCCCTGGCACGGCTGCCCCATGCCCTGTAGCTGGTGGCCCAGGAGGACTCCAGATTGGGAGGGGGCAAGCAGGAGGGCCTGTGCCCGCTCCAGAAGCAGGGCCCAGACGGTGGCCCAGACCCCGAGTTTCACACTTCCTCTGCACTCACGCCAGGTGTCAGGGCTTATGAATCAGATCCTGAAGTGTCAAGCAATGAAGCTCCACTCATGTCCACGGGCCTAAGCCATTGTCCACCTCCTGAGCATCTGACCTTCAACTCACCTCCACTGCCAAATCACTCTTGTGATCCCGGGGGGATGTGCATTGGTGCAAACGTTCTTTGTGTCACCAGGCACACTCCAAACTGCAGAAGGTCTGCTGCACCTCTCAGCTCCCGGATTTTAGAAACCGGATATGTGAAAAGGCGGCATCTTTTCCTGTCAAAAGTTTCACAAAGGGCTGCCAGATGCCTTTTGAAGCGCACCATGTCTGGCGCACCGTCCTACCCGAGCTGAGCTTTGCTAAAGGCGAGGGCTGACAGGCCTGAGGGAGACAATGTCCCGGCTCTTGAGCAAGGGGCCAGCAACAAGCAAGACACAACTTTGCCAGGCTGGCAGGGCTTCCCCCTCTGCCTCCAAGGTTGCTGACAAAACAAACCTGGGAGGAGTGGCTGACACAGCAGAGGGCTGTGCTGCCATTGAGAGGGACCTCGCGGGGCTGGGGACAGGGCGGAGAGGAAGTGCAGCAATGGGAAACGCCAAGTCCTGCCCCTGGGGAGGAATAAGCCCAGGCCCAGGACAGGCTGGGGGCCGAGCTGCTGGAAAGCAGCTCTGCAGGAAGGCCCAGGGACAACAAGTGGGCCGTGAGCCACCAACGTGCCCTCGTGGCAAAGGCAGCCAGCCAATGGTATGCTGGGCTGCATTAGGAAGAGCACTGGCAGCAGGTTGAGGGAGGTGATGCTTGCCATGAGCCCTGGGGAGGCTGCAGCTGGCGTGCTGGGTCCAGGGCTGGGCTCCCCAGGACAAGAGAGGTGCGGAGCTCCTGCAGTGCTTAGGAGTCCAGCAAAGGGCTCCTCACATGAGGTAGGCGCTGGAGCCTCTCTCAGGTGAGGAAAGGCTGAGAGAGCCGGGCCTGTTCAGCCGGGGCAAGAGAGGACGGCGAGGGAGGGGATCTTATCGATAAGTATAAATATCTGAAGGGAGGCTAGAAAGAAGGTGGAGGCAGACTCTTTTCAGCGGTGCCCAGTGGCAGGACGAGAGGCAACGAGCAAAAATTGAAGCGCAGGAAATTCCATGGACACATAAGGAAAAACTCCAGTACCGTGCGGGTGACTGAGCCCTGGCACAGGGTGCCCAGAGAGGTTGTGGAGTCAGCATCCTTGGAGATATTCCAAAGCCGTCTGGGCACGGTCGTGGGCAGCCTGCTCTAGCTGACCCTGCTTGAGCTGGGGGCTTGGTGCAGATGATCTCTGACGGTCCCTTCCAACCTGCACCGTTCTGCCAGCCTGTGGCTCCGTTGTTCTTCGGTTTGCTCTTTGCAATGCTAGAAAATCAGAGAGAGCGCGGTGTTCCAAGCCCGGCCGCTCTGCTGGGCAAGCTGAGCTGGGCAATGGCCGAGCAAGCAGCACAAGCGTGCTTCCTGCCCAGGGCAGCTGCAGCCCGTTGGGAAGACCAGCGTGCGGGGTGGGATTTAAAACCCCAGCAGGATGCAGACGTGAGGAGCTTCGTTCAGGCTGCGCCAAGAGCCAGACTTCCAGCACTGTCTGCCCCGACAGTGCTTGCACCTTCTGCTTTCCTCGGGCTCGTGCGTTTAGCGCGTCTTCCGGAAAGTCCATGAGAAGATGGGGTGAAGTGTGGAAGCATGTGGTGCAATCCCCTCCTGGAGTAAGCCAAGGAGCAGAGGAGCCTGGCTGACATGCCTTGGCTCTTGTGCCGCAGCGGTAGAAGGGCATTAGGTCTTTGTGGCTAGGCAGCCAAAGGCAGCTTTGAGCAAGGCCCTCCGATACCTTCCTTGCTGGCGAGAGCGGTCCAAGCGCCTTAGCCCTGGAGGCCAGGAGGGCTGGGCTGGACCCCGGCCTGTGGTCGGGTGCTCTGGTAGCTTGGGAAAGCAGTTGTCCGAGCTGCAGGCAGACCATGGAGGGCTAAAGCAAAGGCCTCTGCTTTGTGCGTCCTTCTCCTCTTTGGAGGCCTCCTAAGTGCGTGTGTGGAAGAGAAGTCACCCGTGTGAAGGGAGCAGCCCTGAAAAGAGAATGCGGCCTGACAGGGCGAGTCTGCAAGGAAAGAGAGGGAGGAAGACAAACGCTCTCTGTAGATGAGGGGGTAACTCTCTTGCGGGGGCGGGGGGGGTCTGTCTGTGTTTGGGTCTTGCGAAATCGTGGTGCTTGTTGGACTTGCGTGAGGGCAAGGGCAAGCTGAGCGGGGCTGGAGCACACTTTTATGCAACTCCTTCCCCCGAGCCCTTGCTCCTGACCAAGCTGTAGAGCTGCCCTGGGCTCTGTCCACCTCTCTTACTTCCCCTTTCTGCCTTGCAAGTGCCTTGCAAGAGGCTGCCCGAGGACAAAGAGCTCTTTCCTTATGCTGGAAGAAGCGGGCAGATTCAGGCCCAAGTGCCTAGAGTATTTGGAGCCCAGCTAAGCTTGCTGAGCGTGACTGTCATGGCAGCCCTAGGACACCAGCTTGGGCCCAAAGAGAGACCCCCCTTGCTCCCTAGCGCAGTCTCTGTGCTCATCCTCCCTGGCTTTGCCGGTGTGCTTCCCAGCCAGGAAACGGGCAGTTCCTCTGCCTGGGATGCCTGGTCCTGTCACAGTCACCTACAGCGAGGCAGCCACCAAAGCAAGCCTTGTGCTTTTGCTCCAGGACAGCGTGAAGCTCTTGCGATGGCTTCGGCAGCCTCCGAGTCTTTGCACTGCCCCAGCTGCCTGCCTTGACTCTTCACGCCCGTGTCTGCCACAAGGACAAAACGCTTCGGGGTGATAGAGAGGAAAGCTGCAAGGCCCGCAACGGAAGAGCTGCAGATTCCTGAGAATGGCAAATGCCTTCTGCAACTCGCCACGGGACCTGCTCCGTTGGCTTCCTTTGTGGGGAGAGCGCCCCTGCTGCCAGGGCCAGCAGAGCGGGCATCTTCTCTAGTTGCAGCCTGCCAGCGTGCTCCTTCTCACAGCCACGGCTGCGGTCAGGCCAGGTCCTCTCGTGCCCCTTGCCTCACTGGCCGGGGAACAGCTGCCCCCAGGAAACAGCCCGCCTGCCACGCCTGGGGGCTCCCTTTCCCCCTAAGCCCCTTTGGCAGCACCATCAGCTCTTGGCATCTTCTCTCCCACCTGACTGGCACCTGCTGCTCTCTGCGGGTGGCCCTCGACTGCCAGACAGAGAGGCGTTTCTGCCCCAAATCTCGCTCGCAGGCTCTGCCAGCAGCAAGAGCAGCGATGCTGCTGCTCAGGCCCTTGCCCTCCTGCTGCGGAGCTGAGCCGGGCCATCCAAACACACCGGCCGTACCTGCAGCATGGTCGAGCAGGAGCTGCAAGCCGAGGCGTGCCGCGCTGCTTGAAAGAGAGGCACGGCGCAGTCAACGCGTGCTGCAGAAAAGCGCTTTATTGTCGTGGAGTTACACGGGAGGAAAGCCCAAGTGCCCCCGCGCCCGCCCCAAGGCTCCCCTGAGCCCTAAGCGGCCAGTTCAGTGCTAACCAAAGGCAACTTCCGACTTCTCGGCCCAAACGCACCGCCCGTCCCGGCAGGCTTGCCGTTGTGACAAGGTGCTAAGGGGGCTGCTTTCTGTCTCCCTTTTCCTTGTCTTCCCTCCTTTCCTTTCCTTCTTCTTCTTTCCTTTTGTTCTTTCCTTGGTATTCCTCCTTTGCCCCTTTCCTATCTTCCTTTCCCTTTGCTCTTCCCCTTTTTCTTCCCTTGTCTCCTTCCCCTTTTGTCCTTCCTCTTCTTTCATGTCTTTCTTTCCTGTTTTCCTGCCTTCCACTTTTCTTTCTTGTTTCCCTTCCGTGTTCTTTCCTGTTTCCTTTCCTTCTTTCTCTTTTTCCTTTCCTTTTTTCTTTCCTGTTTCCTTCCTTTCTCTCAGTTTTGTCCATCCTTTTTCCTTTCCTCCTTCTCTTTCCATTGCTTCCGTTTTGCTTTTTCCCTTCTTTTCTTCCCATCTTCCATTCTTTCTTCCTTTTACTTTCTTTTTCTTTGTTCCTTCCTTCCTTCCTTCCTTTCCCTCTTTCTTTCTCTCTTTCTCTCTATTTCACTCTTTCTCTCTTTTTCTTTCTTTCTTTCTTCCCTTCTTCCTTTCTTTCCTTTCTTTTTTCTTCCCTTGCTTCCCTTTCTTTGTGTTTGTTTCCTTTTCCTTTCCTTTCTTCGCTCCTTTCTCCTTTTCTTCTTTCCTCTTTTGTTCCCGTTCTTCTTGCCTTGCCTTGCCTTGCTTTGCCTTGCCTTGCCTTGCCTTCCCTTCCCTTTTTTCGGCCCTTTCTCCTTTTTCTTGCCTTCCTTCCTGGGCTCTTTTCCTTTCTTGTTTCCCTCCCCTTGTCTTCCCTTGTCCTTCTTTCCTTGTTTTTTCCTTCTCCACTTCCCTGCTGGCTGCCTTTCTTTCTTCCCTTCCTTCTTTCTTTCTGCTCATAGCCTTCCTCCCCTGCTTTTCTTTCTCTTCCTTTCCTTATTGGCCTTTCCTTTCTCTGTCAATTTTTCTTTCCTTTTTCCTTTCATTGCTTCTCTTTCCATTGCTTCCTTTTTTCCTTCTTTCTCTCCTTTCTGCCCACCTTCCTTCCCTTGTCCCCCCAGTTTTCTTTCCCTTTTCTTCTTCCTTATCCTTTCCTTTGCCTTGTCTTTCCTTCCTTCCTTCTTGCTTCCTTCCTTCCTCTTTCGCTTGCTTGCTTCTCTTTCTTCCCTTTTCTTTCCTCTTCCCTTTCTTTTTTCTTCCCTTTTCTCTCACCTCCTTTTTCTTCCCTTTCCCCTTCCCTTTCCTTATTTCTTGCCTTTCTGTTTTGGCGCGTCTTTCTCTCCGTGCTTCTCTCTCCCTTCCGAATGCCCTTCTTTGGCTCTCTTGCTCGGCTTTCCTTGCTTGGCTTTCCTTGTTCTTGCTTTCCTGTTTGGCTTTCCCTTTTCGCTTCCCTTTCTTCCCTTCCCCTTTCTTCTCTCCTTTCGGGGGTGCTTCCTTTCGGCCTTTTTTTGGCTGGTGGTTGGGTTGCTTGCTTTCTTTTCACTTTGGCTCCCCTGTCTTTCTTCCCTTGCAGGGAAGGTCCCTTCCTCGCGGGCTTTCCTTTCCTTGGGTGGGTTGCACTCTGGTTTTCTTTCCCCGTTTTCCTCTGCCTTGCTCCTTTCCTTTCCCTTCCCCTTTCTCCTCTCCTTTTCCTCTCTCATTTTCTTTGCTTTCTTTTTTTTTCCTGCCTTTCTTTCTTTCTTGCCTTTCAGAACCGACGAGCGGCAGGCTCAGCTCTTTCAAGCAGGCGTCCAGCAGCCTTCCTTTCGGGTTTTACCACCGTGACAAGGGGGTAAGGATGCCGCCAAGGGCTTCTTCTTTCCTTCCTTGTGTTTCTTTCCCGGGTTCCTTCTTCCCAGCATTTCTTTCTTGTTTCAGTCCTTTCTTTCTTTCCTTCCTTCCTTCTTTCCTTCTTTCGCTCCTGCTTTTTCACTTTCTTCTTTTCCACCTTTCCTTCTTTCCTTTTTTCTCTCTTTTCTGTTCCTCTTTTTTCTTTCCTTCTTTCTTTGCTTCTTTCTCTTCTTCCTTCTTAAAGCCCTTTTGCCTTTCGTGCTTTCCTCCCCTGTTTTTGCTTTCCTCTTTCTCCTTTCCTTTCTTCTTTCCTTTCTTCTTTCCTTCTTTCTCTCTTTCTCCTTTCCTTTTCCCTTTCTTTTCTCCTTCTCTTTAATTTTCCACACTCCTTTTCCTTTCCTGTTTTGGTCCATCCCTTTTTCTCCCCTTTTCTTTTCCTTTCCTTGTCTTGCGTGCCCTTGTGGCTTCTTTTCCTTCTCCTTCCCTGACAGTCTTTCCCAGAACTGTCTTTTCCCTTTCCTTTTTCTTTCCTGCTCTTCCCTTGCTCTTTCCTTGTTTGTCTTGGTTTTCCTTGCTTGCCTTTCCTTTTCTTCCCCGATCTTCTTTCCTAGCTTTTCCTTTTTTCTCTTCCTTGCTTCCTTCCCTTTTTTCTTTGCTTCTTTCCTTCTTTCTTGCCTTTCATTTTTCCTTTTTCACTTTCCTTTGCTTTCCTTTTTTCTCTTCTCACTTTTCTTTCACAATCTCTTTCTACTTTTCTTTCCCTTTCTTCTTTCTCTTCTTTTTCTTTTTCACTTCTTCCCTTTCCCCTTTCCTTTCTTCTTCCATTTTTTACTTCCCTTTCTCCTTTCCACTCTTCTCGCCTCGCCTCTTCTCACCTCTTCTCTTCTCGCCTCTTCTCTTCTCTCTTTCCTTCTTTTCTGACTTTGTTCACTTTCTTTTTTCCTTTCCTTTTTTCTTGCCTTTCTCTTCAGTTTTCACTTCTGCCTTTTTTTTTCTTTGCCTTTTCTTTCCCTTTTCCCTTATGTTTTGTTTTCCTTTGAGCCTTCCTTCTTTCCTTTCTTCTCTCCTTTCTCTTCCCTTCCCTTTTCCCTTTTGCTGTCCCCTTTTCGTTCCTGTTTGCTTTCCTTTCCCTTCAGGCCTCTTCTTCTCTTCCCCCCCCTTTTGTTTTTTTCTCCCTCTCCCCCAAATCAGTGGCAGGTGTAGCTCTTTCCAACAGCGATCCAGAGGGTTTCCCCTCCTTGCAGCTGGCATGGCTTCTCAGCTCTCACGCGCCAGCCTGGAGCTTCTCATTCTCTCGCCTCAGCCTGCCCAGCTGTTCAAGCGAAGAGCACTTCCAAGCAGGCACACCGTCCTCGATCCGTGGCGGCCTTGGGGGGCTCTGGTGGTTCCCAAACCCCCGGTTCAGCACGCAACAGGAGTGCTCAGAGGGTTCTCGTGGCCCGCCAGCAGCGAGAGGGAATGGCAGCAGGTCCCAGGCAGGTTAGCGAGCGGCCATGGGAAGCGGGAAGGCAGCTCTCCAGGGAGTGCCTGGAGGACGTTTGGGGTGGAGCGCCACTGGAGACTTGGGCAGGCGACACGGCAGGCTCTTTCTCCAGGGCCTCGTGCTCCAAGCACAGCTGTTGCTGCCCAACACCAACGCTGTCTGCACTTCTGCTCCGCTTCTGGTGCCTGCTGCTGCCTTCCGAGCGCTCCTGGAAGGACAGGGCTGGCTCTGAGGAGCTCCTGCCCATCCTGTGGCGATCATTTTTCCGTGGAGGCAGCAGTGGAGGGGCAGAGAGGCACGTTGCATGTGTCCTGCTCCCAGTGGGGCTTCTGCCGCTGGGCTGCTGCCTCTCTGAGGTTGGGGGGTGGCACCCAGCTTCAGGCTCTGGGCTGTGGTGGGCAGGAGCATCTTCCTGAGCAGCACCGCGGTGTGCTGTGGGCAGAAGGAGCCTGTTAGCCAGTTTGGAGAGGCCCTCTGAAGGGAAGCACAGAGGGAAACTTTCCCGGTGCAGCCACACAGCCGCAGCAGATGGCAAGGGGCAACCTTAGCACCTATGGATGCGAAGGGCGGTTCAGGAGACACAAGTAGCCCTGGGGGCAATACCCCG
Source organism: Struthio camelus (assembly GCF_040807025.1). Taxonomy (NCBI): domain Eukaryota; kingdom Metazoa; phylum Chordata; class Aves; order Struthioniformes; family Struthionidae; genus Struthio; species Struthio camelus. Next base: position 24,523,647 of record NC_090944.1, on the reverse strand, counting down.
CCCGGGGAGGGGGCAGGTCTAGTCCACAGTGAGCAACACTGTGAAGAGCAGAGTGCTACAGGTGTTTAACATCTATCGGGGAGGCCTTTTGTGGAGTCATCTTCCCATAGGCAGCTCCAGAACTGGAAGCAGCAGCCCTGGCCAGTGCCAGTCCTCAGTGCAGCCTCCTACCTGCAGAGCTGCCAGGCTGCTCGGGGCACTCCTCGGCAGTGGGGCTGCCGGGAAAGGCCAGGTCCTCTCCAAAGATTGCTGTGCAGTTGTCAATGAGAAACTCCACCAGCAGCGTCACCTGCGCGCAGGAAAGCATGGCGGTCAGGGCAAGGGGCTGAAAAGGGGCTCAACAGGCTTTCCTGCTCCTGACTGACGTTCCTCTGCCAAAAGCTCTGCAGCTCTGGGGCTGCAGCTCCAGGAAGCGATTTGCCTGTCGCATTGCGGAGAGCCCGGCTGAGGGGCACCCGCCCGTGCTCCCAGGTGCTGCTGCTGCATTCCACTTCTGCAGTGGTCGTGGGATGGGTGGCCACGGCTCGGCTGTGCCCCAAAGCGGCCAGCTACCGGCTGAGGGCAACGTACCTTGTTGTTCATCTCCAGCTGCACTTGCAGCGGCAGCGTGCTGTCCGTGCCTGGGCTGAGCATGTTGGGCCCAACGCAGATGGCAAGGTTGCTGGAGTGCATCCTGTTGGTCTCGGCACTCTGGCTGATGTGGCGGAGCACAGCAAGCAAAGGCCTGAGCAAGAGGACGTTTGCCCGCGGCAGTTGGTCAGCCACCCTACGTGAACACAAACAGAACGTGCCGTGACTTGAGGGGGCAGTGGCTGCTGCTTCTGGCTGCGAGCAGCTCTCAAGTTCACTCCCACAAACGGCGCGTCCTCCAAAGAGAGCAACGCCTCTGCTTTCCTTCGCTACTTGACAAAGGCCCTCTTTGGAAACCCCCAGCGGCAGCTGAGCAGGTGCTGCAGTCCAAGGTCTGCAATGACAAGAGCTTGCCCGAAAGGCGGGCGTTTCAAGCACCCTCCCTGCTTGGCAGGAGATCAGCCGTGGGAATAGAGGCGAGGGTGTCCGGAGACGTTGCGGGAGGCTTTGCGAAGGCCCGTGAAAGCCTGGGGCTGTGCTGTGTAGTATCAGCACTAGCAAGCTGCCAGAAAGGAGAGGTCTTGGCAGGAGCCTCCCCACAGCCAGAGAAGGCCCGGCCTCTCGCAGCCACTGCAGAAGGCAGGCACTGCCTCCAACACTTACTCTTTGAGTTCTTCAATTTTCCCCTCCCTGCTTGGCCTGTCCAGAGCCAGCATCCACTTCTCATACAGGGCCGCTGACAGGAGTGTGCAGGGGATGCTGCGGAGGAAGTCCTGCAAGGCCAAGATACCGAGAGCAGGCTTTGGACATCAGCCCTGAGCAGGTCCGCAATGTACTCTCCCAGCTGCAAGGCAGAAGAACTCACCTTCAGGACGACCGCCAGGAGGTGCACCGGCTGGCTTTCCAACTCCACCGCCGCTCCTTTGTCGAGGGCCTCCTTCAGGTCCCTGCGGGCTCGCTCACTGGCGGCTTTGCGGAATACGCCCTCTGTGGCCGGTCCTTCCCTGTACAGTATCGCCAGGAGATCCTGCAGGAGAAAGCAGACAGAGCTGGCAGAAGCGGTGCTTGGCTACAGAAAGGCCCTGTGGCGATGGGACTGGACCCTCAGGCCTTGCCGGGGAGAAGCGAGCGTGCAGGGCAAAGCCCCAAATGCCCCAAATGCTGCTGAGAGCCACGGCCCAAGCGCCGGGCGTGCTGCCTCGCGCAACGAGCTGGGAGCGGGATCCCTGCGTGGCCAGGCTGCCTCACCTGGACGGGCTGGGGCAGGCTCTCCTCCTCGCCACAAAGCCTTGCCAGAGGCTGCCCAAAGAGAGGGCTCTTGAGGCCGGCCTCTGGCTGCCCTGGGCCGTCCCCATTGGCCGAGGTGCGCCTGCGAGCAAACGGCCAGCGGATCAACCTCTTCCTTTTCCGAGGCCCATCGGCTGCAAAAGCAAGAGGAAAGCACAAGTCAGGTTCCAAAAGCAGGAGGAGAGCTGTCTGCGTGCAGTGCCGCGCGCTGCCGACGGAAGAGCAGAGCTGTGGGTGGAAACAGCCACTGCGACGGCGCGGGGGAAACTGTGGGACAACCGCGGGGTTCCTGCGGGAAGGACCGCCGCAGCTGTCCAAGAGGGACCATGCCTGTGCGCACGCCAGCTGTCCTGCTTTGGTCACCTTGGAGGGAGCTGAGCGTTTCCTCTCCAAAAGCGGGAACCCACAGAAATAAGGGCGGTGTGTTTGACCTGGGCAGAGGGTTGTGGCACGGCCGAGGTGCTGGCCGGGGGGGCAGGAGGGGCTGCTGCTTTGGAGCCGCTGCCCAGCGCCCCGGGAGAAGGCAGCTCCTCAGTGGCTCTTGTAAACTCACCAGGCGAGCGGCAAAGTCCCTCTGCGGGAGCTGCTGGGACCAAGAGAGGGTCCTGCGTGGGGCCAGCCTGCAAGAAAGGGCTTCAGGTTACAGAGCCGCCCCGTCGCAGTAAGGGCCGCCAGCGAGTGGCTGCAGCGCGGCAGAAAGGTGTGAGCGGCTGCAGGGACGATCCCGAGGGCGTCAGGCGCCTGCGCAGGGGACGCTGGGGTGGGGAATGGCGCTGCCTCACCGCCCAAGAGGGGTGCTGGTGGCCAAGGCTGCTGCCGCAGCCGGCCACCGCGACCGGGCCCTGCAGGCCACAGCCCCGGGCGGTTGGTGGGGGCTGCCGGGTGCCCAGGAGGCACAAGGCGCCCAGACGTGGCCCGGGGCGCAGGCTGCCCTCCCAGGCCGCCCCGTGAGGCAGCGGCCGCTGTCTCGAGGGCTTCGGCCCCTGCCACCTTCCCTCCCAACACTCGGATCCCTCCCGCCAGCAGCCGCCAAGGGCCGGGCCAGAGGCAGCCCCCGCTCACCTCCGCCGAAATCAAGGCCTCCACGGTCCGGGCGCTCAGCGACCCCCGCTAGGCAAGAGAGCAAAGAGCCAACGTGAGCAGCTGCTGGCAGGGGCTCTTGCCGAAAGCCCCGTGGCGCTCGGGCCGGAGCGGAAAGCCCCGCCACACTTACGGGCCCGTGGAAGCCAACGGCCTTCACAAGGAGCCGAAGGGAGGTCAGGCGGGTGAGCCGGGGCTCCGGGGCTCCGGGGCTTTGCCTGGGCACGGGCAGGGACAAAGGCAGAGCGCGGTCACAGCCAGCCCTCCCTGCTCGCGCCCTGACCCCAGCCCCGCACCTCCAGCCCACCCGGCCACAGCAGACCTTCCCGCAGCGCCGGCGGGCAGCGGCGCTCCGCAGCGCCCCGGCCCGGCTGCCTCCGGGCCTCCGCCGTAGGGAAGCGGGGAGCGAGGAGCGGCGCCGACAGCTCCGCGGCGTTGCTGTTGGAGGGCCCTGTGGAGGCCGAACCGCTGGCGCCGCTCGGCCCAGCAGGTGCCCCGCGCAGGGGGTGCCCCTTTGCCCCACCTCCACTGCTGCGGTGCGGCGGGCAGCTCCCCCGGGAGCTCTCCGCCGCCTGCAGCCTGGACGCCCGGGGCCGGCAGGCTGCAGCCCCGGCAGGGCTCACCTGAGCATCGCCTGCAGCCACAGCTCCTTCACCTCCTGCGACCTGCCGCCAGAAGCAGAAAGGGCCTCAGCGCCCGCTCCTCCTCCTCCCCTGCCGAGCCACAGGCCCCCAGGCACATCTCGCCCGCCTGGCACCGCTCCACGGCGCCGTGCGCCAAAGCCCGCCGTCGGTGTGGCCCCGCAGCAGCGTCCCTGGGCTGGGCAGAGCTGCAGGGACGTGGCGGGGGCGGGTGGCTCGTGCAGCCCTGGAGCTGCTGACGGGGGTGTGGGAAACCCGAGCGGGGCCTCTGCTTTGTGTCCGCACGGCCTGAGCTGAGCCCCAGGCAGCCCGGAGAGGACCTGCCCTTTGCCTGCACGCCCTCCCGGCCCTGGACGTGTGCCCTAGACTCACCGGAAAGTGACCACGCACAGGTCGCTGGGCCACACGAGGATGAGGGTGTTGGCGCATTTCAGGCCAAAAACCTCCTCCTCCTCCTCCTCCTGCTCTGCCCGGCCACACGCCGCCTCGTCCTCCCCGCACAGCACCCAGAGCTCGCTGAGAGGCACGCGGTGCTTGAGCAGGAAGGTGGAGCCCCACCTGCCGGGAGGAAGAGCCGGGGCGGCCTTGGAGGTGGTGTGCTCCAGGGCAGAGCCGCAGCCCGGGGGCAGAGCCTTGGGGCGGCCACCCCGAGCCTCGGGCAGGAGACGCTTGGTGAGGGGCTGTGGCTGAGGCTGGCCAGACCAGGAGCCTGCCCCTTTCCTCTTAGACCGCCCTCCACTCTAGGGACAGTGTGTCCCTCCGCGTGGCGCAGGTGCAGCACAGGGACACCCATGCAGGCGACTGCCCGTCATTTGGGCCACAAGTCGTCGTCGGGAGCGAAGGGCAGGCACACACTGCATAGGCAGCGAGGCCAGGAGGAAGGCCTCCTGCTGGCAGCCCTGCATGGGGCTTCTGGATCCTAGAGGCTTCAACAAGCACTGTTGGGCAGGATGGAGAGTAGTTGCCGAGAGCTGCTGCTCAGGAAGGAGCAAAGGCAAAGAGCTGCCAGAGCGGCAATGAGGCAGCCCGTGCGCGCTGCGGCCAGGTGCTGGGCAGGCAGCCCCAAGGAGGCGCTGGGGGCTCCCGCGGGAGCAGCTGCGGGGAGGAGCGGCGCCCGGGGGCTGGTGGCAGAGGCAGTGGCGGGGGAAGGACGGCTGTGGTTGTCATGCTTACTTGAAGGTGGCGATGGCGATGGCATCGGCCAAGAGCAGGAGGTGCCTGTCCCGCGTGCGCTGGTGCCGGGTCACCTGGGCACGGTCGCTGAGCAGGAGCTGGGGGCTCCTGCGCGACACGAAGGCGCCGAGCGGCGCCGGGCGCCGGGAGGCTCCGCCGCCCACGAGCCCGACGCGGGCACCAGGCGCCACGTGGCCGCGGTCTCCGGGCGATCCCGGCGTGCCGGGAGCGGGGCCAGGAGCGCCCCGGGCGCCGCAGCAGTGGGCCTGTCCCATGGCGACCCGGCCGGGCAGACGGCTGCGGTGCGGCCGTGCCCCGCGCCGAGCAGCGCCAGGCGCCGGCCAAGCCTGAGCAAGGCTGGGAGCAGTGTCCCCGTGCCAAGCAGTGCCACTGGGCTGGGAAACTGCGTCTCCCTGCTGCCCCACGCTGGCACAGCGCCGCACTGGGGGACGGGCGGGCGCTGGTGGCCGTGGCCACCCGGTGCCACTGTGACACATTGTGATGCGCCGGCCGGGGGGGGCAGTGCGAGGGGTGGGGGCTGGGGGCACAAAGGGGAGTCTCCCTGGCACGGCTGCCCCATGCCCTGTAGCTGGTGGCCCAGGAGGACTCCAGATTGGGAGGGGGCAAGCAGGAGGGCCTGTGCCCGCTCCAGAAGCAGGGCCCAGACGGTGGCCCAGACCCCGAGTTTCACACTTCCTCTGCACTCACGCCAGGTGTCAGGGCTTATGAATCAGATCCTGAAGTGTCAAGCAACGAAGCTCCACTCATGTCCACGGGCCTAAGCCATTGTCCACCTCCTGAGCATCTGACCTTCAACTCACCTCCACTGCCAAATCACTCTTGTGATCCCGGGGGGATGTGCATTGGTGCAAACGTTCTTTGTGTCACCAGGCACACTCCAAACTGCAGAAGGTCTGCTGCACCTCTCAGCTCCCGGATTTTAGAAACCGGATATGTGAAAAGGCGGCATCTTTTCCTGTCAAAAGTTTCACAAAGGGCTGCCAGATGCCTTTTGAAGCGCACCATGTCTGGCGCACCGTCCTACCCGAGCTGAGCTTTGCTAAAGGCGAGGGCTGACAGGCCTGAGGGAGACAATGTCCCGGCTCTTGAGCAAGGGGCCAGCAACAAGCAAGACACAACTTTGCCAGGCTGGCAGGGCTTCCCCCTCTGCCTCCAAGGTTGCTGACAAAACAAACCTGGGAGGAGTGGCTGACACAGCAGAGGGCTGTGCTGCCATTGAGAGGGACCTCGCGGGGCTGGGGACAGGGCGGAGAGGAAGTGCAGCAATGGGAAACGCCAAGTCCTGCCCCTGGGGAGGAATAAGCCCAGGCCCAGGACAGGCTGGGGGCCGAGCTGCTGGAAAGCAGCTCTGCAGGAAGGCCCAGGGACAACAAGTGGGCCGTGAGCCACCAACGTGCCCTTGTGGCAAAGGCAGCCAGCCAATGGTATGCTGGGCTGCATTAGGAAGAGCACTGGCAGCAGGTTGAGGGAGGTGATGCTTGCCATGAGCCCTGGGGAGGCTGCAGCTGGCGTGCTGGGTCCAGGGCTGGGCTCCCCAGGACAAGAGAGGTGCGGAGCTCCTGCAGTGCTTAGGAGTCCAGCAAAGGGCTCCTCACATGAGGTAGGCGCTGGAGCCTCTCTCAGGTGAGGGGAAAGGCTGGCCCTGGGGAGGAATATGCCCGGGCCCCCAAACAACTTGTCCCTCTCTTGCTGCTCTTTCTTGGGCTGCCAGCTACTCCGCCCCAGGGATTTCTTTCTCTGCGTGTCAAATTTGTTCCCTCCTAGGGTAAATTTACTGAGTGCTAGCCCAGGACAAGAGCCTTTGAACATGCATCCCTAGTTCAGTGGAAGGGTGGCCAGCTTGTGAGCTATTTGTGTGTTGCTTTTTTATTGATTTTTAAGTTGCTTGATTGCCAGTGGGTCTGTAACGAAGTAGGGGTATGCTGGGAAACACGAATGAGGAAGGAGGAGGAGTAGGAAGGGAAGAAGTAAGATAGTGGGGGCTGCTGAAATTACCACGTGCCTGAAGGCAGGTTGGCTTTGGTGCGCTTCTTTAGTCCCTGAGTGCCATGGCCTTGGGGAACACGTATTCTTGCTCATCCCCACTCTTCAGCGTGCTCTGGTATGTGACATATATTTGGTTACTTGGCTCCTTGTAATCAGGTTTTGTGGTTTTTTAGCTTGCTGTTGCTGGTCAGTGGTTGCTTGCTGGAGAACAAGTGAGGAGCACCCCTCGAACAGGGGTGGGAACTTAGTTCCCTGCCTATGCGGCAGGCTAAAGGCAGACAGGCTCATTCATTTTGGTGTAATGGATGCTTAGCTATGATATACAAAACAAAGCACCATTAGAGGAAATGTGTGAGCAAACCCAGCTCTAAGATGCCCTGGAATGTGGGGTTAGTTTAAGTGACTGAATTCAGAGGTCAGTTGAGGTCCCCGAGGCAGTCTAAGGAATTGTATCAAACTCTCTCATGTTCCCAGAAAAACAACTAACTCCTATTTCAGGGGTTTTTATCCTTTGCTGCTGGCCAGGGAAAGCTGGAATAGTCAAGGTATATGTGATGTGTGTTTGGTGACTTGGGCGAGTGAGGAACAGGGGTTCACCCCGCACCCTCTGGCCAAATACAGACCGAAACAACTGTCATTTTTGGACACATCTGCCTCTGTGTCACGGCACGCAGCATTTATCTTCAGCTCTTTGCTTCCAGTTGTTAAATAGCAGCAGCTCCAACAGAGCTTGGTTTTCATACAGTGGCATTTGAGGGATTGGTTCATTTTCATAGTGTGTGCAAGTGCTTTTATGATTAAATATTGTATGACTGTATCTGGTGAATGAGAGCACTTTTAGTTGCAATTGACCCCTTAGTGAAGCCCATTTGATAACACAGTGGGAGAGAAAACAAAAGCTGAATTAATTACAGGACTTCATATATTCTGTTGTGTTATAGAAATGAACAGAAGCAACTGAACTTAATTGGAGTAATTGATAAAACCAAACAAAAATGAAGAACTACTAAAAATACTAAATTGTTCTGAAATGCTTTAATAATGAAATTAACAGTGGAATTAATTAAAATAGGTGAAAGGCAAGTCAGAAGATGAATTTCTCACAATCTTTCTCTATATTTTAGTGAGTTTGCCTTTGAGACTTGCATGGTAGAGAGCTACAGTGATTGAACTATGCAGAAAGTAAATAAACCCAGGTCATATTTTATTCATTTTAAGGACAGGTAAGATTTGAATTACATGGGCTTGGATTCTGAATCTAAAGCTGGGAGTAGTAGGTTCATGGTTTAATAGTGCATCTTCATTTAATAATATTCCAATGTGTGCAGTCCACAGGCAGTAATTTTTAATTGCATTGCAGGGATAATTTAATTTAGATTATCCATGTCATCTTCATCAAGATAAGGTTAAATCCCAAGGAGAGGAAATCTTGATATTTTGATCATTTTGGAAATATACTAATAGAAAAAACTCAGGTTTTGAAAGGGTAAGGTTTAGCAGTTAGTTCAAATCTGAGTGGTCAGAGCCTTAATAGCAGGAAAAATATTTATTTAAATATATAAATGATTACCTATAGACATAAACAAAAATTAAAATCACCTGGTGGAGTTTGAGCACTGCTTAAGCCACATTGATCCTCCAGGCTGGCATTCGCAGTTCAGACATGCAAATTTTTTTATGCAATAACATGGTGCAGCTGGAATTGTTCTTTTGATCCTTCACCTAGCTATATCCGTTTACATTTTAGCTAATGAAGACAGGTCTCTACCGTCCTTTCTAAAGCCATGCTTTGAGTCATGCCTCTGAGTCTGAAAAACTGCATACCAGCCTCTTTTCTACTGTTTTTTTTCCAGAAAGCAAGGATAATATTAATCTCTCAGTCCTGTTGTTTTGGAGACTGTACTGGTTTCACTAGCTAAGTTGCCATCTGGAATATCCATGGCTTGTGTTATTCTTTCTCACTGTCTTCCTTAAAACACTTGCATACATCTTTTAATGTGCAGCAGTGAACAGATGTGTTTCTTCTGGAGAGTCTGCATTATGCTTACGACATATCTGCATGAGGAGATTTACTTTAAAATGACCTGCTTTGTTGCAACAGCTTTATATGAAGTGGCAGGCAGTAGGTATATCTGAGCAAATAGTCCGTTTTCATTTCATAGCTTTCATCTTGCACGTTTGAGGCTGCCTTCAGAGCATCCCTGACAGTGCTGAGTGTCTATCCCACACCCCTGTGGGCTGCCTGGGACATGGGTGCTTGCTGGACTATCTGGAGAGTGGATTTCTCGAGCTGCTATGACCTGTTCCTGGCCTTCCTGTGGTTGATGATGACCTAATTTCCAAGTCTTGCCAGGTCTCTGGAGGCTGGTACCTCTCTGTTTGGCAGCTCTGGTTGGGAGCATACCAGGAAGCTGTGTTAACTGTGTAAATGCAGTGCTGTGGTTTTTGAAGCAGCAGGAGCTAAAAGTAAAGCTTCCTGTTTTTCAGAGCCACCAAGCCTCACATGTTGGGAGCGAGATCATGCCACGCGATTCCTTTGGGAGCTCTGTTGCTCCCACGCGGTACGTCAGTGGCATCATGACTCCAGAATCTGTCACACTGGCACTTGGCATGCTGGATGTGGCTCTGACCCTGCAGTGTCTCATGCCTGTGTCTTAGGAGGGGCTGCAGGACCCTGCTGCTGTTGGGTGGCTCCTTCTCAGCCACAGCCAGATCTTTGACACGACTGGGCTGGTGGGCGCCTCATCTCCTCTCCTCCTCCAGGCTTTGCAAACTTTCTTTTCTTCCCTTCAAAAAAGCCCTCGGATTCTGATTAAGTATGCTGGAATTCTTCCCTGCTGGTGACAGGGAAGAAATTATATTCTTATAAAAAAATAGAGGAAAAAAAGAATGAAAAGAATGCCAGCACGACTCTAGTAGTTTGGATTAAAACTCAGACAAAAGACTTTTGCTCTTTGTCTGAACTACTTACTTGAATGACTTTGTGGGGTGGGGGATGCAAAAGTTACCTAATGGAATTCCAAGATGTCAATCCTGACTGTTAAAAGACCCTGTAGCACTAAGGCTTGCAAATTGCACGTCATTTCCTAATTAAAAAATAACGAGTGTAATTGGGTCTTCCCCTGCTGCCTCAGAGCATTGCACAGCCAGACGTGCTGCCATGATTTCACAACTGCCCAGGTGTAATCAGCCACATCTACCTCCTGTTTCCCTCAATTTCTTTTTCAGAGCTAGGCTGGTCAAGGAAAGAGGTTAAGCATGCAACCACTTTTTATTGCTAGCAAGGGGGCATTGAATGACTGATAGTAAAGAAATAAACCAGGAAAGTTCATTTTCTTTGTTCTAAACCATAATTTTGAGTTGAAGTCCAAGCATAATCTACTGTTACAATAAAAGTAGAGAGTCGAAGAAACTGATGTGCTTTCTGGTTCTGGATCTCTTTTGAGATATTTTATCTGTTTCATTTGTTTTAGTGAAGCCTGATTGTAATAGTACCAGTTTTAAAGTGACTTTTGGAGTACCTCTGTCATGGAAAATCATAGAAGCGTACTTTTTGCCTTGGTGCAACTCCCCTCAGCAGAAAAGAAATTAACAGTGTAGACAAGGTATGCACTACTACAGAAAAACGCTTACAAATTTCTCAGGTAGAGTTTAGGCATTTCTGTCTTAGGTACACAGTTGGCATTTCAAGTAAAATAATAGTGACTGTTTTGCAAGTTCTGGTTGTAATTTTTGGTCTTCTTCACAAATTAAAGCAATGAGTTTTGCTTTATTTATCTTGTTGTGAATATCAAGCCTCTTGAGAAAGAATAAACACTGACATGAGCTGGTGGATGAATGTTGGAGGTTTTTCAGTATCCAGCAACAGATAAAGGGGTTTGTGGACCAAACGTATCACAACTAGCTGGGGCTTCCCACAGAGACAGCTGCCTACCTGCCAGGACTGTCTGCAGCTCAAAGTGTTGTGTGCTGCCATAACCACAGTTCCACAAACTCATCTTGTTCTCCAATCCTGTTGGTTTCTCTGTGGTTATACTCCTTTGCAGTTTATTTATTTTCTTCCCAGTAAACAGAAAGTGAGCTTGCCGGCAAGGCCAGGTTTGTATGATCCCTGCTGGCATTGAGAAACTGGCCAGTGGCTCTCCTGACCAGCGTGCAGCCAGACAGGCAAAAGCGGCAGCTCTTTAAAGTCTCTCGAATGTCTCTTCCCAAGTGACTGACTCCTGTCCTGGTCAGCAAAGCCCGTCCTCGGGTGGTCCTGAGTGCACTTTGGAGTATCCTCAAGGAGCACACAGTGTAGATGGGAGCTGCTCAGTCTTTACGTTTCTTAATGGAGAGGGCGGTCCAAGGTGGGCACAGTTTTGTTCTCCGTTCTCCACGAGGAAGCTGCATTGGCCTCGTGTCTGACTATGCGTCCAGGCTTGGAGGACAGGCCCCCTTTGGCATCTGTGATGCAGCCGGGGAAACCCAGGGTCCACCCACAACAGGGTGTACTATACCTAGTGTACCTTACCTTTACTTACATCCCCAAAACGTTACCCAGGCAATCTATTCCAATCTTCACTATTCTCACAGTTAAAAAAGTACATCCTCATGTCTGACCTAACTCTGCTGATTTAAACCTTTTGTTTTTTACCCTGTGTTTAGTTGCCAGAAAGGACAGTTAGATTTTTCTGCTTTGTGGCTACCCTTTATGTCTTTAAAGGGAATTATTATGTCTCTCCTCAGCCTTCTTTCCCTTTACCTGCACAACCCAATTAGTCCAGTCTTTCCTCCTAAGCCATATTTTCTGGGTCACTGATCATACTTGTTGCTTTCCTCTGGGGTTTCTTTTGTTGATCTACATTTGAAATACGATGCCCAGGGCTACATTTGATTTTTCTGCTGGGTTCTTAGCAGAACCAAGAACTGGAGTTTCTTTGGTACTTACTTGGTACTTTTTACCTATATGTTCCTAGGTATTTACTTGTGATATGATATTTTTTCATTTTGCACTTTGTGCAATGCGCACAGCATTTGTGTGGCACTGCTGTCTTGTGATTCATGGTAATGCCTTGACACTTTTCTATTGACTTGCTGCTTACCCTGTGTTTCTCATCCTGTATTTTTCCATTGCCCTTTTGAATTGTGTCCAATTTATTTCCAACTTGACTTTTTTTTCCTTTGATTTCTTCTTATCTAAAAATATAAGCTATGTATCCTGAAAATACATAGTTATACTTTATGTAAGGAGAGAATAAGACTTTGCATGTCACGCTTACCTTTCAACAGATCTAGATAGCTGCCTGCCTTCTCTAAGGCTGCATGAAATCACTGCTGGCTGTGTGGAATATTCCATCAGAACAGTGCCAATTGCCTCTTGCAGCCTCTCAGAATAGCTGTGTTAAAATACTGGGTAATTAAGTTGCACTTCTATTGCCCTTTTAACCAAGGGTACCATAACCTTGCTTTAAACTGAAAATTTGCAAGGAAAGTTTACACTTGTGTTGTGGCCCAGCAGGATCCCTGGTTAGGTGCTACTGTGATATGGTGATGGTGGGACCAATACCATCCCTCGGGGCATGTACAGGAGATGAGTAAATGATGGCTCGGTTAGACACACCAACCCTGGGCTATGTAACAAGTCAGAGGAAGAACTGTTGTCCCTGAGGACTCCCAGGTCTGTGCTTGAATCACTGTTATGATAAATACTTGTCTTATTACAGAGCCAAGCCAGGCATCAGAGGTATCCTCAAGGTGACAGAGTGATTATTAGCAAAAGCCAAACTTTTCTGCTTTTCTCCCTTAGCAGATGCTCTTTATTTATTTTTTGAATGAGTTTGTAGTCATTCAAATAGCACTGCACTGATGCAGTGATTTGGGCTCCCTCACCCAATCATGAGCTGCTTGCGACATAAACACGCGGGGCCAGAGAAATGTGTGGAGTAATGGGGTATGCAGCACATAAGCCAGTATACACCCCAGATGGAGGATGGCTTTGCCAGGTGGCTGTAGTGTTACTGGCAGTGCGGTGGGGTGCTGCTAGTAACATAGTAAAATAGAGGCCAGCCCATGAATTTATAATGCAAATTATAATGCAATTTGTAATGCAATTTGCAGTTAATATGTCTGGCACAAGCCACCCTCACTGCCCCTGGGTGCATCCAGGGAGGCAAGGGGCAGCAAAGGAGCTGCAGGGACGATTTTGGAGATGATGCCATGTTGACTGCGGCCTGACTATTTAGGTAGGGAGCTGAGGCAGATCTATCTGCAGGCTGAATGTGGGCATCTCTCCTCCCCTTGGCCTGGAAGAGTCCGTGGCAGGACAGCTGTAAAAACCTGTAAAAACACAGGTAGTTTGTGGGGCAAGTAACAGATCATCCTTGGTGCCTTCTCAGTCTTCGGTTTCCGCAGGCATTAGTGGAGGGGGGCCAAACCCCTGGGCTCTACTTTGACATTGATGGAGTGAGATGAGCTGTGAGTCCAGTGCTAGAGAAACTTCATGTTTGTGTTAGAGGCTAGTGTGTTTAGATGGAGCCTTGGGGCCGGGGCAGGAGGCAGCAGACTGAGAAGTGGCAGATCCAGGATGTGGGGGATAGAGAGGAGGCAGATCCAGGACAAGGTGGATGGAGAGGTGGCAGCTCCGTTCTCACTCTGATGACTCAGGGCGTGCAAGTGTTGTGCAGCTCCTGCCTCAGTTTCTTGAGCTGTGTGCGCACAGGGGTGTTGAGAGACCTAACCATTATGAAGATTAAAAATGCCACAGAAACAGTAAGGATTAGAGCAATGTGTCTGTTCAGCAGAATGTGGGGTCTGACAGGAGGTACAGAAATGGCAGTTTTAATTATATGAATTTATAATGCAATTTGCAGTTAATATGTCTGCCACAATATTTTTCCGTGGGAACTTCTAGGATACTGTGCTGAACAAATTGAGTGCAGCTTTCACTAAGTTGTACTGAACTGCCCTAAACAATTGCATTTATAATTCAGCAAATTCCTGACCTTTGCTTGGTGAATAAATTTGGACTGTGAAATGGACAAATACATGAAGGTACTTTTTGCTTGACATTTAAGTACTTTTAATGAGGGTGAGCAAAAGAATAAAATTCTAACAAACACTGGCTATTTCAATAACTGGAACAGTAATGTTTTAAATTTCATTGTATATTTATCAGCTAACCATTCTTGTGAAGCTTTCTAAAGAAATCCGGGGAGCTAGACATCAAATTAGAAATAATAGATTAGCTTTTTGTAAGGGACGCTGTCTGGAAATGATAGAAGAGGAGAATTTTATAGCCAGCCCATAATCTCTGATTTCTGTGTTCCCCACAGAGTTGCTGAATTCCAGATAAGAAGATCAATAAAGTCTCGCTCCTTGCCTCTGAGTTCAAATCCATTCCTGGTTGCAGTTGGTAGTAATGACTTTTTTTTTTTTTTTACCGATGAGCTCAGTCTTGACTGTACAACGGTTCAAATGGAAAAACTTAGGATCGCTGCATCATTTCAGAGGTAGTTCAGTTGAGGTCAGGGACTCTGCAGATTGTTTTACTAGCTATTGATCAGTACAGAAGTACTTTGTGTTTGCTGATTATATTCTTTTTCCTTTTTCTTTTTTCTTTCTTTTTTTTTTTTTTAGGGAAGGGGCAAAGGATACTTTACAATTTTTAACTCATATCTTCAACCCCTCCACTCCAAAAAAATTAACATGTAAGAATACGGAGGCGTTCAGAGAAAGATGTTTTATCCTCATCATCTCTCTAGAGCTGGTATAATTCCAGCATGATATGGTGATTTTTGTTGTTCAATCCACTTACAGTTTCAGCAGGGAATGCTGCTAGAAAAAAGCTGAAACAGATGATTATAAGAAGGAAAAGAATAAAATGAAAGAGAAAGCAACCTTACTTGTTCATCACATCAGACAAAAAAAAATGAAGGAAGATTGCAAATGTAGAGAGAAATGCTTGAATATTGTTCACAAACAAGTTTAGTCAAAAACAGCAAAAAACTTTATTATCTGTACCTTTATTATTTGTAAACAATCATGAACAACCAATGTTTAATTGGTTTTGTTAGGTATGTTACAAGCTTGGGGAAGATAAGAAGTTGGGACTTCTGTATGCCATTACTTGTCCGGCCACAAGGTGACTGGGAATCTTGCCTCAATTCCTCCTCGTGAAGGTGAAAACAATGACGCTTGCTTAACTGTTAGGAAGCTGGAAAATTTCATAAATGCTTAAGTCCTCTAGTTCTCTGAGGAAAGTATCAGTGCAGTGTAAGTCCAAAGTGTAGTTATAATGTATTAGTTGCAACGATTGGGTAGCTTTTTAGGCCTTCTCCTGCTCTGATTCTGTCTTTTGCAAGTGCCTATGAGACTTTCCATATCTTAGCTAAAATGCAGGACTCCCAAGCGGCCGTCCTTGAGACTCTTGCGTTGACGATGCCTACGTATCAGTCGCATTGCCCAGACTCCGGTCCTGCTGGAAATCGCTGCCATCGTTTAGTGCTGGCTGACAGAGTGTGCTCAATACATCAGCCTCAGAGCACCAAAGGCTTCTGACATGAGGCAAATTTTTATAATGGCTTAAGTCTTAATTTCCTGGCTCCTGCACTCGGAGGAATTGAGGGCTGGAAGCAGCGAAACCTTGGTCTCGAACAGCCTCCAGGAAGTTTCTAGCTATAATGCTTCAGTTTTCTGCCTGCTATCGGTACATATGAGCTTTTCTGCTCCTCACTTCATACCCTGCCAGTCCTTTCACTATAGTCATAAACTGGTTTGGGATTGTTTCCTTAACTTCATTTTGAAGTTTCCCATTACTGTGGTACCAACTTTTACACGGAATCTGTGCATTTGGTGTCTGAGCTGTGGCAGATGTTAATGACTTTGATAAATGCCTCTCTGCAATAGTTGGGAAGGCAAGGGTAGGTAGGGGCTGGATATAATAAAATAACCTTGCCCAGATCAGGTCTGGACAAGCCAGACCAATGCTGTGTCTGTGCAAGAGCTCCCAATATTGCTCCCAGCTGTGGAACTGCATGAGTGTTGGAGCTTGGAGGAAAAGTGGGAAAAAGTCTTGCCCTGCCTCTGCTGTTTCTCTGACCCGAGCATTCCCCTGTGGCTTAGGTCCATTCCTGGACTCACCTGGGGCTTAGGTGATGTTAAACCACTAGGGGTGGGGGCATGTCCTGGTTACTTGGAAGGAAATGAATTTATCCAAGTTCAGTCAATCTAAAAATCAGATGTAATCTAAATGCATGTTGCAAACTGTGGGGCACACCTTCATCGGCCATTCGCCACCTCTAATAAACCTCCTTCTCAAAGAGTCTTAGAGCATTAAAGCCCTCACTTGTAAAGTGAGAAACTTTTGGGGGAAGAGCTGCTGCTTTGTGGACCAGAGGACCGGTGATATGCATAAGTTAATGAGGGTTTTTGGTGACTTGTGTGGGGTATGTCTGAGGCCTCAGCTGGACATTTTAGCACAGATAGCTTGTATCGGGAGTTCTTTACTTAGCCACAGTCATGAGACAAATCTTGCTTGGCATGCAGAGTCTGCAGCTGCTGTTTGTTATTAGGTGTAGGCATACAAAATGACATGTATGGTCATGTATGAAAGATTTCCTATAAGAGTCATGGTGAAGTTTTGTTTGCAAACTTGAAGCCTTGTAATCCATTAGGTGGACGAAGGCTTTTCAAGCTGTTGCTTTATTTTGCAGCCTCTTCTGTTCCAGAACTGTAAAGCTCTTCTGCCATTGCTCCAGCTGCATACAGCAATCGTCTTTTGATTACTCAGTCAATAGGCAGCAGAAACATAGCTGCTTTGCAGTGGATACTAACAGGCACAAAGGCTGATCCTGCAAGCTCTCCTAATTGCATTTTGCTTACAGCAACACAACAATCAGTCATCTGGTAGGGTTAGACCTATAAATTGTCCCCATATCTTTTTGTGTAACTGGCCAGGGAATGTCACATGGATGTGAAAGTATATATTTATGAAGGGATGCCCTTTGCAAATGATTCTGCAGTATTCAAGAATGGCTCTCAGGTAAGAGAATATTAACTGAATAAATGAGCTCCAAGCTTTACATGCTTTATCAAAAAATCTGACTGGATTCAATAGGGATGAAGGTAGTCATGTTCCTTTGAAACTGAATAGCACTATTTAAATTCCGCAGCAGTTTTATCCATCATACATGTTTTCTAGATCACCCTAAACAAGAACTAGTTCTCATCTAAAATCAAGAGAGTGATATATATTAGATGTGATGTGCTACATCTCCACTGAAGGCAGCCAGCAGTTCTCTTGCAGAGGAACAGAAAAAGAAGCTGGATGCCTCCACAGCCCACAGGGATTTGCTGTACAACAGCTCTGCTATCAGGGTGCAAAGAGCAAGTTTGATTCGGGCAAACCTGACCAAGACATTAAAGCTTTGAATCCTTATCTCTTTCAAATAGTTTAGTTCCTTTTTTGTGAACTGTAGTGACTCTACTAGTGCACAAACCCAAACATCTGAAAGGGCTTCCAGAACATGTCCTCTGTTGGGTTTTTGATTTCCTTGGGGGAGAGAGCGTGTCTCTGTGTTGTGTCAGGCAGTGCCTATTTTGTCCTTGGTACAAAACAGGTAATGGTTAGTATGACAGTGCAGACAGCAAGTTTCTGTCCGTAGAGAATGTGACCTGATTTTGGTGAAATTTTCAATTTGCAGGTCTCAAGGTTTGACTTCTAAAAACCATGTGTTTATCACTTATTCAACTAAATACTGCCTTTATCTGAAAAGTTCACCACGTGCCAGCTTCTGTCAGAACCACCTACGCAAAAATTATTTGGTTTTCTTAATATAGTAGAGATTAGATTGAAACACCTGAATGTTCTCTTAAAAGTTGATACTCTGGCTTCTTTAAAACAAAGAACCCTACCTCTCTAATTTCACAAAGTCGATCTGCTGCCCAGCAGCCCACAGTAGGCAGTCATTTCCTTGCAGTCTCTAGGTCACACTTCCCAATTTATACAATTGGTATCAAGCTGAGCTTCTAGAAGCACCCAAATTTTTGGTTTGAAAATCCCCGCAAATGCTGTTCTCAGAATGCTGTTGCTTTGCATTACCTATTCTTCCCCACAGATGAGTAACGCAGATGAGCAACTGATGGGGGAAAAGATTTTCTGAGTAAAGGGTTTCTTTGGTGGTGCTTGCAATTTAAGACAGCTACACGGAGGGCACAGCTCTTGCAAGGTGCGATTCGACTTCTTTAATCCAGTATGACTTGAAATCTGTCTTAGCTTGAATCAAGTAAAGCTGAAACAAACTATATTTAATTAAGAGTGTCCAACACAAGTGCTTTTGTGTGTTGCCCCTGACAGCCATGTGGCCCAGAGCCTGGCTCTGGCAGAGACAGATCAGCTTCCAGCTGGTATCACATTTCTTTCACAACCTTGATCTCCTCCCAGAAGTTCCTGTTCCCTCAGACCTGCCCATCTAATTGCATATGTGGTCACCCAGCATCTTCGTATGCTCAAAATGAACTGGGTGAGGGAGAGGAAAAAAAAAGGGGGAATTATTTAGCTTTTTTTAAAGTCAGTCCAGATGACTTGACTAAACCAGTTTAGGGGATTGATTACATGAGCTGTCACCCTGGTGGATTGGAGGGAGCAGCTATCTTTGGAGAGGGATAAGGGACCAGCCCTGCACCGGGAGCCACCTATCTCAGTGCCTTCACTGGGTGCAGAGTAAAGCCATGGAACTGGCGAGATGCCATCTCCTAGGCCCAGCTTCACTGGTGCAACTAGTCCTGCTCTGCTGACCATTTCCACCCTGCCAGACCTTCTGCTTGAGCGGCATGGGGCTGCAGGTGGATAAATGCAGCCAAATGTAAAGCCTGGGACCAGATGGGCCAGTTGAAGCCTTCATTGCCTCGGATGCGTGTCACTGCTGAGGCCTGGCAAGTCCCCAGATTGGATGCAACTGAGTCGTTGTTGTCCAAAGCAGCTTTTGACCTTCCTTCAGACCGCTCTGCTAGTGTAGGAAGTGCAGGAAGTAATCTGGTGAGCAGCTGGGAACCGTAATCTCTTCTGTCAGTGCCGTTAAAGCCAGAAGAGGACAATTTCAATTGCTTTAAAAACCAGTTGAGGCTCTGCCTGTTGAAAACCTCAGCGTTTCTCTTCCTTCTTACCTATCTGTCATTTTCTAAACTTTCCTTCCCCACCTCGCCATCTTTCATTCCTGTATGTTTCCTCAAGCAAAATATCTCTTTGTTTATAGACAATACCGCTCCTCTTCTAGGGTTTGGAGGAAAACAGAAGCAAATTACTGGTAGAATGTCGTTCCCCAAGTCAGGTAGTTTTCCCAGCACAGGGAAGTCTCAAGCTTATTCTGTTGTAATTATTCTGTTGTAATTATTCTACTTAAGGCTTTCAGAGCATATATAAATCTAAACATATTTCTTAATGAGATCCTCCATGTAAAAACCTATTGTGAGGCAGCTTTCTGTTACCTTTCAGTGTCTCTGTAAAGGCAGGAGTCCAGCTGCTGTTGTGCCATTTTGGGGGGATGAATCTGTCTTTCCTACATGAAAACAATATTTCCTTTGTGCATCCCGCTTCCTTTTCAGAGAGCTCCCTGTGATTATTTTGAATAAATATAAACGTGCCTTGTATCCATGTGTACCTGTTTGGGAGAGTTGCTGCAATCTTTGTGTTGAATTCCCAGGAAGGACAGAAACTTGGGACAACCATGAATGTTTCTTATGATAACATTAGGCAGCAGAACAGCATCAGATCCGTTGAGGGAGAGTGAAGCTGGGTTTTTCTTCTCATGAAAGGAAGAAGAGCTGCAGGGTTATCAGAGCAGAGTACTCACGTCATTACTGCTTTATCTAGGAGTGAGATTTAAAAACAGGATTTGGGTAATAAATATAGGCTTCATGCTAGTTATTAAAGCAAACACAGAGCAGCAAAGATAAGCCTGCTGCATTTATTCATGGATAAGAAGGTAATATAGAAGGAACACAGAAATGTTTTGTCAGAGGAAATTTGCCCCTCCTGAGAGTACTGTTTAATTGTGATTGCCTGAAGGGAGCTGGGCCCCGTTTGTTACCTAAACATGGAAGAAAGAGAGCTTATGACCTCTTTTGGGCCACAGTCAAGGGGTCAGACTCTCCATCAAATGACTATTAGGTAGTAAGTTGCTAATCATCATCCACCGGTACCTGTCCATATATATGCTTTTAACTATGGCAAACGTGAAATAATTCAACTTAGTTTAGATGGACACTTGAAGTCTATTTACTTCCCATTTCCCACAGGCTGGGAATGTGCACACAGACCATGGAGGTGGGCATGGAGGTGGTCCGCTAAGCCTTGGCGATTGGATCATGGCCCTAATGTCTACGTTTAAGAAGAGAAATGACAGGCT
Source organism: Struthio camelus (assembly GCF_040807025.1). Lineage (NCBI taxonomy): Eukaryota > Metazoa > Chordata > Aves > Struthioniformes > Struthionidae > Struthio > Struthio camelus. Next base: position 24,503,504 of record NC_090944.1, on the reverse strand, counting down.
AGTGTAGCAAACAAAAAGTACACAGCAAGAGTGATACTATTCAATTAACAGCAGGCCCCACTGCTGCTGCATGCCAGCTGCCAGCTCCCTGCCAGGGCAGGTCCTAGGCACTGGGACACAGAGGAGTTTCAAGGAGAGGATAACGTAGGGTCCTCAAAGCATTACTGGGAACTCTGTCTGTGTCTAAGAGGCAGTGCGGGAGAAACAGCAGGCAAAGATGAGCTTACAAAAGGGAAGTCAAATCATTTATGCATTTGATATAAGATGCTGAAAAAAAAGGATTCATCAGAAGGATTCAAGATGGAGAATGAGGCTGCCATAGTAAGACATTCAGAAAAATTTTGAAGAGTAAGGTGGTGTTGCTGAAGCCAGCGGTCACAAAGTGATGGTGAAACTGTTGCTCCCCTTAACAGTTTCCTTCTGGTGTTACCTGTGAGCACCATGACGTCGGTGATGCTAACATTTAGAACAGATGAAGGAAAACATTTTAGCTAGGAAGGGAGGAATAAATCACCCAGGAAGGTTAGAAACAATCACTCCACCAGAATTTTCGAGGACAAGCTATATGAACATCTGCCAGGGTCAGGCCAGGATCCTTGCTTCTCTGTCTCAGAGGGCAGGATCAACTAGATTTTTTAAGGACTTTTTGGTGGCTGATTCAGGGTAAGTTATAGAGTAAGGTGTATCAAATGTTTTCTTTCCTTCTGTAATTGGAAAATTAAACTGTTAATCGTAAAAGATATAGAAGGAGACTCAAGAAAACAGGCAACCTCAGACAAAGGAACCTGGGAGCCATTTATTGCCTGAGCTCATTTCTCCTACTTACTTAGGATGCTGCGAAGCAGAAACAGAAGGGATAGCGGTCGCTGACCACAGGATATGGCTAGGTTAAGGAAGAGGCTCTGAGTTGGGATTTAGGGAATCTTTCTGACTGTTGATCTGGATGAACACATATGTCCATCTTGGTAAGGACTGTGCTCTTGTCCCTTGCCCTGGCTCCCCAGGGACACAGGGATGACAACATGGAGGGTTTTTAGGCTCTGTTCACTTCTGCGGAGTCACAGTCCAGGTGGTCTGGTGGGGCATGACTGCTGAAGGACCCTGCGTAGCTGGTTGTGGTGTAGAGCACTATGATGGATTAATCCAGGTTGCCCTGACAGGTGCCTAGCATGTGTTTTCAGATGAGTATTTAAATCCAAAAGAACAACTGGCAGTTCAAAGCTGCTGCTGTTCAGGTGCTCAGATCATGCCTCCTTTTATAGTCTTGTTGCCTAGGCCAGGCAGTGGGTCTAATCTGAGTGTTGCAATCACTGTCAGCTGGGAACGGATGAGTTCAAACCCAGGGTTGCTCCCAGAGGCTGATGCGCTAGTCGTATTGGTGTATCCTGCAGATGGGACAGAAATTCCAGGAGTTAAGAGAATCAGCTGGTGGATATTAATAAAAGATGGAAATATATAATGTGTTAAATATCATTTATATGGCATTTTTTGCATATCATTTTCTTCAGGAGGTTACCTAGGAGCTCTGTTATAAGCTAGGGCATCATTGTGGTAGATGCTGTGTAAGCAAGAATAAAAAGAAGTCCTTGCAATAAAAGTATCTATGCCTTGTCCCATAAAGATAGGTGTGCTTTGTAAAGACATGCTCTTGTGAGTCTTAGCTATTCTGTATATATGCTGAAATAAGCAGTGCCTGACAGGTAGGATAGAAATAGCAAGCTGTCAATCTTTATTTGATTTAGTATGTCGAAATGCAGCATGAAAGAGAGCTGCTTCTCTTTGGAACTGGAAAATGTTGTGTTGGCAAGTAAAGCTGTGAGACCCTCTCCTGGATTGGAACTTCCCTCCATGATCAGTAGCAGCTCAGATGTACAGTGTTGTCTCACCTCATTGGGACACAATCTCCTCTCTGGTCCCAACCCGTCTTAGGATACCTCTGGTAGAATGAAGATCAGTAAGTTAGGAGGGCCATAATAACATCAGAATACAATTTCAGTCCCATTTGCTTTCAAAGCAGCATCCCCAGTCTCAGTAAAGGCACAAAATATTGAGGGATGTCCAACCTTCAGGTTTTGATGAAATCAGATTAGCTGGGAGGACACCTAGAAATAATGCACAGGATGTCTGCGGTAGATGCTCACTAAATGCCTCCTCCAAAGGTGGAGGGACAAGGGCAGGGGAAAGAAGTCTTTCACTTGCTGCCATCTCTCCTATGAAGAAAGGCTGCAAGAGCTGGACCTGTTCAGTCTGGAGAAAAGAAGACTGAGAGGAGATCTGATCCACATGTACAAGTATCTGAAGGGGGAGTGTCAAGAGGATGAGGCCAATCTCTTCTCCGTGGTGCCCAGCAACAGGACAAGAGGCAACGGGCACAAACTGAACCACAGGCAGTTCCATCTGAACCTGAGGAAAAACTTCTTCCCTGTGAGGGTGACAGAGCATTGGAGCAGGTTGCCCAGAGAGGTAGTGGAGTCTCCTTTGCTGGAGATATTCAAAACCCATCTGGATGCAATCCTGGGAAACGTGCTCTAGAGGACCCTGCTTGAGCAGGGAGGTTGGACTAGATGATCTCCAGAGGTCCCTTCCAACCTCAACCATTCTGTGATTCTGTGATTCTGTGATGACTGTGTGCTGTGTGCTCTGCTTCCAAGCCTACTAGAGACTTCACAGCAGATTTGTCAAAGCTAAGAAACCAAGCAAGAAACCAAACCTAGACTCTTCCAAGTTTTCTTCCTGTCTCATGGCAATTTCCATCTCCCTCTGCTATATCTTTTAATGAACTGAATTATATTTGAGGCGTGGAAGATGGCCAGAGATGATTTCTGAAATTGAAGGATGGAGGCTGCTGCAGAGCAGCCACTGCCTTCTCTAGGGAAAAGTGGTCAGGGGACAAGGGGAACAAACATGACCACAGATCTTAGGGAAAGACCATAGGATGCTGCATCAGTTGCTGTCTCTCATGTCCTCTTAAAGGGAGGGAGGGACATGAGCCAAAAAAACGTCATATTCTCCTGAACTCTGAAGGTATGAGGATTTTTGACACCCTTGGTACCCATGCCTAGCAGTTTATATAATTAGTGCCATGTTCTTCTGTTACCTTCATCTGATCATCTTATTATCACCAGCTGACACTCAAGATCAGACTGTAAATAAGATGAAGTGCTAGCTTTACTTCAGCAGGATTTATTTTCATGGGTAGATCAATTTTAATGAAAATTGGTGCATTGCAGTGGTAACCCATTGCTGATTGCACTTGCCTTTCATGTATTTCAACATGTTTCTGCTTAGGGATAAGGCTGTTTAATTGGTCCCCAGTTGCTCTCCAATGTTTCTGTAACATTCAGCAATGCTTATTAAAAATATTTCTCAGCACTAAAGGACTGGTAGCTGTAGCAGATTAGGGAACTGAACTGGCATGAAAAGAGCAGAGAATGATGGAGAGGAGGTATGTTTGGCATCTATGGTTTCTTGCAAGTCTTTTTCACTGATGAAGATAGAAAGCTGACTTCTCTCTCCTCTTTAGTGCTGTTCTTCAAGTGGAAATGAAGGATTTGTAGCTCTTATCCATTTGTGATTTGACCTTGCGCCCAGTGCAGCTAACTTATTTATCAGTGGATTTACTAAAATGTCTCTTCTGAATCGCGGGAATCATATTTAAAAAGGCTACTTGGTTTTCTTCATTGTCCCTTGCCTGTTGTCACCTTCGCTTGCTGCCTGTCTTGGACTCCGGCTTTAAGCCTTAGCACGGCAGCTCTTCACATGTGCCTGATAATCTCGCTTTTTTGACACAAGCCAGAGCCACAGCTTTGTCCCAGAGGGACTGTGCTGGGAAGGATAACTAATAGGTAGTAAGAAGTGACTTAGGAGAGGCGGTAAGAGACAGCTCCTTACACTACCTTGCAGCAATAGTGTGAGCACTCCTCCCCGCTCTGCCCCAGCGTGAAGTCTGGGGCATATTTAAAGCAAGTCGGTATAGTCCAAACTCTCTGCAGTCACCCCGGCCAGGCAGAGGTAGATTTACCCCTTGCTCGACCCACTGGTTCGAGCTGCCTTTTGGATGTGCCGGACTTTTTTTGCCTGCCTACGAAAGGAGACAAGGGCAATGAAGCTCCTAACGTCAGCACAGCAGGCAGGTACCTACAGTCAGATGGGTGAATTTAGGCTCCTCCACCCAAAAAGCACAGCAGAACTGGGAAGAGAGAAGTCCCGTGTGACTGACACCACAGGAGTTTTTTCATATGAAGAGACACTGGCTCCGCTGGGTTTGGAAAGAAGCTGAACAAAACAGGCTGGGAGACCAGAGTAAAAATGTCAAACTGTATGTAAAAGGTCAGTTCAGTGCCCTTTGCTCTTCTCCTATTCCAAGAACAGAGGAAATTCAGTGGAAATTGAAGTTAACACATCTAGTAGGAATGGAAGAAGCTAGCTCTGTTTGCTCTCTGTCTGTGAGTCTTCGCTGAGGCCAGGAGCTAAGCATACTCCAAAAAAGCAAACTCCCACGTGGATGATGAAATACACCGTTCCAGGGCAGACAAAGGTATTATAAGGTTTGTGTGCATCTTATTTCATAGGAAAAGCCAATGAGGCTGGACTGCCTCTGCATCTGATCAGCCTGGGCCAGTGCTTTTCAGGCTGACTCCGAGTCCCTACTGCTGTGGGAGCTGCGCTGGGGGTCTCACTTGGGGGCCAGACGCCACAATAGATGGGCAGAGACACACAGAGTCACTGCGCTTGCTTTGCTGCTGACAGTCAGCTTAATACATTTGGCTGTGTTACCTGGTTAAGTGAGAGTCTAATAGAGAGTTTTATTTTTATTTTATCCCTTCTTCTTTTCTTCCTTTTTAGGCCCCGTGAGCATTCAGAGGGCTTGAAGCCATGAAAAGCTTTCAGTCAGTAAATGTGTTGTTTGACACAACAGAAACTGTGCGAGAAGGAAACCTTGCTGGAGCCTGCCCCTTGGTCAGGCCGGTCGTGGTGTCCCCTCCGGCCAGCCTCTGAGGGATTTACGAGACACAGACAAGGGCTTTATTCTAATTTAGTCAAAAGTTAACACAAATGTTTAGAAACTCAAGCTTCCTTAGTTATGCAGCTCCTTTCTTTTATCTTATCCTCCCTCCTCATATTTAATCTATTTCTATTGGAAAAGAGAAGAAAATAAAACCCAATTTGCTTTTTTTTAAAGGAAAAATATTTCCTTTTTAAATTAAGGAAAAAAACAAGTGTTTCCACTAACTACTCCGGATGATGCGGTTTAGTCACCTCCAGAAAACTTTTAGTATTTTTTCAAACTACTTTTTTTACATGAACCAGGAAAGAGTAATTTTAATTTCATCCTATGATGAAACTGTTGATGTGGTTACCAAAACTTTCTCACTTCGATAGAAACAATTGGCATGTTATTCGCTGCCCTGGGAAGCCTCAATGGCCACAAAAGGCCACAGTGACATGGGAAGTCAAAGGGCACAGCACTTGTTAAGCTCCTATGATTGGCAGTGTCTGTGCCTTTGCAATGACATCTCTAAACCATCCAGGATGCAGAAGTACTCTAAAATTGTAGCCTTTGTGTGTTTGTACGATATGTTTTATTTATAAAGCTTTTAGAGATAGCAGCTTGTTCTTTAATTTATTTTGGGTTGGTGAGGAGGAGGAAATCTCATTGGCAAGATAGGGAATTTGCAATCTGAATGCAAGAGGGATGTGAAAAATAGAGAATTTAAAAAAAAATTCAAGGTTCGGGGGCATGTTTGCACAAATAATAATACTTCCAAAATAATACTGGATTGTGTGTCATCCATTTGTAAAACTGTAGAAGCGGCTATGATAAAAAAACAATGTGTCAAATTTTAAACTACATGGAGCCTGCATGTGTCATTCAACAAATACAATTAAGCAAGAAAAATAATTGCTTGCCTGCTGAGTGAAAAGTTGCCATATCAGCATCAGATTTAACTTTCATTTGCACTAGAGATAGTAGCTCTGGACTCTCATTTAAGGGCCTGCCTGTGTTTGATGAGGAGCTGTGAAGCTGAAAATGAGCAGATAGATGGCTGCCAAGCTCTTTGAGGAGCCAAAGCTGTGTTACTCTGATTCCGTGTTTAAGACCTCCTTTGCTCCCACTGACACATTTGTATGGGGTTGACCATGACTGACCTGCTAGGTGAACTCGGCAGAAAATAGGCAAGTGCATAGGAGCAGTTGAAGCACTGTTGAAGCACTGTCTGAAAGTACTTTACCAAAGGCAGCAAAAATTTCCATAAAATTATTAGAAAACGGCTTTTGGGGTCCTAGCTGATCTAGTTAGGGCTGAGGGAGGACGTCCTTTCTTCTTTGCTTTGATCAGGTATTTGCTCCTTCTAGCTCTTCTTATGCAGATTCTTAATGCTTTCTATCCTGTGTCTGCCTCTAACTCAAATTTATGCAATATAAAGACTTCCAGTTGCAGGAAGGTCCAGCAAAAAATACATAATAACTCTATGGCCAAAATACTGTTTTTGTGGTTTCAGGAGTTAGAAATGAACTCTTCTGCTCCAGAAGCATTATTCTCCTTTCTTTCAGCTAGTGGAAGTTCCTACTAACCATCAGCTATTTAGTCCTTACTGCTTAGTGTCATGTTGGTCTAGCACAGGGTATACATTACTAGTAAGATTATTTAAGTATACGGAAATCTAACACTTTGGCTCTAATGACTCTATGCTATTCTGCAAGACACAGGAACAGATGACATAACTCCTCAGTGTAACCTGATGCTGAGTAACGTGCTCCAAAGCCAGGTTGACTGTGGACAGGACAGCCGTTTAATGTTATTTCTCTCTTGTGTGTTCTTTCTAGACTGAAAGGTCCCTGGTGCACTGGCTTCTTGTGTCAGATGGTGCTCACAGTGTGCATCTAGATTCAACTAGGACACGAAAACACAATACATGAGAGTATATCCCTGTTTGGGCCACAGCTGGTGAACTGCCAGCGGAGATTAGGCTGATAGAATCAGTGATAGTAAACTCAATGCTTTGGCATCTCGTTTCAAAGACACTTTCTGTCACTGAGATTTATCCTTGCCAGGAAAGCATCACTCGGGCAGCTGAACCTGTTTACTTCAGCATCTTGCCTAGGTATTAGAAGGAAGGATATGAAACTGGCTGTGAGCCCTGGGCCGGTGCATATCCTTCAGTCCTTTTGCCTTCCAGATCATGCCACTCTACCTGAAAAAAAACGTGCTGCTCGCAGAAGCACCTTGCAAGAAGTATCCTAATGTCCAGGGCAGGATGGGCCAGCTCCCTTGACACTGTCTCCCACAGCAGACCTGCTCAGTGATCTGCATACTTACGGCTCTTGGGCTTTGGATGGCCTGCCAGAAGTGCTGGCAATTTTGGTCGTAGCACTTATCAACCCAAGAACTGGCTTTAAGTGTACAAGAGTGAAAGCCCGAAATGTAGACAGAGCCATCAGCTTTAAAGGTCAACACTGAAGCCTTCCGTATACACAGTACAGAGGCTATCTGTGTTAAAAAGTTCTCGTAAAAGGGGAGAGTGAGAAAAACATAAGCATTAGTGCAGGAGCAAATGGGTTTGTTGGACTATGTTCAGTAAAACAGTAAAACTGAGACTTGCCACTGATCAGTGCCAAGCTGTCCAGTGGCATGGGGTCATGCACTGCAGTGCATCACAGCTGTTGGACCACTCTTCATCTGCCAGCTCATTGGGGTGCTTGCCCAAGCCCCCACGGGCTGTAAGCTGCGCAGGGGCTACATAGCTTGCTGTGCAGCAGTTCCGGGCGTGTGACCATGTCCATCGCTTGACTCAGCTATTAAAATTGCTCTTGGTTAGAGAATGCTCCTTCTTGTCTTACGGGGATTGCCGAGCCTAGATGCAGCCATGATTTGGCCAAAGGCTCTGAAGCATCCGGGCCCTCCTGGGTCAACTTAGAGGAAAATACAGATAAGCTCTTCAGGCTATTCCTGGCTGGCCAGACACCCACTGTGATAACTGCAGCCATATCTCTCCTTTCTGTGTATGGCCAGATGTTGGGCTATTCCACACAAGATTTTAGTCTAGCTTCCTAAGGAAATGAAGCTTTACAGTACAGTCTTTGTGGGGGTATATTCCTCCTACTTGGGGAGAAGCAGCCCTTCATGACTCCAAAAGCCAATTTCAGCCAAATCGAGGCAGAGGAGCAAGAATCTCAAAGATATCATGTCCTGGGAAGTAGGTAGGGGAGAGTTGCTGTGAGATGCCTCAGCGAGGAAAGGACGGCAGTGGGAGCTCAGCCCTGTTAGATATCAAAGGACCCACACAAGAGGGAGCTGTTACAAACTTCCCAACCTTGCAGAAAGCTTTAGTTTGAACTTGCTTGCTGTTAAAGCAAAAGAGTCCAGTGACAGCGTGCACCTCCAGAGAAAACTAGGCTCTACAGATCTTGGTGCTCTGCTTTGCCTTCTTCCCCTACTTGAGATAAGTCAGATAGCTTGTGCCCTGAGCAGCCTTGTTCCGTGTGGAGAACCGATGCATTGCCAGCGTCCATGGATGAGAGCTGCAGTCCAGGAGCTGCAAGGGGAACACAGCAAGTGTGTGCTGAGTTCTGGCTGAGCTCAATCTGTGTGTCCTGGGGGTGTGCAGAGGCAGCCGACCCTGCCTTGCAGGGGTGGTGAGGCTGGAGCTCTGCACGCAGGCAGCAGCAAGACAGGGACACTGAAGGGTGTGCACCAAGTGAACGTCTTGCCTAGATGCGAGAAGTCTTCCACAGGAGCCTAGATCCTCCTAATTTTCAGGGAGTTCAGGCTGGATTGCCATGTACAATTCTTTTTCCAGAAAAGCTAGTCTGAGATATTCCTGTAACTTGTTCCTCCCTGCTTGCTACACTGACTATCCGTGGGTATGCCATCAGCTCAAATGAGCCAGGACAAATGTCTCTTTCTTTCTTGGACAAGCTTAGCTTTTCCCTTTTATAAAACCTAGATCACTTCCATGATCCCAGCTCTAGCATGACGCTACAAAAAGTTACATCTGCACAATCGGAAGGAACATCAAATTGAAGACACGAGAAGCCAGGGATGGCAAGGAGAGGGATGCCAGTGTACTGTGTGCCATCCTTCAGCCGGTGGCTCTGCAGGGATACTGGTGGGTCTGGGCGTTGCACGTGACCCAGCAGAGCATGCCGGGAGCGCAATCACACTGTCAGACTAGCCAGAGCACGCAGAATAGAGCCTGTACCAATTTCAGGCTTTTATGCTGGCTTTAGGAAAGTCTATGCCTGATCTAAACTTAGCCTGGTCTGGGCCTAACAACTGCAGGTAAAAAGTTAATCAGTCAAAATTTTTGAGTGAGTTAAAATCGGCAGAGTGAGTTTATGCCGAATCCATGCTTTGTGCTCCTGGGACTCCTGTGTTCATCCTAGGAGCCCCAAAGCAACATTTACTGAATTGGCAGAGCAGGAGTTTCATCATTATTACAAAAGAGGATTTAAGGTCCTAAATCAAACTGGATTCAATTTCAAAATGTTATTCAAAATGTTATTCCTTGTTACTGTGTGATTTTGATAAGCTTAGTCAGTCACTGGAAAACTGAACTGTTTATGAAAAAAGCATGTCTGAGGTGAAAGAATGGCCCTTTTTGATGCAAGAGAGCCTAAAGGAAAGAGGAAAGGAAGGTCATAAAATATTGACAAGCTCTGTTTTTAATTGCTGAGACAATTACCTCTGTTCAGCTCTATAAACTGCCTTTTGAAAGTCTCAGAGCTTATTGGGAGTAGCTACGCTTTTTCTGACAGGTGTGTTTCTTCTCTTGGTGTTGTCAGTGATCTTCAGAAGTGGAAGCCTTGAAAAGCTGGATCTGAGGCCCAGAGAATGGGGGCTTCCCTGGAGCAAAGGGAGGAGGACAACCTGCTGTAGGGCTTTGGCGTGGAGAGCAGAGCGCCTCCCCCAGGCAGTGTGCTTGCCCTGTGAACCTCTCCTGTGCGTACCCTCCAGGGCAACGAGAGCTGGGCAACAGGGGTCAAATAAGGGTTTCAACAGGTTTCTTCATCTAGCACATGTGTGCTCATGTGACAGATGCTAGCGTTTCTGTTTAGTTATTCAGGGGCAAATCACCTTGGGTGTAAATCCACTGGTATAGACAGACTTGCACTGTGGGTGATTTTGGCCTAAACTCTTTCACAGAGAAATATATTTGGTAAATGTCTGTGTTAATTAGTATAAAAATACCTTTGTGCTAAGGCATTAGGTGGATCTATGAATAAGTGGAAGTAATTACTGCATACAAAGAGGAAAATAAGAAAAAAGCTAAGGGGCAAGATAGTCACCATGCCTTTCAGCTGTCATAGATATTTCTCTTTTGGTTGATGCAAAGGAAGGTCTGGAGCTGTTTCTATTCATGAGGCTCTACCCATCCCTATGTGGTTTTCTATGGGTACATCCTACAGCCAGTGTGTCAGAAAACACAGCACTTATATATTTTTTTGTTTAGTGGAGATCAAATAAAGTCATATCTGAAACAGTGTTTGAAGATGAAGATTTTTCAAAATTAAAGAGCTGGATTAGATGTGGGTCTTCATGTCATGCAATCTCTGAATGTTTTCATGTCAGCAGAAAAAAACAAGAGCAAGGCTTTCTGACCTTGAAAAGAAATGCCGCAGGGAAAGACTCCTTCATGGAATTTTTAATACTCTTCCTAGTGACTTTTTTTTTTAAATGCTGTAGCACAATGCAGGTTTGAACTAATGAATGTCACACTCATATGGGGCAGTTCCAAAAATGAAAGACCTTGAGTGACTGAATGCTATTATTGCACTGTGTGATGATGTTATCAACATCACCTACATTTCTGACTTTCAAGTGTCTTGGTTTCTTATAGTTCATCTGTCTGCTGGATGAGAAGAGCACTCTAGATTTAGTTTAAAAGCTATCACATAAAACTTTATTCAAAAAAGCCATGTAAAAGTGCATAAAAGGGAACATTATGTGCTGCTTTTCTTTTTTCTTTTTTTGATTACCATTTTCATTTGCCCCATCTCCTTCATTTGAAGTGATATTTGCTAGAGGCTATTTCCAGCAGGAATCTTCCTCCCTAATACTGGGGGAAGAGGAGATCACCTGCAGATGCCTTCAGAAGGTCTCATTTGGAAGACATGGATGGTTATGTGGTTATGAGCCAGGACATCATTACCATGTGGTTATGGTAAAACCTAGAATGCATTTTGTACCTTTAGCAAGGCATCTCAGTACTCTCACTTCTCTGCTAGGGGGAGAAGACTGCCTCCTCCTTCACCAGCAAAAAGTCTGCTCAGCATTTGAAAACAAGATAACTCGAGTTTAGGACTGAAATACTCTTATTCAATGTCCTCAGATGAGAAGAATGGGTTAAATGATGTTGCAAATGGGACTTAGAAACTGCTTAGAGGCTACTTGTGTTAGTGAATTTAACATTCTCCAGGACTGATCTTTGGCACTAGGTCTGACTAATACACTGCACTCAGCTGTGTTAGTTAACCCTTACTTCCCTGGTTCAATCTACCCAGAAGGAACAGTCTTGATCTGTGCTAACTCCCAAAACATGTGCCCCAGGGCAACCTGCCCAGGACATCCAGGAGCCTGCTAGCTGGCACGCACTTCCCCCATCTGTGACTAGCATTTGGCAAGTGGAGATTATTGAATTCAAGTAATGTTTCCTGGCACTGTTTAATTTATTAGTATGGCCATAGCCAGACTATCCAGGGCTGGGAATGCCACCCACATAGTCATACCTTCTTCAAGTTTTCAAATGGTTGATAAAGTGGGTGTTTTGGCTACTTCGCGAAGACTGCAGACACTAGTTCTTGCACCAAATGGATTTTGAGGGTTCTTCTCTCATGAGATGTTCAATTCAGGCACAATAATTTTATATAACAAGCAGACAGTGGCGCACACTGGTGCTGTTTCTGCCAGTGCTTGTCATATACCTGCAAGGAAGTGGGGATCTGTTTGTCATCAAGGCAGGCACTGGGGACAGAATTTGGGTCCCTACTGAAGTCAGTGACAAAATTTCACTTGATTTCAATGAAGTCAGTTTTAGCCCTCTCTGTTTTGGGGTGGACGTAAGGTTCAGCTTTCGAATTTAGCAGGTTCACTGTAAATGGCAGCAGACTGGGACTAAGGAGATCCACTCCTGATTCTACCACTAGCTTTCCGGGGTACTGGAGTAAGTTACAGCACTTATCTCTGCCTTAGTTTCCCCATCAAAAACATCTCTTGGCATTGAGATTCAGCCATAATTGCTAATTCCCAGACTTGTAACATTCTTAACTCATGCTAACTTTTTGCCTCTGCTCCTCCATTTATTTCATGGCTGTTGCATTGGTTATGTCTCTTTTTCAGTCTTACATTTTCCTCTGACTGTTTTTGTCTTGAAGCTGTGCAAAACTTCTCTGTACTGAAATTCATTTTTCTCCTCCATATCCCTTTCCCTGTTGCTTTTCAGGTTAGCGAGGTTTTTCATGATTTTCAGTCAGGACTTAAAAAGCCAGAAGAATATATGTCCTGCCTGAAAGCTGCTGAAACAAACAGAGGGTTTTATACAGTTGAATCTTAAACATGGCATTCTGTCATCAACAGTGATCTTAGTTCAGCACCACAGAGGCATGTCCCGGTAAGAAGAAGGTGAGTAGCTCATTTGGGTAGCTGTTTTGGGGAGCTGCAGTGTGACCCCTAAGTGCTTGCGCTGCCAGAGGTGTTAGCTTGCAGAGTTCCTCAAAATGTGTCTCCTCTAATGCAGCTGCTTTTGTGGCATGGTTTTAGAGCTCTTCAGTTTGAGTTTGCATCAACTGCTTAATCTTGATGTGCAGAATTTGCAAAACCACAAACCTGCGCTACAGATAAGATCTACAGACAGAATAAGATCTGAGAAGTCTTGTGTGTTTGACCCACATGAAGATGACAAGGGACAATAACACCAGCAACACAATGTATTTTCCTGGTCGTGAATTCCCCTCTAGCTTTGGGAGAAGAGACACTTAATCTGTTTTAGCAAGCAAAAGCAGGCAGCCCATCAGCTATATTTGGATAGCCTGTGTTGTGCTGGATTGTCTGTGACCCTTCCATGCCACAAGTGTTTCATTTGTGGTGTTTTCTGCTATAACCCAACTAGCAACCAGAGGAGGTTGTAGGATATGTGTGGGCTTTTGCTGGCAGAAGATTATTCCAAGGAGACAATGGCTTAGTGGAAAGCTATATCCAGAGCATCGTGGCCAAACCCTTCTTGGAAAGGCCCGTGGAGCCTGGTCTGTGATCTGCAAGCTGTGCCCTCCCCACAGGGGCCTCCTGCTACAGGGACAGCAGCTGCCACGACAAGAGCGAACCAAGCCACTCTCTGGCTGATTTGTTAGGGGATTTTGCTGCTCTTTCCTTCTCTTATCTTTTTTAGTCATCCATTAAGGCTATTTCAGTCAAAGCTCTGCACTATGGAACTAAGGAAATCAGCCTACAAAGGCAGGTGCTGATGTGCTGAGTTCAGCAGCTCGCTGAACAGCTGTCATGAGATGGTGCTTCACCTGAGCTCATGCCTCCTGGCCTTAGCTCCATGGGGTGGTGGAGTCTCTTCTGCTGTGGATGAGTGAAAAGGCCTCAGATTTTGTTGGCAGTGTTACATGTAATGTCCAATGGGTGATGTAGTGTCAAAAAAATGGGTGAGGTAGTGTTCCAGACCCTGGGGACAAGAGAGGAAGTCTGGAGAAAGGAAGAGTCTCCCTTGGTCGAGGAGGATCAGGTTAGAGATCATTCAGGCAAACTTAACATCCACAAATCCATGGGCCCCGGTGTGATGCATCCACAAGTGCTGAGGGAGCTGGCGGATGTTATCGCTAGGCCACTCTCCATCATCTTTGAAAGGTTCTGGAGATCAGGAGAGGTGCCTGAGGCCTGGAAGAAAGCCAGTGTCACCCCAGTCTTCCAAAAGGGCAAGAAGGAGGAGCCAGGAAACTACAGGCCTGTCAGCCTCACCTCCATCCCTGGAAAGGTGATGGAACAGCTCATCCTGGAGGCCATCTCTAAGCACGTGAAGGATAAGAAGGTGATCAGGAGTAGTCAGCATGGGTTCACTAAGGGGAAATCGTGCTTAACCAACCTGATAGCCTTCTCTGATGGAATGACTGTCTGGGTAGATGAGGGGAGAGCAGTGGATGTTGTCTCCCTGGACTTCAGCAAGGCTTTTGACACTGTCTCCCACAACATCTTCACAGGCAAGCTCAGGAAGTGCAGGCTGGATGAGTGGACAGTGAGGTGGATTGAGAACTGGCTCAGTGGCAAAGCTCCAAAAGGGTTGTGGTGAGTGGCACAGTGCAGAGTCTAGCTGGAGGCCTGTAGATAAGGATATCCTCCAGGGGTCAGCACTGGGTCCAGGCTTGTTCGACTTACTCATCAATGACCTGGATGAAGGGACAGAGTGCACCCTCAGCAAGTTTGCTGAGGAGACTAAACTGGGGGGAGTAGCTGACAAACCAGAAGGCTGTGCTGCCATTCCGAGGGTCCTGGGGAGGCTGGAGAGGTGGACGGAGAGGAACCTCCTGAAGTTCAACCAAGGCAAGTGCAAGGTCCTGCAGCTCGGGAGAAATAATCCCAGGCACCAGGACAGGCTGGGGGTTGACCTGCTGGAAAGCAGCTCTGCCGAGAAGGACCTGGGAGTCCCGGTGGACAACAAGTTGACCATGAGGCAGCCATGTGCCCTTGTGGCCAAGAAGGCCACTGGTATGCTGGGGTGCATGAGGCAGAGTGTTGCCAGCAGGTGGAGGGAGGTGATCCTGCCCCTCTCCTCAGCCCTGGGGAGGCCTCCCCTGGAGTACTGTGTCCAGTCCTGGGCTCCCCAGTACAAGAGGGACATGGAGCTCCTGAAGCGAGTCCGGCGGAGGGCTCCAAAGATGATGAGGGGACTGGAGCACCTCTCCTCTGAAGAAAGGCTGCGAGAGCTGGGCCTGTTCAGCCTGGGCAAGAGAAGACTGAGGGGGGGAATCTGATCGCTGTGTATAAGTATGTGAAAGGAGGATGTCAAGAGGATGTGGCTAGACTCTTCTCAGTGGTGCCCAGCAATAGGACGAGAGGCAACGGGCACAAACTGAACCACAGGCAGTTCCATCTAAACCTGAGGAAAAACTTCTTCCCTGTGAGGGTGACAGAGCATTGGACCAGGTTGCCCAGAAGGGTAGCGGAGTCTCCTTTGCTGGAGATATTCAAAACCCATCTGGATGCGATCCTGGGAAACGTGCTCTAGAGGACCCTGCTTGAGCAGGGAGGTTGGACTAGATGATCTCCAGAGGTCCCTTCCAAACTAAACCATTTTGTGACCATTCTGTGACCAAAACCCAGCTATAGTGCTGTTTTCTTTATGCAGCTATCTGGAAGATGTCCCAGTGAACTGGTGGGGTGAACAGGTTTCACATAGATTATGCCCTGAAGCTCTTGTAGTTGGAGCTAGAGAAGATGGTGAATTAAAACAATCAATCAAGCCAACTATGTGAAACGGAGCTTTATGTAGTTGGCACGGTAGTATCACGATATGAGTCCTGTGCTCTCAAATCCATTGTATTTTCCCTTGCTGTAGCCTTCCTAAACCTTCTCATCCCAGTCCTGTTTCAGTGATGTTCCAGCCTCAAATAGGTTGCAATAAATTAAGCAGAACTGGTACAAAAAATGAAGGCCATGGCTAATGAGGAAGCATTGGGAAGAGGGACATATTCCCCTAAAGATTCACCACCCAAGACATACTCCTATCCTGTATGCTGACAGAAAGCTTGCAAACATCTCTTCTGTCCTTGTATACAACATCAGAGTTTGTGTTTTCACTTATGTGCTTCCTGTGACTAACAATTGGGAGGGGTCTGTTCACAGGAATAGCATTTTTGTTATTTTGTTGTCTTCACACAACAAAGTTCTCGGAAGAAATAATAGAAATTACTGGAAAAAAGTACAAAATCTAGTTCTGTTTTATCTTTCTTCCCTTTTCCGTAGTTTTCACCTGAAATAACTCTGGCAAAATTTAATCTTTGCCTGTGCAAGGTAGTGTTCTGAGTAGAAAGTATAACTTAGCAGAACGAAAAAAAATCCAATAATCCTGTTTTAAAATAGACACAGAGAATGGTTAAGCCTTATTTTTTTTTAAATTGTGTTTTTTCTACATGTTCTGCAATGGCAGAAGGAAAATAGTCTATAGTTCTATAAAGATTGTTTTCATCTGAACATTTTTAATTTATTTTAAATTTACCAAGAAGAGATATAGCTTTGGTTTCGTTCATTAAATTGAAAGACTGGGCTAGAAATAAATAATAATGTCAGAAATGAAGATAGAAATTCAATGGTTAAAGGACTTCTCTGTCAGAGAGAATATTTTCCACTGTGCAGTATAATACCAACATTTCTTTCATTTTTATAAGAAAGGAAAAATACTGGATACTTTCACATAGAAAATTCCAGTATTTGCAAATGCATTTGCTTTGCCAGATTGGCTAAGAATTTGGTTATTTTAGCTGTATTCTCTTGTGCCTCACCATTCTAGTCAACTGTGATCTGATGCTCAAGGACTTGTGCTGATACTTATAAAATAGCCTCAGAGGTCCTGGAAGTTATGATATGTTATAAAATCTTACAGTATACTTTAATAATTTAAAATGCACCTTCCATGAAGGAAGATTGGTCTTTTATTTGTTCTGTAGAGAAGGTCGATACTGGGGTTGTTCTAAGGGCAGAAAAGAGCTCGTCACAGAACAATTACTTTGTTTTTTTCTTGGGTGCAAGTGATCATTCCACAGTTTGCACATTTTGTGCAAATAGCAAAAAAGTCCAACAAGTGATTTCATATTCTGAGTGCTTGATCAGCATCTACTTTTCCAAAAAGTAAAAAATTATCATGTGAACAGATTATTTGGCAGAAAAATTTGGGTATTCGAAGAGCAATAATGCTCTGCGCATTGATAAAAGCAAATTTGTAGTTCTGATTAAGAGATGATCTGAAAACTTCTGTAAACAAATCAGTATTCAATAAAAGGGAAAGGAAAGTTCATGGAAGTCATAACCCGGAAGTTAGGAAATGCATACAGTTTTTGAGGGAAGATAAACACAGAAATAAAAATCTGTAACTAATGATGTTAAGGAGTTGGCTGCCCCACCCAGAAAACACTTATGGATTAAAACCTGATTAAATGACAAATCCAGAAAATATCTACTATCAGTGTGCAGCAATGATCAGCAAAGATGATATGATTTGTTCTTGGCCCAGAGTTAGTCAAGATTTGTATCCATAAACTGAGAGACGTTACTTTATGCTAATACAATTTGTCCTTTACGAAAACATTGATTGAGTGATAAATAATGGAGACTGGTCATTGGTACAGCACAGTCAGAATGGATTGTACACAATTCATTCATTCACAGCTGGAAATGAGTTTTCCCCTGTATTTCTAGAAATAGATTTCTCTATTCCTTGTGGAAATAGGAACCACTATAAGTAAATGCATTTGCTTATATTAGAGTGAAAGTAACAGTTGAGGTTGTGTGAAAGCAGCTTAGGGCAGGCGAGCCCTGCACCTTGCGATCCCTGGACCTCTGCGCAGGCTGCAGGGAAAGCTCTTGTGAAACGTGGGAATATATTCCCCTACCAAAGAGTCTGGCTTGAAGCAACCCCACCAAAATACTTTTTGGAATATCTGGATGTACAGTGGACAGCTTGGCTTTGCTTAACGTTGTTTTGCTTAACCACTCTCTACATGGTTGACTACAGTTCACATTTTTCACTGGACAGTTATGGGGGGACTCATCTCACTGCTATTAGCATTTATGTTAGTCATCTGAACCAGCACTCCCGGATCTCTTACGGTTAATGAAGAGAGATCAGCACCTCCAGAGATCAATTCATCTCTCTTCTTTTAGACATCTGACTAAGATGTGAAGAGTCTCCTTCTAAAGGTGCCTATTTCTCTTCATTGCCTTTAGCAACAGGCTGGATAAATGACTTTAAGCTGCCTAATAAAGGTGAGCTTAATCCCATTCCTACAACCTTGTCAAGAAGTAGGAAAGACTTCTTGGTCCGTTATGCGATTGGGTTAAAAGTCATGAGATTTGGGGGGAAAATAGTGATGATGCTCGTGATGTTTGTTGGCTTGTTTTGCTTTGTTCATGTTTTCCAGCTTTCTTCCACAGGCAGAATGGACCAGCGGCTTTGGCTGATTTTTGGGTCATACAGCAGATATTTTGAATCTGAAGAGCAGGATCTCTAGAAACTAAACATAAAGTATGGGATTCAGGTCTAGAGTAAGATCCCTTCGTTCAGGTGTCTGCATGCAGATGCCTACAGGTGTCAAAGCTCCATTATAGTCAATGGAGATGAAGTCAAAGGAGCCTAGAGAAGGATGCAGCATACACTGAAGGCAGGTAAGCTGACTGGTCAACTGAATCATTCTCTGGGCCATGTAGACTATATTGGCTAGGGGTGGGAGTCAGTTGCCTAAACACAGGTGACTTGCACCATTTGAGAGGTCCTAGGATGTTGTAGTGGGTCTCCAGCTGCGATCCTGTGTGAGAATGCAGGTGTCTGCAGGCTCTCTGTCATATCTACCAGCCCTCTGCAGATGCCTGAGGGCCCCTCAGATAGCTTATGTGGTGCAAACAGCAACCATGGTCAAGGAAGCAAACTCATCCCTAAAAGTCCACTGACTATAATGGGAGTTTATATATTCAGCGTAACTGAACACCTAAATTCGGGGGTCTTGATCTGGAGTTGAATCCTAACCAAGCTCTCATCAGCATCATTCAGCAATGTGCACAGTATGACTGTTGTGTTTAAGTGAAATGTGTTGTAACTGTGGCTAAGTGACCTTCTGGACAAATCTTTCTCCATTCTGAGCATGTCTGCATTGTTTGTAACCAGCCTACTTCCCATCCCAATCACTGAATGGTTTTCAGATGTAAGGTGTCAAAGGGGAAATCCCTCCACTATACCCAAAACAGGAGGGGAGAAGGCACTCTGACCCCCTGGCCTGCCCCGGCAGATGCTCGGGGACACACCGACACAGTTTGTCTGCTCCGCTGTGCCCTTTCGGCAACACCTTGCAGCTTGCAGGAGCCGTGCATGGGCACTGTAGGGCAAGTACTACCCACGGGGCAGTGAGAGGTGCTTCGTGAATGAGCAATCATCTGAAGTCTCTTATTTCCTCAGTTGCCTTAGGGCAACACGTTTTGGTATTTTCAAAAATTAGCTCTGTGATTGGTAGCTGTAACTTGGATGCTTTATTAGGCTTCATAAATGCCGTTAGTCTCCTATCAAATGCCTTTGTGGGGTCAATGCTGCCATGTTCACTCTCCCACTGAGGCTGCCACTTAACACCTCCAAAAAATTGCCCTCATCCTAGCAGCTTTTTTGGGTTGTGCCTGTGTGGCAGCTGTCGTGTCAGCCTTTCTTCCTGGGATTTTATCTGGCCCCATGCTCCACATTGCTCCTTGGCTCACTTGGATGTTGCAGGGTGCTTTGTGTCTCATTTTCTCACTTAGCTTCTGTAGAAAAGTGTGTCTGTGTTTGTGCATGTGTATGTTATTTAAAATTCTCCAACCTTCAACTTTGACTTACTGCATGTAAAGCAAATCCCAGAATCATTTATTTCTAGGCTTCCATCTTGATTCCCAGAGTTTTGATTTAATCGTAAAATATTTTAATAATTTCCTTGGCAAATGACACTGAAATTGGACAGATGGTTTAAACTTAGTTCTCTTCCCTGGAGAAAAGCTGCTCAATTAAAACAACTGTAGCTCTCACACATTCAATTCATCCTTATCAGCCTGTCCCAATTAATCCTCTAAATGCAATGTTACATAATGTGGAATCCTTCCTCCTTCATTTACTTTTCCATCTTGTCATTGTTTCCTACGTGTTTGCTTACCTGCTCTGGGTGTTATTGGGAGTCAAGAGAAAGCTCTATTGTTCTCCTAGCTGCAGCAATGGGAGAGGTGTGCAAAATTTCCAAGTCACAGCCGCTAGAATAAAAGGGAGGGCCATAAGCCATTGAATTCAGTCACTCATGCTTTTTCTCGCTGTCATTTTTTTTCTCTACAGACAAGTGACCTTTGTAAATCCTGAAAGCAGCAAAATTACATTTCTGTTACGCTGATTTCTGTATAGCTGCATAATCCCTTTCTGTTTATGGTTCTGGAATTGCTTGCTTACAGGGTACTTACTGCTTGTGGAAATATGTTTCTGCATGTGCTGGAGTGATGCAGTTTCTTTAGTTACAGAAAAGGAAAAAATTAGAGTCGATCTCAAAGAGACCAGAGTAAATGGTTATAATATATCTCAGTGGAGACTGAAAAATCTAACACTGTTAAACAATCTCACCCTGTGTAACACTGGCTGCATCATTTCACTCTGTTACAGTATTAAGAATAATCATTTGGATTTAATAGGCCTCAAAATCCATGACTCAAAGCACATAATTTGGGGACAAAATCCAAATGTCTCTAAAGCTGTGGGATATGCTGGGACTTGAAATTTGATTTCTCTACTGCAAAACTAGTGAAATGCAGGTTGTGACTGCGGTCTCTTCAGCCAAGAGGGTATTTGCAGTCCACAAACAGCTATGTTTTGGTTTCGTGGATATTGTACCTGCTGCAGATTATGCCTATTTGGAAGAGTTGCATACTGTTGCTTTTGTGAGCAATGAGATTCCTGCAGTAAGGGTGAAGGTCTGCCTTGAGGAGCACTGATCCAAGGCCTATGACTGTGCTCCCACCGAGAGGTAGGGTTGGCCCATGAGCAGACATACCCCTGCTGGGTCCTGTGACCCTTTGCTGGTAGCTTGGGCTCTCATACACATGGCTCCACACACCCCATAGCCGTCAAGACTACGTCAACAGAGGTTTCCAGAGGACATTCAGGTGTTGCCGTCTCCAGAGAGCTGCAGGCAGGCTCAGACCTATGCTTGGCTGAGAGCAAGACATACTCTTGGTTAGAAGAGGCTGCAGACCTCGGTGAAGGGCTATGAAAGGGCTGGGCTGACTCCTCCTCTGGAGGCACCTTCTCCCTGAGCTGCAGGCAGCTGGAGCCTGCCATCCACAGGGAGAGAACTTGTATCTGGAGGTGCCTGGGCTGGGTCCATCCCTGGGGCTTGGCCACCATGTCCCTGCTCAGGCATTCCCAGAAAAGTGGTTTGGTTATGGCTGAGCCCTTCTGCCAGCACGGCCCACGTGAGCAATCTGTGCCATCACAGGCCAGGCTGTCCCAAAATGGTGTCTTCTGCCCCACATTTCTACTGAGAGGATTAGAGACCAATCCTCTAGCGCTTGTGCGTCTAACACGCCACGCACGTGTGTGTGCACACAGGCAGGCGAGAGAATGTCAAGTAAAATTTTGCCTTTAACATTTGTGGTGTTTGAGGTTTTAATAAGGATTTTCATCAGGAAATGCTAAACTGGATTCCGCTGGATTTTCCCACTAAATAGAGTAAGGCAATCTGCTTTAGATATTTATTTAAAAGCCTTCCCAGAGGATTCTTTTCTTTTTGTCCTGAAGCATTCCTTTGGCTGCTAACTACTAAACAACTAGCTCTATGGAGAGGGGAAAAAACCCACATCTTAAAAATCTGGAGTTTTCTTTGGATTCTATTGTAATTAAAATAAGATTTTGTTGATTTTCTGGAGCAGATCTTTTTTCTTTTTATGTAGCAGCATACTGTTTCACTTAATTTCAGTAGCATGTGTATCGATGTTGAGGCATACAAGAGGATGATGAGTATTACGTTTAAAATTGAAGGAATTTATGAGAACCCATTGAAAAGTAGGCAATGGGTATAGCTCTTCTACTCAATCTCTGTTTCAAAAAGAAAGACTTATCTAATAATCCTGGAAGTCAAAACTAGAAAGAATTTATTGACAGTGCAGGATTTTTTCCCTGCTGTTTATTTTTCCAGTGCTACGTCCAAGGCAGTTATTAAATTTGGAAAGTAATGGGAGACTGCTTACCTGGGGAATTATTCCACTGTTTCATTCTCCAGGAATTCTTTTGCGTATTCAGAGAAATTTCAGGACTTCTTAATGTCTTCCTGTAATTTCCAGATTTACATCTATGTATCACATACTAAATCATTAATAACCATAAATGGCATGTACCTGAAGAAAAAACAAAATAAAGCTGAAGCAAAGCTCCATGGCTGAAGTAATCTGTAAGCTTTTCCAAGATTTCTGCATATACATGTTACCTGGGAAAATTTAAGCATTGATTCTCCATAAATCCAAGTAGTCACAAATCTGCATACAATACTTCTTTGTAGTAAAAAGTCCTATGCGATTATGTTTAGGTAATATGTTGATAGGATAAGTATCTTTGTCATTATAAAAGGGGAATTTTAAACATATGAATTGAAGTATTGTGGGTCCTTTTTTTTATTTGGCAAAAGCTTATTTTTTGACTTAAATTTGCCCTGCCAGAGTTGCTATTACAATGTTGAATCAAATCACTTATTTTTTTATGTCTCACTTTCCCCATCTGTGGAAAAATTACATTCTGGCTATGGCATGGTGTTACGAAATTGATTTTGTTCAGATTCACCAAGAGGCCTGGGGTCCCCTGTGAGAAAGCTTTTGAAGGTGTAAAGTATTCTTGCTGCCATTAGGATAACCAACTCATAAACATTTGTAAATAAATGAATGAAGATGCAAACTCACATAAGGCCCTGATTGTTTATTTCTAGATAGCCAACTTCAAACACCCCTAATTTGCGGAAATTAATTATAAACCACAACCATATGTCCCTGTAATTATAAGAAAATAGATGGGAAGCTGAGGAAACTGGCTGCATCCCGTATATGAATAGATCTCCTCATCAGATATGCCAACCTTAAGTCTTCTTTTAAGGAACTCAGTCAGTTCATATGTCCATGGACTCCCTAAAGCAGGATTTGGGCTTTCTGCTAAGCATTGGGGTACCGTTAAACTAAATTCCGTAGGAAAGTATTTACAATACCTGACAGCTCCTGCTAAGAAATTGCAGTCTAAGAACCTGCTGAACCACCCATTTTATTCCGGGATTCATATATTGACTTCCATGGAGTTACTATTCCTGTTCCCCAGCAAGGAGGCTAGAATGATGCCCTGTAAGGTCTTGGTAAAGGTCAGATAGAGGATCACCATACCGGGAGCTACCTAAATCTTTGTCACAATGTGATGGCTTTCTTTTTAACTGACCATGCCAGGAGATTAGCAAGGATAGGATCTTCAGAGTATAAGACAACAAGAAGCCCTAGTGACTAATCCTGATCTTACTAAAGGCATATGTTAAGCTCTTTTAGGTTTTAATTTGGTTTCTGGGAGATGATCCCTGGTTATTGAACTTATGTCATAATTCTGTTCCTAGGACGCTGCTGTCAATCTTCATAGGTTGGTGCTTTCAGTACACAGTGACTGGCAAAAAAAAAAAAAAGGACAGGAAGAAACCTGAAGCTGTGTTGTTCATGACATGCTCCAGTACAGTATCTTCTTCAGCACTGTCATCATCCTGCAGAGAGCCTTTGTTATTGGAGATGATTCTCTGTGACAGTATATAATTTAAAAATTGTATTCCACACACTCCAGTGCTGCTTTGCACAGCTTCTGTGTGGCCATCTGTCTGTCAAAGAGGCAGCTCAATAAATGAATGCTCAGCTGCATGCAAAAATATACACATCTTGTGCCCAATGACTCCTTAAAAATTTTATTTAAAAAGTTGTGCATCAAGCTCATGTCCGTTCTTGCCATTTTTTTCTTCTCAAGGCTCTGTTATTTTTTAAGTGTACCATAATCACCGTAATGTGGGGTTTACTGATTAGATTAATGGTTAAACATTTATTCTGATTCTTAAGACTTTGACTGTAATTAAATGATTGCTGTCACCCTTATTACATCTTCAACAAACAGGCCAAGCAGATGCCAAATTAAGTGCTTCTAAGGTGCACAGACCTGAGGCCTAGAATTAAATTTGCAAAGGGTAATGGAAAACATGGTGAGAACAAAGAAACCTTAGAGCCCTATTGTGCTCAGCTAACAAAGGCTCAGCTGAAGAAGTACTTGGTGTGAGCATCAGAAAGCACCAGCAAATTGTTTTCTCTTTTTCTCAGAAATGCCTGCAAGCTTGAAGACAACTTGTTTTCTGCTTTACCTCCTACTGCCCCAGTCCCTACCGTATGCCACATGCCAACCTTTGAGGTTTTCTGTCCTGAGAGCAGGCTGATATTTCACATGGTGTGTCAATAGCGATTTGGTTTTGTATGATATCAGATTGAAAAATTCAGCTGATAGGTCCAATACCCATGATTTAAATGTGTTATAAATGTGACCTGACATGAACAGTCATTTCAAGCAACCTGTGAAGATATTGAAGTTTTTGGGTCAATTTGAAAATTGGAGAAAAAGCCATGAACATCTATTAATGTAAAACTAGCACTGACAAAGTGGTTTATCTTTAAACAGGACCAAGAAAGTCAGAAGGGTGATGTGTCTGGAAATATTTTATAATGACTAGAGCAAGGTGAGTATTGAATGGGTTGCGATTGCTTTTGTTTTTATAAATTTCCCATATGCCTTTTATTTCTAGATATACCATGGGAAATTCACAGAGAGAAAACCCTGCTCATATTTGCCAGCAGTCAGTTTTGATTTTTCTGTTTAATCCTAGAGTTGAAATTCTCTATTTAATTATAAGAATCATCCAATTAAAGGTTGGGCACAGTACTACACAAATGCAACAGCGTAACTGCAGCCTACTGAAATTATAATTATTATGAGAAATATCAACATCGCAAAATTTGTCTATGTCCTTAATTAGGGTGAAAAGTTGGAATTTTGAAATGTTGTATGGAACTGAAAAGCTGAAGTATTTCTGGTTGGAAACATCAGACAGATTCCTTGAAATGCAGCATTTCGGTGGTGTCAAACTGTGCCATGAATGTCAGGCAATTTCATCTAACAAGGTGAAAAATATATTCCACTCTGTCCTACCCCATTCTCTTCTATGGCAGTGTGAATAAAAAGAAAAAAGAGGGGCTTGAGATGGAACAAGACAACGAATTTTGATTTTGAATTATTCAGAAACTTTTTCCATGGAAAATATCAAACAGGATCTCTTCCTGGGAAGCAGCGTTTCTTTACACAGTGCCACCCTCCACATAGTTTAACAATGAGACATAAAATATGATGCGTCCTCCTGGGTGGTCTTCTGCGACAGTGCTTTGCCTCTCCTCGTCCCGCAGCAGTGGCCCATCCCTGGGCCACTGGCCCGTCCCTGCGGCTGAGCCCACAGACAGCTCCCAGCTGCTGGGGACTCGTGTCGCGGCTCCACCGGGATGGCGCTGCCGGGCAGAGGCCCCTGGCAGGGCACTGCTCTGCTGGACGATGCGGACAGATCTTCCATTAAACAAAAGGAGGATTTTCTCCCCAAAGTCTTTACAGCTGTAATGAATCCAAGGGCTCTGTGTTGACGCCCATCTAGCGAAGCAGGTTCAGTACGGCCGTACAATATGTCTCTATATCGGGGGAACTGTGTGGCTGGCTTTGCTCCTCACCGTCTTTACTTTATGCTGCATGTCTGCTTTGGGAAAGACATCTCTCCTATGGAGGTGGTAAGTCCATCTCTCTATCCTCTCTGGCCTGCGGCTGGGCTACCTGAAGAAGACACTTGTCCTAGAGCGTTCTGCAGTTTTGGACTGGCTGCCAGAGCTGCTTGTGGGGTTCTCCCACAGCCTGCTGCAGTCCAGATAAAATGGTGACCTGAGCTGTTTGCCAGCAAGCATCAGGGTCCAGTGACAGCAGTGATCAGCAGCTCCCTGTGGTAGTCTTGTCAGCCAACACAGCTACACGGTGGAAGGACATCACTTATTTTACCAGTGACCAGATTTTAAAGCTGTGAGGAGAGCAAATGGTGCCTGGTAGGATTCTTAAAAGTGCTTAAGTACCTGACTTTTGGTCCTAGTGGTAATTAAAGAAAATCTTACTAGTCGCCATTGTATACCTTCAGCAGTCAAAAGATATGCGAAAAAATTCAGTCAATATAATCAATATAGATTCCCATTGGGCACAGTACATTACTAACTCTTGAGAAGGATCTTCCGTTTGGTTGTATGCCACCGCCCTGGAAGTTCTTAAGTGCATTTTTCTCCAGCTCTGTCTTCTCTGGCTGAGTGTGTAGGTCATGTACAAGCATTTGCCTATGGAATTTAAAATGAGAGAGCTAGTCAAGTGTTTTAATTGTAACGTTAGTCGTGTGGAATTTGGAACATTGTCTTTTTAATGAATTGCATTCAAAGAAACTAATTAGTATTCTGGCCGGGTGTTGTCTGTGCGTGTGTGTGTCTGTTGTGGAACGTATCGCTAACAAAGCACAACACTCACATCTGTCTAAGATATTAATCATTCTTCAGTCAGAGAACATACCTCATTTTAATCTCTGTGCCATTCTACATGTTCCAGTAATTAGCATTCGTTAAGCACTAGCAGTGTGTTTGTGCCGTGCGGTATCGAGCTTATCGGCTGGGAACAGGTACCTACAGAGGCAAAGTCCACGGGGAGGGCAGTGGCCACCCGAAAGTAATCTGGGGACAGAATATGGGGAGGAGAATTGAAGCCTCTATCCTTCGACAAATCAGAGCCAACGAGGAGACTTGCAGATGACTGACTTAGTGAATCTGGTTAATGGCACATTTGAATGTGCCTGAGAGTTAATGATACTTCTGATGGCATATTAAGGCACCTGCAACTTCCAATGTGATTGTTTTAGGGGAAGGAGCAGTAATAATCCTGTTCTCACTAATACTGTGCCAGTTTGGCAGGTACTGGGGCTAAGCCAAGATGCCAGGCTCTGCACACCCTAAGCCTCAGTCTTGCACCTTGGTGCATGTAGGAATAAATGGAAATCACAGGGGCTCTGTGAGGATGGATGGCTCAAAATGGGACTGAACTGGGTTACAAACAGCAACTTTGCCCTTTAGTGGCCTCAGCCTACCAAGTATATAACCCTATGAGCAGAGTTGGCAAGATTTCTTGTTTTATTCCTTCTTAAACCAAATGGTAGAAAATTGTGTTTATGTTTACTGTCACTGAGAGGAGACAAGCGGTTGTACTGGGCCTGGTATGGGTTTAACCCACAACGTTGCACAGCGCCGCTTGGGGGAGCTGCGACTGCTGGCATGACACACTCATCCCAAGTGTACACTTTGAACAGCCTGGAAAATTGCCATTTCACAGTGGATGCACATTCAGATACCTTTAAATGTCACCATACAGGACAATCTTGAAGCACCCTGGTGCAACCACTGGGAATGAGAAGTCCGCTGTTCAGACTGCTGGTTAGCTGTCCTCAACCTCCTCCAGAGAGAGGCAGTCGTGTTTCAGAGCTGGTCCTCTCTCCACAAGAACACTTACTAATGACAGGCATTTGAGGAAATAATTTGATTCCATTAATTTGACTGTAAATAACTGTTGCTTATCAATCTTCCTGGAAGTCCAGATGCCCATGATGGCATGGGCTCTAGCTATATAAGATTAGCTGAGTAAACATAAGCATGTGAAAATAAGGGAAGACCTCACCAGAAGGAGAGACTACAGTGTCAGTGGGTTGCTTGGCTGTTATAATGTTGTCATGTTTTGATCTCAAATTCAGAAGTAACGGGCAGGATAGCTTTCCTGTATTGAAGGTAGAGATCTATTTTTTATTCTTTTGAGAGGTATTTACTTGTTGGGGGTGGACCTCATCAATGAACGAGTTAAAAACTCTGGTCGAAAGTATAGTGACCTCTCTTTCTCTTCCCTTTACTTTGTGCTAAGCGTCTGGGTGAGTACGGAGGTGGGGGATCATAAAGCAGCGATGAAAAAGCGACTGCAGCGTTGCTCCTGCCTTCATGGACCTGCAGACCAGCACGTGCCGGGGCTCGGCTGGCGATGCAGCTGTCCGACACGCACGCTCCCTGGGGCGGGCGCGGGACTGCTGCTGGGGCAGGTCAGCTCCAGCAGGGGTCAGCTGGCAGACAATGCACAGTGCAGTATAGCCTTTGGCTTTGATTTTAAACTCAGGCCCCTGAATTAACAGGGCAGTGTGTTAGTATGCTCCCTGCGCCAGCGCCGTGTCCGTTCTCTGTCTAGGCTGGCTTGCAAAGGAGAATATTAATATTAATGCAATATTTATTTCTCTTGTGTTCTTGACAATGTAAAAAGTGAAAATGTAATATACAGAGGGCAAAATAGGCCAGTCTTGCCATTCCTTCCAGTATTCACCTGAAAGGAGATGAAGACAGAACAGGTCTGTTCTGTGAGTTCAATGTTTCCATAAGGGTATTTCCTTTATTCTCTTTCCACTTTTTATGGCTCCATTTGATTTGTAGGCATCTGTATATCTATACACACACACATACATATACCTACACTCAGAGCTCAGGATAACATCTTGGTTGACTTCCAGCTTTACACTCATACACAGGAGAGTATGTTTTTCTTTGGTTAATTGATCAAGGAACAGTTGCCAACAAAAACCTAAACCTGATTGAAAGATCCTAAAATGATAAATCTCTTTCCTCCAGAGATATGAGGTTTAATTTTGCCCGAACAATTCTCCACACTTTTGGGTTCCCAATGATCCATTTGTAGCCCATCAATTAATTTCCATATTTCTGTTCTGCAGAGATGTAGAATTCATTTCCTGCTGGAGAGGTTACTGGAATGATAATGTGCAGGTGGCTTGAGATATAGCATAAATATATTATGCTTTGGTATGTCTCATTTATTATGTAAATATGCATACGCTTGGTGCAGATGAAACAGCTTGATACTGCAGCAGGGTCATACATTGGCTGGCATGCATTTGTAAGGCTGTTCAATAATGCAAGTCAAGCAGTGACCACAGAAACCACAGCTTCAGAGAATGTGTGTTCCCCACAGAGGCTGGAGGAACCGAATCTGTGCTCATCATTCTGTTTTGATGCCAAATTCCCCTTTTGCTACTCCTTGCAAGTGGCGAATGCAGTCCAAGGGGAAGGATGCGGGAGCTCTCTGATTGCCGTGGCTATAAAGGCATGTGACATCTGCTGTCCTTGAAAAGGCCCATTACTGCCTGGTTTTTCTACAGCAGCCCTCATCTGCTAATATTGGAGATGTAAGAGAACGTATTGGCACCGCAGTTTGGTGCCCAAATTAACATGCGGACAATTAAACTAGCTATCTGCCCACTGATCTGGGGACTTGAAGGTGTTTTTCTTGGAAAGGCCTTAGGTGACCTTTCTCAGTTTCCTTTGGCTCCATTTTTGAGAGAGGGATTCTCATTATTACAAGAATTGGACCCAAAAGAAATCCTAGCTTCAGTCAGAAGATTTTTGAGAACAGGTCTGTGTTTTTTGTCCTGAGATCATTGCTTCAAATGTCTCCAGGACCCCTGTGTTGCCCTTCAGCTCCTCAGGGCGACTCACAGCCATGATCCTGGCTATAACCTGGGCAGGACCCTGTGCCTTCAGCATGCTTTCATGGCCCAGGAGCCTCAGAGAAGCAGACAGACAAACGGGAGGGGGAGTGTATCTGAGCAGCTGTGCTGGCCAGTGCTCTCCGCGAGGTCCTGCCGGGCACCATGGGAGAGCCAGTGTCCCGTGTCCCCATCTCCGGGCCAGGATGGAATGGAGCAGACCATTAGGCTGCTCGTTGGCAGAGCTGCACTGGTGTTGCCTGGCCAGAGTGGCACATGCCAGCCTGGCCCTGCAGGACACCTCGCTTTGGGATCCAGCTTGGGTGCTGTGAGCTGCCCTCACTCTGGCTGATAATACTGGGCTTGATTCATAATGACCACTTTCACAGGAAATGCATTAAACTGCCTTGACAATTGGTTTCCCCCCCGTTTTAGACAGGCATAATAGTAAACCAGGCACTTCCATGAGCATTACTCTGCACAGGATTTGGCAGCGTTGCTGAAGCACTCACAGCTCGAAACAGTCCTCCCATTTTGCCTTTTGCTTTCCAAAGCCCTCTGCTCCGCATTCGTCTACGATCAACAAAAACAGCTGAGGAAAATCTGCCATTGCTGCTCACTTCACAACGATTCACACAGCAGATCCGAGCCTGAACAATTTTTACACAAATTGGGACTAAATACTCAAATACATCTTAAAAACAAGCAAACACAGCACAGAACAGTATTGCACTGCATGCCTCACCACGACACCTGAGACGGGCTGAAGCACAGCTGTTTGCCCTTTCTTCACTTGGAAAGGCAAGTGGGTTGCCAAATGCTTTGCCAGTTTGCAGAGCAGCAAAGCCGTGGAGAGGCACGTTGTGCTGCGAGATGATTAGGAGCATGTCCCAGCGCCCTCATGAGTGCAAAGCGCATCCTACCAGGGCTTTGTCTGGCATCATTGCAACTAATTCCTGGAATTTTTGCTCTGCTTATGCTAGGAAAGAGGTTAGAGATTAAGCCGTGTATATGCTCAAAGCTTTGAATGGATCTATGAAAAAATAGATATTCTTCTGGGGCGGGGGGGGGGGGGGGGGGGGGGGAGGGAGGGAACCCTTCCAGACGTCAGGAATTGCGAATACAACTGTAGGTGCTCTGAATACATGTGAGAAGGGGAAAAAGAGGTCGTGCGACAAACAGATGATGGATTGTTATTACAATGGCCTTATCTCCCTTATACTTTACAAAAATAAAGTTTCCAGTGAACTGCTCCTCTCTTGCATACCGTGGAAACAGTTGCATCTGCCAGAACAAATAGTGCGCAGCCTAATGGCCGTTTTCTTCAAAATAGCGCTATAAAAAATTCAGCACCTGCGAGCAATTTGTGAAGTCCTGGTACAGCCTGACCTAAAAATTTAAATTAAAATGGTTTTCTGCCTATTCACTTTCACTGAAAGACTGATGCACAGCTATTGGCTTAGGAAATAGGTGACTTTTTAGCTCTTTTTAGCTCCTCCTCTGCAAGCCTGCTGTCCTGCCTACCCCAAATGCAAGAATCATGCAACCTGAACTACCTTGTCAGTGTTGCTTTTGGTGCTGTGGGAAGATAGGCCTGAGGTAATAGATGATTTGTCCTTGTTGCTGCAACCTCTTGAGATCCTCTCTGAAACAGACCAGCTATGTCATTAAATTGAAACTAGCCAATGAGTTTGTAGTGAGAAATTTGATACCAATATGTCATTCTCGGAAAGGTCTCATTGGAAAATAGCATTGCATGTATAGGACAGGATGGCGTTTACAGAGTCACAAGGTGCGGTTCAGCCTAATGCAAATTTGGGAAGACTTCACTGGGAAATGACTCAAGCTCTTAACTCTCTTGGACAGGTTCAATCTTGGTGAAGAGAAGTTGTGTCTCTCCTATGGCCTGATTCAGCCAGAGTTTCTCCAGGGGATACTCCCAAGAAGTGTCAATCACAACTTAAATCATGCTTTCATCCTGTAGCACCCTGCCCTTATGCATAGAGGGTGGGAATTCAAATTAGGTGGTGCAAGAGGGAGAAGGAACTTACTGGTCTCTGGTGAATTACACCCAAAATCAGAGACACAGACGCATGTTTCAACAGTCTCTGTGATTCCCTCCTTAACAGGCAGACACAACAAGCAAAGTAGAGCAAACAAAAGGGCACCAGGCAAAGGTGTGCAGGAAAAGCCTGTCCCGGAAGAAGCAGCAGCAGCTGGTACGTCAGCAAAGGAACCTGAAGCGGGAGCTATTCCCCACTTCGCTATTCACTCACAGCCTTGGTCTGTGCCTTGGCTTTCCCACGTGCAGGATGCTTGCCGAGATGGTTGATGAGCTTGTGTAGCTCTTCACTTACTATTTATTTTTACCTGTTTTGAACCGTTTCTCCTCTGTGAAGCACACTGCTTAAGTAAAATTGCTATTTCACTTGAACAGTCTTATTAGAGTACAGGAACTTGCTGGAGTAGAATAAAAATTATTCAGAAAGTCCCTGTGAATTAAACTATCGTTGAATTAAAAATAAAAGCAAAAAATTCCCATACCCTTTTAATTCATCAGTGCCCTGCTCTTCTT
This sequence comes from Struthio camelus, assembly GCF_040807025.1. NCBI lineage: Eukaryota > Metazoa > Chordata > Aves > Struthioniformes > Struthionidae > Struthio > Struthio camelus. The sequence continues at coordinate 24,471,526 of NC_090944.1, read as the reverse complement.
GGGCCCTTCTAGAAATTAGGGAGAGAAACTGTTCTTGTGACATTGCTGTTGTGGGTTTGTATAGGCACAGGGTTTAGACAGGCTGATTTGAGGAAAAGTTACTGTTTCCACTTTGTTTTTGAAGATGAAAAGCATCTGAATATAGATTCTCAGTGAGTCTGTGCATTTTAAAAGTACTTGCATTTGGGGAGGAGTGTGTACAAGTGCAATTTTCAAATTAACTTCTGTCATTCAATAGGATAGAAAAACAGATTTATTCATGAGTTTCGAGCTTGTGCTTCTCCGACGACCTTCTTTCATCCATTTGCAGACAACAGCTGTAGCAGAATGTGCTATTATTGTGTGCTAGCTTTATATTAATAATGCATACATTAAAAGTGCTTTTTCTAAGATCTGGATGCCCTTTCCATATGCTAGAAAAGCAATGACGAATGTAATTTACATCAGCATCTACTCGTTGTCTCACAGCAGAGAATCAGCAGTGCTTTCCATGAGCCTTTGCCCGCCCCCAGCCCTATGGACGCAGCGAGGATGGGTGCCTAGTTGGTGACCACTGGTCTCCAAGTGTCCCTAGACCATTATGTGGGATATATGGGAGCATGAGAGGGAGCTAGTAAGAGTTCAGTATTTTAGCCATATGCAGAACAGAAGAAAACAGCTTACAGAGCCAGCAGGCTGCAGTTTCACTGGGCCCTACCACGACCAAAAGATTGGTGGCATTGAAGGAATAAATAGTAAGATATAATGAAGGCGCTTTAGTCATTGCTGGTGGCCCCAGCGGTGTTTATGTATTTTTATCCTGATTTTGAGCATCCCTGCAGTGTAGAATCTCTATGTTATCAGATATTCTTTGGTGATACAGTTGATTTGGAAGAAAATATTTTGTTGCTGCAGAAAACTGTAACTTTTTTGTGGAACATCTAAACCTGAACTATTTCAAGTCAAAATGACACATTTTCATAGCTAAAGACCCAGGACCATAAACTCCTATCCCTTTCTAAGGAATGGAGTAAACATAATTCTCCAGAAAGGCAACCCTTTCTCTTCCTTTGTTGAAGATATGTGTGGTGCATCCTGAGGTACCAGAAGTAAAATAGGTCCACATGGCACAGCAATGCCATCATGAAAGTATTTTAGTTGTGAGCATTTACTTGCATTTGATACATAGAAAAAGCTTTCAGGGAAATAATCACTTTAGGTGAAAAACTTGAAATACAGATAAGGCAGAAACACTAAAAGTAACCCCAGTATACTGGTCCCACATTCACCAGTGATGGGACCTGCCAGTTTTTAACGTTCTTAAAAAGCGTCACCTGGCAGATAGCAGAGATCCTCATCTGAAACAAATGGCTTTCAAATGGTTTTTCTGTGTTGTTTACAGTATGACAAATTGAAGCCTGACATACCTTCACGAGCAAGAAAGTGTATTATTCCCCAGATAAAATGTCTGTCGTGGTTATTTTCTGAAAGCGGCGCATGGCAGATATGTATATGCAAAGCCTAAAAAACAAAGGAATTTTTCTCCTTATCCATCAAGCACCACTGTGCTTCTAACACATTATAAATGAATAAACCTGTCACTGCACTGAAATAAATTGCTTGAAGTTCCTGGGAACTTATTACTGGCAGCCCTGGCTTCATAGACCTGACCTGCCCTCAGTAAAGTTTTCTTGTGCATCTCTGGAGTGCTGTGCTCAGATCTCTCCCTGACAGTTTCTCTGTGTAATACAGCATTAATCTCAAAGTCAGATGCTACATTTTATTCATCACCCTTGCTTATATATGAGGCACATAGAGAGATGTAAACATGAAAGTTATTTTGTAGATGGACTTTACAGTTTCCATCTATACTAGGTGTTTTTCATCTTTTTTTTTTCTCTTACTGCAGTCTACATTTATTATATATCTTGGATGGTCAGTAATCATAGCAGGATCTTTTATTTCTCAGTATCAGCTGTTACATTGCTCGCTAAAGGAGGCAGTGAAGGAGGTGCCTGTTCACTTGGGGTTTTTTGCAATCATTTACATAGCTGTATAAAAGGTATTAGGACTGTGCACCAAAAAAAGCGGCCACAAAGGCACAGTCTCCTAAGCCCCAGTCTCAGTAGAGTTACTCTTGGAGGAACACTGGTGCCTTCCTGTTGCCTCCACCGAAAGTTAGGATGTGATGTGCTGGCATAAGCCAACCCTTGTGTTTACCAGATTGCAGAAGAGGGGCCTCGCATTTTCAGTTCTATGGGACCGACTCATACGTCTAAGAAATGCCTCATACTGCCCTGAACAGAGCAGCAGAAATAACACAAGTCAGTGGAGATTAAGAGCAAGACATTTCTGTTCAGCACTCAGCTCTCTTTACTAGTCAGGCTCAGTTAGCCTTGAAGATGTACCTTTCACCTTCAGAAATGGACCTAAGGTGCTTAAAACATAGATGCGTTGTTGAAAATATTGCCTTCAGTGTTTCAAGAAGACACCTCCTATGTTTTCCTGCAAAGCATGCAAGTCAGTGCATACATAAATGGCTTTTCAGGAAAGCAGGTTCAATACTGATGTGCTCACTGCTCCTATGGAAATGAATTTGCTTAATTATTTCCACAGGTATGTTCTCAAGATGAAACTCAGGCATCTCTGGTTTTGCAAATTTGTCCCAGCTCATCATAGTATGAGAAGTCCCTCAATGTTTCTCCTTTTAAAAAACTAAATTATATTTTATGCCAGTCTTCCTTCTTATGTCTCAAAAAGCCCCCAAGCCAGATGATGTTTCAAAACCCGTCCCACTATTTCATGCCTACTTTCACCCTTAAACATCACATTTCTGCTTTCAAACTGTTATATACACAACCTTGAAGAAGACTGCAAGATGCTGTGGATTTGAGGGGCAGCAGAGCCAGCTGGTGCATCTCCTAAATAGCATCTATACACCTACATCTGTTTGACGATATTTTGTACTGCATATACATGAAAGACATACATATATGTTTCTTGTTTTTCTGTTATTGATAAGAAGGCATACCCAGTTCTAAACAGTTTTTCAAAACTAAATAACTATTATTTGTTAAGTATGTGAAAATGGAGATTTTCAGACAGTGTGAAGGACATTTGCATGTCTGAGGCAGGTTGAAAGACAACAAGAGTTGAGGGCTAACTTCCTCTACAAACCTTCCCATTACTGCTCTCCATGCATAGCTGGCTGTCCTGGCTTCAATTGAGCTTGCTTATGTTAATCTCCTCATTGGGCTCTTTGGTGAGAAGCAATATCTACTCGTGCTCCTCACCAGGCCGATGCTGCTACCTGGCCGACTGAAGTCATCCACTCTCTCCTCTGAGCCTCCAAACTGGCAGCCTTCCAGGACAGATGTCTGGACATCAGAAAGGGGTTTTGTTGACCGCTTATCTCCCTGACAGCAAGCAGGTTGCGTGAGAAAACATCTGATGGGTGAAACCCATTGTGCCTCGGTCAGAGAGGGTGCTTGGGGTTGAGATTGTCCCTCTGCTGCATGTCATGGAGCGTCTGGCCCCAGCAGCGGCCCACTGGTGACAATCAGAGCAGAGGCCCTTGGTCTATACAAGGCAGGACCTGCTGCTTTTGCTGGTGGTGCAGAACAGGGCATGAAAGCAAGAGCACGTAGAGAGCTTTGCCCTGCAGTAGCAGATGACACCTGCTGTCTTTGCCTACTCTTTGGGAGTTTACCAGGCACCAGGGAGAAGCAGACTGGATAGCGAGGTGACTGCTGTTTCTGGGGGAGCTTTTCCCTTGATTCCAGAAAAAAGTGAGTAAGCGAATACTTGGTATCTCTCTGACTCCAAGCCATCTGAAAGGACCAGTTCATCCAGTGAGTTTCCTATGGTGAACCCCACTGTTGCCATAGAGATGCTCAGGTTTACTTCTAGACCGTGCTAGAAGAATAAGAAATTGCTAGATTTTATTGCTTTACATTTCCAGCCTTTCATCACTTGTTAACTTGAGCATTAGTATTGCTATGTCTGCATTACAGAGGGAGACTCCTCGGTAGGTTGAAAGGACTTTCCCAAGGCCTGACAGGGACAAGGCAGTTTCCTGGACACTGATCCTCTTGCTGAAGCCACTTCTGTCTCACTCACCCTAGAAAGCTCTGAAATTTATCGGTTTGGAGAAGCAGCATTTTAGCAAGCGTTCTCAGTACTGACAACCAGAGGCTGCCAACCGCTGTGCCCTTGCTCTCTGGACAACACCATGGGCAAACCACACCTCCCAGCGACGTTTCACCCAACAGGGTTGCCTGGCTCTTTCCACCAAGCTGCTCCGACATACTGTTGCTTGGTAGGACAAAAGGGCAAAAGATGTTATAGAGGTACGCAATATTATTTGGAGAAGACTGGGGACTGCAAAAGCGGGCTTGCTGGGTCCCGGCATGGCATGAAGCACCTGCAGCTTGCGGAGCAGGACTGGCATGGATTCTCACTGGCCCCAGCAGGGTCCTGTCCTGTCACCTGCTGCTGGGTGGGCCTGGCCAAGTCACAATGCCAATACCTGCTTTGAGGTAGCTACGGTCTCAGTCAGATAAACTTGTGCCGTTGCCTAGAAAGGCTGAGAAAGGGCTAACCTGGCTGGCAGCTAAAAGACACTTCTATAACTAGGAGTGCCACCAACCAGCTGGCTGGGCCTCTGGGAAAAATTACGTAAGATGATAAACTTGTATTTTATTGATAAACGCCAGGAGCTAGGCAGAAGTGGAGCTTGGTTAATTTGTTGCTTATGTCTCCTCTTAAAAGCAACAGAAGCTTCTTCCTTCTCTGGCATAAAACAGCCGTGAACTGAACATTAAAGCATATAATTAAATTTCTTCATTTATTGTAGGGCCAATACTAACCCTGAAATGCTTTGATTTAACTAATTAGCTCAGCTCCTTGCTGGGATGCTGGGTCACCACTGCACCCCAGCTTGCACCTGCACCTGGCAGCTGCTGGCACCTGCCCTGGCTTGCAGCTGAAGCAGGAAAGAAACACTCAGCAAGAAAAGGGGGATGTAGCACGGGGGCAGAAATGGGGGAGTGTTCCCTTTCTAACTCAGTGGAAGTGGCACTCCCAGTGGGAAAAATGCCTGCAGGCATGGGTTTTAAACCGGGCGTAAGACCAGATCGGAAGTCCTGCCAGCTAGCGCACATTTAAAAAAAAAAAAAGCAACATTTTCCAAAACCACAGAATTTTGCCTTGATAATGCAGGAGAAATATCCCTTTCCTACAGAGCATTGTTCTGCCTCTCTGCCTCCTCCACCTTTACCCCAGCTAGCACTGGGCTGAATTTGGGTGGGAGGGAGAAAAATGGAAACTTTAAGGGGAAAATGGGTATTTGCTCTTTGCTTGATTGTTTTTCCTTGGTATGGAAAAATCTGAAATTCCGAGAAAAACTTTTATGTAAAATATTTTCTCTGAATAAACAGAGGAAGGATTTCTTTTTTTTTTTTTTTCTGTTGCTAATAAGTATTTCAGAACTTCTCATATTAGTTAATTACAGTCTCTATAGACACAACCTTATTTTTGCTTAACTGTCATTTACTTCCAGAATTTTAATCTCTCCTCCACATACTAGAGATCTATCATCAGGCAAAAAAATTGCAGTTAGTGTGTTCTGTAGCTTCATCTTTAATAAATAGGCAAAGCTAGAACTATTTAAAAGCCAAAAATACATTTTTATTTATTTAATAATATTTTTGGCAGTATTTTAATAATATTCTTGGCAGCTTTTCTCCCAACCATGTTATTTTACGCATTTTCTACTAAAGCAGGGATCCCAGGGAAGTCCAGCTTCACCTACAAGAGAACTAAAAATGTTGCTACAATGTTGGTAGGGTACATTGGGGCAAAAGACGTTATAGAGGTACCTAATATTGTTTGGAGCATGAGATATGCAGTTTTTGGAGATCTTCCTGGAATTTTACAGCTCTCCTCTTCTGTCTAAACTCTTGAGGTTTTTCCGGTCTTTGCTCTCATGTTTCAGGACCTTGGTGCACACTGGAATTCTGGCACGGATTTGTGGAGGGTGTTATTACCGAGCTGAAACAGAATCTGTCAGAAAGCATTTGTGTTGTGACATTTATGAAACACGGATAATCTAAAAGGCTCAAGAACTGTAATGGCAGCCTCAGTATTTTAATTGAATACATCTTTAAGTTAATTGATATGATGCTGTATTTTCCATACTGCTGTATTTTCCTGTAAACTAGTTTGCCATCACCGTGAAATCATATAATTATATGGCTGCATTATATTATTGCCTGATAGAGTGATAGCACCATTTTGAAACTATCTGGTAATAACGATGTTTTATAGGGAAGCAAACTTTAGCATTCAGAAAGGCTGCTGTCTCTGCCATTTGCGTGCTTTGAATTTTCAGAGCTAAAAAATGGAGTAGTGCCTGATGACATTCTTTAAAATGCCTCTGGGAGAAATTCTAAGTGATGGCTCTGCCTATGACGTAGCAAATATTAAGGCTGGTTGGGAACAGAATTTTCCATCATTATGAAACTTCTGACTAAGATTTTCATTTAAAAGAAATTTATGTTTAATCAACTAGTAATTTTTCACCAGAAAACATTACCAGAAAATTTTCAAGAGCTCCAGTCATGAAAAAGGCAGCCCTGAGTGTAGACAAAGTATTTAGTGGAAATGACATAGGATTACAGTGTAAACATACCTGGTGCATGCATAGAGGATTATGTATATATTTTTGGACATGCAAGAGGGAATATTTATTACTGTTATTATTTTTTAATACACTGACATTACTGTGCAATATGTAGCCCTGTAATCTAGCAGTCAGATGAGGAACACACATGGTGCATCAGTAAAACCACAGAAGAGTATAACTGATATGTTTCCTCTTTCTTCTTCTTTTAATGTTAATGAATTCTGTTGTTTCTATTAACATGGAATGCTTTCAATTCTTTTTTCTTTTTTAAAAGATTGTTACCCACTCTTAACCTCTGCCACAACACTAGCTCACCACCAGCTCAGTGTGTGGAAGGCCTGTGCCCTGCTGACAGCACTTGTTTTCTCTGTGGTGTAAGTGACATCGTGCATGGGCAAGCTCCCAGCGTGAATGGGGAAGATTTGCTCATCGCTACTGGACTTGGAGAGACCTCTTAGGGGTTTCAACCTGAATGTGGGCAGGGTGACTGAGAGTGCCTGTGTGAGGAAGTGGTGATGGGTGGTAGGTTCCCAGCACCCAAGCGAGGCACCTGCTCAGGCTAGGCAGACAGTGCTGGGGACAGGCTTCTTTAGCAAGGGAGTCCCAAACTGAGCCACTGCCCCAGCCTCCTTCTGGAAGGGCCTGCAGCCATGGAGAGAAATTTAGAATTGCCTATCCAGTTTAGCCAGAGAAATCAGTCGGCACAGGTTGGGTGGGATGAACATTTTTTCTCCTCTCTCCCTCATTTGCGCAGTTCTCCCTAGAGAGCTGATGGAAATGTCAATGCCTCTGAGGAGCAGCTGTGAACATCTTCATTTCTCAAGCATACAGGAAGACTGGCCCTTTCAGAAGGGATTTCAGTGCTGCTGCTCAGTCTTAGGAAGGAAGACATCTGCAGGGAAGGGAGGATCTCATCTCTTGGCTTTGACCACCTTCCAGGTGGTATCGTGGTGTCCTCTTTCACTGCTGCAGCAGTGAACGTCTTAAAGGTAAGAATGGTAACTCTTACCACTCTTCCTGGTAACAGGAAACTTTATTATTAGGCATATCAGTCACCCATTAGATGCCCACAGGGCTTATAAGTCCGAGGAACTGCACAGTAATTTCCCTCCAGGGTACAAAGGACCTTTTGCGATATCTAGATAGGTTACATGGGGAAAGTCAGCAGCTGCGATCTATATTGGTACTGATCACATACGGAAGCATAGGAGTTATGCTTGAGAAACTAAATTCAAGAGTTGGGCAGGAGACTGAAGTCCAGGACCTGTGCGCAGCATTTGCTGACATGGAGAGCCTGAGAGATAAGCAGAGATTCAGCATCTCACGGTGTGAATGAGCCACTAACATGGAAAGGAAGGGAATGGAAACCTGCTGAAACTAGAGCAAGGTTGCATAGGAAGGTTGAGCTGTGCCTTAATTGTACTGGAGCCAGGCTGCTGGCACAGAAAATTAAAAGATGAGCATTTACTCTAGAACCTGTAGGAAAACCAACAGGCACAGAAGAACCTGGACTGATATGACCTCCAAGGTAGAGATAACCAGGGTTGCTCTGAACGCACCTGTGAAGAGGCCAGGAGGGAAATAAACATCGCAATTGCAATAAATAAGGGAGGTAGATCAGACCCCCGTGTGTGTGCAATATTAAGTGGCAGAGCGAGGACTCAATTTACAAGTGTTTCTACACCTCTGCTAGAAGCCTAAAAAAATATGACAGAGGAACTAAGATGCTTGGCAGCCTTGACACAATAGGCATCTCAGAGCATAGTGGGGGAGGTTATGCAGCGGGGTACCAGGCTACCAGGCTTATAGCAATGTTAGTGTGAGATGTACAGGTGGTGCAGTGGCACTTTATGTGAAGGATTACCTAAAGCGTAACAGCATAATACTGTTATAGGAAAAGAGAAGCACTACAGGATCCCTGTTGGTGGAAATTTCATATTCCAGCAATACAGATGCAGCACTAGCTTTGTACTACCGTGGTCAGGATGATGACAGTTATCAGGAAATACTAAGTGAGACCAGATAAGCTGCAAATTCAGGACAGGTAGTAAAAGTGGGAGAATTCAGTTATTCCTGTATGCACTGGATTAAGGCCTCACGAGGACAAGGTGCAGAGATAAAATCTTTGGGTGTAAAATGATGGTCTCCTGGAACAGCTAGTCCTATGATCCACAAGGAAAGCTGTCAGTCTGGATTTGATCTTCACTGGTGCACAGGGTCTAACTCAGGAGTCATTGGCAGGAGAAATGATCGGTAACAACAACCACAATACAAATAGTTTTAACATTGTGGCAGGAGAGAACAGTCCAAATAAATCCAGTATGTGGTTATTCAATTCAAAGAAAACCAGCTACACTGAAATGACATAATGAGTCAAAAAAACCCGAGAACAAGCTGAAAGAAGCTATCTGAAAAGCTAGCAGCCCAGGTGAAATGTGTGCCACAAATCAAAAAGAAAACCAAGTAGTCCAATAAAATGCTGCATGGTCAATAAAAAGTCAGAGTGATGCTTAAAAGAAAAAGATGAATGCCTAAGAAAAATAGAACTATTTTGCAAATGAAGATAAGAGCAAAGGGCATAAAATGTGTGAGATAGATGTAAGCAGGAAAATAAGAGGGCTGAAAAAGAGTTTGGAAAACACCTCACAAAAGATGCTCAAGCTGATAGTAAAAAGCTCTTTAGATATGTCAGAAGAAAGATGTCAGATAAGGAATTGGTGGGAAAATATGAAGGGCACCTCAGGGATGGGTAAGGCTGTAGCACAGAAGCTCAAAGAAGTCTTGATGAATTTATTGCTGCAGATATTCAAGAGATTCCCATATCATCAGATGCATTCCGTAGAGCACATGGGTCAGAGGAATGAGATCAATGTGAAGTGATACAGTGGAAGTATTAGATCAGTTAGATGAGTTAGATGCTTTTAAGTCATTGGGACAGGAGGGCATTCAGCGAAGACTTCTGAAAGTCTTGTGCAGTTGCAGAACCGCTGACCAAGGTGTGCAATCTCTCTTTATAACAGCCATCCTGCCAGCGGACTGATGAATTGGCAGTGTAGTTCCCACCTCCGCAAGAGACTGCAGAGAGGATCCTGGGAGTGACAAACAAGTTAGCCTGACTTCTAGCCCTGCCAAAATGGTGGACTCCATAGCAAAGAGTCAGATTGCTGAGCACATAAATAGATATGGACTGCTGGGAAGGAGTCATCATGTCTTGGGGGAAGGTGAACCTTGCTCTATCAACCTGCTGGAGTTTTGTGAGGGTGTCAGGAAGCACGTGGATAAAAAGAATCCAGTGGATATCATACACTTGGATTAGATGGATGCTTGGAATACCAAATGTTGTTCAAGGGAATACGTTGTCAGAGGACTGGAGGAAAGTCCTGTTACGAACTGAAAGCTAGTTAATGAATAGAAAGCTGAGGGTAGGGCATAGTGGTCACTTTTCAGATGGAGAAGAGTGGGCAAGGCTGAAGGCATCTGGATAAAGTGAAGCTAGAACTATTATTCATCAAAGACCTCCACAGGTAGGTGCTCAGAAAGGTAAGGCTGTTCCCTATAATGTCCCTAATGCAATAATTGTAGATGCTGCGGGGGTAAGAGGGACATGGACCCCAGAAAGTAGCCAGACTTGCTATCCTTAAACAACAGGTCCTATTGCCATGCCAGGAGACAGAGTCCAGGGGTCGGTGGACCGTTGGCTGGACCCAGTAGGGCCCCTCTTCTGTTCCTACATGCTGCCTAGGGAGGAGCATCCCAGGAGTACAGCTTTGCAGCATCTCTGTGTCTGCCTGGTCTTTTGAATGCTATTTCAGCTCCTACGGTGGGCACCTCTCGGTTAGGGAGTGAGAATGTGGAAGAGCACAAGGACGTTCCAGCTGCTTTTAAACTGGACATGTTGCCATGTTTGAGAAATGGTAGTTTCGCTCACTCGCTGAGGTTCAGCACTGGGGCATTGCATCTTTTAGGGAAGCAGGATACTAGAAGCCCAATGTATCATATGTAGAGAGGCAAGAATTAGGTTATCTCAGAAATATTACTGAGTGAAGTCCAAGGCAGAGGAGCATAGGGTGGGAAAATGCAAGCACAATGTGCTTTTGGGTCACGAACAGGGCTCCTTGATGCCAGCGCAGGACAGACAGTAAATTATAAATCAGAACAGCTTCTGCTGGATGCCCAAAGCAGGAGAGAGGCATCTGAGATGCTTGTATTCGTAAAATGCCATGCATATCTGACAGAATTTAACTAAAGAAATGCCACTTGCTTGCAAGCTGCATGCCATAAACAGTGTCTTCTGTTCATTTACTGGTCAAACAGGCAGTGTTGGGTGAGAAATTCACACAAATCACCCTTAAATATGGCTAATGACAAATGTATGAACCTATAATGCTCAGTTTCCTCATCTGAGGGGGAAGCAATCAGGATGAACTTTGTCCTGACATTTAATCTATTACTATATTTGCAGCAGTTCAGAGGCTAGACTAGTAAATCTGAGCATACTGATATGGAATTTTTAGCTGATATCATTTGTTTGATATGTATTCTGACATTTCTGGAGAAAGGGCTGCATGCTTTAATGTAAAGGTCCAGTGAAATCATGTAGATTTATGGGCCTGGTAATCTACTGAATTGCTCCAGCTGGAGATAAATTGTCTGCTTTTCTTGATTTAAGGCAGAGTGGGGACAGAGAAGTGTGTGAGATACTAGTTAGAAAAGTGCAGAAATGTATAAATTAAGGTGTGACATAAATTAATGATGACTCAACATTGAAAAGTTTGGAAAATGCTAACTTCATGAGTCAAAAAGCCACGTGAATGTTTTTAGGATATACATGAGGATGATGCTAAAAATGATCCTTTCAGCATCATTGTTTAGTAGAGAACAGGTAAATATTTTTTAAAAATAATTAAAAATATAAGAATAGATGTATGTACTATGTACTACTGCAGATTCAGCTATTGAAATAAATTCCTGCCATTTGGATCATATAAATACAGAGTCTAGCAGTAGTTTTCTCGATATTGTTCCGTTATTTGTGGTTTGTATTTGAAATTCATTTCTTTTGCTAAGTATTGTAAATACACCCATTGGGCTCCTACTTGGAAAAAAAGCCGAGCACCTTGTCTGAGGCCTCATGTCTCTTGTCCCTTAGCAACGAAAGCGTTATGTTGCTCAGTAAACTCCTTTCTTAATGATATCACAACAAGCTGCATATGACTGTACAGTAAAAGAAATTATGGGATTAGTGCAAAGTCTTGGACTATGTGTTTGGTATTAAAATAGGGTCAGCCTAAGGTAGGAAGTGCAGTACCATTTTATTTCCAAATACTTTTTGATGACTTATTATAAAGAAACAAACAAGTGAGTGCTCTGTGTATTCACCCTCAAATTAGTAGCGAAAGAGGTCCAAGCTACCAGTAATCTCAGGTGTTTCAGTAAATCAGCTTCTTTGCCTGTAAAGAGGTTTTTTGTCTGTATTAGTTTAAGAATTGTGTTCTTCAACAATTTTTTAAAGAAAGCACTGTGGGGATTTTACAGAAGAAGAAACAATTCAAATAAACAGAATAGTTTAGTCTTAAATCTCAAGTTAGTCTTAAATCTCGAATTAGAAGGTGAACTGAAGCCCATTGGACTTCAGAGCAGAGTCCCAGCAAGATCAGTTTATCTTTTCAACCCCATGAAAATAAAATGAAAAGGAGGGTTGATTTTGTCTTTTGATTTTTACCTATCCTACATGGGCATTAAATACCCCCGGGCTTTTAGCGCAGCTCCATTATCTACCCCATGATATTATCTCTCCCTGCAGAGTGGTCGAACTGAATTCAGCCCCACGAACGCACATTGATAGTCTTACTGACATACAGTGCTGCATCCAGAGTCTGTGGAAAACAGTAGTTACGTGCAGAATATAAACTAGTCCAGGCTATGGCAAGCCCCGAAGTCCTGATTTCTCTGTCGTTTATATCAGCAGGTTAGCTAAAACATGTCTGCGCAATCTGATTTTCCTCCCATTGAAGCCTGCTAATGGGAGACTGATTCATAGCCCATCTGTATTTAATCCTGACATGGGACTGGGACACAGAGTGGCTCCTAGGCCTTGCTATTCACAGTGTAAGAAGCTTTCCAACCACCCCCACGATATTTGGGTCAGGCCTCTTATTTTAAAAGCATCCTGGGATGAAAGACACTTTACTATGACCAGAATGGCCGTGTCGGAGGGAAAGCTTTCAGCTGTGATTCCTGAACAGCCTCCTTCTTGGAGAAATGAGGTGGTAGTAATAGCCCTGCTGGGCACATTATCAGCACTTGACATTTCTGGACAAAGTTAGCTGAATAGCACTAGATTAAGGGAGGAAATAAGGAAGAGAAAGAAGGTGGTAGGAAATAATTGTCAGTGTAACGGTTGATGCAATGCATAAGTTTTAAGATGGTTTAGGGACTTCTTACAGCTGAGAAATGTACCTCCGTATTGTCGGGTTTTGTCAGGTGTTTGAAAGACGAGTAGCCTGAATAGCTGTGTTGGATCATTTAGTGATGGTGTAGAATAGCCTTAAATGACAGAGACCGTGTTTTTGAAAAGACCTCTCTCCAAATAAGATCTCTTCCCCAAAAGAGAGAGTTTAGGCCCTTTTCCCACATCAGGGTAGCGTTACAAACTTTCTGCTTGTGAAGGGATGGTTTAAATAAAACTATCAATAGTGCTTTGGAGTTTTAGAATCTATTTAACCTTTGGAAGGCAAAGAGGAGATGGAACTTAACACTGGTAAACATTTCCTTCAATTGATCTTATAATTCTTCTGTCACAAAGATCAAGATAAACATTTTGTTGCAACTCCAAGGCAGATGTGTGTTGTGAATCTTTAAGCAAGTCAGAATAAGAGCAGCGCTTTACCTAACCCTGGAGCTTGTCTTTCAAAGCCATTTAAATCATTGGAATTAGAAGCTGCTTAGTCCAGCTGAGAGCATATTACAACAAAATTCCTGGCATCTAGTTTTCCTCCTGTAGTTTTTCATTTGTCTTTTTGTTTTTTTTAGTTCTACTCTGGATATTACAAATCTGCTACAGAACTGGCAATATGAGATAGTATTTTTGAGACTCATATGACCACATCCATATGTGAGTCGCATTCGTCGGAAGGGCCACGTTTCCAAAAGTGCTTGCAGCCACATGAGAAATATTCACAATGCACCCTAGGGATTATTACAGAAATGTTCTTATGATTAGCACTGTTTGAAATGGATGTTTTGGTAGCATCTGGCAGCCTCAGTAACAAGCCAAGACCCGCCTGTACCAGATGCTGCACGCTACACTGGCTATAGTCAAAAAATGATCCCAGCCACAGAGCGTGCAATTCAAAGGCCTGTCTACACTGCTCAACAGGCCCAGCTCTCGCAGCCTTTCTTCAGAGGAGAGGTGCTCCAGTCCCCTCATCATCTTTGGAGCCCTCCGCTGGACTCCGTGTAGTAGTGCCATGTCCCTCTTGTAGTGGGGAGTCCAGGACTGGACACAGTACTCCAGGGGAGGCCTCCCTGGGGCTGAGGAGAGGGGCAGGATCACCTCCCTCCACCTGCTGGCAACACTCTGCCTAATGCACCCCAGGATCCCATTGGCCTTCTTGGCCACAAGGGCACATGGCTGCCTCATGGTCAACTTGTCCAGCAGGACTCCCAGGTCCCTCTCGGCAGAGCTGCTTTCCAGCAGGTCAACCTTCAGCCTGTACTGCTGCATAGGGTTATTCCTCCCTAAAATAAATAGGGAGGGTTATTCCTCCCTAAAATACAGGTATATTCAAATACGGTTTCAGCTAACTAGTGGCATGTGCTGACGGGGCAGCCGTGAGCTGAAAAATCCACCCAGGTATTTCTCCTGACTGACATTTATTGACCACCCAGGAGAGATGGGAGGGAATTAGGAGGCGGTAGCTCTCATAGCCTGTCTGCCATGCATGTGAGCACAGATCGCTGTTACAGACTCTCTAACCTCTTGGTTTGCCAGCCTAATGTCTCCATTTGAGGCACACAGCCTTTTTTGTCTCCCCATTGAGTGGCTGAGACTTACAGGTATTTCACCAGAAAGTAACCTCAAAAGCAATGGCTCCTGCTGATCTACCTATGGAGAAGTTGCCCTGGAAATGAAACCCACCTGTGAGGAGTCTCTCAGTGCCAGTGTAGACTGGTGATGGGTGCCACGGACAAAAGCCTGGGAAGTTCAAAAGAATAAGAAACAGAGCATTTGTCCCAGCATCAGCCTTCCTTCAGTCCTGTGCTAAATTTGGCCTTAAGTGACTTTCCCAGGAATTAGAGGGAGAACATGGCAGATGAAAGAGTAACACCCAGACGGATTCGCCTTCCTCAAATTTCTATTGGCTGTTGGGGAGCTCCCTGCTCATCCCTTCTTCCTTTCCCTTTCCCTCTTTTCCTCTACAGTAGGTAATGGTGAGGAATGTAAATGTCGCTGTCTCGCCCATACAATACAAATATCTCCCTTGAAATCACCCTAGCATCACTGTATGCTTAACATTACAGCATTCTGCAAGCTGCTGGCAATGCTATATGATTGCTTTCCCTATTTGAGGCCGGTGTTGATGATTTCCATGATTGTGGGAGCACAGAAATGTCAATGACTATATTTCTTCAGTAGCTTTTGCCAGCAATGACCCTTTGAACAGCTGATGCCCAGAAACAGGAGATGTGAGATGGCTGTCTGGGTTTGGGGATATGAATGACTTTTCTAGCCCATGGTGTTTTGGAAATGTCAGCTGTAATTGAAACTTAATCTTCTAACAAGTTTCAGCTGGCTGCTATTTGCAGACAATGTGAATGTTGCATTTTAGTAAATGGCATCTGAACTGAAAGGTTCTGTTGATTTATCCTTTTTTTTTTTCCAAAAGAATACTGCCAGTTATGGTTTGAGTCTTGGATTAATTTGACTTTCACAGATCAGGTACCTGCTGCTCTTCAAGTATAATTTTTTTAAAACAGTCTGCTTAGTGAAAAACAACCCCCTAAAACTTTGACCAGTTCTAGTAGGACCTGAAATACTGCTTCCCTTTGCAAACTGGCAGAGCAGAAGAGCACAAGCTAAAAGACAGAGCTGAATCTGTTTGCAGCTGGCTGGTGGTCAGGGAAAAAAGCAAGAAGCAATCAATCTAGGCCACTACAATCCCCATTTATCCAAGATTCAGCTATGAGAGAAATAAACAGTGTTTCCACAGGTAGGCCTAACCTTAGAAAAGACTGCTGAGATACTCAGTGCGTAAGGGGTTTCAGAAGCTCCTGGATCATATACACTCATTTATAAAGAGAGCTTCCTTCTTTCTGTCCTTTCATCTGCCAGCCCTGCAAACTTAACCTGGCTTGTCTGGAGAGCTGGAGTGGTTTCCCTTTGCTCATGGCAATAAAGTACCCTGGCTGGTGCATGCACAGTCTGTTGTTTGCATCAGGTCTCCACAAGCACATCAGCTTGGCCTTTGGGTATCAATTTTTCAGTCAATTTTCAAGCATTAGTTGCTTTCAATGCATGACAGACTTTCTGTGAAGTCAAACATGCTTCGTGTGAGGCTTAAGAAGTTTCTGTTCACTGTGTTTTTGCTACTAGATGAAGTGCTGTCCTAGCAGCAGATCTGGGAATAACATACCCCATGTCCTGCTTGCTTTCTGCCCACAAGTGTGCGTGTAGGATACATGTGGCTGAGCAGTGCCCGCACTAAAAGGAAAAAGGATAAGCTCACAAGGGCCACTGGTGGATTTGGCCCTCATCCCTCATGGCTTGAATTTGAGCTGCAGTGCTCAGGAGTCTGTGTTGAGTTTGCTGCTCTGCTTGGATTTGCAGGGGCACTGGTGAGGCTGGACCTCAGGCTGGGCTGGGACTGCTGGTGAGCTGCCAGTGGAGATGAATGCCATCTGTGTTGGACCTGCAGGAGTATTCAGCCAAACAGCTGACGTTTGTTTTTGTCTTTGAAATCAGCAGCTGCAACCTGGAACGCATCCAGGAAGGAGATCTGTGAAACAAGAAGGTATTTATTTTTACAGAGTAAATCCTGACGTTAAACAAACTAATCTTCCCAAAAATGATATGGCTCCTGTTTGTTGAATTCTGTGCAGGAATTCTTGATAAAGGTGCCATCTCAAAAATCCATCTCTAAGATGGATTATTATAGCTTATATAATAAGAAAGGAACAGACGACAGCCGTTCTACTTTATAGATCTATGGGATGCTGGCATCTTGAATACTGCACGCAGCCTAGTTGTTCCTTTTTGAAAAAGATATACTAGAACATGAAAAGCTGTAGAGAAGAGTGTTAATCAGAAATATGAAGCAGCTTCTATAGCAGGAAAGACTAAATAAATTAGGACTTGCAATACTGAAAAGAGATGACCGAGAGGTGATCTCAGATAAGTAGAGGAAAAATAGTTATTCACTATTTTTCATAACACAGGTATCAGAATGTAAGGCATTATCAGCAGGACATTTTAAACAAGCAAAAGGAAGAACTTTTTATATATAGCATGTGATTAAATCACATAACTCATGAAGAATATTGTGGGGGTACAAACCAAAGAGGATCTAGAAGATATGGTCAACTGTGTAGATAAAGCACAAGTCAGGCACATATCCTGACTCAGGAGGCCCCCAAACTGCTGATTGCTAGCAGCCAGGAGGAACTAGGAAGGAGTAAACACTGCGTAATTCCACCTTTCTTATATCTTTTCATTGCCTTCTATTGTTGGTCATTATCAGAGACCTATATGGCAGCTCTGTATTTAACAATAACATTTGTCTTTAATAATATTTGGCTTTTGAGTAGCATCCAAGGAAGAGCTCCTCCTGTTTTCTTGGCAGGAATCCGGTCACTCTGAACCCCATCCAAGCCTCAGATAAACCTGTTCATCTGCTTTCCAGGGCTGCCTGGACACACCTCCGTGCTCAACCTAGAAGCTTCTTGGGTGACTAATTTTATTTGTTCAGGTGTGTATAGGTGTGCCCTTTCTCAAGATGAGGGTCACCTAAAATGTTGTTATGGTGCAGGGCTGGGCAGAGAGCCACAAGAACTCCTCTCAAAGAAACATGAATAATTAGATGTGAGCATGTGGTTGGGCTGTGACTTAGGGTGGTGATAGCTACCTATCCTAAAGTCAGAGTGCTGTGGTTGAGGCATTCCTCCAGGGACTTAAGTTGTGAGTAGGCTGTATGGTATTATATCTACATCTTCTGTACTTCAGAGCTGTCCTAACTTCTAGGCTGTGGAGTATCTTGGGTGACTACATGTGCTACTGCCTCTCATGAAACTGAGTCACTGTGTAGCCACACAATCAAGTATCATGAGTTTAAATGAGGAGCAAATTAGGAGACACCTGACTAGCCTTGTGGTTGGGCACTCTTTTGGGAAGAAGAGAACCTGGCACGCTAGACCCTACCTCAGGTGTGGCTACAACTAAACGAATAAATAATTGGCCAGGGACCATTCTCTTGTATTGAGGACAACTGGCACAGCACAGCTTGCACCCAAACAGCCAAATTCCCTTACTCTTCGAAACACGGTGGCTGCACACAGCCATGACCCATGCTAACTGCAAGCCATACCCAGTATTGTCAGAGAAAGTGCTAGTTTCCTGGAGCCAAAACTGTGCTGGGAAAATATAGGAAGAATTTAATGGTAGGACAGTACTGCGGCCCATGCTCTGGCCCCGTTTAGTTTACAACGTGAGTAAACCACCGTTTCAAGATCCAGCCTGTGGGCGCTCTACAAGGGAAGGCGGACTCAGCTCCTCGGTCTCTCACTGCTAGCCTAGAGGAGGCAAGCTAGGGCTGGGACCCACTTGGGCTGAGCATTGGGGTGACCCCACGCTCCTCATCTCCTGGCAACGGCTCGCTGTGGCGCTGCAGCGCGGCAGGAACTTTCCCTCTGCTCCACAGAGCACTTGCTCAGAGGAGAGAGCGGCGCTGGTGCAGGCTGTCTGCTCTCCCACTGCACCTCTCCAGAGGCACCCACCTCTCTCCCCCAATGCAAGATGACTTCAGAGAAGTGTATCAGGCTGCCTGAATTGTCCTCTTCCCCCTCCTCTCCTGGGCCAGATGCCCAAAATTGCAGTGGAGCGCTGCCTGAATTAGTCACCAAAATGAGACTGACTGGAGTCTATCCAATGTTTCTGTTCTAATGGGTGGTTTTATTGCCTCAGCTACAATTGTTTTGAAATATGCTTTGTTTATAGCAATAATTGATCATGTCTTTGTTAGAAGTGGCAGCTGTAAGATCTAAACTCTAATTTTCCTGCAAATAGGAATAAATTTTGTAACTCTTCTTTTTCTTTCTTTCTTTTCTTTTCCTGTAATGTTGGAAACATGTTTCTATTTTGCAGCTCACAGTAAGAGCCCACCAGAGGTACTACGGGGAGTTTAGGGTTCAGGAAAAGTCTGTTATTTGTCTTTTTGATTTAAAAAGATTGGAGCCTAACAATCATTAGATGGAGCCTAACACAATGCTTTACAAATATTACTCCATTATTCAGCTTTCATGTCAAAGCTAAAGGAAAGTATTCCCTGATGCCACAAGAAGAAGAGGAGCTTCTGAGCTCATTACTACTAGCAAGGGCAATTTTGTATGCACAAAGAATACTTTGGCAAAGGGGACCAGGAGGCATGACGTGCCTAAAGCGTACCTGCTTGGGCTCATCAAGGTCTGCAGGACAGTTAGAGTTTCTGTGAGATGGATGAAAATCTATGAATAACAAACCCTCAGCATTCGGAATGGAATATATTAATATCAGCTTATGATTTAATGGTCACAGAAAGCAAAATGAGTAGTCTAGCTGAATACCATGGCCTTTTAAAGGCCGCTCCAGGCTGTCTTCTGCTCTGCCAGAGTTCTCCGAGGATCCCAAGTTCAAGCACTTGACAGAGGCTCTTTGGTTAAGCACCTCCCCCACTCTTGGCTGGCTGTTCAGTGATGGAAAGAGATGGACATCTCCTGAGGTGGTCCACGTCTTGGGAGAGCTGAATCATGCTCTGGAGCTCTTCGTTTCTCTTCACCTGTTAGAGAAGGCAACTAGTCCCTAATGCAGGCGGAGTAAGTCTGGGCCCAACTGTCCCTATGGCCGTGGGGAAGCTATTTTACTTTCCTGTCTCCATTTCTCTGTCTTAAAAAGGCAGCTTAGCAAAAAAATATTGATTGTACCATTACGCTGTGAGAATTAAAGTATATGTAAAGGGCTCAGACTAAGAGAACACTGTTTAAATTCCAGGTGGTTCTTACAGGAATATTCACTTTGATTCGGGGAGGGTCAGTTGCAGATCTGATTTTAAGGATGAAACATCTGAATTGATTCCAAGTCCTAAGTGCTCTTAGAGAAGCTTGTTTTTCTGGGCTAGAGTAGGAAATAAGCAGAAACCAATGACAACATGCATCATCCTCAAATTTCCACCGGCTATAGAGCATGAACAGGTATCATATGTTTTCCTGCTCTTTGATCATTTTACTTTGAGTGCTTCACAGAAAAAAAGTGCTTAAAAGCTCCTGAAGACTTTTGCTATATTACATGATATGGCAAGACAGGAGCGCTGCTATGCTGTTCTCTGCTTGAAGTAAAATATTAGACAAAGCAGCTGTTCTGGTGGCTGTTAATGTGAGTTTAAAAACATTGCGTTGACTAGTTCGACATCTTACACTCTCACTCTCTTCATATTTTCACTTGTGGGGAAAGGCATTAATAAGCCTGGTGGAAGTATGCTTTTTAGAAGCCTTAAGTTCAAATGCACCAGCCAAGTTTATTGGCAGCACTCTGTTCAAGTTTACAGATGTTGCAGAGTCCCGTACTGCCGTCTGCTTGTCTATGTTTCACGGTCACCTTCTCCAGAAACCTAAGCTATCACTTCAAGCACCTAAGTAAGTGTCTCAAGCCCCAGGAAAGCTCGGGATTTTGTGCACCTCCTGGCTGGCTGCCCAAGTCAAGCATCTTTGCCTCATTGATGTTAACAGAGCAACAGAGATTTTTAGCGGTCAGTATCTATGTCCCTGAGCTGAGCACTTTTGAAAATGGTGGTCTTATATCTTGGTAACATTTTAAAAATAGCCTAAGTGACTTAGAAGCCTGAGAGACAAGGCCTGTCTTGAAAATAGGTATTTACTTGTGGAACAATTAATTTCCAGTTGGACCTGATGGAAACTTTTTTTTTGATGACTCTTACCGCAGCTCCCGAGCACCTGAAAATCTGTCTGCGTGCTCTTTTAAAAACCGATCCCAGCCATGAAAAAGTTTAGTGCACCTGAGGGAGTATTTACACAGCTGATTGGAGGGTTTAATTTCAGGCACCTAGTGCTGCTCTCTAGACTCCCACAAAGTCAGGACAGAAGGGGTTCTCTAGAAGGTGTTCTGGAGCGCATTAGTTCGGCTCTTAGTCCCAATTACTCTGTGGAGAAGTCTTCCTCCTGCTGTTAACCATGAGGAACCTAGCCTGACTAGTCAGGTAGGCATTCATGTTGAGCTCTCCTGTTTGGATCTAAGGTATTTACGTCCTCAGTTATTCTGCAACAGGGTTTCTTCTTTTCCTTTGCAGCTGGGATTAAACCAAATGAAAGAAAGAGTGCTTTAACCCTGAAAAATTGAAGGCTTTGGCTGATTTTGAGAAATGAGTCCTCTGCATTTTTTAATAGGCTCTTTTTTATTCAAGTTTAATGAAGGTAAAAGGATGAGCTCTGAAAAACTCAGCCAACCATGACAAAATGTATAAAGCCCTAGAGAAGATGTGTCTGCAACTTGGAATCCCACTGTGTAGCAGTGTATAGAAAACATGAGAGAAAAGAAGGCAATTTTATCGCTATTGACAAGTCGGAGAGATACAGAGCCCAGATTTAACTCCTTCAGAGCAGACACTGAGATATGGAAGCCATGACTGGTTTTCAAACTTTTGTTGCCGTTAACTCTCTCTGCTTACAACAGACAGCGCTGTTAACGTTGCCAGCGTTTCGGCATGCTTGGCTGCCTCTGCCAGTCCTATTCGTGCTTGCTGCCTCCAAGAACGTTGTGCTGCGCAGGATGAGGGAGAAGGTATTTGCAGTGCTAGACTTTCTGAGCAATGGTGTTGACAGCTGGTATCCCCTCTCTTTCCTACCCTCTAATTATTTGCAGGTTTTTCAATTGCTGGGGGGTCTCTGAGGGCTTTTATTGACCTG
This sequence comes from Struthio camelus, assembly GCF_040807025.1. Lineage (NCBI taxonomy): Eukaryota > Metazoa > Chordata > Aves > Struthioniformes > Struthionidae > Struthio > Struthio camelus. The sequence continues at coordinate 24,449,694 of NC_090944.1, read as the reverse complement.
AATCTTGTCTGGTCAGAGAAAAGTGGCATAGCAATGCCTGACTCTGCAACCCGTTATCTCTTCCATGGGTGAGGGAGAAGCACAATGGGCATGTGGGTACCTGCATGAAGGTGTTTGAATCTGAATCCCACACCATTCTGTTGAAATCTGTAACATTAAGCCTAAGATTGCATGGTACGAGATTTATCCTGCCTGACAAATAACGCGGCTCAGTTCAGGTGCCCTAATGTCGTAGTGCACCAAACATCTATGTGTAGGCAATTGAATCAAGACCTGAATTTTTGTGTCTAAGCTGATCCCTCCACACTTCCTTATAATACCTTTAACGATAGACTCATTCAACAGCTATTCAGTGTGTGCGTCCCTGTCTCACGGACCCTGCACCGCGGTGCTCTTGGCCAGCAGTCTTTCCAACAGGGACAGTCGGGGAGGGCAGGCTGTGTCACACATTCCTTCACTCCCTCCTGTGGCTTTGTCTCTCAGCAACTTGGGAGGCTGTGCCTCTTACGAGGAGTGAATGATAGTAGTAGTGACAATAATAAGCAAAAAAACCCCGTGAAATGGCAGGATTTATGTGATATGTGTGCAAAGTCCCTGGAGTATGTATGTCCCTTAAAAACCATTTGGATCCTATGCAGAGAGAGCCAGGCATCTTTCCAGACAGCTTGCTTTGGAAAAGCTGCATGCTGCTCATATGATGAGTAGCATAGGGTTTCTAACAAAACACTTGAGCGTGTGCTTTATTTTAAAAGCCTGAGCTGCCCTGATGACCCTGTAGCCCAGAAGAAATGGGTACAGAGGTGCTGATACATCTGTGCCGTCTTTTTTTCCTGGATGCACCCTTTTCCCCATCTGGAAATCTTGTCTAGGTGGATTTCAAGGAGGTGTTGTGCTCGCATAGGTTTTGGCTGTTCAGCCTGCTCCGTTCTCGTGGCAAAACCCTGCAACGCAGCGCACATACTCTGCGCTCCCCGCAGGCACACGGAGCGGAGTCGCCTGGCCATCCGAGGCTGCCGCCCTCTCGGAGCTGTGGAAATCCACAGGAGTGCGGGGTGGGTGTTCAGCCGCCCCAGTGGGTCCCTGCCTTCCCGAACTCATGCCCTGTGTGGGCAGCGGGTGGTGTACTGCAGTGAAACAGCAAGCCACTGTGCGGGCAGGGAGCTGCCTCAGGATCCGGGGCGACCGGTGTTCCTGGGTGGCCCGCACCGTACAGCGCCTAGCAACTTTAGTTTACTGCTTGTCAGTGTTAAGTCCTTTACACCCAAGGTTTGAATGCAGATTCCTGCTTTGGCACTTTTTAAATACCTCTTTCTTGTTTAGATGCCTAAATGTCCCTCCATGACACACACACAAAGTTAGGGGCTTGTATCTGGCTCATGTTGGGCTGCCCTTGTGACTGGGGCCTGAGGGTTTCCTTGAAAGGTCATTTGAAAAGTTATCTTTATAAGGAAACATAGGATTTCCTCTATTTCTGTGTGCATTTTTCACTGAGTAACACCATTGTTTATATACCTCAGGCTCCGTTTCCCACCGTGATCTTATCGAATTTCAAGCAGGAGGGAAAGGAAGCAGTCAGAACCGGCAGAACAGCACCGCCTGAGCAATACAGCTCGTTTTGAAAAATATCCTCTCTCTCAGTAGGCTTTTTACTATTGGTAGCATAGTATAATGATCTGTGAGAAACTGTTGTGCAGAGTCCTAAATATAACTTTGCTTCCAAAGTATCATGAGCCTTCTTATACACATTTCCTGAACATTCATCACTGTGTAATGCTGCTTGTACAGACATTCCTGGAAAATGTGGTTTGTGCCTGTACCAGAGTTTCGTCTCAGCATGAAACTAGATTGTGGAAACTTGTTAACTGTTCTGTGAACAGTCATCGAACCAGTATTTTGAGGGGCTTCTTTTAGTGAAATCTGTGGGGAAAAATTAGGAGGAGTAAAAGTTCACGGGATTCTGTTTTCTAAATAAGAGGAAATAAGCAAATAGAAAACGGAGGATGATTTTCAAAATTAAAAACAAAACAAAACGTTGTTTCAAACTGTGTTAAACACGATTTAAAAAAAAATTTAGTTGAACCTTTTATCGTTGAAGGAAGTAGTTTCCTTAGGAGCTACCTCTGAGAATTCATCTCGGAAGATAAAGCTTTATCAGAGATATCTTTGGTAGGAGGTATTACATGTTTTGTAGTAGAGGGATTTTGCAGAGGGATTAACAGCTATATTCGCTTCTCTGCAGTCAGGAGTTCTGATTCTGTTACTGAGTCTATGATACACACACACGTGTGTGTGTGTCTTGAGTTCTTGTTCCTTCTAAAGATATAACACGTCAGTGTTACACATTTCCTACCTTATTTGATTTACTGCAATGACATGTGGCTGCTTCTTTTGCTTTTGCCAGCTATCTTTCCAGGAAAATATGTTAGCAAAATATTTTTTTTGCTAATGCAACACTGTATTTCACCTTTCCTGAGAAGTAAAAAGCAACAAATGAGAATCTGTTTTGCTGACCACGTTAACTGCTGGTAGACTATGGTCCTAAGAGATGAATTTCAATTTATGCTTAGCCAATTGGAAAATATGATATGTCTCTGAGAGGCAAAATAATTTACTTTTCTATTAAGTTTAAGAGCTTTTTGGAACCAGAATGGTTTTTGGGTACTCTGTGGATACATCCATACTACTAAATCGAAGAGAGCCAAAGACTGATCTTTAGGTGTGAGGCCGAAGAGCATAGACTGGTTTGTGTCTGTTCTGCTCCCTCTGGAGCAGACTGGCTGCATCCAGACTAAACAGTGTTTGGCCCTGGGTCTCTTTTGGGCCCGAGGGGGCCTTTGGCCCTAAAAACATAATTATTTTTCTGTATTGTTTCAGTTCCTCTCGCCTAAAGTAAAATGAGCTTAGTGCTGTGGCCCACCACAGTGGTGTTTTTTCACATGATCCTGGTGGTATATTTTGCTGATGTTTAGCAAGAGGGCATGTGAGGTTGCAAAGCTGCCTGGGATAGTGTTGAAGAACTGCAGAGGGAGCCAAATGTGGTGCAAACCAATCTGATTTAACAGTGACATTTGGGAAAAGTCCTGCAGTGAGCTATTTTCAGGATACTTGCCCAAACTTTGTTTTGCAGACAGATAGGTCCAGAACAGAGCCAGAAATGAGCTGGCGGTTAAGCAGTGCTGGATAAGTCAGGGGTTTAATGCTGGACTTTTTGTTCCGCTGTTGTCAGAGTCCAGTACTCTGACCAGGTTCTTTTAAATTTTCCACACGCAGAGAGTGTAATGTTTAATATAAAAACTTACTCTGAGGAAGTTTGATGTTACATGAGATTTTTGATTTAGCAGAGTGATGCAGCAATATACTGAAATCACAATACCAGTGTATACCCTTAGCAAAATATAGCAATAGCAATATACAGTTCAATCACAATACCAGTGTGATCCCCATTACCGGTCTCTATAATATGCGCACCATCACAACACTGGGTGTCCCCAGGAAGGAATACGTGGGTTGAAGTCAGCTCAAGTCCATTGCTCTCTTCAAAATTCCTTTGGCAGTCATTCAAGTTTTATACTCTATGTTGGGCTGAGCCACATTTACACCTCCTCCATGTTGGTCTGGCTATCTTCAGGGAGATATATATTGACACCTGGTCCCATTAACAGATATGGCTGCTTATCTAAAGCAAAGGTCACCCTCTGGTCTCCTTAGTCTTGAGAAAAGTTGTCAGGTCTCTGAGCAACACCTGTGGTTAATGAGCCTCATCCTACACTATCCCTGAACTTTATGGGGCACCTCACCCTCTGAGCCTTCTCCCATTGTAAGGGTTATTGGTCAGTCACACCTGTCATCTTTATTTAAGATGTAGATATATTCTGTATGGAAAGAGTTTTGCCCTGGACTTCTTCCTTGGGGGTGTGTGGGGGGAACTGGAGGGCTGTAACTTCTCCTCCCTGGACATTAGCACTACTTGATGCAGCCTGAACCCCTACCCCATGTGCATGGGGGAAATGTCTCCGTTGCCTTCACAGCTTCATCCCTCTCTAGCTACTGTGGCAATGCAAACAAATTGAATACTGCTGCCAAGGCAGAGTCTAGCGGCTGTTGAGGTCTCTGCTTTGCACTGAAGTTTGCCTTGCTGGGGTGGAAAGATTCAGGAGGGTAACAGCATGTATTTGGGAAGAAGGGACACCTTCCAATCTGATTTGCAGCAGAGATGATTGCTTTGATGATTGCAGTTCAGGTGAGTGAGCAAGACCATCTCACTGGGTCCAGCTTTTAGGACTCGCAGAATGTGCCCTCTATCAGCAATATTACCTCTCGGCCTGCAGGTTTGAAACGTCCTGTGGCTGATAGGCTCCAGGCGAACCTGGTTGGGAGAAACGGTATTTTTTCTCCCCTTTTCTCCACCAGATGTGATTAGGGAGGGTTTGTCTCCTGCCTGGTGGGCTGCAGGCTGTGGAAGCTGGGGCAACTGTGAAGCTGTGTGCTGGCAGCAGGACCTATCTGCAAAATTCTGGGCTTGCTATGGGAGTCAGTTTAAAGTCTTCTAGATACCCTTACTACTGTGGTTCAGATTGTTGCAGAATCTGTGCTGAAAGTGGGAAGGGCTTGGAAACAGTGTGGTTAAACGCTGCTGGAAGAATAACTGAGCTGCATATGGAAATCTATTATTATTGCAGATATTGTGGCTTCTGCTTTGTCTCTGTCATCTAAGAAGGCACTCACGGCATTCTAATAAAACTATGGAGTTAATTTTCATTACTGACAACTGCAGCTTGGGTTACTATGGAAACACAAAGACCTGCCACTTCTACAACTTTCATGTATGACTTACTGTCTGGAAACATCATAGGGGTTCTGATTCCTCTCTTCCCTTCTAGCAGTAGCAAAATAGGAATGGATGGCTACTGCATCGGTTGAGTTTAAACAGCGCACAACCAGTGTAGGTAAGAGTAAAATCTCCATCATTTTCTGTGCTATTTCTCTGTAATTCTCAAATAAAATCTGTATGTTCCCAATTTCCTAGTTTAAAAACAGTTCCCAGTCAGTTGATGAAGGAAACTAGAGCACAAAATGATTGATATTAGAGTTGAAAAGCAGTTATTAGGTCACGCGTTAGGTCACGCAGTCCCCATACAAAATTGTTCCTGTGCTATTTTTTCCTACTACTTTTCACTGTCTAATTATAAATGCAGCTGCATTTGTAATAAAATCTCCTTCAGCTTTAGTTTCAGAGCCAGAACGTTGTAGCTAGAGCACAGGTCATTTGACAATGAAAGTTGCCCAAGTACGTCCCTTTTCAGTTTGCTGCTGTTTTAAAATTTTTAAAGTCTGTCTTTTGTCTGAGAGTAAGTAGCTTTGGAAAGCTGGAACCTGACTGATTCATCTTCCTAAAAGCTATGTAAAAGGCTCATTTTCTGCATCCAGTTAACTAAAAAGTATTATGCATTAATTTTGAGGCCTGGAGTTGGTGCTGTCATTTTACTGAGAGGGTGGAGTTACACTCTTTAACACCAGGTATTCCTTTAGCTCTTTAGTTATGCAGTACTAAAAAAAGTTATGCTAAATACTTTAGCTGCCAGAGGTCCTGAAGGATCTGGACTCTCCAGCTCTCCTCACATGACTTAAAGATCTTTTTAGTACTCTGCTTTTCCACAGGCCTGTTATACAAATAAACAACAATGTACTCTTATTTAAAGAAAAAAAAGTCAAGTGGTATTAGAGTTGGCTTCAGCTTCCTCACAATAAATACATTACAGATTTCTACCACATCTATAACTTTTCAGCACTGCACTGTGGTACTTGAGCACAATTCCCACTGATTTCAGAGGATTGTCCCATTTTTGAGAGCTGAGAGAAGAATTTGCCCCTCATACTGGCCTAAATAACCATGTGAGAATACCTACGTCAGTCTTAGGTACCTACACTTGAGAGTAAACTTGGCCTTATGTCACTAGCAAAGCTTTTTACATGGTCTTATGAACCATTTTGAAATATAGTTAGTTCCACGTCTGTTGAGGTTTGAAAACATCCTGCCCTTTCCTAGGAAAACAATGTTTATCAGAACTATATAACATAATAGCAAAGGGGTCTCAAATGCCAAGATGAGGGAAGCAGCACAGATCACTAGCTGTCAACGGCATGATAATTTCAGGGTTGTATGCATTTTGATTGTCTTTAATCCCTGCCTGGTCTGGGATAATAAGCAGGTAGCTGGAACACAAGGTAGAGAATGCATCTTGATTTTTATGAGTCTGTAATTATTTTATTCTTTTTTTATTGTTACTGTCTGATTTTATGAGTCACAGTCGTGCTGGGTTCACAGAGCTCTTGCTTGGCAAAACTAAATACTGTATTCAGTGGAGTTCTTTGGCAAGAGTCTGGCAGGCGTGGGAGGATCTGAGGAAGGCCAATGTTGGTAGGGTTGCTTAATTCTATCATTGGGCCCTCTTCTAATACCCTTTCACATCATGGAGGAGATCGGCTCCATGTTTGGACACCAGTGGTAACATTCAGTCACCTTAACATAGGTACATAGTGATAGCTGAGATGCCCCAGGGTATCATACTTGGCCTCCAGCTGCCTCTCTGGATGGGCAGGGGTCTTCCATATATCCGGAGTTGCTTCTGCCACCTCATTGGCACTAGATGCCTTTTCTTAAGTTTCTAAGATGCCATTACAGACAGTAGCTGCTTGGAGAGGTTGTAGATCTGCATCCTTGGAGATACTCAAAAGTCAACTGGACAAGGCCCTGGGCGACTTGCTCTAGCTGTCCCTGCTCTGAACCAGGGCTGGAGTAGGTGACCTCTGAACAACTCCTACAGCTGGGAGCACATTGTAACCGAGTGATGTAGAGAGTGGAGCCAGCTGGTGGACTGAAGGTTGCAATTTAGTTGGTCAAACATACATATCTACTCCGGGATGAGCTGAACACTTCTCAAGACTCCACTGACTGCACAGGCTATATCTCCACTGACTCTAATGGGTGCCTAGGGTGCTAATAGACTTGTGGACAACACTACATTTAGACACCTAAAAGTCTGACTCTAGAGCTGAAACCCACTCCCTCTGCAACACCTTGCTGTGTGGAGAGGTCTGTCAGTGGCAATGCCACACCATGTTCTCTTTTAAGGGCCTCCCCGAAGCAACTCTCAGCACTTCACCCACTGCTTGCATGTAGATCAAACCAACCAGCTCAGCCTGGGCACTGTGGGGCCCGCTCCCTGAGCATCCTGAACCCAGCACACATGGTGATCAGCAGCAGCCGCGCAGGCGTGGAAAGGCTCCCTGCTGGCTGCCAGTGTGCTCCACGTGGTCTCATTGTATGGACAATGGGTTCTGCAGCTCGCGTCTGTGTTGAAGTTGGTGCCCTCCCAGGCCTTTGGAAGAAGTGCTTGCTGGTAGCTGTACCTGTGAGGGGACCCGAAAGGCCAAGATACCTGCAGCTCCAAGGAGCGGAAGCAGAGGAAGGGAAGACCAGGCATGCTAGCTGGGATTTGCCTCTTTAGAGGTGTTTCCAAGCACTAAGATGTGAATTCGACGAAAGGTTACTTATGCCGTGCTGCTGACTCCTTATTTTCTTCCACGAAGGCAGTTTCCCTAGGCCTGGTGGAAGGATTCAGTTGTGAGCAACAGATTGCTGGCTGTGATGCAAGGCTGCTTTTGCTGTCCCTGAAAATGTCGCCGTACCTCCCAACAGGTCATGTGCCTGCAGCCACACCTGGGCAGCCCCAGGATGCTGCTCCCTCCCCGTTTTCTCCAGAGCCCATGGCAGGTGCCGTTCATTCTGCTCAGCTCTACCTTTTTCCCTCTTCACCCTGGCCCACGGAGCAGGATGCCCACGCTGCCCCATCTCGCCTCAGCGCTCGTGGCGGACTGTGTGTCCATGCCCTTCCCACTGCAGCCGTGCTGCATGAGGCTGTTACCACTTCCAGTTGTTTGTGACTGCTTTCCAGTGCACGCTGAGGTTTCTAGCACCTCCGAACTGGGCCCAGCTCTCTGCGTAGCTCCTTCAGAGCCTTTTCCAATAGCCCAGCAAAGCTCCACACCTGTGTACGTCATGTTTATCCCCAGCGAAGCTGCCTAACTCAGGAGCACTGCTGCTTCGGGCTCCCTGCATCAACGGGAAAACAGGACCTCAGGAGCTTGAGCTGCCCTATGGAAATGTTTTCCTTCTCCATCGACTTTATAGGGACCTGAGGCCGATGAATCCAGGTCTTACTATTAAAACTGTTTGGGCTAACCCAGATTGTTTTGACTGAAGTGGGTCAGGGAGCCCTCCCAAGAGCCGCTCAGCTGGCAGCTCTGAGCAGGCCCCGACTTCTGCCCCGGGACGGTGCCTGCCAAGGACGGTGGCTCCTTCAGAGGCCGCGGTCAGGAGATGACCCATCCCCACAGCTTCATCACTGGCATTGCTGGCCTGCTGCTGCCCTCTGCACAAGCAGCAGGGCCTGGCCTTTAATGCCCCACATTTTTGTTTTTATTTCCATCTCTGTCCCTCCCCCCCGAAAGAACACCACAAGCCTACATGCTCCCAATCCTTGAGCAGGGTACTTTAAAAACGGTAAGACACGGACCTATTTTAAAAGCCTTTTTCATTCCCTTGTTACGTTCCAGCTAACTGCTGGGATTTAAAACCAGAGCATATATAATTCATTCAGGAAAATGATGTCTCTGTAATGCCCTAGACAGAAACTTTGGAGGTCTCTGGTCCCTGCATGAGCAGGGAAGTGGCCTGGGTTTGAGTTCAGGTGAAGACAGAAGCAAGGTCTGAGAGGGTATCTTAAAGGACAATAAATAGTTCTCCCTTTAAGTTTTGCAGTCATTAGCATTTTGAGCTGGAGATAGAGAAGTTTAGAAGAATGCAAGAAAATAATGAATGTGCAATTGTATCTAGGACTTTCCTCCAGTTTGTCAAATTAGGTATAAAGTTCTAATAAATGAAAAGAGTGGGTCTAGCACATCTATACTGCTACAGTCAGAGAGTTGACGAAAAAAATAGATTTTGTGTAGTAACTTTTGTCAAAACCTTCGAACAACTGACAACTTGTATATGAGCTGATGAGTGACTCAAAAAAGAGCTCAGCTTTCAGTCTTACTGCTATCATCCACAAGGAATCTTATTTCAGACACATGTCCCTTGTGACTGAGAAATCTGCAGCTTGCAGGCTCGGTGGGGGGTGGGGGTGTAAATGCCCCTCCTGCAGGGTGTCATCGGCTGCCGTGGGAGCTGCTGGGAAAAGCTTTGGCCTCTCTTGTATTGGACTCCTCTTTTTCCCCAAGTAGTACCCACCAACATGGGTAGCCTGATTTGCATTCATCTTCCCCTATTTTCCAGCTGGTTAGGGGATGGCTAAGTATTTTGTCTCATGGTGGAAAGGGACCATGAAGGTGCTGTCTAAGGTTTACTGCACTGTGCTTCTCCAGCACTTTCTGTGGATAGACTGGTCATTCCTCTCCTCTGAAATGGCAGGTGATCTTTCCTCTTACATCTATGCTGTCTGGCTTTCAAGCCCCCTCTTTAGGTAAACTTGAGACAACCTCCCCACCCTTGACTCTTCCTTGACTTTCTTGCGTAAGTTTATATGGTCCTTTCACATTGGGGGAATAAAAGCTACAATGACGACAGCTGCGATGTCGTTCGTACTCTTGCACATGTGAGAGTGGTGGGGTAACAGAGGTAAACTTCCACATGCTGAATCAGAAATTACTGTTTTCCAGTGTAACCAGCTGCTCAGCTGTAGGTTGTTCCTTTTCTTCAATTTTCTTGTTTTCTAGACTCTTATATGAATTGCTTCTCTGTTTAAAGTGAAGATGCCAAACTAAATGAAGCTGCTGTTGCCTGGATGCTTTTTGTATGGATGCTATTTTCACACAGCTTGGATTCTCTGTAGATAAAATTTACAGTCAAATTTCTGAGGTCCTGCTCTTCTTTGTATTATCATGAAACAGGCCAAATTCTTCAAATGACCACAAAGTGTGTAAGAGACAGGCTAAGTTTTCAATAATTCCAAAAGAAAGGAATTATTCAGCACAGGAAGTTCATAATTAGCACATTTTTTTTGGCTCATCAAGGACTTTCAATGCAAAGCCCTTAAAGTAAGCAAATTAAAAATATTCTCTTAGGTGAAGAGGTTGACTGTGAGATGATTCAGCTGTTTTGTGTGCAAACAGTACACGATCCTGACTCCTAAAAGTGGAAGGGGGGAAAAAATGCAGAGTAATTTCCCAGTCTGATTATGAAAAAAAGACCTAAAGAAAATCACAGCTTTTGAAATTATGGAGGACTTTTCTGAGGAAGATTTCAAGAAAGTCTTAGAATAAATAACAGCTGTCTGCAGCAAAAGTGTGTGATGAATAGTGACATGAATGGGTCATGAATTGCAATGAATTGTGCCATGAAACTACACCTTAGTGGATGTAGTTGCCGTGGCAATGAAAGATCAGATGGGGTGCATTTGGTGCGATTCAGTAGCTTCATGCCTTGCTCCAAGTTTTTGCCAACCCCTTTTCTTAAAGCCAGCTCTCCAAGTTGTGCTGCTCTCTCTCCCATGCCTGTTCAATATCACGGCCAAAAGCGATGTCTTCGAATGAAGGAGAAGACGAAATACCAATCCATTTCCAGCTGGCCTCTGCATCTAAAACAGATGATACTGAGGGGTCAACGCATCTACTAAAACCAATGTCTTGCTGCATCTAGGTCCAAGGACCTACAGATGCTGTAGACAAAGCTAGGATGGCAAGGCAACCTCGTGGATAGTATCCAGACTGTGACTGGAGAAATAATAAGCCGCAGGTACTCAGTGCATTGGGATGTCTTTGGTCTGTGGTTTCCCTAGAGGGGTTCTGCATTTCGGGCGACTGAAGCATGAGGGGTTAAGGGCATTGGCTGGAACACAAGGAGAAAGGGAGGCCCACTGGGAAGGAGTATCAGCTAGAGTTTTGGGAGCAGCAAGTGCAGTTTTCGGTGTACCAACGTATGCTGCCTCTGGAGAGGTCCAGAAATAAGAGCTTCGAAAAGAAAAGTTTTGCCTTCCCTTTTTGCCATTGAACTAGGCAAGACAGTCCTTGCTTGCAGTGGGCAGCCTGTCTGAAGGGTCAGAGGCTCCAGACCAGATGGAAACAATAGCACAGATTTACAACTGCCTGAGCAGAGGGAGGTGACAGCGGGACTGAGGAGCACCTCCACGAAGGAGGAGTGAAGCTGGGGGTAAGCGTCTTGTCCAGTCTCTAGGTGCCAATATTCTCATCAACAATTCTTCTTCCAGACACTCAACCTGCCTTTACTTTGACACTAGGGACTTAATGTGCCCTTGGCACATACCCTCCACTGCCGGTTACAGCTTCGCTGAGGGGATCTAAGATGCCCTTAAAGGTGATACATAGGTGCCCTGCTCTGCCATCGTTTGGTAGCCATGAGCCAGTGAGCGAACAGAAAAATGTTCCTTTGTTTTCTTCTTCCAACCTGGAGTGGGTTTTTCCTGGGGAAATGTCAGCGGCACTTTCACTTCCTCTGCTGTGAGCCACCTAGTCTGCATGTATCAAGGCTAAACACGCTGCCACGGTTTGTATTAGCCAGTGTCGTGCTGTCGTCACACATCAGAAATTCTCCCTCTGAGTCTAGTATTTGTAGCTTTTGAGAGAGCGTCACAGTACATTTTGTGTCCATTTCCTTGCAGAAATGACTCATATGATAGAATATCATATTTTTCAGAGAGTGAGGGCAGTAACTGAATAATTTTAATGCCTCTGAATGCCAAATTTTCTCAAATAGGTTTGTGTCTTGTGCGCTGCTTCCAAGTAGACTAATGTGATCTGAGTATTTGTTCTTAATTGACGTTTAAAAATCTAGACATAATTAGAAGGCAGAAGCTGTGGCATATTTTGAAAATCCAACTTCAGTTGCTGATTTTCTTTCTTCCGATTTTTCTTTTTTTATGATTTTCTCCTGGAGTTTATAGTATTTCAGATATATTTGAGTGATGATTTCTTTCGCAGTAGTTCTTCCTGGTGTTTACAGTGTAAGGTGTGCATTTTAAAAGAGTGTATGTAAAATCTAGGATGTTCTAAAACTGCTTTTCATTGGCAAGATAGCTTGCTTTTTTTTTTCTCTTGCAGTGCGTTTAAATTGAGGGCTACTTAATATAGTATTTTTGTTCTTTCCCTCGTTTGCATGCTGCCTAAGAAATTCACAGAAGAAACTGTCCCAATTTCATAAGATTTTAGTATTTAATTCTGTACCCCAGTACATACTACTCAAAAATAGGTGTCAGATGGCATGGGAAATGAGTGAGGCATAAGCAAAATATCTTTCTCAGAGTTGCACCTAACACTTTGAAATCTTCAGCCCATCATTTCATGTCTCTGAACTAATAAGAAGCTTCTCAATTGAATTCATACAAAGCAAATTCACTGAGTTAGTGACTTTAATATATTTTGAGTGGCCTGTTGGGAGAGCAGCTGATATCCGGCAATAGTTTGATCTGTATTGCACTATTTACCTTAAACATCCAACTGCTGGTGCCCAGGCAAGGTATACAATTCTGTATATGCATATGCATAACGTACAGCAGACGGACAGAAATAACCTCCTCCAGAAGGTGATTCAAAATAGGGGCCTAACTTCTGCCTCGCCATTCCCTTTCCCCACAACACAGGCAGCAGCAAAAATGCCAAAGGAGGCATCTGCAGGTAGAGTGAAGCCCTCACTGGGCAGAGCAACTCCCTGAGACACCCAGGATCCGTCTACACTTAAATGGAAGCGCTGTGTCCGTAAGGGGTGGGTGCAGGTGACGGTGCCACAAAACCAAGCTGAACACAGGAGGTTTAATCCACTACTGCCATTCAGAACCCAGTAACTTGTGTTTGACTAAGACACACCATTTTAGAAAGGATATCAAGAAATGGCGGATTTATAGCTCTTCAGTAATTCACTTTCAGGTTTCATTATTCTCAGTATGAAATATATGTACCTTCTTCCTTATTTTAAGACATCTGATTTTAGCTTCCCACCACTGGTACCTATTATACCTTTCTCTGCTTGTTACACCTTCCTCGTCTTTTCTTCCTCCCTTTCGTGTTCCTTAATTTCTTCTAAAATTGTTCATCCAATTTTTTTCCATCTTTTCTTTTTGTCTGGTAAGAGCAATCACAGATCAGCATCAAACAGCTGTATGAGTTCTAGTAGCTGTTTTCATCCCTGGAGATTTTCAACATTGTCAGAATATCCTGATAATATGCTGATTGAAATTCCCCTCTGAAGTCTCAATTTTATACATACTGTTTCCCTCGTACCTCTTTGCAGACAGATACTTTGTGTTGTTTTTGTTTAACCTCTGGAGAAGACATAAAATGGAAAACAAGCAAGTAACAAGCATTTCCAAATCCCAGCGCTATAAATCTGTTTTGTTTCCCTTCTGCTTACAAAAGTGGCAAATTATTTATTTTATTAGCTGATATCACACCAATAACACGTGGGAGTCTGTTCCATGCCGTCCAATTATGAAAAATTGCCTGAGATAAAATGACTCACAATGGTGCTGTTTTTCATGGCCCTCATTCAAGGAAGTATTTACCTGCTGGAAGTGAAGGGCACTTATACTCATGCTTGCAGCTAAAAACAGCCAATCAGGAAAAAAAAAGATCAGATGATAAAAAATTGGTCAGTCCTGGTTGTTTGTACCATTCTGCTGATATATGCAATCTTGTTCAATGCCAGCTGTGGAAGTGTGCTAACTTTGGTCAATGGTGGAGTCGAGGACCCTGGTATGGAGTAGATGATCCCTTGAAGTTCTTCCCAAATTGATTTTCTGAAAAGCTGAGAATAAGTTTATCCATGTTACTTCAATGTTTTCTCTCCAAATGTGAGAATGAATTGACCTGAGTGGACTTGATTCTCGTGAGTTTTTTTTTTATTAGTTACTGTAAATTAGCTAAAAAAACTGCCTCATTCTCCAAGTGTGTGTAAGCTGTTTGTGGAAGGAAAATTTTAGTCATATACATAAGCAATAAGCTCAGTGCATCAGTTATTCATCTTAGTTAGTTATATCCACCTCCAATGGCCAGGTCCCCTCTTGTGCAGAAATACAAAATGGAAGTATCCAAAATAAGCACAGGTCAGACTTCTTTGCCAGAAAGGCACATAAGTGTATTACTTGTTTTTCCTTATTATCATCAGAAATGGCTCAATGCCTATTAGCAGCACACAACGTGCTAAGCCTTCAGGTGTTAGGAACGTCTGGTTAAATGCATGGAGCCTCTTTAGCAGACTAATATCAGACTGGAAGTATCCTGCATACACATATATAGGCTGTCTTGAAAGACATACGTATATAGAGGGAGTATATTAGTCTGTAGCCACTTCAGAGCAATCTCTAATCCATCCTGACCTCACTCCAGTACGGCCCACAAACCACAGGGGTTGGATCTTCTCTGTCTTCCTGGCCACTACTGTGGACACTCATGGCTGCACTGGCTGGATGTCCTGTGCAGATAAGGAAGGAGATTTGCAAGGGCACAAAATTAGGAGCCTGTGTAATGTTAGGACCTGATCCATAGCTCACTCGACCGAAGAACATTTCTAATGTTTCAGTAGGATTTTAGCTGGGATTTAATGCTCAGTCACCGAGTAAACAGTATAATTATTTTCTTACTCATGTTTATGTGACACATGGGATAAGAATGGCATTTTAGATGCAGGACAAGTGCATGGGTTTTCTATTCACCTGAAGAGCAGTACACGCAACTAGCCCTGAGGGTCCCGTACGTCATTTTCTACACCTTAGCTTAGCCCAACAGCCTATTAATAACTGCAGCCGTTCCAGGCAGCGAGTATGAGAAGGGAACAAGCCCTCTACATTACTTGAGTTTTCACTAACAAGCTAAGCAAATTTCGCTTATTTTTTTTTCTCTCTCCTTTGTCAGTTATTACATTGGTGGGAGAAAAAAAGTGCTTTATTTCCAGCTTAAGTGGTTAATATTAATGGTAAATAGCACAGCAATGTGAAGATGGCTTTTCAGGACAGGCTTCTGTGGTAATGAACTACGGGGCAGGCTCTGGCAGAGGAATAGTGATGGGAAGCATATACATATATGTGTCTCTATAGTATATTTAGATATGTGTTCCTGCATATGTTGCTGGAAGATTGTGCTAAAAATGTCAGTGATGGTCTTCTTTAAAGAAGAAACAAGTCAGAAAATTACCTCTTTTGTCTCCTTTGTATCTTAGAGAAAAGCAGTAGACAAATTCAAGCCTCCTGAAAAATTCATGCTTGCTCTGGGAATTTCTTTTGCCTCAAGGCAGTGCATTTAAAAAAGGACTTTTAAAAGGAGAAGAAGAGAGATTTGCTTAACTATCACTGAGCCTTGAAGAGACTTCTGCCCTTCGATTAGTCCTCTTCCCCTCCCTTACCTCTGCAAGCCAGTGCTTCCTGCTCTGCTTAGGCCAGTGCTGACTGTGCTGTAGTATGAAAGGCTCTGCTGTCAGAGGAAGCTGTGTGGATCTGGGAAAGAACTCACTAAGCATGAGCTACTGGGTGCTGTAAATCCATTGGCTTTGCTCAGCATTGTGTTAGCAATTCATGTTGTTTATTGTGGGTTTTCTTTGTGGTTTTATCCAAAATTTGTCACCCAAAAATTTTCTTCCTGTTTTGTAAGCCGAAATAGTAGAGCATTTCTCCAGGCCTTTCATACTTTCTAGAACTGACTGATATTCTTCGTTTTTAAATATCATCATAGCTCATCCCTTTAAACAGGTATTGTTTTAAATATGAAATGATAAAAAAGTATTCTGGCTTGTAAATGTCTGCAGGCCTGTAGTCTATTTCACTGCAGGATGTCTTGGTTACTGTGCATACAGTGGGAAGAACAATTCCTGTTTTCAAAATTTTAAAGCTACTTTGAGGAAGACACACAGACATAAGAAGGTTTCACGAACAGTGAGAGTAGAAACCCCAGGTTAATAACTGCTAGACCATGTAGCTAAAGTGTCTTCATTATTGCCTGAAGCAATTACAAATCAATGTGAAGATAAACAAAAGTAATTGTGCTTCAACAGTGATGGAGTGCCTCCACAGTGCCTGTAGTTCTGGAAGAGGGCCTGCAGCACCAGAGGGTATCCGCCTTGGAGGAACGTCTGCAGGGCGTTTTATATTCGGAAGTCCCATCTGGACGAAGTGTTCAGGATGACTGACATGCAGGATTGCACTGCTATGAGCAGGCCGATGTCCTCTCCCAAATGAAGCCTGCAAGGACTCTTGCCAAGCCTGTTACAGGCTCCAAATAAAGATGCTTTTACCTTTGTTGATTTATGTGGAGAACCTCTCTAAGAAAGATGACCTACTTCTGTGACAAAGGGTACCTCCAACCTTGTTGTCCTAGAAAAACAGTCTGGCAGCTTAAGTCGACATGGGACGTGTAGACGATCATGTGTGCTATCTCATGACAGTCTGGTTTGCCAAGGCAACTGTGTGAGGCTTCATACAGTTCCAGGGTCCATTGATCTTTTTCTTCATCTGCCTTTCTACGCGTCAGCCTCTCCTCTCCAATAACTCTGGAGTCTGTTAGACAGCGTCAAGCAAGTCCGGTTCAGATGGAGATATCTCAAAGATGGTGTGTTCATATGGCTATCATGACAATTTGTGTCTGGGTAGAGGAAAGACACAAATTAATGTCTGTGCAAAGTGACAGTTTGCAGTGTGAGCTCAATGTACGTGCTGTTGACCCATATTTTTGTAGCTTGAAACCTGCTCAGCACTTGCTGACCTTTGTTCTGCTGGTAGGTAGGAGTGCAGCAAGGATATAAGGATGCTCTTGAGGGTGTGAGATCCAGATGTTGAGTGGGTCTGGTGGTGTTGTCCTGACTGAAGAGTACAGTGATGTGAAGAACTTACGTGTGAAAAGTCAGGCTTTGTTACTTCTACTGCTCACAGAAGAACTGGATAAATATAATTTTCAAAACACTTAAAAATAATCGGCTGAAAAAAATAAAACAGATTTATACATAATAGCAAGAATGCTCTGTATTTGCAGTTAAGCTGTTAACAGGTAATGTGCAAGGCTGTTTCCCTCTTGGAGGCCACAAACTATTACATGCTCCATTAATAATCAACATACCGTTTGTCCTTTGGAAATATCCCAAAGGGTTTTACAGGAGAGGGGTGGGCAATCCTTTCTTTGCTTCACTTGGGTGGCCAAGAATGGCTAGAAGCAATGTATTGGGACAGGAATGTTTTTACAAGGGACAAACAGCCTCATTTCCAGGCAGATGGTTCATCACTCTTGGTTAAAGGCAGCGAGTAGTTATACTGACCTTGGGAGGAAGACAGGGACAACTTCTGGCTCTGAAACCTGCCTTTTCCCTAGGCAGGTTTGGCAGGGAAGGGGAACCTGCACCAGTTCCTTGAGGTAGCTTTCTGCTGCTCTAGGTTGGCTGAGCAGCGCTGATGGCACTGGGTTGGTGGCAGGACTGTGGGGAGACCTGTGCCAGCCCCTTCCCAATCAGCATCTCTGAAGACCTGATAACGGCTGCTACATGCTCTGGATTATGATTCATGACATGGGTAGCCTATTCAGGGAAATAGAAATCCATTTTACCTCCCTGCACAGATGTATAAGGATACACCCTTTGAAATACTGTTGTGAGACCACCAAGTCCTGTCAAGTGGAGTCATCTTACAAAGGGTGGCGAAAAGCAGAACAGAGCTGATCAAATGTTAATTGTAAGGGTTTCAAACACAATGCCCAGGCCACTGGAATTTCCTCCCAGGAATATACATAGGGAAGTAAAAGTATTGCTTAATGGTTTATGAAACTTCTAGTCAGAAATGCTCCAGATGGCACAGGGATCCCCCAACTGCGTGGTTCTGAACTGCCATCAGTGGAGAGAAAATGCTATTGAGAGAAAACTACCTGTATGAAAGTGAACCCTTTACATTCACTCAATTTACTGCTTTTGCTCTTTCCCACTGTCTTGGTATGCAAGGCATCCCCCAATGTCGTTGTACACAAGTGGCCTAGCTTTTTGTGGCACTGTCACTAGCATAAGGCTGTGCTGTCCCAAAATCTTTGAGCTTGTATAGACTGATCCATGCTCGTTCTTACCCAGGTAGTTTTGTACTGTTTTCATTAAACTAGCACAAAGTAAGTGGCTAACCCTGCAAGTTCATGGATGGCTTAAGGTAATCCAGCTCTGCACTGCTGTCAAAAAAATTGAGCCCATCCTCTCTCGGCTCGTTATCAGTGGTGCCTGTGCCGCTGCCGTCTGGGACAGGCTGAAAACTAGGCTTAAAAACCAGTGGGGTTGCAAGCTAACCTGACTTGCTGTATGGGCTGTGGTTGGCAGCACTGACACAAAGGATGCAGTGAGAATACACTGATGGGGAAAGCGAAGGATGAGGCACCTTTATGGCTACTCTGCTGTCTTAGATTGGCTTATTCTGCTTATGATGTGACACTCTGGGTATTTACCATCAGGCTTTGCCATCTCGGTGCTGTCCTACAATAGCTGCAGTTCAACATAGGTTGAAATAATTACAAAAAAAGATACTTCTTGGCATTTGTTGGGTTGGACCATGAGTTTGTCCAAGGCAGCATTCCTTTGGAAAACAGCATGCTGACATAGTGAAGGTCTTGCACAAAGTGTTACTATAATTTCCTCTCATATTCCCATCAGTGGTTGTATAAGTTTGCAGTTCTGGTTGTGATGAGTGTAGTCTGATCCTTGTCTGGCTGATTTCCTCATCTATGTAAACTCTGCTTTCTATGAATCCTCATGAGTTTCAAAAGTTTGCTTTCTGTGAGAATCTGTGTGACCAGGACTGGATTATTTACCTATTTGAGGGAAGCAAACACAGATGGAACAAATTCATTATTTTAATCGGAGTGAGTACTTGTGAAAATATTTTGGTCATATTCCCTCTGCTCTTGCTTCTCTGACTGACACTTTCACAAAAATGTAGGAAAATTCCATTTTATTCTTTTGATAAGGCCACTACATGTCTGAGCTTCTAACTGTGATAAAAAATCTCCTTTGACAGGCCTGCCAATTTAAAAGTCAACCTCAGTTTAGTGAAATGAAAGAAAGGAATTGAACTTCACTTCTCCTAGAGAATCATTCTTCTCATATCCCAAGCACGCATTAGTTCTGGATCTCGGTGGAATACAATAGAAGAGAGGTTATTGAATTGAAGTTTCAAGCACAGAAGCAGAGCTCTGGCCAATTATATTTTACTGGGGTTGAAATCGGACTAGTCAAAAAAAAAAAAGATATCAAACTGCAAACCAATGCAATGCAGAATCACATCTCTTCTGAGATGAAATACTTCTCTGTCCAGAAAGGTGAGGGAAGTGATGCTGTATTTTTGTCTTTAATATCTACTTACTTCTTCATGCCTTGCTTGCTAGCTTTGTCTTCTTTTTATATCATAATCTCTATTGTATGGCTGCTTAAAATTCAGTGATTTTACTGCGCTTTAGATGTCGATTGGAAAACTTCAGAGCTTTTTAGCCTTGTAATTACTAGGCTTGTTGGGGGCATGCTGGGCAGTATATAAAAAGCTCAAAAAATGCGATCGCTCGAGGCCAGTCCCCCAAACACTTCCCAACACAGGACACGTAAGGAAAGACTGTACATCGAGCATTCGATATTTTGTTGCAGTGAGATGAAGTTTTCTGATCAGCTGTTACTCAGTTGGCGCTGACTTTCTATTACACTCCCATTCCTGTTGGAAGGGGAGTTACGCTCTGTGAGGAGATGCTGAGTCACATTTTTCTTCAAACATTTAATTTTGTGGCAAGTTTTACTACATTTGCTTTCCTTCACATCATACCTTCCCCCAGGCATCCTGCGCACCTCTGCACAGCACACAGATATGCCATCTGGGAAGCAGTCTGTAGGCGGTCGTAGAAGCCACACGCATGGCTATTAGTTTCAAGATGGTAATGTCTGTATTAATCATCGATTAACTCTCTTGTGATGCATTTTTCAATAAAGTCTAAATTGGTTAATTTGTTTAATTATTTACAGTCCCATTTATACCAAGTTTTCTTATAGAAATTATTCTTCTGATGCAAAGTAAATGACTCACTTTTCACAGACCTTTGGGTACGGTGCCATCTGCGTTTTTATTATCTCAGGAAATTTTCATTTTGCAATTCTATTCATGCACATCCCACACATGTGAAATATGTGATGCAAAAAGTCACTATTGGGTCAAAACCACCAAGATACAGGCAACCGCAATATGCTGAGATAAAATGTTCCGAAAAAATGACTCAATGACTTACAGAAATGACTGTAGCTTCAAAGAGAATATTTCTGCCCCTTTTATCGGGCAACTTCTCTGGAAGTAGCATTTGTTTATCTACATGTGAAACAAGACTAATGTGTCTGGCTACTTTATGCATTGTTTAAAAAAAAATTCAAAGTTCAAGGAGCATTAACAGAGTGATTTTGGATGGACCATCACATTTGTGGTTGCACACCAGCTGAACTGTTATTCAGCATAACTCTTAGCAGGAATATAATTCATTTTTGTTAACATATTCTTGATACCAGAAGGTGAGGCGATGCCTATTTTGCCATACAAAGTTTTCAAGATTCCTTCCCTCTTGTATTAATACCAAAATTGTGACCTTCTGCTCAGTCCTTATCTGCATTAACAAGAAATGTGATTTAATAGGACTGGATCTGTGTAGAGAAACAATCAGTGTGGAGGCCCTCCTGTTCACACTACGGACGTTTCAAGGGGATTGTACAATACACGATCTCTAGTCTTGTCTCATGGACTGAAATGCCTTTATCAGTTGAAGCCCATCTTCTAGTTTAGTTTCATCAAAAAGGAGTCCAGTTTGCATGGTCCAGGATCGTTCTGTGAGGTGAACGAAAGCATAGTTAAATAGGGTCTCTCAGGACATTTTTCTTCAATAGCAAACTCTTAATCTGACCTAAAATAGTATTCTAGATGCATCTAGATATTTCTTGTAATAACAACTGGGAGAAAATTTTCTGTCAAAATTGTTTCTTCATGGGATATGGGAATTCTGATCAAATTAAGGCATTTAGGAAAAACGTCTCCTTTCCACAGAAAACAGCATTCTTCTTTCCTATCAAAAGATACCAACTAATACCTTCTCTTTCTTCTTTTTTCGTGGCTGAAGATTGACAACAAAAATGGAAATTTAGGTGCAGTGTTTTCTTCTATGCTGTCGGTGTCGGGGGGCTGCCGGTGGGGCAGGGCTGGTGCTGGCTGCCAGGGCCCGTCCTTCCCCCTCCCCAGTCCCCGAGGGAGCAGGGCCTGAGGGCAGCCAGGGCAGCCCCAGGCCTGGGGGATGTCAAGCACTTCTGTAGGGTTGAGGTTGGTCTGAGGCTGGGCTGGGAAGAAAAATAGATTGTTATGACTCTAGAAAACGAAGCTTTTCAAAAACATCAGTTACTGCAAGATTTGCAACAAAGCTGTGGGAAGTAGCGATGACAGACAAGGAAACGGGGTATGGCACTGCTCTAAATTAGCCCAACTTCTTTACATTCGGGCACAATCCTTTTTTGTACTGCAAAATATTAGCAGGAATTTATAACCAGTATAAGTGGGGCACACCTATTTCTCTCTGCATCTTAATTAGTTATGGTGCCACCTTCCTAAGGACATTGTAGCACCCAAACCAGTCTGAGCTAGAGAATATGTTATCTCATATTCTGGATCCCTGGGGCAGGATGCTGACTAAATTGAGTCAGCGCAACATTAAATGTGATGCATCATTTTTTACACTATAGGCTTTTTACAGTGGTGGTGGGCACCTATATAGAAGTTTTGCTAATATAGAGGAAGGATTGAGGAAGAAGCTTCGGTGCGGAGTCTTAGGGAAAGTGGTAAGTGGTGAAGGCAAACTTTGGACGTCTTTGAGGGATTAGATAGCACTTCCCCCACGGGGGTCACACACAAGGAGGCAGCAGGGCTGTGTTTGGCTGTGTGGAAAAGGCAAGGGAGCAAGCAGGGATGTGCGTATGGCTTTGCTGACCGGGGCAGCGCGTCGGGTTGCAGCGCCAGCATTGCCAGGAGGTACGGCACTGCAAGGCGCCACAGCAGCTCCCTGTGCAGCAGGTTCGCGACCGTTATACCAGCAATTTGTTAGAAACTAGCACAAAATCTACTCAGCTCATGATGTGGATACATCAATAGCACTATAAAAGGCTTTACATGTGTTTTATTAACAGTAAACACTACTGTTTTAGCTAGGTCATTTTACAGACCAAGAGAACTAAGCGCTTATTAAAGCTGTGAGCTGAAGTACCACAGAAGGTGCCTTTGCTGGCCCACTCACAAAAGCAGAGCTGTGCCCTGGCCCATGTAGTCGATATGTTTAGCAGCTCAAGAGGATTAAAACAAACTCATTTGATTTGTCAGTTTATCCAGCAGTCACATTTAATGTCCCAAGTCTCAGCGCATGCAACCTAATTTCCACATCTGTAAGGGGTGTGTGGGAAGCAGTGCGGGGTGGGGGCAGCATCAGACTCAGAAAGATCCACTGTTAGTTTGAACATCTGATCCTTTTGGGGCTGAAACAACAGCAGCAACGCAAGGACTCAGACCAGCTAAGCATTAGCATGAGGATCAGTGCTCCCCAGTTACGGCACTCACCTTTCCTGTCGTGCTCCCTTTCCTTGGACGTGACCTGCCGTCTTGTTCTGTGTGCTTTCACAGATGGAGGTGGGGAAAGACAGCTTGAGCTGCTGTCTCATCCATGGGCCCTTGCCCAGATATTCTCACATCCAGTCCATTTTCTGTGCAGCGAGGGGTCTAGGTTCCCCAGGGTCCACTAGGGTTTACAGTCTCTCTGCTCCTGCCAGTGCTGTTTGTTTGCTGGCACTCTACTTCTGCACATTCCCACACTACCCCAGACACTTCTGCTCTTGGTGATTAAGCCTTTCAAATTTATGGCAGTGTTTCGGTTCTCCACGGTTATCTTTTAGCCAAGTTATACGTACTTAATTGCTTTAATCTTTCCTCAACTCCTTCCAGCCCCTCAAGTCGTTGTTTGATTTTGTTTTTAATTGCTTCTAATTTGTCAAATGTTCTAGTTTTGTTTGGTGCTGAAGGCATATTCAGAGATTTCAGGGCAAGTAAACACTTTTCTGATCTTCTAACTGGACTTCTCAGCCAGCATGGTCACAGGATCCAAGTAATTCCCCCTGGAGCCCAGGTGCTGTGGTTGATGTAGAACAAGCGCTGACTTGGTAACAACGTAGTGCACAGGACGAACGGGTATACTCAAATGAGGAGCTTTACTGGAGCTGGAAAGGTTACCAAGAGGACTCTTCCTCCAAATAGGATCCTTCTGAGAAGTCCTAGCTGTCCCTGGATCCTGGAGAGGTCGGGATGAAATCCCAAGCTGCAGTTGCTCCAGGTACACATCCTGGGTGATGCTTTAGATGGGCAGAGGACCCAACATGTGCACTAATCATCCTATTATAAGTCGCATAATCTCTTCTGGTTTTTTGAAGCCTACAGTTATTTGTCTTGGATTCAATTTCTATTTATTGATTCTAGCTTTTGTAGTTGCAGAAAATATCTTGAAAGCAGACTCCAGTGGCTCCAAGATCAATATTCAGTTTCGGAACTCCTCATCAGTCTGATCCAGTCTCACAGGCTTCTAGGGAGAAGAAGAGATTGAGATTTGACTCTGGAGTTTGGAATACTTCTTTTTGTCAGTACTCCTCAAATTGTATATTCAAATGCAACTCCAGCCTGCACAGAAAGGATAGGATCAAATAATGTGTGGCAAGAGGCCACATGTGCAGAACAGGAAAAACACGGAGTGGGCACAATTCTTTTTCACATTTATTTCCTTGTATCTTTTAATTATTAAATATTAATGTTTTATTGTATCTGGAAATTGACATTCTGTAGAAGAAATAGAATCAATTTTTAATAAATATGAGCAATAAATAAAACATTTAATAAATTATACATGGCAAAAGATTACTGAAAGATTAAATAATGATCTAGTATACATACGCCAAGCAATTATTTATTAATAGCTTTTTTCAGCACAGCATTCATGAAACTCAGTGAAAATGCAATTTTACCTGAAAAGTAAGCCAGGAGAGAGGGGACCTGGAAATTTCCATTTTTGTACCTCAATGGCTTTGAGATCAAATATCTCACATTTATGAGGAAAAGAATAGGTTTCCTTTCCCCCATCCTGACCCTGGAAACTCTTTGAGACTCAGGCCCCATCTTTCCTCCTTGTCTGTGGCCAGTATGAGATTTTCTGTAGGGAAATCCCTGTAACCCTGTTAGTCCCTTCTTAAACACATAATATAAAAAAATCCAAGAAAGAGTGATGAAAAAGCCAATGGGGGTCAACACAGTACCTGGGGTGCTGGTTTTCAGCTCCAGGGGGTGTGTACAGTCACAACAGCAGTGCACCAGGACAGCTAGGTGCCTATGGGGCTAGGGAATTGGGGCAAATATCATCGTGGAAGGGTGCTGCATGAAAAATATGAAGTGGATCTTCCTGCGAAGGCTGATAGACAAGAGCTGGAGAACAAGTGAGATCCTCCCGCGCTTTTTCCCATGCTATCTCTTCATGCCTAGCAGTATGCAGTCGGCTCTATCAAGCATTTAATCTGTTAGACCTGTCTCCTCCGTGGCAGAGCTTGGTCACAAGGCAATAGAGTTGCTAGAGCTGGCCAGGCTATTTTCAAGTAAACTTGTGTTTCTCACTGCGAAGTCTTGGCTTTCAGCAAAGAAGTAAATACAGTTCAATGTAAAATCAAATAATGCTTTCTGCTTTACTGGAAAAAAGGGTATAGTTTCTAAATCTAGAACAATCAGTTTAAAATCAGGTTTATATATTTGTTAATGAATATCTGATACACAATATGGGGAAAATTTTTTTTTTTTTAGTTTTAGCATATGTAGGCTGAGTTTTTCAACAACGACCAAAGGAGCCAGAGTGAAAAATCCCATTGATTTTTTTGTTTGATTGTTTTTTTTTCAGGGGAAAAAAGTGTGTGTCAGGAGATTATGTGAAACCTTTAAACAAATTTTTCAGATTCGAATAGCTTAACTGTGTGTCTCTTTCCACATCTCACTGAAATACTCAGCGGCAAAACAGTCTAGAGTAGCATATTGGGATCTGTTTTGGGCCTCCTAGAAAGTGGCCATATCTGTTAGCAGTCTGGCACCTGATTTCCTTTCACTCGGAATTAGCCCCAGTGATATATATAACTACTAATTACTTTTTAACCTACATCTTTTTTTTTTCCCTCCTCACTTATTCCTTATTGGAGTATTTAATTGTCAGTGGAAGGCTTGAAGAAGGTATTTTATATCGTTCACGTGTAACTGCCTAGTGAGCAGAGCAGCAACGACACTTTAATGTCTCGATGAAAAAGCAGGTAGATCATGCAGGGGCAACTCACAGCCAAACCTTCATAGCCTGTTTCTACACAACAGCAAACCACGTGTTGCTGTTATACGGTGCCGGGGGAACGAAGGCTCTTTGTCACCGAATGTGTCCTCCTCCTCCAGGAGGCTCAGCTTTAGCAGCATTAAAAACATAAGACTAAAAACTGATCCCACTTTGACAGTTCTCACATACCTTTTAATTGGAGTGCGATTTAAAAGGCTGTCTCGCTGCATTTCCTGTCGGAGTAGGGTACAGAATTAAACATATAAAATCAGATTATGAGCCTGGATGCAACAATACGGAAGAGGGAGATCTAGGGAATTGGACCCTGTGTCAGAAGCTCGCCTTGTCAA
This sequence comes from Struthio camelus, assembly GCF_040807025.1. Classification (NCBI taxonomy): domain Eukaryota; kingdom Metazoa; phylum Chordata; class Aves; order Struthioniformes; family Struthionidae; genus Struthio; species Struthio camelus. Next base: position 24,423,931 of record NC_090944.1, on the reverse strand, counting down.
TGGCTCTGAGATTGCTCAATGCCTGAAAAGAAATCTCCCTGCAGCCTTTTTCTTTTTTTCCCCCCTCTCCATTCTGTTGTTATGATTCTGAGGGAAACCTGAAAATTAAAGCCTTTTTTTTTTTAATAGAGAGAGAGAGCTTATTTTCTAGCCTGTTTAGGTTCCGCATCAGAGCTGCTAATATTATTGAGTATGTAGTTTGGTCAAATCAAAATTAATCAGATGATTGTGCTGAACTTGCAGGTGAAGATGGCTAAGATAGCAGTGCTGACTACCTCACCAGGGAGTGAGACACCATGGGCTGTGCAAGCAGGGGCAGCTGTGTGCAGAGCTCACTTCAAGCTGGTGCTAAAATATATTGTCAGAGTAAACAACTAGCTGGAAGTGATAGTCCAGCCGCTTGAGCCAGGCAATTTCAGGAATGTTTCTTCAGGGAAGAAAGGAGAAGAAAAAGTAGGTGTGCCAAAAGACGTTTTGAGTTTTTTACCTCAGCAGCCCTGAGGCTTACATCCCTAGTATACGCCAATTTTACAGTATGTCTGATCGATGGAGTGATGATGTTTGACCCCAGCTGAGCATTCTGCCCGCATTTTTCTTCACACTGTCAGATTTGGTTTCTACTCTATGAGCAAGCACGCTGAAATGCAGATCCCAAGGACTAGCTTCCTGAACTTTCATGATAGCCTTTGTCCAAACCTAAGTGTGAATTTTGTAAATAAGGCTTATTTTTGTTATGAATTAGTCCTGGCTCCTGTGAGCAGCTGAAAGGACTGAATTGCCTTCCAGTGTCTCTTTCATCTGTTTTGTGTACTTTGTCTCACCTTAGGAGGTGTAAAATCTGAACAGAGAGCAGTAGCTTGAGACCACGTTCGACCATTTTGGTAGAAATGATCTCATATTCTAATTTTATTCTATATAGAATGGAGAACCAAGAACCTCTCTTTCTTGCCTGCAAACACCCAATTCTTCCTCTTCAATATGGCTGTTGAGTGAGAAATAGGTTTGAGAGGGCAGCAAAGAATGTGCTGTGAAATACATCTAAAACCCAGTGCAAATAGCTGGCTACGCTATTTGCTATACTAGCTAGCTAGTAGTATGAAATCAGGCTTTTGCTCAGAGCTGTCTGATTTTGTAGTACTCATCTCGAAGTGACCATTTAGATTAACAACTATATTTTTAAACTCTTGGCAGCAGAAAAAATTGTTTTACGTTATAGATAATATTTACTTCCCCAAGGTAGGATCTTTCAATAGGAACGATTGTCAGTGCAATAGCTGGAATAATGGCATTTGCTAAGACTTTACTCTTTTACATTGAAAAAGAAGTCAAAAAGTTGCCTTAGGAAAGCATAAACAAGTGTGTTTGTTTGTACATGTGTAGATACAAAGAGAGAGAGAGAGAGAGAGAGACTAGCTCTGCGTTTGAGAAAATTTGACCATCTGAAAGCCATTTTAAATGTGGGGTGAAATTTTACTCTCACTTAAGGCAATGGGCTCTTTGCCTTTGACTTGAATAGGGGAAGGACTTTGCTGCTGGTGCTACTTAAATCACTGGTGAGAGAGAGAAATTAGTCTACCTTCACTGACCAGCCTTAAGTTTCACCTTTCAGCTATGAGAACACTGGCAAAAGCAATTTTTAAAATTTTTTAAATGGGGAGAGAGTGAATATGCTCTTGTTGCAACATGAAAGCAAATTTCCCCTAGGGCAGATTTTCAGGGACTAATGGTCGTAATTTTTCTTGCATTAAAAAGATTTATTTTGAGATTACCAGCTATGCTATCTTTGCAAGGCGGTTCAATTCCTGAAGACCACTTGTTTAAAAGTGAAGCGTATAAGCAAGAAATGCAAATGAGTCAAGTTGAGGTTTAAGTTTCAGTGAACATACTGTCTGTAGAAAGCTCAAAAAGGATAAAAGCTTACAAATCTGGTATGAAAAAGTTGAATTATTCATGCATTGAGTCAGTAAATGAGGTTAGAATGCCATGAAGTACTTTCACCCTCACATGAGAAATATAATCAATGGGCATTTTTCTGAATTTTTCTGAATTTGTTCAAGGGTAAGGCAGCTCAGCAGCTTTTTAAAACTTTAGCTTTTTTATTGGAATGCTAAAGTTTGCCCTCTTGGTAACTACCAAATAGATGCAAATCTAGACAATTTTCAAAGGTGGCTGCTGGTTACGGAGCGTGGATATTGTATGCTTGTCAAGGACAATGAATATTTGGAGGGGCTTCCAAACCTGGATGGTCCTTGGGTTCTGGAAGACATCCTATGGCCTGGGTTGCAACAGAAGTCTGCTCACAGTGAAGCTGCCTGAGTGGTCGACCTCATACATTTTCACTTAAGTGCTGTCACATTAGACCACAGTAACCAGATACTGCTACCCCTCGATATTTTAAAATGCATCGTTTTTGGCGACTTAAGGGACTGCTGCTTGGAAGAATCTCACATTTTCCAGAGAACAGGGACAACGTTATTATGTGACTGACTTCTCTCAGCGTACGTGCAAATCTTATGTGACCGTACTATGCATATGTCTGCAAGTCTGATGCCTTTGAATGTCCTATATGTTGAAAATCAGAGGCCAGAAATCCTTTCTTGCCTATGCCTAAAGATCCAGACAGCCTTAGTAACTAATCACAGGAAGTTATCATAACGGCAGCAGCTCAGTGGCCACAGGTTAATACAGCCACGATGCGAATGGAGAAAAGGCGGGGAGTTTGCAGTCCCGTAGTTACTACTAGTGTTGCTTGGCCATGCCACGCCAATGGGCTGGAAAGCGACAACAGTCTCTTTAGTTTTTCTTTCTTTCTTTTAGTAAGTCTAGACCTGCCGACTTGCACAAAATTCACTTTGTGATGGTTGAAGTGTCTGCTGATCATGAGTAGCAGAAAGGGGATGTCAGGATTCTGTTTTTGATGAAATATTACAACATTATAAACATATTTTGGCCTGTTTCTTTTTCTTTCAAATGTTGTCATGCAATTCTCATCTCAGTCTGCAATGCCCATGTCTCACCACAATCTTAGTTTGCTCCCAGGAGTTCAGCACGTTTCCTAACATGTTTTCCCCTCCTCACAGTCAGCGGTCTCTTGAGAGGGGAAGAGTCAGGAGGAGGAGGAGGAAAGGAAGGAAAATTAAGATGGCTGATGTTTTAAGATCAGTTTTGTTGGGGTAGGTGCAGGACTGCTGTCCGAGATGTGTGAAACTAGACTTTTTTTCACACCAAGGGAGGGGCAATGACATATGGGAGAACATAAAAAGTAGTTGTTCGTATTACTTTCCATTGTGGGATCAAAGTTACAATTACTTTTGTAGCCTATCCTGGCCATATCCTCATTTCTGGAACTTCTCCTAAGTAGTCTCACTCCATATAGCAATATTTAAGCACTGACAGAAAGGGCTTGCTTATAGGAAGGCAAGAAATGTGTGTAAGTACACATTGCTGTTCCCATTTGAGGTTACTAAGTCTATTAGATAACCCTGTTTCTGCAATAAACCCATATCAGCCAGCTGTGATTTAAGCAGCTTTAGTCTCCTTTTACTGTGACTACTGCTGGTGAGTGTAAGCATTTCCTTTCCCTGGACATGTGTATGGGGATGGCTGGGTTTATGTGCTTGATCCAGCAGTGCAGATGTCTATACTAATGGCAGTGTTTATATGCCTACCACTCGTGTGAGTTACATAGAGAGAAATAAATAGCTGCAGTGAACCCCAGAAAGTTTAAAGTTGCTTTTGGTCCGGAAATCACATTCACATAAGGGAATATTACCTTTCAGTTGTCTTTGTCAAGTCTCTGTCCTCATGCTCAGTCTACTGAGGGATAAGGCATTAGCTAGTAAGCCTGATCCTGAAGGCCTTGCTAGCCTCATCCATCAATCATGGCAGATACATGATAGGTGAGACCAGCCCAGAAAAGTTGCTAGCAGGCTTAGTGTAGGTTCCCTGACACCCGGGCCAGGTTTCAGTCTGGGACTGACCCTAGTGGGAGAGTCTACTTCTGTACTGGGTGTCTAAATTCCTGTTATAGTCAGTAGGAGTCCAGTTGATGCAGTCAGGTGGAGCCTGGGGTGATTCAGCTGAGCAGCTAGAAGATGTCTGTTTTAGGATATGCCAGCCCCACTGGCTGGATCTCCACAGGCTATGGTGACACCTTAAATACCTAGCATGCCTATAGGAACCTGTTTTGGTATCCTTGAGCTCGAGGATCCCAGCTATGTATATGTGGAATTTCTTGTTATTTCTCCTTCCCTTCTGCTTTGAAGCTATATCCTGCGGTTTGTTTTATTGCATAGTGGAGAAGGCTGGCTCCTGATGGCTCTGCATGCACTCAGTCTGGGGTGTAAGAATAACCATGAGAGACATGGCTGGCAGTATCTCTGCTCCTGGGCACCATGAAATGCGCCCAGGCTCCTCACATCTTAAAGAGGTCCAGTTGTCAACCTGGTAAACAACTTTACTTCCTTTCCCACTTGGCAACCTAGCATCTAGTAATGCGCACCTTCCAAAACTGCATACTGAGAAACCCAAGTGCTGGCCTTTCGAGCAAACTGCTGCTACCTAGTCCTTGCCTGGGATATACCTGTCAAACAGGAGATGGCACAGGCAGGAAGCTGGCTCCTGAACTCACCACTCTGTCATGCCTTTCCCTCCAGAGCTGGAAATCTAAACTTTCTGCGTCATAGAGCTTGTAGCAGACACTCAGGATGGAAGCGTGTGCGTGCGTGCGTGTGCGTGTATGCGTTTGTGTCTGCTCTCTTGTCTACAAAAAAATATTTTGCATAGTCAGGAGAGTGAATTGATGAAGGTAGTAGCTTTATTCTCTATTTTGCCACATCTGAGATACCGTGTGGTCCATGTGGACGTTGTTGAGAATTTCATCAGTAACCTTTGGTGGGGTTTGGATGAGTTAGTTAGACTATTCCTGTTCTCCTGATGCTCATTACATAGGTAAGAGAGTTACTCTACAAGTGAAAGAGGAACTCATTTTCCACTTCTGTCTCTGTACACATCTTGGCACTGGCTAACACTGTTTTTCACTGATATGCGTGGTCTGGCTGTTTCTTTTTCCCTTAGCCCTTCTTACCTTTAAGGGAAAATGAAAAGCTGAAATACAGTCAACCTAACAGAGGTTTTAAATGAAGATGGAGTTAATAGCTGAGTAAGTGGATCGATGATGACATGTAGCAATGCCAACACACTGTTTGCCTGTGAACTGACTAATATTACCTACGGGAGGGAGAGAAGGCCAAGTGGAAGGAAAGACAGATGCACAGTCAGGCAGGGATCTGGGCAGTGGATGAGGTATTTCAGGTGAAATTGGTAATATCAGTCAAAGTACTTCCAAAAGCTACAGTGAAGTTGAGGTGATTCATATCAGATGAAGATAGAGTAGAGAAGAAGGTGCCAACGCGTTCTCTTTGCTGATGCACAGATTCAGCCGAAAGCAATGGATGTCTCACGCCTTCCTGCCTGTTACTTTTAGGTACCAGGAGCTTCTGGAGCCACTATGGAAGGAGATTGGTTTTCTGACAGTGAGTATACAGGTGGGAAGGATAGAAAGGTAGAGGAGGTAAAGAACATACTGTTATGAAAAACTTTCAAAAACCTCAGATGTCTGCAGCTTATGTGTAAGTCCTCGTGTTGTTTGTTCCTGGGATTGATAAATGTTACCCTGAAACTGCTATACGTCCAACTCCAAAGTCACTCTCAGGGATAGTAAAGTACACTCTTCAATTATCTGTTTCAAACAAAGCTGGAGAAATAGCTGTGGGGACAAAACCTCCACCGCATAGGCAGTAACAGAGATCACAAGTGAAAAGTAGAATAAAAGAGCATCAAAGGCCCTGATGTAAGAACTGAAGCTCTGTAGCTTTACAGGGCTCTTCAAAGTGCTTCTGAGCTTTTCAGAAACGCTTCTGAAAACTGACATCTTCAGCCAGCAAGGTGTGGTTTTTGGATTCACAAATCACAATCAACACTGGAAAAACACAAAAGATGTCCCATCTTTAATGTTATTCATAAATAGATAGACTGACAGAACTTAGGAGGTAGGTATCAGAGCAAAGGTTTGTGTGCCCAACCTTTGCATCGATCTGAGGCTGAAACTTCTTTCTTCTTTTTTTTGAGCCCTCATCATCACAATATCCAATGTCCATCACAGTATCCTAAAAGAAACACTCTAACCATCTGCTGCAGATGGGACACCAAGGCAAAGAGACTCAATGATTTAACCAAGGTCATGGAGACAGCTAATGTAAATCCAGGAATTAAAGCTTAGATTGACTAAAGGGTCATTAATGCATCTATATTAGCATGCAAGTTCAGCTCAGAAGTACATTTCTGAGTGAATCTTCTGCTTGTCCCCACCTCCAGGGACGTGGTTGCTGTCAAAGGGTGGTGCTGCAGCACACAGACTGCGCTCCTTTCACAAGGACCGAACGAGCTCCTGCTGCCAGTGAATGTTCAGTCTGCAGGACCGGAATAAAGCTGCTCCACAGAAAACACCCCAAATGTGAAGCTGCTCTTCCTGTGTTGCCCTATTTGTTAGTGGAGACAGTCTCAGTGTCCCCTAGCACCAACCCGATAACTGCAAGATCAGGTGTAGTGAAGTCACTGTAGGAAATCACACCAGTTTCCCCTCAGTTAACATCAGGTGATTGGAAGCACAGTTTGTCCCATGCCTTTGATCTTGCCGAGGGATTACCAGCAAAGAAGTCTGTGCTCAGAAAGTGCAAGTGCTGTCCCTGCCAAGGCATGGATTTCCAGTCAGCAACTATGTAGAACCAGCTGATCTAGTGAATTTGCTCAAACAGAGCTTAAACCACAAAATACAAAAATGAAATTAGAGTATGTTTCCTGGGCAAGTGCTGTTTAATCAACATGGAAACCAAAGCTGTGGCAAGTTAATAGCGTGCAGGAAGTTGATTTCCTTTGGGTTTCTTGGAGGGGACATCAGGAAGTCTGGGTTTAGGCATGTTTCCGATGATGACTATTTTGTCAAAAGAAACCAAACCAAACTCCACTGAATATTTTTGAGTATTTTAGTCACACCAGAGTATGAAATGCTACACAGACAGATATACTATGATAGCTCTCTGAAGGAAGACGGCTGTAATATTTCACCCATCTCTTTGATATTGCATACCCTATATAATTCTTAATTCCTATTGAATGAATGGTGAGTAAAGAAGCCTAGTTATAAAAGCAAAGCATAATAGCAGAGCTGCTCTGTGTTTGGTGCACTGCTGTCTTATAGTGTCCCTAGCATGATGCATCCTTTTTTGTAATGTGTGTAAGGGGGAGGGAAAACAAGAATTAGCTGTCACTGGGCTGGAGCTGAAAGCTTTTGGGAACAGTGGCTTTGCTTGTGCTGTTCACCAATTTTTCCCTATTTGTAATGGGACTGCGTTATCAGGGAAATGGCTGACACACCTTTACTAAGCAGCTCCTGCAAGGCAAAGAAAGGGGCCAGCTGGAGCCAAAGTGACTTTTCTGCAGCCAAAATGCCAGCAAAACAAAGGGATTAAGATTTCCCAAGTCAGACTGTGAAATTAAGGCCTCACTGACATCCTTGGCGAGGTTCCTGCTGACTTCAGGAAAACTGAACTTCACCCAAATCTTTTAATATAAGTAGGAACTTCTTGAGCAAAGAGTATTTTAAACTGGCTGTGCTTCCGCTGACTGGATGTTCAGATCACGAGATTATGTTCTTTATTTCTTTGTCAACAACTGCTGTAATTTGTGTCTGCACCTTCCATGTTACTGTGATTTACGCTTGGGCACACAGCAGTGTGAACAGCATTGTTGGGACTAAAGCCATGGTAAGTCTGTCTGTCTGAAAGACTCCTCCTAATGTGTCAAAAACACTGTGCCCCATGATGCTGATCCGGTGCAAACATGCTATGCTGGTTCAAAGTTATTCAAGAAACTCTGAAAAGCTAAAGTTTATACAAGCAGGATATGTATGGGATTGGATATAGCCTCTGCCTTTCACTGATTTTTGAAGTCAGAATGTAACCACGAAACCAGCATGAACTCTCTCGCATCCTCTGACCGATCCGGCAGAAGGTTCTTTGTGAGCCTACTCCTGGTCAGAGTCAAATTTGAATGGCCAGGGTGGTCTAGCAGAGTCCAGGACTGGGGTCCAAAGATTGTAACACCATGGCAAGAGCTGACTGCAGGACTTGCAGTACTGGTGGCTTCTCTTCTTTCTTCTCTTTTCCCATTTTTTAATTTTTTTCTTGTGTTATTACTGCTAACACCAGTTAGCCCCCTCAGTATGTTCTCAACTAATTGTCCCATTGAATTTATGTGAGGATTTAAAATCAAGACATTAGCATTCTGCCAGCACCTCCGTAGATTAACTGTCAATGCACAAAGGCATTATTGCAATCAATTCCAATGCCCAAACTGTTGCGTTACCCCTGAACAAATGTGAAAACTGACTGATTAGAGGAGAGCACAGATGTGATACCATTTATTTTTGCTTTAATTTTTGTTGCCATTCAAAGCTAACCTAGTTTGCAGTATGTAGAGGTGTGCATTGCTGTAGGGTATGGACGTTATTACAGGAACTCCAGCACTTCCAGTGATACCTTTAGAATCATCTTGCATTACAAGATATCTTTCATGAGTGAAGAGTAGCATATTTCACTGTACCTTTTCAAGTGAGGGAGCTTTCCTTTAAATCTTGATGAACAGGTAGGAGGGAAGTACAAAAATATTGACTAGCACAGCATTAAGTCCTCCTTTGTTATAAGTGTGACAGAGGATGACAAGAAAGCCCAAAATATTTAGTCATGGAGAGCTTTTGATGGTTGAGTTGTGGCTGGTTATCATGTGCATGCAGGAGGGAGGAGCGTGAATTGCCTAGCCCCATCCCCCCTGGCAAGCCCTGGAGCCCAGCAGTGGCCACAGTAGGCAGGCACACTCTGGGAGCCCGCTGTCCTTGTGGGGCTGCCAGGAGAAAGCCCTATGCCAGGACCTCTCTGTGGTGTGGATGAAGCACAGTTAGTGGGGATGAACGGAAGGTTTGCTTCAAAAGCCCATTCTTGATCCAAACTCAGTGCTTGTGTCCAAGCACCCACAGCATGGTGAAGCACTGCTCAAGGAGCAGGCAAGCCCAAATCCTGCTTTTGTCATGTAGAGTTTATTTTTTGTATCTTCATTAAATATATAGCAAATGGCTTCTAAGTAACTTTTAGCATAACAAGATCAGATTCCTGACTGAGTACCAAACTGCCAAGTTGTAATGACCCTAAAGCAGTTTATTCTCAAAGTCTTTTGCTGTCCATCTCCTGTTTTCCCTTACTCTGATGAGGAAGCCCCATAGCTGAGCATCACCCTATTTTCTTGCTCTACTCTGTTGAATGAATTTCTACTGAAACCCACGATGCAAGCAGTAGCAGTTCCTGAAGGTATCATTTACATCTTCACCCTAATGTCCACCCTCCTCTGTGTTTGGCTCCTAAGGTTGTTCTGGCATTGTAATGCCTGAACCCACAAGTGCATGTGGGCAAGGCTATAGCCCTGCAGGATCTGCTGCCACAAAGTGTATCTGGACTTTTTGTTGCCATTTGACTCTTGGAAACTTTCTCTGCTCTCAGCTCTCCAGAGCAAAGATGCAAGATGAGTGGGAAAGTACAATGTATTGCAGGCTGTCCTGTGGCACAACAAACCAGAAAAGCCTGGGTCGATGAACACTTTCCACCCGAGCTCGCACTAAATCACCACCCCATGGTCACGGATACTGCAGGATACTCCAGGGCTGTGTTTACCCGGCTCATCTCCTGATCAGCTCCTCATGCTGATAGTCTCTGAATGTTCCCAACAGGTTTTGTGCTTGTGAATCACTGAGCCACATAGAGGGATATAATCTGCATCCGTTTAGTCTGCAAGTAAGTGCCTGACACCGGCTGCACATCACACTAGTTTTAAAAAGAGAGCTGGGCTAGGAGGATTTATGCATACATGCTGCAGTGCTCTTCTAATAGAAGTAAATCTTACGTTCCTGAAATCAGCAAGATTATTTTTGAAGATCTCAAGCATTTAAGTACCAAGAATTTTATCCGTCCTACTAATTCTTACAGTACCAGCGCAGCTCTGATAGAGTCAAAGGAGAATGGTAAAGATACTTCATTGGTAAAGACACTTCATTGGTAAAGACACTAGCAACAGCCTAAATTTAAATCTCTCTCTTGCTGGTTTCAAATCAAGTATGTTGAGTTATCCAGAGCCTTAATTAGTCTTGAAAATATTGTGTAAAATAAAAGCTTATAAAATTATATTATAGATTTACAATGACATAGATATTTCCTTCAAGCTTCTTGAAAATTAGCCTGTTTTGAGAATTTGTGAAATTACGCTTATTTTCACTTGAAAAATAGGATTCTTTAAAAACATTGATTGCCTCATTTTCATTCAAAAATGGTTCTCTGTAAGAATGAAAGCCAGTTTTAAATGAAGTGTTCTAAAACATCAGAGTAATTATTGACACGAGAAAATAAATATTCACATATTGAAATGTAAACACGGAACATGAGCATTCGTTCTTTCCCATGAAATAATTTGGCTCATTCTTGCATCATAATTGGTGGCATAAGCCAGTGGTAACACTACAAGGTACTGGAATTCCTTTTTGTAGACTGATTTAAAAAACCATTAGCTATGTAGCAAATTCTAAAATGCAAGGTGTGGAGGGAGGGAGAGGTGGGTTTAAAAAGGCAGTTTATGCACATGGTATATTTTTGCCTCTGTGCAGGAATGCTGGAACATGTGTTCGGTGGGCTGCAAAATCACTCAACAAAAACATGAAATTTTATTCTTACATTTCAGGAAGTGACTCCAGTCCCTTTAGTCTGAATGTGGAAACTGTGCTTATCCCACTGAAATTCTACTCTCCAGACCCTTCAGGTATGTGAATCATATCCATATATTACATTTCAGCCTCAGCACAGTATTTCACTTCATTAAGAGCTTCATTATCTTGCTAGCACAAGGGCTTTTTTCACTGTTAAAGTAAGGCAGGAGTCAGGGTTTTCTGGCAACCTGTTGGAGGTCTCTGCATGACTCGCGTCATCTACCTGCTTCAGACTCTCAGGAGGGTGAGGATCAGGGAGAGACGGGGTCTGGGAGCCCCACAGGTGCAATGAATGAGGCTCGTCTGCAGTCAGCCAGAGCCATCACCTCACTCAGCCCAGAGGAGCAGAGGCCAGCAGCATAAGGAGGTGCTCCTGCAGGCACCCGGCACTGCAGTGGGGTTTTACCATTGCCAGAGCTGCTGGCACTGTTTCAAGCGTTTAAGACTAGTATGTGGGGAAGTGTGATGGCTGGGGCTCTTCACTCAAAAATGACTTGTTTTTTTAGAGACCCAAAGATTCAGTGGGTTCAGTAAAACCATTGCAGAACCATGCCACTTGTGATGTGAACTTATGAGGTTTAGAGTAGGATTTCTGTTTAAAGCTGAGGGGACAGACAGCCTGACAGGGATTTCCTGATTAAATCTTAGTGTATTTAAAGCAATTTTTTAAAAGCAGCTTTAGTATGAAGGTAATTTTCTCTCACTAAACGATTAAATGTCAAGATATTCCATAACCAAACATACTGAGATGCTTGTTTTCTGGGAGGAGGTCTCCTATTCCATGCTTGTACCTTCCTATTTCTGCAGGACCCCATGGCAAGTCTGGATTCTGCCTGGAGTGCTTCTCAGGCAGGCTGGAGCACCCGTCCTGCTCCTCCTGCCCGGCCAGACGCTTAATTCTGTAAGACTCTACGGAAATGAATCTGTTGTAGAGGTGGGAATGTGTGAAAACCAGTGCCTGGTTCTTGCAGCCGTGCGGAGCACAAAGATTTCAGTCCCTCTCTTTGCCCATGGCAGCGGCCAGGGAAGGGACTTGCACACGGAGCCAGCTGTGCCACCATCAGGGGCCAGGTAGGAAGGCAAGGTAGCCATGGCACCATCTGGCTCCACAGTCAGATCCCCATGGCTAATGGTGGCATAAGGCACCAGCTAGCATTAGGCTTAAACGGGTACATCATAAAACATCTCCAAAGTGTTGAGCAGCTCCACATCGCCAGCAGAACTTGTGTTCCTTGCAGAGCGTGGGAGACTGAACAACACACATTTTTTCTGCCATCACCTGGTTAAGACTCTCTGGGTTGAAAATGATACCCTGCCTTGACTTTAATGTGAACGTTGTACAAGTGGATGTCACCCCAGAGACACTAGCAATGGTGGCCTGTCCATCCTAGCCTGCTCACATTTGCCTGGGTCTTTCAAACAGAATGCTCAGATACCCAGCAGATGGATATCACATGACTACTCAGATACAGACAAAGTTTTAGGGATACAGAGCACAGAGTAGCGAACGTGAGGGTCTAGCAAAAGCCAGTGTCGCCAGCCTCTACATTCACAAGTATTTGTTTAACAAAAAGTTGCTTTCTCACTTACAAAGTAACAACAGAATAGTGGTTTTGGGCAGGCTGGTTTTAGGTAGACTTGAAGAAAAACTTTCCACGTGTTCAAAATACTCTGCCTAGAAGTGTTCTGGGATAAGCTGAAACCACTTAAAGTTTGCAGACGTAGGAGGGTTGGCAGGGATGTTGCTTTGTTGACACATCAGATTATATAAGCTCTCGACAGCTTTTCTGTGTGTGTATGGGTGTGTGTACACGTGTAGGAGAAGAATAGCAGTGGTCCGGACCAGAGACCATGATGCACAGACATCCCATAATAACTTCCATACGCTGAACTGTCACATTAAACTGTATGAGATGGGGAGTGGAGGAGGGCGGCACAGCTTGATTTTTGCCTCAAGCAAAATTCCACTTTGGTGCACGTAGGTGGACCTGCCACTTAGCTAAATGCAACAGGGTTGAGCTTGGTTGCCTTAGTTCATGGATGGTATCTCACCAGCTAGTTGGTCCTGATGATAATGCTTAACGGGAGCAGAAGTCATAATGGCAGAACCAGGCATTTTAGGTAAAAAAAGAGCTTCAGAGATTGTCCTTCTTCTCCAGTTCGGTGATATTTTAGGTAAATAAGGGTGCTATTTCCCCTCTGGGCACCTAAGCACAAGGGTGAGCTTGCTCAGCCGGCTCTGGGCACAGATTGGATCTCCCAGTTCATACAGAGACAGATGCATAGAGTGTCAGGGTTCCCAAGTGTGGCATGGCACCTGAGCTTGATGTTGAACAAGTTACTTACAGGCACATTTTCAAAACAAGCCTCACATGATAGTATAAGGGTGCCCTACATGATAGTATAGATTGTGGGTGCCCAGTTTTAGACAACGAGGCCTTGTTCTTCTCACAAGTACTGTGTGTTGGTTGGAGGTAAGAGGTTGCTCAGCCAGGGACTCAGCAGTCCTAAATAGCTGGGTCTCAGTACCGTTGGAAATGGAGCAAGTGGAAACGGAGGAGCTGAAGGTGGGAGGTTACTTTGGAGAAATCAGCCCTTCAACTTCCTGGCCTCAGTTTCTTTGTGCCTATATTGGAAATTCTCCTCACTTGCCTCGTAGGTGCATGGAGATTAAATGGCTCTGAAGGCTTTTCAAAGATTAAAGCACTTTTAAGAAGAAAATTGCTAGGTTTGGTTAATTCTCTGACGAAATCTTTGAGGATCATTTAAAGCTTCTGAATAACTGGGGAGCTTGCTGTAGAGCTCTGAGAAGCAAAACAAAGCACTAGGACAGAAGCCCAGAAATTCAACATGAACATAGCACTTGTGAAGCAAATTTCCATGAGCTCTCTCTGCTCCTCCGCAGCAATGAGAGCGAAAGCTAATGGGTGGCCTTGACTCAACATGCGTAATGACTTGGGTCTGTGATGAAACTCACACTCACAGGACAGCACAACTCAGTGCGGCACTTCTCCTTTGACCCCTGTTTATCAACCAATGGACATGCATTTAGGGCCTGACTTTCAGAGTTGGATGCAACCATAGATGCATTTCAAGGCAGGGGGACCACATCCCTGAAAACCAGGCCCTGAATGGCAGAGCTCAAAATACCTGGGGTTTGCTGGTGACTGCAATGGACTTTGGATGTGAACCTCTATGCTGCAAAGGAAAATAGCCACTTGAACTCAAGAGTTGTCCTCTGTTCGGTCACAGCTTGGGACTGTTTGGGACATGGGACAGGAACCAGGAGATGTTGCATTGCTTGAGTGTCTGTCCATACCATTCAACACACAACTCTGTTCCCTCGCAGCTGTGCAGGATGAAGTGTACTGTCCTGGCCTTTCCCATCACAGCAGGACTCCCTTGAAAATTAAGTGTAAGTTTCTTTTACACCATGTACTTAGGTTAGTGGACAGAGGTACGAAGCGTTTGAGAGTCGTTCAGTCTGTGTTAAGAGAAGCATCTCAGGCAGGTTGATAAGATTGTCTGATTTAATCTCCACTGTTGTAAGAATCTAGATGACCTTTTTAGGCTGAAGAGGTAACTTTTTAATCTAGAACTAGCTGAGATGAATCATATAAAATTCCTGGCTCTGAGACTGACTGTTTAAGTGGATGAGAGGTAATTGAAGAGCCATCAACAAATTTAAGATTTTTGCTAATACTCTAGGACTATCTATGAGTATGTTAGTGGTCCACTGATTAATCTTTCACTGGGAATTACGTTAATCACTTTGCCAGTCCTTGGGTTTGGCAGACCACACAACGCTGCAGTTGGTTTAAAGGCTTTCTACAAGCCTACGTTTTCAGGGGAATTTTTAATGTATAACTTGACTTTCCATTTGTAAAAATGTTTATAGCATTTATTCATAAATGAAAAAAAGTTTAGGAGCCTAATATGGCAGATCTTATTCGTATCTAGTTCTCATGGACTTCCTAATTTGAAAAACCTGCCAAAGGTCTTCTAGGTTACCCAGCCCAAGAAGTGCAGTTTTAACGGCTCCATGAAGCACTGGATGGGAGAAGGCTGAAGATCCCTCGCTTAGTGACATTTCCAGTAACTTGAAAACCAGTTTTAAGATCTCCTCTTCTGCTTTACCCTTTGATAAACATCAAAGTGTTTTGGCCTCTCAACTACTGTTCTACAGACTAGTTCAGATGCTCATTATATGTGTTTTTATGGAAGATGCTGGCTACAAATAATTTTTATCCCAACTCTCACTGCTTCCAACTAGCAGTAAAATGTTGTCAGCCTGACTGAGCCTCAGCTTTGAGCTGACTCAACAAAAGGTATCAAATGATAGGATCGTTACGGTCGTCTTCTTTAACTTTCTCCCTCCCTCCTAGTGAAAAAGACATTGTGGAAAGCTCAGATTCAAGGAAAAACTCCATAATTGTTCTATGCTCAATAGAACAGTTCTATTCGCAACAGACCTTCACTGGCTTATCTTCCACACATCGTATACAGAGAAGACACTATCCCTCTGCAACTGAGTGTCATTTTAGGTTGCAGCTGGTATTGATTATACCTCACATTGTGTTCTACTTTAATAATCCTCTTTCTTCACGATCTTCTGATGTACAATAGCAGAGTTTATCCGATCCTTTTTTTCTGCACGGAACAGGGATTTTCTTGTCATATTGCACAATGCTCAAGAGAGCAGAGCAAAGGGATCTAATCTCCGTAATATGAATTTGTCTATGCATTGAGGAAACAAAAGCAGCAATAAATCTGTACATGTTTAGTTTTTGTTTATGTTGGGTTTTTTTGTTTGACGATCCCAATGATTTATGTAAGATGTTCCTGTGGAGGGGGAGGGTTAAAACAGCCACTGGACTCAACTTAACTGTGAGTCACAATATATTTAGCAAGAGATAATGCAAATGTTGGAAAAACAGAGGAGGAGGGAAGATGGAGAAGAGTGCTTTCCCTGATAGGAAAGCTGTTAAACATTCAGCTCAAGAGAGAGCACAGCCTGAGTTCCTTTAGAAGGAAGCCACTGGATGATTAAGGAAAAGAAAAGAGCTGATCATAAAGAGGATGCTAAAGGCTTGGAAAGGGAGTAGAGCTATCTGAGGTCTAGAAAACAAACTAAATGCCCCTGTGCATCTTAGGAAGCAAGGCCTGGGAACAGAGCACCCCTCCCTCCCTAATACAAAATCTCTGTTTTCCAGACCTTTCTATCAAGGAAAATTGCTACTCCTGAATCCTTATACAACCTTTTCTAGCTTACTAGAGCGAAAGGTAGGTGACAGCTGCTGTCTGGGTAGATGCCAGGAACTGAATGAGGCATCTCTGGAGCTGAAAGCACGAGTGTTTATAGCTTAGGCTAATCGTGTTTTTCTGTCTCATTTGCTCTGGTATGGAAAAGGCTAGACACGCAGCCCAGCCTGAGCACTGGTTTGCTGGTGTTCAGTGCACATCTTCCTTCCCCAGAGCCAGTGGTGAACCTAAGGAAATACTGACGCTTGTGCTGCACATGACATTGCTGCAGTTGAGCGCTTTGAAGAGCATCATGTGAAAGTTTGCAGATCTGCTCTCCCTAGCACAAGATCTCTGGGAGCAGCCCTGGAGCACTTTCAAACCTTTGCTGGCTCTGGAAGATCCCCAGGTGTCCCTCACTTTCCAGCTATGGATGTGGCACCTGCTCTGTTGTCCCTCTACCCTAGCTCTTCTGTGTATCCTATTTGAGTAGGACAGCCTGGCTGTGGTGAAGAAACACGTTTAGGCATTTGGATAACTCAGCTCGTTAATTATGAGCAAGCCTGGGAGATACGCTAAGCAGGCTGTAAAGCAGAGCAATGGCTCACATGGGCTCCAAGCGGTGCACAGCTGTCTGAATGCCCCAGCCTGGGCTTTGGGACTTCTCATAAAGGTCACTCTTGGCTATGTTTCCTGCGATAGAGGTCAACCTGATTCTGTTGGCTCTGCCCACATGGCCAGATCACTCTTTAAGTCAGAGTATAGGACCTTTGCCTTGGTCATTGCCTTAAAATACCCACAGATAAGAGGACCTTGCATTCACAAGGGCTGTGGTGTTTTGTATGATGGGAAATGTCTTGGATGCTTTGGCTTGTTTAAATTGCATGTAAATACCTATACGTGCTTTTATTTTTCTTTTAAGGTGCTGCAAAACGAATAAGTCAGAACCTGGCTGGGCCTTGTCTGACCTCAAGGTATATTTTCAAGTAGGTGACCTTTATCATATCTGAAACACCCTGCTGTACAAGTAGAGGATGGTTGACTGTGAAGAATAGGAATGCAGAGCTGCACTGCAGCTCCCAAAGTCACCCAGCTTCCCCTGAAGCCAAGGAACAGGGTCAGGCCTGCAACCAGAAGGTCTCTACACTTAAGCACTTGTTTTCTCTGGGTAAAACAATATGTAATTTCTTGACGGGGAAATAATTTGTGTGGAACAAAAGTGCCAAAGCTAAGCTAAAGATGTGATAGTCTTCACAGAATGTATTGAAGAAGATTTTGGGGAGGGCTCTGACTCACAAGTGCCGGTAAAAGATGCTACAGCAAAATAAGAGGTTTCTCCCCCTCTGCCTCCCCCAGCTGCACTCTCCGCTCTTTCTCTGGAAATTCCCACCCTGTAGCTGAAGGTGGAACAAGGCTTGTACCTTCTTTTCAACCCTCTCCGTTCACTGTCGGGATGTTAACCCAGAGAGAAACCACTGGTGGTTTAAGCTAACGTACCAGGCTATGAACTGTAGGCACTGATGAACAGACACGCTCAGAAATTGCCAGCACAGACGTGAGGGAGATGATAGCTTCTAAGTGACCTCTTAAATCACCCCAACACAAATTGTCCAGCGTTGTAAGTCACAGCCCTGAATCTGTGGCATCCTCTTAGCTATGGCAGCCGGGAGTAACCCAGGAGTAACTTAGCACTGTGGTGAAGCCTCCTGTTAGATGCGTGGCATTGAGTGCGTATCCTCTCTGGAAACGGAGTTACGCACCAAAGGTCTCCTGGGCAAGCAGATGGCCTGATCCTGCATCCCTTAGCTGGTCTATCAGGTTGTCATCGTATCTGTGTGAGGAAAGCCAGCCAGAAAGCTGAGACCTGGGAGTCTTAGAAGAGAGGCCATTGCTCACTTACTCGTTGGAGACCCTCTTGGGTACCAAGGAGATACAGGTGCACATCCTGGGCTTTTCTGGGGCACAGAAGGATGAATTGTGCCAAGAGGAGGTATCACTGCTCCCTGGGTAGCTGCTGTATCTCACAAGCAACGAGAGAGTTAACAGGTCAGTGACTCACTTCCTAGGGACAAAGGTTTAGACTAACAAGCTACTGAAAGGAGCTGAAGACAAGGCTTAATGTGGCTGTGGATGCTAGGATTAATAATGCAAGAGAGAGACAGATCTGAGACATCTGAAAGAAAACTATTAAGACAGGCTCATGGCTTTTTGAACTGAGCCTAGTCATCAGACATTGCTGCTGCAAAATCGTGTGCTAAAGTCACTGTCCTGTCTTTTCACTTCAGGACTGCCTTCAAGGGCTTGACTAGAGTCAGCTCTGCATCCTACAGCATCTAAAACCAGCATGATGGAAAATCACAAAGTGTGGCAGTAGGAAAAAGGTAAGAGAGTCCCTTAGCCCAGCTCTCCTACCAGTGCAGGCTTGTTTTAGAGGGCCCCAGTGTCACCTGTGAGTCCAGATGTCTCTGCTGAACACACAGCTGGGGCTGCCTGCAAGGAGGTGATGCTGGTGGTGTGCATGCAAGATATGACCAGGAGCCCCATGGGATGCCTCTCCTGCAGAGCAGCATAGCCATAGCTTGAGTCCAGAGTCATGGTTCCTCATTTCAGAGATCTTACTTAAGTGACACACTTCTAGCCTAATCACCCTGGCCTCCATCAAGAATCAGCAGAGAAAAGTGTTTGGGGGTGTGTATGTAGGAGACATCTCAGAATTGGGGAGGACTGGCTGCCCCTTTGGAGCTGTTTCTCAGTTTGCTCAGGCTGGAGTAACTATGCCGCTAACTCAGGCACCATGTTGCGCTTTGTTCTGTATGTTGCTAGCAAGATCACCTTCTCTCAGTTGCCTTTCCTAGCACGCGCATAATCCTGCCAGGATCCTAGCCTGGATTTTTGTCTCAATTTTCTTTAGAAAGAAAATAAAAATTCCTGTCATTACCTCAGTATTACTCTCAATAATAATTCCTTTTCTATCCTGCATGTATGTATCCTATATACACTTGCATTTTGCCATTTGTCTAGCACTACTTGCCAGCCTGATATCTCCCATATATGCTCACTGCTATGCAGCCATTCCCCAGTCTACTGATGATGCTTTTCTCTGACTTCTCTCATTTATCCAGGACCAGCAAACAGTACTCTGTACAGAAGTGCCTCTAACATAGCTATACATGGAGGGGCTAGCATGACTGGCTCCTGAGAGCTTAGCCCAAACAGCCAGGAATTGCAGAGGGAGCTTTTATTGCTGCCATTTTGCTCTAAAAAATCCCATCAGATTGGCCATCCACACTTACCCCTTCTGTTTGTTTTTTTATCAGCCTTGCTACTTTTCAGTTGTTTCCTCCTATTGTAATATCTGTGTTGGTGTTTACTTTTCACTCTTGCATATGCTTCTAATTTGCATCTCCCCAGACTTGCCCTATTCAAGGTCTACCTTGACCTCCTTATGCCACAACAGATTGTTATTTGTGCAACATGACTATCTACAGAGCAGCTAATACCCTATGGTATGTAAATGGTCCAAAACCATCTTATTTTACCTTTGATGGTCTCATGTGGCTTTTACACAGTTCTTCATTTCTTCACTCTCTGCACTTCTCTACTCAATTTTTCTTATTGGAATTTTTTTTTTTAAGTTCCAAAAGTCTCAGCCGCTTTGAGTCACTGGCAATTTCCTTTCCACTACAATTATTAATGGTTTTCTTAATCTGCTACCTTTGCTCCCTTGATGTATTTATAAAAAACTCCTTCATATCTTCTCAAAATACCTTGCTGCTGTGTAATGCTGATATCTATTAGACTGGTGCAAATAGAGTAAAACTGAATTTAAAACAATAGCTAATCTGAGATTATACTAAAAGCAGAATCTGTCCTTCTCTTCAGCTGACACTGAACAGACTATTTGGATAAAAGCTGAGGAGACTTAGCTATATCAGGCAGTCTTAATATTCCTACAGAGCTAAAAAGATCTGCGCTTACACAGATCAGAACAGAGAGGAAAGTGACAGCTTTAAGGAGCCATTTTAATTATTCAGGGATTACACAGCTGTGCTAAAATAATGGGGGAGGCATGTCCACAGAAGTAGTGCTGAATTGCTTTCAGTATAGTCTGTGTAGAAGTCAGATAGTTGGTGGCTTTTTTCTAGGCTTTAGAATGGAGTAAGTACTGTTTAAAAGAGATGTCACATCAGCAAAGCCGAGTCTGATTAACCAAGGGCCATCTGACATTTATTTTTGTATATCTCACAATAAGCCTCAGACTTCTTTATGGAGAGCTGACCTGCGGAAATGCATGTTCTCTCTTCCACCTCCCTCTGCTGCCTATTTTATTCGGCACCACACTGGATCCTAACAGAGCCCGTGCACTCTGTTTGGGGATGAGTTTGTGGTAGTGCAAGGCAGGTCGTGGCCTGCTGCTCCTCCTTGGGCCATGGGCTTGTCTTTCATTCACGCTGCTGTGGCACCTGGGAACAAGCCCAGTGCTGGTTAGATGTGCAGTCCCCAGCACACTAGCAGCATCACACCGATTCAGACCACAGAATGAGCGACACTTTGACTAAATATAGGGACAAGATAATGCCAAGACTGCTCAGTAGGTTGCAGGGACAGTATGTTACCTGCATGGATGAACAAAGAACTCTTGACAAAACTCAGTCACAAGCAGGAAGTGTACAGGAGGTGGAAGCAGGGACAGACCACCTGGAACAAACATAGGGATGTTGTCAGAGTGTGCAGGGATGCGACAAGGAAGCCCAAGGCCCATTTGGAATCAAATCTGGCAAGTGATGTCAAGGACAACAAGAAGGGCTTCTTCAAATACATCAATAGCAAAAGGAAGACTAGGGAAAGTGTGGGCCCGCTACTGAATGGGGCGGGTGCCCTGGTAACAAAGGATATAGAGAAGGCAGGGTTGCTGAATGCCTTCTTTGTTTCAGTCTTCACTGCTAAGGCCAGCCCTCAGGAATTCCAGACCCTGAGGACAAGAGAGAAAGTCTGGAGAAAGGAAGACTCTCCCTTGGTCGAGGAGGATCAGGTTAGAGATCATTCAGGCAAACTTAACATCCACAAATCCATGGGCCCTGATGGGATGCACCCACGAGTGCTGAGGGAGCTGGTGGATGTTATCGCTAGGCCACTCTCCATCATCTTTGAAAGGTCCTGGAGATCAGGAGGGGTGCCTGAGGCCTGGAAGAAAGCCAATGTCACCCCAGTCTTCCAAAAGGGCAAGAAGGAGGAGCCAGGAAACTACAGGCCTGTCAGCCTCACCTCCATCCCTGGAAAGGTGATGGAACAGCTCATCCTGGAGGCCATCTCTAAGCACGTGAAGGATAAGAAGGTGATCAGGAGTAGTCAGCATGGATTCACTAAGGGGAAATCGTGCTTAACTAACCTGATAGCCTTCTCTGATGGAATGACTGTCTGGGTAGATGAGGGGAGAGCAGTGGATGTTGTCTCCCTGGACTTCAGCAAGGCTTTTGACACTGTCTCCCACAACATCTTCACAGGCAAGCTCAGGAAGTGCAGGCTGGATGAGTGGACAGTGAGGTGGATTGAGAACTGGCTCAGTGGCAAAGCTCCAAGGGTTGTGGTGAGTGGCACAGTGCAGAGTCTAGCTGGAGGCCTGTAGATAAGGATATCCTCCAGGGGTCAGCACTGGGTCCAGGCTTGTTCGACTTACTCATCAATGACCTGGATGAAGGGACAGAGTGCACCCTCAGCAAGTTTGCTGAGGAGACTAAACTGGGGGGAGTGGCTGACAAACCAGAAGGCTGTGCTGCCATTCCGAGGGTCCTGGGGAGGCTGGAGAGCTGGGCGGAGAGAAACCTCCTGAAGTTCAACCAAGGCAAGTACAGAGTTCGGCACTTGGGAAGGAATAACCCTATGCATCAGTAGAGGCTGAGGGCTGACCTGCTGGAAAGCAGCTCTGCAGAGAAGGACCTGGGAGTCCTGGTGGACAACAAGTTGACCATGAGGCAGCCATGTGCCCTTGTGGCCAAGAAGGCCACTGGTATGCTGGGGTGCATGAGGCAGAGTGTTGCCAGCAGGTGGAGGGAGGTGATCCTGCCCCTCTCCTCAGCCCTGGGGAGGCCTCCCCTGGAGTACTGTGTCCAGTCCTGGGCTCCCCAGTACAAGAGGGACATGGAGCTCCTGAAGTGAGTCCGGCGGAGGGCTCCAAAGATGATGAGGGGACTGGAGCACCTCTCCTCTGAAGAAAGGCTGCGAGAGCTGGGCCTGTTCAGCCTGGGCAAGAGAAGACTGAGGGGGGAATCTGATCGCTGTGTATAAGTATGTGAAGGGAGGATGTCAAGAGGATGTGGCTAGACTCTTTTCAGTGGTGCCCAGCAATAGGATGAGAGGCAACGGGCACAAACTGAACCACAGGCAGTTCCATCTAAACCTGAGGAAAAACTTCTTCCCTGTGAGGGTGACAGAGCATTGGAGCAGGTTGCCCAGAGAGGTTGTGGAGTTTCCTTCCCTGAAGATATTCAAAACCCATCTGGATGCGATCCTGGGAAACGTGCTCTAGAGGACCCTGCTTGAGCAGGGAGGTTGGACTAGATGATCTCCAGAGGTCCATTCCAACCTCAAATATTCTCTGTTTCTGAGTGATTCTGTATGAAATGCAGCGTGTCTGCTGAGGGAAATGAAGCCACGTATTAGCGGTGGTTTTGGTCTGTAGGACACACTGTGGTGCGTTGTGAAAAATGTAAGATCCATTATCCCTCATCAGGGTCCATGTGGCTGGGTCTGGGCTGCTTTCAGTACCTAGGCAAGCTCATTTAAAGCTTGCTGATTCCTTTACATAGCATTGCAATTTTCAGACTGCATATATGGCCTGCTATCAAGAGTCAATGTGATGTCTGCCCTAAAGTGCAGAAATCACTTGTGAAAATGAGACTAAATGAATGGAGATGGGAGACCCAAGACATAACTTGGAGCAATCAAATAAAATCAGATCCTGCACTGAAGGATAAGCATTTGTAAGGCTAGCTGGGTAGGGGAGTATGTAAATCTGTTAAGGGTTTTTCTGTATTGAGCAGCATAAGGACTAACTGTCTTTATAGATTAAGGCCATAGAGCAAACCGTGAGAGAAATTCTAGGGATACTGCAAGATCAAGCATTTGATTAAAATGCTTCCTAAGAATATTGTCTTTCTATAGTGAGGGTTAAGATGGTCAACAGTTACCTCGTTCATTGTAGTATTAAACCTCAGTAAGACCAGGGTTTCACCTACAAGGTTTGACCTAGTGAATTTTCAGGTTTGAACAAGGGGTTTTCTATTTATGAACCCAGGTGGTTTTTTTACAAGGTCCTCGCTAAAATCTGAGATCCTCATATTTCCAGAAAATTTTACCATAATCACCCTTTGCTGTTACTTTTCCTTAACACACAGTCCTGTCTGCCGCTTTCCATTGTCCTTATGCTGTATCTAGGAAACACGTGGCTGTATGCTTCCACACCTCTGTACAGGATGATTCTTTGCTATTAGTGTTGTGTCTTTTATATCCCCAGCTAGGGGCTTTGTTGTGGTAGGTATGGCACACATAAACACAGCAAAATGGCAGTGTTGGCTTGTATGTGGCAGCAGACTAAATTGGGACAGCTGGAGCGGGTCCTGCTTATCTCCTGGAGATCGCCACAGGGGCAGCTAAATGGGATGTTCAGCAGCTCTCAAATGACTGCAGTTTACACCATGGCAAAATAAATTAACCTGCCTCATTTACTTTGGTACACAGTGTTGACCCTGCTGTGGCACCCAGGAAGGGAGTGGTGGAAGAAACCACTTCTACCATCTCTGTTTAATCCGCAGCCACCAGTAGGTCAACATCCTGAATAAGTTCCTTCCACCTTGGCAAGGCCCTTTCTGTACATTGCTCCACCTTCCTCTCCAAACATGAATCACATTCCTATTATTTTATTTCTTGCTGTGAAGTGGTTTCAGATTCTTCAGAGAAACAGCTGTGTAGGAGAATACTGCTTTGCATGGACCTGACAGTTCCCTGAGGATATCACCCTCATCATTGTGATAGACCTGATCTGATGGCCTGAAATGGGCTTAACTTCCATTCTCAGGAGGGGATTTCAAGGCAGAAGACAATTCAGCCTCAACCTGAAATACAAGTGTTATAGGAAATTTCTATATTTGTATGAAAAGCATGAATGTCTCCTTATTGATTTCAGTGTTGTGATCTTTTAGAACAGAAAGATTAATTTCATTTCTGAGACAGGGGAAAAAGAGCAAGATGCTATTCCCAGTGGGCATGGATGAAATATCAGGAGCTGTCAACAGCTGAACAGAGCTATCTCAGAGAAATGATAGAAGACCTGTGGTCAAACACGGGCTTTTAATGATGGGCAGCCAAAGCAAACAGAGACAGTGATATGAACTCGGCTATGCACTGCTGAGATGATTGCAATCCTGTCTGAGACTTAAGAGACATGAGTGGCACTATTACTTGAGCTTGTGTGCATAGTCTGCTTTGGCATTCTAACATGAGGACCTTAAAGTACTCTATTCCAGTTTAAAGCTGTCTTGTTTCAAAAATCTGGGGCGTAATTACAAACATCTTATGGCTGTGCAGGGATTAAGTCTCTAGCAAAAAAGCAAGTGCTAAGAGAGAGCAAAGCAGCGTTGAAGACAGTCTGCGTTTGTGGAACAGTAATAGGGGGCTCTTCCTTTAAAAAAGGGGACCTAGTATTAATAGGAGACTTTATAAAGAGCACAAGCAGGCTGGGTTGGGCATTATTGGCAATATTAAATACTTGGCAATGCGCAAGTTATCTTTTACAGAGGAGACCAGAAGATCTCATCAGTATTGAGACCTTGTTATTCCACTGCAGAGGGAGACAGAAAAAATATAGATAGCATGGAGCCAGGAAAATGACTGTTTATTCTGATAGAATAAGAAGTTTATACATAGCCTATGGATCTGCAGTTAATCATATCCCAGAAATTACATACACATGTGCAGTCACATGCGCAGCCACACTTGCATCTTTCATCAGAAGTAACTACTGTTAAAGGAAAGAATTAGTGTAAGGATTTGTATTGTTGTAGGGTAGCATTGTAAGCCAAATCTCCTGTTTATCTCCTCTAAGTGCAGTGTTCCAATAATTGTATTTTCAGGATTAATAATTAACACTTCAGATATCAAAAGGGAAGAGCCTGACTCAAATATAGATTTTATGCCTTACTAGAATGACATATTCAAAGATGTCATAAATACGAAATGTTATGATCAAACCTACTCCCATAACTGATAGCAAACTGCTGGCATCTTACTTTCATCTTTCAGAGGAGAACAGAAAGACACAACTGCTTTTACAACAGTCTTCATTAGCGACAGCTTCATTTTTCAATTTGTGGTCTTCCATAATGATGGAACCCAAAAATCATGTGTCTCTGGACTAAATTCATCGCATCTGCCTATGGGCAGGCCTGCTGGTGAATGCTTCCCAATGGAATCCTTCCCTGATCACTGGAAGCTTGCCGCTTGGCAGATGGAGGTAAAGCTCTTTCGTGGCACAGAGCAGACTTCAGAGCGAACGAGGGATGGAGACCAATCTTTGTCCAGTGCATGGCAGGACTGCTCGGCCTACCCAATCCTCCTGTTAAAGCAAGCCAGTCCCCGGAGCAGATAACTTGAATAAAAGCCCAGGGCAGCTTTAGACACAGTCATACTTTACAGTCTCCCATATCGTTCCTGGCAAGGCGTTGTGCGGCTTGGCTAAGGCTTTTGGAAAGGCTATCTTGCTTTGCTGGTTAGGCCTCAGTCTGCTGAGGGGGGTTGTTGATCAACATGATTTCATTTCTGTTCTAGAAAGAGCATGGGCAGTCACAGAGGCTGATATTATTTGAATTTTCCTTTACTGGCAGTAAGCAAGTGCATGGCAGCATGCTGTACCTATTCCCGTGCTCCCCAGGTTGCATTCCTTAGCTTTCAGGTATGTTGCTTAACCCGCAGGAGCAAAAATGCTGTGTGGTGGTTACTAGGTCCCAATCAAAGGGATGAGCATTCCTGAGCACTCAAAGAGGGGTGAAAGCGTTCATTTGGACTGTGGTATTTGCATGTCTGGCATGAGTCCAAGGCTTTGAGCCTTTGACAGCTTGAAACTCTTGGTAATACCGAGCTTAGAAAATGCTTGGCTTAACCAGGTGAGACCAGGTCACTCAATGACCTCTGTTGAGATGAGATCTGGCTCTGAATCAGAGCCACATGGTCTTTGCTGTTCCCCGAGGAGCTGAAATATCTCAGTCGTGCTCTGGACTTCCCCTTGACAGATAGGTGTAGGATGAGATTTTCAGAAGCATCTGTGATAGATTTACACTAGGAAATTAAACATGTATTAAACCATATTCAGGCATTGAGAACAACTGGCACATCCACACTGTTAAAATTTAACCTCCAGAATAGGATGATCATATTGAGCCTGTCTACTCGCTCTGTCCTAACAGCCACTCTGTGCCTGAGAGTTATTTTGGAGAGTGTGAGATCGCCTAGGCCAAAACCACACGAGGGCTGTTTTAACAGTCTCTTAGTTTATACTCTTAGTATAAACTATTGGTTTCCGATGTCTGCCTGGCTTTGATTGATTTATTCTCTGTGTGAATTTAGAGCCTGAATCTGGCTTAAAAACATGAATTATGTCAGCCCCTCTCTCTTAAAACGTTTTCCTTTATGAGTGTCCTGGTCATAGGTATCTAACTCAGAAATTGGTTCTGGGACAGAGTGTGCGTAGATAACTCTTCTGGATGAGTAACAAAAGGGAAATTTGTCTTGTACTGAATGTACTGATTTCCTGCCTGACACGTTTGGCTGTTAGAGGTCCTACAATGAGCAGCTGAAGCTGTCTAGCGAATCTGTTTTAGTTCAGAAGCTACTAATACATATCTTGAAGATATTTATGTCTTTATTGCAGCCGTGACTGAGCAGCAGAAAGCAGAGTTTGCAAAAAAAATGTTCTTTCAAAAAACTAGCCAAATATTTTGTAGACATGTAAGCATGAAAATGTGTTCTGTCTTATTATCCTTAACATAAGAATATCGTGGGTCTCAACCCCACTGGGATTTGGTCCATATCACCGCTAGTACCACTAGAGCTGAAAGAACACTTTCAGTAGAGCAAGCTACAGAGTTCTGACTTCTGAGGTTGTTCAGCAATTGCTAACTTATTTGTGTGAAAAATTTTCAGCTAATGCTTATATTTGTCAACTAGCCCCATTCTTCAAGGGCTCATCTTAGGGAACTTCATATTATTTACTGACCCATCTAAAGACGACTTAAATCCTAGGTGGGATCCTTTATTCAAATGGCACAAGGCCAATGCCTTCTTAGAATTATTCTTGCGTCCCCTATATAGTAAGGTCTCCAAATGAAGCAACGGAATAGTGATCACATTCCCAAGAAAATTTGTTCTTACAAACTGCTTCTGATTTAAAGCCACCTGTGACTGCCAACAGTCTAGACAGGCTGAGTTAAATTACCGCGTCTAACTGAGCACAAGCAAACTTCCAGCCCTACCAGCAGACAATTCCATTTATTCTTCCGTGACTTTAATATATCTTAACCTCTAGCTCTGCAGGTTAGTTCCCATAAGATATGTATTTATGATGGGCCTAAGTTCAGAGGACAGGAGACTCTAAGTAAACCTGAAGTGTTGTAGGATGTAGCAATGTTTATTCAATAGGCAAATCTTCCAAACACGGGTGTTGTGTTTTAATAGGGTGCAATGTTTTGCTGACATCTACGTATTTTTGATGAGCTGGAGAACTAAATTCAGATTAAATGTGGTCGTAAATGATCTCATGACATTTGTACAAAAGTCTTCTGTTAGTTCAGGTTTCTGCTGAAATTTCAGGTCATGAATTCCATTCTGCTTATTTTCATCACTCCTTGCAATTTCAAGTATAGAGAATGTTATTCACTTACTGTTCTTAGTTGCTGTGTAGGGTTATCAGTTAAATTACCACTTAGTGTTTCGAAGTGCATGTTCAAGCCGACTGTATCTGTGGCATCCCTACACAAGTTTCCCCACTCGTCTTTACTACTGCTCTGGTCTTCTACAATATGATTTTTTTGCTTTCATAGCCCTTTTTCAAAATGTGCTGATCATCTATGGTCTGGGCATGTGGATGACACCCTAAAAAATTCATTTTCCCACATGGCCTTTTGGACTGCAACATACCTTACTGGAATGAAAAATTAATGCACGGCTGAACTTCTAACAAATTTCCTTTGACACCATAATGTATAATTGACTTGGTGTTCTTGAGCTCTTTTCAAAGGCAGGTTTCAGAAAAGCATGACACTGTGACAATGTAATTTTCCTTTTGCCACATCGAGCCTGTGACTCAACGATGTTGCTTTTTTGTGTTGCTCTTGCTTTCCTTGGTATTTCACTCCAGGGCTCTTTGGGGAAATAGAACTAGGAATAAAGTTGCAGTTTGCAAGACAAAAGCTTGGAGGCAAAGCCTGAGAACATGGGCTGAACTTTTGACTCACTATTGCATCCTGAGGCTTGCAGATTTTTTGGTTATGTCTGCTAAGGCCAAGGATGTCTTTGAACATCTGACTTGTGAGACCAATATATATTAGAGTACTGTCGTCACAACTTTTGTACTCAATTGCAAAGACACTCAACTGCCAGCATTGAGTTTTAGCCAATTTCCCCTTATTTTTGAATACCCAAACCATAATACTCTTATTTATCCCTTTCTGATAGATGAAGTGGGAGAGAGATGAAGAAAAATATATTCCAGAATAGAGTACAGTAGGTGTCCCATGATGAATCATCCTTCCTGCCTATCTACCTCTCCTGAAGTGAGTCATTAGAAGAAGAACTCGAGTCCTTTTAAGGGTTAGGCTTTTCTTAGTAAGACAGTCATTTGCTGCATTCTCATGTATGAAAAGATACGTTCCAGTTAAGCTGTTATTGTGCCAACATGAAATAATCGCTGAGATATTTTAAGAGTTTGTCTAATGCAAATGTAAGGAGGATCCATAATGTTGGTGCTCAGAAAAAAAGGAGGCTTATGGTTTACTAAAATACCAGCAATTTATTCAACAGTCCGAGCTTTACTTGGTTGGTTATTTATTTGTTAAGAAAAGCTAAAGTGTTTTGCCTTGTCCCCAGTTACACAGAGAAAAGTAGGAACTTGTAAGTGGTCAGCTCCTGCTTTGAGATCCCAAGGAGGCTTCAAGCCGGAGACAGCTTTTGACCACAGTGAGAGCTTCTTACTAGTACTTGCATTCAGGAAAAAAGGCAGATGGTAACTTCGTGTTAGAAAGGTGTTGTGCCTGTGTCTGAATGTCATGGACCTTTGCAGTGCTTCCGTTGCTACTCAGAAGAACGAAGGGCTGTGTTCACTTTCTCTGAGAGCCTGACTGAGACACTGCAGTTTTTTTAGGGCTGTGAAGTTCCAAGTGCAACGAGCAATTCAGACCATTTTCTATGCAGGACTGCCAGACAGTCAATGTTCAGAAGGTATCATGGTGCTTATATTGGATACCCATTGCTGAAAGCCTGAGTTGTGTCCCATGTTATATATTTGCTCTGGCTTCTTTCCTCACTTCCTTGAGTGGCTCATGAAGAAGTCACCCTGCTGTCTTTGTGCGTCCCTCGTAATGCAAGCACTAGTGTACCATATATATTGAAAGTTATTTGAGCAGGGAAATGCTTACACTGAAAAAAGCATCAGCTGTGAATAAACAAACAGCTGTGAAATAGCTGAGTGAAAGGTAAGAACTGCTCCTTGCAGAAGGTGTAGAATTGCATGGCGGCACCTTAAAAAGTCTCTGCCTTCCCTTTCTCTAGCTAATATAGTAATCAGAAGCTAAATTCATATTCATAAATACATCTTGGTATTATGTGCAGTGAATTCATTAAAGTGAAATTATATGCACTTGCAGGAGCTCAAATGGGAAACGAGAATGCTTAATGAACTGAACCCTTTCAATCTGCAAGCCTTGGCCACAGTGGCTGTGAGCATCATGGCATGACTGCCATAGATCACAACTGCGCAAATGAGCTAGCAAGTCTAGAGACCTGGGCTAAATTCACCTCTGAGTCTTAAACTCATAATTCCTTCAACAACCTGCTACTTAACTCTGCTCTTCTGCAAGGTGAAGCTGAAACGTCCAACTGGACAGTGGAGTTCACCTGCTATATTACATGATGATGCCATTCTCCAGTAAATAAGTTAAGTGGGGAGCTTTCAGTGTTGTATCTATTGAGCTCTTTGGGATAAAGGTATTTGACATATCCTGAAACTGTTTTAGCTCTTCATCCTTCTTCAAGATTATCTCACTAACTGAACATTAAAGAAAACTGCGTGACATTTATTTTTTGTCAAGTTGCTGTAGTAATACTGCACGCTACTGCAGCAGGCAGTGAGGGGAATATTAATACGTTTTGCCATGCTTTCCCCAAAATCTATCCAAATCTCAGGCCTTCTACCTACTATGCTAGAGCCCTGGAAAAGAAAGCTGAGGGTTGGGGACTGTATATGTGGAGCAGCAGGTACTGCTCAAGGTTGTCCTCCCTGTGACCAATCCCTGGCTGTATCATTCCTGGTGGTAGCAAGAGCAATAAGCTTAACTCTCGGGGCCTTGTCTCTCCCTCTCCATCCACCTTCGCTGCCCTACTCTTGCTGCAAAGGAATAGTCCGTTCCTAGTTGTAGCCTTTTCCCTAAAGTAGCAAAATTCAGTTTTGCTTGCTCTTCTGAGGAACTGTGAATTGGCTGTGGCCAAAAGCCCAGTTTGTGTTTACTCTATAGTCCTGCTACACTTGCTTGTCATTTATGCTCCTCCTTTGACCTGTCTGCAACCAGAGAACAGTACAAAGGAGCCTCCTGGTTATTAGGGACCATCTTCCATGACTCTACTTACATTTTTCAAAAGTTTCTCACTTCTAGAATTCTTCCAAAGAAATACGAAAAAACCCCCATCTGATAGGACCATCTATCTGCAGATCCAGGCCCACTCAGAAAGTTAGTTGTTCAGTATACAATAATTCTATATGTAGGGGAGATTATTGACATTATTTTGAAGAAAATTCAGTTTAAAGTAAAGAAAAGCTTTGGTGGAAAATATCCAAATGTCTCTTGAAATGTTTTTGTTGCTGTCCAAAATCCTTCAAAACTTTCTGTGCAGTGGAGAATGTTCCTATTTGCAGTTGCTGGAAACTAAAATCATCCTTATTTCTTTTTGTGACCAAAGTAATTGTAAATCTGATATGCCAATAGGGGAAAAAATTCCAAGCAGCCCTCTGTATTTGTGTCACCATAGCACCAGGAGCGCCGGCAGAGGGTGGGATTTTTTTACAGCATGCGCTTGTACAAGCAGAGCCTTCAGAGAAGGTCTGCCTTGGCGCTTGATTCTCTCCTGCTGAAACTCGTTTTTCTGTCATATTTCCTTCACAATAAGATGAGATATTGAGACAGATATCATCACGCAATTAGTCAAGATCACCCTTAAATCACCAGCTGAAGACTTATCTTGTCTAGTTACGGTAAGGTAAGACCAATCGGAACTGGTTTCCACTAGGATAACATGTGGACATAGGATAGTGTACTGAAGACAGCTACTGATGTAAAAACACATCCTTTTTGAAGTAAAAATGTAGGGGCAATGTAATTCCTTTGGAGAAGAACTCTTGTCATATGAGGGTGAACGAGTCAGCGGATTCTGAGATAACAAGAGATAACAGTATCTAGGCATGAGATTAAATCATTTTATTGGAGGAAGAGGGAGATCATTACTGGATTCATAGGGACTGTAAAGCGGCTTCTCTCTTTCTACTTAGCCAGATCTTCCACAAGCTTCGCCTTAAAAAAAAGAGACAATACAGACCATAGTACTTCAGTGTCATGGAAATGAGCGTAGTATAAGCGTGCAAAGGAGTACACGGAAGAGGGGTGAAGTGAAGTCCCTCTCCCTCCTAGCCAGACTTCTCAAGGCGGCTCAATACAATCGCAGAAAGGAATCAATGTATGGATGCCAGAGGAGAGTGCAAGCGGAAGTCGTTGCCATACGGTTTGATGCTTTATTTTCCCTCACATCTATGGTTTGGTTCTCTCCTTGCAGTCTCCTAAAAAGACCCCAACTGGAACCTGAAGGGCAAAACGGCCCATCTCCACTTCCCCCTTCCCCTCACAGTGAAGCCTAATTTCTCACACAATTTTATCTGATAATTTTCAATTTCAGGCTTATTGTGTGGTGTTATTAAAATCTTCTGATTTGGATTAATTTAGCATGTGTTTAACTCTACCTTATGTGCTTTAATAACTGAATAGAACATTTGTTACCTTGGGCAACCCAGAACTGACTATTGATAGTTTTTTTTTGTTCATAAGCATTTTATTCCTGAATAGAGCCGAGCAAACAATTAGTAGAAGACAATTCATCCATTTAATTTAGTCCCTTTTTTTCTATTTTCAGATTTGTTGTTTATAGGCTTGGATTAGAGTCTCAGATGATCTAAACTGCTGTTACATTGCTGTTATTGCTTCTGTAGCTATACTCATTTATCTCAAATAGACTAGAAATTCTGTCTTTTATTAATATATAAATTATCTAGAAAAATTCGGTATTCATGAGTACAAACATTTGTACCTATTAGCTACTTAGGATCAATTCCTTTCGCTTTGAGCTGTGGCTGTTCCTTATTTGTTCCTACTGCATGCAAATGGTCACTTAAATCAAACAGCGTTGTTTCTGCTCTTGACTGACTGCCTGGAACTATACAAATAGAAGGCTGACACTTCTGGTGTAAGTTGTGACATCTGTACTTGTGCGTATGTGAATTTGAGTTTTGATTATCATTGGCTAACTTTCATGCAAACGACATCCCGCTTGCAGTAATTTTTATGGAAAAATAGATAAATATTGCAGAAAAATCAGATAGGATACCCGTATTCGCAGCCAGTCACCACATCCAAAAGCCTCTAGCATATTTCTTTGTATATAGAGACTAGTGAAACATCATGATATGCACTGAGACAGGACATATCCTACTCAGTTGCTATCATCTCATGTCATCAAGAACTCAAAGTCCATTTGTAATGCACTGGGGGCCACTTCTGAGAAGGGAGATGTACATGGGCTCTGTGCCTGGTTCTCCTACAGAGATGCTGTGATCGCAGGCAAATTCAATATTCAGCTTCCCTTGGTGATATGACAAGCCCAAATTGCCATCATCCCACAAGGGCATACTGCTCAATTTGTGTTTGAAGAGCATTTTCAGAACTCTTAGATGATGGTCTGCAGCAGTAAACCCATAAACACTGTTGCCACTAAGCTGGAGAGACAAGTCTATTCCTAGAGTCCTGGAATTGCTGTATTTAGAAGGGTGTTTGTTTTTTTTTTTTTTTTTTCTGAAATAAACCACTATTTCTCTTGTTGTTTATCAGCTCTTCTTTTCTCCCTTTGTCTCTTGTCCAGATGAGGACTAGGACTCTGTACCAGTCCTAGTTTTAATTTCTGTTTTGTTTAACATTCCCCCTTTTCTTGCACACACACCTGCTATTGGGATATACTTGCTTAACAAAACACAGAGAAACAGAAATGAAGCAGGGAAGAAAATTTAAGCTCAAGTTCAAATGTTCAACTAGCCCATATTTAATTAAAACAAAATTTAAAAGACTATTTACCTAAAGGGCCCACATCTATTTTGGAGCTGTCAGTCATTAACTGTTTACCTGGGAATTAACAACACTATTTACTAATCAGTGGTGAGAACCATGGCAACCCTGGCACTACAGGGCATGATATCTGGTGGGAACATTGCTGAAGAAACACAAACTCTTAATCTTTGATACATGATTCTTTTGTGCAAGGTTTCAGAGGAAGGTAGATTTTCCATTTTCTACCTCGATCTTTTCCTTTAAAGAATAACCTCCTGGCCAATGTGTTTTATTTTTTCCTTTTTTTTTTTTCTTTTTTAATATCTGCAGTGCGGTAAGTGAGGAATGCTACAGAGGGACTGGGAGAGGAATAATGCAAGGTGCAATGATTACAGGGTTATTTGCCTTCATTTGTAGCTCTACAGCATAACGGCCCAGGGATCAAAACCTGTGGGGTGTGAAAGCACTATTTGGAGAATGTTTATTTTTCCGGGAGCCTATAGGTTCTACAGGAATCTATATAATTCCTAATGAAAAATCAGAGTCCAAGGCTCCAGACAAAATGATCTTTTCCTAAAATGTCCCATGGGACTCTTGGGCATCAAGCTTCAGGTACCTTCTGCTCCCATTTTCTTCAGCCAAGCATCTGGGCTCTGCCCTTGCTGTGGTGCACTGCAGCTTTTTCATGTTTTGCTATTACCAGAGAAGGAGGGGAGCCAGGAGGGTCCCAGCACCCACTGCCTGGAAAGCCTCTGCAAGGGAAAATGTTTGGGGTTGCGACTCACCCATGGAAATGGCTCATTCTACAGGCATGTGATTTTTCTTTCAGTGAAAATGTCTATGGAAAAAAAGACACTTATCACAGTCTCTCTGAGTCATAGACCGGTTTTCATTAAATGAGAGTTTTGATGGAAAAATTTCAACCAGCCTTAATCATACCTACCAGCGGGTCTGCAAGGATCTCCCTGAGAGTTTGTGCCAGACCATCATTTTAATACCAGGAAACTGACTGAAATGCTAGCTAAAAATAGAATAATAAAATGTTCAAGTACAAATGCCATAAGGGCTAAGGAGAAAGGCTTCTGCAAAGAAAATTATGGCTTAGTAATCTATCTGAAATTCCACCAGCACATTAATAAAATCAGGGCTAAAGCAGGACCAGCTGACATCATTTATTTGGAGATTCAAAAACCCTTTGATACAATTCTTCATGAGAGGCAATTAAAATAACAAAAATAGAAATTTAAGTAGCAGGAATAAGAGGTTGAATGATCTTGTGTAACAGAAAGCAATCTTACTGATAGGTAAGTAAAAGTGTATCACAGCCAGTGATATAGTATGGATGGTGTTATCTCGATATGTTTATTAATAAGCAGGAAAATGGGGAGGAAAGTATTTCCTGGGTTTCTCCCTATAAGTACGAGCTCAGCCCAGAGGGCTGCTCCAGAAGATAGGACTTCTGTCTAAATGGAGAGTATTTTGACAATAATTCCAAGGTTTTAACTGAGATTAATTGTCTGAATTTTTTAAATTGTCTTACATGAAGCGCAATTACCAAACAACAAACTGCCTCTTGCTCCACAGGTTTAGCAAGAGAGCGAATGCCTGGTAGAAAGCCACCTGGCAGGAGTCACTGGTCGCTCTTTGGGTCACCTGGCAGGAGATGTGCTCACCTGAGTGACAGCAGATGAGAAGATGTAAAGGGAAGAAGCTACCAGGGTCAGGCCCAGAGTACTGGGATTTTCTTTTTATGTTTTGTTTCCCACCAGTTCAGGTGAAGGCAAGTTGTTGTGGATGCCTGATGAAGCATAAGGAGATCTGATTGGTCTTAACGTTGGTTAATGGCTGCTGAAGAAGAGGTGAGTTAGGTGGGGGTATTGTGTGCCTGTTTGTTGCTTTCTGGACAGAAAGGTGCACAATTCTTCACCTTTGAAGACAACAGTAATTTTATCCAGGAAGGTTCAGCTTTGTCGTCTGCGTGTGCACATGAATGCTGTGTGGTATTCATCTTTGTACATCAGTATATTTTTCACTCCTTCCCTAAGGGTACACACCTGCAAGGAACTGGGGAATTGTAAGCTTTGAGGTCTAGATTTCTGCAACAAAAAGTGCTTCCTTCCTCCACCCTTCCCATTAAAATAGCACAGTAAGTCCAAGTAGAGCTATTTATCTTGCCCCCTTGCTTAGCTCCCCTTGCAGCCGCCTGTAATCTCTGCGGAGGGGAAGCTCAGCTGCATCTGTGGTGAGGTGACCCTGGCAGGATGAACCGAACAAAATACTCTGCTTCCCTTAGTAAGGCTAGCGAATGTAGCGTGGGTCTCACAGGGATCCAGCAAGCTGGGAGACAGGTAAAATTATTATAGGTGAAAGAGTCAAATAATATTTATCCTAAATCTTGAAGCAGAAGAAATTGTAAAATAGGTCTAAGAATGCTCTTTCTCACAGAAGGTTGTTAGCCTGTGGGACCTACTACGCCCATGCATGGCTGGGCTTAAATGGAGTTTAAAAATGCATAGGAGTAATAATATATGGTGGTAAGCCCAAATGGATTCTTATAGAAGTCCACATAACTTCATGCATCTCAGAGGTGAGACTCCAGGCCATAAAATAATCATTCAGAAATGGAGACAGGGAAGAAAATTCAATTCTGACTTAATTACTGCAACATTGTTTGTACCTTTCCTTTCAGCATCTGGGTACTAATAGCAACTTCCAGAAACTAGCTGAAGGGACTGCTGTTTTGATCTATGATGGAAATTATCTGTGTTTCTGGAATAATATTTGTGCTATGAGGTTGGTAGCTTTTTCTCATCAGCCTACTGCCATGTAACTTTTTTTTTTTTCCCTTTTCCTGTGATCTTAGTGCAAGTGACAGAAGATGCTAGTGGAAGACTAAGCTGACAGAGCTTAGTATCTTAGGTATCTAACTGCCATTTGCAGGGTCAAAAGTCAAAATTTATATCCTAATGCAGAAGGTGGATAAATATCTTACAGGTTAGTTATCCCAAAGAAAGCTATGCCTAACTTTAAGATACTTAAGGTGTGTATAGGCCCTAGCTTCTCCCTACATATAGGAAGAGTGAAATACCTACAACATAAGCAGAGATCTGCCACTTGAATCAGCCAGAAAAGGGATCTAGGAAAAGGCAGAGATTATTATAGTAGTGGGGAAATTATAATTTTTGTCTGAATTAATCTGAACCTTGCTTAATTCTAAACGAGGCACTTAAGTCAGCTCCAGAGCATAGGTGAGAGTGAGGATCTCTCACCCAGTAATCCAGTGATTACCGTCCTAAATCAAGACATTAAAGTCCCATGATCATCCTCTTGTCTGCCTGAGGGCATCGAAACCCTCAATTTCAAGATGAATAGCTTATTTCTATGGAAAGATAAATTAAGACTGTGGGAACCTGTATACTGGTTCCTATATACCCATATACTTGATATCAACAAGCATGACCTGATGGGCCGCTTATTTACATGGGAGAGATGGATATCCAGCTCCACTGTAAATAGAAGTATCTTGTACAAGAGAAATGTTTGAAGGTCCCGCCTTAAAATATATATAACCTGGCGTTGGAACTGACATGAGTAAGACAGGTGACACCTTGAGAATAGGTTTCACATCTCACTGGTAAATGCCCTAGTAAATGGCCACGAAGGCCCAGAGGGAGGCAAGATCTTCCAAATTTCTGAGAGGGCCGAATCTGAGCCAGGCACTGAAACTCAAAAGCAGGTTTTTTGTTTTGAATGGGGACCAAATGGAGATGGCTGGCCAGTGGGAGTGGAATTTGGGTTTCCCCTTGACATTTTCTACTGCCTAGGTTAGGTGGTTCCCTATCACGTCTGGCAGCTTCTACAGTCTTGCTTTTTGACTCCTAACTCTCCTCATTTATCGCACAAGAAGCCTAACTGGGTGGAATAGTGCCAGGCGTTGCCATTTTAACTCGGTAGGTTTAACGCAAAAGATCTTTTTCTCTGGTCCAGTGGATGAAGAGTTACCTACCTGCCTCCACAGTTAACTAACTGGTTAATGTTGATAAAATGCTCTGAGGTTAAGCTCTAAATGTTGGTATGTTTATTCATAATGTACCTCATTTTGCTGCCAAATATTGCTAGAGCTATTTGGTAATAATCTGAATGTCTAGAAAAACTTGAATGTTTTCATTAAAGAAAACAAACACAGTACTTTCAAGTTTTGAGTTCTTGGGATAGTGTCTATAATGAAATCTCAAAACTAACCGATAAAAAGAGGAGGGTTTTTTGCAACCAACTGTATTATAATGAAAAGTAGGGTTTTTTTAAGTGGTGTTTTTTTTTTTTTTTTCAACCAGTCCTAATTACTCTATCAACAAGGATGAGCTAAGTATCAGAAGTCATTTCATTCTACAAAGGCAGGTGAGAAAGTACATTAGAAATGCTACTGAAACTAAAATAGCAAGGGATTTTGATGGAGTGGAAGATTCAAAGGCAAGGAACATCTTATTATGCTGTTACACCAAGAGTCTTGGGGAGGTTTTTTTTGAGTTTTTAGATATTTAACAGTAATACGAACTTTTATACGTCTTAATATGACACAGTCATTATCTGACTTTTGTCAGAGAATGAATCTGATTGCTCAGCTCAAGCTGAAATGCTTACTTTCTTCCCACAGCACACGATTTACCAGTAGCTTAATTTATCACTGAATTAAAACAGAATTGCAATGCAAACTATGTTCATAGATGTACATGCTCGAGCTGAATATTTTATGACATCTCTGACTACTTAGTCTTTGCATATATGATCTCCAACTACAGAGTTTACAGAATTTTATATAATTATTTCTTCTCTACGTAATACTTTCTGTTTCCAGGGCTCTACGGAACACTAATGGACTAGCAGAGGATAATTCCTGACCTCAGCTGGAATTTATAATAGAATATGAAATAAAAATGTATCTGGACATATGCTTGAACGGTATTTGATAAGAATATAGCAATGGACTAAATGTATGTTGACCAGAGAATTGATTGGAATGATGTTATTAACTTGGATTTCAAAAGATAGTAGCTTCCATAAATGCTAGATATTGCTGCAAGGACTTAGATGTGGCAAGATGGAGCAGAAATCTTGAAATCCTATCTCAGAAGAATTCAGAAATATCCTATAGGGCGAGAATTTCTGAATGCACAAAGCTCAGATTTTCCATCTGAGTGTTTAGACAGCTAGCTGCTTTCAGGAGAGTCTACTGTGATTTTCAGAAATGCCCAGTTGCCCAACCCTCTTTGACTTCAGAAGTATCTAGTGTCCTAGTTGCTTTGAACATCTGCTAGGCACCGAGGTACATTTAGGCACTTATGAATATTCAAAGTTTGTCCTTTGCTGTCAGTTTATCTTGACTCTTGCTGAAGCTGAAGGCAAATTTCATATTACCTTTGATAATAAGTCATTGCTTTGAGCATTTTGGAAAGGTGAGAGTTTGGTTCCAATACACCTCTAAGGATGAGTAAGTACCCTATGATGCAGTGTCAGACTGAAACACCTGTACTCAGCTCCATTGCTTGGAGATGCAAATACATTCACTGAGATACATCTGGCTGGTTTTACCTATTTTTCTGAGAAGGCACAGCTATGAAAAATGGATCTGCTTATTTCCTCTCTTTCATGTTTAAAGAAGCAAGGAAGCTTAACTTCTCAGCTTGCAGTCCCCTCACACAGCAGTGGTCTATAACATGAACAGAAATGAAATGGCTGACCCGTATGCTCTTGCTATTAAAAAAAAAAAAGGGATAAGCAAATGTTTGGTAAAAACAATGAAATATTAAAGAGCAAAAGAAGCGTAAAGCTCAACTGATTTTAAAAAGTAGAGGTAGAATAAGGCTCATTTAAAAAAAAAAAAAAAAGGTTAAGATCCAAATAGGAGGGAGAAATGATGAAGTGATTTCCTACTAGTTGTCAATAGCAAATTCTGGTGAGATACCTGTAATTATGGGCCAAATTTTTAGACTGTGTTGTTCATCCTTCACATTTGGTTCAGAGTTTCCTCTAAGTACCACCTCTAAGTCACCTCTAAGTGAGAAATTGGCAGCTGTCGGCTTTTTTGGCTGTGAGAGACAATCTCTGTGCTAACATCTGAGCAAAGGTGCAATTTATTTAGTATAGCAGCTATCACCATAACATCTAAACGCTAACTGAGCCTTTCATAATTTTATCTACAGAAGCAGCACATTGTGGGAGAACTTCCATTCACCTTCTCCATCATTCTAGGCTTTCTGCTTGCTGTATTTGTTGTATGTGAAAATATTAGTAGCTTCCAGTTGGTCTGTAGAAGAAATGAAGTGGTGGACTGGAAGTTAGTGGTAAAATGCCTGCCGTCTTTGATGGGGCCAGGATTTCACTCAAGAAGTTCATTTTAGATGAATGGTTTGTTTCCAGGAAACACATGCAAACTGGAAGTCATCTGCCCTCTTAAAATGAGCCTCTGCTACCTTCTGGTTCCAAATGAGTCTTTGGTAATTAGAAAAACATCCTCCCTTTACCCTGGAGGCAAAATCCTCCAAGTGTGGAGCTCTTCTAACGGCTAGAAGCATAGAGGGGATCTATCTGAGACACAGAAACCCTAGCAGGAAAATGGCAGGGGGAAAGGGGAGATGTCCCATTTATGCACGTATGTGTATGGCAGCTTGAAGCCTGATTGTCGTCTTAGCTAATGCTGCATATGTGATTTTGGTAATGCATTACACCATCAGCTTAGCAGAAGGTGTAGGGCTGCTGTCCCGCTTGATATTTAACATAATGGCCATCTTGCCTAAGGCTTGTAGTGGGAGATTGGACAAATCTGTTCACTACTAGGTTTGAAATGGAGAGAAACTCCTCAGATTTTGGAAGCATGACCGCTAGGAAAGGCCCTCAAAGAGTTCTGCATTTTGTAATCTGAAGCAGTCAGAACCCAAAATGCCAGATTCCAGACACATCGCTCAGCAGTGCTGGTACCCAAAAGGGTACCAAAAGGGTTACGCTGGTAACCTCAAAAGGGAGGTGGCCGAAGGAACTCCCCAGAGTGGAGGAGTCACCCAGGAGGCAGAGTGACACTATGCCCTGGCTCTCTGGTTCTCATGTCTAGGGTGTGAGCAAGGCCTTTGAAGACATTAAGTCCTGTAAAATATAGACCGGTGAAGTGTTTTATTTATAATTTTTTTTTTTTATTTTTAACATTTTGCTTGCACTTTAAAATACTTGACCTCACATCTTGCTAACCTTTTCTCCTGGTTTTGCTGTCAAACCTCTCTGCTATTGGGAAATCAGAAAAATCCTACTGAAATATTAGGATGCTCCATTTTGCACTGTGCAAGACACCTGTAAGGTGCTGGGGTTTTTTAGGGAATCTAGGAAGGGGAAATATATTCTACCAGGCAGCAGAGGGTCAGCGTTAGAGCTTATGCTGACAGGTGCAGTCTTTTGGATGGGAGCAGATGGCAGAGAGATATCCAGCCGATCTAATTAAACCATGATACATCAAAGTAGCTATGAAGGAAATGTATTTAAGTCAGACCCTGTCATATTTGGAAGAAGTTCTGCTCAGGTTTGGTTGGAGCTTTGGAAAAAAAAAACCTGTGTAATTATTATTACTTATTTTAATCTGTTCTGGGTCTTCTCATCAGGTGTATGTAAGAGGGGGTTAGCTGCTCCAATGTACACTCATCTCTGTCATCTCCTTGGCTCAGGATGGGTGTTTTTTGCTGCCAAGAGCAGCTGATAGGACTTCAGGAAGAACTGATGTAAAGAGTGGCTGAGGCAGGAAAAGCAAGATGCTACACTGTGGCATGCTGGATAGGAGGACTCGTTCTGCAACAACCTATAGTTTAGACTTCATCCTCTGCTGAATTTTTTTGATCCTTTTGCTGCAGTCATTTGTAGTCAAAAGGTTACTGTTTCTGTTCTCTTTTTCCTACAGTATGAGTGCAAGATATTCAGATTGTTTAAAGACCTCATTTTCCGTTTGCCACACTGTGAATGCTTGCAAAATGCTGATTACGGCATGATAAAAAGGGTTTGTATAAATGATGTGATTTTTTTTTTTCCTCCCAGAAAAAAATCTGGCTTTTGCTGAAATCTTCCTTCTTTTTCTTTGAAGCTGCAAACCATTAGGCACTGTATTTGGATGGTGCATAGCCAGCTATTATAACCAAAATATAATGATTAAAACACCACTTACTAAACAAAGCTTGAAGCTTTTCTATAAAAACCATTAGTATCACACACATGCACAAGTACCATTTCACAACGTGGTAGGATAATGAGCAAAGGCACACACTAAAGTGCAGATAATGAGACTCCTACTTATTCACATTTCATTAGCAGTGTAAAGGATCTAAATCAGCTCTGTTGCTACTTATTCCATAAAGCTTTGTCATCACTTTCATTTAAAAAACTGATTTTAGTTCACTATAATTAGTGTATAAAAGCCCTAGATATTGTTTCCAACAGATCAAGTTTACTTTCCAGAACGAAAATGAGTTTGGACATCATAATGAGCTGCGTATCAACTGGTCGGGTTTATTCACCCCCACAATGGATCATCTTACTATGAAGATAAAAGGCCTGTCGGCTGACCTTGTATTTCAGAGTTCCTGGGCAGGGAGCGTCTTTCAAGGCATAGTTGACTTCCACCTAGGAGCTACAGCAGCTGTTAGCTTCAGGCAAAGTACAGGCACTGAGATAAAATTCTTCATGCATGAGTATCTCAGTGGTTCCCTGGGACTCGGACATGCCGCGTTCAGTGTGGAGCTGCATGGGGCTGGGGTCGTGGGGATGACGAGGTCTTCCACTCTCCAGT
This sequence comes from Struthio camelus, assembly GCF_040807025.1. NCBI lineage: Eukaryota > Metazoa > Chordata > Aves > Struthioniformes > Struthionidae > Struthio > Struthio camelus. The sequence continues at coordinate 24,381,387 of NC_090944.1, read as the reverse complement.
ACTTCACCGCAGGGGTACGCCTCTCAAGAGGTGGGTGATCAGCACACCTTTTCTGCAGCACTCATCACTGCGGCTGCAACAAGCGAATGATATCGCTCTTCTGTATAGTGATGCTCAGTGGGGCCTGGGAACATACCTGAGCAGGGTCACGGTGCACGTGTGACCCATCCACATGCGTTTTTAATTGGTGAACTACTTTCTTTATATGTCAAGCACATAGTCACAAGCAGCACTGTGCATTCAGTTCATACTATGTATATTAAAGCGTGAGTCTTGGGACAATTTTGGATAGTATGTCCTCCCTATGCAGAACTGCAAGTATCTTCTATCGACTTACAGTAGTTCCTTGGTGGATTATGGACAGATGCTGCTCCTTCAGGCAATTATCTGCTACTTATCTCTTACTAACATCTACATTGGCTACCTAGATTACAAAAAGAAAAAAGAAAGTTAAACATCTCAGTTTGGCGCCGCAGAGATAAATAAAGACTTGCTCTGCCTCTGGCACGTGGTTCCCTTTTGCCTAAGCAAGTCAGTTAACCGTTCTGATTTTGTTTTACCGTCACCAAAAAAAAAAAAAGGAAATAATTTGTAAGTAATTTACCTCTCCAGGTTGTGAGGATCAAATAGTTACTGTGCGAAATGTCCTAAGATTCTTGGTAGGTCTCTGGAAGGCAAGAATGGCCTTTCGGTGAAGGCATCAGATAAGAAGCCTGGAGCTCCACATCTTTCATAGGCTCCTATGGTGCCAAACGGGTTGCTTAAGTTTCGAGTGCTCATTATGCTAAGTCTCATGGTACTTAACGCAACACATATCTGAACTCTGCTTTTGCTGAACCAATACAGTGGCCCCTGTGGTGATCATTTTCTGCTTTAGGATTATTGGTTTGGAGGATTATTTGTCCCAACAGCCTGTTCTTCCTACCTCTTCCTACCATCCGCTTTAAAGCACTTAAAAACTTACATAAAAGTTCCCTGATTGTTTTTGTCCTCCATCAAAACCTTAGCTTGCAAATCTTTCGAGTATAAAAATCTAGAGCAGCGTCTTCTAGACACTGGCAGCCTGATATTTAATACTTTTTGTATACTTTGCTGCCTAAATATGCTCTGTGTAAAAGCAGGATATTTCTTGCTTATTTTCATAAAATATGATATTCATTTAATACTTGGTTCGCTGGTATCCTTAATCTTGAACCTGCAACTCGTAACAGACGTGAACTATTAAGCTTCACTGTATCTATGTGAGAAGCATACTTGAAGTATAGTTACTTTACTTTTGCATAAAAATCCCTCAAAGTAAAGAGAGGAGGAGCGAATTGCCCAAGGTCTTACAGCAGGTTTGTGGCCAAGTTCACAATTAAACTGAGGAGTCTCTGGCTTCAGGCACAAGGTACTCTTTCTGCTTTTTGTGAAGTTCTTTGGGACCCACTGCTCTGAAGATATGTTACATGCCTTTTATTTAAAATTCAGGGAATTGATCAAAGGAACTTTGCTGCACAAAGATGAATTTTTGGACAAAACCCTTCTTGGAAGATGTTCAACATGATCGAATATTTACTTTGCAATACAAAAGAAAATGGAAAAAAATTCTTAACTGATTTTTTCTTTTTCTTGTTTTAGGGGTTTATTTATTTATTCAGTTTGCATAGGATTAAGGAGGTTTCACATTTGTGACATGACTTGATTCTAAATTCATCCTTTTGCTACTGCTTTTGAGTAGTGCATGAAAATACCTGGGTCATGATCCTCAGGTAATATAGACTGAAACACTTTCACGGACTCCATTGGAGCTAGCCTGACTTATACCGGTTTGATAATCTGGTAGCTTCAGTTGAAGAAGCTTTGGTAAAAATCCCGTTGATGCAACGCACAACTACTGTGTATCAAACCGATAGTTAGAGTCTTGCTTATTAAAACAAACAAACAAAAATTCTTTCCATTTTTAGAGAGATAAGCCAGTAAAAATATTGTAAAACCCTTCATGAGCCCACCTTTTGGGTCCTGAAGGACTAAATTTAAATATTTGCAAAAGCATTTTCGAGGAGAAAAAGCCAGGAGCTCATTCCCCTGTGCTTTGTAATTTAACTCTTTAAACCTTTGCAAAAACAGGTATGGTGCTGTTGGATCAACACGGGGAGGTTTTTTCCTCCCTCTTCACACCAGCGTAAATGACTTCGCAAAGCGTTGCAATTAGCAGACCTGTTCTGGTACTGATATCTTCTATGTCAAGTTATAATCAAGAAATAAATGTGTACATCCTATTAAATATGGGAAAAGGGACTTGATTTTTTGCAGCGCTGCTCCCATTGAGCTCCTTACACCAGTCTCCTTGGAGCAGCCTCCGAAGAAGGCAGGTAGGAGAGTTCCCTTGCCCCACGTGGAGGGCGAGCAGCTGGGCTGGGGTGCTGTAGGAGCTGCTGGACATAGCTGGAATGCATCTTCCCATCTAGTTTTGTCCCATATTGATCCAATCTGTGCCCTCAAGACCACGCTTCGGTACGAACCACAGGGCAGCGAGCGGAGATACCTGGGAGAGTCACTCATTCACTGGGAGTGCACGCACAAAATCCTGGTGATACCGGTAGCCCCACAATTCTGTCAAAGTTTGTCTTGAAAGGAAAGAAAGGGATAACTCAACCCCAGGGACAGAAGAGAGAATAAAGGGGAGGAAAGGGAAATTTCTGAGAGGTAAATAGCCAGTAATAGCAAAATCACAGGAAGAAGTCTGGGAGGTTCCCATTTTAAATTGTTATTTTTGGTTATAGAATAGATATAGAAGGGAAATGCAAATTGGGAAACTAAGCAGCAGAATATTTGGGAAGTTAACGTTCCCCATTCTATTGTGCTTAGCAAAACACTGTCAATAGGAGCAGAGATGAAACCCCTGATTTTGTCTTTAAATGAGAAAGCTGCATTTAGACAGTAGATTCTGTTCCTACCCTCTTTATACAAGCACTTGTAATGACTGATGTTTTGCATTAATAGCATGCTTCTTTCTAAGTCTCTTAAGATTCCCTGTATATTTACTGCCCAAAGAGTCTTTCTTTTTTCTTTCTTTCTTGAGCAAAAATGGCACGCACACACACACATGCACACATCTCTTCTATGCTTTCCAGGTGTCCTACCAAGCAGGAAAACATAGTAAGTCATTGTCATTTGTTTGAGTGGAGAAAGGATATATAGTGAAAATTACCAAGACTTCTGTCCCCTGGGGATCAGCATGGTGCTCATGAAAGTCTGAATGAACCAACCGTAACAAATAAAAATACTGAATTAAGTAAAAGAAAAAATAATAGGCATTTAAGCACACGTCCATTAAAGCATCAGAGCCCTTAAAGTCTGCTTAGAAACTTCCTGCCAGATAGAACATTTAATTTCCGTACCAATGTCAGCCTTCGATAATATCTCTTTTACTTGATGCCCAGAGTTATTAATTACTGTCTGAATGCTCTTGTCTATGCAGCATTGTGGGGATAGGGCAATACAGTGCCCAGGGACTTCCAGTCTGCCCAGATAAACGTGACACCCTGGAACCTTCATTGCTGGGAACTTCTGTAGCAGGCATGGCAGTGGATTTAAAGTTTGTTTGCTGGAAAAGTATTAGGCAAGCATCACTTCTTTTACTGTGTAAAATCATGTTTTGGTCAGAATCTGAACTCAAGTTACACGATCATGGTTATTCTGACTGCTTCTGTAGTTTGGTAGAGAATAAATTAAAAACTATAATTTCCATTTTTGCAATTTAAAGATAACGACAATACTTCTCCCCTGTTTAGCTCATTCTAGTTACTGCCTACTAATCTCTGCTTTTAATAGTAAATTGTAATTGCTCTTTGCAAATTCTTTCCTTCTTATCTGCTAATTTTTAAGGGCGAGTTACGCTGGCAAGGTTAGATTCCAGCAATTTCTTTACTCTGAGTTGTTCTCAGTTCTGCTTGTGTCTTTTACGATAGATTGATTGTTATGCTTACATTCCTAGTGAAAGCTTCAAAGCATGCTGTTTCTTTCCGAAAGAAAATGTAAAAAATACTCCAAACAATAAACAAAATCCTTTCTTTTTATTCTATGCCTCCGACTTCACTTGTTCTCTGTTGCTTATGCTAAATAAAGCTTTTTCTACCCAGGAGAGGGAAAACTAGGACTTATTTTTCTCCAGGTCTGAATATATTCTTTTCTGGTCACCTAATGACTCCACTTCTTCTGAAATCCTTAAATACATCTTAATCTTAAAAGGTACACTGATCAGAGTGCTCCTTCTTTTATTTGCAGTCAACGTGGGTTTTTGTTCCCTGAACTTCAAAGAGTTGATTGTATTGTGTCCTGGCTTCTTCTGAGTTTGGATTTTGATCTTGCTGATAATGCTGTAAATAGGAAAAACTTGCTTGAAATCATTGTTTTCTGTCCACATAAATAAGATCTATCTCAGATCTTATTAAAAGAGAACTATACCTGCCACATGCTCCACACTCCAGTTCTCCGTGGGTTTTCTGCCCACCTCCAAATCCCGCTCCATAGTGTCCATCTAGCATATAGCTCTCCATAGAGCCTCTTAGTTCTCAGGCTTATGTTTTTCGCACTTTTAATTCCTGTTTCTGAGTCCTGTCTTGGCTTGCTCTATCACCTCCCCATGCCTGTATAAATTTTTCAGTATTGCCTCTTCTTACTCATCCCTTCCATGGAGCTCTCTCCATCCTGAGCTGCTTAGCTGTTTCAGCTGGCTCTCATTCATCTTTCCCTTGTAACACTACATCTTCTTACAGTCACTGCCACATAAAATGATGGCTTGCAATCTTTGCTCTCCTGTAAGTAACAATAGTGGACAAAAAACAATCCAGAGACAGCATTAGACTTCCCTCTTCTTGTTTGCTCCAGTTTTAGTCTTTTGACACCCTATGGGCAGAAATAGCTCTAGGGTCTTTGTCAAGACAAAATGAGATTTATTTTAACCCTCTAGGGAAATGAAATGTTTTTTTCCGTGAGTTTCTATTTGTAGTGGCAATAATCAAATTATTGTCTCCTAGAAGGAGCTGTAAGATGCTTCTCTACCTCTCTTTTCCAAGAGAAGAGGGCCCTGAAATTCTCCTGACTGAGTGGGCTGTAGTCAAAAATGTAGGACCATAGAGGTACCCCTGTCACCTCATCATACAGCCCCTCTCTCCAACAGAGGTGACTTCCTTTCGCAGGCGTTTATGTAGGAAGGCCACACCAAGAAGTGTTCGTATTTTTTTGTTGCCCCTTAATGACATTTGGCACCTCAAAGGAAGAAGGAATAACCAGCGCCATGAGCCCAACCAGCAAGAGGAAGTGCGCAGTGGGCTACGCTGGGAGCACTTCAGCATGGCAGAGCAAGGCTGAACAAAAGGCATTTGTACTTCTTTCCTGGAGATGTTTCTCTGAAGGGAAATTATTATCCATTATCTATTGAGAATCAGAAATCATTCACAGAAAATGGAGTAAGGCAATTTTTCTATGTTTTTTTAAAAGAAGCAAGCAGTAGAGATATTTTATTAGCTCCATGAGAGATTCAAATGCATTTGCGTATGCTGTTGGGATAATGGCATTTCATGGGTCGCCGAAGGTACTTGGCCTCATCCCGTGCCTGACAATCCAGTGGAGGCTTTCAATTATCCGAGCACAAGGAAAAGGTTTGTTTAAATAATAAGGATTTGCTTCAGGCCAGTTCTGCGTAGTTTTTCATAGTCTTATCTTGCAAGATCTTTTGTTTATTAATGGGATTCAGTTTAGATGTTCAGAGGTCAGCCTTGTGGGACAGCAGACATGAGACTTGACTTCACCTGCGGCTGGTGGAGAGGAGATGTAGCTTTGGAATGATTGTAGGGACACTGGAAGTTATGAGCTTTGAAGCTTTGTCGGTACTCTAAATATTATTGTGTCCAGCTTGAATGTTCAAAGTAAAGTAAAAAAATGCTACCATTATTGATTAATGAGATGGTATTTGTAAGGTTTGGGTCTTCCCACATTAATGGAAGTATGGCAGTAAACATTCTTGGAAAATTCCAGGTGAAATTCTGGCTTCACTGAAGGAAAACTTCCAGTCAGCTCATCTTCATGGTAAAATGAAATTTCCCCTAATACTGGCTGTTTGAAGTGCAGGGCCTGGTCCAGGTGGGTCCTCGGTGTCTTAGACATCTCACTGCAGAGGGGACCGAATGACCCACGGAGGCGCGTGTCCTCCCACTGGCTGTAGAGGGCAAGCTCAGACTAGACACCTAACTTTTAAAGGGTAGGTGGTGAGAGGAATCTTGCCTTTATCAGCTACGGTCAAATCTTCAAAGCAAATGTAATCCTTAAAGGCAATGCCAAGGGGATCTTCATAGCTGGTTAAAAGCCTATGTTCCTTTGAAAGCATCTCTGCTATATATCTGTTTTTGTAAATTCATTGGCTTCCAGTCAGCCCATGTAGTCAGACTACATGTTTTTTTTCAATCTGGTTTTAAATCACTCTTTCAGCCATGAAGCAGAAGGCAATATTTCCACTGAATAAATTCATCCCTGGTTCCACCGATATTAAGACCTTCTCCCTGTGGTCAGTTGCCTTGCTGTGAGCCTCTGGTGGGGTTGATTGCTTTTCTGCTGGAAAGTATAAAATTAAATAGAGAAATCACTGAAGGGAACTAAGGTATAAATTTGTTGGCAAATAAGTTATTGGGGAAGGGGGGAGAATTCTGTATGCTTTTTCTTACCCATGTTATCGTATTAACTTCATATTCAGGGCCCTTCTTGAGAGAAAAAAAAACAACCCAAACTAAACCAAAACAAAAACCCCAAGCCAAAAAGATATAAGAAACAAAACTGTATTGTAAATAGTGGCCACTTGGCTCAGCACTGAGTGTTTTTAGTATAACTATAAACAATGTTTTGCACTAATTTTTTTCGTTTGACATCTCAGCTGAATAGGTATGGAGAAGAGATGCTGGTGACTTCCCACTGGCAGCAGAGCAAATGGAGTCATGCAGGGCTCACGCTGCATGCAGGACGCAGGAAGATACCATGCAAAACCACCTGGGGTTTCCTGCACAGGACAGCACAAGGAGGGGGAGGAGTCATTGCTTCATGTTACTCAAAGCTGCTGCCCATAGTTCCTTACCTGGCACTCACTGATCAAGAGAGTGATGCAATAAGCACAGGTCATCAGTGGGTAACTCATTCAGACTCATAAGCACAAGCTAGAAATATGATAGAAATAGGAGTTTAACTGGGTTTTGATAAGAATTAGGCCTTAAGATGGCCATCACTTTAACTGGAGAGCAACACAGCGTAAATGTTCATATCTGGACATTCACTCAGTCTTTGAGTTTCTTCCCTGACATGGGGAAGAAAATACTTTTTTAGTGAGAGAGTCATCCGACCTATCTGAGGATCTTGCCTTATAAGAGAAATCACATCACAAATATAAGATTTCTATTTTCTGACTACAGTTTCTCCCTGGATAACTGGGACACAGATATCCACATTTGGTCACATCCAGGTGACAGGGTCCTGAATAACTTGTGTCCTTTGGAAAATGTTGACTAGACATATTCCTTAAGTGATGTAAGAAAATTAAGAGATTTGATGTGAGGTGGAAAGGTGTTCTCATTACTGCATAACTGTTCCTAACCATATTTATCCTATGAATCTGATATTGTCCTTCCCCATGAGCCCCCCTCCTTTTTTTGTGAATAGTAGACAATTTTCTTATAAAATGGAGATAGTAGTATTGAAAATTGTGGAAGACTTTTTCTTTATTTTCGGGGGAAAGGTGAGAAATGGCATGTGGTTTTTGCAACTGAGAACTACTGGAGTGGACACCAAGTTAACATCAGTCTATACATCAGCCTCAAATCATCCCACTTTTCTGATTGTTTAATTTGGAGAAGATGAGCCTTTTGTCTTGTCTATCCTCACTTTTCTTGAGATGGCATAGAAATGATATGGAGATTGAATGTGCATCATAGCTCTACCATTCCAGTACAGTAGAAGTTAGAATAGCACAGAGAGCAGGCTCGCCACCAGAGCCACCAGGTTATTTTGTGCAAGCAGGGAGCGTCTCAGCAAGGCTTTACCCTGCGGGAAAAAGCAGTTGGTGCAGTTTGCAGCCTGTAGTGTCAGCCCTTGAGTTATGCCAGTGCCGGCTCGTTGGGTAAGACAGAATCGGCTGTGCAGGTTTGCTTATATTAAAAAGTAATTATTGCTATTGTTCTTAACTATTATTCTTAACTGCCTTGAAGCGCGGAGCCTTAATGGCTATTTGTATTGTAAAGTGCCTCCAGATCTGCAAAGCCATATGGGCCTCACTTGCTGGGAGCTGCTGGGAGGTTGCCACTGCCCTGTGAGCTGACAGAATAAAGCCTAATGGGTTGTTTTCTGAGCTGTGTAGTTAATGAAGCTAGATTCACACCAATGTGAAGCCTGTACTCTCTCCTTTCCAAAATCTTCTCTCCCCTCCAAGTCCTTATGCTGCCTTCTCGTTCCTGCTGCCGGCACACGGGTCTCTCCACACAGTGGCCTCCCCTGCTTCCTGCGGCAGGAGGCAATGCAGTGGCGGCGTGCTGGATGGCCTCCTGCTGGATGGCCTCCTGGCCCTGCACAATGGGCAGCTTTAAAGCTTCCCCCAAGCTCGCCTCCGGCAGAGGCTCTAGTCTGGCTTTGTTTCCTGAAGCTCACAGGAGTGTAGGACAAGTAGCCCTTCTGCAGGGAATGGGTTAGATGGCATTACTAATGATCAATATAGCCTGATACCTATCTAAACCACCTTAAGGCCTCCATCCAGCTTTTGTAGCAAACAATCCCTCAATGCCTTTAGCCTTGTAATTTGCAAGTACCTCAGCACTCTAACAGGAATTCCTCATTAGGGGAAATGGGACAACTCTAAACTTTGGAAAACACAGTAGCAAAGTATATGCAATTAGAGAGTACAACATCCCTTCCAAGTAGCTTTTTCGTAGTGTCACCTTCTTTGCTCCCACTCCAGATGTATTGCAGTCTCTTAAAAATGTAAGTTATATAATCTATCGATAAATCAGAGGAAGGTAGAACGTACTGATGAAGAGGATTTCAGACGCATCACTGAAACATCTTTCTTGAAACGTACATCTGGTTCATTATGCCCAGTGGTGTCACTGAGGTTTGGTGAGGAAAGCCTCTGTTGTGGGATCTCTCTGGCCATCACCAGTCTACTGGAAGCACAAGCTCCATCTTAGTGGCTTTGCCTGCATTCAGCTGAGTTGTAGACCGAGAATCAAACCTGGTGTCTGGCCCCTGAGGCCTATCTGCATGCACGTAAGATCAAGCTCTCTGTGCTGCCTGACTGTCTGAGGCAGTGCAGCCTAATGCAGGAAGATGATTTTAAAAGCCTTTTGATCTTTGATTCCAGTGGGATCTTCTCTGACTTTAGTTATTACATTTTAGCCTTGATTTTTTTCTACCTAACTGCAGGTGCTGTCTAGGAAGGAGAGGATTCCCTAATCTTCCTGCATAGTTACTGGAGTAAGAAAAGACTTAACTCTCTTGAAATTGCTTATCTTCTTGTTGTCTCTAATGTGAGCCTGCGGCAACTGCAGTCCCTGACTTAGATACCTAAACATCACTTTGGATGAATTTAGACTGGACTTTCATTCTCCTTTTGATTACAACATCTCAGCTCTAAGGAACAAAAGCTTTTGCTGTCTTCCCATGTTAGTTCTGCAGCATGTCCTTTAGGAGAAGATAAAGACAGAGGAGAACAATAGTGATCAGAAGTTGAAAAGGGAAAGCATGGCTGCCAACAGCAGAAAAATAACTTCCCCTGCCTATCTTGGGTTGTCAGTGTGCCACCAGCTCTCCCTACCCACTCACGCCTACCTCTCTGGCTGGGCTGGGGAGCATTTCCCCTTTTTCTCGGTAGGGTTGTAGAAACCAGTCCAAGTAAGGAAAGGAAGAGAGCTAATAAAATGATGAAGAGACTTTGGCGACAGTCAGGGGGTGGAAGAGAGAGTGTGGGAGTGAATGCTAAAATGAGAAAAAGAGAGAGATTGCTTTTTAAAAACAGGAGCGAGCTGATAAATAACCCTGAGTAAAGACATGAGTAAAGAAAAGAACAGGATAGAGATGGATAGCGCAGAACAGTTGTAGAAGGAAATAAATGCAAATGGAGAATTAATAAGAAGAGTAACAAAAGAAAACTGAGTTTAGATGAGCTAATTTAATTTACATTCTTTTAAATTTAAAGAAATCTTCCCCTGGAGACATTCTACATCACAGTTAAAATATAAAAAAAACAAAAGTGATGTCAGTCAGATAAGAATGACAACTTGAGCTACCTGCCTTGAACCGTCAGGACAAACATATGCAAATGGCTCCAAGCCTGGAAATCCTGCTGCAGAAATTCACTTCTGCTAAAAATTCTGCAGGTGCGGTAGAGGGATTGCAGCACCAATAAACAACTCTTCTAGGGATGCCAGGCATGTATCGCACTTTGTCATGCCGCCTGCCTCCTGATTCAGGTAGGCCTGCAAAAATGATTCAGAGGAAGATGAGGGGAGACGTGAACAAGAAAGATTCCATTAATATAAATTAGCAGCTTGTGACTGGTCACGTTTATCTCAGCTCCTGGGGCTTTCATAGGGCTTTCCCTCGCTCTCCAGCTCTGTTTTGTGTCTGCTCTTCCCTGGAATGAATGTTAAGCTACTGCTGCAGGTCTTCTTAAACAGTGATATGAACCATCCTGCCTCTGTCACTGTTGCCTAGTTTATGCTTTTCCTAGGACCCTTTGAATTAGCCACAGCAGGGCCAGCTGGGGCTTAGTGGCAATTACTCTGAGGGAAAGAGTGATTGCTTCCCCAATCTGCTGTCACTCCAAATCAAGCTGGACAGGGGGAAGAGAGGCTATTTTCTCATCAGTTAACAGTGTTTGACTGAAGATAAGCAGAAACAATCAACATTTATCTGCAGCTTTCCTGTTTCATGAAAAGTAACTAGTCTTCCTACCAACTTTTTCCAAGTTGCAGGAATTTTGCTTCATGTAATTATCTCCTCAATTACTTATTCCAGAAAAATTGAGAGAATCTGCTGTTCTCAAGGAAAAAGGAAATAATGGCAGACTAGGAGGAGGGAAAGAAAGGGCACCCTCTTTCCTCTGGAGCAATGAAGAGAACAGGCAGAATTTTGCAGCTGTTGGTAAGACAGTGTAGGAAAGATGAAAACTAAATATCACCCCTAAAAATAAGTAAGGAGAGCTTAGAAGCACAAATTAATAACTAAATGACCCTGAGCCTGCCAAGAGTCTCTTGTTTGGTGCTGTTTAGCTTGAGAAAAGCTTGAAAGAGTCCAGAATGGGAGGATAAGCCAACCCAGAAAGCATATAGCATCTCCTCTAATACCAAGCAGAGCAAAACAAAGGGTGAGCTGCTCTGGGGCATGTCCTACACTTTCTTCGACAGACAAGCTGATGGCTGTGGGAGTCCAGCTAGATGCCTCTTCAGCCCAGCGGTAATATGTTAAAGCCCTGATTATGATAGGGGAGCTCTCTCATTCTCCTTGAAGGAGCTGATGGGTTTCTCCTGGTAAAGAGTGGATGGCAGAGTCTAGGTAGGATATCTCCTGCTCTTAAGAGCTAAGTAGACCCTACACATCTGCAAACAGGGAGCATGCTCAGTTGACTGTACCCTGGCATGCTCCCTGCATTCTACTGTGAGCCAGGAAGATGTTGGCTAGGGCTCATCACCACCAAGATTTTGTTGGCTTCAGTGTGTCGTCATTCTTGTGGCATATTAAACTGTATGTTTTTTCAGAAGTAAAAAGCAAGCCCCAAACAGCGTCATGTTTATTCACTAGATCCATCCTTTTTGCGCCTTACTAGTGTATTTAACTGATTGTCTTCTGAATCAGTCTGGTGAGTCTGGCGAGATATTTGGAAGAGTGTGACTTCTAAGTATACTGCTTTGGCTTGTGTGACTGATCAGTGCCTATTCAAAAAGATGCAAAGCTTAGATTAGTTGTGTGTGTGATATAAATGGGAGCATATCGACAGTATCCTCATACTTGGCTTCGGTCCCACTTATTGCAGTAATCATGTATGACAGTCAAGTCACGTTAAGATTCTCCCCACGGAGCTGGAGGTCTGGGGTCTGAGATCTGGGCAGATACGCTCAGCATATATGAGCTACTTGGAGAGGATGGTCCGTAGGTCGTTGTGAAATAAAGTGTGAAATCAAGCAGGTGCCAGCACTAAGGCTGGTGGGAGTCTGTTATTCTAGAATTCCCAGATGCTCATTTTGTGGGCCAGAGTCCTCTGAAAATATCCTCAGAGATCCATGTTGTTGCCATACTGATGCAGGTGGGAAAAAGTGCCATCTTGCACTGTAGCTCAATGTATCAGACGGTGTCATAAGCTCTACAGTCTGGGGAGACAGACATGGTTTTACTTTGTTCCCTCTCTTCCCCCCCGTGCTATTAAAGAGGATTCTTTGCCTGACTTTGCTGCATCCATCCCCTTAGTTTTTCTCCATCCCTTGAGTATTGTGCCTTTCAGTGGAGAGTGTGGAGCCATGAAGACAAACAGCTAATATTGGCTTTTACTTTCATGAGCTGTAAGATATTCCTGTTTTCATTTACTGAGCCGTAGAAATTTTGTTCTTATGCCACATTTCTTCTTTTCCTTATAATTTCTCTCATCTTTATTTTTGTACTTTTAAGTGAGGATGAGCAGCGAGCCCTTCTGTTGATGTGTTTTGTGCTGCACCAGACTTTTTGATGAGAGTTCATGCTTCCATGTGATCTTAGCATGTCTGTTATTTAGCTGACTTCTCTCCAAGTTCTTTGTGCTGCTTTCATCCCGGTCAGCTATTTCTGGATTGCAGTATTGCGTGTGCAGGTAAGGAGCTTTGCACATTCTTCTAGATGTAAAATATAGTTATTTTTCTGCCCATAGATAGCTGGATTGGGAGACTTCCTAGACATTGCTTCAGTAAACTGTGAATGTGATCTATAGAAACTCTGCGTAGGATATAGACAACATGCCGAGCTCTCATATCGTTGTCGCAGCCTCCACTGCTACAATTATTAAGTGGTCTTGGCTTGTTAGCCACTCTAAACAGGGTAAGCTTAGTATGGATAAGACCAAAGTAAGTCTAAAGTGCAGCTAGGATCTTATCATATATGCTGTAATTACCTTTTTAGAGAGACCAAAGTTGCTGACAGTGAACTGAATCAATTGAATACTGATAACTGTGGATGTGGATACAGCTGTGTTTATAAATGTTGGCCTTGGAGGTGATACTGAAAGTTTTGCTGCAGAGCACTGTGCTTTTGAAAATATTTTCTGTGACACGAGCCTGGCAGTAAGTGAATGAACACAGAGCTCCTGAAGGTAGGCGACAATTGGTATGTGATACCTAGTTCCAATCTGCTGAATTCTAACCTACAGAAATAAAATTGCAGAGAGCAAGAAAATATGTTCCTGAGAAACTGAAAAAAGGGTAATAAGACTAATAATAAGAAGAATAAGCAATCAGAACAGATGCTTATGAAGCAAGAACACTTTACCCTATGCCATCAGAAGAATCTCCATTAAACCTCTGCAGTCTATATGGGCTTCATATTCTTTGCAATTCCACATAGGTCCAGAAAATCAAACCTCTTCTGTGTCATAAAACAGTGATAAATTGAGCCTGACGATAGGAAATAAGGTTGTGTCCCCTTCCCTGTTACTTGTAACGGGGAGGGAGCAAGGGATGCCCAGAGTAAAAGGAACAACAGGGAGAGCTTAATTGTGTTCTGCCTCCGGCTGGAGGGAAGGTCTTGTGCTCATCAAGCACAACCGCCTTCACAGCGTGGCTATTACACTGCAGCAGTCAAATTGCCATAGTATCATTGCCTATTTCCACGTGGTATTTGGATTCTTGAGAACTGAAAGCTGAAGTCAAAAAGGCTGCCTAAGAATATCAAGAATGCTGGCTAAGCCCAGGTGCTGAAAACAGTGCAGGTATTTCTGCTGCCATGAACTTGCTGGTTAGGGATTTGACTGGTGCAATGCAGGTTATCAAAAATCAGGAGCATGGCTTGCTAACATATCAATAGGAGCAAGTTTTGGACTGGCCTTTGTCGAGATGGAAGGGGTGACTAGTGCAGATTAATTGCATGATGTCAAAGACCACCAGAGCTGGCAGGCATGAAAAATAAGGCAGAAGAGGGCAAATGGCCAGTTGCCACATAAATAGTAACTATGGTATTGCTAATGTCATGAGAAGGGACTAAAGCTGCCAGTATGGTGGGCGTAGGTGTTTTAATCAATAGTGAGTTATATGCTCTCCGCACCTGGGTGGGGCGGGTTCTTTGACTGATATTGAGGATAATTCTCTAGCAGCTCCCAAATAAACAGAGGTGAAACTGAAATTTGTTCTGGAAAATCAAATTGTATTAAGCAATAACATTCACTTTGGCTTGCACCTCTGAATGCTTGCTTTTTGCAGTCACTCGCTCACTCACAGGTCAGTGAGTTCAGGTACGGATGAGCGTGTGCTGGAACTGTACAGGGAGTCGTTACAGTGCATTATTTGTTTCTGTCACAATGCATCGTTTTTCCCAAGCACCAAAGCTAACAGCAAATTAACAAAAGACTGGCAAAATCCATCTGGCATGTTTCCAGATCCCTCCCTCTAGTCGTTACTCATTGTGACTGTATGTTGGGTCAATATTTTCTTCTTGCTGAAAAATTACCCTGCAGTTTGCTTTACTTCTTTGACCTATGACTTAAAGAGCAAAAGCCTTGGCACACTATTTGTCTGCATAGGTCCTGGCACCCGATGAAAAGCTCTGCGAAAAAAACTCTTTGCCTTTGTGGACAAATGGTGCAAGTCAAATTAAATCCTCTTGCACTGCCCCTCTTCATTTTTATGACTGATTTTATTTGAAAAGCGGGATTTATTGATTTCTTTTCATATTAGTTGGATTAAAATGCACTGAAATTTCTTGCTCGCTCACACTTCTTTTTTTTTTGGCCAGAGAAATTCAGCAAACTAGGAAATATTATTTTTTGCTCAGATCCTCTTCATATATTGGCTAGAATTTTTCATCACATCTGTTCTGTAGATTGCTGCGCTGTCCAGTGGCTGTTGCATTTCACTCAGAGGGGTTGCAATAAGTGTCTGAAAGCATATGCAAAGAAAGAGTCATGCTTCAGTGAACTTGACTGCTGTTCAAACATCAACCAACCGTGTTGTTTGTTTTAAGACGATACTGTTAGCATGACCCCATTAACTACAAATTTGCTTGTATGTTCTCAGAAATCTGAACAATCAACAAGCAAGGACCACGAACTCTGGAAAAATGCACCCGATTCACCTGAAATAGGGAGGGAACTCCAGCTACGTTTAAAAACTGGTATGATTGATCCAATTGGATGGCCTGGAGATGTCAGGAACAGAACAAGGCACCTCCTTTATCAAGCCACTTTTCCAAATCT
Source organism: Struthio camelus (assembly GCF_040807025.1). Taxonomy (NCBI): domain Eukaryota; kingdom Metazoa; phylum Chordata; class Aves; order Struthioniformes; family Struthionidae; genus Struthio; species Struthio camelus. The sequence goes on along the minus strand of NC_090944.1, from coordinate 24,365,945 downwards.
TCTTTGTGGGATTTTATAACTTTCCACTAACTCTTTACGGGAAATTGGAAAAAAAAAATAGCTTTCTTAACAAAATATAATTTAATCTCTACAATGCAGAAGAGAGCGAAGGACAAAAATGGGAGGAGGCAATAAAGGGATTGATGAGAAACCGGGGAAGTGTCCCGTCATAAATATGAAAAAAAAAGATGTTGGCATGGGGTCAGAGGATTCCAAGCTATGAAAATTTCGCAATAAATGATTAAGGTATGAGGAACAGGCTGTCTACCTTCCTCTTCTTTAGTGAGAACAGTCACAGCAGAAACTAGTAAACCTGACTGAAAAATGTGCAGTGTTTTCCATGAAAATTGTTAGGAGGTGGAAAACCAGAAAAGTTCTTCCTCATCTCTCAAAACTGCTATCAAAGACTGCAAGAATTTCAAAAGCAGTAGTGGTAGCGATGGTAAGTGTTGTAACTCGCACTATCTAAACAGGATTTTCTAACGTGTTTGTATCGCATCCCTCACTGTATCCATTGCACACGTTCTCGCTCTGTTCTAGACGTGTTCCTGCACTGCAACTCACTCTAATAACCAAGTGCTATTTGGGACTGCATTAAGTAGTATGATTGATGTGGTTAACATCAACATTAATGGAACATTAATGTTTTTTCTGTTCTCTTTCCACATTAAGATACTTGGATAACAGGATGTTTTGAATATACATGTTACAGATATAGTCTGAGGCCGATGGATTGCATCTCACAGACCGAGTGTAACATTGGTAATTTGATAAGGGGCTCATGCTGTCTTCAGTTAGCACCAGGAATGTCCTATTCCTCAGCTGGTGTGGCTGCCCTTCCTGAAATCTCTCCCACTGGAGGAACAAAGCTGTTCAGCGGTCTTCAATTCAGAGCTGCAGAGAGCTTCACAGGGTCTTGTCAGATGCCTTGGAGTACCCAAGATCCCAAGTATCCAGGATGGGCACGAGTGATGAGGGTTTATTTCTGCTCCAGCAGATATTGCAGATTAAATGAAGGTCTGTCTGAGCACTGGCTTCAGCAAAAATTAACCTTGCTGCTATAGCCTTAGTCTGGTCACTATAAATCAACTGGGTAAATCAATGTTGATCTACTGAGATACTGAGCAGCCTCAGGAAAAGATTTCTGTTACATTTATCCTTCAGCATCATTCCTCTTTGTTTGGGTTGTGCCTGTTCTTTACAATCTTGCAGTTTTCCTATGCTGTTGTATATATCGGTATAAACTGCTACTCCATGGAGTGCCTGGGAAGATAGTGCCATGAATAAATTAACAACGTTTTTGTGAAAATTCACAAGGAAAGGTGTTTGTGGACAACTTACACTGACAAAAAAAATAACGTGGAGCACAGTACTGGGAAGTGATAGCAAGATGTTGGCAGTATAGTAAGAGCAAGCCCAGTCTAGATCTGAATTTTTCTCAGGTAGAAAAGGGAAGTCATGTGGATATTTTGGTGTGAATACAAGAATGGTCATAATATGGGTCCAGGCTAGACCCATAACTGTTCTGGGTAAAGATGTTTCTTCTTACCACTGAAGCTTTGTCAAACAGGACAAATTCTGAGATTGCGTCTAGACTGCAGAATTTGTGCTCCCTTTCTATGCAGGCATAGGCTTCATCAGCTGAAAATACGTATAAAATAAGCTAAACTTCAAAGTGAGAAATATATAATCTGAATATCTTAAAACCCTCATTCTCCTATTTAGTATCAAATGTAACATTTACCCACCTACCTTTGATTTCCCTGAGAAGGACATCATTATAGGAGTCTGAATGAGACAATGCTCTCTCTGCTGTCCCAATATCCATTTGACGTCTGTAGAATTCCAATATGAAAATGACTTTTGCCTGCATTACTATGATGCTACTGCATTAAATAGTATGGTGTGGATATTTCTAAATTTCTTACTTGAAGACTTCTATCATGAACTCCATCTTTGGCTGGTAGCTGATCAACAGATATTATTAGTATGGGATCAGCTGGAAAGAATTCACCTGATATATCTCATATTTTCAGCTCACTTCAATGATTAAAGCTACTTTTCTGTTCTGTAGCAGTTAAAGAATTTTCACAGTCCACTTCTTCAAAGCATACCCAGTCCCTTTTTTTATCTTTATACGACAGTGGTAATAAACTGTACAAGTCAGATCAATAAAAAGGGATTTTGAAGAGGGGTGAAAATAAATGTCATGCATCATAATTTCTTTCAGGACATTGCGATCTTTATTATTGTCACACCTACACCTTGCTAAAAATAAGCACAGGTTAGAAGTCAGAGTCAAGTTCATTTTCAGAAATGTCCTTTTCAGGTGTTCACAAAGAAGTATTTGAGACTGATATTATGCACCATTGCTATGCCAAATTATATGCCTTCAGTAACTCAGAAAAGGTGAATCTCCTCCAGACTTCCAGCCCAAAAAGTCGTGATATTGTCACCCACTGTGAAATTCCTCTTTGAGCCTTTTATGGACTCAAACTCTCTCAGTAGAGGAAAATGTTGCGTGATCCTTGATTTGGGGGGAAAATTACCAGCATCTCTATAGGACTTCTGTGTATATAAATACCTGATGGCAGGACAGTAAAGACAACAAAGCAAGACTCTTCTCAGTGGTGCCCAGTGACAGGATGAGAGGCAATGGGCACAAACTGAAACACAGGAAAATCCACTTAAACATGAGAAAATCTTTTCTACCGTTGAGGATGATCAGAAGCTAGAACAGGTTGCCCAGAGAGGTTGTAGAGTCTCCATACCTGAAGATACTTTAAACCTGACTAGATGCAGTCCTGGGCAACATGCTCTAGGTGACTCTGCTTGAGCATGGGAGTTGGACCAGCTGATCTCCAGAGGTCGCTTCCAACCCCAACCATGCTGTAATTCTATGATTTCACATTGGACTCTAGGAGCCACAAAAATTTTGTGTGTTGCCTCAGTGCATTGAAATGGATGGTGCACTTCAGCATCTCTAAAGCTATGCGGTTGCTTCCTCAGGAGAGAATTCCCCATCTTTCTGGGAGTTTCCCCTCCACATGTCTATGGAAACCTATTTTCCTTTGGAATACGTAGGGTATATATACCTTAGCACTCAGATGGCTAGGAAAAACACGCTCATATCTGAATGACCAAAAATAATAGGAGAGAGGGAAGGAGAAATCTTACTGGGTTGCACGTTGTATAGTGAGCTATAGTCTCCTGCAGTGATCAGTGAAAGTAGAGAGAAGCCTCTTCCTGTGATGAATTACAAGGTCAGACTCTTCATCAGCGAGAACTGAGGCTGTTGAGAGAACCTGTAGAGGTTATATTATAGCTATGGATTGAAATCCTTTGTGTGACAGCTTGAAACGTTTTGGCTTATAGAGGCAGGTAATTTATTACACCAGGATCGCATTCCTTTGAATGCTTTTTGTGATCCAAAATGTTGAGAATTTAGTGCAAACACATACTTTAAAAATTTGTATAAATGATTTGAGATCATTGAAGTGCTCTCTTGGTAGTTTGACTTTTTACTCTGTCTTTTAAGGATAGGTTGCTGCGCATGTGTGCAGGGTTTTGTTTTTAAACTGCCCTTGCTATGCCTGTGTTGCAGGTATTGCTACAGATGATTTTAGATGTGATGGGGCAAATTTAAGTTTTATCAGGCAGAAGATCTGAAAGAAAAATGAAGGCTACAGAACCAGTGCTTACCAGTGCCTCCTTCCTGGGTTACCAACACCTTTGTTCACGCCATGTTTATGCCTGGGCATTACTGTATTCAGCAGGTTCAAGGGACTGTTCCCAGACGTTACTTGAACAAGTCCAGGACAGCAGTGATGTGGAAGGTGGCCCCCACGATGCACGGGGTGATTTGGAGATGCTGAGGGGAACATCTCTTCTACCTTAGGCTGGGTTCTGGCTTGTCTGAGGAAGGGGAAAAATAGGCAGCTTTGAAAGAATTTATATATAGATCAGTGAGGTGGGGGGGGGAGGGGGATTGTGAAAGGAAGTGGATCATACCTGTGGATAGAAGCAGAGCTCAGTAGAGAAGGTCAGGCTCTTCCAGAATAGGAACATTGTCTACGGTGCAATCAGGAGGGAGGTAAGCCAAGCTGCAACAAGGCCTCCGGCATTCATCTTTCAGTGCTCCAACTAAGGCACTCTCTTTATTTAGCCCTAGAAGTGCTCTTCCTTTGATCCTTCTGCAAAGGCTTTTACTCACAACCCTACTTAGGTTGGGCCGGTTATACTTTACTGCTGAGTTATTAATAACTCCCCACTGCAACGATAATGGCTGCATTTTCATCTATACAACCGACACTTCAGTTTGTCTGGACCTTGTTACGTGTGGCTGGCCTTCAAAACAAGCCTTCAACCATCAGACAACTTATGTGAAAAAAATGAGAAAATCTGATACAGGAAGACTACTAATAAAGAGAAAAAGAGCCGGGGAGCAGGAGGCAGGGGAAGGAGTGAGAGAGTCTGGGGGGAAGAATGGCCTGAGTCACCCACACTGTTGAATTGATTAAGGTGTGCATAAAAGCACTACACTCCTGTCCACCTCGATGAAGAGCACTGTTGTCTCAGGTAGACAAAGTTGGAGGGAATTCAGCATGCGGCAAGCACACAGAAATGTCTGAAAACTAGATCTGGGCAGAAAGGCCAAGAGAGCTGGAGCCGTTCAGATCAGACTGGGCTTGAGTAAGGGTGTCTGAGCAGAAATGCGATGACTGGGTACACAACAGGAAGCAGGGAAGGGGTCAGGCATCAACCATCGTCATTAACGAGTGAGGATATAACGAGGAACAATGGCTTGGCATGCAGCTTGACTCGAAAGGTGACTATGAAAATAACACCTTAGCCAGGAGGTCTCCTTTTTTGTTCAAGTGATGTTCGAATGACTTTTACCAGCAAACCGCTGCAAAATAGACTCTTACAGTGAGCTCTCTGTAGTCCATCTTTGTTATCTAGGAGGATATATTTATAGCAGAGACTCCATTCACGAGGTAACTTCCCAGCTTTTCACCTCTTGCTGGCAGACTGGACCTGCAGAAAGACCTGGTCACAGCACCTGAGACTGCTGAGGTGAGCTAGGGGGCACCTGGCCTCCAAAATGAACATGTTAGTGCAAACAGAGCAAAACTGTGGGGCTGCAGCAGCAGAGCAGGGAAAAGAGGGGAGGCTGTGGGAAGCAGAATGGAGCAGATCAGGTGGACAGCCTGCAGCAGTCCAGAAATGGGACAGTTTCTGGTTGAGTCTGCCTAATGCAGCAGTCTGGTAGCTGGATTCGAAGGTACTGAGCAAGTGAAAGCATCAGGGCCCCAGGTGCTTGCAGTGGAGCTGGACACAGGTGGGCAGCACTGGACATGGCCTGTGATGGTCATAGTATCCCAAACTTCAGGCATCCCTGCTCCAGAGGAGAGGCTCTGGGTGGTCACAGAAAAGTTGGCACAATGCTCCTTGTAATGTGGGCGAATGGTGTTTCTCCTCTTGGCTATTTTAGCAGTTTTGGCTTATGCTTTCCAAAAGCTTTTCGGCAACTTCAATAGTGCCGAATTCGGTGCCCCCCTATAGCAGACAATCATGTTTCACCATTAAATTTATCAGCTTCTTAAAATGGAGCTGCATACTCCTCAGTCCCTTTAACCCATCTCACGAGCTGATAACCATTTATTGCTGTGCTACCTTTACACTGTGAAATATTTGTCCCCTTCTTTATACCTTATCATGTGATACATTTAGATAGTGCAATCATATCCCTTCTCAGCCTGTGGTTAGCAAAACAAACCATGCTTTTTCACTCTTCTCTTGTGAGACAAGTTGCATGCTCACCCCAGTTAAACTCCCTTTGCTACTGTCCTTGTTTTAATCCCTGTCTTGTATGTGTGTGGCAGGCAGAACTGAGCATTAGAAGGACAGAAACTGCTGGAAATGCCCATTAACGGCTGTGTAAACACTGAAGGCTTGCTATCAGTAGTTAATAGCATTTTCATTGCAAAAATTTAGTGAGTGCTTGATGTAACACAGCACTTTGAGTACTGGTAGCCGGTCAGGTCTTCCTCATAGGGCCTAGTCTTTCAGTAGAAGAATTAATGGAGCTGCAGAAACTTTTGCTGGCCTGAGCAGCCTGTGGACGTGGGTTATCTGAGCCGCCAGCACTTGTGCTGCCGCTGCCGAGGGCTTGTGGCAGGAGGGCTGCATGGCCTTGGGCTCAAGCTCCCTGGGAGCCTGGGAGCAGTATGAGTGCTGGTTTCGGAGAAGTGAGATGAAAGGCTTACATGCATAATAAATCCCAAGCCACGCTAGGGAAGCGATTCTGGCAATCTTCCACCATGACTGCTACTAGAAGGCTGAAGAACGTGATCAGACTGAGGTAAAGGTCTGGGAATGACTGATATGCCTCTAGGAGAGGAAATACTCATTTCTGAATGACTCAACCTGTAATATTGTTGCCCATGGCTGCTTTGTTTCATGAAACAACAGTTTGCATTTCTGCAGCGCGTTTACGGCCAGCTTTATGGAGAGATGATTTTAACAAAAAGACACCTAAAATGCTTTTCCAGGATACGTTATCTATCTGCCTAAAGGGCTAGGTCTGGGATGACTGTATCAACAGGACCATTTGATATCTGAGGATGTTATTAAATCATAACCTTGTGTCCTAGATGTTGGCTGCATGGGATGAAGTCTGTAGGATCTCTAGGCCTGGAATGAAGAGGGTGCAGAGCAGAGAGAGCAGTTATGATCTAGGATTGAATTTAAGTATTATTTATATATTCTTAGTTAATAAAATTAGAGCCCCACCTAAATAATGACCATGACACTGTCTGGTTGTCCCGGCATTTCAAGATACGCCTCCTGAAAGGAGAAGAGTTTTCCACTTTTTAGTGAGTTGAGAAATCTTGTACAGATCTGTAAAAACATGGATAGTACAGCTTATGTAAATTTTACATACTCCTTTGCTCATTATGCGCTATCAGATGTAAGATTGTGCAAAAGGGACAGATAATAATTGTATGTTATCTTCTAAAACCTACACTCTTAAATCTTTTTGCTAAGAAATGTGAAAGTGCAAAAACTAATGATGCAGAAAAAGTAAAAGGATGCCACAGAATTCTCCACTGTTTTTATAGGAGAGCACCGATCACTTGACTGTGACAGTAAATTTTAAATGTTTTTCTATATTCACTACAGCTTAAGCTATACATTTCAGCAGGACAGAAACCTTGGAATTATTGAAGAGAATTCATTTTGTCAGTACTTGAACATGCAAAAATGTTAAGGCATGTCCAGCTGAAAGATTGTTAAATGTTTTCTGTCAGGTATAGTTTTAGGTGAAGGTTACTCACGGCAACATTTAAGTTCTTGAAAGATTGTCTCCCTTTCCTAACAACATCCAAAACGATAGGGATGATGGACAGACACTTTGTTACTGAGTACTATTAGCTTTTTCACATTTTCCAGGGAGTGTCCCTGCTATCGTGTTAAATTTAGAAAAAAAAAAGATCATATGTGCTGGAATTTAACATGAAAATTAGTTGAATAAAAAGCTATTGGAAAATATTCATTTAATGAGGCATTTGAGCTTTCAAATACTGACTTCACATTTTCATTTCAACAGTGCTCAGATGTTTCAGGAATCTTTGGGTCAGAAGTGTTTTGGTATTTTATCTTCAACTCCTAGCTGTCTCCACTTCTTAGAACTAACGGAGCTTACTGCTTTCATTTCTGTTTGAAATTCAACAATGGAGAGACTTTCTTTTTGTGTTAACAGACTTGGACATACTATAGAAAACTGCCAAATATTGATTCTGCAAATGCTGAGTGTCAAATTAATTTGAATTATCCTTTTAAAGAGCTTAGTCACTGATTAAATATACTAAATGCCATTTTAAATAATAAACGGATGCTTAGGATAATTGTATATTTCAATATAACTGCATATTTGAAGACAGAGATGTATGCGTGACAGTAAAAAAACCATGCTCCATTAAGGGCAGCAGTTCAGCAGTTCTTTCAATAGCTTTTAATTTTAAGGGCTGTTCCTCATCTCCACCCAAGACATGGAAAGATGCTGTTAGTGAATGATCCATCTAACACATTGAGCAGGAAAGGATTGGGAAGCCCAAGCCTTAATTCAGCCCTCAGCCGTGGGATGTAGCTCTCCCAGTCCTGCATTGCCGACTGCCTTTCGTGCAGCTCCCCGCCCCTGCCGTGGGTTGCCCAGCTGTACCCCTTTGCAGGGCAGGCCCCTTTCTATAAAACAGTAAGAAAAATGTGTATACCTGTCCTATCTATGCTTTACTGGCGCAAATGGGAAAGGTTCTCCTTCCTGGGGGAGGAAACACGTCTGGCGTCCCATTTCTGTGATGGGAAAGGTGTCAGCTGGCGGGTCTGAGCTTCGGCTGGCCCCACACTGCCTGTGCATGACGGGGACCTCCAACAGACCCTAAAAACTAAAAATCCGCTTAGGCAAAAGACCTGATGCTTCTTAGTGAGCAACCACGCAGAAAGGAAACCTAGGGCTAGCCAAGGAAAAAAGAGCCTGAACTATCTTTTTGCTACCTCTGTAATGAAGTCCAGGGCAAGCGGTAAGCATGGATGCTGGGTAACAATGTTATTATTCAAGCCAGTGGAGCTGTGTCCTTTTATTGGGGAGTGTTACTGTATTACGTTGTTATAAGAAGACACTAACCTCCAAGGTTGTCTCTCTGAAGAGCTGTTCCTCTTTATTATTGTGACGTGCGCTTCTACGATGGTGTCTTGTCTGATGCAGAGGTCCCTGTGCTCCTAAAAGTTCCTAAGTGGATTTTTTGTATGTGGAATAAATGTCAAATGTTCCCCTGGCCTAGCTTGTTCAGCTGTGTTGGTGGGTCAGGAGGAGAAGGGCTGCAATATGTTCCTGCTGCTGGAGTTTTGCCACTGGCTTTTCTGCCTCACGTGGCTGCTGGGGCGTCAGATCACCTGCTCGGTTGACAAACAGCAGTGATGCTGTAGTCTGAACTGACGTGCCAGTACAGTACAGGCTGTCCCGTAGACATGGCGTGGAGGGACACATTTAGAGAACACAGAAATTTTCACAAAAACACACCTCCTTTTTGTGTTAAACATTTTCTGGCTTTTGTTTCTTTTTTTTATTAAAATAGATTCTCCCATTTCTAGCCTGCTAGCCCCACCCAATACCTGTTTTCCTATCAACTATAACTTTGTTCCTTAAATAATTGCAAAGATTTGACAAAGTGATATGCCCGTTCCTTCCCCGTTGAAGGCAGACTGGAATTTCTTTACACAGACCATATTATCAGGATAAATGATATTTTTCTGACTCCTTCGCGTACAGTGTGTTGAAACAATACCAAGTCCATAACACATAAGATGCCCCTTTGAGTGAGTACCAGAGTCAAGGGAAGGAGATGAAATAAATTATTCAGTGCAGTGCAGATTTACTCAGCCGAGTGAGTAGGCTTAAAGCTTGTGATTCAAGGCTCTGAGGTACAGTAGCAGCCAAATTTCTGCTGTCAGCCTCTCTGCCCTAAAATCACCTTGTTGTTCCTCCAATTCAAAGTTATATATACTTGTGCACTGGCTGGCAATAAAACACTACATGCAAGGCTGGAAATAGAAGGCCACATGCACTAAAGTGCTTACTGAGCACTTAAGGAGATCTTTAAAGAAGCACTTAGTTCCCACCTCTTGGAGACAGTCTGTGGGAACTGAGTGCTTAATTCCCATGCATCCTTTCCTGAGGGAGGGAAAGATCCTTGAAAAGACTTAGACTCAGTCATGTTAATGCTGTCTTAGCTTCTTTTCCAGGTGACAGACTTTGGAGACAGGAAAAATTGGGCCTGCTGATCTCAGGAGAGATGGAGATGCCTGAAGTGAGCAGAGAGGCACCTTCTTGGCATCCAGGTTTGAAGCAAATGCAAGGTAGTGAAATAGATCCCCTACAATATAGCCAAGTGGCTACTAGAAAGCATGACATGTAAGACGCTCTCTATGAAAGGCCTAAGAGAAAGGTCTAGGAGAGACCAAGGTCAAGAATGGTCCACAGAATAGGTAGTGAAAAATGAGCAGTTTATGAATCCCTAAGCAGGGTTGCAATAGAAGAAAAATTAAGGTTCCCCCTTAAGGATTCCAAGGAAGTTGGTTTAGAAATTCACCAGGATGTAAGCCATTGCATAGGATTTCAAAGGCAAGGAAAGGACCCAGTAGAAAGTTGCTGCATTTCTACTCTATTGTAATTAGTTATCTTTGCTTAATCTGACTAAGGAGACATCCTTTGATTTATTCAGAAGAGCCAGATATTTTCAGGAGCACTAGAATGAAGCCCTCTAAGATCAAGGGACTGAAGTAGCTGGAGCTGGATGATTGGTGAGAGTCACATTAAAATAATCATGCCACTGTGAATGCCCAAATCTCACACTTAAAACCTTTGCAGAGACTTTAATCACTCAAAACAATAATAGTTAAGCAGCTGCATCTCATCCAAAGATGTAGTCTAAAGTTTTTATCACCTTTCTACCTCCTCATGTGAGTGACACTCTAGTCTAATTCCAGTCTCATGCTAGTTTAGGAAGCAGAGAATCACAGCTGTAGCTGGTAATATTTACTCTTCTTCAGAGAAGCCAAGTACAAGGACCTAATTCAGTACAGCAGTTAAGTCCAAAATTTATCTTTTGCTAAAGTTCATAGACCCTTAACACAAGTATGTGCATGTAGACTGTGGGAAAGGAGGGATTCAAGTGTATATTTAATCATGAACCAGCGTAGGATGAGCACTTGATATCCCACCCCCGGTTAACTGGTCTGAGGCATGCTGATTTTGTGATGCTGAGAAACATACGACAGCTCTCCCCCCTCTGTAGAGAAGGGGGCATCTTGCATCTCCAGGGGTGATGCCTCAGTACTTTTTGCAACATTTAAATCATTTTAAAAGGTCTTTAAGAATTTACAGTAAGCCCTTGAGTTCTTCTACAGACCACAAATTAATTAGCTTGCTCTTTAAATTCCAGCAAGCTAAGTGGAAATGCTTCAGAGGTTCCTTCACTGGAAAATGCAAAACATCCTTTGATTAACTCCCCACTTTATGATAATGATGGCCTGGGTTATTTTAAAGAGCTTGATGTGATTTTAAATTTATTTAAGTGTCGGAATAGATTTCCAGTCAGAAAGTCATGAGGGATTAAACTGGTGCTTTACTCAAAGTTAGATGGAAAGAAGTTAGGGGCCACCAACAAGGAGAGACCCTTTTGCCATGAGAGAAGAAGAGTCCATCTCTACCTGCTGGCTGAGATGGTCAATCCTGTCTGCAATAAAAGCAATGTGCTACTTCAAGTTGTAAGTGGAGATGAACCCAAAGTCTGAGACTGCGGGTCCCTGGTGTTGGCTCCACATTTTAACAATTAGTTCTCAGTGCAGCCTGTGTTTGTCATGTATTTGGAAAATGAACCATAACTCACCAGAGCTGTAAGGCTATTTGAGAGAGACCTGAAAACTCTCACCAAAGATGAGGCCATACCCAAGTCCTACCAAAGCTGTGGCTTGCAATGCCCTGATGGCCACTCAGCCCCTCCTTTTATTCCATTATTCATTGGAGATTTGGGGATCCTGATGCCTCCCCCTTGGGTTGCCTTTTTGTTAGTATGTGCACAGTTGTCCGTCCTTTTCAATTGCTATTTTTTCCTCAAAGATGGTATCCATTTTCTTCTCTTGTTTCTAAGGTACATCCTGCTTCTGGGATCCTCTGGCTCACAAATTTGAGTAGGATCTCCTTACAGATGACAGTAAAGGAAAAATAATTCTGTTGCTTAGATAGCTGCTAAATGCAAAGGTCAGCCGGAGTCCCAAGAGATTTGTGAGGTCACAGTGAGAGAACAGACACGTAGGAGTTGCTGAAAGGAGAGAATTGCCCTGTCCCAGAACAAAGAAATCACACTGTGAGTCACCTGGAGATAAAACAGCCAGAGGCAGGTGGGTATTTCTTGCAGAGGTCCTAGGGCCAACAAGCCAGCTGAAGAGGGTCATCACCAGCTCCTGGGAGCGGGTCCCACAGGATGCGGAGCACGTACCCTGTGCGAATGGAAGATTTGGATGCTCCCTCAGTCCTGATGCCGTAATTTCTTCAGACAAGCCTCTGGAATAGCTCTGTGAGTGTGAATTGCAGCAGGAAATTGCCAGCAGGTGCAGATCTGGTGTGTCTATGCCAAAATACACAGCTTCACTGCAAAACAGACCTGTAAGCCCTGATTGCGGGTGCTGGGGCCACAGAGCAAGATGGTATACAATTATGAACAGCTGGTTGAACTTGTTGCAAAATAACTGACTACCCTACAGTTCCTTAAATACTTCTGATTTCTGTTGCCTCACAGGATGTGAATACACAAGTGCCCCTGCGACCTGAGAGCACTCTGAGAACACGCCTGCTATCCGAACTGTAATTGCTTCCCATCCCATCACACCTTTTCATCCCGCTGCGGGCTCTCAAGGCCACGTCCCTCCTCTCCTCTACTGTCCCCTCAGATCCCCACTTCTTATCTGTGCTAGATAGATCGCTCAAGCCCAGATTCACGCCACCTCACCGAGAAGCTGAAATTCGGAGGGTATTTGCCTGACCTTCCCTCTGTTAGCAATAGCTTTCAAACTTTTGGTCAATGAGTGGACCCCCAAAGGCAAATTTTAGCTGCCTGGCAATAAGCTTGTTTTACTTAGCTACCTTGGTAGCTTTGCCTTGGCAAGGCAAAGTTTGTTCTTAGTTTGTTAACTGCTTGTGAATGTCTGCACTGTGCACAAAAAAAGGTAACAGGACAAAATCTACCACTGGTCGTATTATTAGCACATTGCTATTTAAAGCACAGTTTGCTGAAAAGGCAATGTTGTTTCATGTGTCATTGGCTGCTTAACACTAGTTCTCATTCCTGTAGTGGGGTATATTGATTAAGTAAAGTGCTTGTTGTTCAACACCTCACTAAGTAAAATCGCTTTTTATTTACTTTATAGAAGTACTGACGATTTGCCCCTAACCTGGCTCAAAAGGAATGAGAGCTACAGGAGGGGAAACTCATTCTACCTGATCTTTGTTTATAGTTGCATTACACTGGGCAGTGATTTTGTTCGCTAGGTGAAGCAAAATGTATAGCCGACAAGGGTAAAAGATCTGGGCAGAAGACAGCTGAGGGTAAAGTGAAGCTTAATAAAGAGGGATTCCTAGAGAGTAAACAGAATAAGTATTTGGATAGTAGGTCATGAAAGTTTAGGGAAGATAACCAACACAGCAAAACCCTTTATTGCTAAAAAAAGAGTGTTTCCGTATTGCGGCTCTTTATATGATTTCATCCATTTTCCAAGGCTGGAAAAATAAATAAAAACTTATACTTTCAAGTCAAAATGTGCTGTTATATTTTTCCTTCAGCAAAGACATTGTGGAGCTTTAGGAAGGAGAAAACATTACTACGTTGCTGCAGGAAAAGTCGGAGTTCCTTGCCCTCTAATAACAATTTTACACTCTAATACTCCTGTATTTCTCTATCAGTCTCGTCTTGCTTACCTTGTGACATACGGCAGGATACCGATTGGGTATTTCAATAAGTATAGTATTTAAAGAGCTAACAAAAGCTAAAGTAGCTGAAAGCAAACTACTCAAAGTTTTTATAAAAGGAAAACTGCCAAAGTGAACGTGTCATAGGAAAAGGCAGCTGTATAGTCTCAGAAAGTAGGTTAGGATACCCAAGAGAAAATTTAAATGAGCTAGCAAGGAAAAACCGATCTGGGACTGTTGTAAGACATTCCTCTCTGTTAATATTGCAGCAATGGATTCAAGGAGAAAAAAATAGAATTGTGTCTCATATTGTTACGTGTTCTGCTGATTTCTTTAACTCCTTGATAAATTGTCTATACATAAACTCTGCAGGAAGAGAGGATTCCAGCAGGGGACTAACATTTGTGGTCTGGCATAATAATGTTATATCAAAATTCATGAGGGAAGACTGGATTTTCTTTTCCATGGGTAAACACAGAGGAACATTTGGGGGTCTTCATTTCTGTATTCTGCAAGGTGTGTATTGCTGCTAAACTGTTGCTGTTAGTAAGCAAGAATAAAAATCTACCCTAGATGGGAAGCCGCTTTCTAGCTAGACAGACAACAGGAGTTAACACAGTTACTTGGGACAGTGAAGGACATGGCTGAATTGTGGCAAGAGACAGGAAATCTCTCTGGGCTGAGAAATGCTCTTGCCCAGGTTGCTGTGAGCACTATACTCAGGGCTCAGCAGCAGGGTCTGGGGCAGGATCTCACGTGGTGCAAATAGCAGTCGAAGCAGCAGCAAATAAAGCCCTGTAAGATGTAAGCCACTCATTCAGACTCTCATTAGCCAAAGGCAAGTCTGTCTAAATGAATGAGAGCAGCAGTTCTTCCTTTGGGCTAGACCAAAGGCCAATCCTTTATCGGTAGCTGTGCCATGGGGAGCCCACAACAGAGACAAGCTTCAAATCTTTTCACTCAGCAAGCTGCCAACCTTCTTTCCTCATGTAGAAAGGATTCTCCACTAAATTGGTGAGAGGCAGAACATCCAGAGGACTTCGAACAGCTTTCGTGCCTTCGTTCAGTTACGCTCCAGTTGTTCCTTCAGCTGAGAACTTACCGTAGGGGAAAACACCACTTATACCCTGCCCTTACCTTTGTAGCATCTCCAGATGAACGTTGTTTTTAAAATACAGCCAATATTACTTCCTTTCTTCTTTATGTCATGGGTCATTCACCTGAAAATAAGACCTTATCTATTGGTAAAATTATAAACCTTTTTGTGAGGTTAAAATCATTTCTACAGCAGCTTGTAACTATGCCTCACTCATTTCATCTGGGATCAAAACTCTGCAGTCTCCACAGCAGAGCACTATGAACGCAGGTGAACGTATGCAGCAGAACTGAAATTCTGACCCCGTTACAGGCTATGGTGCAAGTTCCAAGGACTCCTGTGGAGCCAGAGTTGCAACACTGGAAGAGGAACAGTATACAGATTTTCTTCCAGATATTCCCAGTTTTAACCCTCTGGGAACAACACTAAAGGAAAAGAAAGGACCTAAATATAGCATATAGCTATGCAAGTTCGCTTGTAAATGTTTATATTGATATAGAAAATATAATAAAATTACGAAATTTAACTTCAAGTGTGGAGGAAACCAAGGTGTTAAACAAGAGGAGAAACACCCACCGTCCACCAGGAGCTGAAGAGAGTCAGCCTGCTATTTCACCCCACGAGTTTTCCAGGATCAAGTGCCATTCATATTTCTACCTACAGGAAGAGAAGAAAACATAAGTAGTTCTGTGTGTACAGGTACTAATGAAGCCTGTGTTCCTACAGATTTGTCTGTTGGTTAACCATTAGCACCAATGGATGTGTGGACCTTATAAAATGGCTTACATATAGCTGGTGTTTAGCATGTGAGCTACAGCTTTTCCATTTGTCAAGGCACTTACAGCATGCTTTTTGTCCCTGTTACTCACTCAGCCCTCACCCTCAGGAAGCTGGAGGAACCCGATCGTCTTTGACTACACGCTCTTCTTCTGTCAACTGTTGGCCGGAATGAGCCAAAGGCTTCAGAAGTTATTAGGAGAAAACAAGAAGGCAGTGTAACTACGTTAAGCCTTGTTCCCATAGAAACATGTCTGAAAACTGCATTCATCTTCAAATGACAGGAGCTGAGAGCTTGCAGGGGATAGCGGCCCCTTCCCTGAAAGCCTGGCTGCTGGCAGGGCGACACGCAGGAACTGTTTGGTTTGCCTCTTCGTGTGTCTAATTGTCTACTTTATTGGCAGGCGTAGCAGGGCACCAGGGAGGGAGACTCCCCGGTTTCTCCATTCTGGAAGAGGGACTGCACCTGCAGTCTTCCCTTGCGTGCACCTGGGGAAGACACGTGTTCAGCAGAGCCTCCTAGGGAGCAGGGCGGGTGGGCAAAGAGGCAAGGAAACTCCTGAGAAAAGCAGACTCCAGGCCAGATTTCAGAAAGGAGAGAAAGGCAGACTTTCCTTAAAGGGCCCAAAAGACCTGCAAAGGGCTTGCTGCAAACTAGGAGCCCCAATGAGTTGACTCAGTGGGAAAGATAGGATCTGCCCTGCAAGGCCACAGGGGGACAAGACGGAGATTTGTTTACATCTTTTTTATTCTGTCTTATCTGAGAGAGTTGAGATCCTCTACCTAAAAAGTTTATTATTCAGGTAAA
This sequence comes from Struthio camelus, assembly GCF_040807025.1. NCBI lineage: Eukaryota > Metazoa > Chordata > Aves > Struthioniformes > Struthionidae > Struthio > Struthio camelus. Next base: position 24,349,739 of record NC_090944.1, on the reverse strand, counting down.
ACGTAGCCTTAGGAAGTTGAGATCCTTCAGCGTTTTGGCAGGAGTTCGTGTTTGATCCACCTCAAAGCTCTGGCTTGTTTAAGGTCCCAGCAGAGGAAGACTTAGCTCACACTGGTTTGCGATGAAGCAACAGTCACAGATGCAGTGCTTGCCATTGTGGGGTTTCACTATAGCATACAGCTTTGCCACCTTAGGCTGCTTTGAGCTGAGAAAGGGAATGATTTCATTGTTTCTCCAAGACAGGGGCGCTCTGTTCCAGGCACACACATTCTGCATGGGTGTCTCATAGGCCTTACCTCCTGTCACTTGGCTTTAAGGGATTTTTCTCATAAACTGTTGAGGAATACTAAGTAGAAACTTGCAAAAATAAATATGCTTTGTGGAAACTTGAGTCAAAGTTGCATATTTCCTCCAAGCATTTTGTTGAAAGTGATATCACGGTGGCCGAGTCATCGCACTGGAGAAGGCAGTACGCCACAGCATGACATTGCTGCCAGCTATGGCCCCTGGGTTGCTGCTGCAGGGTGCTTTACAGGCCTGTGAGGAGCTACTGAGGCACCCAGGGAGGAAGGGACCAGTTACCACCATATGGAGGCACCTTCTTGGCATCACTTCCGCTCAGGGCACCACTGACTGGGTTTGGGGAAAGGTGTTAGCAGGGGTAAGGAATTGTGCTGGCTTAGCCAGCTGTGTCATGCTGAAAATTATGCATCCATACTCCTCCCGAATTATTTTACCGTGCCAACAACAATGCACCCTAAAGCATCTTTGCTTATTCCTTGTACCACAGGTGTCCTCTGAACTACGGCCCATCTGCATGCACTGGGCCACTGAGTAGAGAGGGGACTTGATGATGAGCTCTTTTGGGGACAGGTCTTTGATTTAGCCAAGAAGACCCTACTGGGTCTGCGAGAAAAGTGCTTTTTGGAATACTTGTTTTGCCCGGGCCAGTGTGATTTTATAATAAAGCATGGGTTGTGGGAGTGGGAAAGAAAGGGAAACAAAAACCAGACAAAATCACCTAAAGGAATACCACATCTTAGGCTAGCTTCATTGCTTTTGCTGAATGTCTCTTTCAAAGCAGTTACTAAACCCTGCTGGGACCACATCCTTCTCACTAGACATCCTTTTTTGACATCTTCAGCAGAATTTCAGTCCTTAAGCAGACTGCACTTAATATAAATTGGCATTCCTGTATAAATCTAAGCTGACATTCCCGTATACTGTGGTCGTTTTGGCTCCTTTTGAAATCAGTCATTGTTCTTAAAGAGCAGAGAAACTGAAGCCTTGGAAATATGGAAAAGAGATGCAGAAAAGTAACTAAATCAATAATAGGAAATCATATGGAGCCAGTTCGTGGTTTGGACTGATTCCTGTTCAGATTTTGAGTATGATTCTACTAGAAATATTCCATTTTTGTCCCATTGGGACTATTGCATTGTGGTGATGATCAAAGCTGGCAGGGTTGAAAGACCAGCCATTTTCACCCTTCTTGCAAAAACGCATCCAAGACGACGACAAAGTATTCTCTATACACAGGTGGAGATGTGGCTAAGGTTAGGAATTAGCTTTCCAGAAAAAGCCTGTAATGCTGAGCCAAGTAAAGATAATTCAGAGGGTAAAGGATATCATTCAGTAATTGCAGGCTGAGAACTTTCTTTAGGGAAAATAAACACACTCTGCTCCTCAATTATTTAGAGTTGTTGGAGAATTTTGTTTTATTTTTAAGGTAACTTTCTCAAGCGTTGATCTTTTTTTTCTCCATGTCACTTGAATCTGGTAACTGCACATTTACTTGGATAAGACTAGCTTGCACATTTACTTGGATAAGACTAGCTAAGGGCAATTATTTCTTTTTTACATTGAAGTTCTTTTAACTTTTTTTTCTGTTGGCTTCTTTGAAATCCTGAGGTTTTTTGTAATCAACCTAAACTCGAGGGATTGATGAAGACAATTGATTTACATGTGCTTAGAGAAGGACTGGGTCAAAAGTTTTGGCCTAAAGTGTGCTGCTTCTCTTTTTTAATTATTTTCCCTTTGTTATGCCCTCGAAAAGATTGGAATGGAAATCTTCAGGCTTTCAAGATGGCATTTTGTATGCAAACCGTGTTTTTAACATCAACAGTTGTTTGTGGGTGTATCTCACAGTATGTGGAAAACTATCTCCCTCTCTTCCATCAGAAAACATCTTTAATATCACATATGTTGAATTCAGTAAATTTTACCTTCCGAGATAACGTAGGCTGATGTGAGATCTTTGCTAGGTTGTATCCAAGTACCGTTCTGCACAAAAGTTGGTTATTCCTCTTTCGTCAAATTTATCTTCTCTTCTATGTTTCTGAAATTATATATATACGTAGCCATTTTACAGACCTCACACTTTTTTTTTGTATGTCTCTTTTTTTTCCGTCATATAAGTATTCTGTGCTCAACACAGTGCACTTCACCTGGTATGTATTTTAGCTACCCGAACAAGTAGCTTTGCAACTGAAGATCCCTTTTAAAGATGATTTTTTAATTAATGTAGGAAAGGTCTGTCTAAACTGACTTTATAAAACAGTGCCAATCTCCTGATTGCATCCTTAACCAACACACGACATCACAGCTTTCTTCCCTCATTTACTTCAGATCTCGCAACCTCCCTCAGTGCTGTGATTCGTGCCTCCTGGTGTAGGTGTATACCAGGTCCTTCAGGAGTCAGTCTGTGGACCCGTCTCTTGCTCGGTGGGTTTTTATTTCTGCCTCAGAGATCAAAGTGGGGTGCTGTGGGCACCTGGAGCCGTGCAGTGCTGCTGGCCAGTTTGCACTGCTCCAAAGCAGGGTCTCAAGGCAACTGCCAAAGGAGAAGGGCTTGAAGGCAAAACAAAGGGTGAGGCCATCTTCGATGCAGAAATCCAAGAGCTTCTGGTTATTGATCTGTGCTTCTGCTAGAGGCTGAACTTCATGTTGCAGGAGTATGGACCTCAGGTTTCCTCTAAGCATGCCCAGTAAGCTGCAGCTTTAGTACCAAATCCCTCCATGCGTCCCTCCTCTACTCTGGACTCATACACAACCTAATAAACATGCAATAGCAAGAAATGAAGGACTTGGACTAACACCTCCTTGCACTTCATTTACATGTGAACATTGGAATTGCCTCTGAATGGTAATTTAATAAAGTGCAAAGCTTCATGAACAACCGTCCCCATTCACAAAGACCATGTTACGCTGACAATGTTATCCCTGTTAAAACCAGGCACAGATAAAATGTCCTTAGCTCCACAGTACCAGTGTTTCAGAGAAGCCACACAGCTTCCACAGCAGATTCTGGAGAACTGGCCCAAAGGTGAGCAGTGAAATTTTGGGCTGTATGAAATTAGCACTGGAAACTTGAAAATGCTGTTGATATACCTTCTGTAGAAAAAATGAAGACTTACTTAAAAATACTGATTTTAAAAGCAAGGTCACTGCAAATAAGTTTTAAATACTTTTACGTCCTTAAAGAGCTCGTGAGAAATAAATCTCCTCTCTTCACAAACTGCTACTTCAGTTTTAATGGAAATCCCCCATTTTACCAATCACCTTTTAACCACTGGAAAGTTTCAAGGTACCATTGCCAAAACCATTACGCTCTGTCTACCCCAAAATCTTGCTCCTGTAGAAATAACAATAGGGTGTAAAAGCCATAATTATTCTTTTTTGTTAGAAGAAATTTTAGTTTGCTTTAGGACAGGTTTTCCTGTTCTTTTCCATTTCCATTTTCTTTTTTCTCTTCATAACAAATGAAGCATTTCCAAAGGCACAGAATAGCCTCAGAAAACTGAGGTTGCTTTAATTAGCCCCTATATCTGTTAGACTGTAGGTGCTTGACCAGTATATCTCAGGGTCTACTTACCGTACTGTAATTGTTCAGTTTCTCACTTTTTTACATGAAGTGGAGTAAAAGGGAAAGCACTTTCCCCCATTGCTACCACAGTGAATAAATTCAGAAGAAAAGAGCAATAAAAGCTTCAGAGAAATAGATGGTAGAAATATCTTAGTTCTGCAGATGCATATAACACTGTGTTATTATTATTCCTGCAACAAATTCAGACACTGAATTTGTGAGTTCCAGGCATAGCGTTCCCTGACTTCCAGCAGTAAAACTTTGAAAACCTCATAAGTTTTCTGATGGGGATAAGGGAAGAAAAACATCTTGGAGGTGGGTTAGTGAGGGGTACTACAGTAGAAAACTGTAGCAAATAGGGGCCTAAAGGGGGAAGATAGACCTGCAACTAGGCAGCAGGTGGAGACTCCAATCTGAAGTCAGTTCTTGGCTCTGTCACAGACTTTTTCAAGCTTAGGCAAATTAATTAGTTTCTGCCCTCAGTTTCCAATCCGTAAAACGTCCCCAGAATGGCTGGCAGGAATTCAGAGAGTATTGTTACAGAACCTCTGTAAAAAGAGGGACATTTAGGGCTTAGGCTGAGTTTTTGACAATACAGAATCTAACCCAATCAGTAGTTCTTATTTTACTGTCATTTCATACAGTTCCAGAAAATCAGTTTCATCTTTTCCGATTTCAGGGATTTAATCTGGACGCCTCCTCACTACTGAGAACTAACAAAGACCTAAATTTAAAGTTCTAATTTTAGTTCATTTCTATTACAGAGTCAAGGTTTTCTGTTTTGTTTTGTTTTGTGCTTAATGGAAATTCTTCCCAAAACACGTCAGTGATGAAGAGAGCAGGGCACAATATGTAGGATGAAGAATGGGACGGTGGCAGCTCTCAACCCAGATGGAAACGCTCTCTCTGCCCATAGCCAGTTACTGCAGAATGATTAGTAAAGCTCTCATAACAACTGCCTGGGACAATCGAGAGCAGGAAGACATGGTGGTAACACAGTTATGGCAAATCAAACGAAAAAAGCAGTAGCTTTGGTTTTTTTTTTTTCCCTCTAAGTGTAATCCTGAAGGATTTTGTATTTGGGGTATCTGTTTTTCTTCTGTAAATAACTTGAATTAAGAGAGAATTTGCAAAATTTTACAGCTTACAAAGAACTGGAGTGCAAAGAGGGGGGAAAGAGGCGAGAATAAATATTGAATTTATTATCTGTTGAAATCACAAGTGCTGGTTTAGGTCTGCCCATGGGATGGGAGATTTACGAATTTTATTTCATATATGTGTGGTAAAAATTTACCACCAAGCACTCACTGAGCAAAAAAAATTTCCCAGCACAGCACATCGCCCAGGACTTGAACTTTTTTATCCTTTCTCTGGAGCTCTTAATATGAGTCATGTATCAGGAACAGGTATATGAATCCCAGATAATTAATCTCTTGTGATTACAGTGGCATTATTGCACCTTCATCTGTCTTCTGTTTCTCATGTGAAATAAATCTTTGGTTATTAAAGTAGCCAACATAAGTGAAGAGGCTGGGGACAATGGGAACAAGAAGCAGACGAATGAATTAAAGTAATGTATACACTCTTATTCATCAAGCAACTGCTGTGCCTTGGAATACAGCAAAAAGTTTAAATTAGGCTTCGGCATCATGGTAATGGTCAGGCACCGGTGATATTAGGATGGATGCAAGGGAGGAAACTGGATAGAAACATCTGAGGTCTAGAGAGCTTTAAAGAACAAGGATTTCAGTTGCTACAAAGCAAGAAGAAAGCTGCTGTGAAAAAATATAGCCTGCCTCCTTGGCACTTTTACCTAATGAAGTCCCTGGTGTTCTGAGATGTAAGCACAGGCACTGAACTTTCCTCCCTCTTTTCCTGTTTGCATTATATTTCTGTTATATTTTTTGTACCTCAATTTCTGTAGTTTAATCATAGAAAAGGGTTTCTTGGCCTGTGGTGTGAGCAGCTGATGGGAAGTGCTGGGTTACAGGGAATAGCTATCCAATGGTCATGTCAAAGCTGAATACGAAGGACATGGCCAAAGCCGAAGCTGATAAGCCAAACAGTCCCTTTGGTCTTGTGTTCCCATAAGTGCTGGTGAGTTACAAAAGCTGGGAAGTTATGCCTTCCTCCTCCTTCTCCTCATCTCAGTAGAGTAACAATAGCAACTAAGGAGTAGAGTGAAGGTAGAGGTCCTATGAAGAAACAGAAGTTGTGAGCTGCTGGTCACAGTACCAAAGTTAGGGCAGATAGTTTGGGTATAGCACAAAAGCTGTGTAGCTTTTGACATTTTATCATCTAGTAGTACTTCGAAAAACTACCTACGGATTCGGTTCTAGCTTGGGCTAAGCGCGTTGTAGACACCTACTGAAAAGAGGGTTGTTTGCTTCATACATTGCTAATGTAATGAAACACAGGACAAATAGCAGGGAGGAAATTCTTGCACGATGCAATGAGGTGACTTGGCTGAGGTTGTGCAGTAGGTCAGCTGCAGAGCTGGGACTGACATTCAGGTCTTGAGGGTCCAGTCAAGACAGCTGAATCCTATTCCTAGCTTTAATTGACTTTACCTGAATTTTCCAGCTGAAAAAAAAGGTAGTTTGTGTCCTGGCACGAGTCTTGAGGTAGTGACAGCTTGGCAGGGCTGAGGGGCAATGTTACTTTAATGCAGAGTTTGGGGGCCATCCTTTATTGGTGAGATAAAATAGTTTTCCTTTTGAGGGGTGTGCTGTGTGATCCACGCATTTCTGGCTTAATAAAGCCAGGGAGACATGTCTTATTAGCATTTCTGCCCACAAACATCTTTAGTCTTTGCTTAAAAATGGGAAGTATTTGAAAACAGGCTATGAATGCAGATTCAATGATGTTGTTATAATTACTGTACCAGACAAGATGGTTCATTTTAGGAAGGTGGAAGTAGTTACAAATACAGCATCTCATAAAAGAGACTTTAATTAAGTCGAGAGGCAAAATATAATAACAGTATATTTAATGTAGGCATGCTGTATCAAAGATCTTCAGACTGACAGCACGATTAAACTGGTTATGGTTTCTACGTCAGCATAATTGTTGGTTTCAGCACTTGGCAAAATAAAGCCTGGATTACAAAATGGGCGAGCTCCCGTACAGCAGACTATTTAAAGTTTTCGGCATTTTTCTCTTTTTAATTTGGATGAAACATTTTCCTTTGCAGTGAACAGTTTAATACAGTACGCATTTGTATAATGACAGAAGATCCTTAAACTGATGGGAATGACCCAGATTCCGCCTCGATTCTTCCCATCACAATTAAGGGCTGGGCACGTCTATTCACATATACAGTGTTCCCGCTGAAGGACAGCGTCTTCCTAGGCAGAGTTGCAGGAGGTTGTTTCTGATTCCTGGTCGCCGAGGGTCAGTGCGCTGATGGGCTCGCTCCCCGCGTGGCAGCGGTCGTCAGCACCAGCCCATGGGCTAGCAGCTCTGAGGAAGGCCACAGTTTTGGCAGGCTCCATCGGGTACCCCCTGCCCTTTTGTGGTTCTTCCTTCCTCCTGGCGGCTTCCCTCCCCCTTTGATCATTTCTCTTTGTGCCCTTGCCCATATTCCTCACCAACGTTGCCGGCAGCTGCTCCCCCACTTTGCTGCCAGCTCTGCATCCCTCCAAGGCACAGGGTTTCTCTTCAGGCCAGGCCTGGAATAATATTGGAGGAGGCTTTTTTGTGCCCTGTGAATAAGCAACAGCTTCCTGTTGCCTCCTGTCTCCTGTCTCCAACAGCCTCCTGTCTTGGTGAAGCAGCCCTTCTCACGAGCACTAAATGCGCTTATCAAAACAACATTGATAGGAACACAAATAATAAAATGGCAAAGCAGAGGGTGGATGGTTGTACCTGAAATTTAATGGGTCTGAGGACAGACGTTCAAAGGCTTTTTTTTTACTCTTTTAAATAATGCAAACAAACACAGTGGCTTTTGGATTAGAGAAGTACTCGGATGCATTAACTTGCAATCCAATTAGTCGTCATGTCTATTAATTTAAACTAATATTTTTGAGTATCTTGATTGAAGTTTCTACCTTACTTGAGCTTTTCTCGCTTTGGGAAACAGTTGATTTTTTTTACTGACTGCAGTTCTGCTGTAAAACTGAACCGTGAGAATTTTGTAACAGTTTAGAGGGGAAGATGATAGCTCTGTATCCATGACCAGAGAATTATCAAATCATCGGTAAGAACAGGCACCTTCAGGCTTATATGCTGGACTAATGGGCCCAGACACCAAGCCAGCAAGTGAGATTTCCTTGTATCAACAGCACCTGAAAGAGGCATAATGTCTTCAAGAGCGGTGGTCAGTGGTAATTGCTTTATGTTACTTTGAATCTACTGTGTGATTTCATCACCTAATCTCATCCATGTAGTCCCTCAGCTACTGACGAGCATCACTGAAGCCTGTGCTATCCACAGTAATCCCTGTCATTGACAGGTGCTGTCAATCTCTGTCAGATTGAGGACACCTGGGTGTGTTAGCGTGGTCCAGGCACCACTGCTGGAGCAGGTGTCCTGGTGGGTGAGGTGGAACGTATTGTCAATGTCCCCTCTGCCCCCGTGCTGCAGCCGGGGACCCCAGCATTGCCTGCAGCACTAGGACTCTTGAGGACTGGGGCCCGAGGGAGCACCTGTCCTGGCCTCTGAAGGAAAGGGTGGACTTTTCAGACTGAATAAGTACCAAGTAGATCTTGCACCAGAGATATTAGCTCTTACCTTTGCTGTATTTTTTTTTCCAAGTCAGGTAGATCCATGTCAATAAAGACATTTTTAGGAGCCTAACTCCAATGGGATGTTATTTAGATCTGACTTGTTTCAGTGTGACCTGGGTACTTGGGTTTCTCTGCTTATGAGATGTGGATAGGAACTTTTCCTTTTGCCTCTAATTTGCCGAATCTGGTAAGTCTTTTCCCCAAAGAGCCAACTCTGTGCATATTAAATACTTTGTGCAATATAGGACGTTGCTAGGAGCAGCAGTAACAGTATTAATTTATAGTAAAGTTCTGACTTAGAGGTAGTAAATGGGAGTTGAGAACCACTATCTGCTTATATCACTTCATTGGGACTTTCAAGTGGGCAGCTGAGTGAGAATATGGTGGTACAAGCTAGACTGCAGTCTCCAGATAATTTTGTTTATAAAGGTCCTTTCAAATGAAAGGTATTTTTGTGAATGTTATTTGCAATCATTCAATACTTCAAAGCTACCCTGCTATTCCTGGCTGTCATTACGGGGAAGAAGCAGGCCTTTTGAATTCAAATGAGATGCAGAGAGCATCATTCATGGGGCTGATTCCACTTCTGTTGGCAATCTATCAAATATGCTGTCAGTGGGAGCCCGATTCAGCAAGATAAAGACATGTGGAGTCTGATGGCCCTGCCTTACCCTACACTGGTTTTCAGTCACGTCTCAAGATGGGTTACTAAACATCCGTTCTGGGCCGCAGCTGGTGCCTGGGTTGATCGTGGCTGCCTGAAACTCTCTCCAAGGTGGGAGCGTTTCCCCCCAGCAGCGTGATAGCCCCTGAAGCTTCCTGGACCAGGGCCTTGCTGAAACATCATCAGCATTTTAATCAAAAAGATCCTCAGAAAAACGTTACCTTTACCTGTTACGATTCTGTTGCATGTTTGTTTCTTTTTTTTTAAGCTCTCCAGGCTTGTTGGCAGTTTTTAATAATGATGTGAATGGCATCTGTTTTCATTAGCAATATATGCACAGCATTTTTGGGGGAGAAATATCCCTGTTAGATTCGTTAGTTTCTTCCATCCAACTCAGCTTTTATTTGATTAAGAAATTAAAGGGATGTATTGGTGTGGTTTGCAGCCAGGCAGCAGTTTCTCATGGCTGGGGTGAGTGGCATTATCTGCCAGCACAACTGCTTCTGCTGTCTTGGCATGGCCCTGCCAGCGGGGGACACTCTCGAGAGGCATCTGGCAAAGCCGCTGTGACTGCCACCATTCTGCTGTCATGTGCGATGGATAGCCAGAACTGCTGGCTGCTCCATCTTGGGTTGCCTCAGAGCTTCCTCCTCATTTTGGATAGTCTGCAGCTTGTAGAGAAGTCCCTCAGATGCTCAGGCTTCTCTTCTGGTGTCAGACAGGCCACAAGCATCCCCTTCCTGCCCTCCTCATGTGCCCACAGGCTTCATCTCATGTGTACTTAACCCCTGTCCCAGGGTTCCCTGTCTCTCTGCTCGTGCTTTCATTGCAAGTACAATTCGCATAAATTGCTAAAGGTTATGGTTTCAGCCCAGAGTAGGGAAAGAACAGCCTAAAGGGTATTTTTTGAAGTTAAAATTTATTCAGATTACCTGGGAGTGACAAACTTCAGCAGGTTCTTTCATATTTTAGGATGAAACAGTGTGAGAAACGTGGCTGTGTGAGGTGCTGGGAGGTCTAGGAGGGTGCAGATGCAGTGAGGAGAAAGTGCGAGAAAATCCAAAGATTTATAGATGAGCCGGCTTAACGTAGCATCGTCTGCCCCAAAAGAAAGTGGAACTGTTAAACTGATGAACTGTTGCAAAACACCTGGAAGGGCTACATAAGACAAGTAGCAGTGACTACAGTGTATTCTTAACAATTCCCATGTATCTGCGCTTTATAATGGGGGTAACAGGCAGTGTGCTCAGGGAGAAAGAGGTATCAGAAACATCACACTGAGGCTCTTGACAGTCTAAGCAAATGCCACATCAGCCAAGGGTGAGAAACAAGCCTGGCTGAAACTGCCACCAGCTGGGTGCAAAGGCAGTTGATAGCAGCATATGAATGGTTCGCTTCAACAGGAAATAAGGCGGCAGTCGGGCATTACAGGGTCAGTCCTGGATGTGGTTAGATAGCAGCCTCCAGGAAAGGAGTTGGAGGGAAGGCTTGCAGTGACTGCACGCTCATAGGTGTCACTGGCTGGGCTTCAGCTGGGGCACAAGGGCTGGGTGCCCGCCTTGGGCGCTGCCCAGGGCGCAGACCAGCCGCTGGGGGTCCAGAGAGCAACTGCCACAGCTCAGGAGTGTGGAAAGCATGAAAAAAGTTTCAGAGAATGGATGTCCCTAGCATGAAAGCGAGGAGATGACAAGGTAGTAGGGGAAGGATTGGGGAGAGACCTAGCAGATTTTCAGCCATATAGGGGGCTGTGCAAAGAAGAAAGGAGAAATCAGTTCTTCATCCCCTTGGAAGATAGAATAAGAAATGAGGAGCTTAACTCTGCAGAGGGATTTGGGTTCCACATTAGGAAAAAACCTCTCAAGCCACCAGGAAGGCAAGGCCATGGCAAAGCAGAGGGTGGAAATGTTTTCTTTTCTTACGTCTCCATTCTCTCAACCACTAAATTATTAACAGCTGAACTATTTCCGATGGGCAGGCGACTTCATCGGAATTGGTTTCAGGCAAGTGTTTTGTGTTTTTCAGATCAAAGCATGGAGATCAGCACTCAGCCGTCTGTCTCCATGACAGCAAAGCACTAATTTTGTGGGGAGGGGAGCACTAAGGGAGATTTAAATCGTGAACCTTTTGACTGCTGAAACCTGGTGGATAAACACTTGTTTTGCTTCTGGCAGATGTTCTTAGCGCTACCGTTAAAGAAAGTAGTATCTGAAGCTAGGCTGTGACCTGATCTGAACAGTTTTGCTAGCTCTTTTGGAAAACCTGGTTTTATGAAAGACACAAAATCCGTAACTGATAAAGCTGTGAACACACATGAGCAGCTGTGGCAGCCCCTGACTTTGCCAGCAGAGTTTGGGCCAGTGGCAGACTGTGCGGAGTGCAGGCTCAGCTAGGTGCCCCGCACAGGTGAGTGCCAGCGCTGATCCCCCCCAGCCTGCAGGGTGCTCTGAGGGAAAGCCCTGAGCTGGGGGCGTCAGCCACCCTTGCACATGCTGTAGTTGGCAGAGGATCCAAAAGAGTTTTGTCTTTGCGTATATTTTACAAGACGCGATACAGAGCTTATGTGTAACCTTCACTTTTGCATCCTGACTTCTTTGGCTCGTAGGCCCTATAGCTGTCTCCCACTGATTTCCCCAGCAAAGCACACATTTCTTTGTGACCAGCTCCAATTTTTTTTGCAGATATTTCATCAGTGGTCCTGGGAAACTATCAATCTGTTCCTCATTTTCTCTGATTTGGGATACACTTTTGATCTCTAAGCCAAAGTGTCAGTGTGTGTCACCCTCCTATGCAACAGATATATAAAAACCTAGTGGCATCTCGACCTCTTGAATCCCAGAAATAATCTTGCATGATGAATAATCTCACGGCCATCCTGTGCACTGGTATTGCTAGCTGGTCTAACGCAACCCAGTCTTAATTCACCGGATAGCAAGTAGTGTAGAAGCTGGAAAACAGAAGGGATTTTGTCATTCTTAGGCCCACCAACATAACATAGACTGAACCAGCTGGAGAAGAGAAGGTGGTTGTCGGCGGTGTTTTAGACCCCCTAACTTCTCTTTGATTTCCCTTTCACAAATGTGGAATTACTAGAGGTATTTCCTTTTACAGAGCTCATCCATCTCCTGGTTTATGTGATGGCTGCAGAAAGGCTTCTTTTAATTCCATTGTTGATGACTTTGGCAGATTTTCTTCTTGCATAATTTTGAAGATGGGGAAACAGAGAGGAAAATGTGCATATGCACTTCAGGAGCCTGATGTGTGAAGCTCAAGCACTGAAGAAATCATAAATACCCATCAGCCTGGCAGGCCTGCCAATGCCTGTCCTGCCTGGACTGGCTATCAGGACAGGCACCAAGCATGGAGGCTGCACAGGACAAAGTGCTGCCTTCTGGGCTGCGGTTTCCTCACTGTGAAATGGGCTAGAGGAGAGATGATTCTTTGTCTTTCTTTGCAAAGTGCTTGAGAACTAAAGAAACAGAGGGCATATGAGCCTGGCATTATTGTTAATGTTATAGATGAGCTGCTAAACCACAAAAATTGAGAGACTGAGTCATTCCTTTCTGTCCCCTGCCCTCTACTTGCCACCTTTAGCTTACCTCTCTTCCTCGTGTCTTTCTTTCACATCCAGCAACGAGCCACGTGCTTTAGTAAGTGGCTGCTGAATTCTCAATTTCCAGCGGGCCGGTGGTGAAAACTGACTTTATGACAGAGCCTCATTCCTCATATTAAAAATACTGTAGTATAGCAAGCTGGGATCCCCTCCAATGACAGTGAAGAGGAGGGCAGGGCAAGTTTCCTCACTCAGGTCCTCGGCCCTCCTCCTGGTCCTGCTGCCACGGCTGGGTACAGCAGGCTCTATCGTTGGCTACATCATCCTCACAGAGCAGGTGGAGAGGTGCTTTCCTCAGCCTGGGACCAAGTTATGTTATTCTTTAAAAATGATGGGCGGGGAGGGTCATAGCATTCACAAAGTTTTTATCGTGCCTCCGGCCACGCTTGCTCCTCTCAGTGTTTGCATGTGCTGAAGTGTCCCAGCTTTTGAAAGTAGAAAAACTGTTGGGAAACAGAAAAAACAAAAATGTGATTTTCCTGCACTAATGCAGAAGTAGAAGTGAGGTGTGAGAATGCTAACTCTGCTAGTTTTAATATCTTGAAGGAGCTGGTGGTTAGTTACAGCCAGTTCAATTCACTAGCCATAGAAACTGTGTATGTTAGTAAATGAGAGAGTTTTTCAACATCAATCATATTTCAGTAAAGATTTAAAGAGTACGTAACTACAGTAAATACATTTTTAACATTTTCTTTGTGCTTTGCGTCTTTATTTTTAGCCAAATGCTCTGCTAACCTGTAGAGAAACAGCATGCTTATTTCTAGATGCAAAATAGTGATAAGCTTGCTGAGTTATGTTCATAAGGCTGAATTCTCTTCTTAGGCACATTTGCTCATTCAGTTAATAGGAACGCCTCTGTAGATGAAAGTTACAGCGTAGTGTTTGGTTATCTGTTGTTTTACATTCCTTCTAAGCTCTTCCAGATTCAACTGATAAATTATCTATGTGGGTAGATTCCTAGTCAAGCTGCAGAGGTCCCATCCTGATGCTGCCTGTTAGGGTTATATGATGATCTTTAGAGATGCTGGAATGCCTTTTGTTAGCTGGAGTCAGTCAGTGGTCAGGGATACTTGAATCTTTCATGATTTATTTGATGCATTAATCTTTCTTTGCTATTGTAGCAATTAGAATAATAGACTGAGCTTTCTGATTGCTTTATGATATCATCTAGCAATTCTGAATTCCCAAGCACCTTTACAAGTCCTGTTGCCTGCAATATCAGAATTAAACGCCTTCAACAGAAATCAATGTAAATCTTGTTTACTTCTCCATGAAAAGTATTTCCTGTTTGATATCTGAGACGCTACCAATATCTGCATGGCAACTGATTGGAGCATGTACTTTTCTGAATGGTTCTACCTGACAGATCACAACAACAGCTGCTACCATGTAAAAGGATTATGGATTTAGGCACAAGAAATTGTTCAAGTGCATATTCCTGCCTGGATGATGATGCAGCCCTTTGTAGAAATATTGTGATTTGCAGAGATCACGGTTATAGAAGGGTGAAAGAACAGTGTGAGCATGTAGCTGCATGTTCACACCTTTACCCGCCTGCATCTCTCCAAGCCTTTGTGAGCCAGAGGTGGTGTTTCTCGGCTAGAATATGCTCTAGGTGACCCTGCTTGAGCAGGGAGGTTGGACTAGATGGTCTCCAGAGGTCCCTTCCCACCTCAACCATTCTGTGATTCTCCACACTGATACTCTTCAGTGGGTTCCCATCCTCCCGCCGCTTTTTCTAACTCCATTTTTGGACCCATAAGCTTGTTCTATCCATGGCATTCAGTGCCAAGGAATTCCAGACCTTAGGGAGGTGTTGCATGACAGGATATATTCTGCATGTTCATCGTTTTGCCCAGTACAAGAGTTGGAGAGGATTAAACAAAGCCTGTAGGTGCTGGGATTGGAAACAGTTGTTCTCCGCTTGCCTTTCGTATTCCACTGAGCTGTCCTGACTCTTTGTCATACCCATGCTTCATTGTCCCTTCCAGCCTGATGATGGCTGTTGGGTCATCCCTCGCAGCTTGTTGCCCTTCTCTACGTCTTTCCCATCTCTCGACTTATTTTGTTTAAGATGTTATTATTCAAACTCTTTCCAGCTTATTACGCCTATCATCACCTCAGGATCTTTTTCATGAATGGTAATGGTTTATTCAGGCACCACTATCACGAAAGCAAAGCAAGAACTCTTTTTCTCAGGTTTATTTTTCCATAGTGATTTACGCAATTATAGAAGATAATCTTGCTTTTTTTTAAAAAAAAAAAAAAAAGGAGATATTCATTTAAAACATTTCTTTTAAGAAACAAACTTAAAGTTAAGCTGTGGTGATAAAACTGATGATTTATTTTAGGATATGAAATCATGACAGGTATATTAAGCCCAGAAATTGCTATAATGAACCAAGAACTTAAGGCAATGTAAATGAAATATAGTGTTCAAGAGGAACATGCTTATTTCTAAAGTTTGAAAAAGAAAAACATTAAGCTCATAAAAGTCATGAGACAAACATCTTAACCAAGATTTTTGTTGAAATAATAAGACAGTTTTACAGTTATTTAATCTCAGCAGGAATACAGTGGGATTTCTCGTTTCAGCATGTTCAACTAGTTCAGCTCAGTGATGAGTTATGTGAAAGTAGAAAAACTGTTGGGAAACAGAAAAAGCAAAAGTGTGATTTTCCTGCACTAATGCAGAAGTAGAAGTGAGGTGTGAGAATGCTAACTCTACTAGTTTTAATATCTTGAAGGAGCTGGTGGTTAGTTACAGCCAGTTCAATTCACTAGCCATAGAAACTGTGTATGTTAGTAAATGAGAGAGTTTTTCAACATCAATCATATTTCAGTAAAGATTTAAAGAGTACGTAACTACAGTAAATACATTTTTAACATTTTCTTTGTGCTTTGCGTCTTTATTTTTAGCCAAATGCAGCTTGACTGAAGTTACCTAGAAAGAAAGTCACAAGCAAATAACAAAACTGTGACTTCAGTTTTATAATAGGAAATTATGAACTGTAATAAAAGTTGATGATCTGGATGAATATGTACAAATACAGTAGATTCCCCTCGTCAGCAGAAAGCAGCACATGGGCCTCTATCTCTTAATTAATTGCAAAATGACTTATTCCAGTGGATGCCAAACAGTAAGAATAATTTTTTTTTAGTTTAAGTAAAAAATTTGGGATATGATTAAAATTTTCTTTCTTTCTGTAGTTTGCAGAACTTGTTGAAACTGATGGAAATGGCAAGTGACCAGAGCCAGCTCTGTAGGAGCAAGCCATCTGCTGAATATATATTTTGAAAAAATACTTTCTGCTTCAGGATCCTCTGGTCAGCTGGCAGTTCAGTGCACTCTTCTGCCTGGTCAATGCAATAAAAATAATCTCATAATCTTCCTTCCAAACCTGTACGCAGGCTATCACAATTAGATAGTCATGCACAGTATCTGTCAATGGCAATAGGTTAAAACTGAGTGGAATGCTTACGGCTGGGAGACTCGGGTCATATATTCTGGCTAAAGCTTTAATGCAATTCAGCAGGTCTTCTAGGTAAATCTTATCATTTATAATAGAGATTTCCTGGGTAGAGAGGAAACAGGCATTCCTTTCTTGACAAGGCCTCTCACAGCCAGAGTCTCTGCCAGTTTTCATTTTCAGGAGCTTGGTAGCCCTTGGCAAGTGCGTAGTGCTTGCCACCGAGGAAGCAAGAAGTGCCACAGCCTTTCTCCCACCTCCCCGAGGGCCACGCACTCACGGTGACCCAACTCTTCAACTTTAGAAGGGCAGGAGGCAGATGCGCTGCTCCTAAACCCATCATGAAAACCTCAGTAACTCGGATGGACCTCCTCCTTGACTCTTCAGCATGGAGTAGATGCTCAGCCAGGGAAAAATCTGTGTAGCCCCCTTGACTGCAAAGGAGACCAATATTAATAGGAGCCGTAGATCCAGCCTTGGTTGTGCATGTGTGCGCATTTTAACTCTAATACGAAAGAAATGTAGAGATTGTTCACGTTAATAATGGCCTCCCTTCTTCATCTCCCCCCACTGAGGTATGAATTAGCTTTCTTGCTTCTTCTTTGATGAGCTAAACAGGGTGGCCTTCTCAGACATGGATTCAATTAACATGCAAATATCTGATTGTATAGAGAATAGCTGACACCTCCGTCTAGACCTTTGTGAGCTTAATTCACCAAGCGTTGTAAGCAAAATAATTGCTTCTTTTCTGAGGCTGTAATTGCTGAGTACATTAAACTCGGTGTTCAGGAAGAAATTATCGCTGTGCTATCAGACAAAATATCAGGAATTAATAGGAAACACACAATTTTGTGTCAGGGAAATACAAAACAAGGTCATGTAATTTCTGCCTGATGCACATAATTGTAATAACGCAAGGCCTAATTCTGCAAGACCGAAAAATTCACTCACTCAGCAAGAGTAATTCAGGAGTGGACTACTATTAAAATAACCACTGTGAATAACAGTCCTAGCTAGATTTAAGTTAGGATAACAAAGCACTGCACTAAGTATTTAGACATCATAGATGTTAGATTCAATCATAAGATGCATAGGTAGATAATGACATTTAAGTTTCAGGGAGCCAGCTGACTTGCTTTTATCATAAGTAGCTTTTTAAAGCTAACTATAAAAGATCACCTGATTAGGGAGACCTCCGTTGCTGATCTGAGGCAGAATTTTAGAGTAGGTGCTCTCACTCCAAATCAGAGATCTAGTACAACCTGGCAAATTTCTTTTGACTGTGGTATTTTTGTGGATGGACCAGATCGAGGAGACAGAGCTAGTCTCAAAAAGCAGGTTAAGATTTAAAAATAAAATCCCTTTCTTGTAAAGAAAATATGAAGAGAACTATACTGGAAAGGAAGGTTGTTAGAAGCTGAAGTCTCAAGTACTAAGCTCGTCTGAACAAAATGTCTAGAACAGATTTATAAGCTTTGAAACAAAGCATATGTTGGTAATGTGTGGCAGGAGGGGACAGCAGGCATCGTGCAGGCAAGGCGAGCCACACTCGGGATGTGGCAGCATTTGTGAGTGCAGTGCTTCACAGGGGCATGTGGGGACCTCAGACGTCCTGGTCCACACTGAGGAGGAGGTAGTTTGGACCAACAGCTTGGGGCCAGTAACTAACAGGACTTGGTGTCCAATAATAAGCTCAGCCATTTAAGTGCAAAAATAGGTTTTATCTTTCCCTCTGTAAAACACCAAAGTGTGATAATTGCCTTCATTCTGAAAGGAGATAATAAAGCTTCTTTAATTATTCTTTTTAGTGCAACTTGACACTGTGGATGGAGGTGTGCGTGGGCTTGCCTTGGATGAGATGAGTGAGTAAGGAAGCTCTGACACAATTACTGTGTAATGGGGAAGAAGATTATCCATTGGAGAGAGTTTTTCACTGCTACTAGATTAAGCTAGTTAGGCTTACTTGTGCCAGGGGGTTGTGAGTATATTCAAGTGAAGAAAAGACATGCTTCTTTTTTTTTAGCTTAGGATTCACTTGTTACTTTGGCAGTGCTTCCCCTTCCCTGCCCTTCGTCCATCCACCAGAGGTAACCTGCGTGAGTAGCCACAATTCTTGTCAACTAAAATTGCAGCTTCTCGCACAGTGGGACCCCAAGTTAGGGCCTCTGGGTGCTACCGTAAACAACGGCATATAGGGGATAGTACGTTACATAAACTATAGGAGAAAGACATATTAATATGTTTATGAGACATTCACCATTGCACTCCTGAATTTCAGAAACTAATACCTTCTGCATGCGCATGCCACTCTGCACCTGGGATCATTGTCATAATTTTAATTTGTATGTTAAATACAATGTACTCATAGCAGTGGTGCGATATTGCAGTGTTCTTCTTATCTTTCATTTCAAATGCCAGAAAAAAAGACTACTTTATGCTGGTATTTGTATTATTTGTAAAATATTGTCCTTATTCATCACAATAATTTTATTTCTTCTCTTTTCCCATGTGCATATGCAACATATTGGCTGGATTTCACTATTTTCTTTCTCTTACTGTTGAAGGTCAAATTTCTTAGAGCTGTGTTTTCTCTTCCAAATAAGACTGACCATGCAGTCTGATATTGCTTCTTTTCTGAGAGTACTAGATTCCTCAACGGATAAAATATGTGCACTATTAGATGGCATTGACTTTTTTAAAGCTGAAAGTAGTAACTGATAAAATCAGCAACATAGAACACTTTAAACAACCTTTCATCTTGTGCTAAAATTCATAGTAATTCTTTAGCTCAGTCTGATATGGAAATTAATTTTACATGATGGGAGAAGATATATTTATGGAGTCTTGAAAGAGCATATCTTCTTCGAAGTTATTGAGTAAGAGTAGCTCTGTTTTCTTTTTGAAGTTTGTGTCATTCTTTGTGGTAAATGGCTAATGATGTTATCCTGCCATATGCGTTAATTTTCTGTGCAGTGGAAGATCTGTCTAGATCTGAAGGGTAGTTATTACAATCACTCTGTGCAAGTTGTACAACCCATGAGGGTCTATGAATGGAATTTGGAAGCTGATGCTAAAATTCTTAGGTGCTTGTGGGGGACTGCTGTCACACAGAACAACACCTGAACTTACAGCTGCTGTAAAGATGAAGTTGTGAAGGTGGACTAGCAAAGGGACCTCTGCACCAGAGTCCTCCCCTAGGGCTGTGACAGCTGTGACAGCGACTGGAGAAGACATGTGTGGTTGAGGATGAGGGAGGAGTGCAGAAGAGGCCTAGGGGACCCATGTTGTGCTGTGCCTAGGCAGGTTCAGAGCCAACTGGAGTGTATTAGTTTGAGGGTGGTTTGGTAGACCCTCTCTCAGATAGAAGCCAGAGCCCCTGGGAAGGACGAACTACTGCTCTTGCTGGAGTGAGGTTATGTGCCTTCTTCTGCAGAGCGTGGAGATGACGGACGAGATGGCGGAAAGCTGTGCTGACAATAGAGTCATAATAGTGTTGATTCATGTTATTTTGACACCCAGAGGGCAAAGCTTGGGGCTCTGCTGTGTTCAGTGCTGTGTAAATACACAACAGCCCTGAGTAAATGATAGCAAATGTCAGCTTTGCTACGAGGTGAGAGCCCCTTTCTAATTCAGGGCAAACTAAAACCCATGACAGGCCCAAATTACTTGGAAATGTCATGCTGTGCAGCATGTTGCAGGGTAATACAGAGACCTACTTTGGGGGTAATTAAGCAAGGGATTCCTGAGCTATCTTCTGACCAGGAAAGGTCTTATTTCACTTTGTAAATCAAAGTGAAATCCTGCATTTTCTGTCTTTCAGAAGTTTGAACTGGGTTTTTAGGAAGGGACTCAGAATATCCCCTGGCAACAAACACTTGATGGTTTTTTGGAACTTAGTGAAGATACTCCTTGGTTTCTAATGTTGCTACTCTGAAGACCGTTACAAAGAACTTATATTTCAACAAGGCTTACCTTTTTTCTGTGCCTCCAGACTCTTGATAAGAAACACATTTAAAAACTGGAAGATGTTGCATGGATGTATGGACTTGCCGTTACTGAATAATTTCCATTCCTAAGTCCTGTTTTCGGTTGCTTATACCTTTGTCAGAAAAGACATAATCCAAGTGGATGATGTATAATATTGCCTCTCTCAGGCTTAGGTGGCTTTGCAGAGCTTCAGCAAATCTGATCCAACAAACTTGAAAAAAGTCTGACACAAACAAGTCAAATTTCCCAAAGTCAGAATTCGCAGAGCTCTTCAGTCAAAACTGCAGTGTCTCATTTTTGAGCAGGAACTGAAATTCAGTAGGAGGATTTGGTTTGGAACTGGATCAGTTTTCCCTCTCACCCAAATCTAGCCAAGACTGATGAAAAAAAATCACCATTTCACATACTCTTGAGATATCCGCTAGTGTGGGTAAGTCCCTGGAAGATTTCATCCCCAAACCCCTATGCATTCCCTGTGCAGCCCGGCATAGTCTCTAGAACTCTTCCTTTGTAATTGAGCATTGGCACCAAGAGCAAATAAGCATTACAGCTGTAGCAGAAGCATATGGGTTCATAAGGCAGAGCTGTGAAGAGGAGATGAAGATGAGACAGACTAGTGAGCGTGGAACAGATGCAAGGACAGACAGGGGTAGGAAAAAGAGCAGGGTAAAAAAGCCATAGGAAGGAGCTGGGGTATGAGGCAAGAGAAGATGCGGGGGGAGGTGGATGGGTCTGTAACCAATAAAGTGTATGATCTTCCTAAAACTGGATGAAGGATGAATGGGTTTCTTCAGCATCCTCCTCAGCAAATGGATTGCGAGCAGTAACAAGTGAAATGTGAAAGGTAGGAGCCTGCTGTCTCTACTCCACTAGCTTAGTAGATCCACAGATCCAAACAGCTTGGTATCCAATCAGCTCCAATCAGCCCTGGGTAAGGGCTGATGAAAGCCTTGGGATGGACTGCAGAGGCACCTGAAATGCCCCATAAGCACATCGTACAGGCCAGTGAATCAGAGGAGGCAGAAAAAAGAGTGTTGTGGCATTTCTGTGGTAAGCTTCCTCAATCATGCCAACCTCACACACCCTGCAAGGAGCACCCAGGCACTGCCTCCTGCCCTCAGGTTCACGGACCGGGTGTCTCCTGTTCAATGACCCAGAGAGCTCAGTCATAAAGGTCTGCGGGCTGCTGCAAAGCTGCCCCCTGCTCAAGGCCACATGCTGTCCCAGCATTGCTTGAAGGGCAGCTATTTTATCATTCACTCTTAACTGTGGTGTCTCAGCTGTTCATCTGGAAATGGGAAATTCTGTCATTATCTAGCCAGCTCACCTTGCAGGACAGTGACATTAGAAATGTCGTGTTGTTGTGAAGCAGTCAGATATCACAGAGAAGCCTGCAAGAGAATTTAGTGACTTTTGCATGCTGAATGTACACTTTTGAAGAATTGAGAGACCAGTTTGCTCTTTGAGCTCTGTCTGTCCTGCACGTTGAAGGACACAGGCAACCCATGCAATAGGTGACGTGAAAAGCACCTAATGAATATGTACAGGGATGAAATTCTGTTTTTTCTGTCTTTCAAATACCAACCTTTGTGATTTTCGTGCCATTTAACATAGATTTAATTCTTAAAAAAAGCAACCAGCAGTCTACTAATTTCAAAAAGCAAACCAAGAAGTAGGTGACTGGGTAGAAAGGCAAGTATTTAGCAGACACCGCTGTGGAGCACGGCCACCTCTGAAGCAATATGGCTGTGAAATTAAGCAGACAAATCTCTAGTGATGGGATTTGAGTAATACAACCAAAAGGCTGGCAGTCACGTTTCAGAGCACTCTAATATCTTATATAATATCAGCCTACTGGTTGCTTTGCCAAGCTTCATCAACACAACTGGGACAGACTGGCAGAGTACATCATACTTTAGGAAACATGATACTTCAAGGAAGAAAGGGGACATGGAGAGGAGATATTAAACTTGATATCTTTTGGATCAGTGCAGGCTGCAGAAAACAGAGCTCTGCACATATTTATGCAAAACATGAAATGATCTGTTCACCTTGCAGTGCGAGGTACTAACATCTGGCATGCAGTACTAACATCTGGCATGCTTATCCCAGGCAGGAGGCATAATATGGGTCGCGATGAAAAAGGGCTAGGAAAGGCTGGGAGCATTTGAACAGAGTCAATGTGGACATGCAAAGGAAAGCCTAGGACCAGGCAGGCATTAACCTTAGTAGGTAGCCTGAGTGGGCCAGCTGCCTGCAAGCAGTAGGGCTGTGGATCGGACACAGGCTGGGCGCGATAACTTGGCCAGGAGTACAAAGCAAGAGCCTCGAGAGCCAGGGAAGCGGGGATGCAGCTGAGCCGTGGCAGGAGGAGGGTGGGCACGTTCTTTGCTCTCCCTTTGAGAACAAGGGATGTGCAAGCAACCATACTTCCATTGCGAACGACTGATGCAGGTGTGTTTTGAAAAAGCACTGTTGTGTCCCTGCAAAACTTTTGCTGGATGTGACATTTGCAAGAGGTGTATGTTTCCAGTACGAGATTAATCCCCTCTAATCCAACGGAGGAGGCTTTGGGTGTGTCTGGCAGGGGGCCCGCTGTGGCACATGGGGCCGGGGCACCGTGATGAGCTGCCTGTTGGGGGAGCCCTGAGGCAGGGTGAGAGGTGGCTGGCAGTGCTCAGAGCTGTCAGAGAGGAGTCATGAAGTTAGTGCTGGGTAGGGAACATTCTCTGCACACACAGCCTGGTCTCAGGTTTGACCACCTCAGTGGGGTGCAATACGAACGATCCCACGGTCACTGAGTGATCATTTGTAGAGCTGCCAAAAAATAGTAATGAATTTGCAAGAGTGAACTCGAATAATTGTATTTACTCATTTGGAAATTGTTCCTGAAGCCTATTTGGACTTCTGCATGCCTTTAGCATGCGCAAATCCAAAAAGTGCTAGGAGAAATTCAGCATGCAGGTCATGAAACATTACCTCTGGGGCAGCACAACTGTTATGGAAATAGTTCGACCCTAGGTTTCCTAGGAGCAGAGTCTCACGTGCGTCTAACAGTGAATTTAATTATGTATTTAAATAACAGTACAGCAAAGTAACAGCTCGAGCTGGGTCCCACTGGCAGAGAGATGGCCTAAATGGCCAGTTTGATCACCATATCCACATGAAAAAGTGTTTCAGTCTTGCTTTTAAAACATGATAGAATTCAATACTCTCAAATAATAGATTTAACTTAATTATATAATTTAATAATTTACTGTAAATTATATCTTCACATAAATTTCACACTGAGTGCTGAATCAGCCATACTTAAACTGAGTCTGAAATGCCACCCGGGTCTGTGACGCTGTCCCACGTAGCCTTGGTTTCCCAGTCCTCAGACTGGGACCAAGCTTATGATTTGCCTTTTGCAGGCTGAAGAGATGAGCTGGCAAACACCTGGGTCCTAACACGGACTTGGGCAATGTCCGGGCCCCTCTACATCAAACGGACCCTAATAGACCTTGCATATATCATAGCAGGCTTTTTCTTGCCTTTCAAAGTTTCAGATGAAAGAAATTAGCTTTGAGACATATTTCCAGCAGAGAAATGATGTGCTTAACGTAGATAAAGAAATTAGGTTCGTGCATAGAACTTTCCTGGAAACATAATTTTAATAGGACAGCTTTTTCTGTCATTGTTAATGACTTACCTTGGAAATATGATTCTATAGCTCTACTCAAGTTCTTAATTTGAATAAAAGAAAATAAATTAGGAGCTTCAGCATCTGCGTCAGTGCAAGTGGGTAACATCTGAGAAGGCTTGCAAACCGTTTCTGCTGGTGGCTGTGCTGCATTTCTATAAAAGCTGGTTTCAGTGCTGGTAACACCAATATCATATAGGCCTATAGCAGCAGCACTGTGTATCCAGCAAAAAAAAAAAAAAAAGAAAAAAAGCATCTGCTTAAAGCTATTACTGACTTTATGTCCTTCCTTCAGGTTCATAATTTTTTAAATCACTCATTTAATTCTCTGCTAACTGCTCAGGATCTCCTGCAGAGGCTTTTATGTCTCCTCTTCTTCGCTGGGAAAAGGGTTATACAGGGATTTTCCAGCTGTGCTTGAGTGCTGTGCAAATATGAACTTTAAAAAAATTCATCTTTTTAAAAAGGTGAGAGCCAGACATCTTTGCACAGAGTTACAGGAAATGATAGGTAAAGTCTGGAAGCCTGTTATGAAGACATGAGTGATTCTGCTGCCTGATCAAATCTTTTGTATTTAATTTTGTTTTATTTTTAAATGAAGCTAAATGCCAGAACTGTCAATTTAGCACAGAAATGGTACAAAATCTGGGAATCTGGCTGCTGAATTCACGTTGCTCAAGGCAACCTGCGTTCATAGTCAGAGAAAAAGGTAGCCCGTCTTACTTTTCTTACAACAGACCGTCAGCCATTTGGATGATGTATGTGCTGCTGTCTCCTGTAAGTGTTGGTGATACTTTCCATGTAGAAAATGCCATCAGTGTGACAGATATTCACTGACAACACATTGAATTGGAAAGCCTGCTGCAATTCTGATAGAAATATCCTGGTAGATTCTCAACTATGTTGAATTAAGGAAGGAAGAACAGATCAAATGGTTTTTTTTGTAAGCTCAGTTAACTCTGTGAGAACAGCACACGTCTGTGAATCCCTTAAAGGCAGAACACGTTCTCTGCCAAGTTAGAAGGCAATTGTTCTTCATAAATCTGTCTTTTTAACTTCAAGAAAATTGACTGCCTTGTCCATCCTTTCGCTATGCAAGCACCCAGAAAGAATCTGTTAGCACCACCTATGACTAAGCACCCTGCCACACCGTGGAGGTGATGAGAGGCCTGTCAGCCTTGTGCATCCTTTTATGAGACAGATATAAAGATATGTTCAGCTTTTAAATATTTTAACCAAGCAGTTTCGGTGCTGTTTTTAAACATTACCTGACCTCAACTCGAAGAAAAAGGCACTGCTACACATTTATTGTCTAGCTAATAGACAGAAAAGTATTGAAAGAACATAGGGTAGCACCTTAAATATGCTG
The DNA here is from genome assembly GCF_040807025.1 of Struthio camelus. Classification (NCBI taxonomy): domain Eukaryota; kingdom Metazoa; phylum Chordata; class Aves; order Struthioniformes; family Struthionidae; genus Struthio; species Struthio camelus. The sequence continues at coordinate 24,324,362 of NC_090944.1, read as the reverse complement.
TCATAGTTGCATTAGCATAGGGCTCCCTGAGTTATACCAAATTGGCTTGATTGCAAGTGAGAAAGTCATCTCTGAACAGTCCTGCTTTGCTGTATCACCTGGCTCTGAAAATCATAATGCCTTTTGCCCTGCCTAGTCACCTATAACCACCACTAAACATCCAGCAGGCAAAATGAAGGCAAAAATTTTTCAGTGCATCTGTGGGCAAAGCCTGTGTTAAAGTATGTGTGAGACTCAGGAGGTCTGGGTTGTGTTCAGGGCTTTAAATTGCTCATTGTGATTTGCAGTAACATATTAGTCTTGTTTTGATGTTCTTCCCTGTTCTTTCCAGACAGGGATAATGCTTTGCAACCTTTATGAAGTGATTTTTGAGACTGTAGTGATTAAACATATTACTGCTCCGGTCTTTCTTCTCTAGCTATCATTTGGTGGACTTACTAAGGCCATGAAAAATCAACAGACATTATGAGGAAGGGTGAAGAGTTAGAATAAATTTTCTCCCACGCTGTAGTGGGACAGCAACAAAAGTGAGCATGTTCATATATCTTTTTTTCTAAACAAGATCGTATTGGTATCTGTACCTCATTTGTATTCTGCCAGAATGAAACAAGGCAGGTAAATGAGATGTCTGTCCTTACCAGTGAGTCTCCAGAGCCCTACAGGAGTGATAAACTGAGGAGAGCTGAGGCGTTGAAAGCGCTGCGTGATGGACCAGCAACAAGTCCTGGTTCTGCAGCTTGGTGGCACTGGGTAGGATTGGGGCAGCTTGGGGACACATGTCATTTGCTGCCAACGTAATTACAGAGAAAAAGTGTGTCCTACATATTAAGAAGTATGGGAAATTCTGCTCTGATTTGGGAAACTTCTGCTTTACTTCTGTTGGCATTGTAGAAGGGCATACTGGAGGTGTCTATTCTCACCCCTGCTCTGAGTAAGGCCAACTTCAAAGTCGGGTAGGGTTGCCCAGGGCTTTGTCCAGTTGAGTGTTGAATCTCCAGGATGGAGATGCCACAGTTCCTCTGGGCAACCTGCTCCAGTGCTTGACCACCCACCCTCACAGTGAAATTTTTTTCTTCATTTCTAATCAGACTTTCCCTTGATTCAACTTGTGACTGTTAAGAACTAGAAGAACTGAAGTAGAACTGAGCCAATATATTTGAAGACTGAAAGACTGTGTGAATCTCAATTTGTGGATCACTTCTGCTGCAAAACAAGAAGGAAGTCAGAAAAGGCATCATCTTGGCTTTAGCACTTCCAGGACAGGAATTTGAGTTTTTTGTTTCACTTTGAAGAGGCTTAGATGTGGACAGGGGATGCTGGGTGAGAAAAGGGTTAAGCAACCTGAAAGATGAACTGAAATATTATTCTTTTTTTGATCTGTCCAAAATTTTTAATGATATTTTGGTTCTGCATAAACGGAGGAAAAGAGATTTAAGTGTTATTTTCTCAGCTCGTGAGGAGCTCCAAGCACAGGTTGCTGGTGACTGTAGGTGGCTTCTGTTGGTCTCGCTCCAAATATGACTTGGTGTCACTGGGCTGAGACAAGAGAGCCTCCACTTTATGCCAACATCTCCACTGCCATGTTGGCTAGTAGAGCTGCATTTTACACCCTGAAAATGTGAAAAACTGCAGCTGTGAGTCCTCCGATAAATCGTAGAGAAACAGGACTAAAAAGATTCACAAGGGCTCATTTAATCTTCTCTCCTGCCTCAAGGCAGGTTCTATCACTTTATCATCTCTAACCACCACTTGTCTGACCTGTTCTTAGTGTGATGGAAATTTCAGTCCCCCCCAGCAACCCAGTCAGCTGCCCTTACCTGTAGAATTTTTTCGCACGCATGCTCTGAATCTTACTTGCTTTAACTTAAGCTCATTGCTTGTATTCACCATGGACATCTCCCTCCACTGTAAGACAACATTTTACATAGCTGGAAGACTATGTTTCCCTTTAGGCTTCATGTATTTAGGCTAAACCCCAGTTCAGTCAGTCTCTCTGTACAGGTTGTTGAGACATCTCTGCTCCTCCTCCCTCTGCAGCTGGGCTCTGTGGCAGTGCCACTCCCCAAGCCAGGGTGCAATACTCTGACTGGTGTGGAAGGGTAATTTCGTATTTTATGGGCTCTGCTCCTGTTTATCTACCCGACAACATCTGTCTTTTCCACAACAACATGTCACTGTTGATTCATGAGCAGTGTGCAATCCACAGCCACCCTCTCAGACCTTTTCTGGCGGAACTGCTGCTGCTGAACCCGGTCTGTGTTTGCACAGCTGATTGTTCCTGCCTACCTTACATGTGTCTCTGCTGAACTGCATCCTTTTTTTCAGATCGTTTCCCCAGCTTGTCACCATTGCTTTGAATTGTCATTCTGCCCTCCGCTGCGCCTGCAGCTCCTGCTTGCCTTGCACTGCCTATAAGCTAATAAGCATATTCTCCCTTTCTCTATCATCTGTACCCTTATTGCATATTCTTCTCTTGAATTGACTGTAATGTTTTTGGACACATGGGAAGAATGTGATATTTCACCTGCCACTCACCTGTAATGCCAGCCTTAAGAGCTGAGTCCTGTAGAAATAGCTTTTTGTTCCTCTTATAGCAAGAACCTCACAGAGAAGTCGAATGCAGTTTTGACTAATACAGTAATCCTTGCTTCCTCTCATCATTTTTTTTTGTGTACTGTCAAACAGCTGCTGCACTTACGAATGAGTGAAAGGATACCTCTTTATTAAGCGTGTCTCCTTTTAAGCACATGGGCGTTCAAGGTATGACATGGACTTATAGGAAAGCCTTTCACCTTAAAGGATGCCCATGCTCTTGATAAATGGAGTATACAGGAAAATCATTGCTCATCACGAATAAAATAGTATTTGTTTAATAGTGCACTGTGACTGTACCCAGTAACTTAGTACCGGGAATGAGTAACGCCATACAGCGGAATTCACGGAAACATGAGCTGACATGGATTTTTACCAGGGCAGCGGGGTTAATGAACACTAGCACGCATAAAATTGTCACCGGTTCTTTAATAAGCACAAGAGATTAGGACTTCCAGTTTGCCTTGAAACTGTCAGTCCATGAAACCCAAAAAAGACCAGCAGATCATCCAGCTTGGAGAGGATTGGTACTGAGGCTCTTGCTCCTGCCTGCCTATCCTTGGGCGTATCCTCTCTTGCTGCTTGGGAGGTAGGGACTTTTTATATTATCTGCCTTTGATGGAAACATAGCAATAGCTGGGCACCCAGAAACTGCCTTCACAGAGCAGGAGCGCGTATGTCGGATGCTTCCTTAATGTGTTGGACTTGCCGTACAAGGCTATGCACTTCTGGGAAGCATCAGTGAGTGGTAACAGGTCTCTGCACTGTCTAAGGGCTCTTAGGGGTAAGGCAGGTCCCTTCTGCCTTTCTGCATGGGCCTTTGCCCAGGAGGTGCGACTGGAAGTGCCCAGTCCTGTGTCGCAGGGAATCACACTGAATTGTAGCACAGGGCACCGTGCGAAGGGCCACCAATAGGGCTTTTCTTTGGCAGTGATCCTCTCCCTGTTTATTAGTCTGTGAACAACGTGTGACTTTCTGGCTTGCATGAAACTGAGTTCTCAGATGATCTGCTGCTGTTGTTGGAAAAAAGGCAATAAACTGCTGCCTCTCTATGATATGGTCTTCCTTCAGAGAGCAGCGCACAAAAGTCAAGTGGATCTGTCCTAGGAAGCCTCTACAGAGCCTTGGGGGGCCCGCTAAGACTCTGAGGGCATGGGAGTGCATGGGGTTAACCGCAAAACAGGGACGAAATGTTGGCTCTTCCAGAATTCCGTTATAATATACTTTTTTCTTTCTGCTGCTCCAAGCTCCCTATGTGCTTGCAGGTATAGAGCACATGCACATATAGCACATGCCTAGTATACAACTTGACTGTATATGTTGTTCCGCAAGCAATAAACATCCTCCATCCCTACCTGAGAGTGCAGTTTCAGTTCAACAAGCAGTCTGCCTGGCCAAAGGATTCAAAAACTAAACCAAACAAAACAAAAACGAATCAGACACTGCACAGTAATAACTGGCTTAAAAATTGGGAAACTGGAAGAAAACATCTGTGTTTGCCCGTTGTTGACTAAATGCTCAAGGTTAAGGTTTTCAAACTTTCCATGAAAAATATGGACAAGATTATTGCTTTGAAGAGCAAAGGTCTGCTTTTTCAAGTAACACCTGAATTGCAGCATCTGGAGCTTTAAGAAACCTCAAATGTGATAAGGCCTGCAAACAAACTGAAATTTTATAGGACCAGTAGTAATACAGCAGATGTGATATATAGAGGCTGGGGGAGGGTTAAACTAGTATTGCAACAAAGTATTTCAGAAAATAGCACTCCCTGTTTACACCTGAGGCATGAATGCAAACCTGGAATAATTTCACTCATTTCTTTTATGCTTTCCATATTAAGAAGTGCTATTTTAGATTTCTACTCACTTCATCAATCTAACCGCAGGGTCTGCTGTCTCTCCCTGGGTTAAATCCATCCCGGAGGAGCTCTATACAAGACTGCAGTTCTGTTGGGTATGAATTTGACCCACTGTGCTCACTTGTCCTACTAATATATCTGTCTTGGGTCCAAGTGTTCTCCCCATTCGTACTATAATTATCCTAAAACTAGATTTTTCTAAGTTTCATTCTCTTGTAGCTTTTTATAGTTCTGGGAATTAATTATTCAGAGCTATGGAAGTTCTCAGCAGCTCTTTTCAGCTTTTACGGACACTAATGCATTAGACTAACATAAAGTGGAGTGTGCACTGGCGCTTGCTTCAGATAGGGAAAATGGAATGGCTTTTGCCAACTATTAAACACACCGTGTTCAGCATTTTTTTCTCTGACCATGTCTCCGCAAATCTCTGCAAGGTGCTGATAATCTTTGAGGCTAATAATGTCGATATTCCCTCCCCATTTTCACATGCTTTGGGGTCACCCTTCCTGCACTAGCAGCTGCTCTCGTGCTGGTGCATGGGGCAGGAAGGGCTGTGGCAGCTGGGGGGCAGGAGCGCGGTTGGGGGCACCAGCTCCACGCAGACTAGAGCTGCTTTTTAAGTGCGATGCTTTGCAGGGCCAGCGTGAGCTGTAAAGAAGATTCTTTTGTAGGTTTGAACCACAGGAGCACCACTGAGACTACAGAGACAATGGTTTTATGCCATTGTCTGTGTCTGCGTCTTAAGTTTTCCATGAATTGTAGCTGCACTATAGGCGGTGGCATAGCATGGGGAAGCCTGAGCTAGCTTTTCCTGAAGCAATGCAGCAGGGAGCCGCAGGGAGCTTGGCAATGACTGACTTACCTGGCATCCCAGCTGGCCTCATAGTGACATGTTTTTCCTGCACTGGCAGGGTTGCAACGCCCAGCACAACAGCCACCTGAGGCAACAATGCACAGGAGCACTTCTGGTAAACAAGCCTATCAAAGTAAAACAGAAGCAAATCTATTTTATTTAAACCCCAGCTTGCTAGAGAGCCATAGCACCCCCCACCTTTAAGAAGCCATAGCAAAGGGGAGAGGGTGAGAGGACGTGTTCAACTCTCGATGTGGGCCTGGCTGTCTTTGCAGGACAGCGATTCCCAGCGGTGCTTGCTGTCCTCTGCCTTCATCCTCCTGCCAGCGCAGTCTGGAGAGCTAGTGACTGCTGGGACACATCAACGCATCACTCTTTCCGCTGGGACGGAGAGGACATCGGGCAAGGATGTGGTGGGGTGGCTGGGGGAGACATACCGCACTTCCAGCATGCAAGCAGAAAGCTGGGGACAGGGGGAAACCTCACCTTGCTGACCCAGGCAGGGAAGATCAGGGAGAAAAGTGGGGGGAGAAGTAGGGGGAAGTTATCTGAGGTGCCTCAGTACAGGCTGTGGAAGATATGTCCTTGCTCCTTACAGTCCTAAGGCTTTATTTGAATTTCATTTTGGTTTGAAGCTACGAGGCAGGTTTGGAGGACGTGGAGGCACCATACCACGAACCTAGGAGATCTCTATGCTCCTTCGGCCTCCTCAGCAAGGAATGGGCATGTTTGCAAGTGCTGCTGTGCTGAGAGCAATACCTTTGTAAAGAGTGTTGCTCCCTCCATAACATGCTTGCTCTGTTTGCCTGGTGAGTCATGGCAGCTTATTTCACTGCCTTTTTTTGTTTGTTTTTTTTTTTGTTGTTTTTGAAGGTTGCCACTCAAAAGCTCAAGCCGCCTGTGGCACGGAGCCGCAGCAAAGCCAGGGTGCTGCGTCAAAGCCTCCAGGCCTTGCGTAGGTGTTGTGGCGAGCAGGACGTACGTTGATTCTGCAGAGGCAATACAGCAGCAGAAAATGAGATTGATCCTATTCTGCCTCCCACATCCTCGTTTGGGTAAGTGCAGAGAGTGTGTACTTTAATTAGCGATGATGCATGAGGGAGACAGGAGATGAAGCAATGTTCAAATTAAGTAACTGCAAAGCTGGTGAGAAGGTAAATATGAGATTCTAGAGGTGGGGGATTTTTCTTTAAGTCCCTTTTTCCACAGCAACAGTTTGAGTTTTAATTTAAAAAGTGAAGAAATCACTGCTGCAGCATTTTTTGTTCCAAGCCTGTCACTTTCGAGGTCCATCTTCCATCAGTGCACTGCAAAAAACAGCACGCTGTGCTATATACTGATATAAAGCCTGGGCAGCATTAATTTGGGCCCAGCTCAGCTCCCACTGTGACCCGGGGCCAGTTTGCGTCCAGCACATTGGCCCAGGTGCAGACGAGCAGGACACTGGTGTGTTTGGCAAAAGGCTGCTGCTCCTGAGCCAAAAACCAAAAGGGACTGCGAGGACGCATAGTTTGATGCCTGCATGGCACAAACAGTATAGAGTCGGGGTTTTTTTCCTCAAATGGAGACGCTAACAGACCTCAGGTTTTCTGCTGACATGAAAATACCCCAGAGCTTTGGTGTGTGAATGATCTTGCTGCACACCCTTGCATTTGGCTCTGCTGCCCATCCCCAGGGTGTCTGAATACCGCGCACACCTCCCTTGTGCTGAATCAGTTCAAGAATGCTGAACAGATTCAAAATGCACTGGGAGGAGAAATGAATGTTTATTATTGATGGAGCAGCTCATTCTGGATGCTGTCTCTAAGCACATGAAGGATAAGAAGGTGATCAGGAGTAGTCAGCATGGATTCACTAAGGGGAAATCGTGCTTAACTAACCTGATTGATAGCCTTCTCTGATGGGACAACTGGCTGAGTAGATGAGGGGAGAGCAGTGGATGTTGTCTCCCTGGACTTCAGCAAGGCTTTTGACACTGTCTCCCACAACATCTTCACAGGCAAGCTCAGGAAGTGCGGGTTGGATGAGTGGACAGTGAGGTGGATTGAGAACTGGCTCAGTGGCAAAGCTCCAAGGGTTGTGGTCAGTGGCGAGGAGTCTAGTTGGAAGCCTGTAGCTAGCGGTGTCCCCCGGGGTCAGTACTGGGTCCAGGCTTGTTCGACTTATTCATCAGTGACCTGGATGAAGGGACAGAGTGCACCCTCAGCAAGTTTGCTGAGGAGACTAAACGGGGAGGAGCGCCTGACACACCAGAAGACTGTGCTGCCATTCAGAGGGACCTCGACGAGCTGGAGAGATGGGCAGAGAGGAACCTCCTGAAGTTCAACAAAGGGAAATGCAGGGTCCTGCACCTGGGGAGGAAGAACCCCAGGCACCAGGACAGGCTGGGGGCTGACCTGCTGGAAAGCAGCTCTGCAGAGAAGGACCTGGGAGTCCCGGTGGACAACTAGTTGGCCATAAGCCAGCAGTGTGCCCTTGTGGCCAAGAAGGCCACTGGTATGCTGGGGTGCATGAGGCAGAGTGTTGCCAGCAGGTGGAGGGAGGTGATCCTGCCCCTCTCCTCAGCCCTGGGGAGGCCTCCCCTGGAGTACTGTGTCCAGTCCTGGGCTCCCCAGTACAAGAGAGACATGGAGCTCCTGAAGCGAGTCCAGCGGAGACCTCCAAAGATGATGAAGGCACGGGAGCATCTCTCCTCTGAAGAAAGGGTGAGCTGGGCCTGTTTAGTCTGGACAAGAGAAGACTGAGGGGGAATCTGATCGCTGTGTATAAGTATGTGAAGGGAGGATGTCGAGAGGATGTGGCTAGACTCTTCTCAGTGGTGCCCAGCAATAGGATGAGAGGCAATGGGCAGAAACTGAACCACAGGAAGTTCCAGCTGAATCTAATAAAAACTTATTTCCTTTAAGGTGACTGAGCACTGGCACAAGTTGCCCAGAGAGGTTGTGAAGTCTCCTTCCTTGGAGATGTTCAAAAGCAGTCTGGATAGGGTCCTGGGTAACATGCTCTAGAGGACCCTGCTTGAGCAGGGGGGTTGGACTAGATGATCTCCAGAGGTCCCTTCCAACCTCAACCGTTCTGTGATTCTGTGATAAATGAATCTTGCACCTCAGAACTGTTGATTCTGAAGTGATTGACTTACTGTGTTCCCTACATGACATTTTTGTTTGCTTTTTAAATAATATAGTATTTATTTTTGGGGTAATGCACACTACATCGTAAAATATGGCTTAGAACATATTTTAATATGGTAAATACCATGTATTCAGGTCCTCTTTGCTACAATTTCGCTTTAATAATGATTTTAGTGTCTCAATATGAGTCAGGCAACAACACAGGAATTGCTGAAGAAATTTCCCTGAAAACATCTCTGAAAAAACAGTTATGAGTCAGAAGAAACAGCAGAATTTTCCTGGGTCAAGCCTTGCTTGTTTGGGTCTATGTAATTAAAGAAACCAAATTCCACATCTGGAATGCTCTACAATTAGGATTTTAATAGGACGTCTATATTTTTATTTCAACACGACACACAAACATTAGATCACCATTGGGAAGGCTGCTCTAGCCAGAGTAGACAATTGTCTTGCAGAGAACCCAGCCAGAATTGGAGATTTCCTGCAAAGATGACTCAGAAGAAATGGAAAAATTTCCCACGGAAAAACGCATTGCCAATATGAAAGAAAACTGTAAAAAGGACTAGCCAGGAAAGAAAGGCAGTAGGAGATCCCAAAGACTCTGAACTCCCTGCTTTGCACTTCAGTATTTTCTTTCCCTGCTGGTGCAACTCATTCACCTACAGTTCCTTCACTAAAAACTAAAACTTATTTGCCAGTAAAAGCTAGCTCTTCCCAACATGAGCCCAAAGGAAAATGTTATTCAGTTGTATCGCTCTCGGGAGTTCACGTGTGCAAGGGCAGTAATGTGCTCTTTGTGTGTTTGAGACTAGTAAGTTAATAGGCCAGTGCCAAATGCTCAGGATCCACCAGTTTATGTAAAAGATAAGCCTGTCCAGCACTTTTAAATACTCCCTTAAATACTCCACACTCAGAAACTCATCTGGTGCCTTTTATTACTCCTTAATCTCTGGCAGCACGAAGGGACAGAAGGGCAGTGGCAGCCTGCGTCCAAAGGAGCTGAGAGTCTCCGTCAGCATGCACGCAGCTCAGGTACACCCAGCACGGGGTAAGTAACTTAACTCCTCTTATTTGCTTGGGTTTCATTCTGTATAAAACAGGACACTTGATACTGTGATATTATGAAAAACCTAGCAGTAACTGCATGGCAAGCCGAGCACGGAAGGATCCGCCGTGGCCGTGCTACCGTTTGCCTCTGAGCGGCGCAGGGCACGCTGGCTCAGCCCAGCCCCACTGGCCGGGGCCTCGCCACGATGCCAGCGGGATGCGGACGCGGGCATGCTGTTGGGCTTCGGCCAGGCCTGTTGTCGGGTTATTTCATTGGATTATTGTCTGTTTGGAGGGGGAAAAAATATTCTCTGCCTGTACCAAATCCGCTCGTGGTTTGTGTTCTGATAAAAGGTGATTACACATCCCTGAAACCTGCGATTGCTTTTATTGGCAAAGTCAGGACAAAGTCTTCGGTGAAGCCAGAGAGTAGCTTGCCCTTGGGCAAAGCCTGCCCATCCGCAGGAGGGCTTCTTCACGTTTCGGCGTGGCAGCCCAGGCAGGGGAGCAGCGCGAGCTGCTGACGGGGGGGATTGCTCATGTGTGCGGGTCCTCCAGGCTCGCCAGCTTTGTGGGTCTCTCTGTTCTCTTCTCCTCCCCCTGCACCTATCCAGCCAAGCCCTGAGCGTGCGCCTCCCCCCACTGCAGCTAACGCGCCAGCGCCAGGCTCATGGGAGGCTTCCACGCAGCCTTGTGCTCAACCTGCGCATTGCTGTTGCCTTTCCGGATTTGATGTGGTGCTCTCCAGCAGATGGTAAACGCGCATGAATATTTCAAGCAAAGGCCAGTGAGTGAAATGTGGTTGTCTGCGTGCTTGAAATTAAACATATTTTTCACTAGTTTAGACCAAAGCAGAGAAGCTTGAGATGTTGCAGAATTGGGGAATTCATGCAACAGCACGGAGGATCTGGCAGTTATCTAAATGTGTAATCAATACCACCATTTAATTACTAGTATGCATTTGTCAAATGACCAACAATGTGCTTGTCCTATTGAAGTATTTTCTCCAGGCCTAAACCTCCCTTTTAAAAACTGCTAACATTTTTCTTATTTAAAATGTTGTTAATTAATATTTTTATTGTCCTCCCCTGTGATTTTCTTTCTCTTAATTACCAACAGGAGCACTACAAGAGTGCTCCATAGCCTGTGCCAACATTAATCTGACTTCCTCAAAATTACACCCACATGCCTTTGCCTTCGGGTATCAAAATGTAGAACTGAGTGGTAAACCCTGATCCCGGGAGAAATCTCACTTTTACAGGTTCTCCGATTTCAGTGTGGATTTATGCAGACAGGAGGGGTGTGAGTGCCCAGATGTCCCAGTAGAAAGGTTTCCAAATTCAGCAGTTCCCTGCGAGCCCTGGATGAGGGGTGGCAGATACGGCCCAGCGTGAGCCGGCGTCTGGCAGAGCCTCCTACTGCCTGAGAGCTGGGCAGAGGCCTGACATGGTCGTGTCACCTACTGAGGCAGCTTCCCTGCCTCTCGCAGGGCTCTGCAAGGCATCCTGGAGCACACAGGATCACAGAGTGGTAAATGAGCATCTTATCGGAGCAAACATCCCAGAAAGAGCTTTCAAATTTCTTTCTTGTCCACTTTTTGAGGGGGAGGGCCATATGAAAAATAATAAAAATTGAAAAATAATAAAAAAAAGTCTTATCAAAGCCAAGAGTTGCTGTGGGGAAATATCAGTTTTACTATATTATTTTTATTGCCTTGCTTGAACCAATATGCTTTTTGCTTTGCTTTTTAAAGCTTTTGTAATGCCGGGCGGAAATGCTGCTTTTCACTTGGAGACATCGGTATTTTTCACACTTAATTTCTGGCTTTCTCAGTTTTCTGTTGTGGTTCAGAATAGAAGCAAGTAACAGCGTTGACATTTGCTGCTGCACAGAAACATTTGCTTTTTCTTATTCTACCTCCACCTTTCTCAGCCAAAAAAATCTGCAATTCTGCGCCACATAAAGAGGTAGGTCTGTTGCATCCACAGACACAACAGTTGTCTTTACACGGCTATTAAGCTCGGTGGGACCTCTTCCATTTTGAAGGCTCCCTGTTATTTTCTGGTCTGGCATGTTAGACACGTCACTGCTCTGTTTTGAAATGTCTGCTGCCACCAGCGTGGGGAAACAGCGTGGTGGGAAAGGCACGACCTGAGATCCCGAGGCTCTCACCTTGCCCCTGGGCCTGGGGGAGACACTCAAGAGCCCTGCTGCTCTGCGCTGACGCGGGAAGCCTTGAGCACAGACCCAGCTAATTCCTAACGCATGCAATTTAAACACATGCAGGTGATGCAGCGTAGAAAATTCAATTTCTTTTTTTCTTAACAGGTGTAGTTAAAATAGCCCCCACGCACACCCCCACTTGGTTTTGTTAGGACAAATTCCAGCAAACGGTGTGGCAAAGCAGCGCGGTGCAAAAGCACAGTAAAGCACCGAGGAGAAAAAGGAGGCTTTTTAATTCTCCCTCTTTAGCAAGGTTTCTCCCTTTTTGCATAAGAAGCTTTAATACTAAAATCTTATCTAAAACACCTACCCTTAGTGTCTAGCATAGCAACTGCAGCCTGGGGGGCAAAATCAAGTCCCTTTTAGACTAGTAATAAGCTACTAGAAAACAGTAAATGAAATGAAAATGTGCTGGTTTAATTCATAAATTCTTCATCTCTGTCAGTCCTAATTTTTTTTTTATTTCCTCAGTCAGTCATTCTATTAGCTGAGAGAACAACCAGGCAGCCAAATTTCCTGTATGTTGCTTTAATCATTGCTGTCTTTGACTTTGAAAAGGACACCAAGTGTTCTTATACATGTAAATGTGCCTGATGGCTTTTGCTGTTCATATGCTAAGTCACACGTAGGCACTGTGGTATCCCTGGGGCAACCTTAACACAAATGTAGGTAGCAAAGTGCATTTTTTTCTTTGTCCAGCTGTGCAGGCTCACATCTGCTGTTCTCAGGCTTACTGCCAATCATCACAGCTCTTACTATACATTTCTTCTCGCAGGGGAAGAAAGCACCCAAGACAATCTCCTGCTAAGAGAAAGAGCAATCACGCAATGATGGAGTATTGCCACTATTTTTTGTTACCTTTTTTTTCCTTTCCTTTTACTTCTATCTGATATTACTGGCACAGCGGCAGGCATAGCAAGCAGGCTGGAGAGGAAAGAGTACGCAAAAACTACATTAAATATTGTGTTGGCAACAATTCTCTGTACTTTTTTTCCTTGCTACACATTACATTGTCCAAACCAGCAGAGACTCTCAAGGGTACCAGCAGAGTCCACCTCCCTGCTCTCCCCACCCTCCAAGGTCATATAAAACAGGGCAAGGAAGTACACTACAAAACACTGCAGGGAGCAATCCTGCTTTAGCAGGAAAGCACACTACGAAGACTTACCTGCTGTTTTCCACCTCTGGTTTCTGTGATCTAGACAACTGACAAAACCTCTTCACATATTTGCTTCGGTAGTACATTAAATACTGGATCTGCCTGTTAAAGTGATGCTGCTTGCCCATAGTGTGGATGACAGCAATGTGTGCAGCTGGCATTTCGCAAGTATGTTTGCATGTTAAGTCCAAGCCGGAAATGCGGAGGAAAGGAGCACAAAGATGGGTTAAACTGATGCAGTCAATGAGTTAAGCCTCAGCATCTGGTAGCAAAAAATGTCGGGCGTGGTAGATGAGCATCCAGGTTTTTAGTACCAGAAGACAAAACTTACTGAGGAAAAAGTTCTCATACAGAAATTTGCCTCTCATTTCCCCAAATACCTGCCATCCAGCTTGGCTTTATCACAGTGAAATAATGATGGCTGCACTTCTCCATTAGTGTTTTCATTTGAATTTCTCTAAAGTGATTCCTCCATGAGGGATTTCCAAAAGCAAGATTACAACAGGATGAAAAAAACAATTACAATGTCCTTTGAAATGTTGCTTTGTTCCGTGAAACACAAGCTGTGATCAAGGTTAGTGAGCGGAAGGGGTGCTGCTCGGACAACGCTCCCCTGCGGCTCCTGCCCTGCCAATGCTCCAGCCAAGCGGACCCCCGTCCCCTGCAACACCACCCGCTAGCAGAGCTCATCAGGCTGGTCTCCCGCAGAGGAAGGCAGCCCTGGTGCCAGCAGCACCCCAGGGGCCAGTGTCTAGGTGAGGACCACACTCTCCCAGCATGAACACGTCCCCAGTTCAAAGCCAAAAGGCTCGATTCTGCAGTCACTCATCTGCAGCAGAAGCAAAGTCAGGCTCGGGTAGCTCTTCCAGGAGAACTAGCTCAAACTCCACCTGCCTTGTCAAGGCAGCTTTCTGCTGAAGACACCTGGCCCCAAAGTGGCTGGAGTAAATTGGCTGTCTTCAAGGAAGCTGATGCTGACCAGCCCTGCCTGACTCACCAGCTCTTTCAATCCCAACAGTCGTGATCGGCATCAGGAGACGGACAGGGCAAGAGCGGTCCAAATCTTTAATTCTTGCTCACAGTCCCTCCTTCAGCTTTTTGGTGGCACTAACAGGAGTTGGCATCTCTGGAAGCTCCTAGTGCTGGATGGCCCAGGTGAATCTGTAGCACGTGGGTGGCTTCGATGAACTGCTCAGAAAGGTGAATATCACTATAATCTTTATATAGTTAATCATGCCAAACCATAGGACGGCAGGTAACAATCCAGCATTAGCAGTAGCCTTAACACTGCTACCATCCTGCTGCCTTTTATATAACAAGTTCACAATGCTATGGCAGGTATTTAAAGAATAGCAGTGTACCATGCATCTCAAATACTTAAGTTTCTGTTCAATCCTTTGGCAATAAAACCTCAGACAGCAGAAGGAATTTGACACAGTATTTTCAAATTCAGCATATTTACAATGATCCAGGTCAATATAATTTAATCCCCGTTTCTTTCTTCTGACTATAAAAACAGAATGAAGAGCAAAAAGATATCAAACACACAGTGAGATACCAAAGCAGCTATGGCACTTCAGTTTGTGCCGTCTCACACTATGTCATCACATGAATATTACATATAGGCTTAGTGAACATATACCATTAAAAAAGATCTTTGGATAAGCCACATACACCCATGAGGCCCAGTTTTGCACATGTGAGTACTTTAACAGGAAATTATGTATTAGGATGCTCAAATATGCACTTAAGTGCATAATATGAGAAAGTAACTGCCTACATATTGATTTTAACTTCCAAACGCGGGATTTGATTGTCTTCATATGGTACCTTTTCCGAAAATGAGCTTCCTGTATTCAAATGTTACAGAGCAGGCAGACAATGACGCTGCAGAAAGATGTAACGGTCACAAACTTAGTTCTGAAATTAATCCATTAATTAATAACAAATTAATAACATCTTTTCATATCACAAATTGTGAGCAGCCAACAACTTTCTAATGTTATCCTTCATTCAGAGTTGTCTGCCATGTAATTTCTGTAACTCAAGAATTGCTCATTATCAAGAATTAATAATTAAAATCATCTGAAATTTTGACTGTGTTTACTGGCTATATGGATTGCACAATTTGGTTGCTGGTCACAACTGGAAGGGTGCAACTCTTAAAAAAAAGAAAGGAAGGAAGGAAGAAAGAGGTTGGGTATAAATGCTGATAGCACTACCTTTTTTGTTTTTTTGCTGTGCATTCCCAAATAATGGTTTAATCCAAAATTATTGTAAATAATTTTGTAAATAATATGCAGAATACTAGGAGGCTCAAAGAGAGGAAAAGAGTTTTTTTATCGGACTGAGTAGTCATAGGCACTTCTCAAAGTCCTTTCTCAAGGTAATTACCCACCGACTGTAAATGCATCCAAGCCTCCCAGTGCTCCCTGCAGAAACTTTTGGATGCTCTCCGGTGCCGGCCGCAGCACAGTGCATAGGCATCGGTGCGGTCACCAGCCCAAAGCAAGGGCAGGCCGCTCGTGGCCACAGAGCCTCACCAAACCGGGGAGCCCCGCGGGAAAACACCGCAGCCTCCATCAGGGCTTGCAGTCCCCCATCGCAGCCTTGCACCGCCGGCTGCAGGACAGCGAAACGCAGAGGTAAAGCAGCTATCGAGGCCACCGGCTGATGCCTACAACACCCAGGGCTCATGCGTGGGAGCCAGAAGCTGCCTCCCATCAGGCTCTCTCTCGCCAGACGTAATCCTGAGGGCTGTAAATCACGGAAGAGGCCTCAAGTAAGCACTTGCTTTGCTGACACCTCCTCTTGGGCTGGAGGGTGGTGTCAGCAGCAGTGCCACTGTCCCCCTCGCTGGGTGGCTGGAGAGGCCTGGCATGGACCTGAGCCCCTGCAACGCGTCCAGCCGTGCGCGCCTGCACAGGCCTCACGTGACAGTTTGCAGTGAAATCAAGGGAATTACATATAACAATCTTCTGCGAGGAGAACCAGGCTTCAAGCATGTAAAGTTGGCAGCGACGCTGCTTGCATACAGTTTTCCATTATATGTTCCCGTTCGAGTTGCCTCTAGTTTTAACTGTTCAGGTTCTTTAGTTCCCATGCTTGTTCTTTGCCTTGGGCTTTTTTTTTTTTAAGCTGGCAAAATAGTTGAACTGTTCCTGAAAGAGGTGGAGAAAACAGTTATTGTTGAGTAACATTTTCATCTCTTTGCATCAACAGTTTCAGTGTATTCAAGCTTTAGAGGTTTTTTTTGTTTTTTATTTTGCTGTCCTCATAAAAATCTGTTGGACTTAGTACAGAGATAAGCTTTGGAAAACTGCTGTTTTGTTGGTGGCAGTAGTTTTTTTTTTGTTTGTTTCCCCCCTTGCCTCCCAAGGTTTGTCTCTAAAATCTGTAAATATCTTTTACGCGGTGCGGCCTTGATTTCAGCTCTGTTGAGTTCTTATCTTGCAACTGCACTGCCTGTGCTCACTTAGTCTTCTGTACCGGGAGGCAGAGTGAAAGCTGCCGATAAAGCAGAGCGCCAACTGCATTAAACTCTCTGTACGTTTTTTCACTTGAAAATGTTCGGGGCTGGAGCTGGGAAAAGACTTGTTATCCCCCCTGTTGCGAGGACACATTTCTTTGATTTGTCTGTCCTGCAGGCCTTACTTCTGAGCAACAGGTCCAGTTGCCTCTGTGCGGAAGCAGATTAGCATCAATCCCTAAATCCCCTCCGCCCTGCTAGGGGGTGCGCGGCGGGCTGCGCAGGTCAGCGCCTGGCACCCAGCAGCGCAGGCCGGCCGCCCGGGCGGCGGGACGAGCCCTGCGCGGGCGCGCAGCCTGGCTCGGGGGCTGTCGGGCTGGCTGGGGGGCGAGGCGTGTGCTGGGGGGGGGGTGTCGGAGGACCGGCTACCAGCTGGCACGCTCCCCCAGGGCGGGCAGCGCAGCGGGCGCGGAGAAAACTTATCACCTCCCGCCGCGCTGCTGCGAAGTGAGCGCGGAAGTGCTGTTCAAAGACTTCAGTTTGCTTTGGGGTAAAAAAAAAAAAAAAAAAAAAGAAATATTACATATATATGTGTATATATATAAAAATAAATAAATAAAAACTTTTTTCCCCACCCCGCCTGCCAAAGCCAGTATCACCGCGGCGGAGACCCGCTCGGCCGGGCCGAGAGCCGCGGAGCCGCGCGGGCTGCTCCGCACTTCCTGCCCGGCGGGGGCGGCGGCGGCGGCCGCCGGGGCGGGGGGGGGCGGGCAGGGCGATACCAAGTGCCCGGCTCCGCGGGAGCGGCCCGTGGCGCCGCCCGGCCCCGCCGCGGGCGGGACCCGCCGCCGCCTCCGCCCGGCCCCCGCGCGGGGCTCGGCGCTGCGCACGCCGCGGGGCAGCGGCGGCGGCGCGCTGCGCGCTCCGCCCTCCCCGGCGCACGCTGCCCAGCCGGGGAAGTTGAGCTCCGTCTCTCGCTGTGCTCCGGTCCCTCGGCGACGGCGTCTTCCTCCCCCTCCCTCCAATGCGCCTCCAGCTCATTTCCTCTTTTCCTCCCCGCTCGCCGCGGCTCCGCTCGCCCGCGGCTCGCCTGAGCGCCGCGGCGGAGTTGTAGCTCCCAGGAAGCCGCCGCGCAGCCAGCCACTGCGCCCCCGCGCAGCGCCGCGCAGCACCAGCGAGGCCGCCGCGGGAGCCCGCTCCGCCAGCCGGGTAAGGGGCTCGGGGCTGCCCCGCAGCCCGCTCCCCGCCTCGGCAGCCGCCCGCCGCCCTGCGCCGCCCGTCGCGGAGGGGCGCGGAGGGGGCAAACTTGGGCGGCTGCGGCGAGGGGCGCCGCGCTTCCTTCTGCCCCCCGCCGCGGGCACCTGCCGGCAGGAGCTGCCGGAGAAAGGGGGCTTTGGGGCTTTTGGAGGGGAGTGGGAAGACCCCGCTGGATTGCAGGCGCGGGGGCTGCGCGCCTCTCCTGCCGCCCCCGGCGCGGGCGCGCAGCGGGGCGCGGCGCGGAGCCCCCTGCGCCGTCGGGGGGCGCGGAGCGGGGCCCCGGCCCTGCGCAGCCGCCTGCCGCGCCCCGAGCCATGGGAGACGGCAGCGTTTTCCCCTGCCCGGGTATTCGGGTGGGGGAGCATCTATATATATCTGTGTGTATATATACATATATGTGTATGTATACATATGTATGTGTGTGTGTGTGTATGGGTGTATACACACACACACTCTGTGTATGTTTAGCGTGTGAGTCTCGTCTGATGATACGGGCTTAGCGGCTCTGCTTTATGGTGGTTAATCGTTTACCCGGCAAAGTTCCCGCCGCATGAATATTGCAGGGTGTTTTGAGTCAGCTCCTTGAAATCCGGACTTCCTACTTGCCACCTTCTGAAATGGCCTTTAAAAAACGCTGCTCCTTGCCTCTGGTGACTTGGGGCGGGGGGGAGTTGCTGCCGCCTTCCCTGGGAAACGGCTGTGGCCAGGCCACCCTGGACCGCTGGAGTGCGGGGGGCACCTCGCTTCCCGGGTCCATGGCCAGGGAGGCACCTGCTGGCCTGGGTTTGCAGCCAGCGGCTTGGGAACCTGCTGAAGTGGCGAGCTCCAACACAGGGTGAGTGCTGTAATACCCAGGATCGCAAAAAATAGTGAATAAAACAGGGCTAGTGTGTTTACAACTCTGTTTCCATGCAGATAAGTTTCTGCTCAGTTTGGGAGAAGGTCGCGTAATGCATCATCTGAAATGAGAGGTTTGTTGAGGAAAACAGCTGGGCGTTCAGCAAGTCTGTCTCTTACTTGCAGCAAGATAATTTGTAACTTTATGACAAAACCCTGATTTTTTTTCCCAGGAATACTACAGGCAAGCACCAGAGCTGAGTATTATATTGTAGTCCCATTCATGAATGCGTATCTGGTGGAGAGACTGAGTTTCCTCCATAGGGAAAAGAATGGAGGAATGAATTATTTCCTCTGCAAAGTATTCTGCAGCTTTCTGAATAGGAGCCGTTTTTCATGGCTTCAGGTTCAAAGGCTCTTCTTGCCTAACATGAAACGCCAGCAAAGACCACAAGAGCGTTTTGGCAGACCGTTAGCATAGTAAAACTGTCCTTCACGGGCTCTTGTCAGCATCACCGGGGCGCTTCCTGCCATGGTGGGGAGCAGAGCCGGGGGACGAGGTGATGGGGGGCGGCTCGGCGGGCCCGGCCCTGCTTAGACAGCTGCAGCAGTGCCTGGTCCTGCACAGGATCGCCCCATGCACCCGGCCTTTCGCTTGCTCTTGGCTTGCATCAGGTGCCCTTATGTTGATGCAAAAGGCTCTTACAACAACTGCGTGTGTTTAGTTTCCTCTAGAGTGGTGGGACACTGGAGAAAAGGCAGATAATCTGCCCGCATCTTCACTTACATTAGATGGAGCAATACTGACCAGCAGGGCACAGGCTGCTTCTTTGTACCACCTATTTCTTGCGTTCTTTGTTTCTCACCTTAAATTTAGGATTTATCTGTGCTTAGAAGTTGGAGGGTAGAAAACTATGGAAGAAAACTGCACGTCGCTATAGAATGGATGTCGCAATGCTGGCAGAAACTGTTGTAGAGTCAGCTATACTGGCGAAAAAAGTGTTTTTTGTTGGCATAGCTTAGTCTGTTCAGGGAATGAATTGAAGAAGTGGTGAGAGGAGTTCTGCCAGCTGCAATCGGTGGGATTTGCTGCTGCAGCTGGATGGCTGTACTGACAGTAACTTTTAAGTGTAGACAAACTTTCAAAATTAGCGTATAGTTGTTTAGATGCCGGCATTATTTTTTTGCTCAGTCTGTGCTGCAACCTGGCATGCTAGTGTCTCCTTCTGCCACTGGAGTTCACAGGCATTGCAGTGACATGTCTCCTGCTAAACATGGCTCAGTTGCTGTGAGCTAATGAGGGAGATTACTTGTAGCCTAAGCAACATTAAACTTGGATTATGACTCTGCAAAAAAAAAAAAAAAAAAAAAAAGGCATGTGATCTCTGATTAGAAATGATTGCAATTAAAAATACTTATGCATCATGGTGTATTATTTTTTCAAACAGGACAGTCTTCTTTTGAGTGTTGATTACTTTGACTTGAGTGAGACCACAATGCTGATAGACAAAGTGGGCTATTTTGATTAAAATTCTGTACTGTAGATGTTTTCTTGCTGGTAGTGGCATGAGTGTGATGACTTTAAGGAATGAGGTTGTGTTCTCTGTTTGTGCAAAATGCATTGATGCTTGTGGGAAGAGAATCTTGCTTTTGCAAAGAGCTACTGATCTTTCTTTCAAGCATGACTTCTGGGTCAGATTCAATAACAAATACAATATGTTTTCCAGTGAACGGAAGAAAAACATTTTTTTTCAGTGTGCTTTTCCTCTTATTCCTTGTGTGTTCCACATAATGTTTGTATATGGGATCAGTTTCTTTTGCTCGTTGTCTGTATTAGAAAATAATTTTGGTGCCCGACTTCAATATCTACATAGCGCTTAACTCCTACTGAAGTTAATTTCTGAGGCAAGAGGTGATTTTTCTTCAGCCTATGTTGACTATATTACTGTCTCGTGTGGGAACCTATACCATGGATTGTGGAAGGATTTGCTCTTGCAAAATTATTAGATTTTAACTTTAAAGAGCAGAAAATGTCTGAAAATCAGTGCCTGAAATTTCAGTTTTCCAGTAATCCTCTACCACCCTGAGATAATAACAAATGCAAACAATTATTGTCACTTTATCAGCCTTTTGCTGAATAAAAGCTTTCATGGGTCAGTAATGTTTTGCTAACCTGCTAATTAACCCATTGATTTCTGCATTGCTTGCCTCTTGCAGATAAATATCTTCTGCCTATTGTCACGGTCCAATAGCAAAGTAATTGTGAATCCTTAAACAAAACAATGGGGTCAAATGATGAAGGAACTCCTTACTCTATGCTGCTTCTAACAGGAGAGTTCTCTCTCCAACTGAATCTTGAAATCCTGTTACCTCTCTGAAAGTTCAATGTCTTTTTTTTTTTTTTTTTTTGCTTAATGACTGGGAGACCTGTGGGATCAACTGCATGCTGAATTATGCATTCTGCAGTGATTGATGGTCTGTGCTGGAATTAGGAGGCATGAGTTTGGAGGGCAAATCATCCATCTCATGATCTAAGAAATACTGTCGTTCTTCTGGATTGCACTGCATGAAATATGCCATTATTATTAGGAAATGCTGCTTGTAATTTAAAAACAGCATAGTGGGTTTATGGGCACTTTTGGCTAACCAGTGTGGAAGAGATCTCAAATGGTACTTCATGACTATTCCAAGTGTTTCTTGTCCTGTATGTGTGTGTTTTTTTTTTAAGTCAAAGAAAGAACCACATTGTTTAATGAATTCTGCCTGGTGATTTATGTTAGTTGAGATACTGCTTCTGCACTGGCGATGTTCTGTGCAAAAGATGCCTGCTGCAAACCAGTCAGCTTTTCTCTTTTCTTGCATGCCACATTTTTTCCGATGATTGAACTACCTGCGTGAGGCAAGGCAATCCACTTGAAATGTGGCTGGGGAAAAAAAACAGCAACAAAACTTATTATACGTAGCTATAGTTACACACAGCTAACGCACCACCAGCTTCTGAGAGCTTCTGCCAACTTTGGGGGTGATTTCTACGGTTGTGCTTTTAGAAGGCTCTCCTTTCTGTAGATGGGAGACGAGGCTGACTAAGTGGGAAGTGGTGCAGCCAGATAAATCTGTGTTAAACAACCGGGAGAAAAGAATGCTTGCTAGTATTTCGGTAGCTACAACCTTACCCTCTTCAGAGAGGTGTTGTAAGCTGACGGTCTCCCTTTAAATCTCCAGTTGCCTTAGGAAACACTTGAAGTGGGTGACAGGGACATCTGGAGACTTTGAGGATGGGAGGCTGAATATCAAAACCCTGATTTGAACCTGCAGAGATGCCCGGTGACAAGTAGGCCTCCTGAGGTCCTGGCATATTTACCAGGACCAACAGGTAAACTTGGGCAGCTTGCTTAGGAGTTAAGAGTGTGTTCTTGTTTTGGACAGTGGGTTTATTGTAATGAATTAATCAGCATACCAGACGGCATGGCGAAGGTGGTCTGGCATGGCGAAGGTGTTTGGTTTTGATTCCCTGACCACACAGCGAGCCAGCAGCAGGCCCCTGCTTTCCACAAGTGGAAGTACAGGAAGCGTTTCACCGTGAATGCTGTGGGCAGAGGAGTTGGTGTGCAAATGCCAAACTCCTGTAACTTCTTGAAAATGCACGCATGGCTGTTGACTATGATTGATGGCGTAGCTCGGGCATGGGATAAGGAAATACATCTTGCTGATGCTTGAAAGTTGGCACGTGGCTGCTGCAAAGTCATTTTAGCATAGGCAGAGGTGGCGGCAGTGGGAGGCGGGAGGAAAAAAATGCCTCCGGGAGCTGTGGCGCGTGGGTGTCGTGCGAGGCTGGCTTTCCGCGTGTTTGATTTACCTCTACTCCGCACAGGCTCATGTGTCGGTACAGAACGGATGCTTTTCGCCACTCTGAGGGAGCAGGAATTTTTCTTTCTTTTTTTTTTTTTTTTTTTATTAAATTAAGGGCATTGTGAACAGGATTCACTCTTCTGGGCAGTTCTCCTGTTGCGCAAAGGGAGAGAAGTTGCTGCTTTGGGTTCTACCGCAAATAATGTCAAAGCGAGTTAGTGGTTGTGGGGCCTCATTTGCTTTTTCTCCTTACTGGAGCTGTTTTAGTAGGTGAATGGTGTTTCTCAAAAGGTATCGCTTGGTGTTTCTTAGAACAAAAGTTTTCCAGGGACAGTG
Organism: Struthio camelus; assembly: GCF_040807025.1. Classification (NCBI taxonomy): domain Eukaryota; kingdom Metazoa; phylum Chordata; class Aves; order Struthioniformes; family Struthionidae; genus Struthio; species Struthio camelus. The sequence continues at coordinate 24,301,751 of NC_090944.1, read as the reverse complement.
GAACCAACTTGCCCTTTAAAGGATGGGGAACAATTTGGGGTTGATTGATGAGAACTGCATGTGTGAGGGGATTAGATGGGAGGACACTATGTGTACATAACCATTAGCTCCAAGCTTAATTATTAAATGTGTGCTCAAAAGAATACAGGGGAAAAAGCAAGCATACTTTGCTGCGCTTTGGAAAGGGCCTAGAAGCAACATCTGTTAAATACATTAGAAGACACTGGAAAACCCTTCATCCTCTTCACCAGAGGTGAGAGGAACTCAGCAGCTTAAAGCTTTGGCTTAGGAACGTACAACTGGAGGGAGCTTCCTGGCCAGTGAGTATTGCAGGCAATTGGATTTTGTAATCTTCCTTGCAAACTGGTCAAAGCACCATCCCAGATCAGGCTGGGGGTTTTTGCTCCCACTGTTGCTGTTGGCAGTGTGATCAACATCCTTGCTTTTGTGACTGTTAGAAATATTCCAGTTTCCAATTCGAGTTTGTTTTTAAATGGCTAATATCCCTGGGTTTTTATGTCCCCGCTGTCTTTCCTCTCACTGGTCTTTGCCCTATTAATGTTCTGAAAAAGACAAAGCCCCGGTTTCTGTAAAGGCGATGGAAGAAGAAGGCAGAGTCAGTGCAAAAGGCACTCAGTTATTAGACACTACTTCAGTTTTTATTGGGCTGAATTTATTGCGCTTGAGGTAATGCATGCCAGTTTTGCCTCAGAGGGATTCTGGGGGGCTTTCCAGAAAACTGATATTCTTTTGTGTAAAAGATTATTTTGCTTAAGTGTTTCTTTTGATTAAAAAAAGGTGTTTGAAGCGCTTATACTTTACAGACACCTTTTTGTGACCGGTTTCTGAAAGCCAGAACCGTTTAAATGAAAATGAGTAGGTGCCTGTTTCAAGCCTCTCTTACCTTCGTGCAGTAAAGCTTTGAGGCTGATGTCCAGTAGCGAACCACAGCGAGGAGGGGTGACAGGCCAAGCCTGTCACTGGTGGGACTGAAAATGCCATGGCAAATGTAGGGAACCTAGTTCCCCTGGGCTTAGGTTTAAATGTGGAATAAGCCACTGAAATCAGTTGAGGAGTTATGGAAGACCTTTTAATTTAAGTTGTCTCTGTTGCTGCTACTTCCTTGGCAGTGGAGCTTGTGGAAGTTTGCTGAGTGACTTCGGTAATGGCTGTGGACTCTTTTCAGTTGTTGTGGAAGGAATTTGGTCACTTCACGCATGTCTGTGCTCCCCTGAGAAATACAGCGCAAGCTCGAAGAACGCTGCGTTCTTCCAGGCCAGACTCATTTCAGAAGCAGCAGTTCTGCCTAAGCGAGTAAAGAGCGCTTTTGTGATTGTCAGAAGATGTATCAGAAGATTTTTTTTTTTAATGGAAATTGGATTTCATTCCAGCTGAGGGTAATTGGAGTTGTGGTAACGGTCTGAGAGCAAATGAGAACAAGCTTTTTAGACTCCAGTCACAACTGCTCATGTCATACTTCTTAAAACGACATTCTTTCCTAAATCTGGCCCGAAAGCTCTGTTACTGAGAGCTGTATTTTTTTTCAGGCTATACAAAGTGGGGGAAGGCCATTCTTGATTTTAAATTCATCCTCTAGTCTTCCCCTCCAGTCTCCCTGAGCATGTCCTGGACCTGCAAACTGAATTGCACAACTAGCTCTTGTGAAGCCCTCTTGACCTCAGTGGGACTTTGCAAAAGAGCAAAGGGTGCGTTTTTATTCCGTTCAGATTGAAAACAGCAGTAGAGGGACTCTGCAAAGTAATCTTTCGTTGCAGAGCGCTTCGTCTGTTATAGAGAGTGGATTGTGTGATTCAGATGATTTTTCGGAGCCCAGCCAGGAGGAGAAGAAAAGTCTTTGCTGAAGAAAATTGCCCATCACTCAAGCCTGCCAAGTTACTACTGGATTCTCAAGAACAGGGAACTGAAGAGATCGCTGTGCCAGTCACAGGAGGGTGTCTCTCTTCTGACAAAATGGTATGCCGTACACAGGTTTTGCTGGATCTGAGTTTCTCAGCAGCACTGACTGATTTCTCCTCTCTCAGATCTCCTGGCGTTTGCCTGTCTCTCTCATCGCTTCCGATACGTGTTGTTAGCAAGCTGTCAGCAAGGTGCATTCTGCAACTTTCCACAAGTCCTGTGCCTTAAATGAGGCAAGCTGATGTGAACTGATAGTACCAGAAACAAGTGAATGTGCCGAATGCTGATTTTCATGAGTGTAACTCAAGAGGAATAATTTCAAGAGATTGCCTTGGAAGCGACCATGTCCTTGCTTGCCATTTCTACAACTCTGGCCTGTTGCAGGACATATTCAAGCATCTTCTTCCTTGTCACGTGGCTTAGCCATCACCTTTCTGAGACTGGGCGTTTCACAGCCAGACATGAGGTCGGTCGGTGTTGGGAGACTGAGTTGGCTGCTTCTTGCGGCCAGGCTTTGTTTGCAGTCGGTTGGTGCCCTTGGCTGGCACTGGGGTCGTATATGCCTCATGAAAGGCCCGTCTGGCTTCTGACGCTTGGTGGGGAGGCACGTTTCTAACAGAAGTGCTCTATATTGCTTGCTCAAGGAAAGTTTCATGAAATTGAAAAAAATATTTTTGGGGAAACTTAATATTCTTTTTTTCCTGCAGATCAAGCTGTACCCATATGAAAGGCTAGGCTAACTATTTAATATTAATACTAACTATTTAATATTAATCGCTACTCAGGAGCTTAAAACAAATATGCATCCTGGTATAATAGTCCTAGGTATAATAGTATGAAAAGGCAAACCAGTCGTGGCTTTTAAATATTACAAGCAGTATAACATTACACCTCTCAGTTTGCTTGTGTATGTGCTTTGCTGTCAGCAGCCAGGCTGCCCCAGTGCAGGATTTGTGGGGCTAAGTTACAGTTTTCTACCGCTTTCCACCCTTCCTCCTCCACCAGCTGGAGGAGCTGGTTTTTGTAGCTGGTAGAGGAGGAGCAAGCACGTCTGCTGCCATCGCTGTTGGTCAGAGGCTGGTGGCTGAGCAAGCTGATCCTCGCATCGCCTCTTCCCCTGCAGTTCCCACCCGCCTCGCGTCCTGGCTGCCAGCCCCTCGGTGTATGCCCAGGCTCCCCGAGCCAAGCCATGGAGTCAGCTAAGCAGGCTCCTACTTTGTGTTATTAGGCTTGGTTTAAAGCGGAGCTCGGTGGCAATGTTTTTTGATATGTCAGTCGTTCCTGGAGGCTGATATTGTGCAGTCTGCAAAGCAGTGATGGAAGTGTGTAGGAAGTTGCCCTCAGAGTTGCTTTTCCAGCTCTCTGGAGGGTCAGCGAGACCCCAGTGCATCTGTTTGGTTTTATTTTCAAGGGATTTTTTTCCCTGCCTGAAATTATAGAGGTAAGAACATACACTTCTTTGAATGAATGATCTATCCTAGAGCTGTAGTTTGTCCTGTGATTAACCTAGTTGCAAATTCTTTCCAGCTGCACATAACTAGAGAGTGCAGAGAATCTGCTTTTTATGTAGTGTAAAAGGGCTTGAATATTCAGACAGGGTTAAGGTTATATGAGGCACCTTATCTCTGCTGCAGTTTATGACTATAATTTAGTTTATGAGCAAATTCAAGTTTCTTTCAGTTCTTGGAAGTCTTTTGTACTCTTCAGGCTACTGCTCCGTTATATCCCTCCACCTAATATCTTAGCTGATAGAAATTTGCAACCCCTTTTAATAAAAGGCAGTGGACACTGTTGTCCCCCATGCAGCTACTTAGCAGCTCTTATTTTAGCAGATACCCCCCCCCCCCTTCCCATGACCTTCATTATTCACTCCATTCCTCCCAAAGTTTTATCATATAACTTCAATGCAATGTTTAGTTTAGAGCATCCTGTGAATCAGGGAAACGCAACTGAAAAAGGGAAGAGAGAGATAAACTTCCTGAGCAATGAATGCATAATGACACGGTTTTGTTAATCGGATTGGGAAAAAGTTTGCAAGGGGAAATGAAGTAAATAACTGGCACGGTTCAATCCCTAACTGCCTATATTCTTTTAATTGCAGGCTAATCGTTTGCGTCCGGGTCCGACGAGGCAGTATGCGGCGGCATTTGTCAACTGCCTATTTAAGAAAAAACAAAACACAAAAAACTGCAAATCAGTAAGGGAAAAACGTTTAAGTAAAAATAATTCATCTTGTTCTGACACTTTAAATTAGATTTAATAGAATGTAATGTGTTTAGTCATAGTAGAGTATTGGAATTGCCATGCCTTCCTGTCTGCCTGTGATAAACTCGCAGGTTCCAGAGGAGTTTTGTGCAGTATATGATCTTATGCAGCGTACTTTTGGAATCGGTTACATGATAACATCAAGTTGATCGAACTTGGCTTCTCATTTTAGCGCTGCTGCTGTCCTGAAAAAGCCCTCGTCGCCAAAATTTGCTTAACCTTGAATTTGTAAGGACTCTTTATGCCATTGTGATTTCCTTTTAGCTATTTTTGTGGAACCTAAGTCTGGGATGTGTTTAACGCGCCAAATAGTTTTGCTTATGTGAATCTGGGCTAAGAATTGCAAGTGTTGATTATTTGTTGAATTGGACAGAAGAGATATGTGCGCAGCTTCCTCACCGCTCTGCCGGGGCCAAACGTTATCGACCAACTCGTGAGAAAGTCTGTTAGTAGACTTTAGGAGTCTGTTAGTAGTAAGTATTCAAGCCAAAGGTGTCACGTAACATGAAAATGCAGTCTTCAGCTTTTGGTCGAAGTGAGCAAAACTCCTCTGAAGCCAGTGGAATTGCCTCTGTCTCCACCGAGGTTAACCTATCCTGGTATCGCCTGTGATTTATGTCATTATAGGCCTTGTTGGCTTGCAGGTTTTTCTTCCTTTGCACGAGTTTCTTTCTGTTTCTATTAGTTTCCCCGTTGTTCTCCTGAGTCTGGCACGGATAACTGTGTCATGACAGCATCAGTCAGAGATAAGTTTCTCGTACTGCACACTTCAGGCCATTCTTCAGTCAGTGGTTTAACCACTGCATTATGGCTGTATTCAATGAAAAAGCCTTCAGGGATGCTGAGAGTGTGTGGGTTTTTGGAGCTGGAACAACAGTTACTGACTCTGGACCTAATCTTCTACCAATTTAAGGCCAAGCTAAATTGTGTTTTCTGTGCTGAGAAGAGAGAGCTCCTGCATACAGCAAACACATAATGGACTGTGGCAGTGTCGCTTGGAGTATTTCTTTAAAATTCCCCAGTAAAAATTAAGGGGGTAGCCTGAATCATCATTAAGGATTTCTCTGACTACTGTGATCCCAACTCTGATGTTTCAGAGCTAAAGCGTGACGTTTCTGCTTGTGTAGGAGAGCAAACACTGAATCTAGTCTTCCTATCAGAGATGCAACATGCTTACTTCCATAGGGAAGGAGAGTTTATATTTAAGCACCCAGGTAAACGGTCTCATCATAGTCTCAGGGCTTGCTAACTTACTTAATATACCTGAGTGCTGAAGGAAACCAAAGCAAAACCCCTTTCTAGGGGGCTGGGGGAGGTTACAATACCCCACCACCCCCCTGTCCAAACCCAGCAGCCCCACTCGCCCTGCGCTTTTTTTTTTTTGTTGTTTAAATGATACACTACTCAGTCCTTTCTGTGTCCTGTCTGCCTGAGAAGTGGACCTTGGCCATTTCACTTCACTCTTACAGGTTAAAATCACCAGGTACCAGTGATGCTGCAACACACTTCAGGTTGCAAAAATTTGTGTTGGAAACGTCTTCAAATAAACAGCAGAGGCAGAGAGCCTGAAGACAGAGAGCTGGCAGGAGATGGACATCTTTTGGACACACAAGCTGTTTTAAAGCATGAGAATCAAAGTAGCCTGGGAACCCAAGCCTGTTCAGTCAGTAGGTGCAAGTGATGCTCCAAACAGGCAAACGCAGTCGCTGAGGAACAATTTGACCACCTCCCTGCTGCTGGTTTCTGATGAGACCAGTACTTGGTGGTTCCTTTGTGCTCCTTTCTTAGCTCATCTGGCTAAAATTCTTCATTGTGAAAGGTGGTGCTTAATGATGGTGACTGCCAGGAGCTTTCTCCAAGGATTTTTGGGTTTCTGTGACCGTGTTTGTCTTGCTACATTTACCCACTTTGTGTACAGTTGAGGTGCATTGCTGTTACGGTCGTCAGAAAATCATGTGGACAGCTAGGAGTAGGTACAGGGCCAAGGCAGATGGACTTGTGGATAGCCTGGGGCGCAAGGGAGCCAAATTCCATCTCCATCTTAACCATGTGCTTCCTGTAGTATTCCTGGGAAAGTTGCAGGTTCTCTGTACATCAGTTTCCCGTTGGAGCAGTTGGGTTATAATACCTTTCTGGGGATGCTGCGAGGATGTTGCCTAGGTGAAATGGTAATGGGAAAGGGTCTGTGCTACTACTAGCAGTATTCAAAGCCGAGAAAGGAAATCTCAGCAGTACCCAGCCCCTGAGGAGACGTACAACCTGAGATATATCTGCACCTTAGTCATTGTAGGGTATTACAGAGAATACTTGAGTTAGTTTTTAAATTAGCCAATGTCTAGATCCTTAGTTGTGGCACCCTGGAGCTCAACGTGGGCTGTAAAACCTTCCCAGGAACCAAAGTAAATTAGGCTGTACTGGATTGCAACAGTATTTGGGCTAGCTTGGATCACCCTGAGCCACACTGAACAGTGTAAGTGATCCCGAGGATTTAAGCAGGTTGGAAATAAGCTTGGGTAATGAAAATCCTTTGATGGACAGGGTGGACTGGCTGACGCCTCTTCTGTAATTTGGGGGCGTTAAAGAAAACAAAGAAACCTGTAACGGGTTTGGTTTCTGAACATCCATAAGATTGGCTTGTAAAGGAGGATATAGTGCTCTGTCTGCAAGGAGTAATATGAGTTTGCTTGCACTCTGATTTGAGCTGCATAGCTAGGTTGGACCGCCTAGACCTGCTGGGAGGCTCTGAGCGCTGTCTTTCAAGTGCCCTGTTCTGAAAGGCCGGGGGGAGAAAGGTAGATGAGAGGGGAAGGGGAAGGGAAGGTGCCCAAGGGAGAAGGGAATGGGTGGAGGACCCCTCTTGAGCAGTCTGACACCTGGCATATCTTCTGGCATGGCCTCATGTGCAGTCCCAGTGCATCCCCAAACCCCTACAGCAGAGTGATAGTCAAAGGTGGGATGCAGTGGTGGGTTATGAACTCGATAGCTGTAGGTGTCCAGTGCAAGAGGCCAGCAAGTGGTTGCACAGCTGTTTCTTGGTTGTCCTTGACTGTTGCAACCCACATATAAAGGAGACTGCAGAATATTATGTCTGACAAGCCCTCACCAGTTTACATTTAAAAGAAAAAGGGGAAAAAAAAGCCACTTTTTATAAAACAGCAGGTTCCAGCTGAAAAAGAAATTGTAGATGAGGGAGCATTGCTAATTGAGAGCATAGATTTTGCATAGTGCTGGAGGTTATCTCCATACGAGCACAAAGGTTGCTGCTGCACACACCGCTTGCAGGCAAGTCACACCGTTCACAAAGGTTAGCAGCACTAATAACAGTATCGATTTGTCTTAATGCAGTTATGAAAGCTGAACTTTGGAGGTGTGGGAGGGCCTTGTCGTTAGTCGGCACTGAGACTAATTAAGAATAGTACTAGCCAAAGGAAACAAATGGAGGCTAGAATAGGACAGGGTAAAATAGTGGCCATTAAGGGAAGAAAAGTGCCTACAACGCTCCAGGCCCCTCCATGAAGTAGAAAGAAATCTACTTAATAAGTAATGTCTACAACACAAAGCAAAGGAAAAGAGTTAAAATCGCTTTGGAGAGCAAAACAAAAAAAAATGGTGCCTGCAGCAGCTTTGGTGAAAACTAATGCAGGTCCAAAGCCTACTACAGAGCGTTACCTGGTCTGACTGTGAATGTGGCACAGTGCAAAAGCACGTCGGGGTGGAGGGAGGTGGTGGATCATCTGTGACCGTTGTGCAGGATTTTTGCACCTGCCAAATAGATTCAACTGTGGTCTGAAGTGAGAATTTAATCCCAGCACTGGCATTCAGGGCTCTGTTTGCAGGTAGCAGCTAGCAAGTGATCGATTTTTACCGGGCAATTAGCCGTGCCGAGCGTGACCGCTCCTGCATGGTGGGTCCCGCGCCTGGGTGCTGCGGGCACAGGCCACGCCGTGGGCTGGCAGCGCCAACCCCAGCGTGCAGGCAGATGCTCCCAGCTGAATGTGCATTACCTGTCAGGGAGGCAAAAGGCTCTGAGTACAAGATAGAGGGCTTTTTGGTCTAAGCAAAAAAGTCAGTTGTGCATTGGAAGGGAAGTCTCCGTGATTTGGGGCTGAAAGGTATCAGTTACCCATGAAGGGAGGGAGGAAGAAGGGACACAAAATGAAAGCATTTGTCCCCTTGGGTTTCTCTGGTCTGTCAAGGAAGCTCTTTTTGCAAGGATGAGCTTTACAAGCTATTCTTTGGACCGGTCTCCTTAAGCTTTTTGCTGACAGCCCTGAAAATAGTAGATTGATGTACACACCTCTTCCTGCCCAGCCTCCAAAAGTTACTGACATCCCTTCCTTTAGTTCTGCCTTGTAATTGAATTTATGCCATAGGTTGCTTCTGCTAATTCAATTATACCTTACTTTTAATTGGCACTGGATTTAGGTTCTTCATGCTCTGTTAGTAGAGATTAACTTCTGCTGTCCAGTTACCCTCTACTGCGTAGGGTTGGAGCAAAGGTTTTGTAAGATTATAAGAATTTAAATAGACATTTTTTCCCCCAAAAGTCTTTTGGAGCTACAAAATCTAGCTGAGCCAGAGAAATGGCGTGTATATTTTAAAACAGTGGCCAAATAATCTTGGTGCAGGCTTGTTGAATGTGGCATGCACAAGGAAGGCACAACAGTTCTGAATCCCCAGCACAGAGGAGGCATCAGAAGAGCTTCTGGGTTGTTTCCTATTCTGCCGCTGACCTGATTCAACTCTTGTGGAGCCTTTCCACTGGGTTTCATTGTGTTGAAAGCTTGGACAGATTAACAGTCATTTCTTTGTAAAATGAAGATAGCAGGTTTTCTTCCTAAAAAAAAAAAAAAAAAGATGTTAAACCTAAAATGATTTGTTTAAATGCTTGTACTGCTGTCAGTTTGCAACATTTGTGAATGCCTATCCAGTGAGAGTAATGGAGAATTTCACGGAGTCTCCCCCTTCCTTCCTGTGTGCAGAAGACATGCACTGAAGGAGAAAGACATCAGGATAAAATAGGAAAAGAGCCTTTTTGCCCCCAGGTTCCCTTGACCTTAGAGAGCTGTTTGTTGAACCTATCCTGCAGCTTTTGGGAGGATGTGCGCTGCAGGGTTAGGTCTTTAGGAAAAACTAGTGGCCTAGCACCGTATGTGGTTGGGGAGAAGGCACCTCCAGGAGTGACTGATGGTTCCACACTGCAGCAGCATGACCTGACCTCACTTCTGCAATACCTGTCTTTTCCATGTTATTTATGCAAGAAGCGCAATTTAAGCTCACTGCTTAACTTTGGATATTTTCTTATTGATGATTATATTTGAAAACCTGTGAAGAATCTGTGAATTTCCATAAGAATGAAAAAACAATAATATAATGCTGAATTTTTTTAAGGGGAGGGAGATGGAATTATAGTACAGTCATTCTGACTTTTTATTACAGTATTTTCCTGGAAGCTAATAAATTATTTCCCACGTAAGTGTCTTTTAAGTGTTTATAAGTTACAGTCAGCATGTAGTAGTCTGGAATGAATCATGTCAAACATACTAATTTCCTTCTGCGGCAGGGTAACAGCTCCTGTGGATAGTGAAAGAACAGATGATATGATGTACTCCAATCTTAGTTGCTCAGGAGGAAGCTAGAGAAAAGAAATCTTGACGAAACCTCTGTTTTGTGTGTGGTGCAGGGTAAGTTTGCCAACCATGCTCCAGGATTGGTTCTAGTAAGTGATCAAACTCAAAACAGGTTTTTGGTGAGGATTTGCAGAAGTGGACCTCATGGCTTGGGTCTGTAAGCTATCACCATTATAATTAATGCTTTTGATAAAATATGTGTTCAGACTCAACAGATGGCACTAAATTAGTGGAGGTTCTAAGCACTTGGAAGGAGGGATTAGCTTTTCAAATAACTTTTGCAAACCAGAAAATGAACTTGGAGGTCTGGGTGTTGACACCTGCAGGTGTCAGTGCTATTCATAAATCCCTGTTGAGCGAGTTGGCTGTACAGACTAGGAAGTAGTTCCACTGAAAAAAAACATTTTGGGATTGTGGTGGGTCGCACACTGCCACTACTTAGTCGGTGTCATCTGGCCCTGAGAACAACAAAACTTTCTGCCCTCCATAAACAGGAACATTGACTTAATGTGTCTCACGTTAGGTCTCTTTGTGCTTTGGCACTGTGAATCCTTTGCTGGAGTACTGAGTCCACTTTGGGGCACTGCATGTGAGGGAAGATATGGAGAAAATCAGAGAAGCTAGAGGCAATCTAGAACAGGGATCTGAAAAGCTGGAAATGAAAGATGGAAAAGAGTGAGGTTATTTAGTCTAGAAAGAAGAGTAAGGGATGGCATAATGGGCTTGAAATACGTGGAAGATGGCAATGAGGGGAAAAATACAAAACCTCTTCTCCGTGTCTGTAGGGGTTAGGACAAGGGGCAAGGACTATGAATGGTATCAAAAAAGGAAGAAGTTCCTGCTTGTTAAGGATGGTTAAGCATTGAGGAGATCGCTGGGAGGTTTTGGTGATATCTGGTGTGTTTGTGGTTGAGGCTTTATGTTGGACAGACCAAATGGTTCATGTGTCTGGGGTAGCATCCTGTGGTGGACTAGAGAGGTTCTTGTGTGTTGGGGTCACAGGCCCACTGGGATTTTGTTTGTAGCAGTTATGGAGTTACTGGATCAGACAGAGTTGTCAGGAGGGATTTGGGTGTAGCAGATCGAGAGGCAGCCGGATGCGCTGGACTGGTGCTTCCTGGGGCTTCTGTATCTATGCCGTAGTGCAGCAGTTGGAGAAATTACACATAGCTCTGCCTGCTCTGCGGCTCTGCGGGAGGTGGGAGTAGGAGCGAGTCATTTGTTTTCTATTTTCTAAGGCACAGACTTTCAGAGATTATGAATTGCAGGAGCAGGTGAGCTACTTCTAGTGCTCTTGTCTCTCATTCCATAAGTGCTGACAAACCGTCAGGATTCGTAGCTGGCAGATGCTGAAGGGATATGAATTATTGTACTCTGCTTATTGAAGGAGAGTACTCAGTCTGAAAGAGAAGTGATTTCTACTCTTTCAGAGCAGTGTTTAATAGCTGCAGAAATCTTCAAACTGGCTTGTTCCTATTTCAGTTCCTTTCTTTTCTTCTGTTTTTAGATCTTGGCATACTAATAACTTGAGGTGTAAGCCAAACAGACCTTTCCACTGTGACATTTTGGTGTAACCTGTAAGTTGGTTCTTGCCTATTTTGAGAGATGAGTTTTAAAGGGAGATGTTAGGCAGGAAGGATGATTTTTGGTGGGTTTTTGAATGCCATAAGAATTTGGTATCCAAACACAAGAGCAGTCTGTGCATTTTTCAACAGGTGAGCTGTTTTCTATTTCAGGAAAAATAATAAAATGCAAAAATAGGCAACAAAGTTGCAATTGTTGCTTAGCTTAGGGTAAGAACCAGAGTTTTTGCATATTGAGACAAATTCTAATTTCTTTTCCAAGCGGGAAAGTTGTTGGGTAGTGGGGAAGCTGAGGAGTGGGAAGGTAGTCACTTCAAAGAAAACTGTACTGTAAAGCATGTTTGTTCTGTGTTTTCTCCTTCAGGTAATTGAGCCCTTTGGACTTTCTCTAAGGAGGTTCCAAGATAGGTGGTGAGTTCTTTCCAAATCCTACTCCATTCAAGGTGCTCTTTAAATTGGTATAGTAGAAAATATAAACGTCGACGTTTGTTCTGCCGCTGGTGTAGAAGTTCACCATTTGCTGAGCTTTTGGTACGTTTTAGTTTTAGAGCTAGCAGATTGATCTTTGAATAGGGGTTTGACACCAAAATGTTAAGCTTTACCTTTGCACCAGAATGAATTTCCTGAGACTTGATTAGTTAAATAAATATTAAATATATATTTTTAAACATTTGACTTTGGTAGGGAAAATCTGTACAGATTATGCTATCTTTTGTACTGAAAGCCTACACCGTCCAGTGGGGCAAAGCTTTTTCCATTTCAGAGAACAACTTTCCTAGGGAAAAACCTGACCTTCTGTTTTAATCTAATGGAATGGAACTTATAAAGGTTTACATGACCTGGATAACTCACACTAATCTCTGCTGTGCGCGGCTGATTTGGCTCCTGCCTATGCCCCAAACTTTCATTTATTTCATATATATGTGCTTTACCAGTTTCTTATTTGTAAGTAGATTAAACACTAAATCAGTGAAGAGTTGCAGAAAAATAAGATTTATACAAAAATGCTAATGTTACTGTGTTATAGCCAGAGACTCACCTCTTAAAAAGATGTGAATCCATATTGTTTCTCTTCCTCTGGTGGAGTTGGCCTCTTCCAGGGTGTACCAACTAGGAATCTGCTCTGTGGTACCCTTTGCAGTTTGTTTTTGCTGTTTCTAGATAAATATGTACTCTGTTTCCTCTTTCAATTCTAGATTCTTTCCAATGAGATTAACAGAATTATATCATTACGCATTAATTGCTCAGGAAGTTTATTCTTTAGTTGCATTTTCCTAGTGCACAGGATACAAGCTATTAGAGCTCTTGTGTGTTCAGACTGACTAATGAACTACAGTTGGATGCCCAAAGCCTTTAATGGACTTTTCCATCTTCAAATAATATCTTTCCCATAGAGTGCCTTTTGATACAAATGATCCCAGGTTCATGCAAAATATCCATACTGTGCACAGCTAAAATGTACCGACATTTACTTGTTCCTCTTTGGGGAACAAGTTTGGGGTTGGTATGTTGCATTGTGCTTGTGTCCACTTAAAGTACATGTTCACCTTGGTCAAAAAAGGTTACTTTTATTTAACGCCTCTTAAGTATATTTGTTATCGATTACATTTTTTTTTCATCAACAGAATTCTCTTACCTGATAAACTGTGTTGTTTGTTTTCTGTATAAGGGGAACTAAATCAACCCTGCTAGGATTTGCACTGATAGTTGCAATAGATGTAGGCAGCCAGTCCTTCTGACTGAGGGCTGTATCCCTACAACATGTATCTTACAGGGCCAAATTATGAATCCCTTGTTCCTTTTGCAACTGTTCCTGTGAGTAATAGCTTATGAACCTCTGTTCTCTCCCCACCCCTGCAGCTACCACGAATCTTTGTAATAAACCTGAATGCTATTTGTACTGATAATTGCTATACTGAGACTTGAAACATCAGTTGATCTTTTTGACATGTTGAAAGATGAATCAAACTTGCTGTTCCTTAGGGCAGAGTGGAGTATGGGATTGGTGACTGTAATGTTGTTTGTTTGAAGGCCAGGCAATTTAAACCTGTCAGTTTAAATTGTACATACGATCGAATTTTCTTTTCTTGTTGTTTCAGGTAATGTCTGAATATGCTATAAGTGGAAAACTTATTAATACTCCAAAATATATGCACTTGCTAGAATTACCGGGTTTTTTTTTTTTTTTTTCTTTTGCATGGTGCCCTCAGGTGGTGTTTGGAAAACCACAAAAGTCCTATGGTCTTTCAGTGAGACTTGGGCTCCTGAGGTACTTTTGCAAACAGGATTTAGAGGTGTTTCTACATCATGTTTTTGCTACTCTAATGCTCTCTATTTCTCCTTGTCTTTCAAATACAGATGGCTTATTCCAATTTGGGAATTTAAATGATCCATACTAGTATGAAGGTACTTGTGCAATGCGTATGGTTTCCATATGGAGGCTTATGGTGGTCTTGCTGTGTTGGTTTCTATTTGGCATTCTGTAAAAGAAGGACCTGAAAGTAGACCAGGGCTGAGTTGCTTGAGCATTTTTCAAAATGCAGTGTGTGGCTGATGGCGCTTGGGGTAGCCTCAGAACAAAGTATGGCACCATAAAAAATATAGAAGTGCTTGAAAGTATGTTGAATTTTACTCAAATCGAGCATACTTGGAATTGATGGTGTCTGACAGCAGTAACTTGGCGCTCTGCACACACTGGTGTGCTTTATGAAGCTTGAAGTGCATCATCGTATTCAGCTGTATGCTCAGTTGGAAAAGGCAGTGGTCCCAGCCTGGGGGTTGTGGGAAGACATATTAAGGGCTTTTCTCGAAAGGTACCGCAGGCTCTGACTGAGCAAGCTATTTAGCTATATTTCTGCCTGTAAGCACATAAGTTGCTCTGGGCACAGGCATACTTGTCTTTATCCCACCAGTAGAGGCCGAAGGACCAGGCACGGACCAGATATTCGCCTGAGTTGGGGCCTCCGTGAACAGGATGGCCAAATCGGCATCAGCGTTGGGATCTTCTTTTCGTCGTCTCCGGACTCTTTCTGCTGCCTTGAGCACAGCTCGACTCTAGTGTCAGCTAGAGTGGCAGCTTTGTGTCAGAAGGCTGCGGAGCGATGTCTTGTGCGTAGCGGGCATGACTGTAATTTTGGTCCTAGGGTTTTCTGCCTTAGCCTTGAAGCCTTCTGCACGCGCAGAAGATAGGTGGTGCTTTAGATTTCAGGGCAGTGGTGTTACCACAGTGATGTTGGTGTAGCCTTTATGCAAGTATCTTTCAACACAGGGGCACAGAGTCAATAACAAAAGTTACACACTGCCACAAAATGTTACAGTGAATGGGGAACAGGGATGGATGGGGAACAAGGAGGGGCACCAAAACCTTTTAGCGATAGTGTGAAAAGCCTGCATATGGCTTAGGCCTGTCTCATATCCCATCAGCAGAGGTTGGTTTTGGGAGTTCGTATTCAGCTCTGGAACACTGAAGAAAGTGGCTTTGGAGATTTCCACAAGGTGCACGCAGGGATAGGTGTCCGAGGAGGTGGCTGTATAGCGTAGCTGAGAGCAAGCAGATCTGCGCTGAGAGGTGAAGGACAGGTGGCTGTAAACATGTAATGAGCAATAGCAGAAACTGCCTATTGTTTGCATGTAAGTGGGGCTCTGGCTACCGGGCTGTTTGCGCTCTGGATTGTATGAAGACTTCTGATTCAGCAGTGGAACGTAAAGCTAGAACACCGAATCCTTGAATTGTGAAATAGAAAATTAAAAGTTTACGCAACCGACACCTGAAAGACTTGTCCTATCACACTTACTTTGAGAGACTTCTTTTTTTTAGCTGAAAACTGAGCTGAAACCTTTTCAACGTTCATTTTCAAGGGAAGACAGCTTTAAGGAGGAGGAGGTCATATGAAGTATAACTTGCAAAGATGCCTCAGGACTACCTGTGGCTTGTAACAGAAATTAGTAAATTCTGTTATAGTTGATGCTTGGGGGTTTTCAGAAATACTCTGCACATGCAGTGGCGTCGGATGCCGTGTTTGCACCTCCCTGCGCTGCCTCAGCAGCTGGCTGTGCGTCACAGCTTGCCGCACGCTTGCGAGGTTTCCCCCTCTGCTCTCGGCGCATCAGACCTCCGTTGCACTGATTAAATTCGTATTTGATCCTTTCCTTTCTTCTTCATTACTGTTCGAAATAGATTCTATTAGGATTTTCACTGTTGAGGTGTTTTTATGTTGTGTTGATTTATTTTCCATATATGCTGTTTGCTCATTCAAGGCTATTAAGAAAAAAGCAGAACGGATGAGCAACACTGCTGTTCATCTGTTTTTGTTTTTATGAATGAATCTTCTGTCTGAAAGCTCACAGGCTTTGTGATTGCCTAGTATACAAGGACTTTGAAAATTTCAGACTTTTTAGAGTCAGTACTTTACCTTGTTTGTGAAAATGTAAATGCAGGCTTGTCTTAAAAAATATCACTTATTAGCCAAGATTACAGAACTGTAGGATAGTGGGGTCCAGGGTTTGGCTTATCCTGTAACAGACAGTGTTGTTTTCCCCTTTATGTACTGTACCTCCTACAAACACCACCTGTCTTCTACATCTTGTAGAAATGTTGTTATACACCATAATAAAAGAAGTGTAAGCTAGTGCAAGTATCTCATGTTGATTCACTGCTATACAAATGTTCATCCTTTAATAGTGTGGGATTACAAAGCATTATCATCCTCAGATTGACTCAGGTAGTGCTATTTTTATTTAATCTGTATTAAGGTATCATTGCGAATCTTTGCTCTTGCAGCATGGGGGTAATACGATTTACTATTTTTATAAAAAAAAAAAAAAAATCAACATGGCTGTACAAATCCTGTCCATATCAAGAGCTGTAAATATTAGTCGTGAGCTCCACGCTTCTTTCTTTCTTCCTCTACAGTGAGTCGTCAGACTTTTAACTTCTGCGCCACCTCGATTACATTGGCCAGGCTTGGAGTAAAATACGAGCGTGTTTTGGCTTATGGTCGGGAACTTTCTGCTTGGTGGGAAATGCTTCAGGTTAAGCAGGGAGCTCCTGCTGGTTGCACCCCGGTCACGTCTGCGCGTGAAGGCACCTCGCGTGAGAGCGGGTCTGCGGGTAGCTCCCGCAGGCGGCAGTGCATTAATTACAGGAGCAATCAGTGAGAGCCTTGATGAGTTTTTTTCTTGCCTGAGGAGGTGCCCGTTGCTGGTGAGGGGTGGGTGGCAGAAGAGGGGGCTCTACAGGGATGAGACAGCACGAGGGTTTTTGGCCTTTTGGGTTTGCTGGGCAACCCCTCGCGAGGCTTTCCACACCGGGCGTAGCGTGGGGTTATGAGTCTGAGCGCTAACGGGCTCGTGGGTCCGTCTAGTTCCAACAAACGTGAGCTCCCCCGAATCTCATCGGTGCCGGTGGCCTCTGGAGCTTTTCCCAGGCCCTCTGCGGCTGTCAGATCAGCCCTGCTCCTCTTGGTGAGAAATGCCAGTATTTTGTAAGGATTTGCCCCTCTCTTGTTGATCACCCTATAATGGCTTGTAGCCCCGATGGAGCAAAAATAGGTGTGTGCCCTGGCGCTGAGGACAGCCCGAGAAGTGCAGTAAGAGCTACCTGCAAATAGCACATCGGTCCGCCGGGCGCTGCGCGGGATCGCGGCGGGGGAAGCTGCTGGTGAGCCTGGCTGCTGGGTGCCCCCAGCGTCGCGCACAACACGCGGGAACTGCTGCGTTTTCAGAAGCGGGGGGAAAAAGCTCAGCTTTTACTATAAGGAGAAGGCAGTAGGTCGGGCAAAGTTTTCCTGAAATGTGGCTAATGTTTACACGCTGAAGTGGATTAAAATTAGTCTGCTCTGTAAAGGCTCTCGGAGTTTGGAGAACCCCTGAGAAGTCACCGCTGAAAATCAGGCTGCTTTTGTTGCAGCCCTGAGTGCACCCAAAGCCGCTGTGCTCCTGAACGGGGCGGGATGGCAGCAAAGAATTAGGAAACGCTACTCTAAGCAGCCACTGCTGTCTCTAGTCCGATCCCAACGTCTGTGAGTATAGAACCACATAAATGTATACGGGACCTCAGCCTGTTGAAAAAAAAAAATCTAAATAAGCATTTCCAGCTCCTTGCGTCTAATAATGAACACTACAGCTTTCCCTTTAATTACCAGGTATACAGAAGTGTCTGTCTTTTCATTTACCTTTTGTGGTCTGCTTTACACAAGGAAAAAAAAAAAAAATTCAGGCCTAGTGGCTGCACGACTCCAAAGTTAAGCGTGGGCCATGCAGCACTTCCACTATCAGGTGAGTTTAGGAGTTGAAGCTTGTGAAGATGCTGCAGGTCGCCCAGCGTAGCGCTGCAGCTGGCTTTTTCTAAAGCCTTTCAGTCCTGTTCCCTGCTGACCACAAGCTGTTGAAATCAGATGCAGGAATCATTTGATGAAATCTGATCTTCCTTACGCACTTCAGGGTAGAGGAACGTAGATTGACAATTTTGCTGTAATAAAACCCAGGAATGATTTTGACTTGGGATGCGTGCTGGGCTTCGGAAGTGGCAGGCTTGAAGGCGAGAAAAAAAACTTGCCTGAGTTCTAACCATTAATTGAAAGCCTTTTTGAAGTAAAGGCTGAAAAAGATTATCCTATTCTGAGATTTTGACCCTTCTAATGCATTTGTGTCTTTAAAAAGAGCAACATAACCCCCTTAATTGCATCCCTTTTTTGTGCTTACGTTTAATGTGTATTTTAACTGCTTTTAAATGTTTCAGTAGCAAAGTTAGCCATGTAACCGACTAACTGTGCACAGAATTACAGGTCTCAGCGTTTTGCTGCAGCCTCCTTGCTGCATTCCTGCTACAGCCGGGGGCTTGGACTCGGTTGCTTCGTAAACGGTTTGCTTTGTTTTTTGTTTTGTTTTCTGAACACCAAGCGTTTCATCTACATTTGCAGTTGGGTCCAAGCATCTCTGTTTTCCTGCAGGAGGTTCTGCCGAAATCCAGCTCGTCGTTCATCGGGTGCGAGTTGGCCGTGCCTTTATACGGACTGCATTTCTTTGCATGAGATAAAAGTGTGGGTTAAGCTGGACAGCTTTGTTTCCTTTTTCCTACGCATTTGGGCTTTATAAACACTGTCGATGGGTTACCAAGCAATCTTGTTTCTTAGCAGTCAAAATCGTCAGCTATTTTTGAAAGTTTTCTTGGCTTTAACTACTTCAGCCGTGGGATTGGCTTTGGCTTTTTCCGAGCTAGCTGTCAACCCTGGTACTCTTCCTACCGCGGACGTAGCTGTACCAGTGTGTCGATACCTTACACTTCCTCCATTTCAGGGAACTACTCTAGCTTTTCTGGGAAAGCAAATATGGTTGTCCGTCTCCTTGTCTAGATCTTGTTGTTCTCTCGGATGAAACACCAAGATTAGAGAGTTGGAAGACAACTAAAATATAGTTCCTAGACAATATCTGTGTTTCTGCTTTGTTACAGAAGAGGTGGGAGAAATTTTCATTTCGGGATACTTGCTGGGTGGCTGTCTTGCACCCTGAAGTGTGAGAATTAATTGCCTTTATCCTGATTTCCTGAGCAAATGGAGCATTATCACAAAATGCAGTGAATCTGAAGTGGATTAAAACGTGGAATTTTCATTTCACAAAAAAATTGAATTTGATCCTCGTCTAATTGGTGGGGAGAAAATAACTTGACATTTTCTTCAATAAAATATCAACAATGTAGAAAAATGAGAATTTTTATAATTTGTGGGGATATTTTCATTTTAGGGGATTTGTCATGAAGTAATCTATCAATGGTAAGTCAGTATTAAGGCATGTATGAAGTGGTATGTATCATGTTTCATTTTTTGTTATGTACCATTACTACCTACATGTCAGAATGATAGAATTATTGTGTTTTAATTATTTATATTGGAATCATTAAGCTTATTTGTTTTTAGGTCTTTTTCTAGGTCAAAAAAATCTTCTCTCTGATTTATGAGGAAATATTCTGACTCTGCAGCAAGCAGATTAATATGTTAATATGTGGGTGTGAAAATATGGAACTTCAGGATTCAAAACTTTGAGCAGATTAATTTCAGAGTGTACTGTGAGTACCCTCACTGAGGCTTGCATATATATTTTTAAATATATTGATTTTGAGGAAAAGAGCTTTTTCCTTTTGTTTTCCTTGGGTTTGGGGTTTAGATTTTTTTTTTTTTTCTTAATTTGACCAGATAGATTTGACAAGGTCTGCTCCTTACTTGGATTCACAGGTAAGAGGACTGGATTATCCCTGTTTACCACTATAGTCAGGAGATAATTTACCTGCAAAATGGCACCCAAATTAAGGACTGAGATATGATGGAAAATACAGAAGGTGCTTCAAAGCAGGAAGCTGCTGAATACTAAATTTTGTCAAGTGCCTAAGAAGTTACTTCAGACTGTCCTCTTGAATCAGTGTGCTTTTAAAAACCATATGTTTAGTCTCTAAAGAAAAGAGTTCAGTTTTCTAGGCTGCCAGGTTCTTCGCTGTTTCAACATGACCCCCTCGGTTGGTGGCTGCGGTGGCTCTGCCCGGGGTCCCTGGCGCCCTGCACCATGGCGTGAGCAGGGCAATGTCCACCTCTGCGAACGGTCAAGCCCTCCAGTGCAATGTCCACCTCTGCAAACAGTCAAGCCCTCCAGTGCAATGTCCACCTCTGTGAACGGTCAAGCCCTCCATGTCACGGTGGGATACGTGCAAGTCAAAACCTGCAAGAAGTGATTTAATAATAGAAATGCCAACCCACCCTTGAGTACGATGATGCTACTGGATGCTCTGATAAATCTAAGGTTTAGGGATGACAGTTACGATGTATGGCACTGGAAGAATGTGAAGCTGCAGTCATTAAACAAAAACGGGCTTTTAAACTAATGGCAGCTGCCTAAACAGTTTTGCAGTGAAACAGATTCCCTTAGGCTACCGTTCTTCAAATTATACAGGTCCTATTGACTTTTAAAAACAGGGAAGTATTTTAGTTTGGTGCTCTAGCCATGCTTTTATATTCATTCCAAAGGTCAGACTATTAAGCTTTTGCTAGGCTTTAAGTTGGAGGTGTTAGGCAATGATGGCTGGCAACATTTGTAGATAATTCATTTGTCATAATTCCCCTGAATTAAGCCCCCTGCAATATCAAGTATTCATTCCTTGTTCCTATACGAATTTTCAAGCCAGCAGGGGCGTACTTTTCTCCTTCCCAACTTGTATGTGCTTAAACCAGTTGGGAGTTCTGTGCCGAGTCTCTGTTGCACAGAATCGTACCCAAAGATCTCCATCAGAATCTCTTGGATGTTCCAGCTCCTGCTGTTTTAAAATGATACACAGTAAAACAGCATGTTGCCTTGTCTCCTTTGAAGCCATCGCTCACAACCCAAAATGGGAGGTGTCAGGATGAATGAACTGCCTCTTCCTTAGTGCCAGAGAAGTCCTGATGAGCACAGGCTACCCGTGCTCTGAAGTGCATTGGGCAATTCCTGGAAGAGGCATTTCAAGACAATTTGCAGGTTGCAGAGGGCTGTTTGTTCACATAACCTTTTATCAGCTGCCCACATTCACATCTTTCACTAACTTGTTTTTTCTCACCTGCCCAGGCTTGGGCTCGTCTTGAAAATAGTGTTTTGTCTCTGTCTCTCTGCCCTCTCCGCTCCCCAAAGTTTTTTGAGAACACTTCATCCTTTTATTTTTTCCTTTTGTTACAAGGAACAGAGGAGCGGGCAGAATAACCCCAAGTGTGAAAGGATTCTGAACAGCAGAGATCGTTTTCATTTTCAATGCGTCTAAGTGAAATTCGGCATGGTGGTAGCTCTTTATCCTGGTCCTGCCATTACAGCGTCTCAGCTGGGATTCTTGGCACACATATTGCAAGATAAGAAAGTGCTTATTTCCCAGAGGGGAACAGGTGGAACAGTGGGAAGCCACGTTACCTTCCTAGGCCTACACACATGATGGCACATGGTGCCTTCTAGACCCCCGGACATCACCCATCAGAGAAGGATGCAGAGCACCTCAGTGGAAATTGGCTTTGAATTGACCAAGTGATGGCCTCGCAGAAATAGCAAAGTATGTCTAGTACAGCCAGTCTTCAGGATGCTGCTTAAAGGAAGAAGAAGAAGAAGAGGGAAAAAAAAAAAAAAGGGGAGGGGGCTACTCATCTCAACTGGCTACCAAACAGTTCAGGACAGGTCCTGCTGCATTCATTACTTCTTCCATAATGCTGACTGGGAATGGGCAGGAGGTCTCCCATAAACTCCTGAAGTGAACTACAGTGTTCTTGTGGTATTGCCATAAATGCCATTTTTGATGCCATCATGTCTAGATATGCCCAACTGAGCTTGGACTTTGTTATGGTAGAAGGTGGAAGTGGAGCCAATGAGAGTTTGCCATGGAAATAATAATGTCAGATGGTGCGAAGAAGAAAGTAATTTAAACCTTTAGGAATGGAGGAACTGCTGTCTTAATTCAGCCTTGGTCTCCTGTAAGCCTGGGTTTATAGCTTCCTCACCTTAGCCTTGCTTGCTGAGTAATTCCAGATTGACTTTTTTTTTTTTTTTTAAGCAAACAATTCCATTGAAATGTATGTGAATGCCATTAAGACCAGTTGTATTTCATTTTGAAGCTCTCCATGTCATGAAATGACAGTTTGAAGTTGAATGTTGTAATGCTCTCTCGTTTTTGCAGGAGCGTAGCAAGGCTCCTAGCCTTAGCAAAAGTTGGCAAGGATAGGAAATGAGCGTGCTGGGGATCTTCTATGAAATCTGGGGCACTGAATGCAAATTGCAGAATCTGATGAGTTGTCTTCCTAATTTCATCTGAAATCCTAGCTCTCTTCACGTTTTGGCTGTCTTGTGAGACTTGGACAACGTACTGGTAGTTTCATCACTTTGAAATTGTCCTTTGCTTCCTTAGTCTGTCATAACCAAACATGGGTTTCCGGCGGGTAATCTTCTGTGGAAGAAGGGAGCTGTCTAACTATTGTGATTTACGCAATATTTTCTCATTCCTGGGGAGTACATTTGAGTCTAGAGAGGAAATGCAAGAAGAGAGGTTAAGTTAAATATAACATGAACATTTGAACAGATGGCTGACCTTTGTAACACCAAGAACCATTTCATTTTAGAAATTTGCAGGCGGTTTTTTAAGTTTGTTACGTTCTCTACAACCATCTGAACGTAGACACATGATACGATTTATTAGCTTACCATGAGGCTTTGTTGGTTAATTTCCCTGCTGTTTGAATTCCTGAGCTTTTGGTGGAATATTCCAAACGAAAAAAACGGCATATGCATGTTGCAGGAACACTGATGAGATCAACTCCATTTGTGAAAACTTTCTTAACACACTTGGAAGCTGAGGGAGCAGGTCGGTGGCGATGCTCCCGGTCATGCTGAAAGGAGGCTGTTCCTGCAGAAAGCAGAGTCCCTTATGCTCTTTCAGAAGACCCTCATCCTCAGTTTCTTTTAATCCTCTGAGAGAGCTCAGCCTCAGCATAGGAAGGGGACAGGGAACAGTTAACTGTGGACAGAGAGGAGACAGATGATCATCTTGCCCCAAATCACTTAACCGTCTTAAGGGTCGACCCTTGTCTGCCTGAATGAGCCAACTAATCTTCAGGGGAGCTGCACAAGTGGGTTCTGAGCTATATACGGTGTGAAGAGAGAGATGACAAACCACTCAAATTCCCCTGTTCCACCTTTCCCCAAAAAGCTATACAGTGTGTGCCTGATTAATGGGAAAGGAAAAGTACTTTTTGGAGCAAATTGTTTCAGGCTGTGGCAGATTCTCTGTCATCTGGAGGCTTTTAAATCAAGGTTACATATCATTTAAAAATATATGTGGTAGGCCAAATGGGAGTACTGGTGCAGAAATTCTTGTAGAAGTTCTTTGAGTTGTGAGCTATCAGACTAGATTGGTTATTCTCAAATTTAACTCTTTTTGTGTCTGCGTGTGAGATCACAGCCAATTCCCAAGGCTGCACTTTTGCCAGCTGGCTGGTGACTTGGAAGAGCGGGTTTCTGCGTGGTGGCCTCACAGGAGGTCCTTGGCACCATTCAGGAGAGCCACTGGGATGAATGATGCTGATGGTCCCTTCTGGGAGTCGGCGACATGAGTCGGGAGGGGGGATGTTTGTGAAATGCTCTGAAACTGGCTGTGTACAGCGCGCATCGCATTAGTCAATCCGAAAATGAACGAAAGAAAAGAAATCTGTCTTAGTGCAGCACGTATCTGTTTTACGGTAGTCTAGTTTATCACTACAGTTGGCTTTTGTTAATTACTGTTAATGCTTCTGCAGACTGTGCAGTTGCTGAAATGGAGTGTAGCTGGCCCAGAGACAGTGAAGAGGCTTTTATCAGAGCCACTCCGAGACAGGCCATCTGCAAGATTTTTTGTCTTGTTCATCTTCTGTAAATAAAAACTTGATGCTGTGAGAATGTCTGTTCTTTCCTATTGCTTCACTCTGCCAAACTTGCCATTTTCTGACAGACTGTTTTAGAAAGATATATTTGGCAAATGGCTGTTTACTTCATTCCTCTCCTATCACTGTTTCTTCTCCATGAAATGCAAATCTGTCTGCATGCAAGTTTAGCTGTAGCTCCGATCAGAGAATTCTTTAAATCATAGTTGCTTTCTACTTTTTTTTAAGCTCCTTTTCTCTCATAATGGAGGAACTGCAAACACTGCATATCTGAGGAAGGCAACTCCAATACGTAGAAAGCCAGTAGCTATGAGGAGCTGGAACAGCGGCATAGGCAAGTTTCCTTGCTTACCCCAGGAGTTTGAGCTTTTCACGCTCTTGGCATTACGTGGCTATAACAGAGAGAGTATAACGGGGATTAGATTTGCAGGGGAAAGTTTCTTTTATCTGCAGAAAACCGTGCTAGGCTCTATTAAGGAGCAGTGACCCACGTTGAGTCCCTAAGCGCTGCTGGCACCAGATACTGAGCAAGAGTGGTTGGCCAGAAGGACTTGGTAGGCTTAACTTTGTTTGAAGAAAAGTGATTTCCTTGGGCTGGCTGCCTTCTCTGAAGCAAATTTTACCTCTGTGTTGCCCTGTGATTTTTGTTTTATACTCTCAGCAGAATGTTTCTTTCCATAGTAAGTTAAACACTTCTTCATAGCGGAGCTCTGTGCAAAGCTGTTCTGTTCGTCCTTCTGAAATCACAGGGGAATAAGGAGGAATGCCTCAATGACATGGGTTGCTGTAGGGATTTTTTTTTTTTTTAAGTGATAAATTTAAGGCTGCCCTTGCTGAAGTGGGCTGTGGAAAAGCTAGCATGCTTTACAAATAGTTTCTGCAATATGAAACAACATTGGCTAACATAGCCTAGCAGCGGGTTTTTATGGAAGAATGTGGAGCATAGGGACTGTAGATATGAAAGGAAATGCAATTATAAAAGGAAAAAGAGCAAACAGTTGTTTATAATCTATAAAAATTGATAGTCATTGCCCTCAGGTTTCCCTTCCTTGCCTTAAGGTTTTCTCATTAGAAGCAGTTTCTGTAAATACCATCTCTTTTCTTTCCCTTGGAGAGATCTCAAGTTGCTGGGCTGGAATTGCTGTCTGCGTAATCAATAAACTTTGATCTACGTGACATTTTTTTTTTCATTGAAGTTGGTTCTTTCTGTAGTGAAAATAACATGTCCAAAGCAAATGTAAAATGAGACTTAGATTCAACTTGACTCACTCACTTTATGCTCTTCTCATAATTTTGCAATATGCATATATTTCAAGACAATTACATTCATTGCAAAGTAGGCAGTAAATGATTAATCTGCTAGAAGACAGCTAATACAGTAGTGTCTTTGAAATAATTTTTGAGCCTCTTCCCTGCTATTCCTTCCCTGCAAGAGTGGTTTAAAGATAAGACACTGACAATCAAATAAGTTGTCATTTGTAGCCTAGCCCTCTTTCAGTCTACTCCTTTCCTTCAGTGTTGTGATTCTACCTTGCATTGAAAGGCATATAATGAAAGGGAAGTCTTAGACCTTGGACATAAAGTCTGCCCTGAGCCAGAAGAACATTCAGTCTTCTGTTTCATTTTGGATGTGCGCTTAGATTATCATCGGGTCAGCTGGATTTGTTCATGCATTTAGATACATGGTAAATCTGGATGAATAAAGATGCTTGAGAGCTTTTGTTGGTCTGAGGTCACAAGTGCTGACAGCATCATGCAGAGCATCTGAAAATATTAATCGATCATCTTTTTACTGCCTGGGGTGGTCCTCATAATGGGCATACCTGCTTAAGCCCTGACTATTTTCAGAAGCTGCCTCTAGTTTTGCCTACATGCTGAAGAGGGAGAACTTCCCAGGACTTAGTTAAGCAGCTTTTTGATTTGAAGATGAGTTTAGGAAGATGACTAAACACTTTAAGATGCAATGATTTGGGAGAGAAAAAGCAAGACAGATATGAAAGACTTCAGAAAAGACTTCATTTTGGTTTCTTATGCATTTTGTAAACTTGTACATTTGTAACATTTTTGCAGCTACAAGTCATAGTGCTGCGTACAACATTGCATTGACGCAACTGATTCAGAAAAATCCTCTAGGGTCTGTTGGTGCCGTGGATTTTTGTATGTGCTAGTTCTGTTTTTAATTGTCTTTCTCTTTGAGGAGACATCCTCAGAGTATTTCCTCAGGTTAGAGGTTAAGCTGGCCTTCGTTATTTTGCATAGCAGCGATACATTAGGTTGCACGCCCGGCTGAGCAGGCTCTCAGCTCATGAGTAGCAGTGGAAGTGGGCACAAGTGAGGGAGTAACTCGTGTCACTTATTACGCTTGCGTTATTCCGGTTACAGTTATTCCAGCAACACCCATCTTTTTATTGGTAAGCTGGACAATAATAGATTTGTTGTGTTGACTTATGTGATGGGAATTCTGTTGTTGTGCAGACTTTAACTCTCAACAAGCTGTAGAAGCAAAGCCAATTACTGCCGGTATAGTTGAATAGTGGCCCGATGTAGCGACAAACCCACTCATACCCATGCTATCTGAGGTGGTTGGGCTCATTAAATAGAGATTGGTGTTAGTCTATGAAAGAACGAGGTCTGTTTGTAGAGAAAATTTTCTCTCCCCCTGAAGGCAACCCTGTACTCTGTTAGTAACACTTTTGGTGGAGAAAAAGGTTTAAAAGCTGGCTCATACTACACACTTCTTTTTAATCCTAACAAAAGGCAGCGCTCTCAGCTGAATGAATCACCTTCTTTTCTTAATTGCATGTGGTGGAAGGAGCAGTCATGACAGGTCTTATAAATGATGCAGGTTGCTTTTACTCAGGATGCTGAAGTTCGGGAATGCACTCTAGACAGACATCTGTGCTGCATTAAGGGTATGCAGAACAATGCTTTTTTCTGGTCTTAATATGTTTGCTACCAAATTTTAAGAGAGAAACATGAGGCAGACAGCTCCCACCCTGCAGCAGATAGGATCGTTTCGGTATCGCTTTGGTGCCCGTTCCAAATGGATTGAATTACCCCTTTAAAAATAACCACCCTTCCCTTCTCCAAACCTCCAGGTGTGGGAGCCTGTGCTGTGGCTCCTATCAAATGAGATAAAACAGCAGTGATGTTCTGGGGAGATCGGAAAGTGGATTTAAGCGTACTGAAGGAGAGGACCAACAGCAATTTTGTCCGTGGGTGCTGAGGAATGAAATGACAGGGGGCAATTAATTTCATTTAATCTTATTTCTAAGATAGTTTTCTCCATGCATCGTGAGACTCTTTCGGCATCCTGTCATTTAAGTTTCTCTTTGAGCTGATGGTGGTCACCATGTTTAAGGATACCACATTTTAGGAGGCTGCATTAGCTGCCAAGTCCAGTCTGCTGCTGTTGCAGAGAGGGGCTAATCGACCTCTAACTCGAAGAAAGAAACAAATCCCCTCTTGGGTGTTTGCCCCCGCTGAAAGGCTGTTCACCTCCCTCCCTGATTAGAAACTGCTCCACTTTTAGTTTTAACATATTCACAGGCAGCTGGATATTTTGCTTTTGGGTCAGCATTTTTTTCTTTTCCTCCCTTCTACTGTGCCACTGTCCTGATGCATTTACAGCAAATACTCCTCTCCCTCCTTGTGCCTTAATTTTGTTAAGATGAATAAGCCAAGTCCTGCTAGTCTGCTACTTTCCTTACTCTTCTTTTTTTTGTTTGTATGACTGAAGAACATTTTAATCTTTGTTCTTTGTTTTTATGTGCGTGAGCTAATTCTACTTGACTTTGGCAATTCCACTTTACTCTTTGCTTGCTGACCTCTGTGACACAACCGTCTTTGCTGAGCAGCCCTGCCTTTCCCTTCCTTGTAGGCGTTCTGCTTCGTCCTTCGAGGTGGTTGTTTAGCCGATTAGATTGGGAATCGTTCCCCCAGGCTTCTCCCCACGTTGCTTGGGATTAGAAGTTCCAACTTTTTTGTTTGCATCTTTGACATAAAGCTTCTTGCACGTTTGTCCTTGAGCACTTCAGGCCAGTTGACTTTGCTGTCTAGTGCCTTTCATTCCTCAAAGCTCATGGGAGGTTGGAAATACTAGCTTCTCCGCTTCATTCCAGAGCGTTCTTCTACATAACGCATTGTTGCGTGATGATGATCACGTCCGAAGTTACTCGCTGTGACTGGTAACGCTGTGACTGCTACTTCCAACTTCTAAATTAGTATTACCTTTTCCTGGTTCGGCAACTGGAGGATTAAATCTGTTGTCTGCTGCCTCCAAGAATATCTGCGGTGGGCTCTTATAATTAATATTAGGCTCTTCATTTAATATATTGGGGAGTTACAGTAAGATGAATAGAAAGGCTAAAGGGATCGATCTGAGGACCTTGCCATCCACAACAGGCTGTTGCAGTGACACTGCAGGGCAGCTGCATGGCTGCTGGCGCCGTGCCCATGTCCCGAGCATCCCGTACCCGTCCGCACCCACAGGCCGGCCGCGACTGCTGTGCTCCCAAATTTCTTATCCTTCTCATATCCACCTCTCTTTCCTGACTTTTTCATGTCTGACTTTTCCATTGTATTGCCCTAGCTCCCAGTAGCAATGTGTTAACGCTTGATCTTATTTCTTCCTCATCATCTGTGAATTTCTAGCTAATTAGATATCATCCTATGTGACTGCTGCTATCAGTGCTGATACACTCTTTGTTCTCCCAACTTTAGATGATGCTTTGTGCTTTTTCTGTCCACATTTACCCATCCTCCTGTCTGTTTATTAAAACCAGATATGGGAATTAGCCAATTTTCCTGATTATTCTGTCTCTAGGGGATTTGTTGTTGTTGTTTTTTGTTTAAAACTCTTGTCAGCCATGTCTGCTCTGAGCAGGCATATCTCATCCACTGAGAAACGTCCTCTTTCCATGAATGCCTTCTAGTGGCTGAACATCCTGAAACTTCACTTGCGGTATCGGTTCTTCAGGCATATGGATGACATTACCTTATAATGAGTTTTCCTTCTTTTTTGGAGGTCAAAAGAACGCTCTTGGAGATTATGCTCAGAGGCTAGGCCTCGTGCCCCAAGGCTTCTTCTATAGCTTAGAGAGAGGTAGGCACCTCCAGGGAGCATCTAAAATAGGCTGCTGCTCTGAATTGCTTTCCTGGGCTACTTCTCCCCATTGGCAGTGAGAGCATCCTCTCTGGGGCTAAACTTAGTCCTATTCACAGGCCTTATTCATGCATGTGGTTGAGTTCTCCCTCTGCAAATAGAGAGCAGTAGCCCTTCCTGTCTTACCCAGAAGGCAAAAGATAAATCTATCAGGGAATGAGGAACTTGGATACTACAATAATAAAAAAGACCACATAAAGTGGCATAAGTAAACAGGGAGCCGAGAACAGCACAGAGGAGAAGACTGAGGCGTGGGATGGAAAAGGTGGTGGAGAAGCAGAGTACGAGGGAGAAAAGTGAGGCCTCCAACATGTGAGCTGTGGCCTTGCAAATACAACTGAAAGACTTTCATGGTACAGAAACATCTTGCAGAGTATCTCTCAGAGGAAGAAGAATGAGTCCAGATTGCTGTGTTTACAGAGAGTGATTGTTTTATTTCCCATTAAGAGGGTAGACACAAAATCAGATTTCCACTCTGAGTTGTCTTATATTTTTAGCCTGTGATTGGATTGCAGATGCACGCTGGATATTTACATTTCTGGAGGCGAGCTCTGGTGCTGTCTTCTTAAGCAGGATCCAAGTTAATTTGCTGAGCTTCCAGATGGAAGCTATTCGTTTCTCTATTACAAGTTCGCAGGAATACTTAACTTAATCTAGATTTTCTAGCTCGGTGGTTGGCCTATTCTAACATTCAAGCATTTTCCTTCCTTCTCCTTCCTTTTTTTTTTTTTCTTCCCCTGAGCTGAATTATGTCCTTGTGCAGAATAAAAGAAAATGAGTTTTGCAGAAGGAACCACCTGTCTGGTGGTGGTTCATTCATCCTCACTGGAAGCTCTTAAGGAGCAGGTGGCCTTTGCACCTTTTAAAGAAAGTTTTCTAAGAAAGGACTAAGTGCAAGGCAAAGCTGATGGGGCCTCTTAGCACTGTTTCACTTGGTTTGTCGAGGCTGAATAAATTTTGCTAGATCGTTTGTTTTAAACTACTTAACGATTGCCTTCTTGTTCTGGTCTAGTGCTTGTGCTGAATAATGATGTTGTTAAACTACTGGCTTTTCCTCTGTTGCAGGAAGATAAGGATATTTGCAGGGGAGCCTCATAATTTTCCTTAGCAACATGCAGCCGCCGGTGAAGAGAGTGATTATATTATAGCTGTTTCTTTAATGAAATTTTAAACTACATGCTTCTTTACAATCATTTCTGCCTGGGGTTCTTAGATACCTGTGCAAACACTGTATGCATATAATTTCCGTTGCATGCAGTAAATACTGAACAAGGAGATACAGTGCAGGCAGGTAGGGTTAGCTCACAAACCAGCCCCTTTTTTCATTGTGGTAGGAAAAAATGACGCATCACGTTTTTGCTGCTTAAGTTTCAGAATGAGTGCATTGAGCCAGCTCGAGGTCAACTTTATTGTTTCTTCTGTATCATGAATTCCCAGTGCTCCCAACAGCCAAACCTCATCCCCGGAAAACACAGGAGTTGGGCACGGAGAGCCTGGACCCGAGCTCCTGCGCCTGGGAGGTGAGTGTGCCTGGCGCCTGGGAAGCCACGCTGAGCAGCGTCGGGCAGAGACCTGGGCCACTTAGCACGGGGATGAGCACTTGCAGTCCTGGGCCTCCATGGTTCCTCTATTACTTATGGTCATGTAGCAGTTTTTAAACTGCAAAATAGGTACTCGTGAGGCTGATGTCCAGGAAGGCAGAGCTAACAGTATTTGGTTAACAGTACTCAGGCCAGTGCGTCAGGTTAACAGACGGTAACCCAGACATTAAGGGCATGATTTCTTTATTGGAATACAAGTAATATAAGAGGTGTGTAAATCTTGTCTTACTTATTTGTTTGAATACCATGCGGACTCATTAGTGGGAGAATTAGTTTTGTTTCCTTACAGGAGGTGAGATGACATAATAAATTTGAGTAGGAAAACAATCTAATATTTAAAATTATTTAAAATTATCTAAATGGTACTATAATGCATATTTTATTAGAACATCATTTTCCTTCTTACTCTACAAGTATAGAAAAAGATGAAAGTAAAAGAGAAATAGCATTTGTTTTAGAAAAAGAACATGGAGCTCAAGTTTCTCTAACTTAGCCATGAGAGAAACTTGTTGCTTTGAAATTGTCAACCTAGAAATTTTCTCCCTGTCATGCTGTGTATGTGCATGCAACTTGCTAAGACCTGCTGAGACTTTCTCGCAGTCCTCTTTTGCCTTAGTTAGAAGAGGACCCTGAAAACCTGTGATTGAGTGTGTGTGTGTGTCCCCGCCCCTGCTCCCAGAAAGTTAAAGCGGGCATGTGCTGTGAAAACGCAGTTGCTCTGCTCAGCCCGCCCTTCTCGGAGGGGACTAAAACGGCCAGCAGAGCTGCCAGGCTTCCCTTCCCCCTGCAGCCACTACAACTGGTTTGGGCTACCCAGCAAATCCTATTAAGACAGGAGTGTCAATACAGTGCATGAAACTTGTGGTCAGAGGAGTCTATTTATAGCTACATTAAGAGTATTGTATACACATGCCTTTCTTTCACACCTCATCTAGGACCTTGGCAGATTTGCAGTCCCCTTTACCTGCTCGGCAGCTCAGGTGCCAGACCTCCAAGCGCTGTGATGCTAATGCGGTTTTAGCTTGAAATCCTTGGTATCTTTTAAAGTAATCTGAGGGCCAGCATGGGATAAAGGTTCAGGATTTTCTGTTTGCCTCTTTTACAGCACCTCCTCCTCTCTTGGAGTCGCGTGCTGGGCTCGGTAATGTAACTCTCGGCATGCCATGTGCCCTTCGGTCACCCCGAGCACACCAGGGAGAAGGAAGAGAGGTGTGATATTCCCTAATCTCATTCAACTTCTCAGGCTCTTCATTCTTTGCAACGAGTGAGTTTTCCAAAATATTTTGAGGCAAAGCATCAAAAATGTAGTGTGTGTAGAAACGGGTTCAAAGGGACCAAATGCGCTAGACCTGCAGGGGCAGGGTAATGAGGAGAAGCTGAAGCAAGGAGAGGTGCTGTGTCTTCATGGGAAGGTCGATTTATGCGTCGATTTGCAATCAGCCTGTGACGCTAAAGGCGACGCCGTTGCCAGTTTTGGGGTGTATGCTGGGCACTGAGAAAGGACTCTCCTATAAGCAGTTGCAAGCCTGTGGAAATCCAGCCATGGACCAAGGACCTTCTTTGTGAGCGCGTGTCCGTAGTCTGTTTTTAGCTCAGGCTTTGGCATTTTGTGACCACACTAATGGCGTGTTAAGGAATTGCCGCAAATTTTATTTAAAAATGTCACAATGTTATTGGAGCACAAACTCGCAGCACTGCAAAGAACAGTGAAAATGTGTGTCAAACGCCAGGACTGCGGAGACAGCTTGAGCGGAGTGATCTCCTTCCTAGAAAGAGCCCGAGATGGTCCTTGCCAGCGCAGCCAGCCCCCCGCGGGATGCTGCTGCAAATTGGAAACAAATGTGTTAATAAAACATACGAGCTTTCTGCACACTTACTGCATTACACCAAGCTACTTGATTATAAGGATTGTTTATTTTATGGGGTTTTTTTATATTCTTATTGAGAGCCATTTGTCAGTCTGCACGGAAATCTGATTAGCTGAGAATTGCTAGCTCTCTGGTATATGTTGACCTGTAAAGTGAAGGATGCAGCAATAAACACAGTCCATTAGGCTGCTAAGGCGGCCTGTAGGCTTCTTTGGAGGTTGGAAAGCACAGGTCTTGACACTTAAATTTTGCTTTCCCTCAGGTGCTCCCCTGTGCTTGGCGTGGGGCATCTGCAAGGCCTTGCCTTAGGGGCTGGCAAGGCAAGGTGATATTTGGCCTCTCAGCTGACCCTGGCATTGAGCACCACGGGCACGTTTCCAGCGGATGTTGAATGGGTATTGAACAAAAGCTGATAAAATACAGATAAGGTGACTAATGAGAACTGCAACCTTACAGTGATATTTTTGTAAATGTCTCTACTATAGTGAAAGCCCAAGGCTGTGCTAGCCAGTATCCTCATTTTTCTTTTAATTACAGTTAAAAATTTAATTTATTGTTAATAATTTAGGGAAAACCTTTGGAAATAAGACAAGCAAAGATTCTGGCAAGCTTTGTGCTCTGTGGTAGTGCCTGCAGGATGCTCAGCTGTCAGTGTGGCACAGCGAAGCACGGAAGGAGAGGGGCAGCAGGACTGTACTGTTCGATTGCCCATCCTGGCATTTGCAGAAGAGGCTGCAGTCCTGTCCAGGGCAGGATAAAGGTATGTTTTTAACCACTGTTTTGACAGGACATTTTCAGCTACTTGATCAAGGTGAATCTAGGTTGCAGCAGGACTACACAGTATGTCAAAATGCAGCCTGCCCCATGTCCGTCCAGGTGCTGAGTACACTGACCTGTTCAGAAAACCCAGTCCAGCTGGTTTAGACTGGCCAAGACAGTTTGCTTAGACTAATGCGAAGGGTGTTTGTTAGCTAATGTAATCTAATGTCATAAAGCATTTCCCATAGAACTATTTTGCCTTTGCAAAATTACTTATTTAAGATATCCAGAAGGCTCCATTGGCTTGCATGAATGTACTTTTAATCCTAATTTGGAGGACCTTTGGTTAGAGTGGCACAGCAACCTTAGTTTCCCGTTCTTATATTCATCTTCCTAATATTATCAGGAGTCTGGAAGCAAAATGTCTGTGTTTGACAGCCTGCTTGTGATATTTGAAGCTGTACAGTCCTTTCTTGAGCAACTGTGTAATGGCATGCCTACATGAATTTTTCTTTTCTTGGAAGCAAAAATCAGTAGTGAGATACTAAACACAAGACAAACGCCTTCTTACAGTTTCAAGTGGCTCAGTTTTAAATTTTAAGTTTATTTTCATCCAAATGACAGTTTGCACCTGTTGTGAAAAAGTAGTATGTTAATGCGGAGAGTAGCGAATGCAGTTCCCTGGCTAGAAGTAGGCATCACAGTTCCCGTCAGGGCCGTGTCTGTTGCTTGGCTGACTGCTAAAGAACTGGCATAGCATTTGCTAATAATCAGTCATAAAAACAGTACCATGATTAATTAGGGTTTTCAGATTTCTGAAGCAGTCATTTCTATTTTAACAACGTCCATGTCTAAGTGACCCTACTCTGGCTTGGCTGTTCTCTTTGAACTGAAACGGAAACAGTTTGTAAAACGGAGAAATTTGTTTTCCTTGTGCAGCAAGCGGCAGACAAGAAATTCTCTAGCCACCATAGCCTGTATGCGTAGCCACGTCAATCTGTTGACACAAAGTAGGTATTTCTGTAAATTTATTTGCTTCTTGGGGGTGCTGGGTTCTGTTCTCCTTAATGCAGAAGTCTTGCTGCTTTAGGCATGTTAATGTGCACCCTTCTCCCCTTATTTTTTAAGAAAGATCTGTGAATTTCTGATTGCCCTTTTTTTTAAAAAAAAAAACTCTGAGGGATCGTTTAACTTTTCACCTTTATTTTACCTTTGAGGGAAACTAAATGTCATACCAGAAATTTCCATGGTAGATGTGTGAGTAGCTGGATGGTCTCCTCCTGGCTCTTAAATCTGGCCTTAAGAGCAGTAGACTGCCAAAGTGGCAGTGTCACTGAGAACGTTCAGCCCTTTATGTCTGCTAGTGCCTCTCAAAATAAAGTTTGGGGCCTTTCTGCAGCTGCTTCTGAGATCCAGTATTTGCTAGCACAGATACCCAAAGAACTTACAAGTAACAGCGTCAGGAAAGTTGCAAAAGAAGAGCCTTCATGGTCTCAGCTAAGGTCTAGCTATTAGGAGTCAAAATTATATTTAAATAGGTGGGAAGGGCAAATAATTTGCTGTTCTTACCCTCAGTCACCTCTTTCTGGGCACTGCCTGACTGGCGTGGGCCTCGTGCAGATGATGGCTCACGTGTGGCACCCTGCGCACCTTTGCTGCGCTCCCGCCGAGCATCTCCAGTCTGAGCCCTGCTGTACTTTGCAGGGGGTTGGACAGGCTGCTGGGGAGCGTGTGGGGCTGGATCCCCGGGACGCAGCGGGGCTGGGGACAGGAGCCCCGAGGGCTGGGGTCAGCGCCTCCCTCCGTAGCCGCCGCTGCAGCCGCTTGCTCCCGTGTGAGCTGGCCCGCAGGGGAGCTCCTGCGCCGGGATGAGCCTGGGGTTACTGAAGTTAGGGAGTTACTGAGGTGGTTTCCAGGTCTGCGTCTGGCACCTTCAGGTGCTTTGCCCTGCTCTAAAGGGGATCTCCAGTCTTCCCTTTTCTGAGCGCCTTGGGAGCAGAATATCCATTCGAGAGCTGCTCCTGCACCGGGGGGGATTTTCTCTTCCTCTCTCCAGCCCCTCCCTCCTGTCCCTGCAGCGTTTCAGGCTGCTTGTGCCCGGGCTGGGTTGCAGCGGCAGCGTGGAGCCACAGCCTGCCGCAGGGAGCCGGCCACCCCGGGGCTTGTGCCGCGCCAGCGGCCGGGCCGCAGGGTCGTCTCAGGCGCGTTTGCAAGCACGGCCGCAGGGGCTGCCGGCCCCGGGGCACTCGCGCGGCAAAACGACCTGCAGCACGCGGGAGGTGAAGCTTTGGAGATGTGAGCAGTGCCTTTTGCTGGTGGTTGTAGCGAATGCTGGCTGGGGACGTTTTCCAGGGAGGCAGGGAAGGGAAAGATGAGCCGACGTCATGGTTTAAGCACAGGTACCTACCTGGTTTCGTGCCGTGCCAGCACGGCACGGTGTGTTCCTTGCCACGCTCACTCTTCAGGCTTTGTTTTGTGCTGCTTCTGCTGGAGCAAAGGGAATGGCTCAGCCGAAGGGAAGGAGCTGCTTTTCCTTTTTCAGTGTGGTATACTTGGCTTTTTTTTTTTTTCTCCTCCCCCCTGGGTGGGAGCCAGATGATCAGTTTTCACAGCGCTGCAGCATGTAATGCTTTGTGCATTTCTTTACTTGAGAGACTCTTATTTTGCCGCTCTAGGAACCAGGATGCTGAGGGATATAATATAAATACACAGAGTGGTACAATGACATCTGTTCTCCACTTCACCGTCTTCCCAAGAATTTCTGTGTATTGGAAGAACGTTAAGTGCAAAACCCACTACGGGGCGGAGTGAGCGTGAATGAGTGGTTTATGCATGTCTTTTTGCTTTGTATTTAAAAAAAAAAAATCTAAAAATAAACTCCTCAGTAGCCTCCACTTCCTGGTTAGTGCAGGGGCTGTAGCAGAGGGCAGAGCAGCTGGAGCCGTGATGAGACTGTCCCCGCTCAGAAAAGCTCCCTCCTGACTCCGCGGGCCTGCAGCCGGGGGCAGCGGAGGTGAGAGGGGCCCCTCGCGCGCTGCGGGGTCCCCCGCGCCGTGGCGAGGATCAGCCTAGGGAAGAGCCTCCTTCTTGCTCGGCCGGCCGGTGGCGGCGTGCAGCTGCGGCGAGGGCTTTAGGGTGGAGGGATGCTGGTGTCCCCGTGGCGCGGGGTGCTTCCCTCACGTGCGCGTGAAAGACGGCGCGCGTCTGCGCCAGGCGGCCGCGGGGCAGGACGTGCGTGCGTGCAGCAGCGGGGGGACCGCGGTCTCGGCAGACTGCCACCGCCACCTTTTCTGGACTTCCCTGTTCTTTTCTGGGCCTCGTGTTTCCATTGCTTGGTACGCGGACGCCGTGCGTGTGCCGCACGCGTGATGGCTGCGTAGAACGGGTGCGCGCCCGTGAACACGCTTCGGCGGCGTGAAGTGTTTGTAATAGCATGGGGCGCTGCTTGCGTTGGTCCTACGCGTGTGCGGACTCGCGCATGACAGGAGGCGTTAGTCAGGTGGTCGGCGTTAAACTCTAAAACCCAGCGAGTGGTTTAGAGATTCGGAGGGGAAGAAGCAACTCTGGATGAAAGGGGACAGTAGGCAGAGCGCTGGTGAAGCAAACGAAAACGTATTAAATACGCAGCCCGTCATGCAAGTGCAGCAGCGCAGCGTTACAGTGTTTTAACCGGCACTAAAATTCAATTGCCGCTCTAGAATGGCAAAGGCGTTGTTTTAAATTGCAGACATTCAGGCACGTGAATAACTGTGCTCTTGTGGTAATGCAGCTTCTCAGGGGAGCGGTGCTGCTCTTGTGTGGTTTTGCAAGTCTGCCCGTGTGATACAGATGCTACAGGGCTGTTTCAGACAGGAAGCGAAAAATGCGGTGCCTAATTGAAACTCTAAGGGAAATCGAAGGCAGGCAGCAAGCAACTACAGAATACAGCTGGGGGACGGCTAAGGCCGTTGCGTTCGTAGAAAGGGGGAATTGGGATGTTTTTTCATTAATGATACTACAGCATTTCCTGACATGTTGCTTATTTTTCTGAAGAAAACATAGGTGCACAGTGTGCGCACAGATCATTAAAAAGTTCACAGTAATAAAGTGTTTGCAAATAAGCCTTCCAATGTGATAGGAAGTTGCATAGTTTCATCTCTTCAATACATACAGGGCTGAAACTTCCCTAGCTCGTTAGGTACTTGTGGTCAGTTACAGATATCTCGTAACGATTCATACAGTATGTAGTTCTGGCCTTTAGCTGCCAGCGGGGACCGTTTCTCTCTAACCACGTGAACTAAATTCGTTTTATTTCAGGAATTGCTTTGCCTTGCTTTTCTCAAATCCAGAAGCCAGTGATATGGGTGGATTTCTTTGAAAACCCTCCTAAGTTTTATCTGTGTTTTCTCATAATAGTCTGATTCCTGCTAGCCTATATATCATCTGTATAATTCTGTTGCGTATTTGTACTTCACGGATTATTAGTTCTTTGAGGGTTAGCTACCTCCTGCGGGGTTTCCCACTAGTCCGTTTCGTTATGTAAAATTTACGCTGGTGAAAGAAAGTACCTATGAGGTGAATGAGTGCCTTAGTTTGGTCATTGCAACCTCAGTTTTCTCAAGGGTATTTACTTGTTTCCCTAGCACGGAAGAGATTTTGCTTGTCGTTTCAGCCGTGGGCTTGCAGGGCAGGAGGACTACCGCGTTGTGAAAGGCTGACGCAGCAGAATAACTTGCAGCGTGGTGGGTTGCCAACCTTGGCCAGCTGGTACTTAGCACTGCCGGGGTAGCTTAAATACCAGGTGGCCGAGCAGCGAGCACAAGCGGCGTCTCTAACCAGGAGCAACCGCTGTTTTAAGAGTGTTGGTGGACAGCGGTTGTTCTAACTACATTTAAAAGGTCCTTTGAAAAGTACCCGGAAGGACTGCAGATTGCACAATTACCTGACAAGCTGCTTGAAGGGTCAAGCGGAGAAGCAGAACAGCAAAACTTGAGAAAGCTTGTGTATGGGGGAACGCAGCAGCAGTCGCATCTTTCTGTATTTGTGGTGTTTTTGAATGTGGCAGCCAAGTGAGGAGTTGACAGATATAATTTAATTTCTGAAAGACTGCAGACAGTTTTGCACAAGGGACTAATTTTAAGTAGATAATCATAGGTGAAAAGGAAAACTTGGCCAGTCTCGTGGAGCAGAACTGTGGTGGTGTTTGGTGAAAATCTGTTTTTACCATAGCGAGGGGTTAATAGATAAGGTCTTTCAATCCTTTAGTTCTGGCCCTGTGCTTATATGTTCATTAATCCATGTAAGAAGGAACTCGGCAAGGCAGGGAAACTGCGAGGTGTCGTGACAGCTTCTTGCCCCAGAGTTTTGAGGTCCCCGCTCTTCAGGCCGCTGTTTGACTGGCTGTCGTCATGAGGAATCGGCCAGCTCTTACTGACTGCCAGCTGTTTTTTGCAGTGTTGGAAATTTAAAAATTTCTATGTCAAATGCATATGCTCTGCATGGTCAGCGAGAGCATTCATTATTAGTCACGTGAAAGGAGAAAGTGCTTTACAGTGACTGCAGGCTTCGGAGTCATGTTACCGTGCGCTTGAAAACCACTTCTCTGCACAGGACCTTTATTGCTCACGAATGATCAGGGTTTCTTCCTGTCTTTTTTCCTCCAAAGCAGGCGATGTGTGCGTTAGCGGAGACGCTCTGTGCTAAGGCTAGTGGGTACGGGAGGGTGCGCAGGGCGGGACGGCTATTTAATGGCGTCTGCCGTCATCTCCAGAGGCAGGATGGTGTCTCAGCCAAGACGTGGCTCTCCACTTAACCTCCACATAAGTAGGTTATGAATCCCCTAGTGTTTTCTCTATGTGTGCTGAAGAACTGGCTATGGTATAGGAATGTTCTTTTATGGATCTAGTAGTTTTAACTCGCGTTGAACTTGGTGACTAATTGCTTCAGCGGTGAAATTCAGCGTATGAAACCAGTGCGTGACTGGAATTGGCTGAAGTAATCTTCTAATTTAGCTTCTCTGAAGACTTTTTTTCATCTGGCCAGTTTGGCCAGCTTTGTTGGAGGCTGGTGGGGTGTTTTATTTGGGGGTGGGCGGGGGAGGGTTGGGTCGTCTTTTGTTTTTAAAGATGACTCAATAATGGCTCTTTGTCTCTTTGGTGTATTATAATTAGACTGAGAAGCAAGGTATTGAGTAGCTCTGGCTAAAGCTGTCCAAAGAACAATTTTAACTCTGCTGTTGTATGAAGAATCTTTCTTTTTTCCTTTTCCAGTTATGCCCGCTGGTTTGTATTTTAGCGTAAGAGCGTTGAAGGAAACGAGCTGGCTCAGCAGAAATCGAAATCCAAACTAATCTCACGCTATAATAAACGCTCAATGGTCTCATTGTCCGTGGGCGCTTCAACAGCAAACTGAGGGGGAGGGAACAAAAAAAAAATCAGTTCAAAAACCGGTCGCAGAGATTATGAAATAGATGGCAGAGAAAGTGTCCGAGCCCGTACCCAGGGAGCCCTGCAGCTGGGGCCAGCCGGCGCAGAGCTCGGATGTGAACCGCCTCGGGCGGCGGGTGAGCGGTGCCAAGCAGGGGAGAGCTTCGCGCTCTCACCTTTTGACGCCGCTCGGCCTTCCCGCAGCCCTCGCGCCGGCGGCCGCCCCGCCGGCCCGGCTTCGCTTGCTCGCTTCGTCTTGCAAGACGCCGCCGGTTCCAGCGAAAGCTTCTTTACGAGCTTTGCCAGGCTGGTGCCTGAGCCGCGGCCGGCGCCGCCTGCCCTTTCGCCCCGCCGCCCCTCGTTGCATAACTGGCTTAAGCGTTACCTCGCCCTGCTCTCCTTGGCGTGCCTTTAATGCTCCTGCGTTATTTGGCCTCTTCGTTGCAATTAATAACTTTGCAGGAAAACTGCTTGTTAGCTTCAGTGAGGGTTTGGAAAGAGAGACTGTAAGTTTATGTTGTTGCACACCCGCTTTTGCAGATCCGCCTGATGCCTCGACTCAGTGGGTTTTCCACATAGCAAAGCTATGTGGAAAAAAAATTTTCTATGTATTAAACAAAAAAAAAACAAAAAAAGGTAGCTTTTGAACTCCTGTTCCAATCAGAAACTGAAAGTAGAATGGCTTTTTTTTTTAATTTGTCAAACTGAGAAATGTAGAAATTAGAGCATATGCAGAGGGAAGCAAGGTAACTCGCACGAGTTTTAGTGACCTGAGGAGCAAATCTGTTTAGAATAAGATTTGTGACTGATCCTTGAATTTGGCATTTAGGGGTTTAGTTTGTTATTATGGAAAACAACATTGATAAAGCCCCCCCCCAAAATGGTGTGGATTAGCTGTCAGCTATGTTCACGACCTTCTTCATTTTCATACAAGTGAAAACTCTGTTAGTGAAAGTACCAGACAGATTGTTTTTTCTCTTGCGAACTGTTGTCATGTATTATTTTAACTTATTCCTGTGAGTTCTAGTGCCAAAATGTGCAGTTGCTTACTGCCAAAGTCTGTGAAGCTTCTTAGCTGATATTCATACTGTACTTGAACAACTTACAGCACTACTACTAGGTGCAGGTTGGCAAAATCCCTGTGTCTAATGGGGAAAAAACGTTCTTCAAGTTTAAGACAGGAGGCATCCAATATTTACAGTCAGGGTGAATTTTATGGTGTTTTATGGGCTGGGAAGGAGCGGTGGGAAAGAGGTCCATAACCTGCAGAATGAGAGGAAGCACATATTTTATTTAGGCTTGCCAAGTGCTGCCATTTATCAGGCATCCCCTCTTTATCCTCCCTTCCCGCCCTTGAACCTGCCGGGTTTTGATTTGCAAGGTTCCTCCATCCTGATTTACAAGGCTCCTCCATCCCCTCGGTGTAAAGGTGGTATTTCCCTATGTTCTGCGTGATAACAGGA
This sequence comes from Struthio camelus, assembly GCF_040807025.1. Lineage (NCBI taxonomy): Eukaryota > Metazoa > Chordata > Aves > Struthioniformes > Struthionidae > Struthio > Struthio camelus. Next base: position 24,260,690 of record NC_090944.1, on the reverse strand, counting down.
GGCGTCGATGTGGGCTTTCCCGTGGCTGGCGGCGGGGGTCGCAGACCGCCTGCCGGGCTCAGCGCCGCCGCTGCGCTCGCCCCGCGCGGCGAAGCGCCGGCCAGCGCCGGGGAAGGCTGCCCCGCTCCGCCGCCCTGCAAAGCGGGGAAGTCCCTTCAGCTGTCTTTCTACTGAAATTATAAGCTTTTTGGCAGGGCAACAGGCTCTTTTTAGCCCCGTGCATGGTGGCTGGCACGGCGGAGGCCGGATTGCGGCGATGACCTTTTTCCTCGCGGCGGGAGCGCGTCCCCGGCGTCCCGCTCGTGGGCCCCGGCGGCAGCCGGCTGATGCGATTCCCAGCCCGGCGCTGGGACGGCGAACTCGGCAGCTTGTTAAGTTTATGTAACGCCGTCTCAGATGTGCTCTTTTAGCAGAGGAACAGTAACTCCAGCCGCGCAGAGGCGCGAAACCAGGCTTATTGCGCTACTACTTACTTTAGATGAGGTGATGGCAGGAGTGTGGTGCGCGGGCCTTCGTCGGTTTTCTAGGGGAAGGTGCAGGCTTGGAAACACTGACCCGAACGGCGATGTGAAGCAACTGGGTATATTTCAGCGTGGTTATTTCTGAGCAAAGGCTGTGGTGTTGCCGGCGAGCTCTGTGATCTTTGCCTGCGCTGCTTCAGGGAGGCCCTGGGGCTTCGTCATGCAGCCGGGGGAAATGTGCCGTGACAGAAGAGCAGCTTCTGTCAGGAGAAAAGGAGCTTGTTTTAGGCAAGGGAGACCGATAGATTTGGGGTGTGTATACACAGAGAAGTTTTATTAAGCAGCGTGCTGAAACGCGTTAAGTTTTGAAGGCTCTTCAAGGCGTGTGTTTTCAGAAAGATCAGCCAGCAGAGCGAGGTCTGGCTTACCCAGGTCTGTTTGCCCTGCGCTCTCGGTAACGTACCTCCGTAAAGCTGTTGCGGTACGTGGTGGGTTTTTTGCAAGCGATCAAGCCGAGAGGGGTTTTTTTGCAGTTCGTGTGGTTTCTCTCCATGCGTTTGCTTGGGCAGCGACCTTCCCCAGGACGCCGGTCTGTTTTGCCGGGGTCCGTCCCCGCGTTTCTCCGCCTCCGCGGCCTCCCAGGGAAGGGGTGAAACGCAGCTGGCGAGGGCTCGTGCCCGTGCGGCCGTCACCTTTGCGGAGCAGAGCAGGTCTGGGAGCAGCAACGGGAAAAAAAAAAAAAAAAAAAGGGCTTTTCTCAGCGGCTCGCTTACTGACAGCAAGTGCTATGTGTCTGTCAGGGTGCATAAATGCTTGTGTGCTGAGCTGTTTCCCGTGCCAGTAAATGCAAATTCTGAGACCTGTCGCACCCTAAGGGGTCTGCAAGCAGCATTCAATGACATTTTCTGTAAGCTTGCTTTTTTTTTTTTTGAACTGCCCTGGTAAAGGGGAATTTTTATTTTTGTAGCAAACTGCCTAATAGCCTTTCTGTTTGTTACAGCTGTTCCTCTGATACTGCCAAATCTGAATCGCTCCCTTTCAAAGAAAAAAAAAACACAATAGCTGGATTATGTATAAAATACGAATATAGATATGTGAGAAGCTGCACTTGCTGATTATGTTTTCTTGTACACAAACCTTATTGAATAACAAATAGAGAGTGATTGTGGTCTCCCACAGTTAAGGTTGTGGTTAGATTACTTTGTTTGTTTGTTCCTTGTACAAGCCTGCATGTTTTGTTTATAAAATAAATACCACCCTTATTGCCTGCTCTCCCGCTGGATGAACCAGAGGAGTGGTCCTCCCCTGTCGCAGGGCACTGAGAGCTGGAGAAGAAACTGGAAAATCCATGTGTGACTTGCACTGAAAAAATAAGATTTTTCACGTGGAGATGTTCCAAAAACATGTTGGAACACTTATTTCTTACATTGTTTTTCCACTGAATTTCCCATCTCTTCCATTAGGCCTTATCAGCAGATCAGTTTTAGGAGCTCCACGTTTAGGAATGCACAGATTAAATATCTGATGCTATAAAATTGCAATTTATCCTTGACGTGAAAGAAGCTCAGGAGACTGTTCTGAAAAGGTGGTTAACCCCAGGAAGGGAAAAGGAGAGAAATTCAGGGGAAAGATGTGCTATCCAGGTGATGCACCTAGGGGCTAACATCAAACATCCCTGCTCATAAAGGGAGGAGAAACTGCTCTTTTGGAAACACGGAGAAGAGCTGGCCCAAGTCGCTAAGGTGAGGCAGCCCTGAGAAGGCAAACCCATGCACTCCCGTGCAGGAAACGAAGCTCAGTGCCTCTGTGCAGGCACGGCGGAGACCTCATCCAGCCCGCTGTGAGAGCGGGTTGCTGCATTAAGTGCCAGGGAGGATTGAGAGGGCACAGGGAACAGAGCTGTGTTTGAGAGCAGGTGAGAAGAGTCTGAGGGGTTAAGCTTCATAGCTTAACAACAAAGGCTGGCTGGGGGAGTGGTTACTCTCTCTCTCTGTATATATACACACACACATATATATGTACATATACAGCAGACAGTAAGTTCTAGCAAAGACTATTTTGGGACCAAGCAAATGCTGTAACCAGCACTGAGTAAATTTGGTCTAGAAGTTAAAAGATGCCTTTGAGGTCCTGTGAGAGGCGCTAACTGAGGTGGTGGGAGCAAAGCTTGTCTGGTTGTTAAGATGGAGCTCAAGAAGAAGGCAAGAAATGACAGTATGTCCACCGTATCAGGGCACGAACCCAGTGAGCTGGAGGATCCCTTCCGCTGTGGCATCCCAACGCTTGCACTGCGAACAACCCACGCCTGTTTGCTCTCCACGCAGAATGTGTTATTCTTTTATCCCGATTCTTGTTTATTACTGTCCCACCTGCAAAGTGCACCAAGAGGAGTTCCCAGCTGTGCTGGAAAGTACGGCACAGGCATGGAGGCACAACTGCATTTCCAGCCCGAGTGCTGCAGCTGAGTTAGTGCAACCAGATGAACCTGGGCAATAGTAAAGAAGAATCACTGACACCAATAGTTGGGTCTTGCTAGACAAGCCAGAAGGGGGTAAGGCTTGCGCAGGTTTACGCATGAGTGGCAGTTGTGTCTCAGCAAGAGGCAGGAAAATCAGTGCAGCACATGTCCGTCTTGGCTGTCGTTGGGTTTCGTTGTTCCTGCCCTCCCCCTGTGCAGCATTATGGTCCCACATGCGGCAGGGGGACAGCCAGGGCTTTCCCGTGCCTCTTCTCCCAGCACATGGCGAAAGAACGTCATGCTGAACTTCTCACTTGGTGTGAGCTTCCCCTAACATTTATTTTTATCTAAATGTTGGTGCCACATCTATGTGCCCCTTTAAGGTCCTCAGCATGACAGTATTTCTGGGAGAAACAGCTCATCTTCAAGAATACTGAAAATACTGGGCGTTGACTGTAACATGAAAGTGTAAGTATATTGAAATACGTTCGCCCTGACGTATGAGTGGAGTAAAGGGAGTTTATAGGACACTGAGACGGTTTGAAACCAACAAGAAAAAGGAGAGCAATAATCTATAGTCGTTCTCTCAGATGAATTTCCTGGGACTGCAAGCACTTAGCTGCTCTGTGTCCATGAACACACATCATGAATATTAGATCTGTTAGCTTCTGAGCCCTTTCCCTTTGTTTTAGGGCTGCGTTTGTGAAAGCTACAGCCCTGATGCATGCCAGCTCACAACAGACAACCAGGCAAAGCCATCATTTCTCTTGTTGCCCAGCGAGAAGGTGCCTGAGAAGGTTTTTCTGCCCTGCCTAGCTCCGTACTGCAGGAGACCACGTGCTGAGGCTGGTAGGCAGGGGGGCCGAGGCACATGCACAGGGGAGGCTGGCATGAGATGTAGCACCGCAGCACATCGGGCTGCTTCCTACCCTGATTTCCCAATAAACCAAGCCAAGGCGAACTGTTGTAACGGCAGCCCTGAAACCCATGGCATTTGGGGTGACTGTCTGACAAAAGGCTGTGAATGGAAAAAAGTCACCTCGCAATCTCTTCGTAGGGGTATTTTTCAGTGAATTTGGTAGTCTTCAGCTCTGTGCATATGGTGCTCGCGTAGGACATCCCTTCTTCGCCCGACCATCCCGGGGAGCGGGGCTTCGGTGGGAAGGTGCCGAGCTCGGCCTCGGCTGCGCTGGGCTGGCCCTCAGGCAGGTCGCTCTTCACCTTGCACCCACGGTTAAAAATTTGGTGTTGCCACGGGCTGTTTCTTACTGCACCGAGTATAATTTCAGCACAAGGAAGCTACCTTCTCAATTGAGTGCTCAAAGTATTACCATGATATGAATTAGCAGAGATAACGGAGGAGTTTTATAATAATAGTGCATTTACTAAGAGCATTTTGTTGGCTAGTGAACCCAGAACCTGCTTGATAACTGCTATGACAAATAGTTTTGACTCTTTTACTCCCTTGTAAAAGTGGGAAGGAGTTGGAAACTTTTATCTCTTACAGTTTTGGAACATGTACAGTTTCGATGGCTATCTCTGCAGGTCAAAACCACAGACAGCTGTTCCAAACTGTGGACAATTGCTTTACGCGAAGCCGTTTATGAACTAATTTTTTCCTCCAGGAAGCTGCGTTTGTTTTTTTCAATAGCATTTCAAAGCAATGCCCTTTCTTACCAGTGAACATAGCATGAAAGTGTGCACAACTGAGTTCTTTCTAATCTGCTTATATCTTTGTTTTTGCTTTTAGAATATAATTTAGAATATATATTTTTTCCACATTACTTCTTAATTTGGCTAGCCTGATGTTTTCCAAACCTGTGATTTCCTTTCTACTCTCCCTTATTTTCCGTTATTAAATCTTCCAGCCTACTGAAAACATCTGAGATGTAGATTTAAACAACTTAGGCACAGCCCAGGTCTTCCTCTATTGGGTTAATAGGCAATGTGTGCTCCAGCACACTAAGCGTATGTTGGAAAATGACTGAACAGGCTACCTTCCCGTGTGCCTACTCTTAAGGCACTGAGAATAGGGCAGGTGAAAGGTGCAACAACTGCATGATAGGTGCATTAAAAGTGGCTCAGGCAGATAAGAAAGCTGATGTAATCCTGTACAGAGAAAAGATCTGGATGTCTGCATCAAATATGGATAATTGTATTTAGGGTCTGATTCCATTATGTCCAAGCAAAGTAAATGCTCCATCAGTATTCATTAGGGCGGTTTTTGGCTCAACCCCTGTTGCCCGCTTGTCAGTATTGTGCCCTGTGCTGCCCGGCATACCAGTTGTCCTTGCTCTGGTGTTGCAGATCTATCTGAGGAGGTAAAAAAAAAAAAAAAAAAAAAAATACTGGAGACTGCTATCAGTGTGGGAGCTTGAAAGGGAAAAAGGTGCAGTATAAAAAAGAGTAAAAGTAAAAAAAACTTTAAAAGTATTAAAAAGTATACTTTTTAAAGTATAAAATTTAAAAGAACGGAGTGGACGTGTGGAAAGAAGGGAGCTTTTGAGAGATATGAATAGAGCAAGGTTAGTGTCTTCGCAGGTTGGAATAAACAGGCTGTTGCAGCTGGGAAGGTCTTACGAGAAAGGGTTCAAAGGTAAATGGGGCTGAGAAGTGGGTTTGGTGCGATGAACAGGTGGTATTGCAAAGGGAAAAAGCAGGGTTTTTATCAGCTTCTGGCTTAATCTTTGATTCTTCTTCCTTGGAAAAGAATGTTTGCAGGGGCAAGCGCAAGTCTTCACCTTTGGGAGTTCAGCTGGCTGTCCCGGTCTTTCCCCAGGGGCAGAGAGGTTTCATTGTTGGCAAGGGGCTGCTCATACCAGGACTGTGGGCAGCCTTCCTGCTTCCCCGACACAGGAAGTGCAGCCCACCAGGGAGACCCCGTGCAGCCCCCAGTGCTCAGCTGGCTCAACCATATTGGACTTATTTCCAGCACCAACGTTTTTGGTGTTTAGTAGCATTCTGGAGAAGGTTTATTTAAAGCCTTCATCCTTTCTATGGGCTCTAGGAAGTAGGAAGTGCTTCCTCCCTGCTGTAGATCCCTATCCACATCCCATCAACTCTTTTGTCTGCTTCCTTGCAATCCCCACCCTGCTTGGAGTTGCTCCAAAATCAAGCACACCGGAGGCAGCATGCTATTGTTTGAAAGGGTCATCCTTATATGTGTGTCCTTTCCTTTTCTCAGACAGCGTTTCTGAACCAAAATGCCAGCTGAAGAGCAGTGTCTGGGAAAATGATATCAGAATAAATGTCTAATTGTCTGCTCTGCCTTGCCGCTGCCTGGGCAGTTGGGAGAGTTGGAAAAGAGGAAATACAGAGGTTGACCTTCCTTTGAGAATGCCATTGACATTTTCTTTAGGTTTATTTGTGAATCTTTGAGGGGGACAGGGAGGTCTCAAAATAAACTTCTCTTGATCTGGCGTATTGAGTCAAGAAGCTCAAAAAGTGTCTTGAACACAAGGAAGAGAACCTGAAATGTTTTTAAGGTACTGCACATTGTCTTCAGAGCATGGAGGGAAAATATGGGAGTATTTCTATTATCCTGAATATATCTCAGGAGAGACCAGCAGCAGGAGTCTGGCTGTATTGGCAGAGATGGAGGAGCAAAGATTGAACGGGAGGCTTCAGCCAGGGATGAGCGTCTGCTGGAGGATCTACCTGGTCCCTCCATGGGCCTGACTGCTTTGAACTGAGCAGATGAAGCTTCGTTTCCTTCCTCTTGCAGGAACCCCAGCTTCCAGCCCCTTCCTTGATGCCAGTGTAATTCCAAATATTTACATCAGTGTCAGAGCTGACTCCCTTGACACTGAAGGTTGCATGTCCCCTGGCCTTCCCTTTTTAACATCAGTACTGCAAACAAAATACTGTTAACAGACTTCAAGGCTAAGGGAAGCAGCCTTGATATTGAACGCTGAAAGAAGACATTTGCACATTTGTACACCATGGAAAAACGCATCACTTCACAAACTGTTAACTAGTACACTGTCCTTCATGATTTTACCCCTCCTTTTAACCACCACCACGTCCTTTGAGCATTTTTTCCTGTTCCTCTAAAGAGGAAAAAATACATGATAAATTGTGGTGTTGATGTTATGCAACTGTTGTACTTATGGAAGGTTTTTGCTGACATGCCTTCTCACACGGGATACCTTCCCCATGCAGAAAAGTTGCTGAAAATTTCAAGGTACAGTCAAATAGATTTGTCATCCCTGGGAAAGGGGGTATTAAAAAAAAATCGCCCTGGTGGCTAGCATGGATCTTGGCTTGTGACTGATACAGAAGTTGAATAAAAATACTGGATTTAGCAGGATTTTCTTTCGCCCTTTTAGAACTGGAACTAACTTACAGTTGATATCAGGTAGAGCTTATGGTGTCTTCACAGACCAGAGTAATAAATGACAAAATTGAAGCACCGCAGAGGGCAGTAGCCCTTCCACTGGCATGGCTGGACCCAAGAAAGCTTATCTCATGGTCTGAGATGTTAAAATATTACGAACAACATATATTTTTTCCTTTGCTAAAATAAGTCCATGGGGACAGTGCAATCTGAAAGAGAGACCCTGAGGTGGTATGAGAAATGTTTTTTTCCTCCTTCTTCATCCTCCCCCCCCATGAATGTCCACCCTCAACATCCATTTTCAGATAAGACACTCATTTCCTGTTTTTCCAGTAGAGATCTTCACTGATACGACACCAAGAATCAGACTGGGGCAGGATGTGCTGAGTGTGTGGTCTCAGGTGGAGGTTAGCACTTCTAATTTCATGCCTAGTGGGATACTTCCTGCTTCAAACCCATTTCATCTTCCTGTTACCTTACCTGTTTGGAAAAGAAAATACAGCCATTTGGTGATTATTGCTACCACTTAGATATAAATGTAAAATTCAGTTTGACTTGATTTTCCACCCGCTGCCTTGCCCAGCCTGCTGACAAAGAATCAGCTCCAGGCAGCCCTTGCCTGCAGCACTCAGGAAAGCACATTCAGCGCTTTGCTGGGGATATTGGCTGGGGATGGAGCCCAGTGGTGAAGGTTAACGGGGAAAAGTGATATCTTGATTGCTGATAGCATGACTTGCTTCCGAGATGATTTGCATTCAAGTGTTGAATGCTACACAGAAATGTCAGAGAAGAGAAAAGATTTTCATGTGGGTGTTCTTTGTCCCGCTAGGAATGCCATTGTGTGTCTGGCTGAGGCAGTCTTTAGCTGTCTCCTCTGTTATGGAGTGCTCCCTCTTTCCTAGATAGACACTATCTGCTCTTCTGCATAATTTATAGTGAGTGCTCTCAGGAGCAAATCATACTGTAGAGTGTTCAGGATTATTGAAAGTTGCTGTAACTGCTTAGTGCATCAACTGGGTTGCAGATGCAGCTCCCTGTGGGAGCAGGCCATGCTATTGCATCAGCCTCTGCTGCCGAGGACTCAGCTGCTGAGAGAGTCCCACAAGTGCAGTTACTGACGGGTCAGCAAAGGGATATTACTACCCATCTTTGTACTGCTTTTGCAGAAACTAGTCACAAAGTAATGCAGCACCTCTTCTATCTTCTGGAGAACTTCTCCCATTTTTAGTAATGGGAACTTAAGCGAGAGGTGGCAGGGGCTATTGTGCATATCACCATGCCTTGTGCATGGCCAGAGAGAGAGTCTGTCACATCGCTGCTAGCCAAGCCAAGATGTCCTTCCCGTGTCTGAAACAGGTACGACAAATAGCACTCCGGAGTCAGGATCCACCTAACGAGAACAGCAGCACCCCCATCCCCTGTGCCTGCGAGGTCCAGGCTTCACACCAAGGCACTGCCCTAAGTGTGCTGGCAGCCCCCCTTGGTCACCTTCGTACACACTTTTTGCATGGAGAGCCGTCTACCTGGGCATTTCCTCCATGTAGTGAGCACACCACAAGCTTCTGGGAGGACATGGTGAGTATGCTTCAGTCATGTGTCTGTCTCTCCCTATATCAATGTCACTCTTGCTGTAATTCAATACAAGGTGTGTCACGTTGTGTTCTCAAGGCAAAGAGGCTTGGGCGTTGTCCTGATATCAACCTGAGCACAAACCTCACAGCGCGGTACTGCCATACCTGATGTGGATGTTTTCTCCAAGCTGTGTGCTGGGTACATGGCAGTCTCTGGGCTTTTGGTCTCCTTGATTAAAAAAAAAAAAAAAACCTCTAAGGCTGATTCAGTCACCTGCATCAAGACGTGAGCAATAGCCTCGGCTGCTGTAGAGCTTGAACTGATTTCTACTAGTAGATTTGGTCTCCTGCTGCCTAAGTTGCAGCATCTGGTGGAACCAGGTTTTTTCCTTACTGGTGAGATGCTGTTCTCACATAGTTATTTTACAGGGTCATTACACCTGTGCAAGAAAAAAAAAAAAAACCTCTAAGTTTATTTTTTAGATTTTTAACTTAAGCATTTCTACGTTCAACAAACAGGAGAATAAAGATATGAAACATTTAGATTACTGTCGTTACAGGTTGCCACTGAAGGGGAGGGAGAATGCACAGTGTTTCGAAAAGAGTTTTGTTTGATTGTTTAGTACAGTGCATTTTTACCTGCAAGTTAACCAGTGGCTGTTGTCCTATTGTTAAAGTGGTGGCCTGTGTCAAACATAGCATTGGAGACAAGTTTGTTTAGAAAGCTAGATAAATAAAATAATTCTTGAAGAATAAAAATTCTTTTGGAATAAAAAATAGAGTAATAGTAAAAACTGTTAGCAATAGCTATGTACTTGGTAGATGAAAATGGTAGTGACAAATGGTCTTTCTCTTTTGATTTTTTTTCCTGATGTTTCAGTATTTTAAATTAAGCATCTGAGTAAATGTCTATTGAATTTTTGTTAAAGGTGGTTAGTGAGCATAACTCCAAAGTCAGTTTTCATCATCTTTTTCACTAAACATTCCTCTGTTAAATAATATTTTCAATTTTTAAAAACGTTTCTTTCCACTCCTTGAAAACAAGCCCAACTCTCCCCCTCTTCCCTAATTTAAAGAAAACCCCCATTAGCTATGCTGAAATCCTCTTGGCACCTCAAAATCTCACGTCTCAGCGCAGTACCTGCAGCTGGGGAAAGGAGGGGTGTCAGATCTCTCTCTCTCTCTGTTTGTTTGTTTTTCATTTTAGCATCATTAGCAGTGATGCTGGTCTGGCAAACCAGCTTCTGAGGGCTCTGAGGGCTGCTTATCATCTGCCACTATCTTTTGCAAGTGTCATTGTCCCAAACTGTCCGTCTTCTGTGGCTGCATGGCTCTGATGCTGGAGGGTTTGCTCAGATGCAGTTGGTTGGCTCCCAATACTGGAATTTTTTGGCTAATTCTTCCGATGCAGAAGAAGAAATTTAAATGCAGCTTCCTTTCTCCCAAGGCTGAGATTATTCTGTAGAGAAGACAGGTACATAAAAAGCGGGAAGATGACTGTATTTGTTACTAAAATCAGTACGTATGCATCCCTGAATGCATAGGAAACAAAACTTTTAAGAAGTCACTGCGCTATTGAAAATCCTTTAATGCTTTAAGGACTTTATGAAGCTAGTTTTGTACCCCAGAAGTGGAAAAGAGACCAAGATATTGCTTCTTCCTTAGTGCATCAGAGTACTCAACGTGAGATCTAGCACAAAATGATGAAGGGACTGGAGCATCTCAAATAGGAGGAGGAGCTGTGGGAGCTGGGAGTGCTCAGCCTGGAGAAGAGAAGGCTCAGGGGGATCTTATCAGTGTGTATGAATACCTGAAGGGAGGATGTAAAGAAGTTAGAGTCAGACTCTTCTCAGTAGAGCCTAGTGACAGGACGAGAGGCCACGGGCAGAAATTGAAATACCGTAAATTCCACCTGAACATCAGAAAACACTTCTTTCCTGTGAGGGTGACTGAGCACTGGCACAGGTTGCCCACAGAGGTTGTGGAGCCTCCTTCCCTGGAGATATTCAAAAGCCGTCTGGACACCATCCCAGGCAGTGTGCTCTAGGTGACCCTGGTTGAGCAGGGGGGTTGGACTAGATGATCTCCAGAGGACCCTTCCAACCTCCCACTGTTCTGGGATTCTATGAGTATCTCGTGTCACTGGGCAGCGTATTTGATGTATTGTTGCCGATTGCATTGACACTGTACACAAAAGCGCTCAGTGTTAAAAGAAGCTGTCAAGGGATGTCCAGCAAGTGAAGGATATGAAACTGAATGTAATTTACATTAGTCAATTAAATAAATTCATCATACAAAACTTTTAAAATCAAAGGACAAGACAGCTCATCCCTGCTATTTCTGTGTTTTTAATTTTATCATTCTATCAGCCCTGCCCCATACTGACTTTTCACTTTTCTTTCCTTTGACCTTTGCAGACTCCGGGGATGGAATATTCTCTCTAGTTTCCTGATTCATATTGGGCACTTTTCCCAATGCTGTAGGCCTGCAATCACAGAGGTTTATCTTATATTATATATCACAATAGTATCTTAAATTAACATGACGTGGATTTTTCCTCATGCAACCTAACCTCCTCTGAAAAGGACCTTGTGTATTAAGGCATTGTGCTGACATGTTTTCCGTGCTGTGTAATACTGTGTAAACAAACTTTAATTTTTTTTTAAGCCTTGCCAACTTCGCACCGCATCCAGAGGCAGAATAAGGTCGGCTGCTTCTCCCTCATTTTCATTAAAAAAAAAAACAACCAAAAAAAAAAAAAACGGAGGGAGGAAACAAGGAAAATCCACTCTTTATTTTCTTTTCCTTTTTCAAATAACGAGCTGCATCCCTGCCTAATCTGCTCCCACCCAAATTGACCCATTTTCCTAATTTGCTCAAAACATTTCTGTGCTTTTTTTATTGCTTTGGGAATACTTACCCTTTACACTAATAAGCTGTCCTCTCTGAGCTGGAAAACATTTTAGAGAGCCCCCTGAGGAACATTCAGTGTTCTGGTCCTAACGTAGGTCTCGGTTTTTCCCCGCTGCCTGGTTTCCTTCATTAGCAAGAACTCGTGAATGCTGGGTGTGTTTTGTGGTTCGTTTCTTTGACGCTGCAGTGCTTTGTAGTGTGGTGGTGAATTTGTTACCATACACTCAATGGCAGCCTCTTCCCCAGGTGAGGGATGTCAGTACCAGTGTACAGCAGCTACCTGCAGCCGCTACCTACCCCCACGCGCTTGTAATAACTGCAACAGCTGGGAAAATGCTGCAGCTGTAACCTGTAAATGCTTTGTCTCCGCACGGTGTACGGGTGGTATGAAGGTAAAATGGTTCTCGGGTTAACGCACCAGTGCTTCATGTCATGGAGTAATAGATTTTCTGTGTAAATCAGGAATATAATCCTGAGTATAGCGACTTAAATATACATGAGGAATCCAGAGCGTTGTAAGTGGATTTCTTCTGTTCTAGCAGTTGCAGCTGACTCCATGAAATCAGTGAACCATCCTAAAAATACCCTTCTCCCACAGCTGCTTGGAGGATTGGCGCCTTTGGAGCCGCACCTTTCTTGGGAGAGCTGGGGGAATAGCCGGTTACCCATAATCATTTTTCATTTGTGCTCCCAGACATGCGATCAGGTTTTCAAGATCGCTGAGTAGTTCCCGTGTACATGTTAATGGTTAAACTTTCAGAAGAATATAGCGCTAAGTATGTGACCAGTTCGCTGTGCCTTTCTGCAGGTTGTTGAACTGAGATACCCAAATTTTGGCAGAGTTCTCCAAATGTGAAAATGTGGTGATACAGGTGGTGGTCATTCCCCTTCAGCCACTTTTTTCTAGTAAGCCTTTGAAGAGGATCTAGCTTGAAAGTAAGTTACAAGTAGGCAAAATTTCTTATTTAAATAAAAATCTGATTGATTGTTAAAAATGAAGAAGTTGGAAATCCCGTTTTTTTAGTATTGTTCGTCCTTTGCTTGCCTTCTGATCAGCTTTGTTTTTCTTTCTGTTTCAACAAAGACAGTAGAGGAAGTAACTCTGGCTCTTACTGAAGCGAATCTCTCAGATTTTTAACCCTGCAGCATTTGTGCTCTGAAGTCTGCAGGGGAATTTTTGGTGTTATTTTGTATTGCAATTTTTCTTTTGTCTGTTTCTATTATTGTCTTCTAAAGATGTGAAAACATTTCTTGTTGCATTTCAACTTTATCCAAAGGTGTTACTTTTAGCCCCAAACGTGTAGCTTGTAAATATGAAGCCGGTGCCACAGTAGCTTTTACGTAATGATTTGTGCTACTTTTGCCATAGGGCAGGAAAGAGGTTCACATGAATTTACCAGAAAGCACCAGATATCTATAGCAACGTATTTGTATATCCTGTAGCTGTCTATTGCAGCCCTTGTTGCTTAGGATACTGGCATTAAAATGTATAACAAAATCTGCCCTTTACTTGAGAGTTCGTTATCTGTCCCAGGCCCGTGTAACCAGACATTTCCCCTTGGTGTTTAGATTAGGCTTGTTGACTGTCCCTGGACAAAAAGGGATCTAGAAAATATCTTTAAAATTCCGTTTTGCAGCGTGTTTGCTATGTGATCTTAGCGAATGGGATTTATTGAAAGTGTTTGGTGGTGTGGTCGTTGCTCTTCTTTCAGTCCCAGGACGCGGCAAGGCAATCCCACCGCTTTGCGAGCTCTTGCCTGGTGCTGCAGCCCCGCAAGCCGCAGCGTGCAGGCAATATTGCAGGGCCTCCAAGGGGAGGATGGGAGTGTGGAGCTAGGTCGAGAGCTGCTTTCTCCCATATTTTTTGCAGCAAAAACTAAGTTTATGTAATAAAGTCACGTGCAATGAGCTGTGGGTCCTGGTGAGCAGTCTTAAGAAGACCGAGTTTGGCCTTTTATACTATTACGGGTTTGTGACTAGCTGGAGTACCCGGAGGGATGCACCAGGCACGGAGCATGAGAACCTGACTCCCTCTTGTGGCTTGATCCACAGGAGCCTCAACCACCTGAAATAAGTTTTTGCATTAACTGAGCTGCTAAAAGTTGACTTTCTAATAACAGCAGTGCAGAAAGTGTTTGTCCCAAGGGTATATTCCACAAGTGTGACAGCACAGATCTTTAGCTTTTATTTGGGATAGCTTTTTTTTATTATTTAATACAAGGATCAAGCGAAAAACTGTCAGAACTAGCTGATTTTTTTTTTTCCCAATCGCGTTCCAGCCCTGAGATCCCTGTTCCCGTCTCCCCTCTTGTCCATGGGACCTCGCCAGGAGCGCAGGGAAGCCCCCCGGGCGCGGGGAAGCTGCCCCGCTACAGGCAGGTGCCCTGCTGTGAGCAGATGCGACATGGTGGCGGCTGAATTGCTCTGGGAGGTAGGACCTTCCCATGGCTCTCATCTTCACCTGGCCATAGAAAAAGGAGTCTTGAGGCTATTTGCAAGCAAAGTCTTTCTTAATGTAATGCTCACAAGGCCATGGCTGGCTAAGTCCCTTCATCTCTTTTTCCTCACCCCAAGGAGGAAGGGATCAGTGGTTAAACTGACACTCCAGCTGTTTTCATAAGACGTTTTCCATCAGTATGGAAACAGCTCTTGTATTTCGGACCGTCTTAAAATGATGTTGAGTGCCTGGCTTATGCAGTTCATTTGCTTTGGGCTCTTGCAATCCCGGAGGTGCAGGATTGCAGCTATGCTGCAGCTTCAGGACCATCACGGATGTTGGACATGCTCTTCGTGTTTTGTAACTGAGCATTGCAAGTGAAATGGTGCTAGATTTCCCCCTGCAAAGCAAAGAGCTCAGATTATATAAAGATTATGTATGGTATTTCTCTGTGTGCTGTCTTTCTCTGCTGAAGTGCACCGCAATGCTACAGACAGGCATTTCATAAATTTTCCTCTTTCTATTAACACTAAATCAGTATCCAAGGAGGTTTGCACAAGGCAGTGTATCTCTAAGGAGACATTTCTCCTTTCGCACCCTTAACTGATTCGCTCACAGAATCCCATCAGGAGTTCAGTTCAAGGAGTTTTTGCCTTCAGAAGATTTGAAATAAAAGCAGGTTTGGTCTCCTGCCGTTCTGTGGTATGTGCAAGAAGGCTGCTTCTTGCAATAAGCAGTGGTCAACTGAGAGTTTATTTAAAAAGTAGGATGAACTAAACTTTGCCATAAGTATTTGAAATACTTGAGTTTCCGGATGCTGGCAACCAGTCTATTTATTGCTGAAATTACAGAATTGCCAGTTTAGCTGTTTTGGAGTTAGCTGTGGTTATTCACTGCTGTGCTGCCTGATTCATAACTTGCATCAGTGAGTAAAAAGACTTTTTACTCCTTGCTAGGCTTTTGCTGTTGGATTGTTGCTTATTTTTGGTGATCCTAGAAGAGCAGAGGATATAAAAGTTTGGATGGAAATTCTGTTAGCATCTTAGTTTCTCACCTGGCTGTATGCTGGTACCTCTGACTGCTCATGTAGGTTACACAGGCAAGCAGCAGCACAGCAGAATTTTAATCAAGATTTTGGCATGAAATTGGAGCAAAAGTGCATCGACCTTTTCCCCTGTTTGAGCTTTACATGACTGAACACTTCCATGAGCAGCAACGTACTTGTGAAGTCTGTTGGTCTGCCGTGGTATTTCCAAGCTTTTTCTTCTCTAATGGCTTCAAGAGCATTTCTGTGGTTATTTTTTTGCTTCTGTGGGGAACTCAGCCTTGATGATAGCGCCAGAAATTCTGACAGCTTTTGTTCATCGAGCTGGGTAGGGGCTGGCTTAGTGCAGTGTGCGGCGTTGCTTGCCCGGATGTCACCCGTCGCTGCGATTCACTTCTGGCGTGGGGAATGAGGGCGGGCTGCACTGGGGACACATCTGCCGACTGCCAGGGAAGGTATCCGCTGTAGGGACGTCCCTCCTCCCTTGCTGGTCTCCCTCTCGCCTCGGGTGAGAAATGCCCCCTCAGGAAGTCTCCTTTGGGAAATGCAAAGTCCTTTTGGGAACTGCCTGTTTATTTTCCCTTGCTTCTGACTTAAACCTCCACCAGACGCTGAGCCTTTCCCATGTCGCGCTTCGCTCGACAGCATCGTGGGCCTGTTACAGCCACCTGGCACTTGCTTCGCTGTGGCTTCGGTTTTGTCTCAGGCCCTTTGTGGGAAGCAGGCTGTGGCTGTCCGTGCCCTCCTGAATCCCTCGCTCTTGGACTGTCTTCCAAGCGGTCGGTTTTGATCCCAGAGAAACCTCCTGTGGGGGACGAATTGCCCTTCACAGCTGACCTTCGTGCTCAGGCTGTGCGGGCGGTGCAAACATGACCTCTTCTTCTGCTGGCCAAATAGCCCGCTGCACTAAAGACTAGGGGTGCAGACGGGAAAACCAGCAGGATCCTTTCCCGAGGCGCGCAAGCGGCAGTGCACCTCGTCGGGGAAGGACCTCAGGCATGGCACGCGTCACCCACTTTTCCCAGCTCGTGTCTAATAACCTTTCTGACCATCGCTGGCCAGACCAGGGCGGGATTTGGCATGCACCGACTCGCAAGCACAGCCCTACCCGCAAGGCTGCCCTGAGCTCTCCTGTCCTCCTCCTGCGATGGCCGTTACCAGCCTTGTCCCGGCTCCCTGGGCTCCTCATGGTGAAGCCAGGCGGGGAACCCCTGGAAGCTGATATGATGAAAGCGTTTTATAGCAATCGAATGAAATTGGAGGCCAGTTGGAGGCCAGCGGCAGGGGTTTCTGTCATGATTAATGAGATATTTAGGTATTTCATTTTGTAGGAGCTACCTGAAGCACAGTTCACATCTAAGAGCTGTTTTTCAGATGTACTTAAAAAAATTAATGCTAATGGTGGTTATTTAATTATTCTCAACAAATCGGTTACAACAACTGCAGGGTTATATTTGGGTTGAACACATTACAAAGCCGTTTAAGAAGCTCATATGCTAAGAAGGATTGGGTTTAGAGCTTTGCACATTACTTTTCTGATATAATACGAGCTAAAAGAGGAGAAAGGGTTGAAATGACCTGTAAATTGGTTAAATGCAAAGTCTACTCAAATGTAAAGCTTTTGACGCTGATGTTGAATGAGTATCCATCCTAATAATAGGATGTATATTATTGCTATTGGAAGTAGTGAAATCTAGTAAATGAAGTTAGCTTGTTTTACCTTTTACCTTTTTGTACCTTTTACCTTTTTTACCTTTTTCCATTGTCTAGCATCTTTAGTGGGATTGATAAAGATATTGCAGGAAAAGGGAGAAGTGATATTAATCGTTTTCAGACCTCTTTTAACTACCAGTTTTAAGGCTTATTGTGCGTTCCCCAGCCGGGCGCACGCCATGATTAAAGCTGAGTTTATTTCTGCTGAAAGTCCTACTCCTGCGTTAAGGGGGCTCTGTTGCTCTCGGTCATTCTGGTCCTGGTGCCCCTGCACCAGGATCGCACCATGACGCCGTGAAGCCTGGGAGAAAGCTGCCGGCGAGGCAGGCTGCTTTTGAACTGAGCTCCTAGGATGCACTCAAGCATCTTAAAGTGAGGCCGTTCACCAGAGGACAGAAACTAAAGGAGCCTCTTCCCTAAAGGACAGAAACATAATGTTACAATTTTTACTTTTAAAACAGAACCACGGTCGATCAGTTATTTGCTCCAAGGCACTGTTTTCTGCAAATTGACTGCAACAGAGTAGAATATTGCATTTTCTGCTCTCAGCACAGCAAGGATGAATATCTGGAGCATGGAAGATTCAAAGGTGGAAAGGAAGCAGATGCAGGTGGGAGCTGGTGGTTAGCTGCAGGGCTGCCCTGAAGACTGATGCTGGCAGGAACTGGGAGCTTTAGTTTCCCTGCGGGTTGGGAGCAGGCAGGGTTATGTCAGGGGCCTGGAAGAACTGTGCAATGAAGTGGACAAAAATGAAGCTTTGAGTTGAAGTATTTGCAGCTTTTGTAGAAAGCAGAAGTGCTAATGATAACACAGTTTTCCGTTAAGTCTGATGCATTGTATTAAGGAGTGGCTGGCAGTTTTTTTTCTCTGAGCATTAAGCCACAGAACAGGATGTGAATTTTTTGCATTGCTGAAGCAATGGAGAGAATAACTGGAATACAAATAAAATGAGGTTAAATTCAGCTATTGCTAATCTCTCTGCTGTACAGCAATTTTTTTGCTGACCTTTAACATTTTTCAGGTTTTGATACATGAGTGGGATTGTTACTGTCTGGGAAGTGTTTAGTCCCTGTTATATTATCTTTTCCCTACATTTGTATCTGCATATTTTGTTGCTCAGCTCTTCCTGTTTCCCACTATTAAGGAACAGGACTGTATAGCTGCCCGTGTGCTTTGGTCTATGTCTAACATGTCTTCTCCACTGACTTTAAGCTAGCGTAACAGTGCCATAAAAGACCACGCAAAGCAACGTTATTTGTGAAGGACTTGGTCCTTTCAGCTATGGGAACTTGGATTTAACTTTGTGCAAACTGCAGTACTGGAGCTGTGAGGACCTTCTAGTAAGGTTCTTACAGATTGTAATTTTGTGTTTTGTTAGACCTCTTCAGTTTGGAAAAGAAAATGCAGCTGTACATGAAGAACCTCTGGACTTGGGGTTAGGAGCCAGCAGCACTGCTCTGCGTATCGGCACGTTGGCACATAGCCATGCCCCTGCCTCTCACTCAGCCAAAAAAGCGTCACTTTTTTTTTTAAGTACGCATTGCCCATCTTTCATTTTGCCAAAGGCTTTGCTGCTGCGGGACCGTCTCCACTTGCGGGCGCTGCCAAGCAAGGGGACAAACCCAGCCCAGCTGTAAGCGGCCTTTCCAGCGGGCTGGGGTGTTAACTGTACCCAGCTCCCTCCTGAAATCCTGAAAAAATCAGGAGGTTAAAGTGTCTTTTACCACGATGGGGAATATTAAACCGTTACTGAATAAGCTTATATGAAAATACAGAACCTGATAAGCCTGAACAGAAGTTTTCAGTTTTCCTAATAAATGCCCATGTGAGGGCTATACAATGCTTCCCTGGCTGCTTCGCCAAACATTTTGTTTTAAAAAGCTTATTTTTCTGCTTATCTAGGGAGGCAGAGAATTCAAATGTGCACTTGTGCGGGGGAGTCTTTTGGATGCTGGTGTGATTGGGCCAGAGGTGCAGGGAGGCAACATGAGGAGGGTGGAAATGAGGTTTCGAAGAGTGTCTGACCCTTGTTAATGAGGGAGCTGCCGGCCTGTAGTGCCTCTGGTTTCTCCCAAGGTCACTCTCACTTTGCCATGTGGGCTACCCTTTTTGTCACCATTGCTGTCTGTACTGGCTCCTGCTTGGCAATAGCACATCATGGGGTGGGTGGAGGAACGAGTGAACTGGAATCCAAGGCTGGGCATCGCAAAGTGTATGGTAGAGAAGGAGCACGGGACTATGGCCTAGAAATAAAGTAATGAAGAAGATATGGGTGCTGCCCAAACAGCCTTCCCTTTTCCCTCCACCTGCCAAGGCATATCAGTAACTGAGAGGACCTTGACGAAAGCAAAAGAGGTTAAATGAAATCAGGTATTTTTTCAGTGGAAAGGTTAATCAGAAAGCAGCGTCCTTTCTTTTGCTGGTGGTGTGCCCTTTGCCCCGTACCCAGGTGGTCTATATTTTACACGCTCGCTCTTCGTGGGGGTGGGAGCGGCGCTGGGTGTCTAGCATGCTGCTGGCCTCCTCTTGCCGTTGGCGGGTGCTCCACCTCGGCACTGGGGCTAATGTCCCTGCTCTCTTGCTCCCCAGCAGCGAGACCTGAAACCCGAGGAGAATGGGCAAGCAGAACAGCAAGCTGCGCCCTGAGGTGCTGCAGGACCTGCGGGAGAACACCGAGTTCACGGACCACGAGCTGCAGGAGTGGTACAAGGGCTTCCTCAAAGATTGCCCCACAGGACACTTGACTGTGGAAGAGTTCAAAAAAATATACGCCAATTTTTTCCCCTACGGCGACGCCTCGAAGTTCGCAGAGCACGTGTTCCGCACGTTCGACACCAACGGCGACGGGACGATTGACTTTAGGGAATTTATCATCGCTCTGAGCGTCACCTCCCGGGGCAAGCTGGAGCAGAAGCTGAAGTGGGCCTTTAGTATGTACGACCTAGATGGCAACGGGTACATCAGCCGTGGCGAAATGCTAGAAATAGTGCAGGTGAGGCGTGGTCTTTATCTTCAAATTCGGGTTACTGTGACCTCTTACCCTAGAGACATCTGGAGCTGGAGACGCCTGCCATGAATAGCTGGGTCCCTCCTGCTAACAGCTGGCGCTGGAGAACAGCTGCTGTTGCCGGGCAGAAGGAACGCTCCCGGCAACGGGTTCCCCAGGTGGCTCCTGAGGGCACCATCCCAAATGGGTGGTTCGGAAAGGTGACTTGACCTGCAAGGCACAAATGAACAAAGGGTCCAAGAGATAAGCACACCTCAGTAGAAATGATCCTAAACCAAAATCTTACGGCTCTCCCTGTGGTTTTTTTTTCTCATGTGGTTTTGACAGTATCAAGAAGATGTGCATGCAAATTTTACTGACCTGATTAATCTCAAAATTAATACCACAAACTTAAAAATTTCAAATCTGAGTCAACAGCAGCTCAGAACACAAAAAGTGAAAGACAGTCCCTGCATCTCATAGATGCCGGGGGGACGTAGCCCTTTGGCTCGTGTCACTCGAGCTGCGTCGAGAAACGGGGGAGGCCCACCGAAGCAGGCCATTGGCCGCATGGGGTCCTGGCCCTGCTGAACATACCTGCTGGTGGTTTGGCCTCCAGCGTGGACTGCTTGCCATCCTGGCCATAGCTGATGTATAGCCGAAGCACAGCTACTTTCGGTGTCTCCAGTGCATTTTGGTAGACATTGTGAAAAACAGAGCACACCTAGAGAACGGACTGGTTGTCCATCCTCAGAGTGGAGCAGCGATAATTTAATGGGAGAGTTAGGATTGCAGGTGTGGGTCCTCCCAAGTGGGTAAAAAGGTGTTGTCTCTGTTCATATCCTTGGAAGCCTGGAAATGTGTTTCTTTACCCCTCCACAAAGAAACCCCTCATTCATATATATTCATATTTGCATGGAGTGCATGTATCCACGCACATATGTGTACCTGTGCGTATGTTAACAGCCTACCAAAGAGATGGTTACTTAACCCATTTGCAGAACACAGACTTACACGCAGGTGCTTTTACTTCTGTATTTCAGCTCAGTCCCACTCGTACATTAATCTAAGCCCTGACTTTCTATTAAATTGCCCCAGTGGTGGGAGTGTTTCTCTGAAGTGCAAATGAATATAGAAAAGAAAACTAAAAAAAGCTGGAGCCTGAAATCCCTGTTTGTTTTGGTTTATAAAGTCCTACAGCTGCCTGCCGGGGTCAGCTGCCTTTTTTATTGCTACAGGCTTAAATTCCTTTTCTGAGTCCCGATGCTTTATTGCTTGGATTGTGTTTTTGCTTTATCTCTTTTTTTAATACTCAGGCAATCTACAAAATGGTTTCGTCGGTAATGAAAATGCCAGAAGATGAATCCACTCCAGAAAAGCGAACAGACAAGATCTTCAGACAGATGGACACAAACAATGATGGTATGACCCCACTAGCATAAAGCCCTTTGTAGGCCTTCGGAATAAAGGTTTTCCAGCCTGACATGAGCAGAAGCTGCTGGGGGTATTTTGGGGCAGGGGACAGGCTTTCCTGGCCAGCATCTCTGGGCTCGATGTGTTCTCATCGAGCTCCTCCAGGCCATAGCAGAACAGAGTGAAGAGGCACTGGCTGAGAGAGGTTTTTAGGTGGTAAAGACAAAAAGAGGGTGGCAAGGGGAAGGGAGATCCAAGGCACAGTTAGGTTGTCAGGGGAGCAAGGAAGCCATGGGGAAAGGAAGAAAAAACACATGAGCGTAGGGTTGTAGGCAAGGATGAGGAGGTGCTGGGAGGAAGGCACCCGTTCCCCTTGCAGCTCTTCATGTCAGACCTTGGGCCCTCGGGCTTCAAAGGGGATTGAGCAGGGAGTGGAGGGACTCGGCCAGGCAGGAGCAGGGGAACGATGCTCCTGTCCCTCTCCTCCTCCTTGCCGTGGCCCTGCGCTCCCAGGACGCTGCACCTGGTTCCTCCGCAGGAAAGCCCCTGGCTTGTGCCGGGGGCTGTGCTGCCCCGTGACAGCGCCTTGAGCAGCTGGTGGCACCTTGTGCCCTGTCCCCACGGGCTGCTGGGCCGGCACAGCACGCCTCTTGCCTTGGCGGGTTGAGCACATGGCGTGTGGCCGTCATCTTGAGGCAGCTGGCCATGCGAAGCCACTCGGGAGGTGCACGGGGCGGCTAGCAGGCATCCTGGCTCCTCTCGTGCTCTCCCAGCCCTCAGCCTCTGCAATACGTCTGGATTTTCCTGCGGCTGCTGTTCACGTCCACCCGCTGTTTCGCTGGTGAACCATCTTCTGGAAAGGCTCCTCAGAAATCCCCGCGGGTGCAATGTTCCTCAGGTTGTTTTCTCCAGCAGGGCGACAAACCATGAGCAAAGTCTCGCTCCTCTCTGCCCTGGCTGGGATCGCAGCTCAGGGCAGCGCCATGCAGGGGCAGGGCAGCCCTTCGGCTTGCGCTGGGCGTCTGCCGAAGCCTCACGCAGAGCCGACCTCCAAAAACAAATCCTCAGGGTCCGTAATACCAGCTGGCTGCCATCAGTCTTGTGTGCATGTACCCAGAGCGCGTACATAGGCCAACGGTTGCATCCGGTCTTGCAGTGTTTACTCCCTTGCAGTCTGTGCTTCACGGGGAGCTAATAGCTCCTGAGCCCGTTGTGGAGCCACTTGATATGTTGTCTGGCAGTGTACCCATAGCTACCCCTCCACCTGAGCTGGCTCATTTCCTTAGGATTGAAACAGACAGGCAAAATTGAGCAATTTCCTCTTGCCATCAGCCTGCCAAGATGTTTACTCATGTCCTATGAGAGGTAGATTTTTCCCTTGGAATTACCCCGCTTGATGGCCCAAGGCAGGAGTGCCCCTGATGGCCCGGTGACAGCACGGGGACTTCGCTTGGCAGCCTGAATGTTTAGTAATGCGGGGAGCAACCGGAGTAGAAATTTCGAGCTCTTTCCTACCAAAAAGGGAGATATTTTCAGTGAGAGTGAGGATTTAGTTCTAGTGCTGAGACATGGAGACTTGTAAAAATATGACCTTTTGTATAGAAAGGCTATTTTTTATTTAGGATAATTTTATGGCTGCATTTTGGCATCTGCTACTACAGTCAGAGGGTAAATTCCTAGCTGTGCTGATGTCCTTGAGTGTTTTACCTTTGACTTCAGCAAAACCAGCACTTCGTCCCCTGACTTTATATGTGGAGAGCCATAAGGTAATGTGATGAAAGAAATTTTTTCTGCGGAAAGTGGCACATGCAGATGTGCGACGGAGTAGTGATTGCAAATCCTGCCAAATGCACCCTCCATCTGTTGCACTTCATAACTGAAATAAAGTCATCCTGTTCCCAGTAAAATATCACCCCTGTAGGCCGCGCATTGCTAAGTACCAGAAGGCGCACGCTGAGATGTGTGATAGACTGAGGCTTGGAAAGGCTCCCCCGTGAGCTGGGCAGGTCCAGTGTCCGGTGAGATGGAGAAGGATACACATGCTCTTGATGGCTTGAAATGTTTCTTGTTCCCTCTTTAACTGTTGGCCATTGCTAGCAAATTTTGATTTGTGCTTTTCTTTGAAATATTACCAGGAAAGAGGAAAACTAATAGACTTCCTAAGTGTTACAGTTACTCTTTCCAGACCAACAAAAACTTAGGAAAACACTTTACTTGGAAGCATTAGCTGAAAAACCCGAAACTGGATAGAAGCGTACCATCTGTTTTTAAGCTTCTTTGTGTTTCAACAAGATGGACATTTACTCATTTTTCCACACACAACCCAATTTAGGTGCTGGACGCTGAGTCCAATCCTTTCCTCTGTTCCTGCGGGAGGAGGCTGAGACCATCTCAGTATGGATACCTTAAAAACCTGCTAGGAAAAACCAGTGCCATGAATTTGTGCCTCCCTGCATCCTAGGGCACCTGGCCAAAAGAAGCTGGGAGCGTGAGCAGACGGGAGACCACCAGACTGCCCTGTCAGAGAGGCAGCAGTACATGTCTCCTCCATTTCATCTGAAACACAGGAACATTTTTGGGAGTGAGGACCTGCGTTTCTAGGAGTAAATGGTATGACTAGGAAGCTAGCAAGCACTGGTAACAACTACTCCCAGCCCTGCAAAGCCTTACTCACACTTTGGGCTTGCATAGTCTCATTGCATGCACACTGATTTAAGCAAAGTCCCCAAGGAAAAATCGCCTAGGGCTGTTACAAAGCCGGGAGGCTGTGGGAATGCAGCCTTGTGCCAGCTTCTCACCTCAGGGGAGCTTGCCTTTCCCTTGACCTCTGCCAGGGAGGCCACACTTCGTACCTGCAGCAAGGGAAATCTTTGCAAATCATTCAAGAAAGTTGTTTCATTTCTCCTGCATGTTATTATGGCTTATCTCTGTGTATGTGTAGTGTATCTTGAGGGGAAATGCTAGCGGTGCCGTTCAGTTCAGGGTACTGAACAGAAGAGTATTAGTGATGTTAGTCAAAGCAGAGTTCAGCTATGGGCTCTGGGCGGCTTTTGGGCAGGAGACTGGTTCTGCACTCCGTGGAAAACTTGCCAGGAGGCCGGACCACCGAAGGGGGTGGGTCCAGGAGACAACCAGGGCCTTTCTGCCATGCCATGCCTTGCGGGACCGTCGCAGCCGCGCTTGGGAGTAGTTGTTCCTCACCTTCATTCCTCCAGAGACTCACGTGTCAGAGCCACGGATTTCTATCCAGTCAGTCCCAGCCAGTGAATCCAGCCGAAAACAAATATTTATAAACCAGGAACACGCCTGGGTGAAGCGTGGGAATGTGTGGCTTGTCCAAGGTTGGCTTTTCGATCTGCCGGGCAGCGTCCCCTTCCTGTACACCCAGCAGGTCCTGCAAGTGGTTTGTAAGTGTAGGAGAAACCGCCACTGTTCAACCTTAAATGCTGCAACAAGCCATAATGGTGCGAAGCAGAGAGATTTGTGATATTTAGGTCTAAAGTGTCATATAATATGGACATCATTTTCAGAGTATGCACATGTTCAGGTACCATACCTCATATTAATGTTTTACTGCAGTTTGTGTAATCTAGTTCAAGGCAAAAACTGACAAACTGTATTAGAGCAATTGTTATTTTTATTTGGTAATGTCTTTTGAAATAAAAATAGCGTCTATTATGCTAGATTGTTTTACGGAAAAAGAATGCATCTGGGCTTAAGGGCTTGAGAGGGATTTGACTGTGGTGCATTGCTCTATAAATTCCCTCCGATGCATTTGCAGTAGATTAAATATACATATATTGCTAGATCTTTCGTGAGGAAGGGTTTTTTTTAAGCTACAGCGCTTGGCAGCACAAATGACTTTTTTTTCTCTCTCTTTTGTTTTTCCTCCCTTCAAGGTAAACTGTCCCTGGAAGAGTTTATTAAAGGTGCCAAGAGCGATCCTTCTATTGTGCGATTGTTACAATGTGATCCGAGCAGCGCAAGTCAATTCTGATTAAACTGGACAGTTTGCAAAGAGAATACCGGCTTGTCGTTCAAGCTTTGCTCGCAAATGGATGCCTTCTCAATCATTCCTCAACAGTTAGCGGATAGGATCCCATTGCCAGATTGTGTGTGTCTGAGTGAAATGGCCCTCGCTCCTCTCACTAACACCAGTGCAGCTCTCCTTTGGCAGCTCCATTTCTGCTTCCCCATAATGTTATGATTCACTCTACACATGTAACGTTAATTGAACGGTATGTTTACATGCAGATACAAAGAGTTCAAATCGCTGATGAGATACCACTTCACTTAGTCTGTAAGAAAGATGACGTTCTCGTGGTCCCAAGGAGATGCTAGGTAGGACTTTTATCCAACATAGCGGATGGTCGATAATTTATTTTGCTTCAGAAATGACTATGTAAAAAGTGTGGACTGAATGGAGTAGAAAGTTCAAAAAAAAGAAAAAAAAAAAGAAAAAAAACAGCTTTCCTGGGCATGGTTCCAATTTTCTTTTTGAGGAAAATTGCTTGCACTTATCTAATGGTCTTTACTTTCTTTTAATATATATATAAATTATATATATATGGTGAAGTAAAATTTTAAATATTTAGGTCATCTATTTAAGGCATAAAATAGAATCCAAGCTTTGTTTCTTCTAGTTGTCTGTGATTTATTCAAATCTTGGAGATTGTTTTTTGTGATATTTATGCATTAGCAAATTGCTGTTCAAAAAGAAATGCATGACTAGCAGTTTGTGGATATTTCACTCTGTTTAATTACTGAATGCAAATATTTGTTCATTTTTACTGTTGATTGTTCCAGCATTACTATATTAACAAAAGATCTGAAAGGAGTAATCCTAATTTTGTATTTCTCAGTGGAGTCCTACTTTCTGGTGGTTGCTGCATTAAATGGCTTTTGAGTGAAATGAGGTGACGTGACTCGCACTGCTGTCCTCAACTTTGCTACACCTTCTACCTTTTGCTGTCAAAATGTTAATAGTCTTGTGCATTCCAGTGTTATTTAATATCTGCCTAATGCCAAGAAATAATAATTGAAATAAAAGACTACTTTTCTTGTCAATTCCTGTCTTGTTTTAAGCCATGCAACAAGTCTGTATAATCCCATATCTGACTGAGGGATAAGAACGGCTCACATGTCCCCATTTTGTCCAAGACATGTTTCCTTGTAACTTAACTTCTTCCTGAGGATCCCGCTGTGCTAAAAACAGAAAATTTAGAGGTATTAGGATGCATGGCATTGGGGAGCCCTTCTCTGGAGCGATTTGATCCTCCTTTGGTCCTCCTTGCTCTCCTTTGGCTCGACACCACATTTCCCACCTCTCCCCCAACAACCCTTGAGTACCGCGGCCTTTTTATTCAAAGAGAAACGCACCTTGTTCCTGCCTGTATAAATAAACCTCTCGTCCCTAGGCATGTGTTTTTGGAATAATGTTTGACCCCGCTGGCACAGAAAGCAGTTTTCCCCATGTTCATCCAGCCTGCAAGTAGCTGCTGCCTTTTGCAGAATAGTGAAGTATCAACAAATGCTTAGGCATGAACTTCATTTTAAGCAGGTAATTAAGGGATTTTTGCTAGGTAAAAGTGTCAATACTTTTACTGCTTCAAAAAAAAAAAGAGATGATGTATGATGTAGCGTCCAAGTACAGATGCCTTGTTAGGTCAAACTCAGGCTAAAATACAGACTCATGTCAGCGCTGCCAAGCAAAAGAGTTTTTTTCATTATTTTTTTCCTAGAAATTCAAATTTGAGCTATTAAACCAACATTCCTTTCAGCTGCAACACCTCACTGAGGAGCAAAGCCCTGAAAGTGAAGTTAATCAGAAATCTATCTATCTGCTTTCCCTGGGCAAGCCAAGCAAAAAACCCAGAAGTAATGCAAAAAAAGTTTCATGGTTGTTTGTTTATAGTCTGTCTCTAGCCTATTTATGGTAATCCTGTCTGCAGAAAAATGCTGCACTATTAAAATTGCTGCAGATGCACTTACACTGATGGTACTTTTTGCATGGTCTAGGTAGTTGGTTATTTAGAGGCACGAGGTCACTTGTCCTTACAGCAGCAGTAAATCAGCCTCAGTGGACTCGGGCATGTGTCTGTACTTAGAGGAATGTGCAAAAACGTCTCTCACCTTGAGGAAGGACAGTGCCTCCAAGAGTGACCGCAGTGTTCAAACGCATGGCCTGTTTCTGGGATCTTAAAATGAGTCAGTTATTTTTTTAGTCAAACGTTGCACAATATCCTTTTTTTGGGTACCAAGGATCTAAAAATTGTTTTCATTTAGCATTCTAAAATGCCATCGATTCTCCCCTCATCGTTTGTCTGCTTTTATAAGAGTCATCCTTTTTTCACCTTTTCGTGACATTTCTCCTCTACTGCTTTCCATGCTTCTGTCTTTGGTGAATGGCAACTCTCCTTCTTAAAAAAAAACAACAGCAAACTAATTGCAAAAAGCTCATTTTGACTTTCTTTTGGGAAATCAAAATGACAAACATTTGAGTTTTCTTGGCCAAAAGTTCCCATTTCTTGGACTTCAGATTTTTTACTTTGAAGTGGGCCAATGTTCCCTGGCCAGAAAGCTCACTGTCCTCCATGGAGGTAGTCCAGCAGGCTGGCAAGCTGCCAGCCAGTGACATTCAGACTGGGGCTAGGTCCTGACTGCCTAGTTGCACGTCTCCTCTTTTCTGCCTTTCTCGCTGCTTCCTCAAACTTTCTGGTCTTGGGTTCGATATTCTGAGCTTCGACCTGCTGTCACCCACTAGTTCACCAATTTTGCCCTTCTAGCAAAGGCGGCCAGCAGGTGGAGGGAGGTGATCCTCCTTTTCCGTTCAGCCCTGGTGAGGCCTCCCCTGGAGTACTGTGTCCAGTTCTGGACTCCCCAGTACAAGAGAGACATGGAGCTCCTGAAGCGAGTCCAGCGGAGGGCTCCAAAGATGATGAGGGGACTGGAGCATCTCTCCTCTGAAGAAAGGGTGAGAGAGCTGGGCCTGTTCAGCCTGGAGCAGAGAAGACTGAGGGGGAAATCTGATCATTGTGTATAAGTATCTGAAGGGGGGGGGGGGGGGGGGGGAGGTGTCAAGAGGATGTGGCCAGACTCTTCTCAGTGGTGCCCAGTGACAGGACAAGAGGCAACAGGCACAACCTGAAACACAGGAAGTTCCACCTGAACATGAGAAAAAGCTTCTTTCCTGTGAGGGTGACTGGGCACTGGCACAGGTTGCCCAGAGAGGTTGTGAAGTCTCCTTCCTTGGAGATGCTCAAAAGCTGTCTGGACAGGGTCCTGGGCAATGTGCTCTAGGTGAGCATGCTTGAGCAGAGGGGTTGGACTAGCTGATCTCTAGCGGTCCCTTCCAACCTCAACCGTTCTGTGAATCTGTAATTTGTGTGTAGGGCAGAGAGTGCTGGGACGATTTCCACAGCAAGCTGCGCTGGGTGCACGTGTCAGGCTCCAGCCCAGCTCCACTTCTGGAGCGTCATTGAGGAAGATGTGTGGGAGAGGCAGTCGCATGCAGCACCCCAGGTGCTGGGGAAGGCTGGGCTGCCCCAGAGAGGCTGCCGGCACGGAAACCTCTTGATTAAAGGTTTCCAGTGAAGTCCTGGAAAGCAGCTCAGCCATGTATGCCAAGCAGCTGTCTTTAAGGAAAGCAAACCTGCTTCAGAGGCTGAAGTTGTGCATCTTCAATCACTCGCTAACTTTGAAAATCTTGGCTCCGCTTTGAAAAGCTCCTGTGAGAATGTATCTGCTTTCCTGACAGGTGACGAGGAATGAGAGGGTAATTTACAGGCTTGTCCTCCAGAATGTTTCATTTGCGCACTGATCTAAGTGAAGTTCAAAAACAGGGGTGAAGCCTGGAGAAATCAGGGAGAAACTCTTGAGGGAAGCAGAGCTTTACTGCTGAGCAGTCTGCTGGTGGGTCCTTTCGGGGAGGGAGTGTTTGGGGCGGGGGGGGGGGGTAAATATAAATGCATAAATCACTTGTGAAATAGCAACCAAGGGAATAATAGAAAGCTTCAACTTGTTAAGTGGCTTAGGTGTCTTGGCAAACTGTAGGTTTAATCAAAAACAGTCGAACTTAGCAAAAGTGGAGTTCAGTTAAAAAAAAAAAAAGTCATCAACAGGTCCATTTTTACCAACCTTTTGTAAGCTGCGTAATTATTTTCTCACCACTGAGATATGTCAAACTCTAAAAGCTTTAGGTAATTACTACATAAATTTGGGCTTTTCTATATGAATTGGAGGTCCTATTAAGCTAATTCAGGATTACGTCATTGCCTTTCAAATTAACTTAGTATCTGTCTGGTTGCAGCGTAACTGCAGCCTGGGTGGCAGAGGTGCTTGGAGTCAGTCCTGTGTTTCTGTGTTGTCAGGTTGGCATTAGCCATTTGTTTTTCAATAAGGCCCCTTGCACCGTTTTTATGGCCTTAGCCTCTGAGTAATGAACTCTGTTGAAGAGCAACGTGAACATTTCTGGAGCTCTTCGGCAGATGGTCTCTATCAAATAGTCCTCAATTCATTACGCAGGGCACCCTTTATTCATATTTAAAGGTTAGGAGCAGATATTCATTTTAATGGTCCAGTGGGTAGACTGGCATTTTGAGATCCCTAGACTGTATGAAGTCACATATATTCCTGATGAACCTGGTAACTGCTGTTGCCGCTTTGAGAAGGGAAGGTGTCTCACTGGGAAAAAGAAAAAAAAAAAAGGAGCAGAACATATGTCTATGTAAAAGCTTTGGCGCTCTGCCCACGTTGGGGTAACTGTGTCTGCAGCCAAACGTGATGTGTTTTGCGTATTCTTCCAAAAACATATAGGTTATTTTAACAGGCTGGTACAGGGGGTGGTGCCAGTGCCATCTTCTCCATGGTCCTTCCCTGACCCAGATCCCTCGGTCTTTCCTAGGGCTGACTGTGCTGGTGCAATGAATTTCCTCAGTCCCCAACGGAGGCTGGAGCTGCTCCGTCTCTGGGGCGGCACGTGCCCAGGGACCTGTCTCGGGGCAGTTCAGTGGCCACGAGGGGCCGGCACTGAGGGCATGCACGGGGCTTGGTGCAGGGATGGGGGCAGAGCATCCGCTGCCTCCGCTCACCTCAGGCTCTCCTGGCCTCTGTGTTGTTTCAAAGGGAGTTTCCCAAATGTTGCACCTAATTCCAACTCCTACCTTCACAGGATACTCGGAAATGACTTTTTTTTTTTTTCTGCTCCAATAAACGGAGACACTGATCAGTTGTATGTGAAATACCCATGCACAGTGGCACGGTCACACTTTCAGGGGAGCAGTGCCGCCCTTTCCCACAGGTGTCATTAGCTAACCCTTCCAAAGCTCCACTTTTGGGTCTTGCCACACATGGAGAAGTGCTCTATTTTGCCCGTTTTACCAGCAGGATCCTGGTTATAGCCCCTGAGGCCCAACACCAGCCCCCTCAGACCCTCCAAGGACGACTTTCCCTCTGGGATCCTATGACAGCAGCTAGTGGTTTCCCTGCGAGAGGACCAACTTACCCCAACCAAACTCATCCTCAGTTGGGTTATAGCAGGCAGGAAAGGTCTCTTGCCTGACGGCAGGACAGAGGCCCACTCCTGGCCTCCACGCACGCTCCCGCGTCTGAGGTGAATGCAACTGAGCGTGTCTTCCCCACTGGTGCTGTGGCTGTGGTTGCTTCATAGGCTGTCCCGTCCTGTTAAAGATAGCTGCAGAGAAAATTTCTATTGCCTTTCCTGGGACGGGACAAAGGCCTCTTCCAAGTCACTGTTTGCATGTTGCCCTTTGGTTTCAAACTAAAAAAAAAAAGAAATCCATAAAGTCCAGCTCTTCTGAGACACCAGCTGTGCCCTTGGGTACAGATTCAGTCAGCTCCATTTCTACCTAGGTCCATGGGCTAGAGCTTGCTGCTGGTTAGGGTCCGGGAAGGCTTAGACATCCCAATCCAGATGTTATCCTGGTTGAATCTGGCAGCAGAGGTTGCCCAGGCTTGCTCTCATTAAAGCCCAGTCATGTGGCTGTGCACAGCTCTGCTCAAACCAGTCTTCATGAGGGAAAACCACCATGAGTTTCTTTTACACATTTGTTAAAGCACCTCTCTAATACAGTCTTTGACTTGTTCACCTAGGAGAAAAATACAAACAACTTCCTTGTCTAGCTGATGTCTTAGGTGTGGGTGACTGCAAGAGGAGTCATCCTCTTTTTTCCAAGTGCTGTTAGGATTGTATCCTATAATATACTGAGGGCTTTTAAATATAAGAGAGAAGTCCAAAGTAAGTAAACGACACTCAGTATCTCCAAGGTGAGCTTACTTTCACCTCTGCAGGACCCTATGTTGCTTCTGAGAACTTTTCTCTTGCATCTTTAATGTGGTGGTAGCTTCAGGGCCAGCTCATGACCACTTTGTTGTAGCAGTGCAAATTGCAGATGGGTCAGCCAATGCAGACATGCTCCATTGCTCCTCACTGAGATGGTGCAGCGGGTGGGTGTTCAACCTAATGCGGGAATAAAGCAGGGCAAAAATCAAACAAGAGAATTCAAGGGGGTTCTTTGGAGAAATACTTTTAGGTGCTCAAATTCAGAGGATACTACCAACTAGCACAGATAATTAGAATATTTACCCATTGTCTCCTATGGAAAAAAGACAGAACAGTATATCCAGTCCCTGCATCCCAGCTCCTGGGCTGGCTGCCCAGTGCCGGGTTTGGCACTCCTCTGTGGCTACTCCAGCAGCAAAATTTCTTTGCAAGTGTTCTAAAAAATATTTGAGGACAATTAGGAAAAAAGGGCAAAGCCACCCCCAAGGGAACAGCAGAAACCTCCCACCTGCAATGCTGCCTCTGGAGGAGGATTACACTTTTTTTAAACAGAGAAGTGCTACTGGACAGTGTCTCTCAGTATCCAGTGTTATTTTCCTTATGGTTTGCCTCCTTCTCTGTATTCTTTTTTTCAATACTTTTCTGGGCCCCTTTCAGGATAAATAATTGATCCTGCTTTTCAGGAGATGTCATAGGTAGCAGGCACAACACTGATAGCTCGTTCCTGAGGGAAAGATAAGTGCAGTGAATGTTCATTAATATGTCGTTAATAACCATGAGCACAAACACTGCAGGTGCTTTCGTCGGAGAAAATAAAATAAACTCAGCTAGTTTAGGTGTTTAAGTGTTGCACAGCCATGATGTTGCTTTTATTCTGAATTATTAATACCGGCGAGGCTCACAGTGAACACAGTTGGCCCTGATGCCGACTGAAGCATGACATATCGCCAGGGTACGGCACTAGGCTGGCAGCAGCACCGCGTCCTTCCCCACCACACAGGCCCAACCACGCGCAAAGCTGCCCCCAGCCCTACTCCGGCCGGGGGACAGCACAGGTATTGCGGAAATACATGTCATGTGCCGTGGCAAGCCCTCCGCCTGCAGCTCTTCACCTTCCCCCCGTACCCATGCAAGTGCCTCGACAACACTGCAGCTCTTGGGAGATGCTGCAAGCTTCTTCCAGGATCGAGGCAACTACAACCGTACCAGCAAAACGTGCAGGGACGGCTTAATCAATACAGCTTGCCAACCCTACGGCTGCTTGGCTCTTCAATAACTGCCAGCACTACTGCTGAGAACTAGGGAAAAAACAAGAAGGGGAAAAATAAGTTGTTTTTTTTTTTCTCTCCCCTTGGAGTGTACAATTTTCTGGTGATGCCCGTGGAGGGAGATGGCAGCCGCTGCCTCTGCCGCAGCCCCGTGGCACCCACACCGGGGTCCCAGATGATACCTTCCAGGCAGCAGGCACCGGGGCAGCTTTGGTTGCTGTGGAAACACCCCTAAAGCAGCCAGAATTATTATTTTCCTCTCCAAAGAAAGCAAGTTACTTGAAGAAAACCTTATTTCCCATTTTGGATGACTTCACAGCCCCAGCATTCATCTCTGCAAAATTTTGTGACATCTGTGTTGCAAGATGTTGGAACAAGCCAAAATCCTCCCGCTGAGATGCATGCGTGTGGGTCTGCAGGGGACGGTGGCCATGCCGTCTCTCTGGGGACAGGAGGCAGTGGAAGAAAGTAAAAAGGTGCTTCAGTGCCGCAGCCTGCTGGACTGCTCCTCCCTGGAGGGCAGGAAGAAGAGGGGACGGGGCCTTTGACTCCGTGCATTTTTGGTTCTTCAGCACTGTCCAGGATATAGCGAGGAGGATGAAGGGGGCTATGAGGGAAAATTACAGCGAATTTCCATATTCCGGGATCTGATTCTCAAAAATGACGTTAAGCCATTCCTCCACCAGCCAGCTAGGTCTGTGCTTTTCTTTGCATAGCCACCCTTATTTTTTCAAGCTTGATTTTCTTCAGCATCAGCCACCGTTGTACGCTACTTCCATAGTGATGAAATTTTTTGCACTGTTATTTTACTTGGGCTTTTAAATTCTTTTTCATTCTTAAGCTAGCGCCAATTGACAGTAATCTTGGTCCCTCTCCATGACTATGCACTCAGGCACTGCCAGAGACCTCTGCAAGAGTACTTGCAGCTGAGTGTGTCTGTGAGCAGGAGGCAACAGTAACAGCCGGGTATTTTGTCAGGACGAGTATCTTTCTTTTACTCACGGTTTTCCTGTAGACCATATGGCTACTTCAGACCTGCCCAAAAGGCAGCAACCATCATTCTGAGTGATGCAAACTGCCTTGTCTCCTGCAAACCTTTTCTGTCCAAGATCTGTTCTTTTAACCCAAGCACATTTAGTTATCTGAAACGCTCTTCTCCTTTGCCATGTGTCAGGAGAGCTGCTGTCATCTAGAACAGCCTGGCAATTGTCACTAGTGTTGAAGATAGGAGAACAGGCACAGCATTTTCCTTCCTTACTAAGGGCCAAGCTTGAGGCTCATCGGCTTTAGTTTACAGTGCAATGTGCACCTATTTAAGCTGCTCATATTGAAAATAAATAAATAAATGAACAGAGCACCACACATACCCACATACACACACACTAGTAATTAGTAGTTGACAGTGTGGGTCCATGAGCCTCCTCCAGTGTTAGCTGGACATATACAGGGCCAGAATAGCCAGCAGCACAGATCGGTGCTGGCTCAAGGCTCAGAGACACTATCAGATTTCAAATGGGCACCGCTGAACAAGCAAGATTAGCACAGCAAAAGCAAAATAGTGTCATGCCTTCAGCCCGTGTCACAGCAGCAGGGACCCCGTCTGCTCATGCCTTCATGTATGGTAACACCACTCCATCAAGCCTCCATGCACCACACACGGGCTTTCTTGCACGGTGTAGGTAGCATGCAGTAGCTGGTAGTATGTGCAAAGAGTTTAGGCTTAGCCGACTGAACTGGTAGAAGTTCCTAGGGGTATCTCTGTCTTAACTTAGTCAGCACATAGTAAATGATGGGAGATGGTTAGCCTGCAAAAGCGGAAAAATTTTGCTATCAGAAAGGAAATCTCAGTATAAGAAAGGTGGTGTCCCTAACGGTGGGCTCGTCCTTCAGTGCTACCTCAGATGCTCACCAGGAGCAGCTCAGGCAGCACTGAAGAAGAGCAGACACTGCTTGTCTGCTCCCTGCAATCACCAGTTCCTGTCATGCCATGACCAGACAGGCTGGGTTTGGGACAGTTGCTATCCAGAATATGGAGCTGCCATGTGAGGAAGTGCGCCACAAAACCTGCCCATGACAGAAGCAAAGGGGCTTGTGGGCTTTGCTTGAGCCATCCAGAAGAGGTATCACCTTATTTGCTGTCCTATCCACCACACATATTTATTCCTCAAAAGTCAGGTTACTTTATTATATTACAGGTCCCTGTAGATCACCACCTTCATTGCCATCAAGTCTAGCTGGTCTGGCCTTACATGTTGTAAGTGCATCTCCTGCAGCACCTGCCTGGCTGATGCTATGCAACGAGCTAACGTGCCCCTGGTACTAGCCCATGGTGTCACTGTGCTGATCCCAGTACTCAGCAACCCTGGCATCTTTATCCACAGTCTCACGCTGTCACTCACCTTTTACGCTTACCATGTCAGCAACAACTGCTTCGTGGCAGTGGACATGCACTTGCCCGTCCGGGAGGGAAGACAACAGGTTTTGGTTTGAGATTCAAAGCTGGTCTTCACATCCTTGCTCGGACCCTGTCTGTCTGCGTGAGGACCGTAAGAGCAAAGGGGACCCAATGACAGTAGGATGGGTGCCCAATGCTTGGCTAGGCCTAGGGATGCTACCACCGCCTGCTCAGTCTTATGCACCTGGGAGGTTGCCTGGGAGGCCAGGGAGTACCACCACAAGGGGACTGGTGGCCTAAGAGAAAAATCCTATCTGGTTACTTGCTGTGTGAGTGGGAGGCAGATGCTCTACCAAGATTTTTCTTCATTCCTTGTATCCAACTGGTGCTTAGCCCTACAGGGCCTCATGACACAGCTTCCAGCAAGCCAGGCTTTGTGTTGCAACTCCTGGCAGCTCAGGCTTTGCAGACGTTCAAATCCCAGCCGCAGAGGGAAAGAAGCACTAGCCTGGCAAACAGCACGCAGATCTGGATGAACTGCACAGTTCACCGCAGAGGCAACCCGGAGAGAAGGAAATGGGGTTAGTTGCCCATAGGCCCTAGCAGACAGCCTGCTGAAGCCAATGCCAACACCACATCCACTGCAGGTGCAAAAGGTGGTGTGCTCTGGCGGCTAGACATGAAGGTAGGTCAGCTCACAGGGGCTCTGTGCTTGCAGAGAGCAACTATGCAGCATATAGGCCGTGAGCAGCAGTGCAGAGCTAGGAGGAGCCTGCTGCCAGATTAGAGCGCCCCTTGTTCGGATGAACACCTTTTCTCCACTCCATGCCAAGTTCAGGTGTGAATGAGCCTTAGCATGACCTGGTTCATTTGCTGTTTGGCTGTGCTCTGTGGCTATCCAATCCCTCTGATACGTGCCCATCTCAGAGCCCTTTCTCCATGTTACAGTCATTTTGTTGCTGGTGTTTAGAGTGCCTTTGCACTGCTAGCATACATATTTGTGATCCTCGTTGTCTGGATATTTCCACAGACATCAAGACTTTCCTCAAGCAAGATGAGGAAAGCAGTCATCGTTATCCCCTGGATGAAACAGGAAGCAGTTCTTCCTCCTCACCTCTCAGCCACATTGCAGGTCTCATGCAGGGGCTGTTTTCCTATTGCCTAGCCATGAGACCCTCTGCAGCTGGGCTTGCCTATGGCCCCGGGAGACATGATATGATGACAGGCTTCTAATGAGGTAACAAGCACCTTGCAGATTGCTTACTGGATTGGCAAGCTGAGCGCAGATGCTTCTCGAATATCTGGTCATCACCTGGTGGGAAGTCCTCGCCTGGGCTGGGTAGCCAGGGAAATGGAGCAGAGAGACCCATTCTGGGTCTGGAGGGAGGGGAGGCTCAGCAGATCCACATGGTCTGCTACTTTTTTACAGGCAGCTTCCGAACTGGATGAAATTACATTCAATACCAAAAACCATGTCCTAACAACAGCCAAGGACAGCCCAGCCCTGACGTTATAAAACACGTATTCCCAGAGCCACTGGCTGCATCTGGCCTGGCAAAGTAAGAAGTGCTCTGGGTGCTCCCAGGCACTAGAAGCTGAACTAGCAAGCTCATTAGCTCATAAGATCTCACTCATCAGATCATTAGCTGGCATAATGTTGGCACTTAGTAACTAGCACTCTCCCAAGTACTTGCTTGGCACAGTTGGGGAATCAGCATCTATTCTGGTCCATGCCAGGTGGCTCAGATGAGCTTGATGTGCAAATGGAGCCATTCATTCTAGCAGGGGGAAGGAGAAGGGGCTTACACAGGCTGAGAGGAGAAACGGCCCTCCTGGGAG
Organism: Struthio camelus; assembly: GCF_040807025.1. Lineage (NCBI taxonomy): Eukaryota > Metazoa > Chordata > Aves > Struthioniformes > Struthionidae > Struthio > Struthio camelus. Next base: position 24,223,555 of record NC_090944.1, on the reverse strand, counting down.
GTATGCAGGAGAGGTCACGTTGTTAGTTCAAAGTGCAGGTCAGGTTTGTAATGTGACACGCTGGCCATGGCTCGGCACTGTAAACAAACAAGAGGGGCGGGGGTGAGGGCCAGGTGGATGCAGAAGAATGGCAAGTCCTGGGCAAAGCTGCCAAGGCATGGCGATACAGGGTACCAAGCAATGCCTGGTAATGTTCAGTGGCCTCTCCTTGCACAGGGACTTCCCATGGGCTCTCTGGAGACGTTTGATCAGGGTCTTGTTCTGCAAGTGCAAAATTCATCACCAGTATTTAGAGGAAGCCAAAGATTCAGAAGGGTGACCTGCAAGCCAAAAGCACGAAGGGGAGAGCAGGCATGAGGAAAGGATGGTGACTGGCTGTGGCTGAGCTTGAGGTGCAGCAGAGGAATGCTATGGCAGGTTGCCCGTATAGCCATGTGATACAGTGGAAGCCATCAAAGCAGTTGGCACAGTTTTGACCTGGCTCCATGAATTAATGCCAGACTGGCTCTTCACATCACTGCATTAGTGATGGTAGAGGAGTCCAAAAGGCAGCTGAGGCATGCCTGATGGGCGATGTTTCTCGCTGTTCAGGGTGGCAGTGGTCAAATGGAAACGATTTGCAGTCAGTGAACCCTAAATGTTCACAGCTTCTCATCTGCCATAAACCTGCTGCGCATCCTATTGGAGCCCTGCTCTGCACTGGATCTTTAATTGTGAGGTTATGAGGCAGATTGCCAGATCCTCCCATCCTCACAAAGATAAGGATTTACAGCCACCAAGCAATATGACTGTCTTGAGACTTGTCACCTCTTGGCTAAGACCACCCGCACTGCATGGAGGGCTGCAGAGCTGACCGCACAGGGAAGGCAGTTCCTTGCTGCTTTGCTTAATATCACTTGCAAGCACTTTCCTAAGGATAGAGCTAAATGGCTGAACTAGCCCTGCTTCTCCCTATCGCCCCTCTGCTCCGGATTTGCCTTGTTCCCCCAGTAACGTGCAATTCCCAGCTCTGCCCTGGGGCATGAAACACTTTGAAGTTTTAACCTCAGAGAGCTGTACTATTCTGTCTTACAGGCTTTTTCTGAAATAGGATTGCCTGTTTGATTTCCTCCTCGATAACATGATTTAAGTCATCCTTCAATCACCAGTTGCTTATAGACCTTATTGCAACAAGGACAAATTAACACCTTTAACTAGAGAAAGCTGTTTCTAGAAAATGGGTTTCATTTCTAGTGAGTTTTTGAGAATGGTTACTAACCTTTGGTCAGCTGGTTCCTCCATGGTAGAGGTATGAAAGAAAAGGGCATAAATAGGAAAAAGTAGCACATCCCCGTATTGCACAGGCACTGCTGTAGCAAAACATTTTCCAAGAGCCTCAGGGCTACATTTGGGGCCCTAGCTGGGTGCTGTGGTTCTTTCGTGCCTTCTCCCAAACTGGGTGCTGGAAGCTGACAGCCATGGCTGGTGTGTATCTCTGAATTGCTCAGTGGTCTCTAAAATTCAGAGGTATCAGCGCTTAATCCAAAGGTAGTTGCAAATGAGCCCTGAAGGAGATTGAAGCCTATGTCCCATTGCCAGGGACGCTCCATTGCGTTGACCAGCAGTGAATTTTACCCACCAGCTCATGGTGATCCAGGTCATGCCTTTTCTTTAAAATGTGGAAAAAGGATTTTTTAACCCTTAAAAATATAGTGTGTCATAAGGAGTTAAGACTTAGCTGCAGTGGATGGCGTTTGGAGATCTCCTCTAGAAATCAAGCTCAAAGGCACATTCAGTAATTCTGCCCATGGAATCCAAAGGATTTTTGGCACTTTACTAAATGACCATAGGCTTAAGAGCCTCATCAGATGGCTTGGATCGTTAATGACCGACTGGCGATGAATTGGCGCCCTCCAAAGGTGTTTTCTGCTGTGCCCTGGGTGGAAGGGGGATAGCACAGGCAGGGCCTGTCATAAGCTTAGGCTAGACAAACTGGTGTGTCACCACGTTGGACAGACAGACAGAGGGAGTGTGTCCATAGACACTTTTTTTTTATTATTCCAGATTTCGTATGAATAAGAACGGAAGGGAATGGATTTGACCCAGGCCTGATTTTCTGTTTAGCCAGGTATTTTACAGCAGCAAACATTCTGTCATCTCAGAATACTGATGTTCTACTATTATGCTACTAGCATGAAACTGAAGAGCCAAGTGTCAATAGTTCATTTTTTTAATCAAAAGTTGGAGCTGAAACAAGTGTCCTCCATAGCCATGCATTACAGGGGACAAGACTGAGAAACTGCATCACCCTGAAATGCCACAGGAAAGGTTTTACAACTGCCTATTAAAATGAACAGCAACAAATTGCTACGATCAGATGACATCCATTTGAGTGCATTCGAAGAGCAGAAAAATGAGAGTGTAACCTCTCATTTATATCAGCCTTTGGCAAACATGGTATCAGATTTTTTTTTTTTAATTGCTTCAGGGACAGACTGAGGAACTCCAGACCAGCAAGCCTGACATCTGAAACAGAAAAATTGGTATAAACTACAGCAAAGAACAGACATTGCAGATCCTAGGATAAATGTGATGGATTAGGGAAGAGCCAAAATGGGCTTTCACACATGGAAGTTTTGCCTCATAAATGTATTAGCAGTCTTTGCAGGAATTAAGAAGTAACACATTCTTAAATGGTCTGAAAAGGGATGGATGGATAGATATAGTGAGATAATTAAGCTTGCTAGTGTTACAGAATTGTCTAGGATAATCAGAGATGTGTGCAAAGCATTACACAAGTATTACTCAGTATTACTGACTGGGTAGTAAAAATGTTAGTTGAGCTACCTAAGAATAACTGCAAAAAGGTGCTCAAAAAAAACCAAAACAAAACAAAACAACTCTGTAATAATTCATACTCAGTTCCGGGCTCCAGAGTAGCATGATACTGGGATCACTTCAGTTAGTGGTCTGGAAACATCAGCTCAGTGCTCAGCTTGTATCATGGAACAGGATTGTGGGAAACCTTCAGGTTCAGGGTGTTACTAAACTGTGGCCTGGGGAAAAGGGTTCCCCTGGGCACTGCACGTCTCGCGTAGGGTTACAGTAGACTCCGAAGCCATCCTCTTCTGCTCAGGCATAGCAAGTCCCCCATGATCAGCCTGTGAGCTGATGTTCCTGTGTCTTTAGCTCCTCAATTGATGATTTGAACCTCCAGGCTATTTAAATGGCAGCTGGTACCTAACTAAATCAGGTATGGTATCACTGGTACTGGCGCAGAACGATGCTAAATAACTTCACAGCTGCTTAATGCCAGCAGAGAACTTTTTGATCAGTGCATCTGACCCTCAGGATAACACAGGCCAGAGAATCTGCCTTGGTAATTTGTGCATCAAGCTTGTACCTTTGGCCTGAGGCTAGAGACAGTGCTAAACATCTGCTGCTGGACTACTGAGAATGACGCAAATACTCTTTTGTTTAAGTCTGGTACTGGCTCAGCTGTATCCGTCTCTCCCAAAGACAAATTACACTTTATTGCATGGTATTTCTCAGGACAGAAAATCTCATTATGCGCTAGCAATTTAGCACTTAAAAAAATCTGAGTAATAAATAGCTTAGCCAGACATGCTTTTTATCCTTTTCCACTTTCTCATGCTTTCTGCCTGTGCCCATGAGCACTGGCTCTTGAGAAGCACAGGGGGCTCATGGGGGGCACTGAGGACTTGCGGGGGGGGGGGGGGGCTCGTGGGAGGCACAGGATGGCTGCTAGCTGTGCTATGTCCTGGGGCTTCACTAGGAACGGTGCTGGTCCTGCAGCCACCACTGGCACCCTCCACCCGACGGCCCTTGTCTTCTCCAGGGGGTGACGGCAGTAGGAGAAACTCACTCAGGGGTTTTGGGAGCCTTGGCAGCACTGGCCTGCCCCATCTCTCAGCAGCTGTGGTTACCCTGGGAGTCTCTGCCACGTCTTGCCCTGGCAGCTTTGGGAAAAGGATGTCTGGGGCTGCCAGCAAACCGTCCAGAGGGGACCGGGTCATGTCTTGGCAGGATACGCTGATGCTCTCTCCTTTCTCCTCCTCCCTTTGCACCATCCTCCTGGCAGGTGAAGAGCCCCGGCTTTAGGCAGTGCTGCAAGGCTTATTTTGGTGTCTGTTCTCCTCAGTGCAGGTCGGTCTATTTGATGGTATCAAAGAAATTCTCCCCCTGCACCCTGAAATTAGCCCTGCTCAGGTGTGCATGAGAGATGATAACCTCAGTCTTGGAAAAGGTCTCAGAGATGAAGGCCTTGGTCTGCTGAGGAGCAGATGGCAGCAAACACCGATTCGCTATTTTGGGACTAACAGGGAGATGGTGAGAACCAGTGGACTGAGGCAGCTTTTAACATGAGCTGTTGCTGCCATCTAGCATCACCTGCTGTCAGCGTTTCCCGCCCGGCTCTTCCTCTTCTCCCGGCTGCATTTCCGTTCTCTGAGTCACCGGGGAAAAAATGACTGTTAAGGTCTTATTTTCTGTTGCGCCTCCCTTTCTGAGATGCTGCCTTAGTTGCTGCAGTACTTAGTGCTGGGACACAGCGAAGGAGTGCAAAAGCTTTATTAAAGCTATGGACAAGCCCCCCCTTCGATATTAAGTGTGTAGGTGGTTTTTTCTCCATGCTGGTGTGGGCCTCCTTCAGCGCCCTGCTGCTTTCCTGGGCCAGCTCGAATTTCACCAAGGACAGAGCGCTTTCACCAGTGCACAAACTCACTTTCCCTGACATCGCTGGGAAACGTAAGCCTGTAGAAGAAAGATGAACTAGCAGGATGCCTGGGTCCCATTCTCCCCTACTACGGGCTTTCCTTGCAAACCTGAGTTTCCCTAGGATAGAGCCGCAAAGGGAGGGGGCTGAAAGTGCTGCTCAGCTGCTGCTTCGCAAATCTTCAAGTGCTTCTAGGCACCTCCAGCGCAGTTTCCTGAATTTCAGGTGCGGGGGGGGGGGGGGGCAGCAACCCCCCTCCCGGCCCCATGGTTTGGCTCAGCAGCCCTTACTACCATAAAAAAAAAAATTTCCTCCTTTTTATGGGACAGGAGCAGGCCCTCTCTCCCCGGCGGCTGCGTGCCGGCCGCCCCAGCAGTGCGGCTCAGCTCCTTGGCCCCGCGCTTGGTGCAAGCGCGAGGGGCCAGCGGTGCTGTATAACCAGTCTGGATCCCTGTGATTTCAGCACTCTCTGTTCATTAACATTGACAGCCTTGCAAAGAGGCTAGCAGGGAGATGGCATCTCAGTACCACAGATTCACCCCAAAGAAAACGACAGTGTACCTAAACTAACGCCAGAAGCAACGAAGAGGCGTAAAAGCGTCTCAGAAATTTCTGCTTGGAAGAGCAGAGCCTTGGACAGGACCCCAGGCAGGAAGCTGGAAAGTGACGGGCATTTGAGCATTTGAGATAAAAAGCCGCTCATTTTGAAGTGTTTTCTGAATTAAAAAACAAACAAACAAGCAAACAAACCCTGTTTCCTATTTCTGTGAGCAGATGGGAAAGGAGTTTTGTTTGTTTGTTTTGAGCTGAGCAATGGTTTAATTACTACTTTGTGCATGCTTTTCCCTTGTACTTTCTTATTTGTGTCTGCTCTCTCTAATAACATCTTGCGGATGCTGCAGTCCTGCACGGGGAGGGTGGCATTCATTTGCAAGCTTTCCATTCCTCTCCTTTCTCCTGGCTTCCCTGGCCCCGTCGGACAAAGTGTGGTGACGTTTTTGGAACGCAGCCCCCTCCTGCGGGTTCTTGCTCGGCTGATTAGTCCGCACGTAGTTATCGCTGGCAGGGTCCCCCTTGGCTCCGCTCACAGTCGGCTGCCATCGCCCTGCCTGGGGACCGAACACGCAGGAAACAGCCGCTGGAGCCCCAGCACCTACTTCCTGGCGAGTCTGGCGAGCAGCTCTGGCAGGTTGCACGAGGAAATTCCCTCCCCAAAGCCAGCAGTCTTTGCGGTAAGTTGGATTTCCTTTTGCTTTCCACTTTGGTCAAGCTCTTTTATAGTTTGATAAGAGGGGTTTTTTTCACAAGGCAGAGAGAGTGTTGTTACTGAGAAATATTTCTTGAGGTGCCAAAGTGAAAAGCTGCCGCTGCAGTTGAACTGTATTTTACAGCGGGTAAGTGGAGTTTTTAAGCAGGGATTTTTTTTTTTTTTTTAGCTAGCCATATGATAAATATCTTTTCTTTCCTCTTGCCCTTCCAGAAAGGGTGGCACCACCTCCATTATCTCACTGACTGCTGCATGCACGTTTTCCTGTTAGAGCGCTGCAACTCAGTTCCTAGTAACAGAGTCCCAACCTGTAACTAATATCTTGTTAGCTAAAAGCCCTGCACTACTGCGTCCCAGCTGTGAGCACTGGTAGCCAAACACGTAAGAGCAGTGCTTACACCCACCGAGCTTTAAGCGCCCGTCTCCTGTTCTGTTCCTGGGATGGGGAGCTGCATTTTAAGGATGGGTGAAATAATACCTGTGACCGTGACAGACTTTGGGAATCCTTTGCACTGAGCTGCTACAGTTGCACTTTCTCAGCTCATACCTGGCTCTAGCCACGTGCCCAAGGTAAACAGACTGACCCTGTGTGTCCCTGGCCACGGCTCCTGTGGGAGCACCCGCGCTTTGCATCGCCGCGCTGAGAGCGTCTCTGCCTCCGCGTCCCTCCCGGAGCTGCTGCGCAGCCTGGCTGCGCCCGGAGCGCTTTCTGGCCTGGAGCGGGGAGCTGGCTCGGTACCACGACAGCAGGGTGAGCCCCTTCATCCTCTGCAACTCCTCGACAGTGCAAATCGAAGATAGCGTAACCGGAAGGTGCTTTTTGTGTTTGTTTTTTGGGGGCAGGGAGGGGATGCTGTGAGCAAGCCTGGGAACAGCTCCCTAAAATGAGGGAAAGGAAGAGTGGAGGGATGGTTTCAGGGTGCCAATGCTCCTTTCTGTAGGCAAAGGCTAGCAGACATCGGGTGTCATAAAAGCATCAAGAAACACGTGCAGATAAGGGTCTAATATTAGTTGGACCATAGCAATATTCCCAAGACAAGATGGGTGTTTGTAATATGGGTGCTGGCATGACCACGGCTGTCCAGCTGAGGCAGGTACCTTCACTCACAAGCACACAAGCGTTCGGCTGCAATGCAGGTGCCACCACGTCTCTCCACGCTGAGCTGGGGTGCTCAGGGGCCATCACAGCTCATGTCCAGAGCCCTCGCCCAAAGCCCTTGTCTCTGCGCAGAGGATAGCGTTTGTGGCTGAGACCCTTTGCGTGCTCACAGCTGACTTTCCAGAAGTGGCCCTGCTGTGGCTTAGCTGCAGTAAACACCTCCCGTACGTGCAGGCCTGCCACCCACCTCAGAGCAATAGCAAAACTTGTCAAAAATAAGTCTCAGCCCCATTCATGCTCTAAATAATACATTTTTAATATTGTCAGGCACGATGTTTTTAACTAGCTAAGGATGAATTTGAACTGAAGGCATTTATGCCATGGGTATTCAAATGAGCCGAAGCCCCCAGAATGCTAGCTGCCTTCAGACTGTAGCGCATGCCAAAACCAGGAACACTTTCATAAAGCAAATTGCTCTCACTTGTTTTGGTACTCCTCAGTGCTTCTTTCAGGAGGAAATTAGAAATGAATTATTATTGCAATCAGTGATTTTGTTTGACAATCAAATAATATGTAATCAAGTGAAATCTTCATGTAATATTTTTAGATAAGGATTATTTGCGGGGAGAGGGCCGTCATTTGATCCAGAAAGGAAAACCTTGCCGTTTCTCTCTCGCTGCGAGTTGATAGCTGTGTTCAGCTGTGAAAGATCTATTTAAAAGGTAGCAGGCTTGCTGGTGGCGGTGTCAGCTTGTGAAGGTGCGATGAGGGAAGCTCTCCCTCCGGACAGGAGTTTGTTCCTACGCCAAGCCGTGACCCTGCCATGCAGCAGGGTGGCCCGGCTCAGCCCAGCTTTCAGTGCTGCCCGGGTTCATCTGCTTGAGCAAATGCAAGCGGCAGGGCTCATTCCTGAGACTTGTCTTTTCCCACGGGATTCAGTGACTCCTGTGCTGTCTCTTATGCCCTCCTGGTCTGCTCCCTCTAATTCCGTAGTGTCCTCTCTCCTGCTAACACGCTCCCACCTGCGATTTACCAGCAGCTAGGATGGGGATGTAGTTTTGAAGGACCAGTATTTCTCAACTTTTTTTTTTTAATGCGTATAAAAATACATTCGCACCAAGTGATGTCAGTTGAGCCATAGCTAGATTTAAGCAAAGAGTCTCAGCTAGACTTTTTTCAGTCCACAAGTGGCTTCATCAGTCAAAGAAAGGACTTGGGTGCGAGAAAGCATTTCCTCATCTCCGGGAGATACCTCGGTACTTGCCAGAGGTACTCCTCCCTTTTTTTTCCAGAGTGATCTCAGGCAAACAGCTGACACTCTCAGCGGTGCCAGTGAGCCTCCTCCAGGGACATCCACAGCCGGAACGCCACAGTCCCTGAAAAGGGGAAGGACATAATTCCATTTTCCACAATGTGAAGGACTCAGCATCATAGAGATCGTTACTGGCAAGAAGTGAGCTGAATGACACAGGCTATTCTTGGCTTAAACTTTCATGTTTGCTGAACTAATTATGTTAGACAGATGCAGCTGATCTTAATTTTACTGGCTTGCAGCTCCTCCTCGCGTCATACCAGACAAGCTTGCTCCAGGGAGGAATAATTAAGATTTTCAGTTAGAACAACTGGATTTGATCAATGAATGTGGCAAAACGGAGGGAAGGCTTTGATGGCCCAGCCTTTGGGAGGAAGGAAGGGCCGTGAACATAAACTGTTTTTTGGCTATCATCAGTTTGGTGCTTGCTTATTACATCTTTGCTGTGCTACATGGTGGTCCAGCTCGCACTACTAAACATATTCCCAGGTAGGGAACTAAGGACTCCCCAAAGTCAGGCTAGCCTTTACTGTGCGACCGATTCCTGCACTTGGAGCACGTTAACATGAATAAAAAAGCCTAAGCGGAGCACTAAGATTCCATGGAAGCCAGCTGTGAGATGAAGAAAAAAATATTTATTATATTTAAGCATCCCAAAGCCCAGAACATCTGCTCATCATAGCTCCAAGTTAAAATGAGAAACTTGTATCATGCTTAAACACACATATCATTGCAAAGATTGATTACAAGTACTAGCCAGTCAGCTCACTCTCACCTCTTAGTGATGAACTACCCAGTTCAAGATTGTGAAAGTGCAAAATCCATTCTTTTTTTTTTTTTTTAAATAGACGTTAGCAATTCCTTTCAAGAACCAGGGATTTTTTCCTGATTTAGATGTGGTTTACAGAGCATCAGCTGAGGCTATGACATAGAAGAGGAAGGTAGGGAAGAACTGAGGTCAGCTACATCTGTTTTGGGGAACGTAACTAAGTTAATCAAAACATCTTAACAAGTAGCCACTGTCCCGGCCTCCAGATGAGAGAAACAGATGTAAATTTTTATCTTTTTCTTTTTTTTTAAGACAAAGTAGATTAAAATAGGTAAAATGAACCAATCAAGATAACTGCAAATCGAGAAATCAACCACCTGCCTGCCAAATTCCCCTCAGGCACTTTACTAATTAGCCTCCACAAGTGATCATACTCAAGCTGCCTGCTGGGAATGGCCTTGACTGCTGTGAGTCAAGGTAGCCAGATTTGTGCCAGTTGCCCATCAGGGCAAGAGAACAAGCCCTGGTGCTATTTACTAGTATAGGTGCTATCCCTGAAGGTCTCATGAGAGCTGTAGTCCTTTCTGCCTCAACTGTCCATAGCCTTCAAATAGACCCTGCTGGAACAACCGCTGTCTCTTCTAGAAGAATGTAGAGCTTTTAGTATTTTTTCTATATATCTGCTAAATTTTCCTCCATAGCTTGCTTTCATGCAAAAAGTTATTAAGCAGCCTTATGAACTTGGAGAAGCTAAAAAAAAAAAAAAAAAAAAATCCCTCATTTGGTTGCAGGGAGTTTCTTTGAAATTAGACACAGGCTATTACTCCACCATGTATATGATGTATATGTATCAAAGTTTTCTCCAGTATAGTTCAGGAGCCAAACATCTGGCACTTTTTTTTTTTTTTTTTTGTATGTGTGAGAACAAAGGCAAGTGCTATTTCACTATCTTGAAACTAGGAGTGGAGCAACCTCAAAAAGTGATCAATGCAGATGCTTCAAGAAAATCAGGAATGAGATCATATAGTTGCTTGTTTACTTAACCAGTTTTCAGATGAGCGAAGATTTTAATCTCAGCTGAGAGCACAGAACAAAGGTTAAACGTTCAGTCTGCCACAGCTGCTAGCACCTGTGAAGGAGATTCCATTTCTCATTTTACTGGAGATACTGTTTCTACTAGCAATGTTACTTTTTTGCAATTTTAGCGTAACAATTGGCAGCAAATCGCCATCAGATGAAGTAAATGAAAGAATACTCTACTTCATTAAGTAGATTTATTCATTTCATCATCAAGAGAGCCCATGCTAGCTAATTTAGTTTGCAGTTTACTACTTAGCCAGTTAAACTTCAGTCTCTGGATTAAATGTGATCATAACTGACACAATCATGTGTATTTTCATGAGATCAAGTAAAAGCTTTTAATTATAGCGTATGGGCAAAGGATGCAGTGTCCTTTTCTCCTTCCTTGAATCAATCATTTTATCCTAGTCCCCCTAGGCAACAGTGGTCAGACAGAAATATTAAACAGCCACATCATGTTCCAGTATCTTAGTCTTCCCCATTAGACATTTTATACCTTGCATATTTAACAAGCAATGTTTCTGCAGTAGCCATTGAGGCCTACTGTGTGGCTTTTCCCTCATATTAATGACTAGATGCGTTCCAACAGCCAGCAAACAGTACTTTATTGCAGCTGACTAGACATGAATAGTAACTGCACTACACCGAGCAGTTTACTGTATTAATGCCTTGTGTATAAGTCACACTGATGTGATCCTATGAGAATCTATGCAATCTTAGATTTGCTACTAGTCAAGCTTTCTCCATCATACATGATGAAAGACAAGTTATTTCCCCCTATCCATTAAGAAGTTCCTTCACTAGAAGTTACCTGAAGAAACACTTGGCAGGGGCCCAGGGAAGATGGAAATCGTCTTATTCTGCCATTCACATTAGGGTAGATAAGAGCCTCTTAACACAAGGTCACTGCTGTAGAGCAACTCCTGCTCTTATGTGCTAGAAGAGTCATTCATGATAGACACATGTTCTAGATGTTAACAGGACACAAGCAGTTATTTCAATATACTTTATTTTAAAACCGGTAGGTCACAAACACTAAGCTTAGCCCATTCTGCCATACACAAGCTACAAATACTTGTTTGACAGTTGAGGGTCAGTCTTTAGTAGCATATGTGAAAAGTGAATAAAAATCCATATAAAACAATATTCAAATAGTTTCCATAGGAACACAGATAAATGTGACCCCCATCTCCTAGTCATTTATTTTGTTGCATTTATGCCAAATCTAAACTTTTAAAGAAAACTTTAAAATTTCTAGCAAGAATTAAGTTAATGGTCCCCCAAATACCCTAAATTCAATGACTAAACTTGCAGTTAGTTACTAAATATTATCTATACATTAATACTAGCTGAAGCACAAGTTGCTGGATATTCAATTCCGCTTTCCCAGGCACAAGAGAGTGGCAAAGTAGTAACATCCTGCTCCTCCACTTCAGCTAGGAACCCCTGCTCCTTAATCTGTTGCATTAATTGCCTAGAAAAAAAAAGTAGAAGTCAAGAGTATTTCATTACAATGAGCTACAAAGTAGTTAGGCAAAGTATTTTGGTTACTGCCTGTGTGCTAGAGTACAAAACCAATTTACTCATCTGCACCTAACTGTAGCTGCACTTGTACACCATGTACTATACAGATTTAATGACTTAAGTCATTAGGCTCAGAATTTCAGACCCACATCACTGACTGTCCCTTACCCTTTATCTTCACATTCTTAGATAACTTGAATAAAGTAAAAGAATAACAGACCAGCACTATAAGGGAGCACACCAGCGAGAACCATTTAACTTCCTTCATACTCAGATGAGAGTTGTAACAAAAAGACAAGCTCAAAGAGAAGAACTTAATCAGACCTAACTAATGTACACTGCATGCAGTGCAAGAATTTGTGGCACTACGGTGCCCTACTTCTATGCTACCTTTTATTTAGACATATGTTGTACTGCCTCCCAGCAGGTACATGTAAGCAGTAACGTCATGATTGTTCTAAGCGTGCAGCAAAAAACTTTAGAGGCATTTGCTTTTCTTCATGCCACAATGAAGTTTAAGACGACGCTTAATTTACTAACCATGCTGGTCTTGACATCACATAGTATATTGTTGGCCTCTGAAATCCATTGAAAGTAGAAGCTGCTGCAACAGTATAGGCACCCATGTTTTCAAACAGAATCCAATCACCAACGTGCAACTCCGGCATATTAAAACGCTCAACAATACGATCTAGGCCATCACATGTTGGTCCCCATATGCTGCAGGAATAGCAACTGTCATCTGGCTTAGGTCTCTAGAGAACAGAAGTCAAGTAGTTAGTCTGACAACCAAAACAGAGCTTCTAGAAGTAATATCATCCTTAAGTCTGAGAAGTGTAGCACTTTTTTTTTTTTTTTTTTAAAAGAGGGAAAAGCTGCTCTCAGGTTCTTTCCCCCCTTGACTTTGAGTTAGTTCCACTGCATGCTTTATAGCCAAGATTTGGCACCTGACTGATATGGAGGGAGCAGTGAACAAAAAGTGACTATCATGAAGAGGATTTTGCTATGTAAGTGTTTAGCATGTGATGCTTTTGGAATATAATTCATATACCTTTTGCAGAACTGGTTTAACATGTGCATGATCATACAAGATGCAGTTGAATGATCCATACACTCCATCATTCACATAGTACATGAGAGTTTTGTCATTTGCATCGTCTTCATCTGAAAGAGTCGAAACACCAGTAAGCGTTTGGAAAGAAATACACTTGACTAGAAGATTAAGTCTTGATTTACATACCATCAGAACCCGTTTGCTCCTTTAATACAACTTTTTTTGCAATTATGTTGACTGCCAGTGTGAAAGCTGATGCAACATAGTATCTTCCTGGCTCTGCAATAATATTTATTCCAGAATCCAAGGGAAAGTATTTATCCAGTGCTGGATTGATTACACTTGTGATCTAGGGAGTAGCAAGTTACACACATTAGTTAATGAGATGTAGAACAAAGTCAGACTTATACAATTGACCTAGCATATCACTGAGCATATAACTAACCATTCACACATTCTAATCGCTATTGATTGCCTTTGCTTTATTTCATATTCAGTTTTATTGGTTTAGGACAAAGGTTCTATAAGACAATGAAAGCAGATAAGGCTTCGGGCTTAAAAACTTAGGTGACCAAACAGCTCACGTTTAAGTCTAAAAGTCACCTCTCCTAGAGTCCTTAAATAAACATTAATCTCCTTTAAGTCTCCACACTTCAACAGCTGACTCCTAGTTCACTTGTACTCTACTTTTCACACAATATCCCTCTGTTCACCATATTCTAAAGTAGTGATTCAGAGGATGTTAAGACTCCAAAAGGTTTCGGTCATCACCTTTGAAATTCAGTTGCCTTTATGAACACAGAATCATTTCCAAGCTGTGAAGATATCAGTGACTATTAAGCTGGCTCCAACTGTAGCATTACTGCATTTGGCTCCATGGCATAATACCAGTGCCCAGTTGTTCCTAATAGTTTGTATCAGCCAATACTACACTAGGAGAGGCCAGGCTTCATTAAGAGGTACTACACAGGTGAGGCAACACTAGTCCACGTTATTAACAAAAGCCTCACTTTGTAACACTACTATAGATTTGCAGGTGCTCTGACAGCGTTATAGATGGAAGTCCTGTTAATCCTCGGCCATCTCTCTTCTTCCAAAAGAGGAAGCATTTTTGTGCATTCTCAGATTGGAGAACTGATCAGTTAAAATAACCTAGAAAATTGGCTCTAAACCAGATCAGAACCCTCATCCAGTTTACTGCTTTAATGCTAATGCCACCCAGAAGGATAATATGGGGCAGGACCACTTTTTCCACTCCATCTGCTCTACAGAGCACCTGAACTATGGAAGTGACATCCCCAATTGGAAGTCTGACAGTAGGCACCAAGTCCCCACTTAAAGCTTACTTTAGAAGTTTTGTTTTCTCTGCATGATTATCTATTCAATTAGCTAGACATCTAACAGGTTGATTGCATTTTCAGTTTTTTGATACTTTCTCTTCTGTTCTTCTAAATTTGGTTTACGATCACACAGATAGATTTACAAACGTGTCTGCATACCGATATAAAAGCAAGATTTTTATATTTATATTTAACTCATATAAACATTCAAGATGAACGAGTCTACAAGAAAAGATTCTACAACCTGACAAGATGTTAACAAAGCTATACCTCTTCAAATTTAAGCTTGACATCCTCAGAACCAGGGAAGCCACCACCAATATCAAGCAGATGCATATTGAAGCCAAGTTCAGCCTGAAATGAGATTAAATGGAACAGTGTTAAGAAAGTATTCTTAGTTTATCATCTTAAGTTAACAGGTAATGTCAAGTCACTTCATTAACACTTAAAGAACACGAACTAATTCATCAAGTTCCAGTAATAGTCGCTTGGGTTTCAGATGCTGATTTTAATGCATCTGCTGGTCAAAGCAAGCCATCAAGACTTCAAAAACCCCAACAACATGAAGCTAACAACTTAACTAGCTTTAACCCCTTCCCTTGCACAGTTATTCTGCCTTTGATTCAGTTTTGCCACAAGAGTTCACTAGCAGTGCCAGAGGAAGTATATCTATACTTACTCCCATATCAAACACACAGCGGGCATCAGAAATGGCTTGAACAAACGTCTCCGGGTCCGTACATCCGCTTCCAACGTGGAAGCTAGGATAAAGATACAAAATATCAGTTGCCATTTGGTAACTTGAGTGAAGTTTATACAAAACAAGTCTCAACATGCATCTCTACTATCAGGTATACCATTTGAAGAAAGCTGCTCTAATACGAGTATATGTTTGGATACAATCAACTCACCTAACTCCAACGATGGCAAGGTCAAGTTCTTTTGCACGCTCCAGAAGCAGCCTGCTAGTCTTAAGGGTAGCTCCAAATTTAACACTCAGACGACAAACTGCTTTGGAATCATCAGTTGTGATGCGCAAGACTAACCTAGAAATAGGAAAAAAGGGGGTTCATAAGACCTAATATAGAAAATATCATTATCAGGCAGGTATGACCTTAGACTGAAGATCAAACTTAAAATAAGCACGCTTTCTTGTCTGTTTCCTCCTAATGTGCCAGTAAGCCATACAGGATTAGATTTCAGTGGTTAAAAGCAGGTTCATTTTCTCTTAAGTTTTGCATCACGTCCGTCCTAACTAATGAAGGACAAGTTTCAAATAACAGCAGATGTTTTTAGTAACGAGAGAACTCAAGTAAGAATTATAGAGCAACTAACTTACTTGGCTTTTGGATGGGCCCTTGCAACTTTCATTAGTTCTACTTCACTATCAAAAGTCATCATCTGTACACCACTGCTGGCAGCATGCTTGATTTGAGATATTTGTTTGCAGGGATTTGCATATATTATTCGCTCAGGAGGTACACCAATACTCTGTACCAGCTGTATTTCAGTCTGAAGAAAGAACAGGTTACGCTCATGAGAGATATTCCTTCTTTTTAGATGGATGATCAAATTAATCATTAAAATAGAGATGATAGCGTTTGATTATGCTTAACTATTCAGATTTACAAGATGCATTCAAATATACATACTAACACTCAGAACACTTAAGGTCTTACCTTACTGGCACAATCAAATCCTGCACCAAGAGCAGCAAGTGTCTTCACTATAGCTTTGCTATCATTACACTTTACAGCATAGAAAGGGGTTACCCGAGGAAGAGCTTTATGCCATCGCATGTGCTTCTTTAAAATATCCCCAAGGTCAGCAACATAGAAGGCATCTTTATCATCCTAGAACAAACGGATACGCAAACAATGGATAACAGAGCAAGCTTAAAGGTCAAACATTTGACAAGATTGCCTTGCAGAAGTTCTGTAAAGGCAACTGCTCTGTTTAACATAAATCTGTAGCATCATGAAAGCAGTCATTTTCCTGTCATACTTACAGAAGATGACACTTCATTTATTTTTTGGTCGAGGATATCCTTGGCAGTAAAGCCTTCATCAAGGAAGGTGAATTCAAATTCTTCATTGCTGAAGCTGCTCATGATTTCTTAGATTTCAGGTTTATGTCAAAGGATTGAAGTACAAACTGTTGAGCCAAAAAGCATTGGTTAGTTCATTCTAATTCATATGGTGATTATATAATCAAATTATGACCATTACAGTGATATGATTCATACAGTGATCGTTTTGACAGCAGCACAGAGTAGAAACTCACGGATGACAGATCAGATTTAATGAGAACCAAGGAGATGCCCCACAAAAAAGTCTTACTAGAGTCAAGGCAAGTTATGCTCTGTTCAGCAACTGAACAATGTTGTGCTGAACCGACTCAAAGAAGAAAGTAAAATACTTTCAGATATTAACATAATTCTCTGGAAGTTCTTTTTTCTGACATCTCTTAAGCACCTACTTAATACAGCAGCTCACTAGTCTCTGGAAAAATGGTTTAAACATTGCTACAAATAGAATTTGAATATGTTACTGACCTCTTAACAATGACAGTCACTAGGTGAGAGTTCAGCATCTAGATTCTCACTACAGTTCAGATTAAGCATAAACCAGCCAAGAGATCAGGGCTTTCCCCGAAGTTACTCTGTTGGCTATTAGGGCTTCCCTGTTCTATCTACGACCTCCCGGCTACATAAAGCGAAAACTTCATCTGTCAGGAGCAGCAGATACATGCTAATTGTGGTCTGCAGACACATAAAAGTCTTAACAGTGATTTCAATTAACAGTTGTAACAGCATTTTACAGTAGTCCATAAATCGTTGTGTTTAACAAGTCTACTGGCCAAGGAAAGCCTCTGAGAACCTGAACTAAAGCACACCCCTTTGCCATCCAAAACCCGTGAAGCCCATGGCAACGTACGTGGGTCATTCATTTAATAAGCTAGTCCAAATACAGAACGACTGTCTACTCAATTAAGCTGTTCAGCAGAAATGTGCGCTACAAGCCCAAAGACGTCAACATTGCAAGTGACTCACAGGGAAGATATGGTTTCAAGTAACTTAGTCCGGCAGCCCTCTGCCTTCCCTCAGCTTTTTTAACACTTAATTTAGTCATATAGATTAGGACTGAAAAATTATGCCATGCATAAGCTATTCACTAACATTTTTAGTTACATTACTGTTCCCATTGTTTTCAGAAAGGCTGTTTATAGAAGAAAACAGATTATCTTTCTTAAGTTTTATACCTTTTACAGATTAAAAAGGTTCTAAGAGCAAACGAATCATGCAATTCATTCACCATGTATACTACAAACATCTATCTACTGAGAGACTAAAAAAAAAAAACCAGCAGTTGCACCACTTCATTTCAGCTTTCAGAAACATATGGTACCAAGGACAGAAAACATGGCACTTGAGCAGGAACAAGTGACAAGGAATACTTGCATCTTCTGATCATTTCTCACTGCTCAGACAAAGCAAATTTGAGATTCAAACTAGATTAAGCTTAAACTCTAATGAAATAAACCTCAGCTACTCATTAACTCTCATTCTCCCCTGCTCTCATTCACATGCACTGTTAATTCTCCCAGAAGCTGGATTAGCTCTTCTCTTAAAAGCCTCTTTGAAAGAATCCTAAGAGACAACAAACCAAATAGCTCTCAGCAAGCTGTTCTAGTAATTGTTACTGGAGGGAACCTGCATCTTACTGTAGGATGATTTCAACAAGATCTAGTTATGCAGAAAGCAGTTCAGGCATTTTTAACTGCAGTTAAAGGAACTGAACACCATCAGGAAGAATTTAGTTTATCCTCAATTACCTCACCTATGCAGAGAGCTGCATGAAATACAGTTTTCCTTTTAACTTCTAAAATGGGAGGTACTTTTACTAGTCACAGCAGATCTATTCTAGCAATAACTTCTATTTAGAAGTTCTCACAAGTCTTCATTTGTGAGCTTACCATCTCCAACTTATAGCACAATTTTAACTACGCTTACATACAGAACATAGACAGTACATGATCATGCACAAGCAAACGATAGCTTTCCAGTTTATATTTCTATATGAATCACGTGCAAAGTGTCTACAGCTTCCCAGAAGAAAGGCAATTTGAGCTCATTTAGAAGTTACTCTCCAGAACATTCCCTTATTCAGAAGCTCTATTTAGACACAGCTGAGTCATGCCTGCAGGTTTTTTGGTCAAATACCAAAGCATATGTCTAGAAAAGGAGCCGGAGGCACCCCCGACCCTGGAGTCGGCAGACTGTGGCTCCCTCCTATTGGGAAGGAAACGACCGGTTGATCTGTTCTTAGTGTGACTACTTTTTCCCTGAAACTTACAGCCCTTTAGGAAAGTCAGCTTCCCGATTCGGGCTGGGTTTTGTGATCCGGCTCGGGAGTGGGGCACAATGAATTCTCCAGCCCCCGCTACTGAAGCGCCCCAAGGGGCCATTTCAGTTTGGCTTCCAGGCCCGTCACTTTTGGGGGGGGGGGGGGGGGCCGCCTTTACTAGGGACTACTACATCGTGCCAGTCTCGACCTCCCCTCCCCCCTACCGAGATCGCCAGAGGAACAAGCAGCCGGTTGCCTCTCCGCAGGAGGCAAAGGCTCCGGCCTCAGCACAGGGCTCACGTGGGTGTGTTTGGGGAAGCGCCCCGCGCCAGGGCGCCGAGCTGCCTTGCGTAAGGGTGAACAAGGGCGCCCCGAGCCATGTTCCTGCCACGCACCTGCCTCTCCGCACCCCGGAAACAGCCCGGCGGCCACGGCGGGGCCGTCCCCTCCCCCGCTCCCGGGAGGCGCCGCCAACAGCTTCCCAAGTAAGCTGGCCTGACCCGTTTGCGGCCGCCCCGGAGCTTGCCTCCTCCCCGCCCGCTTGGCTAGGGGATTCCCCGGGCGCCGAGGGAGGCCCCGTGCCCGGCGGGAAGAGCCGGCTCGCAGCCCAGGCCGCTTGGCAGCGGCCCCGGAGACACGTGGCTGCGCGCCGGCCGGCTTCCGCCGCGCGCGCGCCTGCCTTCCCCGCCGCGCCAACCGCCGCGCGCCCGCGCCGCTCCCTTCCCCCGCCCCGCCCGACACACCCCTCGGCCGCCGCTCGCCTCACCTCGGGCAGCGACGGCCGGAGCCGCTGTCAAGCCTCGCCGGCGGCCGCCGCCTCCTCCTCCTGCTGCTGCTCCGGGCCGGGCCGGGCGCGGAAAGCTGCCGGGGCGGAGGCGCCCTGCCGCCTGGGAAGGAGCGGAGCGGAGCGGGCGAGCTGCCGTGGCTGACAAAGCTTCACCGCGGCCGCCCCGCTCCGATATATAGAGCCGGCGTCGCTATGGCAACGCACCAGCTTAAACCAGCCCTGATCGGCTTGGACTGGGTAGAGGCGGCGGCGGCGGCGGTCAGCGGCTATTGTGACGTCGCCGCCTGCTTACACGCAACGCGGCGCCCCGCCTTTCGCTGGCCGGCGCCCCGCCCCTTGTGGTGCGCTGAGCGCGTCGGGCCTCCGGGCGGCTCCGCGCCGCCCGCTCCCGCGCTGGCCCCGGCCCCGGCCCCGCCGGGCGGCTGGGAGCGTAGCCCCGTGCCGCTGCGCTGAAACCTGCTCGCCGCTGCCGCTGAGCCACCGGTTTGGCTGTTAGCGCAAAGAGAGAACATGTTTTGCTCCTGCCTGCTGTCTTCCTGGCGGTGGGCACCTGTGACCCGAGCCTTGGGCCTCTCTTGTGCCCTAGCTGGGCCCTTGCAGTGCCCTGCATGCGCGGTGCCTGGCAGTACTGTTCCCTTCCGTTACGGTCGGAAGGAGAGATCCCACTGTATGCCCGACCCTGCGCAGCCGGGCTGCGCGCGTCTGAGGGGCAGCGCGTGCCCGAACCTTTAACTGGGGTAATACCTGGGAGGAAACTCGTCCCTTCGGGAGGCCACCTCCTGCCCTGATGCCAGCAGGTGCAGGGACATCACTGCCCCGTCCCTGCAAAATTACCGCTTTGATCCTGCGCTCAGCAACATGAAGAGAAGGAGAAAAAGTACGTGTTGCTTAAAATAAAAACAGGTGGTGGTATCCGGCAGGAGCTTCGCCGGGGGGGCAGGGAGGGGTCACTTGTCTTAGTAAGAGCAGTACCCCCTACAAACGCCAGTGACCCTTTCGGCAGACGCCACAGGAAGGAAATGTGGGGCTGCTGCCGAGCCAGCTTGCTGGGAGCCAGGTAATTCCCTGTCCGTTGGTGGCCGTGCACGTGCTGCCCCTCCGCCACCACTGCCCACGCGGCGACGGTGTCACGCCACTCTCGGCCCACGTGGCGACGGTGTCGTGCTACCCTCGGCCCGCGTGGTGTGAGCGTCACGCCACCCTTGGCCCGAGTGGTGTGAGCATCACAGCACCCTCGGCCTGCGCGGTGCGGGTGACACATCAGTCTCAGCGCGAGCAGTGTCCCGAGGAAGCAGGCTGGCCGGGACATCCCTCCGCTCCCGAGGCCGTCCCCCCACGCGGTGGCTCTGCGAGGGGCCGGGGGACGGCGAGGACTATGCAAGAACCCCTTGAAGTCCAGAAATAAAGCAAAGCCCTAAGATGCAGCAGATAGCAAGCGGAAGGGAAGCTGGGCCACAGCCAAGAGAAAGAAATGTCTGGGGGCAGAGCTGGCTTTGCTTAAAATAATTAAATGGAAGAAGGAATAAAAGCTCCTCAAAGATATAAAACAATATTTAGCGCGAGGGTATGTGGCCGCACACACAGGCACAAATTGGGGAAGGTTTTCTAAATAATAGAAAGCAGGCGGTAGGGAAAACCGTCGCAGTTTGTGACATGCACGTCAGTGTGTTTCCAAAGCGTTGCCTATTCCTGTTGCTGTGCAAGTGCCGCGTGCATCAAGATAATTCATTGCAAATCCAGAAAAGTTGAAATGTCCCCCCTGGCGGTGAGCGGGAGCAACAACAGTGACTGAAAGTCTGGAAATACCACTCCGCGGATGGCACCTTCAGCCCCTGGAGATCCCGGTCACCGCGCCTCCAACCTGACCTTTGTTCAGGGAGAGGGATGCTACAAAAGCAGTTGCTGGATGGGGAGGCGAGATGAGGAGAAGGCATCAGTTCTGCTGAAATACTTATATTAGGATATATGGAGGAGCAATTGAGTCTGGTGAGTGAAAGCGGAGACAAGCTGGACGGGTCCCCGGGAAAAAGGCAGCAATAACCACACCGGCATGTAATTATCTGAGGAACTGACTCATCCATTAGTTGTTTGTAGGTGACTAATAGTGATGTTATATCAGCTGCTTAAAAAAATGAAAATTGCCGGCATGTTTTACCCCTCTCCCGGGTTCTGTCTGTGGATGCTCCTAGGGAGCTGTTGGTGGGAAGTGCTGCTCATGTGTAGCGTCAGGTCTGGAGGTAGGTGCTGTGATATAGGGGGACGACAGGGTCTGTAACCCAGACCTGTCACACGGCAGCTCTGTGTCCGGTCCTGCAGAGGTGCCCTGCTCCCCATGGTGTGTGCCACCCTGAGGTGACCCACGATATGCCTTAGATGAGAGCATGGAGGCACTTTCTTCCCTGCCACTGCCAGGGTGCCAGGGTACCAAGGACCTGGACAGCTGCTTGAAAGCAGCTGAGAAGTTGCACTGGTCAGCGGCAGTAGAGCAGAGCAATAGCACTAGCCCAAATCCTGCGGGCAAAGAGCAAATAAAACCTTACAAAATTCCCTTGCAATCACCACCAAGCTTTACCTACATTACATGAAGCAGTTGCATGGGCCGAAGATGTTTTCCAGAAGAGGGCACTGGAAAAACATTTGTGGACAGGCAGCTGTGACCACATATTCCTCACGTTTCCCCTCCTTGCTTTCTCCTCAAGCAGGGCCCTGGATGCTCGCAAGAGAGAGGGCATCAGAGGATTATTTGGCTGCTGGATTGCAGTTGTCTCCTACATCTTTGGAAGCAGAAACCTCTCTGTCCACATCTATCCATGCCCAGCAGTCCCAGGGTCCTGCCTGCTGAGCAACGGGATCTCACAGCTCTCACTGAACTCTGAATCCAGCAGGAGCTTGAGCTGAAACCATGTTCCTCAGCAGGGTGAAATGGCAGCATCCAGCCAAGCTCTTCTTCACCTGTGTCCTCCCCGCGGTGATGTGTGCCACCAGCATGTGCCGCACAGAGGGGTCTCAGCAGGATCTGAGTCCGGGCTCTGCTTCAGTCCCTGGCCTTTGCATGGGCACATTTGTGAAAGCTCACAAAACCAGTCTATGTGCAAACAGAAATATCAGTGTGGGTCAGTGAAACCCAGTTCAGCACAGTTAGCATACTATAAATAACAATAACTTTTATTTTCTTCCTTTCAGTTTATGAACGAAAGACATTTTGGCCCTGGCACAGAGAAAACAGCTATAAATTATGCCAGTCATTCAAAAGATGTCATTAGAGGAAACAAAGTATTTCCAGGATACATTTTTGCCATCCTTTTTTACACATTTTCAAGGGGGTTGAATACAATTTCTTGCGCTCAGTGCTACAAATAGGATGTTGCATGTTCTTGAGTTAGAGCAACTAACTAAAATAGCTCTTGGCAGTGGCAAGAAGTCTAAAGGAGATCGAGTGACCAAAAGGCTTCTGAAGTTACTGGAAACCTTTGCTTTATAGCTCGCCTGCAGCAATATGCACAGTTGTGTGTTCTAACTCACCTTTCTTTGGAGGATGTTATCCCAATATGTTCAAAATGAGTTATTCACAGACACATGCCATGAAGTGAGGCATATAAGTCTCTCATTACAGCAGCAATTTGGTGGGTTTGAGGCATTTTCAATCCTTTATATTTACAGATTTAAGGTTAAAAAAATGAAAAAAATTGATATTGTTATATACACATAGTTAAATACACTTGATACTGCCAGGTGTTTGTATATCAACCTCTATGCGAGCTCAGCACTCACCAAACATATGCTAAACTTCATAAGACTTGGCTCCACTGTTTGTTATATTTAATATATGGATTCTATAGGCAACATATAATGGTATAATGGACTTTAGTGCTTTGTATTCTAGTAGACTCTTCATCTAATCTTACCCTCGCTGAGGACAATCTCAAAATTCCCTGTTAGTCAGGAAGCGTGAGAACAGGTCTAACATACTCACGAGTGTTAGCTTGAAAATAGAAGTCAGCCTATACTGTAGAATCAGTGGAGAGAAAAATATGGAAGCAACGAATATATTTTGTATATAAGACTAGGAGAGTGTTACTTGTATTGGAAAATGAAGAAGCAATGACCATTTCTGGTAGCACAACACTGCTGCCACTGCAGCACTGTTCAGACCAGAGAACATATCTCTCTAGTAGGTGCAATGATGAACAGGTATTACTTGAACCAAGGGGATCTGCTAAGCTCAGTGTTGCTATCACACATGACTCATAGCCAGCTTCTGAGCATGCTGCATGCAAGGCCTTCTTTTAAAATCAGCCTCTGAGTTTTAGGAGGTTTCAAACCAAGTAAGGAATCACTCAGTCCTCATGTATGTATCAAGATGTCACACTGAATGATGACCAGGTGCTGCTTTCGTGCTAGATCTGATCCCATATTTGCTTTGTCTGGCACATGGCTGTAATGGTCCTTTAGAGAGGGGAATGCTGCTCAGTAGTGGAGGGTGACAGTAGGGTTCGGTTCTTGAAAAAGGTCATTCAAAGCTCATGACCCTAAACGAACACTTCATTGTATCGATCATTTTCTTAAAGCCTAAGATCTCTCTCATGGATCAGACCTTTACTGTGCTCAGTGTTGTCCAAACAAAGCAAGAACAGATTGTTTTGGCAAACTTCAAATTGCTGGTGGGAAATTACTTTAAGATGTGAGGAGGCAGGTGACGAATATATTTCATGGTAAATGTTGGTGACTGAGCCTAGCCATGTAAGATTTTGTATGTGCACATTGCACATGCTGGCCTTTGCTCACAGAGGTTTGTGTTTTGGTTAATGTGTGTCCAAATGCAGAGTTTTGGGTACGCTAATGCTTTGTGGTAAAAGTAAGGATAACTGGCAAGCTTAGTACCTCGGTTTTCACTCAGCGTCTTCTCTTCCTCTGACTTTTACTGTTTTCAGATAGACAAGCAGCATTAACATATAGGATAACATCTTGTTTTGTTAGAGTAAAGCAAAATATGAGAAACTTATCGGAAGTCAGTGTGGTTTCCCTGGGTTTGAGACAGTGTAACATTACACTTCAGTGAAAATCCCCAGTAGGAAGTGTCGGTAATGTGAAAGGTTGGAGTGAACATATTGGATAATGCATCGAATCTTTGACAGAGCCCAGAGCTTTTGGAGGAAATGAGAGACTAAGGTACAATTTCGTAGATTATAAATTCTGGATATATGAAACATGACAAAGGCCCATTCTCTATGACAATATTAGGAATAGATTGTGTAGCAGACAGTTTCGCAGACTAATTGAGGACATCCCACATCAGGAGGAGGGAATAAGACACTATCTGGATCATACCTTTTCTTTCTGATGCCTTCTGGAAAGAGGTGGCAACAGAAATATTGAGTCTACACAACAAAGTGGAAAAGGCTTTGAAAAGATAATGCGTTGGTTCCTCACTTTTAATTTATCTTTAGCAAGAGGCAAGAGTTGCAGTCTCAGCTGCGTGATATCCGCAGAGCCAAGCTGAACCTTCCCTTTCACATGCATATTCATATCAATTTCATTAACTGCAAATGGCCATGAAGCAACACCTCAGAGCTGAGTGCCTCACATTTTGCAGTATGGTTGTAGTTTAATTCAGGATTTTTTTCGACCTGGTAAAGAGGAGGTTAAAGGATGATCTAATAGCAGTTGAAGGGCAGCCACAAAGATGGTGCAAAACTCTTCTCAGTATTGCCAGACTGTACAGAGAGGAGCAATGGCCACAGATTGTGGCTTTGGAGGTTTTAGTTGGACATGAGGAGAATCTTCTTCTCTGGAAGAGTACCGCAGCACTGTAGCACGTAGCTAGGGAGTGGGTAGGATCACCATCCTTGGAGATGTTCAAGACTCAGCTAGAAAAAGCCATGGCTGACCTGATCTAGTGCTGGTGACAGTCCTGCTTTGAGGGAGAGGTGGGTCAGGAGACCTCCTTTCCAGCTACTGTTTCTGGTTCTGCATTCGAGTAAGCTCAAGGGTGACACAGACCTCACAGCATTTTTTGATGCAACCCACCAGGCACACAAGCAGAGTGTTGTTTGCATGCCGGGGGCATGACAAGGGGGCAGGGACGATGTCATGATGTGAGATGTTTTCCCTGAGCAAAACACTCCCTGGCTGTTGCACAGCACTGCAGCCACCTCCATTTTGGGGGCCCTGTGCTTCAGGCATAGCCAGCAAGCAGGATGGCAGGATGCCCTCACAGGCAGGGATGTCTGCCTGGTACTCCGAGCCAGTGCGAGGGGCAATGAAAAACCAAGACCTCTCTTTGCAGAAAGGACTCCAGACTCCCTGACGTGCTGCAGCTGTGACCTTGCTCCATGCTGTCCTTTTGCAACTTATGGAATGAGTGCCTTAAATGCTGTATTCCTAATTTCCTTGCAAAAGCACAGCTGGGGAGGGCCAGATGAGCAAATCCTACGTGTCGTGCATGAGATTCGGTAGTGCTGATCAAATCCTGTGTGTCTTAGAGATACCAGGAGGTTATAACTGAACTAGGCTTCCACCCTCTCTCTTTTTTAGCAGGTTAAATAAACCTTTGGAAAATCGAGCTTCGGGAGGGTCAAAATTCAAATGTGAACGCTGTGGCCTGATCTCAGTCCTTTCATTAACAAGATGGATTAAGATACCAGCAGTAGCAGCAGTTTCATGAAGTAGGAATGAAAGTTATTTATCTCACTGTGAAGCCTCGAGCCATACAATGGTCTTTTCATTTTACAAGCACACTGAATCCTGCAGTTGTCCCATATACAGGACCTAATTGAAGTGAAGGGGAGCTCCACGCATGAAATGTTAGACCAGAGGGAAGGATCAGGCCCTCAGAGGTATATTTTCATCACAATGTTTGAAGATTTACGTGTATAACTACGCAACTCAGGGTGAGACTGTGCCTCTAAGGCAAAACACATGAGCTCATATAAAGAATTTATCATTATAATAACAATTTGCATTTCTATAGAACCTTTGATCTTAGGATCTCAAAGTGCTTAACAAACACAAATTAATTAATCCTCACAACTCTCCTACAAGGTAGACATGTATTACGGAGAGACGCTAGCAGCTAGCTTTCCATTATAAGTCTCATTTTAACTACCTCCTAACTTTGCCAAAACTAAACCAATACACACAAAAATTTCACAAGCATGATCTTGTCCTAGGGTAGGATCTTTTTAGAAATTCTGGGGCAAATAGGATAAGATAGTTTAAGATAAGCAGGCTAAATGGGGAGACCAGGAATATATCCCTGAACTAGAGATATATTCCTGTAGTCCAGAGGGGACTGGAGTGCAGAATTTGGGACAGACACTTACTTCCCCATAATTTGTCAGCATGGAGATTCCAAGTTGGTAAATGATTTTTCATTATCTGCTATATTATTTATTAGTTAAGTGAGGCAGATAAGTGCAGGAGGCGACCTGTTTTGTAAACGGAAGGGTCGTTCTCCAGGAGCTGCGTTTAGCCCTGTCTATAATGAGAAAATTGCTGAGAGTCACATACTGCCTCCTTCATAGAGCTACTCTTTAGAGCAGGGCCATATTGGGAAAAGGCCAGAAAAAGAGGCCCAGCAATGGGCCTGCATCCTGGTTGGAATATTGTCTTTCACAAGAGGCTGCCAAAGTTAGCCAGAGAGCTAGAGCGTGGCAACGTGCCTCCAGGAGGGATGGAGAGCAAGAGCAAAATCTTTCTCTACGTGCCAAAAAATTAACAGCCCAGGAAAATCCACCTCTGACTACGGAGGTACTCAGACCTCAGGCTCAGGTGTGGAGGAGCAAGTAGGAGTCTTTCCTGTTTCCTTCTCCCTGAAATAGGTGGGCAAGGTGTAGGTGGACAGCGGGGTGGAGGCTTGCCCGTTGGCCGGTACACTGGTGTTCGCAGTTTGTTATAGCAGAGTTATGCCAATAGTAAATTGCTGCCACTCCCAGGAGGAAGGAGGAGGACAAGGGATTATGACTCAGGTGTCTTTAGGGTGGTACAGCCTGCAGGGACTGTTCCTGAGTTGGTGGATCTTATGGAGATACGTTCTCCTCAGGGCCAAGCCTAAATCAGGATCTAGCCCCCAAAGAAAAAAATCGGTACATGGCAAAAGCTGTAGCTTTTGTAATTCAGCCTTGTACTGCTTTTCAGCTGAGAAGTTGAACGCGGCCTCTGAATTGAGAGAATGACTCATATCCCCTGCCAGGGACCAAGCCGATGACACTCCGTGCTGATATGTTGTCCACCCTACTTGCTCCTTACTTTGTACAAGTCACATGATACGGCACTGAGACGTGATGCTGCTGTCCCTGTGTTACAGTCAGATTTGAAAGACCACCTATAGCCACATCAGCAGCCTGTAGCAACGTTGGGAACAGTGTCAGAGCCCAGTCCCAAGACCTCAGCTCTGAGTCTGTCCCTACTGACATGAGAGTAAGTGGTGATCTCTCCTGCTCTCTGTTGTGGTATTGGCAAATGTGACCCCCCAGGAGGCAGCCCCCAAGCAAACATCAGCCTGTAGGCTTCCCAAATTAGCAGTGCTCCCCTTTGACCACAGTTCTCCCACCGGAAAGTTGTGCAAATCAACAGATCAGTATTGAAAATAACTCTGTAAAGTGCTCAGATATGAATTATATATGAGTAAGTAAGATAATCCGTGAGAATCTTTGGCGTTCTGACAATACACAAAGTGATGCTGGGATGTGCGTGCAATCGTGCTAAGTTGTTAGCCAGACCCTTGCCACGTTACCTTTACTAATTGTATTTAGATGTATTTATACCTCTGTGGGTAGGTAACCTCTGGCCTTTGTTTTCAATGGAGTCATAGCTGTGCAGCAGGTACAATATAAGCCTTTGGCAATCCGTGTTGCTGTAGTGTTGTTATTAAGGGAGACTGGGATCAGGCTGCAAGACCAAAGTCTTTTTCAGGCTCATGAGGAATGAAGACCTTGATTCTTCTTTTACTCAGGTCAAGCTGTACCTCACTCTTCAGACAGTCTTCCAGGTTTCAATAAGACAAGAGTGCTGCTACCGGGCCTTAATGAATTTCAGCATGCTCTTCGACAGCCATTTAAATCGTCACGTGAATGTGCTCTTTCTTTTGAAAGGGCATGAAGTAGACAAAAAGCACAGCAGAAATGAAACATAGGAGATATTCTCTACTAATCCATCTCGTCATTACTATAGTGTTCTGGAAATCTGCATAAATACAAAAAGGGCCTTCCTGCGTTGTGCTGGGCAGTAGTCTTCATTATAAATTACTCCGTTAGCAAGTGCTTTGAATAAAGCCTCACAGCAGGAGAAATGTTTTGAGTTTTGATCTGTGAGCGCTAACCTATCAAAGCAAGCAGCAGGAAAGGATTATGCAGTATAAGCAGCTTTGTTTGTACTGTTAAATCATACCTGCAATGTCTATTTACTGTTACTTCCTTGGCTCCTTCCATGTGTGACAGCAAAAAGCCTCAAATTGACTACTGTGATAGGGTAAAGGCTTGGATTTTTCTTTAATTATTTCTTTAACCTCAGAGCGTTCTGTTCTAGTTTTCTTCCTTTCTGTGACGTGTTATTCCTCTAACACGTCCACTTTTTGGACACTTTTTGGACAATATTAACGGGTACTCTTGGCACATTCCTTGAAGCTCTGTTTTCTGCAAGGGATCACATACAAACGGGCTCTCCCCTCTCTCCATTGACCACAGAAGAAACAGAGGTGCCTCTAGAACCCATTTACTTAAGCTGGGCACCTTCCTTGAGAGCCTGGGGATAAAAAGTTGAGAGCATCTCTCCCCCAGCAGAGTGTTTTTAGTGTGCTCCTGGTGTCCACTTCTGTGCAAAATGGGATATTGAGGTCTAGAGCACTTCTCAGTCTAAGGGAGAGGAAAATCACATCTCCTGAGAGTATTCTGATTGCCAAACAACAGATGTCCTCAGGGAGAGCATCTAACCTTTCCTGCTGAAGCCAAGATGTTCTGGAGTTGTGGGACCTGCAAGGCAGCCCAGGAGCTTGGCTCCAGCCTACTGCTAGAGCAGACAGCTGGAAGGGGGAGGCCGGCGGCTGCATGTATAACGCCTTTTAAATGTGATCAGCATTAGAATGAAAGCAGTTTCAGGAGCAGATATTATAGGATCACAGAATAATTCAAGGGTTGGAAGGAGTCTCAGACAGTCACCTAGATCAACCTCCTGCTCAAGGTACGGTCAGGTATAGGGTCAGGCCAGTCTGCTAGGTTCCTAGGTTTCCCTACCCCCAAGCCATTAAATGAAATGCCCTAATCACAAGGCTACAGTAAGGTTTTCTCCTTCCTGGTTTCCCTGCTCTCATGCACAGTTGCACAACAACTTGGCTTCCGTCAGTGGTTTGGTATTCCCCAATGTGGTACCCATGGCTTTGATCACTCTCAATCTGAATAGAGCATAAATGCCCTCCTTTGCCCTCCTGGTCCGCTCAGCTACTGTTGAGCATTTTGATGTTACACCACCACTACCCTCCCTGGCTTTTTAGGAGTATCTTGGAAACTCAGTTTGCATTCAAAGCCTCTGCTCAGATCAGGCCTTTAATGAAGGTCTAGTAGGGACAGCTCTCCAGGCTGGACTTGGGCCCCCAGAGAGCTTTCAGGCCAGCTGTGATCAGTGACTTTACCGTACACGGTTAGACAGTCCAGAACCCAGGTTTCATTACTTAAGTCCCAACTTTGGTGGAATTTCAGTGGGTTAGATGCCATTCAGTGTACATAAACACAAAACTGATTCAGACTCCTTCATTAACATTTTTATCATCATTAGGATTAGTGTATCTAGAATTAAAGTGCTTAATTATGCTTGATCATGAGAAATCAATGCTTGATTTCTCTGTTATAAATCTCATGTTTCTTTAAGTATTTCCTACATGGAAGTCACAGTATTTAAAATACACTTGTGACAGTGTTTCCTAGGAAAATTAAAATATAATGAAGCTATAGGAGGGAAAATCATATCACAAGTATCCAGGGAAAGCCATTACACTGGATAGGACTGTGCTGTGAATGAGATCACTGGCAATAAGAGTGCAACTCCGTATGGCCAAAGGGCAACTAGAGAAACCTTCGGAATACTAGGAATATTTTCACAAGGGCAGAGGTGAATTCAAGGAAGTTTTCATGACCAAATGAGTTACATTGTGTTTGAGTGGAAGCTTTGTCCAAGTAAGGACTGGAAGGTATAGAAGGAACACAGAAAGTTGAAAGATATAAACTGAGTATTAGAAAATCTGAAGTGAATATGAGAATCCATAATAATTCTTTTACTCAAAACATGATGCTAGGGAAGGTGACTGAAGTAAACAATGGCTGCCAGAAATATTTGCAAACTGTTTGCCCCATGTCAAATTAAAGGATATCAATTAAAAGAAAGGAACACGTGTTAGAGAGTCTTTTCCTGCTTCTGAAACGTCTTTCGTCTCAGAGTCTACAGTCACAACATAGGCATTCCTACTATCCTATTAAGTCTCAAAAATCACATTGGGCAGGTATGCAAGCCAACAACCTGCTTGAGCATCTACCCACAGGCAAAAACAAAGGTGAGGGTTTAGAGGTGGCAATCTTTCAGATCCATCATCTCAGCCTGTTACAAAGGCCTTGTGGCATTTGAGATATTCTCTTTGAGTAAAGGGTTAAAGGCAAATGTTTTCATGGTTCATCATAATTCTGAATCAAGTGAAGTTCATGGGAATCTTTCCAATTCAGTGAAGCTGGAAGACATGGAGGTCTCAATGCTGGTATTGTAGTCAAGGTCAACCTGTGTTAAGTAGGATTATACCTATGTGAGTCCGCCCTATAGATTCAAACAGAGGCTGTTTGTCCCTTCTTGGCTCAAACTGGTTACCATTATCATACGATTTGTGTTTTGTTTCACTCCAGGTGGATGAGCCGATCTCAGTGGACAGTTTGCCATATTCTGGTGGAATTTCGCCGGAAGAAAGGCAGATTGTCAGCCAGCTGAATTTCTTTTTGTTCATGTTGTTCACTCTGACCACTGTGAACCCAAGATAGGAGGAGTATGTCAATACTGTTCCGCTTCCACCTTCCAAACCACCCAACACACCACAGAGCAGAGGGCCTTGGACAGGCATGAAACAGCAGTCAGAAGACCAGGTTTCTCATGTGAAGTAAGATATAGAATCTAGAATTTTGAGGAAACCAGGACAAGCAGCGTATATTCAATGCATATTTGGTTCTGCGACTTATGTACTACGCCATCATGCATAGGCAGGCAAAAATTGCTCTGTGACAAACCGAGTATTAGATCTTGTCTATGCACAGACCCATGCTAGTCTGATGGCAATGTTAACAATGGAAACATCCATTGTCATTCTTTTGGAATGGGTTATTTAAAGCGGGAATCAGGAGGCGGGGCTCTGTTTCTGGCCCTGTCGCTGAAGAGGAACTGGTAGGAACCTGGTACAAACCACCTAATTCATTCCCCAAACTTTTGGTGTCTGCACAGCAGACTGAGGCTGCACAGCAGTGGGTTTCTGAGACAGAAGTCCTCCGTGGAAGTCACATAGAGAATGTGTCTCCTCCCAAAGCGACTCAGATCTCCTTGCACATGTCTTTCTCTCTCTGTGCCTTCACTGACAGTAGAAGGATCCTGGATGCCTAAAGCTACAGGAAACATCTTGGCCTTTGTCTTTGCATCCCCAGCCATAAAGTGAGGATAATGATGCTGACCTTTTTAAAGAGCTTTTGACATTCACAGATGAAAAAAATAAGCTTATAAGAGACTATTATTATTGTTATATATCTTTGGATAGAAAGAGCAATGACGTTTCTATGACATTTTACAATCCACATGAAATGCTGCCATAATAAAGATAATGACATGTATGATCGACAGAGTATGCTTAGTTGTGGTATTTGGCAAAGTGATAATTTGGCTTACTTCTTTTCCCCTGCATTTTCTACTGGAAAAAAGGAAAGGAAAAGGATTAGCAGACGCCTCTTGCAAATCCTACTGAAACAAAAACTCTGCTGGATTCGACAGATACAGAACTTTGTAGGTCGTAGAGAAATATCCAGGTTAAGCTATTTTAGAAACAGATATTTGCAAATGGACTTGCCAAGCTTTGCAGGTGTTGATAGCATCACTATTACGTTTGCAGGT
Source organism: Struthio camelus (assembly GCF_040807025.1). Lineage (NCBI taxonomy): Eukaryota > Metazoa > Chordata > Aves > Struthioniformes > Struthionidae > Struthio > Struthio camelus. The sequence continues at coordinate 24,191,141 of NC_090944.1, read as the reverse complement.
AAACTAACCCTCTTGCAACAGCTGAACATAAGATTTGTGCTCAGCAATACAGGATACCTACATTTGACTCTGGGCATGATACTCTGCTTCCTGCTTTTTAGTAGAGTGGGGATTGTAAAGGTCTTCCAGAATCAGTTAGGATGGGGCACTGCTTTGCGTTCTGCCTCCTTCCCACTTACAGACAGACCTTACACCAAGAACAAATTGGCAAAAGGGGCTCGGGAAGCAGGACATAAGAAAGGGCCTGAAGTATCAGATGAGGGATGCACCTGGCCAGTAGTCAGCGTCAGAGAAGAGCAGGAGGAGACGCGATTTTGGAAGAGTCCATAACTGTGGTCATTTTTGTGGCCCACTGCCCCTGTGCTTTCCAGCCATCCACAGCTGTTGCATTAGGGCTGCAACCCTGCCCATTCAGTATCCGTGAGTTTGTCAATGCCGTTCTGAGCCTGATGATACTATCTGCCCCTCCAGCTCCCTGTGGCAGCAGGAGAAGTTACAGCATTATTGCTCCATGGTTACTTAAAATATGATTCCCTTTTATTCCCTTTTTAAACAGCCTTTTATTAGCTATCTTTACTCCTCTTTTTTTAGAGGAAGTTTTGCTAGGAGGAATTAGTTTATGAAGTGAACCATAATGTAACCAGATCTTCGGACACTTATGTTGCAACTGACTCAGCTAATCAGGCTTAATATTGTACATGACCTCTAAATCTGTGGTTGGAGGGAAGGAAAAACAAAATGTTGTCATTACGAAAGGGAATAAAAATCTTTTTCTTTCTCTAAGACCGTAGACCAGAAGGTTCTTCTTAGGAAACAGGAGATGGGGAAACTACTGGATGAACTACATGTGAGGTTCAAGATACAGATAACAGGTTCAGTAACAGTCGGTGAACCTTGCTATCTCACTGCCCGAATGTATCAGAAAGAGATTTGAGGCTAAATTTTGCAAGAAAAGCTCTCATGAAAATAAGTGCCTACGATCTAAGCCCAGAACTGGGGTTTACCTTTGACTTAGCCCCTGGACTGATCGCTGAGTTCTAGCCTAGACCTAATCTAGGTTTGGATTTATATACATGGACCATCTCCAGCAAAAGAATGACTTTGTAAGAGGTAGCCCGCAGCTCTATAGAATGAAACTTTGCAAAGGTTTGCCAAACAAGCACTGCAGCACTGGCCTTTCTGAAACTGTTACTAAAACTGCTGCTATCGTCCTCTCCACTCATGGAGCTAGAAAGAAATAAAAATGATGGCTGTGGGAGTACAGAAGTGTTTCCTCTGCAGAAGCATCTGCAACATCTATATTAGAAAATAAATGGGGTCATGGATTGTTCTTTGGTCCTGAGGCCAACCAACGGTAATAAAACTCATGTCTCTGAGATAGCAAGTCTACATTAAATGATCTTCTGTTAATGATCCCTGGCCCATACCACCCCCTGGACTGGATCTGGGTGAATGCTTGAATCTATATCAAAACCACTCCAGGGACTGTGCTAACAGGGAAGACCACTGTGTGTCAAAGCCCTGACCTATCCCCTGGTCCTGTTCACTCTCCTGGGATAAAAGTAGCATCTTTCCAAGCTTTATGAGAACATTTCTGTTCTTCTACAAAGGATGGTTTGCATTGCATGGGCAAGGCAAAATAAGGCAGAACCAGAGGGCAACCTCAGTTCGCAGCTTGGATTCAAAAAAAAAATTTGATCCATTATGTCTCACCTCTGGCTGCTTGTGGGAGTGTTTGTAGACAGTGGTGAAACCGAAGGCTAATGGCCATTTTGTTACTTCGTTCAACAAGAGAAAAGCCTATTGCCGTCACAAAGCAGCCTAAACACGCACTATTTTCCTCTTTTGTAGATCAATTTCAATTTCTAGTTTATCCCAGATCGCAGAAGCCCTACCACGGCAAGGAGCCTACAGCGCTGTCCCTCCTCAAGTCTCCCAAGTCAGCTCGCCCAGCAGGGGAGTGTGTGAAGGAACTGTGTTTATGTCTGCCCTCCAAATTAAGACTTGTATCATTTCGGCAAAGAACACCTGGGAGAACCCAGCTTTCAAATCCCACACTCTGCTAAGACTTCCTTCGGCATCAGAGAAGCATGAAAGACATTCCTTCAGCAGCATCAAACTCTTTTCAGAATCTTCTTAGCTAGCAACTCAATCGGTAAAATTGCGTTTGTAGCCTCTCTTCCCCAAACCTGCAAGAATCCAAGGCACATGTGAGAGTCACCATGAGCAGCTGCTGGGAGGAGGTTTGTGTCTGAGGGTGCTGCTCCATGTCACAGCGTTGCTGGCTGCAAAGATAGTCTAGGAAACGCTGTCATCGTGCTCTAGGGCAGGAGGACTCAGTCTCACCCCAACACTGCCACTTTCAGTCTTTTCAGCTGTGCCACTATAGAGGTTTACAGGGTGAACCATAAAGATTCAAACAAACAAACAAACATTTCCTTGGAGGGAAAGAGGTAACCGGTCTAAGCAGCCCTTCATTTTTTCTGCCCAGATCATGGTGCAAGACAAGCTGTAAAAAAAAAAAAAATTATCTGTTCCTAAAAATGATCTAATAATTGGTTTCGTCTTTCAGTTTTGTTATGTCCCCGTAGAGTGCTTTGATGTGATATCAGTGGCTGATATCTCATACTAGTGCAGTTCATGTAAGTGCTATTGGACTCTGGCTATAAATGCAAGAAGCCTCCTTATTTCTGCATGATTTTCACTTACATTTGGAGCTGCTTCTCTGAGAAGATTTGCTGTGGATTAATATATGGATTGTAAGGTGGTCAGGAATCTCACTGACTGGAAGATAATAAGGGGTAGTGTGAAAGTATTAGGCTGCAGAAAGATTGCCAGTGATAATTCTCAAAGAGTGTTCCTCGAACTCCTTGTGTGTGGTATTTCCATTAATAACTGGGGCAAAAATAGAAGCACTATAGAACAGCACTTCTATTCTATTCTGTATGAAACAGAACCTGCTGATGAGGGGATATCCACTGTTGGGAGGTTTTGTCACTCCAGAAAAGGACCAGAACATTAAGGGAGAATAAGATGCCGCGAAAATTGCATTGGTGGAAATAGAAAGAAATTCCCAAATGTAAATTCCAGGTCATGCTGCTGATGACTGAAAAGATGACTTTGAGCTCTAGCCTGGGAGTTCATCCACTCGAAATAGCTGAGGAGGGCAAAGAGCTGGGTGTCGTGGTTATCATGGGGATAGATATACATTAGTTCATAAACGAGACCAGGACCCATTCTCAGATCCTGAGGGCAACTGGCATGGCCAGTATCCATATCCCTCTGGCTCAGCTCTCTTCTCTTCTCCTTTTTGCCCCACAGCAGCTGGGTGGCCTCATCAGCCTTGTCACTTCAGAACAACCGGCCCGTGCTCTGTCGTAAGCTATGGCCAGGGGCTGTCCAGCAGTGTTCACTGGCCCAGTTTACAGCCAGGCTAGCAAGTCTGCAACTGCATACTCGATAGTACGGCAACTGCGGACCATGCCTGAGCTGCGATCTGGCCCTGCTGGTTCCTAATGTGGACAGGAGCTAGGAGGACTGTGAGCTGGTGATTGAGGTACAGCTGTGAAAAAGGAAAATATGATCCAGGGATGATTCAGGCAAAATATTTCCTGAGTAAGCAGCAAAATACAGTCACAAAATCTTTTGCAAAATGATACAGAACTGCACTTATTCTCTGAATTACATTCAAATACAATTATCCTCTGCCAATATGCCTGCAAAAGCTTTACCAGAGTTAGGCTGCTGTTTCTGTTGCAATAAAGTCTGTCATTCTGCCTAGCTCCCTTTCATCACTTCCTCTTATTTCTCTATCTCTTATCTCTTGCCTGGCAGTCTATGTTTCGAAGAAAGGTCAGGGGTTTCGCCTCTGTTTTTGCTTAGCTCAGTCCAAAGATGTCGTGATCCACGACTACAACTCCTGGAGCCTGGAGTCAGAGCAATAATAGTAGCAAGTGTACAATACTAACAGTAGTAACAATGATAGGCAAGAGACGAAGAATTTCACGTTCAGCCTGAACAGCAGGGGAATTAGGTAGTAGCATGTAATTGTTTGAACTGGAATTTGTCTGCAGCATGTGGTTTATATGCCAGAAGGCAGAAGGAATATTTAATGTCCCCACGCTCCCACGTCTCAAAAATACATCTTGTTTGAAAGAGTTCCCTTCCAAGAGCTTTCATGGCCCTGGAGCCCTTGCTCAGTGCTGATTAGACTGTGGAGTGCCATTTACAGTGTGCCCTTGGTCCTTCTGTTTTTTTTTCCTTGGCTGAGGAGGTAAAAGAAAGAGAAGACACCCACTTTAAAGCCGCAAGGGCTGCTTGGAAGGAGTAGGCAGTGGCTGCCCCCTCTGCACAGCAGGGTGGAGCTCAGGCACCTCTGCTTCCTGCAGCCCTGGAAAGGGAAGGAGACATCTCAACTGAGGGCTGTTGCTGGTGAGCCCCCATGCAACGACGTGGCGGTGATTATCCTTGCCTATAACTTAGAGGCCTCGTTCAGATGACTTCAGAGATATCAGAAAAAAGCAGCTTTGAAATAAGAAAGGATAGAAAATTTCTGCTGTAGGTGATAAACATTGCCAGGAACAAAGTGATATTTCCTGAGCTGGTACCAACAAAGTGTTGGTAACAAAGTGATCGCAGACCTTCTCTGTGTGGGAATGTTGGGATAATCCCATTCCACGATGCCGATTTGTGTATTTGTTGCTACTCACTATACCTGCTGCCAGATATTCAGGCACAATCCTAAGGACCTCCACTGATGAATATCCATAAGGATATCATTCAAGCAGCAGATTTTCTCCAACCCCCACCTTATCGTGCATCTAGCTCAAACATTGTGTCATCCCTGCTCTGCCATGCCATATATCCCTAACCTTGTTTCCTTCCACAGCCCTCTCATCCCTGCTCCTATATGCTGCAAGCAAATCCAGCCTCAGCAGCATCTTCATTTCCTTCTACCTTTCCCAACCTCAGGCTTTCAGCAAGATCCTTCCTATCCTAATATTTGGTCAACCAGTTGCAAAGCCACAGTTCTGGTGCAGGAAAGCACTTTAGCACATGTTTGAATTTAACCTCGATTTTAAGCCCTGTAAATTGCAAAAGGCCCTAGGTACATTGCTCTGGCACATTTCTGAATGCTGGTTTGAACTGGGATCTTTGGATCAGAGCCTAAAAGCCACTGGAGTCAGTGTAGACTGCCACCTTCTTACCAATGCATCTAGCTTTGAAACCTTCCTGCCCAGTCACCTGGAAGAAAGGAGTTAATTCATCAGAACTAATGACACTGAGGAGCCATGGCAAGGGCACTCTGCTGGGGCTGCCCAGTACTGATCGCTGGTCAGCACTGCAGCCTTTCTACCCACTTCCAGCTGCTCTCTGAAACCTTTGTTTTGTATCAGATCTAAAATTCCCCTTGGTCTTGCGGCCAAAAGTGCAGGGAAGGTCCGGTGTCTATGCAAGCCTCTTCACACATCCAGCGATCTCCCTGGAAGATAATTGTGCAGGCACACAGAGTCAGGTGCAAATTTAGGGCTTCAGATAGCGATCTCTTTGGTGCAGGACCTTGTCATGGTGAACGGCTGTTTCCTGTTCAACCATGTGCAGGATCAGGGCCCTTCAAGTGCCGGGGAGATTAGGATCAGGTTCTGTGTGGTATCGCTTGGAGGCCTGTGCCCAACTCCAATAGCACCATTTAGAGCTATGCACTTACCGAAAGGAAATGCTTGTCTTGAAATGATCTCATGCTGCAGAGCTTGTTCTGTACCTGTCAGCAGTTCTGTGGACTCTCATGTTTGCAGATGTATGAATTATCCCTTGGCAGATGGTAGGTTTCATCCTCCTCTATGCATGCATGTATTTAAGGTGAACGTAAAAGTGTATTTACTGTTGTCAGCTTTTCATTCATGTTCCTAGTCATTTAGGTGAATACAAAAAGAGATTTTTGTGTGTGCATGTTGTCAGAACCAACAAATCATTCTGTTGGGCAGAAGCAATGAAAGGGGAATGGACTAGGTGATCTTCTGAGGTTCCTCCAGCCTTGTAATTCTCTGAAAAGACCAGGGGCAAAGCTGATCTCATAGCACATTAAATGCACTCCTTCTATTATGTAAATCCCTTATTGTGTAAATCAGAGGACTATTGATACTTTTTTTTCATATTCCTTATGAAGAAAGCATAAATATGATCTATCATCATATATGGATGGCTGCAGGTAAAGGCAAACAGAACCAGCAAGTTGAAAGCTTACCATTTATTCTTAATTCTGCTACTGTATATGACCCAATCAAGGATAACTCATTTATCTTATGTACTACAGGCTAGAAATATATTTTTTAATATTTATTTATTTATATGTTTAAATACGGTAAGATCACTTCTGGAGCCTGGGTTTGCCCCCCATTTTGGCTGCATCCTCACTTTACAGTATCTGGACATGCAGCGGATCCTCGGTCCTCTGTTGTGCCTTGCTCTGCACACCCCCCCACCCCCAGTACTTTGGCCTTCTCTGCCTGTGAACAGGGACGCTTTCAGAGGCACAGAAAGCCTGAAAATATCTTCAAAGCATGGCCGGCAAGTGCATGCCTGCAAGCTGGCTATGGGACCCTATGTTCTGGGCAGCGGCTGCGGAAGAAGGTCCCACTGAAGCAACTGCCTGTAGTGCTGTGAACCGGGTAATGGTTTCGGGTCCATCCGCTGTGAGGGCTGAGCTAGGGATGCTCTAGACCGCTGAAACCTGGGGCACAACACAAGAGACACTTGTTTTGGAAAGTCATCCACCCTCTCCCCTTCCCTGTGACCTCCAAGTTTCATCATGCCCTGGCTGAGCCCGGCTCTCATCTCATCTCACCTCACCCAAGCCCACTGGTGTTAGCACGGCTCGTGGCAGCCTGCAGCTGAGCCCCAGGTCTGTCCCCTGTGAGGCACAACAGTCTCAATGGGGCCACGGGGAGTAGGAAGGTATGCTGGGGGCCGAAAAACCCCTTGGCCCCAGGGGCTCTTGCTGGTGCCTACTGGGTGCCCGCCGCACCCGGGCTGTGTGCACAGATCACACGCCCAGGAGTGACTCGCTGAGCATTTTAAGTTGTTTAACCGAGGAGAAGAAAGACCTTTAAAATATAATGCATTAATGACAGATTAATCCACCCGGGAGAACAGACATAAAGTAAAACGGCATATAAAATAAAACACATCATTAAATACAAATGAAATATTAAGTAATAAGGATCGAAATACAGGATTAAATTTCTTCCTGTGTCCAGAGCCAATGAACACTGCAGCACCCCTCACCCTCAGGCCAAGACCGTCACCCGGACGGGAGGAGGTTTAGCCCCGGTCTTTGAGAGGGGCAACTTCACCACGTGAGTCAATCCGAAGAGTAGCGCTGTCCCCTTGTAGCTCAGCAGCGACACAGCACAAGTCTCCCTAAAAAAAGTGTTTATAGTAATATGGACAGGTCCCAGAAGGATGTCAATGGACAGAGCAGCACCTTTCTGGTCTCCCCAGTACAAGAGAGACATGGTACTACTGGAGAGAGTCCAGCGGAGGGCTCCCAAGATGATGAAGGGACTGAAGCATCTCTCCTATGAAGAAAGGCTGTGAGAGCTGGGCCTGTTCAGCCTGGGCAAGAGAAGACTGAGGGGGGAATCTGGTCGTTGTGTATAAGTATCTGAAGGGGGGCTGTCAAGAGGATGTGGCCAGACTCTTCTCCATGGTGCCCAGCGACAGGACAAGAGGCAACGGGCACAAACTGAACCACAGGCAGTTCCACCTGAACAAGGAAAAAATCCTTTCCTGTGAGGGTGACTGGGCACTGGCACAGGTTGCCCAGAGAGGAGTAGTGGAGTCTCCTTCGCTGGAGATATTCAAAACCCGCCTGGAGGCGATCCTGTGCAATGTGCTCTAGGTGACCCTGCTTGAGCAGGGAGGTTGGACTAGATGGTCTCCAGAGGTCCCTTCCCACCTCAACCATTCTGTGATTCTGTGGTTCTGTGACCTTCTGCCAGGGCCTAATCTGTGGTGCTTAAATTCCTGTAACTGTAACCGAGAAGTTCGTTTTCTGGACTCATTTACTCCCCAACCTTTTTCATCATATGAGCCTGTCTTGAACAGCTGATACCTCCCCTGAGCTGTGTTACAAACTCACAGCTCTTGCAGATATTATGTGGCAGATTTATCATGGATAAGGATTGCACTATACTAGGTACTGTATGAACATCAGGTAAAAAATTACACCGAGTACAGCAAGCAAGAGATGGCTACAAACAGAGAAAAAGAACACAAGCCACTAACGGCTGTAGCTAGACAGGCTGTTAGTAACCAGTTTCTGAACTGTTCAATGACTCGAGGTGTCTCCTCCTCCTGACCCATCCCTTCAGTTGCACTAATAAAATTGCTTCTGGGGCATATGATGAAAAAAATAGCCCGGTGAAAGATTATCTCTTTTTTTTTCTTTTTTGCCCAGGGAAGAAGGGGAGAGCTTGAGGGCTGCTGTTCCCACCATTGAAATGACTTTAGAAAACTAAAATTTGAAAAGAGAGTAAAGAGGGAGTCCCACAGAAAGAACCTGGTGCAGAATTTATAAAGGAGGAGATCTGTGGGTGTTATTCGGGTGTTATTATGTCAACCTATGTTAACAAGCACATGTTAGATATACAAGTCCTGGCTGTTAACACCTATAGACCTTGCATTTGGAAAATGAAGAGACTCTATGCTCTTTATTTTCTAGTAGTCATACAGCTGAAAGCCTCTTCAGAGGATTATGTTGCAGGAAAAGTGATCACGCAGTTGTAGAATGAACAATACAGTTGTACAGTGAAGAATAAAAGCAAACCTTTCCCAGAGAGGTACCCCAGTCCTGCTTAGGCACTGTTGTTTCACATAAGCAGCATTATCAGCTGCATTTATCTAATGTCTTTGCTACACTTTCCAATCTCCTAGGAAGCATGACATTGCAAAAAAGCAAATCTGACTTTTTCTTTTTTGTGGCTCAACTGAAGTTCTCCCTTGGCTTTCCCTTACTTGCCCCACTCAGTGAAGTGGTGAAGAGAAACACAGAACTACAAACATTAAGGAATCCATCATTAAATGTCAGTCACTCGAAATTCAATTGCTAATTACATCCCAGATATAGGAACATCTCCTTTTCTCATTGATACCTGCAGGATCCACCAACATCCTAGTATTGAGTCAGGGTACTGGCTGGCAGTATCTGCCTCATAGATTTTGTATTACTTGGCAATGATGCATTTGACAGTGAGAACCCGATGTGAGTCTTGGGAAGCTAAGCCAAGCGTTCTGTAAAGATATTAGCAGATGACACCATTTGTAAACGAAAATACAAGCAAACAGGCTGGTGAAGTCACTAAGACCTTTTGAGACTGAACACTCCTGAAACCCTAAAGCACTATTTTTAGAGCTGTATCCTACGTAAGAACTCTTGTGTGTTTGACTGGTTCTCATTATAGACATGTATTTGCTTTTCCCTAAGACAATTCTATTTCACTTTTTTTTCTGATAGTCTTCAGGCAAGCAGGCGAAAGATCAAAATGTTACACCTGGCAAAATAAAATAAATTTGACATTCTTTTTTTTTTTCTTTTGATCTTAAATGATGTCTATTCTAGGTTCTAGCTGCCCTGAAAAACATTAAAAAATACAGGATGAGATTTTTCGGAAGCATTCTGTGCTGTCTATTAAGTTGCAACCAACGACATCTACTTACGTCTCTTTGTTGTGTGCTCATGATTCCCTCCATCTTTTCTGACTTCAGAAACAGTCAGAACAGACAGTTATCCAGCTCATTTTCAAAACCAACCACATCTTTCCCTTCTGCAGCATTTCTGTGAGAGGAATTCAATGCCTTTCAACAGACAACAGTGAAACAAGGTCCACATCTGGTCTATCTTGGCATTGTTCTTGGGAGGTTGATGATTTCCTGCGGCCATCTGATAAAATCGGCTGCCAAAAACTAGGCCCTTGCAAATCACCTTGGCAAACTCACTAGGGATCTAATACTCATCTTCAGCCCTCTGCCCACACGCTCCTGGCAAAACCGTACTGTGTTCCAGTCTGGACCTGCTTGTCTGATACTTAGTTGGTCAACATGCAACTCCCTGCAATTCAAACTGTTCCCTTGCACGTCTGCCTGCTGAATGCTCTGGGCAAAATGGCAGTCAAGGGTAGAGATTCCCAGTTTCCCACTATGCTACAGTCTCTGACTCGTCATACCCTATCATCTCCTGGCTTCTCAGTAGCATCGTACTGACAGAAAAAATGGGCCTCGCTGGCAGTGATTTACCATTTTCCTACTATTTGGCTAGCAGATTTTGATTAACCATCTTCCTAAATATTTTCCACATAGGCCAAGGCCCCTGTGGTGCTAGCAGACACAGATGGGCTTTTCAGGAGAATCCTAGCTGGGAGAGCAGAAGATTCTTTGCAGATGAGCAGTCCTTTAATCACACTGGATAGGAATACATAGGCTTCCAGATGTGGGTATGAGGGCAATGACAGGAACATCAGCAGCAGCTTCAGTGGCAACTGCTAGACCAAAGACAAATACTTTTGAAAATCTCTTTCATAACTCTGAACAATGGTGAAAATAGGGAACATGGTAAATCTCATTTGATAAAAAACAAACTTTCAGCAAGAAAACATCATCTGTCCCTCCATTCTTCAGTTCTCACGAAGTGTCCCATATGCTGGCCCCACATCACTTCCTTTCCCCAAAATCATAGGCTCTACTGCAGGCTAAAGGCCAGAAAAAGTGCCTCACCTGGTGTGGATGCAAAAGAAGATGGATGACCCCACACAGAACCCCTTTCTTTCAAGAGGAAAATTTAATTGATTGACCTTTATTTGGCTGATCTCCTTGACAGGGAGGAGAAGCAAGGCAGAATGAAAGTTATGAATCAGCTGGCAGGTGTGTGAACATAGAAAGGGTGGGAGATAGTGAGTCACCATCGCAACCTACTTCTAAACTCTTCCGTAATCAATCTTTTTGTCTCTTGCAGGCTTGACAATGACTCATTCTTTGACGTGCCCTTATATAGGTGCTTTGTGCTTTACCTGCCAGATTCCTGCTGCTGTTCAGTTTATCTGTTATGTGATGCCAGAAAAAGGTTAAGAAACACTACATCTGGTTGCCACAGGATGACTTCAAGAAATGGAGCAAATCACTCCAGTGCTGTGTCAGGCAAAATAGTGGAGTAGAACACGGACTTCAAAACATAAGGGACATTGATGTGTAAGGTATTTGGTGCAATTTTAAATAATTTCTAAAAATATTTGTAAAGCATCGTTTCTTTGAACACAGTAGAAAGGAACAAGAAGGGGACAGCTTGGCAGCTCTACATCTCCAGGGCCTGGTGGCCCAAAAAGCTCTCCTTCCCTATCCACAAACCCTGCTCTCTGCCTGTTTCCTCTTGGTGTCCTGCAGTACTTGCAATTGGTGACTCCTTCAGAATCCACACCTGGTTTCTGGTCCAGGTGGTTAGATTCTGCCCAGGTGTTAGCATTGAGGCTAGTGCTCTGGGCTCAGTAGCTTTTACTGATTTAATCTGTTCTATAACAGGGTGTCTGTCACTGGCTCCTTTGATATGTCCCTCAGGAAGTGTCCTCAGTATTCACAGCAGCATTAAGCAGGTGTGAAACTGATGGCAGCCCTGAATTACTCAGCGTAGTAGTACATTCGGCACTCATCAGTCTGGACTGGAGCTAATTCAAAGTTTTCCGTCAGCAGAGGCAAAACTGAATTCTGTATCCCCATGGATGAAGCCTGTTACAGGCTAGGAAGGCACAGGGATGATCCAGGGTAGAGAGCCGAAGAGCTTGCACATGCCCTTCTGCTGGCAGCAGCCAGCCAGTTTCTGAGGACTCTGATACAGGCAAAGTGGCACCATGTTTTTTCAGCCATCACTTCCCCTGCAGTCGACTGCCACCCCTTGCCACCCTTAGACCCAGCCCTGGAGCAGCCTACCTTAAATACTAGTCTTTCATCCACCCCGGAGTCTAACAGTTCCCATGATTAAGGAAATCTTCATGGTGTTCAGATTGCAATTCTCTATTTCTTCCTCTTTTCCTTCGTTTTCATCATCTCACTGCATATAGTGACAGAGCTACCCAAGAGTTCTTTATCTGATTCTTACCTTTAAATCCAGACTGAGATCAGAAAACTAAAAATGACATCATTCTGTTCATTATCCTGCTCTACAAGTGCTATACATAAGCCAAAATAAATGTTTACTTCCCTTTTCCTCTGGGTAATATGGCAAAGCCAACATAGCACAGATAGAGTAAGCTGAATTACCTTTTGGCATACATATCCTGCAGAAGCACTTATTTTTTTACTAGAGACCCTTTAGAAATAGGAACGTGCTCTAGCCAGTTTGCAGAAATGGCAAAAAGAAAAAATGCTTTTATCGCGCTTGCAAAGTGGCAAAATTAATTTGGCATTGGGGGTGTTCTCCTCAGCACTGATGATCATCATCATCATATTTCATCAATGTACTCTGGCTTTTTGCCATTCCTATCTAAAAAATGTTTGCATGTTTAAGGATAATACACAGACAGAAAGCCTATTGCAGCCGCATAAAATAGCCAGTCTTGATTCTCACAGTTTCCAATGAGCCAGAAGCGATTATTTTAGGGGGTCATACTTATGTCTTCTGTGTAACTCTGGGAACATTCTGAGGTATTGCAACTCCTGCCAAGAAACAGATGCCCCTAAAATTCAGTGGTTCTTTTTGTCTAACAGGAATAAGAGAGCAAAGACACAAATAGGAATCTCGGAACATTGTGGCAAATAACTGTCTGTGATTACAGACTATTAAGTATAGATCAAGCAACATTTCTAAGGGTGTGCTAGACCATTATAGATCCACTTAAGACAAAAGTTAGTCATATAAGTGTCAATCTGGCTGACCTCCTACCGACTTCAGTGCGTAGATGATGCATCATTTTATTGAGACAGATAGCATCTCACTGAGGCAACAATCAGCCCTCAAGACATTGAGGAAAGATTGCAGAGAAGGAGTTTAGTCTGGGATAAAGGTGTTTTTGATGAGGGATGGTGGACATTTGACAGGCAGGAGTGGGAGGCTGTTCAAAGAAAAGGGAATAGTGTGAATGACAGTCCAAGCCGGGAGTGGGACAAAAGGCAAAGGGAGTGGCTGAAGGAAACGGCGAACAGGTGAGTGTAAGAAAATGGCATCAGATAAGATTTTGTCAGTGCTGATCCCATTGCTAAGGGTACTCTAGTTTCCCCAGAATTTTGTATTTGATTGACAGCTTAAGTGTAGACTTGAAAAGGAACAGAACAAAAAAATCAACTCTGAAACAGCTGGTTTCATATCTTTCTAAACAGAACCCAAATATGTTGATGAAATGAATAGGTTCTAGCATGAAGGATACCTGAAGAGACTCTACAAAACCTGCAGGTGCTGAGTTTTGGTGATCTATCCACTTCCACTTATGAGGTGTCCTGGGGAATCCATGGCCACCTTTGACAGGTATTTAACACCTGCTGAAAGGTGTGGGGGGTGAACAGTTAGTGAGAGTTTCAAAAGTAGCAATTTCTCTATAGTATCAGGTGCTGCTAGAAAATGAGAGTTTTCACAAATCTATTTGTTTAGCTACCTAAATGCCTAGAAAATGATGTCAGGACTTCATTTTAGATACTCACAATGGAAAAATTTGACCAAAATACTGAAGCATTATTTCTTTGACAAGCGAGCAGTTCTGAGGCTTAGAAATAAAAAAAAGCAGTATCTTCTGAGAAGCCTGAGTGAGGCCCCATTCCCAAACAGTAAAACTAAATTAAACATTCCTGCTTAGCTGCCCCTAGACAACTCCCTGTCTGGGTACTTTTATTCTGGAAAACGGCTATTATGCTTTAAATATCACCATCTAGCTTAATCCAGATGAACTCCCCTCTCTAGTATGGCCTTCAGGACAGACCCCTATTCCCTTTTAAGACAGTGGCAAAGATCCTATTGCTTTTAATAGGACGAGATTGGGCCATCAACAAGTGCTTCCATCAGAATGGACAAGCTGTGACAGGACAAGAGAGGATGGAAAAGGCTAGGGAGTAGCTGAGCAATTAATGCAAACTATGGCTATGTTAGCTCTTTGAGGTGAGTTCAGGAGAGCTTGTGGGTTTATACACTTCAAGAAAGACAACATCCCATCAGTTTCAGCAAAATTTAATTATAGACCTCAGAGCAATTATGCTTCTCGGTATAATCCATAACGAATAATTAATACGGGTGGCTATGGCACTACTACTGTATCCAGTGACTCAGCGGCAAAGATAAAGGGCTGGTGAGCTCCCTATTTGGTGTCCCGGGTCGAGGAACTGTAACATCAACAAATTCTGTATTGCCCAAATGACATATGGGTAAACTCCAGTCCCGGTCTTACTGTCAACAGACTTAGCAGATGGATTGTATCTGGACATTTCTACAATACATCTTTGAGACTTTTCCCAACTGACCTGAGAAAGATGTGTAGGAAATTCGTGGTGGGGGCAGGAGTTGAACCAAACATCCTATGCACTCTACCTGTCTGCTTGTGGATCTATCTCTTTATGTAGATACATGAACCTACTGTTGTGATTCCCAGAGAGCCTAAAAGGTACAGCCCATGGAAATGCTGTAGCTCTACCAGCAGTTTTAATCTACGCATCTGTCTTCTGTAATCGCAAGCCCTGAAGCAAGATAATGACCACAAAAAGTGCTTTATTTGCATCGCTATGTGAATACAACCTGTGGCAGATATTCAATTTCTGTAATCTGCCAGAATCATCAACACCTTCAAGGCAAGCTCAGATAGGAAATGGGTCACTGACTCACCCTTCTGGCTTGATAATAATAATACTTAGCACTTCTTTAATTCTTTACACACATTAAACAATAAATCAATCCTCACTGTGTGATTGTAAAACAGACACCTTGATTTTCAGATGGAGAAAGTGAAGAAGAGGAGTTAAGAGATTTGCCCAGCTAAGCTGGTGTGGGTTCTAATATTAACATTGCTGTTTCCTGGTCCCATGTGAATTCGGAGATTTAGAGAAGTCTCAAAAACACAGGTTACTCAGAGCTGCCGTTCACACTGGGAGAAAGACCATTCCAAAATCATAGTTAGCTCTGCCATTGCGTTTCTGCATAAGTAATCTACACTCTTAATAAAGTTGCTAGTGTCAAGAATTCAGTCTCTGTTTTTCACAGGGAGGAAGCAGGGGCAGAACACTTGAATGAATTATGCCGTATCCTAGAGATACTCAATATCTAAACCAGAAGAGCTCAAAGCCTATTCCTTTCTTCTGGTAACCAAATTCTGAAAGAAACCCCCACCCATCCCACGGTCTTCTTTGAAAAATCTGATCTTTTGAAGCATTTTGCTTGAACTTGTTTCACAGTGGTTTACATAAGGGATGACCCCTGCTAGAGACCAATATACCACACAGCAGTCTCCTCCAAAAGGGAAAGAGCAGAGAGTGTGTGCATGTGTAGTTTGTGCGTACACCAAGCTCTTATTTGGGATGTCTCCAGTGAGACATAGCAGCACTGTTACAAAGCAGCAGAAGTCCACTAGTTCTGGCTGTGCCAAGCCCTCAGGCTCATCTGTCTCAGCCTGCTGTAGTTGGTGCTTGTCTGAGGCTTTCTTGGGCAAAGCAGCCAGCTCAGGGCTCTCTGTTCTGGGTTTGGAGAAGATGCTGCCTATTCCTCATATGTCCTCTGGGATAGCCTCACCCATCCAAGGACCCCCACGGCTGCTTGTGGCAATTGTTTGTACGAACCAAAAATGCAACATCATTCCCACAGCGAAGTGGCAGTCTCACGGACCCCAGCTCTCCTAGAGCTTCTTTTGTCTCAGCTCTCCGTGCAGTGACCCTGTTCTTGGCTTCGGGCAAGCCAGGCACTCATTTCCAGTTTTTGTTCCACAAAACATCAATGGGTGACAAATGAAATAAGTTCTTCCACTTAGAGCAACAAGTTTTCTACTATGAAGGTAAAACACTCATTGCTACTCATTGCAACTAATCACAAGTGAGAAATAAATGTTCAGAGAGCAGCTTCTTACACTCGTCCGTCTGAGATCAACTATCCCTGACTTAAATTCCCAGCCCTACATTGGATTTCTTAATATATAACTCTCTAAAATATATCCTCTGTTTCTAGAAGTTAGTTTCTATTTTCTTAGTACTTCTCCAACCCTTTTCACTACACGATCAAGTACGTTTCAGACAAAGTTTAGCTAATAACCAGCGTATTTGCTTTTCTCACCAGAATGACAACTTCCATTTCCTAATTCTTACGCATTCTCACATTTATTCTCCGTTTGTCTGCCTTCCGATCACTTCTCCTTGTCTTGCTGCAGCTGTTTCCTATGAGTTTGATAGATTTTCCACCAGCTTGTTCGACAGGATAGTTGTGCTGTGGGGTTACATGTCAAAGCCTGTATTTCACAGCAACGTGCTTGAACAGCAGATACTACCTAGCAAAAATGGATTTGATACACAAGATCTCCGGGTTAAGTGCATAACCTTTTCAGTCAAAGGATAAAGTCTATGATTACCTTGCTTCAGGGACCACCTCTTCTTGTGTCTCTAACTTGGGCCTTTCATTGGAGTGGTCTGTGTTTTTGACAATATGCAACTTTCCTCAACAGTTTAATTTGCTGTTCTTTCAGGGCTAGAATAAAATACCTGAGGCCTTTCCTCCCCTCACATGACTTTCATGTATCCTTTTTATAAGTCTTTCACAATGACTTAAGAAATCTCCATCTTAGTGTCATTAAACAAAACACCAACCTAGCCTTGAGAACTTCTCTTTAAATTCATAATAGAGCAACAAAATTACCAGGATGACTTGTATTTCCTTGCAGTACTTTGGCGTCCCACATGTCATAACATTGTTCACACTCCATAATCTGTAGTCTGGATTTGGTGGTGTCCATCTCCTCAGCAAATTACAATTTCTTCATTAAAGGTTAATGTTGGAAGGCCCAGAAGGAGAGTTTGTCCATTCCACTCTCACCCCACTAGTGTTAGGGGGATGCAGTTTCTCTTTTCAGCCCCAATCCAATGTCATGGTGCCTTGGGGGCTGCGGGCTCCCTGGGGCAAGGACAACACCAGTGGGGGCACCTGGTAGCGGTAGGGCCAGGGGCAGACAGGGCAGCCCCAGCCCTGGAGGTCTCTGGGCACTGCCACGGGGACAGGAATGGGGACAGGCTGAGGTGGGGGTGGGTGGGTGCCCGCAGGTCAAGTCCAGGGCTGGTGTCAGGGGTCCCATGGCTGGCCAGGGCCAGGGCCAGGGCCAGGGCTGGGGTGAGGGCCAGGGGTCCCGTAGCTGGGCAGGGGCAGGGCCATAGCCGGGGCAGGAAACCGCAGCACTGCAGGGCAGCGACCGATGGCCTCAGACTGGGCAGAGATGGGGCCAGAGCTGGGGGGAAGACCTGGGGGAGCAGGGACGGGATGGCTGGGGGGACCCGTGGGGCCCTGACATCCAGGACTGAGGGCACCTGCAGACACCTCAAGGAAATGTTGCGGGAGCAGTTTCAGAAATTACCACCATCAGCAACCTTTGACACCTCCCAGGGAAATTTACTCTCCCTCTAGCTCAGACACTGTAAGCATCCCTTAATGCTTTGCATCCACATCAGGGCCACGTCAGGTGGCTCCATGTAAGAGAAAGTGAGTATGCTCTGAGATCTACTTTCATGTGTCATACAGCATTTCTCATGAGTCCTCTGTCGGATGAGAATTACTGAGAGCTTCCTCCACCCGACATAACAAAACCCACAGTGCTGTGGAAGCAGCTATTGTCAGAAACGTGGTTGCTTTCTGCCTGCTTTCCTTCTTCCGGCACCCCTCGCACGACACTATACAACCCAGTATGGCTAAAATTTTCTCTGCTTTTGGAGATGTGCTTTAAGTTTCCTATCTTTCTATCTGGATTCCTTCCTTCCAGAAATAACCCAGAGCCAAGGAGTCTGCAGAATTCACAACTTTCAGGGCCAAATTCAGGCTAAGAAGCAAAGCATAACCAGCTCATTCATTCCATCTGGCTCTTCTCATAAACTTTAGCTTTGCATTGCCGTAACTTTCTTCATGGTTATACTGGAATTCTTATTTTCCAGCCATTTTACCATTTTCTTCACAGACCTAGACCGTGCTGCTTTCCTCCCTTCTTACCAAAAATACGCTTGTCCAAGAACACTGTGACTGTGCATCAAGGCATGGGCAGATCCCCCTGCAGGAAGGAATTCTCCTTTCTCCCAACCTGACTTGCAGCATTTTAACTAGAGATTAAATAAGTACAGTCTAGAAAGATTTGTGTCTTCCTCCAGACCCACAGGCAGCCCTAGCACACCCCAGATCAAAGAATTACCTGCCATCTCAAGAGCTCAAGTGACAGAAGCGACTGAACCATGGCTTTAGTCTCCTGGAGAAATTCCTTCAGAGCTAGAATTTCTCCTGGGGGGCAGTGGGGCACAAACCTTCCAGAGCAGCCTCACTGCTCCTGAGGAGAGCTCAGCATGCTCTGCCATGGTCTGCGCACAATCAGGTCAAAGTCCCACCCTACAGCAGCTGCGCAACATAGCTCTCCCCATGGAGATGCTACCCTTCTGCCCAGGGTTGCTGAGGAAGTTTGATGCATCTCTTCAGTTCCGTGTGTTCAACGTGGGATTGCCAAGGATGACAACAATTTCTCCACCTGCAAGGTTGCCAGAGCAGTAGCGAGGAAGACCTGCACATGAGGTGGCAACAGGGAGGGGACAGAGGGATGGACAGATGTGACAATACGAACAACACATGGATTTTCCATGTTGCATCACAGGATTTTAAACAAATTTTCTTTTTTCTGCCTATTTTATTATGAGCCATAAAACTCCACTGTTTTGCTGAGGAGGGAATCTCCATTGCTGTTTCAATATGCTGCTGTGAAGTATATTAACGTGCAATTTATTATAGTGATTAATCATCAGACACTGTTATCAGATGAACACCATGACATACATGAGCTTATGCTAACCCCCGGTTCATGCTTTGGCAGGCTGAGGAAATGATTCCTGCATGGCTGAGCCAAGCTCACAGCCTGGGTGGCCTATACATCTCTGGGCGACCTTGATCTCTGTGCATGTTGCACTCAATTGCTTTCAGAGACATGAGGTATCTCAGCAGTCCTAAAACAATCTCATCTCATACAGCATTTCTCTCCACATCAAACCCCATTATGAAAAAAGTGCTGCTACACTCAGCATCACTGAATGTACAACTCTGTTGCTATACCTCTCATGTGCGCACATTTGCAAACTGATTTCGAAATATAAGGCTATGATCTGACTACTGACATTACATGGCACACAGTGATTTGATAAATTGAATGACCTTATACAACTAGATCAGCATGAACACTGGACAAAGGACAGCAACATCCAGAACCATCCAAACATGTCTGGGGACCTTCGACCAACTTTACTGGTTCTTCTGCCAACAGGGCAATTTCTTTCCGTCAGATAGAAATGTTATTTCTCTTCTCTTGGTCTACGCTACACTTGGGAAAGTCAGCAGCCATTTTGGGCCAAGATCAGCAGAGGGGAGGTGTCATTTGTGCCGTGGCGTCCCAAACTGTCATCTGCAAGTCCTTAACCTTGTTTCACTGACTTGGTAAGATCAGTAGCAACGAATTATCCAAAATGGCAAAAGAAACTTCTTTTGCCTTCACATGAGCAACACACCTGCATACCTAATCATACCCGTCTGTACCAGATCAAGAATCCCTCTATCTCAGGATCTTTTTGCTCCTTGGCAAAAGCAGATGCCAGGGAAGAATATAAGAAGGCAGGCTTGTAATACTGGTGCTTCAGGATGTTCTTCCAGCCTTCAGGCATATTCTGGGGAAGAGACTGTGATTTTATATTTAATAACTATCAATAGATATTTCTTCTGTGAACATAAACCCATATAAACCCACTTAGCATCTACCACCTCAGGCAGCGTGGCATTTCAAGCCTTCATCTACTCACTGCAAGCAGAACCGTCTCCTTTTCTTTATTCTGATCTTGCCTTCTGGTAGTTTCATTTTTTGGGCCTCAGCTCTTTTACCGGAAGACACAGTGATCACCTTTGTGCTTTCTTCCTGTCACTCATGATTTTGTACGCTTCTGTCATCTTCCTTCAGACATCGCTCTTTCCAGTTTATTCAGCCATTCAGCCTTGTTGCTCTTTTCCGTACCTTTCCAGTACTGCTGTCCACACACGAGCACAAGAAAAACCCAATAGGTGAAAAAGCAAGCCCAGCTTTGGACAGCACAACAACCACATCTGGAAAGTACATCTAGAGCTAGAGGAACACGCAGGGAGACACGCATGGCTTCTGACCCACCCCCTGCTTTTCCAGGCTCCTATTTCACTCTTTAGCAGAGCAGTGCCATGACCTCTTCTGCCCTGTCCTCACCCGTTAGATGCATGTCATCAGCTTGATCTGTCTCCTGCCAGGCAGTTGCATCAGGCATGAAGCCATGGCAGGAATACTAGAGGCTGCCATAGATAAAGAGTGTACTATCTCATCCTCCACATAGCTTTGCTAAAAGGAGGACCCCAACATGCAGCTTAACACTTGCAGCCTCTCTGCTATCAGGTAACCTGCTACACAGCTAATGTGTGCCATTCACTTGCTGGGAGAGAGGAAACCTGAGAGGCCTAAGCATACGTTCCTCCTAGTTAAAGCAGCGAAACGGAGTTGAACTAACCACGGTCTCAATTTTACAGCAGAAAGTTTTGTTTTCTCTCATGTTCAGTGAACTAGAAATGAGAAACTTTAAGTTGCGATGTAAAATTGATGATGCTGTGGTGCTCACTATATCGAGCCTCGCACTGACAAGGACAACTTCCCTCAGGCAACTGTGGCAGCTCTGGCCGCAGAACAGGCTCCTGCCAGCACCAGGGGCCCTGGAGTTTCCACCATCCCCAGCCTTGGTCCAAACTCAGGAGGTCCCACACAGGTTCTTCTCAGGCACTGGACTGAAATTTACTGAAAAGTCACCAAACCCAAGATAATCTGAATAAGGAATTTTGAACAGTGAAGTGATAAAGTCTGCAGATGAGCCAAAATTAGCAAGGCTAGTCAAACTAAAGCTGCTGCTGAAGAAATGCCAGAGAACCTCACAGTGCCGAGAGACTGGATAATAGCTTGGCTAGTGAAATTCAGGGCCAACTAATGGAAAGTGGTACTCACGGAAAAATCAGTCCTAACTATACATACGCAGTGTGAGTCTCTATAGTAGCTATTACTGCATAGAAAACACATCCTGGAGTTGCTGCAGATAGTTCTCTGAAAATGTTAATGCAGTGTTTGATGTGCACGCAGCTCTAGTCACTCCACTGTGAAAAGTTTTGATAGGATTAGGAAACATTCACAGGAACATGACAAAGATGATCACAGGTATGGAATGGCTTCCCAGAAGTAGTGCACAGCAATATTAATTAAATAGTACAGAACTCTTTTGTTTGGAAAACAGCAGGACTGAGCAGGAGTGAAAGGATGGTTTCGTGGCAGAAATGGACTGAGATCAAGTATTGAGCATTTCTCAAAAGGTAAGAAATAAAGGCCACCTGAAAAAATCATTATGTAGCAGGTTCAGCACAAACAAAAGTATGCTATCGCACAGTCACTATTTGCACTGTGGAAGTCACAGGATTCTGTGGGGCTCAAAGCATGGTTCCAAGTGGTGGTTTAAAATCTGTGATTTCTAAATGGCTGAGACAATTTCACGGAGGACAGGTCTACCCGTTCTCTTATCTCAGCCTCCAGAAAATAGAGTCCCTAAACCACTGACCGTTTGTAACTCTGAGAGGTCCTTTCTATGCTCTGTGGTCCCTAAACTCTTTACCTGAACATTCAGTTCTGGCTTGACTGCTCTCAGGTCTAACAATCAAGGCATGTCTTATGTTCCTCTGAAGCACTTTGCTTTCAATAAAGCAGCACTGTAATGAATCTTTGCTATTTCTGCTAAATAGTAGTAAAAAGAAAATTTCCTCTAGAGCTTTGCTCCTTCTTGTCTTGCACCAGGCATCTTCACTTAAACTGCTCCATACTCATTTCAGCCTCACTGGTGCAACTTTGTTTTCATAATGAAAAACAAACAAACAAACGCACACAGCTTTTCTCTAAAGCCACCAGGGGCTATGTTTGCCAGCACTGGTTTCTGCGTTGTCTTTGCATGAATGCACACAAACAGATGAATGATTGCATATACACAGACAGACACATTTATGGCCAGGTAAGCCACACGCATAATCAGACTGCCAAGAGGAAGGTAGGGTAGGGTGGAGCAGAAGTCTGCCTATTGCAGGGAGACAGCAAGAGCCTCAAGCTTGCATCTTAAGGGGGAGCAGTCACAGAGGATTTAACACTATCTGTCTCTTTTCTTTTGGAGAACAGAGAGGATAAAAGTGGAGAGACACATGGCAAAACCCTGCAATGGATTATGTCCTCTTACTTAAACTCAATCTATCTTTCCACACTACCTTTCTATGGCTATCCTAAACCTTCACTTTGCAAAAGTAGCAGCCTGAATAACTAAGATCCGGTGGGTGGGAGAAAGAAGGCAATGAGAGTTTAGGCGTCTGCAACTTCTACCGTTTTTAAGCACTGGCTGTTTACGGAACGCGCTGATCACTTACAGTAGCTCCCCTGGCTGACTCCTGAGAGACAGTCTTCTTGGATCCATCCTCCTGGCTTATAAACCATACAATCACACTGGGCAGCAATGAAAATGTTGTGAATTATGCAGAGGAGAAGCATGCTTTCCTTCCGTCCCACTGTCAGACAGTGTAGGCTACATTGCATTTCTTTGTCCTGTTTGTCTATACTAATAACTAATCAGAATCATCAACGTGATTTGTGCTGTAGTTTAGACCCAGGCCAGCTAGCACCTTCTGAAACACTTTTAGGCACAGCTTAGGAGCTTGCATGGGTGAGAGGCCATTCCCAATAGGCAGTTTGGATGCGGCCATTGTGGTTTGGAAGCTAAGAGAGCTTAAATAGGAGGCTGTGGTAAGGCCATGCCAGGCAGCCCAAGTGGTAGAGGCTAGGCCTTGGCCCATTTCATTTTTTTAAATAGATTTAGCCAAAGAGCTTCTGGCTGCTTTCGTGCTTGAGCAAATTCATCATATGTCATTCTATTTTTGCCCATCATCCATCAAACAAGGGCTAATGCTGCCAGTCACGCCTGTTGAGATGTGTTTGCTTATTGCTATGCTATACCAACCTATTTGTGTCATGGAAAGCCTTGACCTTCCTTATTTAGCTTTTCTAAATGTTTCATTTACACTTGTGTGCACTGTTTTTTCCTGCTCAAAGTTAAGGTTCCTCTTTTCCAGATTGAGCTTCTTTGTGCTAAGATTTCCTGCCTTTTTGCTGAGTAGTTTTGACCTTCATTCAATAAATCAATAATCTTCTCAGAACTTAACCATCACAAACTCCCTTTACTGCCTCTGGCTTTTGCTCTAACACTTACTTTTCCTCAGTTCTTCAGCAACAACTTGCCTAGAATGTCTATGGAATATATAATTACTGTATTTCTCTTGGATACAGATTATATGGATCACCTATTCATAGGGTGCTTCTACTCAGTCTCTAACCTAAGATTTAACATGGTAAAGTCCAATTGCATTGCAGTCAGCTCACCTCTTCCCTCAAGCAGGTTTGTGGGACCAGACAGGCAGCATGTTCACATGTCCAGCTCCAAGTGTGACATGAGAATTATCAGCTTTCTTTACTTCATGGAGAGGGACTGCAGAGTCGTGCAAGAGCAAGGCTGTTCCTAGGAATGGGACATTGGCTCCTCCAGACTTCCCTAGTCTTCTTCAAAAACCAGGTGAAATACATAGACACCCTATACAAGCAAGCCCTAAGAGCATGCAAACCTGAGTCACAGCTGACCCTTTCAGAACACACTTCTGTCTCCCATTTTCCTCCACTTTATAGAGAACAGTTGCAGCTTCTCTGATACATCAAGCAGCGTGTAAGGGTGCCCATCTTCATGGCGTGCCTGGTTCTCCAGAGTGACCTGGCCCACCAGGTTCAGCAGCAATTCCTCCTGGTTTGGGAACCAGGAGCTGGCACCTTGCTAGGGCAAAAGTCTTATGCTGGCCCAGCGTAGTAGCATGGCCTGGGTAGTCACCTTCTCTGGGTAACCCTGAAGAAGCAGATTCGGAAATGCTACACTTGGCAGCAGCCCACAAAGTGAGCTGGCAAAAAACTTAGGCAGGCTCCTGGTCTGGAGTCTACTTCATCGGACACTCATTGAAATGAATATGTTCCCATGGGTCAGTCTTTCCTGACAGTATATTCAACATCAATCACAGGCTTCTCAGTTGAAAAGGAACACATAAAACCGTAAACATTTCTCAGGGTATTTCTCTCTCTCAAGATCAACAGATCTTTCATCCCATATCAAGTCCAAGAAGATGCATTCTTTTCAGAGCTCATCCATGACATCCAAGTAGCAAATTCTCTTCCTTTAATAGACTGCTTTCCATTTTGACTTAAAAAGGGAAATAGGCCCTCAGGCACAAGTTAGATCTAAATTCAGATCTACAGAATGATACTGTTTCCATCTTTCTTTGTATTTGGGCTTGTCTGGCTTCCTAGGGTGAAACTCCTCTTCCAGACCTGCACAGCAAATGCCAACATTGCTATTGCGTTCTCTGCATTCCCTTTGGCACACAGCTTACTTGGAAATCAGCACATCTAGGGAGATCAGTCCAAACTGCCATGGGAAACTGGCTATTTTTCTAAAATACATGATACAGATCAACCACAGGTTACTGGCCTCGACTACTAGTTTGTGGTACTCATGAGATCAGACTAGGTGATCATGAGATCAGACTAGGTGCCTTCTGGCTTTCCGATCTGTAGTCTAAATAATGCATTAATGAAGTAACATGGAACAAGGCCACATTTGTTCATGCTTAAGGCATGTTAATGATGTTTCTTTCAAAGATGGGTAGATGGAGCAGTGGATTGATGCACTGAATTTCACCTCTAGGGACTCTGACTTTGATTACGAGACAAACGGGTTTGATAGCATCAAGTAAATACTCAATGGATATTCGTCTCCATCACCAAAACTGCCATGCAATTTGGCAGGAGCAGCGGTCTGTGCTCATGAGATGTCTAGAAATGCTCAGGGCATTGGCAGTCTTTTCGGAGGAAGCATCCGACTGTACTGTGGCTGATTTTAGCCAGCACTCTCAGTCTCTTGTTTCCCCATGCACTGGAGATGCACTACTCACCAAAATCACTGCAAAGAAAACAAGAAATTAAAATTGGAAGGGGGGGGGGGTAAGATACTTATTTGGGTTCATAAAGTGAGCTAATGCTGGAGACCGGCTGAGCTACATACTGTATTGGCTTTGATGCATTATTAGAATTGTAAAAACTTTCACTGTTTCAAGGAAAAGATTTTTTTCCGGGCGCAAGATCAAAGCAAAAGCTAAATAATATTGGGTTACAGAGCAAGGAGCTTTCAAATGGCTAGTCTTGACTGTTTATGTATCTAGAAATGTTGTGATAGGAGCAGTTCACTTTATAAGGCCCAGTAATAACAGCGTAAATCAAGCATTAACCAGAAGTAGACAGCAAATTATCTATTTTTTAAAGAGACTTCTACTGAAGTTGAGTTTTAGGGAAGGAAAAAAGGAGTTCTGTTTTTAATAGCATAAAAATAGTCATCCAGGAGGCGCCACTCTATCTTTGTCCCAAAGCATAACAATGTTAAATATAAAACAACAGTTCTGAAACAGCTGATAAATCTACTTACAGGCATATTTCAACACAGAACCATTAGGACACAGTTCAGAGTGAACTGTCTCCCTTGTTTGATTGGCTTTTAGGATCCTTGCATAAAGAAGCATTCATGCTAGAAAAAGAGAGAGATGTATTAGCTTGTTCGGACTAAGAGGTAAAGTAAATTTGTCTGCAAAGTGCGTCCCTGTTAGATGGGACATTCGATTTCAGCAGTCTCTTGGAAATAGAAATGATGAGTTTAACGGCCTGAATTTGGTCATGAAACAGCAGTGTTCCCAGTGACAGGACAGCAGGAATGCAGCGCTTAGGAAGGCACGACAGTGTGAATCTGGGGACTCAGTAGCTTTCTAGGGGGAAAAAAAAAAAAGGACAAATAAAGGAGTAAACATATGAGGCCATGACTAGACATGAAGAGATAGCTAACTTCACCCTTTTGAAAGTCAGACACTGAGTCTGAACTATTTTATAGGTTTCCTTTATAGGTAAGGCAGAGAGACAGATGTCTCCAGGGAGTAGGTTGTCATGTCCTAGGACAGGTGTTTAAGGCAGGGGCAGAACTGCCCAGTAAAGGGTTTTTTTTTTTTTTTTTCCTTCACTGACTCTTGGAGCCAAGATAAGTGGTATAGCCAAGACGCCTAATTGCCAGGTGGCTAAGACAAAGTGAGATACATCACCCCCACAGCTAACTTACTTACCTAATCACCATGACTCTTGTTATGTTTACAGACAGAAAGAGCAGCCAAATACTTTCAGTCTTGGCTATGTTTATATGAAGGAATATAACAAGAAAGAACAAAAGTAAGGTCTCCCTCCAGGACACAGCTACAGTTTGTCTCTCTCCTGAAAGAGTTTTGGTGAAGAAAGTAAAATGGCTCCTTTCCCAGATTCAGAACTTTTTCCACAGTGGGTTAAAATAAAGCCTTTTGTATATAGACCACCCTACCCACTGATGATATTGCTATCTGAATGACACTATTCAGGCCCATTTATAAAGCCAAGATAAAGAAACCTGAAGATCTGCTTCCTCCACTAATTGCAGATGATCATAATTTCAGGCCAAGTTCAATTGTTGCCACAAAGAAGAGAACGCAAAAGTGGAGCAGACTGTCTTTGAGAATGATTTATTTTTTTTTAATATAAAACTTTAAGCTCAAAATCAGGGATGAGTATGAGGGATATACATACATATACATATACTTATACATATATACATATGTACATATGTACATATGTACATATGTACATATATACATATACATGTACATAAAATATAGATACATATATATTTCTCCTCAGTTCCAACTTCTCTATGAAAAGATGGTGTAAATTGTATTCTCCACATATAGCCCATAACTGATGGGCTTTGTGGGGCAAACATACCAGGCCTGGCCATGCTCCTGTAATTTGTAACTATGATGCAAAAGATATCCTAGCATCCAAAATCAATAATTCTACTCGGTAGCCGTAAAAGGCTCATTATGGCCTATCGATTGTGCTTAGTCATTTGGCTAATAGTCAAGCCTGTATTACTCCAAGTTGCTCCATCTCACTGAACGTCTCTGGTCTGCTGTGGAGAGCAGATCTCTTTGGGGAAGGAAGTGCTGAACCCCTCTGCATGAGGTGGTGAACTGTGCTGAGCAGAAGGCCACCAGCAGCACATGTGCCTATAGATAAACACCCCTTCAGGGTGAGCACAGGTGGATCCTTCTGAACGTGTTTAGACAAATAAAAGGCTAGATTCAGGTTATTCACAATGAGATGGTGTTTACTTGCTTCTTGACTGAAGTTTTGAAATGCAAGTCAAACAATGCCAGAGCATTTCAGAAATTCAGTTTCCACGGCAAGAATGGTGTCATGAGAATATTTATTTATACGTTTATATGAATACATATAGAGAGATAGATACACATATATGTATGCATATTTGGCCACTGTGATTCATTCATAAGATTTGAGAGGCCAGAAAGAGTTTACCTTCATGTACGAGCAAATACATGTGTGTAATAATATGCATATCTGTATAAATAAACAGTAAGAGAGAAAGAGAAAGAATAAAGGAGGAAAATAATGTGAGGAAGATCAAGAAAGAAGTAAAACAAAGAACAGTATGAGATAGACAGGCAGGTCTCCTTTGTCCTAATTTTTCTCAGTGTAATGGAGTAACTAATGTTGCAAATCTGACCGAGATTGTACAACCTGTGTGGCCAGAGTTCTCCTTTCATCAGATGAGGGAATAGCGCTGAACATCACAGGCCCCTAAGTCATATTTAAATCTGTGAGGTGTTACAGCAACACCCAAATGTTGTCACCAAGAACAGATCCTTGACTGCCATTGGCCTCCCTTGCACAGCCCAAGCTCTGGAACAACTTTGTTGGGATCAGTGGAGTTACTCCAGAATTGTACTTGTAGGAGCAGAGATAAAATCTTCTGTGCAATGTATCAGGATTTATGTAATCTAAGAAAAGGATTTTGTCAAAGGAAGCAAGGCAGAAACAAAGGAGGAAGGTGAGCACTCTGCTACACACTCTTTGAAGTGTTGTGTGTTTTACAAGGGAGTAACCTAACCCACATTTATTCCAGTGTTTTTCTTCCATAATTTACTCCAGAGATTTTCTTTAAACAATAAATAGGAAATACTCTCACATACAGCTGCGCAGGATATCTACTTTACAAGCCTTTTTTCCAGGGTGGGAGTTTGTCCGTTAAGCATCACAGTCATGGAAAAGAAAATAACAAACGTGATGCAGGAAGCAGCAATGCTGTCTTTCTAATTTAGCATCCAGTCAATACTAAAGTAAATTGGAGGAGATATCCCTATGTGACTACTGACGGGAAACCTAGATGAGCTCCAGTTACTAACATCCAGGGAACTGTCAACCTGTCTGCAGTGGTCTCCTTAACTTTTGTAAAAAGTTGTATCCTGGCTAATTTTTTATCTTGCTATCCAGGATAAAATGCAGACCTTCCAAAGCTGCTCTGCAGCAGCACTTAGTCTTGGAGACCGTTTACAGGGAACGTATTTGATAACTTGGGAGTTGCTAAGATGATGCTCAGATTTGGACAGAGAGCCAGAAAGGTCTGGATACAGTCTCGACTTTAGGCACTAGAAGCCCCTAAGTCTTTTAATGGGTCCAAATTGGCAGGTGTGCTCAAGGGAAGTCTACCTATAGCAAGAGTGTTAAAATTAGTCCAGAGCACATCTTGACCTGCTTTACCCCCTTCAGGATGATGTTCCAGAAGCTAGGGCAGAGTAAGTGTGAGACCTGGATTCCAGTCTCGCCAGATCCTGGGGTAGTGAGTCTCTTCTTGCACATAAGGAGACTGTTTTGACCATCAGGCTATGTCATGTTCCTGGTGTTTGGAGGAGAGGCAAGAGGTACATACATATGCTAAGCTGGGTCACACGCAGTCTGGAATGCAAGACTCATTAGGTCAGAAAAAGATCAAGTGAGAAGCAACCTTGTCATCAGAGGACTGAACTAGCATGGGCTGTACCCAGAGACTGATTACAACGGCTTGGAAACACAGTTGATACGAAGTTGGATCTGTTTCTGAACCGCGTCTTGCTGATCTGCCTGCAGGTTTGTGGCACAGAGGTGAGTTTCAGTCAGCTAGGTACCTCCTTGATGTTTGGAAGTAGCATGGCTTTGCATTGCAGGTACCTGGACTGGATTTATACTGGGAAGATTTTTAAAATGTGATGTTGCTCTGAAAAGTGAGAAGGTTAAAATAGCATGGTAGGTCTCTGAGTTGATTCCCTCAGTGACTCAGATCAAATACACTCTGCTTGCAAAGGAAAATGAGGAGGAGGTTCTCTGCTCATCTTAATCTGGGAGCCAGGTTGGTTATTTTCTTCTAGTCATTAATTCTGCCTTATTTTGCCCAGGGAAAAGAGACCGGGATTTATCAAAGATTTTTTCTGATGATGCAGTAAAGAACTGAAACGCAGCTTTCTACCTATTAGATCAGGGACAATTCTCCATGGCTAACAGTAATGAAAAGTGAGTCAGTGTACATTTATATGCTGCAGTGATCAGCAGATAGCACTCTCAGCATACATGGGATCTGATGAGAAAAGGGCTATTTTCCTCAGTCACTTTCACAAGCAGACTAGAATTACACAGTCATTTAAGAAAATCTTCAGATTAAGCTGTGGGTTTTCTTCTCTGAGAGGTCTTTGTTTCCTTACAGTGTTTCAAGCTTTGCATGTGCCTGTGACTCCACGCACAAGACAGAGGAAGGAATCATTCCAGATTTACAGTACTGAGACTGGGAATTTACGTAGGAAGCAAAGGAATTGCATTTGAACTGCAGCATCTATAGGCAGCTGTCTTCTCTTTGAAGTATTCCCTACACATTCTCATTAGCATGTTAGCTCTCCTTGCTTGGTGGACACACGCTAGATATTTTCTATCAGCTGCAGATGGCACGTCACCAAATTAATTGTATCAACTCATTCACCAAAATGTCCTATGCTTTTGGTTGTAGGAAGCAAGCAATGCTACACAGCTCATGGCACATTATATGTCCTCCTGCTCACTGCGAGGCAGAGTGGCATAGCAAGGCTCACCGGCACCCCTAATGCCACCATCTGAGTGACAGGGACAGCACTAGTTGGCTAGATCTGAGTCTGGTTTCCCTCTGTGACTACAAAAGGAGAGAAGCTAAACTCTGAGCAAGAAGATATTCTGGCAGCCATTCCTGGCAAATACAATGGCGTTATTTATTTGTTCATGCATTTTCTTTCTTCTGTTCACACAGTCAGTTCAGATCACATTTTGTCTTCCAGAGATAAATTAGAACCCACAATGGGATTCAGACCAATTTTGATGGAAGCTGCTTAAACAGAGCATGGAATTGCCCTTCTACCTTTGCTCTGAATTAAGGAAACATACGTGCCCAGATTATTTCACCTGAGGTAGCCAAGCATTAATTAATTACATAAAAGCATTTGTGAACCTGTTAAAACTACCTACCAGATGAGCAGCAGTGATATCTCCACCATCGCGTTAAACGTTTTAATTAATTTGGGGGAATTTACACTTGCATATTGTCTGCCAAATTCAACAAAACTTACTTTATAAACTAATAATAGCATTTGCTTTCTCTGTGAAGGCGTTATGCAAGTTCTGTATGTGCATGCAAGCAGAGAGGGTGCTGGAGTTGATTCTGCACAGAGCTAAGTGCCATATGGTGATTTACCAACAAACTAACATTCTCATCAATATTAGTTTTCATATTAACGTCTGCAGAGGGGCAGGCACTCAGCATTTGACAGGATCAAGCCCATCAAAAATAGTCTTATTTCTCCAGCTGGCTGAGAAAAATAGCAATTCGCCTTTGCAGACCAACGCAGAGGTTTCAGTAAGGGCTTGGTGACTTTTACTATCCCTTTTTCTACTGCAAATTTCACATTGCATTTACATAACCTAATTATAACAGCACACCAGGGCTCAGCTGCTGAAAATTAATGTCTGAGGCATGGTTTTTAAATGAAAAATTACTGCCCTGCCTGGCAGAATTTAAGAGGGTAATTCATTAATTAGCTAGCCTGAGAAACAAAATAAAATCTTAATCATCTTCAGCCACACAAGGCAAGAAACAAGGCCTTCATGGATGTGAGGAAACTTCACTGAAAAATACAGTTTCAGCTCAGACCACATCCCAAGGAAGGCCCAATTCGCTGCTGTTCTGATGTCATTTTCCTCTGCGGACATGGGAGAAAAGAATGGTATAGCACCAGAGCCAGACGGCATGAAAGTACTTGTTATGAAAATTCCCTGTGCATCCTTGCCCATGTACCAACACAGCTGCCTAAGCTGCATGCCGGCTGCACCTACGCTACGTGGGCTTCACCGTGCACCCTGCAGTTCCTGTGCCCTCACTGCCCAGATGAGCTGACTTCCTGGGGCGCCCCATGGCCCTGCCACTTCCCAAGCACCCAAAGACAGAGCACGCCAGGAATGGCACTCACTGAGGTCTCGTCTGAGTGCGCAGCCACCGACCGGGGCTCTGGGACATCTCTGCCCTGCAGATAGACTCAGCCGTCAGGCCCCAGCTACTGCAATACCTCAGTAGCTCACAGTCTTGGATGTGTTTGTCCTCACAGCACCTCTGCATGTTATTGTCCCATTTCACAACATATAGGTTAACATATGGGTTAAGGCATTTTCAGAAGCATTTAGATGTCTAGATAGGCATCTGGCCCCAGATCTTCAAAGCTGCGGAAGGCACTGCAGTAGTGCACCTTCAGTTAAACTGACTACAGCAGGCGTTTAAGTGCCTCTACATTTGAGGTTTTCTCCCGTTTAACTACATCACTTCAAATCCACCTAGATAAACTGATACCACTTTTCTTGTACAGACAAGACCTTAATCTTACCATTTAATCTCTTCTTGCTATTATTACTCCTGGCCTAGGCCTCTTGGCAACCCAGACTACTAATCACAGTGAGGTGCAAGGATTGCTAGGGACTAGGAGAAAACTACCCGATGAATTCATTTCCACTCGTGGCTGAAATAGGACTTGAACTCACATTCCCTGAGGTGGTGGTAGTTTCTACCTTCCAGCCTGTAAGACTCAAATTTAACATTCAAAATACATCTCTCTAATTTATCTCCTTCCCTTGATACTATCTTCCTCTTGTTTCTTGGTGATTTCTTTGTCATTATAACAATGGTGGTTTTTTTTAAAGATTCCCTTTTTTTCCAGCAACAGAACGCATCGTGGGATTTGGTATGCCATATCACACTAATGGTCTGTCAGATTGCATCTCCTGTCTTTGACAAGCCCTGTAACTACATTTTTAGAGAAATGCGGGGAATCCCATCCTGACATCAAGTTAGCCAAGGAGCCACTGATGCTGTAATGCCTCCCACTCTTACCTCGCTTCTGAGAGCCTCTGACTGGCTCTGATTCGGTTCTGTCATGCTGAGTAGCTCCCTACTTTGCAGTAATCCCACCGGAACTACCTGTGCATATGATGTTATTCGGCACGAATAAGTGGAACAGGATCCTAGCCGTGCCAAGCAAGGAACGTATTAGTTTCCCCTTTTTCCCTACAACTGTTAATTCTAGCCAGATCTCTGAGTCCCCTGTACTCTGGGGAGCTACCCTTCCAAACTCGGCTTCACATCGCATCTCTGCTGCTCTCACAGCACTACTTTCCCTCCAAATAAAGCACACTGCAGGGAAAGGAGAGAAGAACAGAATCTTCAAGAAACAGCAATTTGGAAGCAGCATTTTGGGAGCACTGACCTTCTGGTGTCATCTGCCTGATTTGACACTATTGCTCGTTTAGGAGAAGATGGTACTTGGTTCCCCTGGCTCAAGATACTATGTCCCCAAGCATACTGATTCAGTTAGAGCAGGTACAAACCCTTTGTTGGTCACTTTTGCCTGAACAGATAACTGACAGTATCAAAATTGGGTCAAGGTCCTGTTAGAGATGTCACAGTATGCAGCCACTTAGCTTTTCATTGCTCTGATGTCAATCTCAATAAACCAGAGGAAACATCAAATGGAAGTCAACATCAGCCACAGGTCAGAGTCTGGCCCCATAGGAGGTTTTTACAACTAGCTGCAATAGAGAATCATGACTAGGCCTTCTGGGCCCAGGTCATTCCAAAAAAGAAAAGATTGTAATCATAACCATAATCATACTCCTAAAACCAGCCTGTAGTTAAGCAAGCCCCTTGCTTTCTTCAGCTGTTTCAATTCCCTTGCAACGTCTCCTAACAGTACCTGTGGCAAAATGCACACTTAATATCCTTTGAGGGACAATGAAGAGGGATGTTTTCCATATAAATAAGATTTGGAGATCAGCTTAAAAATTTTCTGCAAGAAGGTCCCCACATGTCGTTAGGCCAGTTTCTAATACAAGGTACCAATGTACAACTTCACATTAATAGATGGAGCCTCTTGACACTGCACGGGAGACACGCAACAGCATTCAGGATTGTGCATATACTGTTTTTCATTTGCAAAAACTCTCGACTTACAGCTATACCCAGCAGGGAATCATTTGCACTTGCTGGGGAAACTAAGAAAAACACATGTTGTGCTAGTTCATTGCTATGTGGTCTGTGTGTGCACAAATGTGCGCAGAGTCAAACTCACTTCCTCACACTGTTTCACTGACAGTAGTTATTCTACTTGTTACTAACAGAACCAGCTCTTCATTCAAGCAATTATATCCCTGTGCTTAACATACTCTTTAAGACGAAAATACCAGAAGGGAAATTTGAGTAGACACATCTGCAGGATGTGCAAATCAGCGCAGAAACGAGGAATTTGGCAAGTCTTTAGGAAATGATGGTAGTAATTTTTTTTAATCTCGTGCCTTTTACTCATTCAGCTGGGACACTATTTCCTATTTCAAGAATTTCCACATTACCTATCTGCTGGGAATGTAAACATATTTCAACTATAGCTTTTCCAAAGGAGAAGTTATAAACAATTGCTTTCTAATGTAACTGCTTGTCACAGCTAAGTAGCAGCTGCACTAACTGTCCTTCTGCGCAATGCGGTGCACCAGTGGAGGAGGGATGCAGACTGATTTAAACAGCATAGTAAGTCCCAGGTTTTTGGAACTAGTGACCACAACTTCATATCAAATTTAATCTGTAGGAACAGGGTAGGCAAAGCTTTCTGTTCCTGATCTCACTTACCGTCTCACAGAGGTGGAGAAAGAGACTTGAAAAACCGCTCTGGGAAAGTTCAAGTAAATGAGAAAACACATCAGGTGGTTTCCTCCTGTTCTCCAAGGTCCTTCTTCACAGGCATTGGTGTGGCGCAGTTCCTGCGTTCAGAGTAGGAAGCACGGTCTGGGTTCCTCCATTCCTCCCCAGCTGCCAGGAAACCCTGGAGCACCACAGTGTCCAGTAGTGCAAAGCAGGAGCTTGAGGGACAAGGGGGCACAGAGGGCAGAGCAGCAGAGAATCAGCAAGGGTCAAAGAAGATGCAGTGACAGTTGAGGGGTACTACAGCTTCAAAAGGCACTGGCATGAGCCAGTTAAACTCTCTTGTTACAGTGTGCTGGGGCTCATGTCAGCACAGAAGCAGTTGGATAGAGCCTGGGCTCTGTAGCTCTCTGATTACTGACCTGGAGGTCTTAGAGGTGAGAGGACACATCACAAGTCTACTCCTAGCCAGCTGAGAGGTGGAGGGCAATAGCTGTGACTGGAAAGGAGGTATGTCCTATGAAGCAGGGGCCTTCAAGGAAGCCCAGCACTCTGGCAGACCAGAGGGGACCAGATTATCTGGAGAAGGATATGGAGAAGGCCAGGAGCCAAGGATCTCTTGCACAGTGGAAGCGGACAGGACAGGGTTGTAGAGTGAAGGGAAAATAAGGCATGACCTACTAGTACCAGGGAAAATTAGAGGCATAAGAACTAGGAACAAGGAAAGGGTCTATGTGTGGACTGAAGGAGAGAAGCAGGGCAGCAATGGCTATAGTACCAACAATAGGAAAGCCAGAGGTTGCAAACAGAAAAAAGGGAGTACTTGCACAGAGAGAGAGAGAGCACATGGAAAAAAAAAAAAAACATCAGCATCACAATCAGCTAGCTACACAGGCTAATGGAAAATGTGATGGTTAGTGACTGAAAAGAGAGGCAACTTTTTGCATAGAAATCTATGTAATTGGAGGGTGAATGAATATATGCAAGGACTTACAAGATGCACACTGTTTCACTGCATAGAGCCTGTGTCTATGGCATAAAGGTTGGAGAAGTAGGGATGAGATTATCAGGACCATCAAGGAGAGGATGGCTTTTCAGAAGCTGAATTTTGGGAACAGATCACTGTTCTGAAAAATCTCACTCGCTTCACCCGTGAGGCTGAAAGCTGATTGTAAATCGTTTAGCATGAGAATTCCTGCTACCTCTTCTGAAATTATTTTTTCATCATTGTCAACATCTTCTTTAGTGAATAAAGGTCAGTCAGTCAAGGGTGGAAAAACAAATCAGCGATGATGGTTAGCAGAGCAAGATGTTAAATGATTGGTGACGAGACTCCAAAGCTACAGATAGAGAAGGGACAGATAGGTGAGTGTTGCCGTAACGTTCAGTTTGTCTTCCTTCCCCTCTGTAGCAACCATGTTTTTCATGTAGAAAATTAGGTTTATTTAGGCCCTCATAGGTGTTGTTCAGGAAGCAGGAGAAGCACAGCTGGAACCACTGTCCTTCAATGGTGAGGAGCAGAAGAGCAAAAACAACTGCTGCTCCTCCTACAGGAGAGCGGTGAAGAGCAAAGTGGCTCAACTGCCTGCAGGTTGGGAGGCAAAGGATGTTTCCCCCCATTTCCTAGAGAAGTAAAGGCCATATGAGGCCTTCTGAATGATAGGGACTCATGGACAGCCAACAAAGCGAACTCCTTTCTGTGGACATTGCAGCAGTTGGGGCTGAGGGAACCTGTGGATGCTATACAAAGGATGCTTCATATCCAGCACCACAGTTGAAGCCTCTATGGCATAACACACACAGGGCAGAGCACAGGCTATGCAAGGAGTTGTTCTTTCTGCTACGGTCTACAGCTTTCCCCATCTGTATGATCTCACCCGGTCTCTCCTGCGCTCACCCCAGTTAGGCACGATGCTGTCAGAACTCTTTGCTGCTCCCTTCAAAGTCTGTCCTTGCACTTTAGATATGTGCTCCGTTCCCTGATACGAAATTTCTCCTACACTTTCTGCTTCTGCAGTGTGTCAGGTTCCCTCCCAGCAGAGAGAGATCTCACGCAAGTTTCACTCTGGTTAATCATAATGCAGTTTCATTGAATTCTGGCACCGAGCTGGATAAAAAAAAACACAGAGGAAAGGAGGGTAGGTACTCCAGCGGATAAGTTCACGTTTTGGGCTGACCTAAAAATACCTGCCATTTACTATTCTCTACCAGATGTTATTGTCCCTTGACACTTTAGCCAAAGTGGCTAAGTGTTGACTTTTCAACTGATAAGATGAAGATAACTAAGAGTAGCAGCCTCTCAAAGTGCCCTCAAAACACTGAGGTGAGATCACTGCTACAGGGACTTTTTTAAACGATGATCTTAAAAATGCTTTTAAGTTAAAATATTGAAGACAGTGTTTCACACAGAGAACATTGATACATCCTGTAAACTACCCACACAAGAATAAAACTGTGATAATTAGAAACACCAGATAACGGTGTCTGGAAAGCACCAGAGAAGCAACAGCAGAAATGTTGGTTTAATGGTGAAGTGTATGTTAAATACCTTTGTCTGTTAGAGGAGGGACTGTCTTTATGTCACTTGCTGACTGCTCGACAGACCACTGGCCAGATTTGGTACACCAGGTAACTTTCTTTGGGAAATTCAGTAGATTTCTGAGTGGGTTCAAATGCTATACCAAACAAGCAAACTGGCTTCAGGAACCACAGGAAATAATTCAGGACAAATTTGTAAGCAACCTATCACTGAAGGAGATAGATCATGGCAGAGGATTTTCCACTTGTGTCCACTGCTCAGACTACTTCAGAGCCAATGCTTTTGTGAACATGCATTTGCAGCAGTACAAGCAAGACTGTGACACTGATCTTTTTAATGTGTCAAATCCTAGAGTCATTCCCTGGAGAAAAATGTGGCCTTCCTGTCCAAAGCCTGTTATTAAGGTACTAAGCACTTAGTAACTAACAAAAAGAGCTCATTGTGACCGTCCCTCAAAGCTTATAAGAGACTCAAGAAATACTGAAAAGACTTTCTTCAGTAGCTGTAGATAGTGTTTATAGATTAAAATAAGACTATCTGCTAAAGAGTCATTTGGGGTTTTTCCTATATCACTGAAGGCTGCTAAGCTGCCAAATGCTTGCTCTGCTCCGGACATACTTTGATAGCCAACTGGCAGAACTTTAGGATTATGGGATAGGGATCAAGATATTTAATCATGAGCATCCTGTGTCTCCTGCCCCGTGATTCTAAAGGTAACATCAGTCAGTACTTAATTAAAAAGTGATACAATTTCAAACTTGTAAGCCAGTGTTTTGGGTTGGGTGAGATTGCAGAAAGGGTGCTTTCCAACTAAAGATTTCTCCACCTCAGCAGATTTCTGTCCAGAATATTTTGTCTACTATGCTATTTCTGTGAGAGGCCATTCAACTGAAAATATGCTTTGGACAAAAGAGCAGCATAAAATATATGAAAGTGCCACCTGTAAACAGGTCCAACATTATAGCTCATGACCTGGTGGACTCACTGTGATAACACCAGGAGTCTCTCCTTGTTCGGCTTATGAAGTCAGGCTGAGCATATCAGATAGCAGCACCGCTGAGTGCCTTAGCATGCAGGAACCTGGCAAGGCTGGGTCACCTGTATCTCTGAGACCAAAGAACAGACAATCTTTAAATGTTAATGCCTCCCATTCACTTTGAAATAAGTCTATGCTAGATCTTTTTTTTCCCTGATCTCGCTACAAAAGAACAGGGGTTGGTAAGTAATTCCCACATAGAAGAACAAAGTAATCAGTTTAGTTCTGATTCTTGAAAACTATAGCTCTCAAGAGACACTAGGAGACCTCAAAAGGAGTGTCCCTGAACATGTGAAATTTAAACCCAGAACTGGGGATATTAAAAGCCTGAGGCATTTGGGCCCATTTCTAGGAAAGGGTTGTAGCAGGTAGGAAAACCAGTGGTTAGAAAGTGTGCTAAGGAGGGTGAAGAAATGCATTTTTGCTGAGGTCTTCCCAGAGCAAGAGAAATGTAAGAGAGGAGAGGTCCAGCATAGTGAATCCAAACACAAGAACCCCAAGGACTGTCTACCTAAAAACGGCTCTCCCAGGCCCATATTTCAGAAACACCAAGAGATGAAATGCTGACGTTCAGTCCCAGTGCTGAAGGATGACCCTTTCACTGCTTCTGAATTGGATGTGCTGGCCCCAAAGCAGTGCAGACATGAGTAGCTCTGCTTTAGCACATCCAAAAATGAAACATAATGCCCACTATAACGGGGCACTGTCAACTTCAATGTAACAAATTGAATGTAAATTTCCCTGGAAATGGTGTATTTCGTGTTTTTATAAAACAACTTCTTGCTTTTTTAATATAGCAGAGATCAGAGAGCATGGCATCTCTTCTTCCTGCCAGCATATGACAAGTCTTGGTGCATGCCCAGGTGCACTGCTTTGGTCATGGTACCTCAATTAATAGCTCCTCCTTGCGTAATTCCTCCTCTTCTGTATCCAGTGACTCTCTACTGCAAACTGGATAAACTCTGCAAGGATGAAGGACTGAAGACTCCTCTCCCCAGTCTGCTCCATCCCAGCAGAGACTTTAGCATTCCTGTTCTCAAGACACCTTGATTTCTGGCTGCAAGATAGCTCAGCTTCAAAAAGTGCCGTCTAGCTGAGTGGCTAGGTACCTTCCTGAGTGGGAGGAACTGTGTGGTTGAACCCTGACCAGGTGAGGAGGGCAGAATAGATTCTCTGCTTCCCAGCTGAGGGCTCCAGTACTGCAAAGGGTCACAGCCCTGAGTCCTCAGGGAGGAGTCTGTTCTCAGGAGGGACACAACAGCTTGAACG
The DNA here is from genome assembly GCF_040807025.1 of Struthio camelus. Lineage (NCBI taxonomy): Eukaryota > Metazoa > Chordata > Aves > Struthioniformes > Struthionidae > Struthio > Struthio camelus. The sequence goes on along the minus strand of NC_090944.1, from coordinate 24,151,800 downwards.
ATGCCCTGAAGTGCCCAGCCTTTCCTTTTGGTTGGCTCTAGACAGTTTCCAGCTCAGCCTGCTTTCCACCTCTCTTTAGCAGTACTCACCCTTTGCTACGGACTGGCTATGGGTCTGGGTACTTAAACCAGGCTGCCAGACCCCTATGGGTCTGAGTTTGAAGGTCTGTGGCAACAGAGGGACTGGAAGCCGTGCCACCCATGGTCTAGATACCCGCCTGATCTAGCCCACCTCTCTTTTGCTTTGCTTCACTCTTCTGACACAAGGAGGAAATAATCCCACCAAAAAATTCTCAGCAGGATAGAGTAGTGCCTACAACACCAACGTGAGAGTCCCTGAGGAGAAACAATTAAATACAGACATTAAGCTAGGCAACAGTAACCCCTGCACATGCATAACTCCCCTGCTAGCAGACTACTTCACCTCAGAGAAATTTGCAAAACCAAGGCAGGCTCTCAGCAACAACTGCATTAATCACCATAAGCCAGCCATGGGAGTTAGGAGTCACAAAGCGTAGCACAGATCCAAGAAGGGAATTGATCTTTTTTTAGCTTGCATAATGCAGAACAAAACAAGGTCATTCCTATTAGGAGCACAGGATCAGTTCTTTTTCCTCAAGCAGCCAGCTGAGCCATTTATCAAGCAAGTTGCCATCAACCCTTTCTTCATTGTTTTGCCAGGTCACAGGTAGCTCCATTGTTTCCAGAAGGATATGGGATCTCCAGGTCACTGCATTCCTTTCCCCAGAGTTTTGCTTGCCAGTTACCCTAAAGTCATCAGGACTCGGGGCATAAAACTTCGTGATTCACTGCATTTCTGAAGGACACCTGTTATGAGGCCAGCCAGCTACGTAGGAATGGGCTGAAGCACAGAACAGGTCTGCCTGAAATAGCTTGTTCCACTGCTCCTCTTGCTATGTCTGGTAAAATTGAAGTACAGGCTAAAAATGACCCTATACATAACTATCCTTTGTCAGAAGTTCTTGCACTTTTGTTTCACAAAGTCTAAGGTTACTTTCAAGACGTTCTCAACTGCTTTTGGCTACAACAGTGTTTTGCTACTATCAGATCCTGAAGTAGGATACTGGGTTACCCTACAAGCTGGCACAGAAATGTAGAGCAATAAAAAGCTTAGCAGTCATAAGGCACTAAACAGTAGAAAGAAAATTGACTAATTAAAAGGCTTTTTAAGTCGTCCTGCCACGGTTGCTCTATTTGAAAGCCATTTACTGAAAATGAGCATTTTCCTCTCTGATTTGTGCTTCTTCATAGGGGATACAGTTGGCTTCGCTTGCCTGTGTGATGTGGCAGAGCGTGTTTTTCCAGGGCTCCATCCTCTGCGCCAAAGAGGCAATTTGCCAGGCATAGTCAAGGTGGAAGTTCAAAGTCCAGCTTGCTGATAGCTTGCAAGTTTGGTACCGCCTGGAGCCACACTATCCTACATTCCCTCTTCTGGGTCGTAAAAGGGGACTTTACAGCCAAATGGCACCATGTAAATCATTGCAGCTTGCTAAGGAGGGTAAAAGGTGTGGAAATAACGTGGTGCAAGAACTAAAAACTTTTACCCTTAATTGGTGACACAGCACTTGCCAATGGTTTGTTCAACATTCTGAAAGGGAGTGTTCCCATTCTTCAAATTTTACCTGGCCCTTTGAGGAAGGGACTGTGTTTCTGGGCTCTGTTGTCATCTGTGCTGCTAACTCAGCTTTACGTCGGACAGCACGTGGGGTCAGAAATAAGCGAGTTCTGTCCATGCTCTGAGCTGGTTCGATAAAAACTGGGTGCAACCCGAGGCTGTATGGCTTCAGAAAACTGGCACACTGTTCTCTAGCCGCAGTAACTTGACTTCTAGTTAAGAGCTGGTTTGGATGGTGGCACGACAGCTTCACCACGTCATGTCAATCTGCAAAAGACTGATATCCTCTCAAGCTCATATCTTTAGGAAAAAACTCTAATCTCAGAGAGCCAGATTCATGTGCCTAGTGGAGGGCTTTCTGATCTGCCAAGCAGTTTGGTTTTTGGTGTTCAGACCTCTGAGAAAGACTGATGTGTCTCTTCATGGTCCCCCAAAATCAAAGCCCGCTTTCTAAAATGTTTCTGAAGCAATCTTCCACTGGGTGCTCTTTTGGGACAAGCAGAAACAAGCTCCATGCTAGGGCCCTGCAGGGAAAATGCTCAACTACTCTTCCACGTATAGGGGGTTTCTCCAGTGGCTGTAACTGTGACACTATAACATCCAGAATGCAGATAACCTTAGGTGTAAGACAATTTTGAGATCTAACTCGAACTCAACCTCGACGCTAACAAGCATCAACAGTCTGGATGACTGCTTTACATAAAAGAAGCCTTAACATACTTTTTTAATTATTTTGCACTTCGGTAGCAACTAGAGACCTCAGTGGAGTCATGTTCCGGCATGCCAAGCACTCTATTAACAAATGACATGGGCTGATCCTTTCCCCAGAGAAGTCGCTGTACATAGACGAGGCACATCATTGTGAGAAGAAATCAGAGATGCAGAGAGAGATGACATGACTACCTCAAGGCCAAACAGTAGGTGGTTGGTGGGGCAGAGACTTCCCAGCACCACACTGCTCTCAAAGCTCAAGAGTGATAGCTTCAGGCACTTGCAATTGACAGCAGTGAACCGCAAAGTCCTGCTTAGTACCTGAAAGGCAAAAGTACTTTTGTACCTTACATTTCATTACCTTTTTGGAGGAGGTAGTTGTTATTTGTTTTTTTTTTTTCATAAGCTCCAAATTTTTCTGATTAAGAAGGTTTCCATAACTGCTTACAGAGAAAAAAAAGGCTCTAGTCTAGCTCCTCTTCTTCACACAAATGCACATTCACTGTGTGAGCAAAATGCAGGTGTTCCCCCCAAAGTAATGTTTGTGGGCCCACTCCCAGAACGGGACACTCAAACCCCCTCTGTCCTGTGTCTCAATGCATATGTACACTCCAGGCATAGGCTCTGTAGCAGTCACTAGGCAGAGGCACTTAAATTCTAGCCTACCTCAGTACTAGCCTGTATGCATAATACCTTCTGGAAAGGAGCTAGGCAAGAAGCAGACTTTGGGCCACCAAAATGGATTGCAACCTGCTCCATGCCTAGCTTAAAGGGCCTGCTGAGACGAGGCGAGCAGGGCATAAGTGGCATTAAGAATGCTTGGCACGTCCATCGCAGTCTGTCTAGAGCTGCCTGCGGGCTGACAGCAGAGCGCTAGCACAGACAGGACAGAGATGGGAACAGACTACTGCCTTGAGAAGTGCAACGATGCAGCAGCATCCGTTCTGCAGTCATTTCAGTTTGTTGCAATCATTTCATTTCTGGTAATCAATATCTAAAGAAGGCTGCTCCTGAAAATATTTCTACAATTGTTGACTAGAGTCCTTTAAGTATTTTTAGTCTATGGAATCCCAGATCACGAGGTTGTGCCTCATACTACACTAGGCTCATTGCCAAGGCAACAACAGAGGATGAGTTAAGTATAATTGAAAAGTACTGGCCCAGCTGTTTGTAGATTTGTATAATTTATGTCAGATTTTGGACAGCAAGAATCACCCCTCTGTATGCAGGACAAAGTAAGCTGTAAGAGTGTGAGAATATATTAATGCTTCTCCACAGCCCAAACATGTGAAATATATACTGGTTTTCTTGTGGCCATAAATAGTAACCCTAGTTAACTGCTACTCTTCCAGTAGATGGCTGATGATACACTTGGCTTTCCGAGCATGTTCTGGAATAAAAGAGTTATTAATTAATTACAATCAATGTAATAATTTCACTATGTTGGAGCTGCTGTTCATTTAAAATCAATATTTTAATTACAAAATGTGACTGTTACAGAATTTAACAAATCAAATGGGTTTCTGAGGTAACAATAGATGATTAATTGCTCTAGCAAGATTCTCGTCTTCTTGCAGTGTCTATATGGACATCAAACATGTGGCATTACATGAGGATGTGGATGAAACACAGGTCTTTAGAACCCTAGCCAGGAGCCCTCCACCTTAAATAACCCATGAGCTTCATTATACTGGATAGATTTATAAAGGGGTGAAGATGTCAAAGTAGCTTGTACAGTAGCTAGCTAATACCAGCATGACACTGGAGAAACCCCTCACGTGGTGCCTGTTTTAGCTTGCAGCAAGGCAGATCGGTGTTTTTCCAGGTTGCAAAATGGTGGTGATCAATTAAAGGGTGACTTGAGTTGAAAGAGGGCAAGGCTACAACTGCATGCGCCAAGGCAACAGTCTCAAAGGAGACAAAGGAAACGAAGAAAATAGAACAAAGATAATGGACTAAAGATGGAGCAATTACATTTTCCTCTGATTAAGCACGTCACTTTGAACATAAAGCTGCTGAATATGATTTCTACCAGGTAAGGAACGGCAAATTCTTCAGCGTGTTGGTCCAAAGTTGGCTCGAACGCAGGCAGAGGCACAGATAATAGCACCAATGACAAATGAGGGGAAAAATGAGATAAAATGACTGCTCTAGGAATATAGTTTGAACAGTGAAAAAAAGGCATTACAGTTTTATTCATGACTGATATTTTCCTAGCAGAATGCAGCATGACACATAAATCAATAGTTGCTCTGAACGCTACAGTTTTGAAGAAAAAATCATATTGCTCTGACTCTTGGCAAGGAGCCCACTTTACACAGGGAGACTGTACGTGGGATGGTAACAGTAGGATCTCAGGCAGAATATTTCCTAGAAAAAGGTGGCTTGGTCTACCTTGAATTTTGTTCATACTCAACCTACATTCAACAGAAAAAACTTGGGTTCAAAAACTGAGAAAGACCGTTGTTCTCTCTAACACCCAGAGTCTGGACATTCTCTCAGAAAATAAGACATTCCCCGTTCAAATCCACACTTTTTCTCATTTAGCACAGGACTTTAACCTGAGGGTCTGTTATCACAAAACAGAGTACCCAAACCAACAGATCCTAGGGTGTCTTAGTCTGGGTAACCTTCTGTCTCTCCTATTCATAGGAGCAGGAATCGGAGTATAAAAATCCTTCTCTTCTAGTCATTCAAAGGCTAGAAAATTGTTTTTCTTCCTCAGATTAATCATTATTTAAACTACCTTATAGAAAGCAGAAGTTCCAACATGAGAGACTGAGAGTCCTTGCTATGCCTTTCCCCAGGTCCCTCCATAGTACACTAGTTCAGACCTGGTGGCTAAGGCAGAGTCCTATTGGATGGGAGATGCAGTTTCAAATTCCCTCAGGCAGAGAAATCTGTCAACCCCTAAGTCTCCCATATCCTAGCCCCAAATCACCCACCTTACTAATTACAGCTAGCGACCATGTGCTGGGCTGTGATATCTGAGCCTAACTTTGCAGAATCCTTTAACTCCTCAAACAAAGAAGTTCTTTGTGGATGTTAAAGCATCAGCTCTTCTAGAAAGGTTAAATAGGGCCTCTACTCCTTCAATTACTTGGCATGAAGACAATTAGCTTTAGCAGGCTAAGCAAAGCTCTGCATGTGAAAACAACTTAATTGACATGTATTTAGTATGTTACTGGCTTCCCCTTCCAGAATCTTTGATCAATGATCAGAGAAGAGGTAAAATGTGCAGTGCATGCCCAGAACTAAGATGCCAGTAGCAGTTTCAACAAGACACCTGGGCAAAAAACTCCTGAATGGACAAAAAGGAAGGTCTGTGATGCAAATAATGCATACCACACAAACCCTTCCATCTGCTAATCTAACGTATTCTCTGCTGATGGCTTCTCAATGAGCTTTGCAACTACTATGTGAGTAAAGTATTTTCTCCATTTTAAAGGTCAAGAGACTGAAGCTTAGAGAAATTTGGCCAAAGCCACACAGTAAATCTGCCACAGCAGAGAGCGCCCCAAACTTCCACGTCCTATTCACATTTCAGCTCCTTTAGTCTTGCTACCTCTTGGCGCGCTGAGATCAAGGACTCAAGTGAAACTACTTGCAAATATGATCAGGACCCCTCTAGCTCCTAGTCCTGCTTGTCTAATCAAGTCCATATTCCTCTGAGAGCAGCGGAATCACAGTGTAACTTCTGGGGTGCAGAAACCACCTCAGAGATGTCTCCCTAGGTATTAAATGGCTAATCTGATTTCAGGACTCTGCATAGTGTCTCTGTTCTTGTATTACTACAACATCTTTAAGATCCAGAAAAATGGGGTGCAGACTCCGAGTGCATGTACAGGCTGGGAAAAGACTTTCTCTTTCAATTATCTCTGACAGCAAAAGGTTCTTTCATTGCCAGAGGCAGAGCAGCGTCCTCCAACTTAAAGAGGCCACCTCCATGAATTAGCCAACAGCAGGGACCCTATAAGCAATCCCCAATATGCCTTAATCAAAATCAGCCAGACTATTTTAAAGTATAGGTGCTGAACGTTTGAACCCACATGGCTCATTGAAGCTGATCAGAAATTGTTTGTGTGGTCTCGTCCAGCATCAGCCCTTTGGACACGGTCACCTCTGGCAAAGGAACAGTCACCAACACCCTGCAAAGGCAGTAACATCTTCAGATGGCATAGCTGACAGTAAAAGGAGGGTTTGCTTGTGCTCTCACTGCTGGGGCACTGACTTGCAATGAAAGGTATTGGGTCAATTTTCCTGTAAAAAGGCCTATTCTGTCTATGGCCCAGGCAGCAACAACAGGAAAAATCAATCCAGACATGACAAAGGCTTACACTGTCTTAGTCGGGATCAGGTTGAGAGCAAGTTGATACCAGTTGTGGTGGTGATTTGTAACAAATACGATTAGATTGATATGGACATGAATAAATCATATCAAACAGACCACTAGAAAGCTACAGAAGAACAGCGTATTTCAGTCATGACTGATTTGATTCCTAGCCAAATTAGCAACCCAGAGGGTAAAAAGCTCCATATCTCATTACCCATCCAGCAGAAGCTATCTTTAGACACAACAGGAGCACTATCCTGTCTTCAGACCGTCCCAAATCTCTGGGGGTGAATGTGAGGAAACAAGAACAGGAAGGGGGAAATGTACCATGAAAAAAATAAAGCATGTTTAGTCTTGTGGGCTGGAAGTGGAAAAGAGATCATAAAGGAGCAGAATAAAAGTGCATTGACAAAAAGGAAATATTGGACCTTGAAAAGATAAATAGATTTAACGGTGTTGTGAAAGTATTTTTAATAGTCATAAGCTCTTTTTGCTGCTTTCTAACACATGAAGAAGGGTGGATATTTTTTGATTTTACTTTCTGCCTCTTTTAAAATTTTGTTATGTTAAGAAAGTCTTCCCCAGCTATCTTGGGCATAGTCTTAAATAAAAAGGATGAGATCTGAGTTTTTACTGAAGACATTTTGAAAATATCAGAGAAGTATTTTGTCTTCTGATTTGGACTGCCACTGTTGTACCAGTACAAGCTGAAATCTAATGCAGTGCAGAGAGACAAGAAAACTTATCCATCCATAAGATGTTTGCACTAAGGTAATGACATGATTTAAAGACTGATTTAGAAAATGACTTAAGCAAAACTATGTTCAAACTGATTTCAGCAGCTTGACCAATTTGACAGTATTAGTTACCAGTTCAAACTGTATTTGTTACATCAGTGCTAAAACTGCACATAGAAAATGCTTCAGAGCATCTACAAAAAAGCTTCCCTAGTTTATCAGCAGGCTTCTGCCATTTGTGCATGCAGAAAGGTCCTTGGAAATATGGGTTTAAACAAAGTCAAAGAAGTGCTGTCAAAAGCTAAAATAGAGCAACTCTCTACGTTTAACTATTAACTGCAGAAATGTATCTTCACTTTGGAAACAGTGGAAGCACTTTAAGAAGTTCCCCTCCATCACGGCTGACCTCCCTGCTAGAGGTTACCACTCATGCAGAGCATTGGCAAATTGAGCATGGTTGTGTTCCTCAAAGCACAAAGGAGGCTGTTGAGGCTTAGTCTGCTTGCACAGGTAGCTCTGGCTAGTATGCCAAACTGCGTGCTAGAGCAGCTGAGGGGTGGGTACACACCCTTTAACTCTGGCAGAGGGATGGGGCTGACCTTTGGGGAGCAAAAACACCTTTAATCAGTCAAGATCCTTTGGAATACAGCTGTCAGATCATTCAAATATGAGGATCTTCTTTATAAATCACATCAGAGTAGGGTCGTAGGGTCATCAAATCTAAATTCCTTCCCCCTCTCTAGAAAAAAAGAGGGAGAATTTAGCCCATTTTCTCCCCAGTTCCTAACAAGCCTCGGAAAAAAATCAGCAGTTTTTAAGCTGTTAGTTCCCTTTCCTCAGAGATGCTCGTAATCCACAGGACAACTGACCTGAAAAGACCACCAATAACTTCTACTGCCGGAGAATATGGCTTTGTAACAATGCATCACTATTCCAAAAGGTCTTGTGGTCCCACAAGCAAAGTTACAGGGGTGCCTTTCCTTCTGGCTCTTAGCTCTGGGCTATAACGTTGCCTCTTTAGCAAAGCCTTTCCCCACTCTGATTTTATTAGCACTGCTTTACTGAATGGGATAAAGATCCCCACTTAAAAGTACCTTCTGTTGGGTAAAAAACATGGATGAGAAAAGCTCAATCAAAACCACTAATCTTACTGAAATTCAAATGCTGGTCGAGGTTGCCAGACCACTCTCAGAGGTGCAATTACAACATCTCCACTTGGTAGAATTAGAATAGCAGAGATAAATCAGTTCATCGGTCTCCACTCCTTATCGCACTGAAGTTCTGGAGGCCTGTTCCTGAGAACAGTTTCACTCAAGATATATGTTTTTAAACAGATTAGCAAATGCCAGATCAATCTGTCAGTGATGGCAGTGTTACAGAAACGTATTGTCATGGCAGGCTCACACTAACCTTAAGGAAGGACTTTTCTTCATGTGCAAACTTGCCTACATGCAGATCTTTGAAAGTTATACACAACTGGGTAACATACATCCTTGTCTATAGGCTGTGCACTCAAAAGATCTCACTAGCTACAAAAAGCAGAACTTGAAGTGTTTTGGGGAGATATCTAAGAAACAACCAAAACCCTCATCCACCTCAAAGGATGTCACTGTGATATCTTTAACACTAGCAATCAGAATCAGAGTGGCATAGCCTACCAGCCTTTGTTTCTTGCTCACACTCATTACTTGTTAGGCTCACATGATTGTGTTAATTCATAGTTAACTCACATTCATGATTTTTCCTCCCTGCATCTCTCTGAGATCAGAAATTGCTCCTGTTCCAAAAATGAAACGAAAGCAGGCAGAGTATGAATGTCTTTCTCAAAATCTTATGGGAAGGAGCAGGTAGAAATTTGAACTGAAATTAGGTCCTACCAATCCAGTGTCCCAACTGCAAGACCATCTTTAACAGGAAGCTGAGATAAAGAAGAGGTTACCAGCCCTTGTGCATCCCATCACTATCTGACTGCTGTAGCACAGGAAGCACCATTGTTATTTAGAGCTGGGTAATCCACAAACATCAATCTTTGCAGTAAAAACAGAACCAGTATCAGCAGCCACAGCCAAGGACATTGCTGATGAAGATGCCATGTTAAAACGGATGTCCTGGATGTTTGTGAACATCAGGGTTGCGTGGGTCTCTGCATTTGTCACCTGGACCTTTTCCAATACAGAATTTTACAGTCCTCAACTGCCTGGATAAGAGATTGCCCCATTTCCTGGTTCCAAGCTGTTCTGTAGCTTAGGGTGACAACATTTTTGCTCAGGGAAAAAGAAGGAGACACAAAAGAATGTCCTTCGCTGCATATCACATAAATGGAAACACTTTGCTTCTATTCCGACCTTCCTCAATCAACTTAAATGACATAAATTCTATATCATCTAAAAAGACAGATAAGAGATAAGAACGTTATCTGTTGCCACAGCCCTGGCAATGGGCAGTTACTGGGGTTGCAGTATGAGACGAGAAAACTGAGATACCTTATGCCTAGATGCACATTTATGTTGTCTTCTGGTAGGCTCTCACTGAGGTGCCAGCATGGTCCTGTGCTCCAGGACCGTCCCAGCCAGTGTTTTTACCCTTAGCACATTTGAGTGAGCACCAGTAAAATTCCCGCTGTCTTCCAGAGGCGGCTGCATTTCTGTGGCGTGCAGAACAAACAGATCCCCATCTGGATGAACAGGCCTTTGTGCCGAAAGGCTCAGTCATACAAGCAGTCTCATCGACTTTGCGGGGGCCGTTTCGATGAGTAAGGACTAGTCCCATGAGTAAGATCCACAGGACTGGACGCAGCCTGTCATTTTTTCAAGTGCGTGCAGGCCTGTTAAAGCTGACCTGCGAATCAAGAAATATAGTGAACGTTAAAGGTTACACTGTCCTCTCTTCTCTGAATAAAGACAAACCCAAGAAAGCCCGAGGCACTGTTCTTTCCAATCATACTTCCTTGAACTCTACAGACAGCCCCAAATTTGAAGTTACAGTGCTCCGTCTGAAATTAGAATAATTTCTGACAATTTAGACCAGCCTCTCCAATTTCCCATACCTCATTCACTTTCCTTGCTTTACCTGGAGTCTGCCCAATGCAGTATCCAATGCACTAAACCCAGTAGCACATACTTAAAAATGTTCTTCTTTACACAACCTGTACAAAAATTTTGACAACTGTTTAGTAAGAAGGACTGGAAAAGAGATTGCAAGCAGATAACACCATTGGCATTCCTCTAGTAAGATATTCCCTCGTCCCCTTTTCTGGCCATTCTGGGTCTGCATGGAGCATGGAGCTGATCTCTGGCTGGAGTTCCTTGCTGGAGTTCAACTTTCCTTTACGAATGTTTTTACCGATCCTACAGCAACTGAAAAGACAGACAAGGAGAGTTTGCTGCAGGCTGGTGCACCATTTGCATTGCCTGCCATTTCAATAGCTTATCCCTCAATACAGATAAATTTACAGTAATGCTTGTGTACAATGTGCTACAAGAATAATACCTGTAACTCCTGCAGTGTCAGCAGTATAATTAAACTTACAGGGAATAAAAAGCAAACAAGAGCACATTGTAAATGCTTGTTTAATGGTGAACGACACAAGGTGGCATTCACTGAAATTGGCCATGTGCTAAATCACAATGAAGTCATGTTTGCATTCCTCTTACTCATCTTTACATGCTGTTCTCAGGTCTGTCACCACCAAATAGCATGTATGCCTTCTATCAGCTCCTGTATGCACCTATGATCATTTCATTTCCTGATCACTCCAAAACATCTCCTGCTACACAATTGACATAGGAGAAAAGACAAGAGAGAAAAGATCACTGACGACACTGACCTAGTAAAAGGTTTGCTGCAGTCAGTCTATTTATGGAGGATTACTACCATGTGCTGATTAAACAGATTATGATTATCTCTTTATAAGAGATTTATCTGCTGTGACTGCATGTATGCAAATACCTCATTATAAGTGGCCAGAGGCAGATAATACCAGATCCAAGAACTAAGTATTTGAGACAAGTAACAACAAATCTCTTAGAAAGCAAAGAAAATCTAGTCAGATGCCGCTAAGTTTTGGCTAGGTAGTATTTCATCTGCCAAAGCCCGTGCCCAATCCCCATCCGGCATAAATTCACACAGCTTCAGTGACCAGTTGAAAAATTGGCCTATATTCTACAGAAATCCATTCTTTCCTTTCTGCTTCCGAAGTGAACCAAGCAAAAAGGTAGTAAATCTAGCAGTGGCAAAAGTGAGCTAATGGTTATTATGGGTTGAGGTAGGTTGCCATAAATTCACTTTCAGATTAGCCTTTTTGAGGCTATCTGGAGTTGTACTTACTTACTATGCGGTGTACACACTGTTGTTGCAGTAGGTCATATTAAATGGTGTGGTGAAGCAGAGGGAATCCAGACCCTTATTTTTTAGAACGCTATTAGTCCATATATTATTTCAGCTTAAAAATAAAAAAGTGTTGGAAGATTAAAGGTCACACTAAGGTGATGTCAAGCTCACCTCAAAATAAGAATCACAGGAGAGCAATTTGTACTATTGCCCTCCATTGGCTTCTCTCCTTGAGAAGCCTCCCGCCGTGTGCCCCCCCAGATCGAGGAAGCCAGAGCAAAGACTCTCTCTGACAGTGGACACATTGTTCTGTGCTGGCCCGGACAACACAGCTAGCTGCTGGCTCTGAGCAGATGTCAAGATGCAAACCCTTTCCTTGTAATCGAGACTCTGCTCAGTTAATCTGTATCCTTGAAGTTAATTGGGGGTGGAACTATTTAAATTGGAGTGTTGCAAAAACTTGGACTTCAGAGTGGATCAGTGACAGAGAGTTGTTTGTGATCATCTCTTCTGGCATAACAACATGGGAAAAGGCCCCTTTTGACTTTGGACTCTGACAGACTAGCTCTGGCAAATTTTGTCACAGTGGTTCAAGCCATTCCCTTTATCTTGCAGCACATCCAGACAGATGGGACTTACAACTGTACTTCAGCTATTCAGTTTATGAATAAGTAAATTAGCTTAAACCCAGGTGGGTTTGTATTGAGACAGTCTGTGAACTGGAATAGCAGGTCCACATCACAGGCAACAAGACCAGCTTAAGGAATCCATCCATCAAGGAATCCAAGCTTTAGGGGATGACAAAGAGGAGGACTGTACCATCAAGCAATTCAGAGAACTGACCAGCACTGAAAATAACACTGTCACAATGAAGACGACATTTGTAACCCAAGCCTGGTCACAGATTCAGTTCACGGCCCAGTCCCATCGACGGTGGTGTCCACGCAATCAAGGGGCTGGCTGGTAGGCTGGAACACAAGGCCAAGGAGAGAGAGAGTGGGAGTGGGAGCTGCAGAAAGCAATAGTGGCCAATGGCATGTGGATATTAAGATCCCTTTATAAGGAAATGTAAGTGCCTAAAGAAATGATTCAGCAAAGCTCTATTTAGCCATTTAATTACTTCAGCATCTGCCTTTCACCAGGAGACTGGTGGGCTAGAGTTTTCCCCTACTGCAAACACTCAGAAACAAAATCAGCTTGGCCAAGCTGAGCACTATGATGCACTGCTCCTACCTCTTGCCCTTCGAGGTTTGCTAATATGGTTTTGCTAGTACCTATAGCACCTGGAAAGTCCCATTCAGTAGGTGTGGCTAGAGCACAGGCTTTACGCACAGCAGAGGACACTGACAGCTCAAAAAGTAGCAGCCACTTTCATTACAATAAAGAGAGGCATCCAGAAGAAATGCTAATGTGCCTTTTCTGTACAGCAGCCTAGAAGTTAGCTCACATCTCAGAGGAAATGGAAGCCCCGATCCTAGGCTGTCACAGCAACCCAGGCTTCTGGGCTTTGCTCCCATGATTATACCTTTTACCTTTAATGCATCTCGCTCCCAGGCAGTCCTATCCAATAGCCACAGGGACAGGCTCCTCTTAGGCTGTGAATCTGTGGCTGGGGGGAGACTAGTCCTATCCCAGCCTTGCCCTCAGTATTAGGATACTCGATACTCACTTAAGCCCAGAGTTCAAACGCCCTCAGCCTGAGTGGGGCCTGGGACTCAGCTCACCAGTATCCTATGCAAGGCTTCTAACCAGGAGGCACTGCTCACCAAACAGGGTGCCTGCCTTTCTCCTCTCCCATAGAGTGATAGAAGGATGACTTCAGCGAGGGAGGTGGCTTCAGGTACAAACTCCAACTTTACACAAGGGACTGACTTGTCAGACAGGAGGCAGTTTCAGCCATGAAACTCCCCTCTTCAGAGCTGGTTTGCCCCTCTGTTTGTGCTAGCCGGTGGCAATCACAAGCATATGTGATCAGCATCACAGAGGGAATTAATGGTCACACAGCCCAGATCAAGGAAAATACCTATCTAAATCTTTTCTGCAGCCCATGTTTTGAGCTTCCGGATCCCCACAGCAGAGCCCTACTGTAAATCAGGTTTCTGCATCCTTTCTCACTTGTTTCTAAGTACAAGGAGTAGAAGCAGGATGTGGAGTGTCCCAAGGAGGACCAGAGACCACAGAACACAGAATGACTGGGATTGGAAGCGCCCTCTGGAGATCATCCAGTCCAACCCCTTCCCTCCCCTCCTTTAAGCAGGGTCACCTACAGCAGCTTGTCCAGGACTGTGTTCTACTGGGTTTTGAGCATCTCAAAGGATGGAGACTCCACAACCTCTCTGGGCAACCTGTTTCAGTGATCCGTCACCTTTATAGTAAAAATAGGACCCACAAGTCAAGTGCTGGCAGCTCCCTGTACCTCTGCCCTGGCTAAGTTCAAGGCATGTGCTGAGGTAGGGCTGGTCTGGAAAGCCCTGCTTCAGGCCTTCAGTAGCAGCAGAGCTTCCAAACTAGCAGTGGGTCCAGGGTTAGAGGCCACGAGAACTGACTAGAGGGTTTTGCATTATAAATGATTGCTCAGTATAGACTCGAAGACCACCACGCTTTTTTTGCCTAAGCTATGATCTGAAATGATAAATGCTTTTTGGGGGGGAAGTAGCATCTAAACAAATACTTTAAAAGAAAGTAGTTACTCTTATCTTCTAGTTCAGCGAAGGCAAACGTTTCACAATTGTCTTTGTCTCCTATATTAATGAGATTTAATGAGAGTCTAATTCCCCATACCCTTGCTCCTTTCCACCTTCATCACTTCTTAATTGATAAACCTGACAACTCTTCCACGTGCTTATCCAAACCGTCTGTTCAGAAGAATGAACTGTGGCACTTTCCTTTCCTCTTGCTTGTACTGATACAGAATGAATTAACATCTGAACCAAGCTATGTAATAAAAGGAGACCTTTGCGAAAAGAGTTTCTAACACTGAATTCAGAATTTTATTAGAATAAGAAAAACCAAATTATTAACACTGTTCTGCCTCTCTCCATGCTCCTGCCAGAGACATACCCAAATTACTCCCATCTGCCACCCTGTTGAAAATTTAAAAGCAGCAATAATCCATAGATTCATGCAACTATGATTAATTCTATCTGGGAAGGAAGAAGACCTCAGAATTCAAAGAAGTTACCACATACAAAAGAGATGTTGCCTAATAATGGCCCACTTTTATTTTATTAGAACTATAACACTGAAATTAGTTGCTAATGTTTTGAGGTCTGCCTTTGATCTTAATAATGTATGTGGTGAGAATTGGACAAATGAGTAATTGTTTCCAGCTGGAGACAAAGCAGTTGGAGTAGAAGCCATTTCAGGATTCTCTTTAGTTGCTTAAGTAAATCCTAGGATTAGGGACAGGCAAATTATTATAGGGGAGGGGGATAGAGGAGGAACTTACTGTGTTGAACAGAAAAATGAATAAAAATTATTTTGGGTGGGCCAGAAACTGAAAATATTTGACTGTAATTGATTTAATTTCAAAAAATGGAAAACTCAGTTTTGGCATGGACTATATGCAAAGAAAGCCTATGACTGTGTTAACAGCTGGGGGAGAGGGGACACCTATCCAACAGGTTTGTCTGAAGTTGTACCAACATGGAGAAGAGTCACCATGAAAGTTGGTTTCTGATCTCTCCTCTGAGAGGTGAGCAGCCGAGTGAACTGAGACCTCCCTCTGAGCAGTGTGTGCTAATCACTAGCATATAATATTTTGAGTAACTTCACCTGAGGAAACTGTCCTAGAATCTGTAAAATATTTAAATGTTAATTTGGACTCAAACAGATATCACTTCCTAGAGGAATGTTTTGACCAACAGGCTATAGAGTTCTTATTTCTTTCTGCAGTCCAACCTAAAATTTTGTATAAAGTACACCTATCTTGCTTGCTGAATAAGGGGAGTCCTAGCCCCAAATGCCATGTTACTCAGACATGGAGAGGATGAAGAGAAGACTGCTCTAGTCTTCGTCACTGTTGTGAGTGGTGCCCAAATCCTTCAGAAGTCTTGCCTAAAAAATCTGGGGAATTCAACTCAAAGTTTAGACAGGTCAAAACTGCGCTTCTTAACAAATAAATTGCTCCCTATAAACACTCACGATGAACCTAGTTAGGATGTTGAGATCCAATCTTTGATTTCCCTGATGCTGGGGGCTAATTTGGATGCTCCAATAATAATAGCCTGATACCACATCGTCTCCCTCCTGAAACCATCCTGTAGTGGCTCCAGGATGCATCTAGCCAAAACAGACACGATTCCTTCAGTTTCTTTACGTTAAATATAGAAGTACTTTTGGAACAGCAGAGGTGTTTCACATCTTGTCATGCTCTGTTTTCCAGAAGGGTTACAGAAATGCCATCTTCAAGATTACTAGCAGCTAAAATAGCATTCTTCCAACCAAGTTTTATCCCATAAAAACATCCTTTATTTTCCAGTTTTTCCTGCTATGCTGGGATTTTATGAATGCAACAACATCAAGAAAAGCTTTCTAATCACTTCAGAAGATGTCACTAACAGTTACAAATAAGCTGGTAATATTTTCATTTATTGCTCTGGTTTCAAATGCATGAGGGAAAGACTTTGCCCCATAGGAAGAGGAGAGATTTTGGAGGTGGAACACATTTATGGACTGCAGGGAGCTGCTCACGATTACTTGCAGAACATATCTCAATGGAATTATACTGAAGTGGTTTACTTGTGGTTCAGAGATTGGCTGTTACTCATTTTTTATATGTGGCAGACACTATGAGTCTGACTTGGGTGGGAGCCATCAAACATTTCTGGCTGCTGCTAACCTACATGATATGGCCATGGAACACATCTGCAGGTTTCTGCACAATAGCCAGTCAGGGCCTGGAATCTATTTTGCCCGTGAGGAGGGGTTTCCAGGCTTGAGCGTTTGTGGTTAGACACAGCTCTGGTTTCCTGGACCGTGGCTTAATGAGCTGGACTGAAAGTTAGAGGTTCAGCTATCTTCCTTGCAATACTACTTGTCTGTTAATAACAGAGGGCCTGAAAATAAGTCCCTGGAAAAAAAGACTGCAGCTAACATAAATCATCAGAGAATTTTAGAGAGGAGATAGAGAAATATATGCAAATTCACTATTTTCCTATACTTTTCTTATATTTTTATTGCATGTAGGGGTTTACAAATGCCAGTTCTTGCTATGTTCCTTATATTACTTGAGAAAATTCCTCTCTATAACTGCAAATATGTAACTCTCAATTTGTTCATTTTCTTCCTTCAGCATAGTCTGTAACTCTTCAAGTCTACTGCTGTCCATTTTCAATGCTACAACAGTGACTAGTTTAGCCAGCAGAGAGAGAGTGGGAGGGAGCTCAGTCAGCTGTAACTTCCTCATGGAATTGCCTTGGAGAACGTGCATTCTGAATAGCATGAGCATGAGCATCAGCTGTAGCTGCCCTCCCTACCATCACACTGCATCTGGCCACAAGGTCTTGCAATTTAACTTACAGTCCAGAAATACAGTCATACCAAAAGGAAAATTTAATAGCGGTATCTAGTGAAGAGATTGCCGTCTATCACATAGTAGCATGTGGAAACAAGACCACTAAGAGTTTTGGAAAGCTCATGGGTCACATGTGTTGTGCAACTGCTCCTTAGATGCTTCATCTGGGCCTTTACCACTTCTGCTATGAGGTTATAACAATAGTTTATACCTACAGGCTCAATGATTGCAATTCCTTCCTCCCAGGGCTTGCACCAACCTCATTCTGCCACTTGCATTCTTTAGGAAGGTTGCCTGTAACACAACAGACTGACATGACTTTGGCTCCGTTGCCTCCAGGCCCGGCTTATGGCTTTGCCTGGCTTTTGAGTCACATCCTGGCATGTCTGCTCTGGTGTACTTCAGATGTGTAATTCACTTTCAGCCTCCATGGTGATGGTAACAGTGGGAAGACCGTGCTGGCTGCCAGCTCTGCTCTAGCTTCAGCTTTAGCATTTCTTTCCCTTCAGCAGCCAGGACCCCTTTCTATCACGTGCTAGATGACAGGACAGAGGTCAGAAAATGGAGAAGCAGGCACTTTCAGTCTCGGTTTCTACAGAATCATAGAAAATGGGACTAAAATGACTTTCAGAGGTCCCTGAATCCCTTCTAAAGCAGGATAAACTATACCTAGCCTGCATCTGCCAGAGTTTTTTTTAATCTACTCTTAAGCTTCAGTGATAGAAATTTCATACCCTTCCTAGACACAGTTGCAGTGCTTCAGTATTCTTACAGCAACATACTAATATCCAAAGACCAAAGCTATCTGCTCCACAGCAGATGCATAAGGAAGGGTAAAAGAAATAGGACAAGTGCAGAGTGATCTTTTCCTCAGTACTTGCTCCCAGATTCTGGCAACTACTAATTCAGGGATTTTCTAAGCTGACTATGGTATGCAGGTTCTCATACATGAGATACAATAATAATGGACTAATCACTTGTGAGCTTATCTCAACCCTTTTTGAACTAGCTCATACCTTTGGCCTCCATGATAGCCTATGGTTACTGGTTCCACAATGTGCCTGTACATCATACACATATTTCCTGTGTGTGTCTTAAACCTGCTACCCCAGTAATTCTATCTGATGACACCTGGATCTTACATTACGGAGCACATTTAATAATAGTTTTCTAATCTTCTTCTGCACACCATTCAAACTATTTTATAGACCTTTATCATATGGCTGATCAGCTGTCTTAATTACCAAGCTAAAAAGTCCCACGTTATTTAAGCCCTACTTGCAAGGAAGCTCTCCGTATATTTTAGCAAACCTGGTGTTTCTCTTCAGTGCCTTTTCTAGTTATATCATGCCCTTTCTTAAAGTGAGGTGAACAGAGCTAAATATAATACCCAAGGTACAGAAGCCCTGGGGATTTATATCAGGCACAGAGTTGTTTTTATTACTATTTTTTCTCTTCCTTTCCTACTCATTTCCAATAACAGTTGACTATTGCTGAACATTGAATCAGTGTTTTCAGAGGACTTTCTCCAGTGACTCTAAGATCTCCTTCCTGAATAATCAGTTTAGAGCTCATTGCTGTGTCTCTGTTACTGAATGAATTTTCCTGCCTGTATATATTACTTTGCGTAGTTCACATGCCACTGTCATATCACAGCATGCCACAGTGACAGCTGCCACTTTGTTTCCTGCCCAGTTTTACTCAATTCTCGTACTGCTCTTTGCAGCCTTCTTTAGTTTTGAATTTCCTGTGTGATTATTTATCTTCCCAGATCACTTACAAGGGAAACTGATCATTTACCCTCAACCTTCATCTCCTATCTGTAATAATATATTAACCCATTAATTCTTACCCCATGACAACTAACAGAAACCAAGTCTAATTTCCAAGCCAAAGAGAAATACACTACTAATAACTTTTTGGAAAGGCAAGCGCATTGAATTGTTTGCATGTTTACTGACTTTCCCCAGAAATGCCAAATATAGGACAGCTTCTGTAGAAGGAGATACCGAAAGGTTTAGGACTTTAGCCTTAAAAAGACAAGACTTAGGGAGGATGAAAGAAGTCTACAATATCAAGAGTGTTGTCACAAAGAAGATGAAAAGGGATCAACTGCCTCACTGTTTTCTCAAAGTGAAGAACTAGAAAGAAGCTCAAGGGAAGCACAGTAGCCAGACTTGGCACAAACAAAAGGAAGTGGCAGATCATGCTGTGGTAGTAGATGTTGTAGATGCTAACAGTCTGCAGGCCTCATGGGGGAACTGGACAAGTACATGGGAGCTAAATACACTGAGGATTACTAAATACACAGAAACCACATCCATCCAAGAAAGTTCATGTGATAAATACTGTTGGCAGCTTAGCAACTGTTAGGTAGCAACTGCTGCTGCAGAAACATGTGGCATATCTCTAAGCAGACGCGGGCTACACCATCACTAATCACTGCTCAAAGAAAAGTTTTACTAGAGGTCTTGAAAGGGTCACTGCAAACCTGAAATACCAACTCATCTGAATCTATAAATGTCCACAGGGTTCTCATCTCTTCCTAAGCACTCTTGACACTTTGCAACGTCATATCCTTGTCTGCTCCTATAACCATGTAAAAAACCTATGGGATCACCTACGGATATTGAACCTACTGTAGAAGGGTGATCTGAAAGCCTTCTACATACAAAGCCCAACTAACAGTGGCATTTAAGACCTAAGCCGCTAATGAATACAAATGGTAATGCCTTTGCAAGCAGGATCCACAGTTTCAAGGATAAAAACAACAAAAAGTAGACTCTGTTTCTCTGTCTTAGTACATTAGAAGTAAAACAGAAGAAAAAAATACTAGATCGAATTTTTTATAGATATATTTTAAGTTCTCTCTCTTTTTTTTTTTCCTTTCCAAACTGCATATTCCCAGAGAAAAGGGTGCATTTGATATAAATCCTTAGCAGCAGTAACCAGAGCACAGAGATTTTGGGGGAAAAATACTGTGTCTAATTAGACCATAAATTTCAAGGAGCAGAAAATGTACCTTATTTTTCCGCCTTCCGTAGAAAGTGGAAAACATTTACATTTAACCACTAATAAATAATTCCCATAAAATTTTCAGCCAAATAGCATGAGCAACAGCTCAGGCCCAAAAATGGTCTTTGTTTTATTAGCGATAATCCTCACGTAAATATGGTAAGAAGACT
Source organism: Struthio camelus (assembly GCF_040807025.1). Taxonomy (NCBI): domain Eukaryota; kingdom Metazoa; phylum Chordata; class Aves; order Struthioniformes; family Struthionidae; genus Struthio; species Struthio camelus. The sequence continues at coordinate 24,131,355 of NC_090944.1, read as the reverse complement.
GCACTGGAGATGGTCATGCGGGAAACAATTATCACGTAGCTTGACTGGGACTGGACACAACCATGATCTGGACAGTATCCTCATCCTATATGCATGCTGTAGTGTTTGATAATAGGAAGAAGAATATACGCACGAGGATCTGTTTCTTTTTAGCCCCTCATTATCTTCTAACAATGATTTCAGAGCTTTATTTCACTGTCTTCCCTCCTCTCCTGTAATGGAAGGCATGGTGTGTGATGTGCAATACTGTCAGGAAATTAAAGCAAAGATGTAAAAGGTCTTATCTATCAGAAAAAGACAGAAATTTCAGCTCCTTCCCATGTCAGCCAGTCAGGACAATGCTCTGACAGAACTACTCAGTGAATTCTGAAACTTTGTTGTTGTCCTTCTGAAACACAGTCCTCTTCCTCTACCCTCCTCTTTTGAGACCCATCATAGTATAGGCACTGGAAACGGGTCATACAGAGCATCCAGTGTCTTCCTGTATCCCCCTTCCACTCTGGAAAATTGTTTGTCAACCAGGAACTGAGTCTATGCAGAGCATGTGACAGGTCTGACTCCCTGAGGACATGGGTGAGTAGTATGTGGGACCCTGCTAGACTTGTGCATGACTCCACCTTGGACCTCTGCCACGGAGTGGGAATCACAGGCTACTCTGCACAGCCATCTTTATTGGAGAGAGAGAAGCAACCAATAGCACTATTAAACTCACTACACCGAAACAGCCATTTTCCCCTCACCCCAATATTACATACTCCTTCCCCTCAACTCCATCCACCAGAAGAACCCAAACCAACAAGCAATTGGTAAGCTAGACAGTACCTTGCAATTGTCTCAATAAACCCGTCCAACAACATCTGAAAATAGGCAAAGCTCCTCTGATGTCAGTGAGAGAGTGGCCTGCGTCAGGACATCAGGACTGACCCTGTTGTTTAGAGGCTGTGTAGGTGGAAAAGGCAAGACCTGCAGGTGGAATAAAAGTCTGAAGAAAATGAACTGAGAAATTATTCAGTAGCAGTTCAAAGCCCTGCATGTGGGATGAAAGCTGGCTTATGCCTAATAAATCTAAGAAATGATTCAGTAATAGTTCATCCTGTGCAACTGGGATCCTTGTAATTAAGGTAAGCAGCATCCATGAGAGCCAATACAAATTAAGTACTGGTCATTCAAGCTAATTCTCTGCCTTCGGGCAGTTTTAGTTATGCACCCAAGTTAGAACTTTTAATTTAGAGAAAAGTAAGTCCACCTTTCACAATGATCGCGTGCTAGTCAACCCAAGCTACAGATCAGTTGTTCAGGTATCCTCGTCTATGGATTTGGAACACAGTCGCAGTATCTAGTTCTTAAGGTATCTCGCTTCTCTGGCAAAATTAAAGATCGCCTTGAAATAACAGAATTTCTCCCTTTTAGTGCTTGAAATCCTCACGAAAAAGGGTGCCCAAAGACAACTGGTAGAGGAGCTTTCAACTTTTTTGCTTCTTTTTGAGGCATTTGCATCATTCACTGTGAGAAATTGACCCTGAAATGCCTCAGAATCATTGTACTCCCTTATTTATAAATCTCTGTCATTCTTCCTTAGGGCTAAGTCCTTCTTTCACTGAACCCATTGGCTAGCTCTGTTTAACCTTCAGCTTTGTTTAACCCTAACTTTAATATTTATGTGAGAAAACAAATTGTACTATGAATAGTTATGGTTCTATTGCTTTGTAGGTAAATTATGAGGAATACTGCCGAGGTCCTGCAAGGGAGCACGTGGTAGCTTTCTGAAATACCAAAGACATTCCTAGATACGTTGGCCCCAAAATGCATAGGCATTTGAAGACTTTCAAGAAAGAGCAGAAAGATTGCTCAGAGAATCCACTGCAGAGGGAAGACTAGAAGAACAGGTATTGTCAAGCTTTCGGGGCAGCCTTGTATTAAAGACTTCTGAGTTGTGGGCAATGCAGAGATAAGCCTGCATTTTAGGTTCAAACATCTTTGAACTCTGAGCAAGCCTGAATGCCAATCCGAATTCTGAAGAAATGCCTTAGCTAAGAGACAGAAATTTTGATCTGTGGTAATTGCGCAACCTAAGTACAGTAAAAGTCCATTGGTCGTACAAGTATCTCACACAGCGATAGCTTCTTAAGTCCATCTGTTTCTTCAACGTGGTTTATGTCAAGATGATGAGATAGATGCAACTGAAATAATGCATAAAAAGCCAGAGGTAGGATTGTCTCAGAAGCTGCAAAACTTCCTGTGATTAAGACGTTGTTTCCACTTAGCTTTTATTGGTTAGCTGCCAGCAAATCCCAACTACACAAAGGAAAAACATCAGCACTGATAATTTTCATCCCACTATTCCTACTCAGTGTAGATATCTGCTGAGCTGTTAGGCCAAAAAAGCTAAAGATAGTTTGAAGAGCTGAAGAAGTTGCCTATCAAACTGCCTATAACTACTTTGCCCTGTGAATAGTTTTAGCTAAAACCATTTTTGGTCAGCTGCAAGGAGACTGGACAACCTGTTGCTGATAGCTGCTGTTGGTCACTTTCTTGATGCTGTCAGTGTCAAAATATGCCTACCCACAAGGAACAGAAGATAGAAAGGGTTCAGACAGCTCAGTGCTCCAGGGGTCACAAGCTGCAGGCACTTCAAACTGCTGCTCCCCATAGGCACTCATTGACTCAGGCCTTGTGATGAGATAACGCTCAGTTATCTAACCCCCAGTAACTCAGCAATGTCAAGAAAAAAATAAAACAAAATAAAGGTTTGAAAGAGATTACTGTTCCTGGTTCTGTCTGACCAGCTCTAATAGCCATTTCCTGCTGGCTAGAGGAATCTAGTATTTTAAAGATACTGAAGTGCAAAAAACCAGAGCAGGTCAGGACAGGATTCTACCCTCTAAGAGAAAACGGTGGCAAAACTAAAAGTTAGAGAGTCTTCACCGAAAACCCCAAACCAGAATAGACTGGTTTCAGCTCTTGAAAATGTGCCATTTGCATTGATAAGCTCTTTTTTCTTCTGTTAAAAAGTGTTTTAAGAGAAACATTTTGACCAGAACCCACATGATTTTCCATCTCTCCTCTCTCCCTTCCTCCTTGGCTGCTTTACAGATCACCACACCACACTGTTACTCTTTTTCAAAATTATCTATTTCTACAAGAAATTCCTCTAATTTCATGGGGAGCAGTGACCTGTGTGAAGGAAGGAGTTCTGCCCCCCCAGATCTTCAGAGGCAAGGAAAAATAATCTGTGTTAATTGATATAAGAGTTCAATTACTTTTCCAGGGTTAAGAGGAAACATGCAAGTCTCCCCAGAGAGCAAGGCATCCACTGCTGTGCATCAGAGTCGTGTTCACTATTCTTTACACTGAAATGCAATGTTCACTCAGATACAAAATCTCCCTTGCTTTGGTCACAGTAAATATCCATCATATGTTGGCAGTCTTGCCCTCACATCTATCCAAAATGTCACTGTTGAAGTCAGCTTTCATTCCCACCATTCCAGGCAGGTCAACTGACTCCTGAATGCCTAAAATAGCTTTATGTCTCCTCACGCTCTGCTTCTCAGCTCTGGAGAGGTTTTCATCTTCTTTCAGTTTTGACCAGAACCTCTCATAGTTTGAAAGACTGCACAGGGAAATAACGACCGGCTCCTTCAAATTCTTCCTAAAAAATACATCCCTCTAAGCTTACCAATACTTCCTCCTATCGGTATTTTCCTCCCTAATTGACTAATTACAGTTAATTTAACAATACTAGTCACCAGCTGTGTGCAGATGTGGGGGATTAAAAACAATGTTCTTTGGTCATGTCTATATTATTAAACTAAATAGCGTCAGACCCACTCCTAAGCACGGGAACATCATCAGCTATACTTTACTTTTATGACTATTTAAATTGCAGTAACATAGTTACCATGGCATTGTGCAAAAGAGAGTTGTTGTAACCTGTCTAAAGTATCTTAGATAGAGGATATTTATTTGCTGTGGAGATCTGTTTAAAAATATTGCCTCATATTTAGAGCGTAACTGTGTCACAGTCTTGTTGGGCAATCTCTCATTTACATCTGGGAAAGGAGAAAAACATAGCAGCTATGATGGGAGTGTCACAAACATTCCTCTTGGTTCAGTTTACAAGAGTATCAGCAAAACCCTAACAGACAAGATAATTATTTTTCATTACATTGCCATTTGCATAAGAAGATTATATCCTTACAGGTAAGCATGCGGCCTTTTATGACCACAACCTCCTACTGTATGCATTTAACTTGTGATGTTAAGTTTCAAAGGATATTTCAAAGGATAAAATACGTAAGAAAATATGTTTACAGGAGAAATGTAGGTAAACGTTATGGCCATAGAATGTGTTACTAAACTAAAATGGTATGTAATTATTACGTATTTCTGAATGCTCTAACTTTCTGTGCAATTGTACATAACGTTCCTAGACGTAGGCCAATTTCTACTAACACAAGAGTAAAATTCTTCAAAAAATTAAAAAACAAAACAATCCACTCAACAAATAACCCAGACGCCTACTAAACTAGGGCTAGAACAGTGGTTCAGAAGCATACGGAGCAAGACAGGTGGGTTTTCTTTTCTGGTTAAAATGACATGCACCCCTGATCTGTCCCAAATGACTTGCATAACATCACATGCCAGCTCTCCTACCCCCACATGCTTTGATGTCACAGCACTGCAGAGCTCTAAGCTCATACAGATCCATTCTGTTCAAGGTGTTCCTATTTGCAACCTGTTATTATCATTTTAGTGCTCATTCTCAAGTCTGTGCTATATCTACTAATTTGCGCTATAGGTCCTGATATTCATGGAAAAACTGGAGTGCAGAGATAAGACGCCCCACAAGAAATAGCCAGATGTTAAAACAAGAGATAATAAGTAGGAGAGAGAGAACAGCTCTGGCAGAAGCCGCTGTAGGGAAGGGAAGGGTGGTTCCAGGAACTGGGAGTATAAGTTTTGATTAGGGCTGGGCTGGTATTTCCCACTTCAACTGCCTAGTTTTCTCCTTAAGGAGGAAATGGGGTTTTCACTTTTGCCCCACGCAAGGGAGAATTAAATGAGAACAAGGACTTGCTTTCATAGGTAAGCTCACCCAAATGTCATTTGTAAAGCATGTCCATGCCGGAAACAATAGTGTTTTGAGCTCCTACCTGATCTTGCTACAAAATGATTGTACTCATATAGGAAAGCTCTAACTGAATGTTACTGTCAGAGTAAATTCAGCACTGTATCTCTGCAATTATCTCTTTCAAACAGCAAGAGAAAAATGATTGCTTTCTGAACAGCAGCCATGTTCAGGGTTGATCTTCACTCCTTGCAAACGCGCTGAAGCCTGAAAACACTGAGACAACAAAGCTTAGAAGATGAGATCCTGAAAAATAAAATCAGCAACACATAGGTGCATTTTGGAATTTACACTAGAAGCACTGCGGATGATTCACAGCCATTGCCGTTTTCATTCACCTATATAAAAAATAGATTACTTTACCTCTGGTTATGCTTGAATGTGCAAACTTGTCAGTACCCTAGGATGTTCACCAATATCCCATACGGAAATGCCACTTACAGTACAAGTGTGGGATATGGTGAATAATTCTAAGAAAGCACGCATGAAATCAAAGAAAGAAGAGAAGGAAAACAAAAGGATGGTTCAAGCTTCCCTTCCTCTATCACCTTTCCATGCTATCAAGAGAGATTTGCCACTAGGCTCCATGTGGATCAATGATCTGGGCCAAATTAAAAAATAAAAGAGGAAGATAAAAAGCAGTTAAAACGAGCACAGCCATCAAAGAGAGGAATGGGGCAGAGAGAAAGCCTAAATTATAGGTCTGGGAAAGGGGTGTGGAAATTAGCAATACCCGGTTTTATAGACAGACTGACTTTTAAGAACAGAGTAGCGTTAAAAGGTTTACACTTATCCAACTACAATGTTTTTAAAATGCTGGGATTCGTGTTGCTCCAGTTGTGTAAGCTACAAGCTTTGCTAAGTCTGGTTATTTTTTGCCAGCTGTACAATAAATCGTTCATTTCAGTGATACAATAGGGCTACTTCTTCATGTTCATCACAGAGAGTCAGCTGTTGAGTGAAACGGGCTTTGAAACGGAGATAATGATCAAGAGCTAAAGTTTATTAATAGATTTTCTGTGCTTTCATTCAGCTTATAAAATCTTACTTCCCAAGATCAGACAAAATATATTAGCTATGGAAACAAGCCAAAAAATGTATTTAATCTTTATGAAAAGAGATAAAAAGAAAGAAGTGGTGAGTGATTCAGCTGAGGGATGGGACAAAGGTGAAAAATGACTCCAGTCAATTAACGCTGCATGCCTATTTCTTATGTCCTACAACCAATCACAGAATCATTGGGCTTGAGAGGTCCTCTGAAGTTCATTAATCCATTCCTCTTCCTCAAGGCAGATTTCACTATACCTATGTGATTCCTGCAGATGTTTAATCTGACATTACCACTCTTTCAACAGATATTAAACAACTTCCCTCACTCATCTATTCTACTGCTTCACTATCCTACCATATTTGAAAGTTTATCCGAGTCTTTCTTCCTGGAATTCAAGTCTACTACTCCTTTTCCCCATCTAGGGTGAATGAACATAGAGAACAAAAATAGGGATGGAATATTCTGAAAGGGGAATGGAATATTCTGAAAACTGTTACAATCTCCCCCACAAGTCTTCTTGAAGTTGGTAATTCCAATTCATACCTACTTTAAAGTCCATACATAAAGGAACTCCATGAGTTAAAAAAAAAAAAAGTATATATACATTTTAAATACACTCGATATTTATACAGGGAAATATTTTAAATCATATTTCACTATTATTTTCAGATACAAAAAAAGGTGCTGTAAGCTCTTTCATTGTTTTGTGTAAACTGATAAATGCTCTCAATTTCAGACAACTATCAGAACTCAACAGGAACTCAATAGGCTTCTTGGTTTGTTCATAGCATTTTGGAAAGAACATTACACAAATAATTTCAGTTCAATGACAACAGATTACCTGAAGTCAACTATACTACTTGTGGAGTAAGATGGTACTGAAGCATAGGGGACATGTCAGATCCAGGTCTTCTCTCTGTCTTGCTGTTATTTCACATACATATCTCTAACCACCAAATTGAAATTGAAAATTTATAGTGAGTTTTTAAAAGAGATTATTAGCACTAAATTCTCATACATATGAAATAATCAGGGTTTCCACACGGCCGTAGCATCTGGTCATTCTTGCCTTAGAGTAATCAACCTTGAATGTCAAAAGGATCCCAGCAGCTGCTGAGCTTCTAGGACCTGCAATACTGGACCAATACTTATTCCTGTAGGATTGAAAATGAAGTACTATTAACAGGAAAAAGGCTGATATAATCAGGATGATACCTAAGGAACTCCTGTTTAGGTTGTATCATGAAGTTAATTGCTTGCAATGATATTCCATTAATATGTCAGCTTCAACTGAAACTCGATTTTCCCCCCAAACAGCTGTTCAAGGACATTAACCTTCTTTATCGATCTGAAGAATCTGAAATGTGCTTCATGTTAGGGCCCTGAGTGCACCAACAGGCTCTTCTACCTCTTCCCACACCTTGCCAAGGGCCTGGCAGCCTGTGCTCAAAGCCAGCCCTGATACACTTCAGCTAAATAAGCGGGGATCAGACCGCCATGAAGAGAGCTGTACGAGGAAGAGCTCTGAGAAGCCTCTCTGGGGACCTCCCCTCCTTTGCTTGGGAGCTGCATTAGCCTTGGTCTTTGCCTAAGCTGTGCTGCAGGTGTGCCCATGCACCTCACTGGTCCTGACCCACTGACCTGAGCTTGGACCTGTCCTTGTCGCTATGGACTTATCTGGTAATCTGGGCTGTTGGCTGAACCTCATTACTGTCACCCAACCTGCCCTGCTCTTCTTGGTTGGTTACGGCAGGACTGCACCCGTCGTTGGAGAGGTCACTGCCCCTGCTTGCCTTGTTGTTACCCTCAGCTCCCAGCTCCCTTTCCTTTGTGGAGCAGCCCACTCTTCTGTTCCTTCACACTTCAAAGGCAAGGCTTGCAAGGATCTGTCATCATATTTCACTGAAAGATCTTGGGCTTGAATGCGTGTCATGCAGCTCAGCACAGCCTACCACCAATAGCTCATCTGTATTCCAGAGTTCAAGCGTTGGACACCCTGAAGGAGCCATGCCTAACAACTCTGCTACCAAAATACAAACATTTAACACTTCTCCTCACTGAAGTGAGCAATGTATAAAGAACACTGGCCTCTTTCAAACATGCTCTAGTCAGACCAAGGCTAGGAAAACCACTCCTCTGGGTATCACTGATTCTAAGCATCTGCTGGCATCAAAACCTCTAATTCCTAAATTAGGTCATGGGAAAAAGTAGCCTTAGGTTAAATATTAGCTCAGTTAATTTACTAATTTTGACATTATATACTTTCTGCTTTAGAGACATGTCAGGTGTCCACGTGCATGCATTAGAATGATACGTACTTCCTTCAGAAATACAACAGCAGCATAAAACAACCTTTGGCACAGAATCCTGTTACTGATCAATTCTCTCTGTTTTTTTTTGAAACCTATATTGGTCCACTGGTTACCTAACAGCGCATGAATTCAGTTATGGCTAAGATGCAGATTATATAGAGTTTTGCCCATCAACTCATGCGACTATCCTGCTCCACCAGGATCTCTTACAAGCCTTAAGCAATCAAGTGCACAAATCAAGAAACTGCTGAATGAAGAACCAGCCGCAAAGCGGGTGCTCCTGGACAAAGATAAGCATACTGAAGGATTTATAGACACAGTACAGCCTTTTTTCTTGAAGGGGTACATCACAACTGGTGAAGTTCAGTATGAAGCTCAAGAATATTCAGACACTCAATCCAACTCTCATGCTCTCATTCACAAATACTGTCTGTGACCTCCAAATTTCTAGGATTATTCTCCAGAATGACTGGTATTCCTTACCCAAGCTTTTAACTCTAATTAGCCTTACTATGGCAGTATTGTGTATATATATATATATATATATATATATATATATATATACATACACACAATTTATATACGTTGCATATAAAAATATGACAAATTTACAGGTGAACACTTCCAAATTCCTGTTCTTACAGTACCAGTTCTGTCAAACTAATCCTGACTCTCCCTGTATCAATCAGAGCTGTGGCAACTCCACAATTAATCTCTGCACGTTCAGTACAGTATATCTATGAAGAGAACATATCTGAACTGTGTGCAGATAATTTCCAACCGATAACACAATGCTCCAGAGGAAAGATGTTATTGTTGCACTAATACATACTTTAACTTATTTCAGTTGGATTTCAAAGGTTCGAATGTCACCAAAAGAAAATACTCCAAAAAGAGGGACTCACCCTGGAGCAACCATACTGCCTTAGAGTTTCTCAGTGGCTAAAGAGAAGTGATAATGGTACTTTTCGATACAAGGTACAGGTGAGACTGACACTGGAATACTGGGTAGTTCTGTGTTAAATAGAAAGTGCGGCAGGTTCACAGACAATGTAGAAATTTGAAGAAAAAAAAAAAAACTGAGACAATTCTTGTCCTGTAGTTGAACGTAAAGACTTAGAGGGGACTTGTTCATAACGTATGCTTCAAAAAAGGAAATACCATGCGCAAAAGGAATTTTTAAATTAAAGGAAACAATCTAATTAAAACCAGAGGCAGGGAATTAAAACCACGTAAAATTAAATCAGAAGAAAATAAATTTAACTGTGCGACCAAATAATCTGTTGACTAAAAATTAAATCCTGATCAGAAAACATCTGGCTAAGATTTAAAAAAAAAAAAAAAAAAAAAAAAAAAAAAAAAGGCTTCCCTTAGTAGTTTGATTCAATAGTAACCAAATAATAATTGTTAGGTTTTTATTGAAATAACTGCAAAAATGTTGTGGTAAGTACTGGACAGGAGACCTGACCAGATTAACAGTCTCTCTGGTTTATAAAGTAAAACACTTAACAATTTTCAAGTCTCAAAGTGATTTACAGGGTTGAGGTGATCCATTGACTCTTGCTGGATCTAAAGTTCAGAGTTTTTTTTGGATTTAGCAAAAAGGCAAATTATAAAGCTTTTTAAAAAGCAGTAACAAAGTTCCTTGAAGATCAAAGGTAAAATTAATTTCTTTTTCTATGTGGTGGACTATTTATGTAAATGAAAGATAATGAAAACCAAGAAGACATGCTGTATCCTGCTTAGCAGCAAGCATTCTAATGGTAATCAAAAAGATGATACAAAATAATCAATCATTTCCTTATCATAGGTTCAAGTTTCTGAAGTTATTTAACTAAACTAACTTTGAAAGAATGGAGACTACCTGTATGGCCTTAATGTGCTGGGTATGCAGACATATACTACATGATGTCTACTGAATCACGGATTTCTTTCCAAAACACATTAAACCTGGTACCAAGGATTCCAAGTAAAGGCAACGTTCACAAAACTTTAGCTTAATAAAACTTTCCTTTCTAGATTCCCCTTTGGACACCAGTGTGGCAAAAGAGATTTCTTATAGGGTGACTCCCAGCAATGCAACCTGTCCACTCTCCAACTCTCCATTGCCCTCAGGATAGACTTCTTTTCCTTCTTTCTTTTTTTTTTTCTTTTTCTCTTTTTTTTTTTTTTTAAACCTCCTCTTGGCTACAGAGGCAGCCTAAGAACATAAAGTCTGTTTTTGAAAAACACAGTTGTATGTCACCCTTCTAGGAGTATAAAAGAAAAGAAAAATTTATAATGTCCTTGCAAAGAAAGTTTTCAGACAAAATAATTCACCCTTGATCTTAGATGTAAGTAGTCACAAATAAAGAACCTTTCCAAAAGCAAAAACACGCTGCTTGAGTTTAAAAAAAAAAAAAAAAAAAGAAAGAAAAAAAAAAGACAGGCAGCTTTGCTGTACAGATAAATTTTTATATAGACTACATCCAGGGTTACACAATAACCAGCTGCTGATGCCTTCTGCACAAATACAATTCATGCAGGAGTTGATAATGCACCATACTCACAATGCCCTTTTGCCAATATTTAAACTTTCATAAGCTTTTCAATAGTTAATACAGGGTTTAGCAAGTTCTGGTTTCTGTGTCCATCACTAACAAAATACAAATACATTTGTACTGTGAAGTTCCATTTTCAAATGAAAAATGAGAGGAAAAATCAGTGTCTTAAAAAATTTAACATAGAATAAATCAATGAAACCGTTGCCCTCTTCCACGTTTGCTCTTGAGGTGGCCAGCAGAACGCCTGAGTGTCTTCCTCTCTTGACGATGCTGTTTCTCAGCCTCCTGCTGTTTCTTTTGCTGCTCTGACTGGAATATTAGAACAGAAATAGGCACGAATTAGAACCCCGAACCTCAAAAACCAATGACAGTGCTAAAACTTGGAAGAGCTCCTGAGCACCAAACAGTAAAAACTTTGCTGGTGCTAGATCTAGAATTGTGGGAATGGGACAATGTAGTAGTTTTAGCAAAAAAGTTTACAAAATGGAATTTTATTCTACTCCAGTTCTTGCAAACTTACGTAATACCTCATTATTCAAGTATCTGCATTTTTAGTTAGAACCTCTTCAGAGAAATCTGGAAATGATAATACAAGAACATTTATAGTACTTGTCTTACACTGTACCCACTGATTCTGCCTACCTCTAGGTAGTCATTCAGGGTGAATTCTTAAGATGAAGATGTCAGAAAAACACAGAATAAAAGCATGCATTTCAGACAAAAAACAGTGTCTAACTATAGAAGATATAACTACACTCCAGAATTGATGCTTTAATGTGCTTAAGAAGGTGGGGCAGAATCTGAGACTATTTAATACTTGTTAACCAAGATAGGTACTATCATATTTAATATTTGCACAACTCCATTTTAAAAAGACAGAAAGGAAAATTAGTTCATTTCCCTGAAACATATGGGTTTTCTGAAAACATTAAAAGTATTTGATTTGAGTTGTTTACAACTCTAGATTTTCCATTTGAAAATGATTAAAAATCTCTGCACATGTGGTACACGTTCTGCTAATGTTTTTCCTCTCCATCAAAAACGCACTGAAAGAGTTTCATTTACATACTACACAGATGAAAGGGCTCTCACAGCCATAAACTGCTGTCATCTCTGGAAGATTAAGGCTTGTCTTAAAACTAAGCATAAATCGGAACTAGTGGACTTGAACTAGCCAAGCTAAGGCAAGTGTCTGTGCTACAAAATACTCCAGGAACTTCAAAACAGCAGCAGAGGATGACTGCATTAACAGAGTGATACAATTACTATAATTCAAACAGCTGCATCCCCACTGCACCACTAATTCTGTATCAGCAGCACTCAAAAATCTGCTCATCTCTCCCTAAATCTCCCATTAAAAGTTTGAACTGGACCTGGACATTTGTATGCATAGATACAATTTGGGCTGAGGTGAGATACGAACCAATTTAACAAATGCAGCAGTAAACTCGTAACTGTATCATGGTAATAAAAGTTAGTGATACAAGTGGGGATTGAGAAATCCACTATATGAAAATATAAGTGGTTCCTTGCTGTCTCCAGACTTCATCTGAAACAGTCTTGAGAAATATTTCTTAACGTTTACTGTTACAGCTAGTATGCTGAAACTGGCTTGATTTGCATTAAAAGCTTTGTTTTTCAATAAAAAAGTACTCTACCTTTCTTCCTTTCTTTAAGTAGTTTAGAAAATCTGTTATTTTATCATATCTATTTGCTATGATAAAGCATGCTGAAACTGGAAAAACAGGATGCAATACTGAGGTACTATAATAAAACCCCCTGAAAAGTAAACTGTGAAGTATCAATGACAAACGATTGTATCGCTGGATTTGTCAGTGGTTATTAGGCACCTGGAGAGCTGTTAACATGACTCAACAGCTACAGTGCAACAGTCATATTCCGCCTCAATTCCACTGACCTACCAGGTCAAATGATATCAATTCTATGAAATCCCTTTTCCTCCACCAAATTTTTCTACTTACTCCTAGATATACCTGCACTTTAAGGATAGGGCATCACAAAGCAGAGGTTAATAATGATCAGAGTAATACTAAATTCCTTCTTGGCTTGCCAACTTCATTATCTTCATTTATTCAAAAAAAAAAAAAAAGTATCTTAACTGAGCACATGGCATGGCATGAATTCTTCACAGTTCCCTCTGCTCTGTTCCTTGGGACTTCAGAATATATACGCAGGGGACTGTTTATTTGAGAGAAGACTTTTAAGTCTTATTTTGTTATTCTGTTCATAGGAGATAAAGAGTCCTTCTTCAGAGGATGTGTTTCAGTAAAGCAACATCAGTTACAGTCACACATAAAAAATTCTGTATGCATTAACAGTAACATATTTGAAAAAAACAAAAAAAACTCATATCAAATGGAGTCACGGAAAAACGGCACTCTGCACCACTGCCACATCCATCCTCTCCCTCCTTACTCCCAGATCTTCACAAAACTGCTAATGGAAGCTGATAGTTCATTGTTCACCATCAACTGCAAGAAACCTTGTGGTTCAGCACTTTTTAATTTAAAGTTACTACAAAAAGAGCTGTGTTTTAGGAGCCCTGCAAAGCCCATTTCATTAGCTGCAAGGCACTAACATATCCATTATGGCAGTTGGTAAAAGCCCTGGAATGCTGATAGCAGTGGAATCTGTGACTTATTCCACACTCAACACATTTTAAATTCCAGAAATACAGGAATCAGACAGATATGAAAAAGGATATCTGAAAAGAGACAATAATCAAGTTAAAAAAAAAAAAGTAGAAATATTCCAATAAATTTGGTTATTTAAAGTTTTTAGTCAAGTGTACCCAAAGTGATAATCAAATAACTACTTAAACATTCCTGTGATGGTAGTTTAGTTTTATTTCTGTGATGAGAAGAGTATTTGACCAGCGGTAAGGAGAAATGTTTTTAGAGAAGACAAGTTTACCTGAGGAAAAACAGTGTTAACTGAAGTACCTTTTGTCAGCTGAAAAAACGATTAATACAGATCTTCAGCCTTTATAATGCATCCTTGTTTCAATTCTAAAACACTTTTCTAGCAAAAAAACCAATCCCTAAGGGTTCCACAAATCTAGCAAATGCATGCATGCACTTCACTACATCTACACTAGGATCTACAAAATTCCTTACAACAGGAAATAAAAATCTCCTATGGGAAAGACAGACAGGCAGAATCTAACTACATACTTCAAATGCAATTTGGCAAGTAGAACAGGACCAGAACTCATTCTTGTGATTTGTGTTACAAAAGTTCAATGACAAAAGTGGTCTGGAGCTCTGTCTTTATCATGCTGAGACTCAGCATCATTATCAACCAAGAGAAAGTGTATCAGCTACAGCACCCTGATTGTGTTTAGACCTGCAAACCAAGATCTGATGAGTCCTGGCACAGATGTCAAGTAAGGTCACAAGCTTCTGATGGTACGTCTGCAAATAAACCATGCAAAGATAGAAGCCAGTATTTTCCACTGAAACCTAAGTTTTTATGAGCGCTGCCTGAGTTATAAGGGCATAAACACACAGAATACTACCGGAGGCTTTCATTCTCTTGGCAAAAAGCAGAAGAGTTGGCAGCTTATAAAGAAATGAAGAGGGACATTTGTTTGACGGTTTTAAGGTTCCTGTTCCTTCATGCAAAAACTAAAGTTACTTGTGTATTATCTTAAAAAATTATATATATAGCTCACCTTTTTTAATTTGAATGTTGCCTGTTTGCTGCCTACTGTGGTATCAGACACACTGAGCGTGCCAAGTTTTTCTTCAAGCTTCAAACGATCTCCAAGAGTTTTCCTGCAGAGAATAATTAACATTAGTTCCTATTCTTGCCATCTTATTACTATAATAAAGACTGATAATGCAGTCAAAACTAATCTCAGATTCTCTGAAACCTTGAAATTCCGTAACTCTCCAAAACATTCACTAAAAAAGAAAGAAATGCAAGCTCAAATCATTCCCTCCAGATATTGCTTACAGTATTTTTTTTTTTTTGATTTATGTAAAGTTCCTTGTTTTTTCTTTTAAAAAATGCATCAGGCCTAATCTGAGAAAAAAGACTTGCCCTTCCATTGCAATAGTTTTCTATGAAATGTCAGAAGAAGTCAGGTATATTCAGCTGCACTTGTAGGTATACTTCACAAACGAAAATACAACAAGTATTTTAAAACCAGATGCATCCAGTTTGCTTGAAATCCTATATTGCTGAAGTCCTTCCTCCACTTTAGAGGGAAGGAAATAATTCCGAATATATCTTCAAGGTAACGCATCACAGAATGCACCACTTCACAGACAGAGATAAGCCACTGAATCCAATTACAAATGATTGTTTTGACACTGAGCCTGGAACAGTGTAATGCAAATAGTTAAAAAATAAAACAAGACAAAAACAGAATAATGCAAATGATTGAATCTGATAAACAAGACAGTTCCTGACCCTATACAGAGCTTTACATGAGCGTATGCCATCAACTGCACGCTGCCTGTCAATTAATTTCTGTAAGCCCTCTGGTATACACCGTCCCTCAGGCACTGAACGCCAGCATTTGTCTATCCAGAGGCAGTTGGCTATCCTGGCTGAAACAGACACTACTTTCAGCTCCCCTAGGACTGGAAGTTAATGCCCCTACAAGGGTAAGGCATGTAGACGTGCCTCACTTGTTCCCGGTTACAAGCTGATTCTTAGTATCACCACTGATGACTTCAGTATGTCGGGTTGTAAACTGCAACAGCTGAGGAGTAGAAATACACCTTGTTCCCTCATAGCCTCCAGCAAAGGGGTGAGGCAGACAGTTAGAAGCGGTGCTTGCTCCAGCCAGCCTTGGGAAACACACCTGTGATTCCTAACATATGTACATGTACTTAGAACACTTTCACATACCTGTAAATAAATTCAGTTTTCGCAATTTGAGATATTGCTATTAGTACGCTACTAGATCTTTCTGAAGAAGGGTAAAAGACTATACTTTTTTGCACAAGTTTTAAAGTGCATGCATTAATAGCATGCTAGCATATACATTTTTGCAAATTACTTTTATGAAAGGTGGAAAATAAGTCATCATAAAAGTACGATAAGCAGCAATAAGCATGATAAGCAGCCACCAAAGGCCACGGAATTTCCACGGATGAAGGGCTCTCACACTGCGCCTATGTATGAAACCTCTGAAGTCTGCTGAATTTTGGATAATGAGCCGTTTATGTAACAAAGACTTTTCAGATCAACTATATAAAAAAAAAAATCACCGTCAAGAATTGCTTTATTTCTCATGACTAGGTACTTTGATTGTATTTTTTCTGTAGTATATTTTTCATTGAGTACATGTAAAAACTTGTGTGAATCGGGAAGACAAGCTAAGCCTTAGAGCTAACTATGGCAGAAGATCAGTCACTGACATTGTGGTGGGATTTCTACGTTCAAGTGAAGTTCCATTTTTCTCCCCTTTGAAAGTGAATCGGAGAAACATGGCTACTACCCAGCAATTATTTAGCATGACTGCCTAGGTACTGCTTCAGTCAGGAGAAAAATTAAAAGGAGGAGATATTAGAAAAAGGTTTTGGGATTGCAATTTTACTCAATAAATGAAATTAAGGCTATAGTTATCTGGAAATATGTAACCCCAAATGGTAGTGAATTGCACACACTGTGATATACAAACACTTAAAACAGCTATTTTTTTCCTCCTTTTTAGCATCCTCAATAAATTGATTCAATTGATATATTAAAAGCATTATTAAAAATGCTGCCCCTGCCCTATAGGTCTGGGCACTTCTTTTTTTCCTCCTAATAAAGAGAAAAGCTTTTAGGACTTTACCTGCTGTTTTATATTAGCAATACCCAGGAATGCCAACTATAGTTTTGTTGGCTTTTTTTTTTTTTTTTTTTACTCTCTTGGCCATCTCAGGGAATATATGTATTGACTGTCATACTTTACAGTATGACTATCGTCATTTCTAGCTTCGACATGCTCTAACTTTAGTAACAAACATTTTAAAAGTACACCCGCAAAATCAAAGGACCTCTTAGTACACTGATAAAAACTCTTTCCTGTTATGTGTTCCTTCTATGTTATTATGTAAGGAACTTACATAATAAGTAAACAAAGAAAAGTTTAAGTTTTGCATCTTTGCTAACACCTGCAGCAGGTTTTCATGCATAAGCACAGGAGTGCAAGAGGGGAAAAGGGAACGGAGAGAGACTTAAGACATCTGTTGCGTTCATGAATATTTTGTGCAGCTTTTCTGGACAAAGAAATGTGTAGACGGTTGGTCTACTAAGAAATTTATAGTATGCACCACTGCTTTAGAAGTTCGGCTTGGAGCTATGCTGAGTCAGGAACATGTCAAAAGAAACACCCAGTTTTATATAAGTCATAAACTGTTTCCTCAGGTAGAACATTATATGATTAGAGAAAAAAAGAACACCTAGCCATTAAGTGCATAGTGAAGGTATTAAGGTACTTAATTATATTGGTCACAGACCATCATTCCATAGCTTGGATAAATCAAATCAAAGACAAACATGCCAGACTCACCAGATTGTACATGCCACTACAGTCTTTCCAATTTTCACTACGTTATTTGAATTAATTACTTTTATGCTGACTACTTATCACTGAATAAGGCCAGCAGAAAACATATTTAGGTATTTTCTCCATAAAATTCTACTATGTAAAAATGCTTATTAACAAAAACAAGTCAGCTCACAACATTGACTCCTTATGATTGCAGAATCGTATCAGTGACATAGGATTAGAAACAGACACCAGCTGATAATGTTAAAATTTTGTTCTAAGAACTTGGGGAATATCAAACTACATAGTCTTAATAATGGCTCGATCAGCACAAATCGGATTAACGAGTATGGAAATAAGCGTTCAAACCAAAAAAAAAAAAAAAAAAAAAAAGACGAGAAGACAATTCAATGAAGGTAAGTCACAGACAAACACCAAGGATATAACACTGTCACATCCATTTTTTGTCACCATATTCTATCTTCAATTTTGTCTTCAACCATGATGTTATATCCTATCTGTGCATTTCCCAAACAGCAGGCAGCTAACATGAACCACCTTAGTTATGCACCACACCTTGCAAAATATTCTGTAGAGTACTAACAGTGAGCCTTAAAATATGTTTTCTCTTCCTCCACAGGGAGCCTTTTACATATTTTTCCATGCTTCATGTCATCTCTGATACTCCTCCAACCACTGGACAGTTCTATAGTATTTGCTTTCATTTTTTTCTGACCGAAGTAATGATTTTTCCCCCTCACTCTAAACACCGGATGAAAGATTTATTTCCTCCTGTACTGCACTGTACTATGTTTTTTTCCAGAGTGTTTCTTCTTTACACTTGCTTTGGCTTATGTACCTAACTTTCAGTCTGCTTATTCACATTTAAGCCTTCCTTGTTTTAAATAAAATGAAAAGAAATCTTAATATTTCAAATTGAGAGTCTTCCTTTTGACAAAGCAGACAAACTGACAAAAAACAAAAAAGTTGCTTCATCTTCTGGACAGGGAAAAAAGAAGAAGGTTGCTGTAAAAATTTACTAAGAAAAGCAAGAGTCCAGAATGAAAGGGTATATTCAGTAAAAAGAACAACAAAAAAAAACCTCTGTTTGTAAACATTTGCTGATAGAAAACAGGTAAGGGAAATACAAGAATCAGTTCTGCAGAACTGCTATAAATTCTAACTTACAAATCCTACTATTTGTATTTAAAGAGATTTTACAGGTATAATATGTAAATCATAGATTGCCATAGAAACAACCTATTAGTAAGACCTAAAGATTATTTTACACGATCCCAGGCAAAATTTGTACATTTAAAAGGAAAAGGTCAAAATTTAACCAAAGTTTCCTTAAGTAAATTTAGAAAATATCCATCAGAAAACATTCAGAATGACCCAATAGTACTTGGTAGTCAGTCATTAGTGACATAAAGAGATCAGCTCCACTATATGTATTATTCATTTTTTTCTTTCATTGTATCATTTGATTATAAATAAAAACCTAACAGCTATTTTTGGATCCATTTAGCCCAGCAACCTGTTTCCAACATTTGTCAAAATTCTGCTCTGCATCCACTTATGTTGCAAGAACTTTCAAGCTACTGTTTTTCAAGGGTTTAATATTAGTGTCTGCTCTCCAAGTAATAAAAGGCTTTTTAATCTCAACTTCTGAAGGGCTTAACTCACCTCTGAAAAAGAAAATCAATGAGATTTGTGAGCATTAAGCACCTCAAAGCCGAGTCCTTTAGTCTGCAATTCTAAAAGATAAATGTGCTCTTTATATAGTACCCAACTACTTCAGTTTATCAGCAATTTAAAGATAGAAGTGCAATGTGAAATTCAATTAAAAAATACAAGTCTGATTTTTAGTACTGCAAAAAAAAAAAAAAAAAAGTACTGAGTCCTAACAACAAAGGGAAAGAGTATTTTGTCAAAAGTTTCTGGATGCTGTAAAAATACCCAGACCAAAAACTTCTCCCTCTTACTACCCTGGATTCTACCTCCGACATAGTGACTAATCATGCAGTATATTCTAGTCTTTTGGAGGATCAGATCAAAAAGATCCAGGCTGTCAACCTCTTTATGACACTGGTGAGGAAACATAGCCAGTTCCACAAACAACAGCGGTGCGAGCAGCAGTTCACCAGCACTCAGTAATGGATCCTCAGATCTGTCTCAGAACATTGACTTTTACTCATCTCATTTGCATTGTTCCTCTGCCATATTTTAAACCTTATATTTGTTTAACTAGAAAATAAAACTTTTAACTGTGTCCCTGTAAGTTATATCCCTAATCATCAGATGCGGCTTTACTAATAAGTGTTTCCAAGACTATCATGCCAACTAACCAAATACAACTGGCCTGCACAGTAAAGAAATACTTGAGAACCCTCCACCTCCATCTATTAAAATAAGAATGTTAGTCTTACTTCATTAATTTTTGCTTTTTGGCAGAGTCTTTGAAGCTTCTGAATTCCTCTCCTTCTTTAATCTCAAAAAATTGAGGTTTCAGTAATGTTTGCTGATCCTCCTTGAACCTTTCCTGCCGCTTTACTTTTTCCTCTTGGCGTAAAAGTTTGCGCTGTTTCCTGACCTCTTCAACCCAGCCTTTTTCATCATCTGAACTCTCAGAGCTTTCTGCATCACTTGGTTTTCCTTCTGGTTCTTCTTCCTCTTCCTGCAGACAAAAATAGTTTAAAATAAGGAATCATCAACTAATTTTCTTTTCAAACCATTCCTGCAATTAGAGGACGTGACAGCTTTACATAAGCACAGTTGAAGACAACTTAAATTTGAAAAAAGCACTAACAGCAAACGAAGCAGAAAAAAGATTATAAAATTACCTCCACCTACACATTATATGTTCTTCTAACCTATATTTAGGTAGACATAATATTATTCATATCTGAAAACAAGCAATGATAACATTATAAATTATATCTAAATTACTGTAGGTGGTAGATATTTTTCCACTTCTTTCCTCTTTTCTTCTTTCTAGGGTAAAAAGTTCGAATGTCTGAAACAAAATAAAAAACTACAGATCTTCCCAGATAGAAAATATTTTACCTGTTCTTGTGCTTCCTTTTCCTCCAAGATCTTTAGTTTCTTCTTTCGTTTCTCACTTATTTTAGAAACAAGTGGGTTAAGCAGCCTAAATTCTTCACTCTGCTCATCTACCTGGAAATCTGGGTTCTCAAACATGACCTTAAAACGATCATCTTTGAGAAGGCTAGGCAGATTCTGGAAAAGAAGCAAACTGTGAGTTAGTCACAACATTCTGAAATTGGTAGACCAAAGTTCATTCAGTTAATACCTACTTAATTAAACAAAACCCCCAAACAGTATGGGATATGCCAGTTGCTTTCTCCTTCCAGATCATATAATAAAAGATTTATTTTAATTACGTTTTATTACTTTCACGAAGCAAGTAACTATCATTCTAAGTTATTCGTAAGCAAGATGGTTTCTTATGCACACTATAGACACCTTAAATACACTATCACTAATATTTTTGAATTAATGTTTCTCATATATTCAGCCAGCTAATCTGGAGATATGTTGATATCTATTGGCTAATCAGCAGTTACTCCAAGGCAAACACCCTGCCTGATCAGGATGATTCTAAAACATATAAAACAAATTATTAGGGTATAACATATCTTTATGCACTGTTACTATTGTTTTGGTGAAAATATTTAAGAGCAATGGTTTCTGTACATCTTAGACAGTTTTTCTATGCTGCCTTCACATACAGCAATGCAAAAGTCAATTTGTTCCCGTGAAAAGAAAATTAAGCCATTGTAAGTTATGTCACTGCCGAATTAGGCACAGTTCAAGCTTATGTGAATAAGCTATTGTTGTTGTTGTTTTAAACCACTGAACACACAGCTTTTTATCCTAAAAAGCTTATCTGCCAACACTGCCAAACTTAAAGCACATTTATCCCACCCCCACCACTACATTTCCACAGCTGTCTAAGAACGGGGGAAAAACAATAGAGAAAGGAATAACTGTAAATCTCAAATACAGAAGGTGTTGCAAATATGTGACTTGCAGTTTTATTTGGAAAATAAAATTCCAATTCCAAAGCCGCAAATAAACTGCTCTTCATGAGACTCTTAATGCCATTTCAGGAAAATAATATGTTTTTACATACTCTCATTAACTACTTAAAAATATGATCCATATTCCTAGACAAATTCCACCCTCCCCCATTTATTGAACGCATAT
Organism: Struthio camelus; assembly: GCF_040807025.1. Taxonomy (NCBI): domain Eukaryota; kingdom Metazoa; phylum Chordata; class Aves; order Struthioniformes; family Struthionidae; genus Struthio; species Struthio camelus. The sequence continues at coordinate 24,109,580 of NC_090944.1, read as the reverse complement.
TTCCATCATAATGGAGGCTTGGAAAGTTTGTATTTAAGGTGTTATCATCACCTACTTTTTCAACAATTCATGCTTCCTATCACCTCAGTTATAACACATAAGGTTTCATGAGATGCTCCACAAAGTTAATGTCTGCCTCGCTTACTATTTCATGAGAGCTGTATTCCTGCAAGAATAAGCAACTATAGAAAGACATCTACATAAAGCTCCACAGGTTTCTGCTAATTTATAGAGACTGACAAGGCAAATTTCTGCTATGCCACTCCCTCCTACCAGATATTAATCATTAATTCATTTTTCCTTTAAATAATATTGAACATAGAAATAGATTACTTTCAAAATCAACTATTATCAACTCCTGCGTAAGAGTGAACCATTTTGCCTACTGCAACTACATTATAAAATGTAGTTAACATTTTACTAACAATACTAACAAATGAAGTTCATGTGTATAAAAAAAGGCAATTATACTGCAGTGCTACTTTGGGAAACTGCCTGCTTTTTCTTTCTACAGATAACGCTATCTTGTTGCGGTCACCACCAAAATACCAACAAACGAAAAAAATGTTTTTTTGGACAACTTTGTTATTGACACTGCATTTAGCTAGCTTCTGGATTCCTATGAAACCCTTATCATCTTCACAGTGAGTATTTCATCATTATACACTTATTATATAGATGACTGAAAAGTTACTACATGGCATTCCTGGTACCCCAGCTGCAGTGAAGTCCACCTGTCAGAATAAGCTATCTAAGGAGTTAAGAAACAATGGAATTTTGAATCTGTTTGGCCAGATAACAGTAATCAGTCACTGTAAACAACTCTATTCCTGTGTTCCTAGTTAAAGCAATTTCCAAAACAAAAGCTCACCTTTTGTTTCCTTTTTCTAGTAGCCTGTTGCTCCTCTTCTTCTTCAATCAGTTTGAGTGCAAGCTCTTTATTGACTTTTGGAAGTTTCTGATGAGGATAAAGCAATTAATTAGTATACTATTCTTTCATGCAGAAAAAACCTACATACTTTACATTCATGAGTTTGACCTCCAAAGCATAATTTTTTTTTTTTTACAACATGTAACACTCACTCCTGATCAAATAAAATAAAAAACTACACTTATCCCACCGGTATGATTAGAATCAAACTTTGCATGCTATTTTAACAGACTAAGTGCTTCCTACAAAACCAGCATTACATTTATTAGCTTTTTCACTTATTAGATTGTTAGCCATTGGATTAAGAAAAAAGGAGAAGGTCCCCAAAACAGTGATCTTACTGAAGATAAACAAAAAGTATACTTGGACATTTTAGTAGGTGACTGAAAGCACATCATATTAAGAAGAAATAATTCTTATTCATTCTTACAGCCATTGGTGAAAGAGCTTCTTGGTTGGTTGAGAATATTCCCAAATACTAGCAAGGCTTGGAGAAAACTTATGTAGGGCTTCTGTATTGTTCTTCCTTGTAGGACATCAGGTTTGGTATTTTGAAAGCAATTATTTTTCCTTATATGTTGAAAAAATTTAATTTAGAAAGCTACTAAGCCTTCCACCTTCTACTAAGGTAGAAACATAGAGCTTCTACTAAGGTAGAAGCACAGAGCCCCTGAATAGTATTTTTATTTATCTCTCTCACAGTATTATATTTTAACGGCCTAAGTCATTTGGTTTAAAGACAGAAGTAGAAACTGCAAGTTTTAATCACCGGTTATCTGCTCAAGTGCCAAACGTGATGAGAGCTGTTCTTTTATTGTTTGGTATCACCTCTTCTCATTTGTAGGATTCATATGCATGGAAATGTTATTGGCTCCAATAAAAAAAAAATTAAGAACTTCACTCTGCATCTCTGATGACAAACAGAACCAAATCAAATCTCTGAGATACACTGAAGACGGTATTAATCTTTACGAAGAGTTTTCTCCAGAAGCTTACTCATTGGAAACAGGATTTACCTTTAGTTGAACTCTCTGTGCACGCGTTTCTTCTATTTTCTGTCTTATTTTCTCTCTTCTGTATTCTTCGTAAGCAAATGGGTTGGCCATCATTTTTGCCTTTAATCAAACAGAACGTAGTAAAGAAAAAATATCACTAATACAAGAGACAGTCTTTTACTTCAAAAAAAAAAAAAAGCACAACTATTTTATCATGAAGAGCAAAAACTTACAAGAATTAGCCTTATTTACCTTATGATAAAGTCGTATGTCCATGAAAAAGCCATGCATATATGCTCTGAGCAATGATGATCCAATGAGATGAGCAAGGCCTGGGAAAAAAATTACAGAGCATTCATTTCAAAGACCTTTGATATATAAAGAACTCCTATTCCAAGCAAGCCACTTTACTCAATTCAAGACAAAAAAGCACTGCCAACGCAATACATCAGTCTCTCTAATAGTCACATCTATTACATCAAGACCAAGTAAAACCACAAGCAAATCAGTTAGGCCAGCAAGAAATTTGAGCTACTTCAGAGCAATACAGTCCTTTTTTCTTGTCATAATACAAGTTATTGTGCACTTTTTAAAGCTGCCCACATTTACTACACTCTATAGAAAATTTAGAAGGAAAAGATTGAGAGAATTTTTTTTGAAAGTCCATACATGTTTGATTATCACTTTTTTAGTGTGGCATAGAGCTGTTTTTAATTAAAGAGTTTTGCCTTGGGTCATTATCTTTGAAGAATTAACATGATGAAAGAAATACAGTACCACATCAGATCACAAAACTGTCACCCTAGCCCCTAACCTCAGTAAGAATGAAAAAAAACTTAAGTGTTCTCACATTTTCATTTCATATATCTTCACAAAATTCCAAAACTGAGAAAAAGAGAAGCTTTTTATAAGTAAAATCTCCTCTGACGATACCAGATCTTTAGAAAATAAAAATTAACAAACTTATTCTAGAATTAAATAAAAAGTGAGATAACTCTGTGCACCTCAGAAAGCAAAGTTCTCTCTAAAAAGTTTTAGCTATTTCCAGGAGTCAGTCTTCCTGCATGTTCCAAAAAAAAAAAAAAAAAAAAAAGAGTATTCCAGTTAACGGCTAGTAAATAAAAAAAAAAAAAAAGGCACTAGGACATATGAAGTGAAAGGTACCCCTTAAGTTAAGCTCGTTCTTCATTTGAAAACTTACATTTACGCGGAAATCATATAGAGAATCAAAGCAGAAAAACTATGCCCAGTCAACTCTGTGTGGATAATACCATAATGCGTTAATCCGTTCAGTTTCAAACAAGGATCTGCAGGCTACATTTAGACCACCAGCTTTAGAAGATGCAGGTGCTTTGGAGGACCTTCTCCTTGTATGGCCCCTTGCCAGGCCTAAGTTAATTACCATAGAGTGGCATTTTATTCAGAGCTAAAGGAATTAAACTAACCTGGAGTAAAGCACTGCAAAATTACAGTACACAACAGGAAGAAAAAGGATTAACTAGTTTGAGTGAAACATACCTCCTCCATTTTCAATACTCTAGTACCATACATGTTAAAACTCTTGTTTTTGTTGGCCCTAGAACGATTTGTATTTTCTGAAGGAAAATATTACTTTTAATGAAGATATCTTCTTGCAGGTGAATTTTTTTCCTAATTTGCTATGAGTTCCAACATACTGTTAGAGCACCTAAAACATTTTGAAAGCTAAATGAACTTTTCCTGTGCCTTCCACTGAGTGTCTGAAAGCATACACAACAGATTCCTAGACATACAAAATCAACAAATATCAATCTTCTCCTTGGGATAAAAATCTTAGAAATACAAACATTTATTGTTACACTGGGCAGGAATCAAAGAACATAAAGCCATCAGTCTAGTATGTTAATAACCAAGAGGGTTAGAGGAAACTATCGCCAGTGGATTTCTAATAGTCCTCCACGTTGCCTGTATGTCGCATCTGAACTACAAACCTACACATATTAGTGTTCTAAAACTGAACAAAGCAACCAAATGAAGAGGAGAATCAAGTGTTTTACCTAAATTTTCAAGGTCTTTTCTGGTAACAAATTTGTAATCATCATAAACTGTGCTCTCTGGATTCTCTTCCAGCTCTTCAGTCAAGTTGTCCAGGAAGGAACACCATTTTGGGGCAGGTCCTAAAACCTGTGGATATGAAAGAATATTATAAAACTGTATATTCCTGCACAGAGAACTACAGCTAGACTCTCAGCTACCGTGCTGTAATAAAAGAATAAACAAATCCCTCTGAAAACAATGTACTTTAAGAACAACAGCAGTTAGAAAACACAATTAAACCTACTGCTTGCATTACCAATAAGGAATACTATAAATTATGTAAGGGTTATTTTAATTTAGGTTATTTATTTGAGGCCCACAATTTAGAGGCTTCATGTTTAGCTGTTTCAGGTCGTCACAGGCTCACTGAATAATTTATTAAAAGCTACCCTCAGAAACAAATATAGATACAATTATGAACTTAACTAATGGCACTAGATATTAAACTACTACGTCAAGTACAGCTGGATCTTGAACTCTTTAGCTCAGTAAGCAATCATGTTAAATCCTATTCTGTCCTATTGATTTTAATTAAGACAAAACATCACATGCACATTTCATATTTTTTATTCAAGGAAAAACCCATATTGTATGAAGAGATAATGGGAAACATTAAGAAAATATCTGCATATTTCCTCTGTGAGGCAAAGGATTTGTGGTTGCACTATCGATATACTTTTCCATATACACGTCCTTCAAATGTCCCAAGTTAACAATTAGCTCCCTTCACTGTTCCCTTCTGCTGTCCTGGTTGGAATCCCTCTCTATCCTTGCTGTGCCAGTATGATTATTTTAGTTAGTGAGCTAGCTGAATGGAAAAATTCAATGCTACATTTTTCTCTCTGGAGCAAATCGACATCTTAGAATGTAAAGTGGCTAGTTAACTTCTGTAGAGTATGACTTCCAGTTTGTCTGCTGAAAATGTATATGAAAAACTCCTCAATCAAAATGACAATACAGATAGTAATGGTTGTCATTCAAAACCAACATTAAGATCTTATTTGAGTATGGAAACAAAGAGAAGTGATTGTATATCTATAAAATACATAGCTTGTTTTAACATGATAGCTGTGGTAACAATAAGAGATAATGTTCCACATTTAAAAAATGTGTGTTAGTACTCTATTCAAAAGAACTAGTCTTTGAATACAACTACACATATGAAACCACACAGTTGTTTCCTAGACCACAATATTCGAGTATTCTAGACGTTAATATGGCATTTTAGACCACTGCTGTTTTTGTGTCAAGTACTATCTGAGGCTCTGAGATACTGTTTCTTCCAGTAAAAAGTAAAATATTTATAAAATTTTCTTTATAAGATTTCATTCCTAACTGAAAACTGTAACATGCCATCTCAAAAATTGCACTAGGCAGCTCTTTTTTTTTTACAGTGCTGCATATTTTATTCCGATTAGTTAAGAGCTCTCAAGGAAAAAGCTATGGTGTCACTGACAAAAAAGACATTACATATTTAATCAATTAAACAAATCCTCATGTCTGATCCAGTAATAGTCAGCTTAAGCATTATGCATACAACATTCAGATTGATTTCTTGTCATCATTCCAGTCAGACATTTTTGTCTCCATTTAGATTTTAAATTATTCAGTTATTGTCTCCAAATTCATTTCTTCAAAACTAAATTCCAAAACTAATATTAACAAGAATGCAATCCAACTATATTACATGTACCATTATTTCTCATGCCATTCAAGAAATCACTAATCAGTATTTCATTACCAGATGTCAAAATATGATGGGGGAAGGGATTTTATCTTAAGTTTACCTTAACTCTGGTTATGGATAAAACTGTGCTTTTAAAAAAAAAAAAAAACAAAAAAACCCACATTGCTTACTAACTAAACAAAACTTCTCTTGTAATCAAATTTAAGCACTGATGAATCTAAGTCTGTTGAAGATTGTTAGAAATGAGATTACCGAATCCTTGACTCATGTCTACTCCAATTAAGTAAAAGTTCCCCTTCATTCCATGTTGCTGACACATTATGTGAAGGTCTCTATCACTTCAATAAACCTTTTTCTTCACTTCCAAGTCTATAACACTATCTGTGCAAGATTTACAAAGTGCATATTACTCATCAGAATTCAGGCCACTCCAACTACTCAGGATAATCCCCAGGTGTGATCTTGTCTGGTGTAAATCTTTAAATGGACAACTAAAGCAGAAGTCTTAGAAAGAAGGGAAAAGAGTTTATATGCTATTAAACCATATCTCCACTTACTGTTCTAAATATCTCTGTACTCAAAACGTGGCATTGAGAGTAGAAGCTCTGTGGCACATAATCTGTTACGAAATACTTCAAAGCTAAAAGATCTGATTACTCAGTATAATCTGTGGAGCAAGCTGAAGGATCAGATCATAGAAGGCAAGGGGGAAACAAGATAATAAACAGAAAAAAGTAGTGACAGAATACCAGAAAAAATAGAAAGGTCAACTATTATTCAGATTTCTCATATTATCTGACAAAAAGGAAAACCCAACAGAGAAGTTTGTGTAAATTTTATTATTACCTTGTTTCCCCCTCTCTCAGCCTATCGACACTGATTGCCTACCTATTTTAGGATACCTCTGGAGTTTTGCTGTATGCACTGAAACAGAACATTTTTTAAGGCTAAAGGTGAAAGTAAGAAATTTAGAAATAAGAAAGGCAAACAAAACCAGACACAATGAAAAAAAAAAAAAAAACAAGCAAGACATTTCTTTCTTCTGCAAGTGCATTTATTTACAGGATTAAAATGCCACTGCATTTTAACTGCAGAGTTAGTGTACTGTTCAGAGTCTCTGCCAAAACAAACAAACAAAAAAAAAAAAGCAAAGAAGCTTTGGAGGCTGGATAGACTAAGAATTTACAAATTTGTCAATTTAAACTGAGAATATACAATTCTACTACATCTAATGGAGAAAAATGCATTGGATTTCACAGCAAGAATAAGAAAGTGTTATAAAGGTAGGTAACTATATGCAACCAAACTGATAGTTCTCATTTTTACAAAATTAATGATATATCAAATCGGTTTTTTTTGCCACTTTTAAAGAAGTTACATACAGCTAATGGGAAAATCACTATTCGGTGAGTATACCTTTAAACTCCATTTTTTTTCCAAATACTTCTTTTAATAGAGAAGCCAGACATCATCATCAACAGTGATCAAGACAATATTTTTGCTATTTTCATTAGTATCCTATTTTCAATAGGATAACTACCTATTGGAATAATCACCACCAACGTCTGGTTAAAGTCAAGATTGTCTTTGAAAATACTTCCACCTACAAAAATGCTTCTGCCTATAAACAGAATAGAAAACCACAGCCTGTGGGCTAGATCCAGCTGACAGCAAATTGGTGGGTTGTTTTGTGTTCTCCGTCCTGTTGAATGACTGGAAATAATACCTATGACACCATCAAAAGGCAGGTATCCCCCATCCTATCACTAGCTGTCCAGCCATTATATTACAAGACTCCAGTGGCAGCTAGGACACATGATACACACTCCTGGTCACGTGACGAGGAGCACTCAGGGAGTGTGGACCTCTCCTCTGTACAGCTGAGGTCACAGACTGCTCTGATCAAAACAGGATCCCCACCGCATTTAACACAGATAATTCAGATACCTTGTCATTACCTTTGATGTATTATTACAGAAGGATGGAATCGTGGTAGGGACCTTTGGAGATCATCTGGTCCAACCCCCCTGCTCAAGCAGGGTCACCCAGAGCATGTTGCCCAGGACCCTGTCCAGACAGCTTCTGATTAACTCCAAAGATTGAGACTCCACAACCTCTCTAGGCAACCTGTTCCAGCATTCAACGACTCTTACAGTAGAAACATTTTCTTACATTCAGACAGCATTTCCTGTGTTTTAATATGTTCCATTTGCCTCTTGTCCTGTCACTCTCTGGGCACCACTGAGAAGTGTTATACCAAATGGTATTATACCAAACCAAAAGCACCAAAACTACAATAGTATTATACCAAACACCACTGGCATTATACAAAGCACAAAAAGTAAAGATGTAGACTCTGTAATTCATATTACAAATATGATGTCACTGATGCCAAATTTTTGTTAGCAGACAGCTGAATGGCTTTTTTTTTTTTTTTTAACTGCAGCCATAAAAAATACAAAATAATATCATGCATAGTCTAATATGTAACTGAACTGAGATTATAAGCTTCTCATACGGCCAAGGCCAAACTATTCTAGAAAAGGAAAAGGAAAACACTGATAACTTTAAAAAAAAAAAAACACCTTAAAATAACTTCAACACCCACAGTTCTTTGTATTCTGCTCTACAAGATATTTAAAATAATAGTCCTACATCACCATAAATCTTACCTGGTACAACTCTGAAATATACTGTACTTGTTATGATTTAAAGATCCAAGTATAATTTCGGACGACTTTTGCAGAGTATACCATACTGTCATCACTCTATATCTGCCCTGAAATTAATGGAATCCTAGGACAGACTAGATATTATTCCCAAACCACAACAGATGCTCCTTATCTTCAATCTAGAACACCAGACAGCACTTGTTCTTTTAAACGCCATTCAATAATTTGACAGCCACCTTCACAGAGTTATAAAGACTGGGTCTAATCCTAACTAATATGGGAACAATTTCGAAGCAGCTCAGGATGCTTAGCAGCTTCTATAGTCAAATGGCATGAGATTTAAATTAAACAACTTCGCACATAAAAGATGCGTGTTGTTAAGTATTTGTTTGAAGGTTTAGGGGAGCAATTCTACATGAGTGAATTGAATGGTTCTGCTTTTTTCTTCTGAGGGAGCTAAAACAGGTTCCAACACACATTTTTCAGGCTGTTAAATTTTAGCCCCTGTAAGATTTCATATAAGGCAATAATAACTGTTAGCCTGTAAAAAGATGTCAAAAATACCTTAAGCCCCAGTGACATCACAGACACATCCATCTGTAGAAGACAAAAAAATTTCTTTGTAGGAAATAAAAGTTTAAAATGATTTTTCATGTACCATTTTAGTTAATTAAATATATTTTTTTCATTATTCTTTAACAGGACACACTTTCTGGTAAAGGCAACTCCACATCTACGCACATACACTCTCAGCTTCAATCATGTCACTTAAGGAGAGAGAGAGGAGAAACAAGTAGGTGATCCCGAGGGTGTGGACAATGATTGAAATATACAATTGCATTTTCAACATAATTAGCTCCCTAATTGCATAGCTCAGTTTAATTAATGCAATTACATGAGCAATTAATTACTATTAATTTTAATAGTACTGTTTTTAATGTTTTGTTCTCTAATTTTAAGAATTAGAGACACAGATCTCAATATGAAATTATTTTGAAAAGTTTCCATCATATGCATTGAAAAGGCAAGACATGAAGTTTACATCAAGTGTAATTGTTAACTCTCAGAAAACAGATGCATTACTTCTAACTTGTAGAGGTAACAAACTGGCTCTCCATTCTTCTAAGCTTTTGAGTTTCTGGTCAAAAATTCGAAGGAGGCTAAGAGATTAGACTGTGTTAGAAAGGAGCCTGGGGACCATGTTACCTTGTTACGTTTCCATATGCAGTTCCCTGAGCAACTAATGTGCTGAGAACAATTTGTGATTTTGAATGTTATTCCTCCATTCCTTTCAAATCTACTTTTTCCTACAAAATCTCTACAGTCAACTCCAGTTCTGCCCTGTTAATCTCATGAGTAATCTCATTAATTTAGTGAATAAAAACTTTTAAATTCACTATATTAACTGGCTTTTATTAACAAACTCCACATGAATCTCGCATATAATTTCATTTCTAAATTTCATGCTTTCACTCACTCTACATATTATCATGTAGACTTGATGCTTTAATGCTAACTGAACTTCCACTGCAATCAGGTAGCTCACTGGAGTACAACTGTAACCCAGAGAGCCTGACCTGTACATTCATTCATTCATCTCTTTCTCTCTCTCTCTCTCTCATCCTCACTCAGGTACAGCCAGACATTTCAGGCAGATTCACTAATCTGAGAGAGGTTGTTTTTCCTACCATTCACTAATCTGAGAGAGGCTGGTTTTCCTACCATTCACTATGCTGTGGATACGGCTATACATTCCCAACTCAACAATTTGGAGGTTATATTTATTATAGAGCATGACAAAGGAAATCTTAACTTTTAAGAACCTTCCAGTATTGGGGAAAAAAAAAAAAAAAAGCTGCAGAAGCTTGCAGACAGCTTCTAGGAATAAGATATTACATCTTTCTGCCCCAGTATTTATCAGCTAGTAAGTACTTCTTGTTCTACTTCTAAGCTTTTTGGCTTTGTATTTTTTTTATCTCAGATCCTCTGCTCTGACATAAATTATTCAGTTAACCAGTCACAGGTCTGCTCTCACTTACTCTTAGTGTCTTCTTGGTGAAGCCACCATCTTTTGAAGAAGATAACAGTACTGTGGTTCATAGTCTTGGAAAAATGCCCTCCAGGATAGGAGCAACAAATAATTTTTTAGTCAAGACAAAACAACTACTTCCTAAAACTGTAAATTACAAGTCACAAGAGTCATCTGCTCCTACTTTCTGAAATAGAATGGAATCAAGATTTGTCTGAAACTACAGAGAAAATTCTCTCAACCTTTGTCTTTTCTAATTATAAGGGGAAAAAGACGGCGGCGCGAGGGGAAAAAGACGGCGGCGCGAGGGGAAAAATCCTTATTATAAGCTGATAGATTATCTAGAGTTAAAAAAAATTCTTCTTAGCCATTACATCTTTTCATTACTTGTGAATGCTTCCTTCTCTCTTCTGTGACTGCACAGCTGCATCTCTAAACCTGAAGAAACCAGGTGAAGAATAGGTGGCCCAAATGAAACAAGTGCAATTTAAGGAATAAAAACTATCTTTCAGATACCCAAGACTTAAAATAAGGGGAAAGACTCCCCCTCCCCACCACAAAGTGTGTTTTCTTAAAATAGGAACCCAAGAACAGAGGGCACCATGCTACCAATTGCTTAAGAAACAGTGACAACATTAAAAACATGCAAGTCTGTCAATTAGGCAGAGCAGTCACCTAGCACAATTCACTAAAAGTTTCTTCCGCATATATTCTACAAAAACCGCTACTAAGGATTTTCTCCTCTGCATTATGAAGAGTATGATGCAAACTATAGCAGGATGGACTTCACTTAACTCTCAGCATGGTGCTGTCCACTAAAAAGTCGGACCAGTTTTGTCTAGCATATTATCATCCATAAAAGCAATAAGCAGGACTCATGCACTTTCGTAATTATCCATGATGTTGAACTACTACATAATTAGCAAAAAAAAATACCTAAAAGAAGTTTTACGGGAAGATCAGAAATTGTTTCCTGATCACCACACACTGGTGCTTTCTTTCTGTGTATGTGTGAGAAGTAGTACAATTTCTCTGAACCAGTGCATGGGAAATGGAGGATATCCTTTGTTGGAAATAAGCCCAGTGTGTTATATTTCAGTTTGAAAGTGTTTAGGTTAAAACTAGGAAGTGCACATTTCTGTTTGTCAAGATAAACAACTTTTTCCTATGCTTAACAGTGTAAGATAGGCAATGCATCATTCACCTGACATCTACTTCATATTGTTTGCACAAATTTGTGCGTAAAGGATTAGCATGCTTTGGATGGAAAACACAGTTTTAAAAGGAATGATAAACCAAAACTCAGAATTAGCTTAAAGGCCAAAGATGAGCTCAGGTGTCTTTTGTTAATGGAAACATTTTTCTTCTAATAGTGCTGTCCTTGGCAGTCCCAAAGCCCAATTACAATATGCTACTTCATAACATTCCTGCCTTCTAGCCATTTTGCAGTCCTCAAAATCAGCAACGGTAAGGTTAAGACTAACATTTCCCATTCTGTGTCATAACTACAGTATTTTTACTTTACCACAAATTTTCCTAAAGAATGAGACATTTTTCTACACTATATATTGTTTCAGGATAGAAAAAGTTTTCCTGGCAACATTCAGTGTCATGGTGGCTTTCCAGATTACGTAAGACGAGCTAGAAAGTTGAAGGAGTTGAATAACGAAGGATTTGAACAACTGTCTTCTAAAAATTCAGCTTCGTCACACGATCTTTAAGACGACCGTTGAGGTAGCATTAATTCCAGAACGACCTAATACCACTTATCAGAAGACATGAAAACATCCTAAAAGAAATCAAGATCTCACAGGCTAATGTTAATTTGTTCTATTACTGTCAAAATGCCAGTGACAAATACAACAAGAACTGCATTGTTTGTTTTATGGCTTTTACCATGCAGAATCCAAAAATCAGGTCAGAAGACCTTGCTGCAACTCCACACTGCGCCCATAAAGCATTTGAACGATAGGTAACTATTCACAACATTGGTCTTAAGTGCATGAAGTATAAGATGCGAAGAGGTGTTTTGTCTAAATATATCTCCACCATAGGGAAAACCCAAGAGAAAAAAAAAAGTCAATGAGTAGATTCCAAAATAATGAAAGGATGACAGAAAGTCTTAGATTAATAAAACTATTCTGAAAGGCTATGATCACAGGGATAAGTGTTCGGAATGCTACAAAGTGGAAAAAATATCTTTTTAAGTGATAAATAACAGGATGTTGAATGACAGCTATCTGATGATTACAACCCCATGTACAGAATTAGTGATAGCAGTCAATCACCGGATCAACAAAAAAAAATATGAACTTATTTCAGATAAATGCTTTTTTGTAATCTGTAAACACAACTCTGGTCAACTCGGTTACAAGTAGATTTAGAAACAGTTAACCTGGAAGCCTACAACCCAAAACATGTTCATCCTTAATTTACAATCCAGGATTGTTCCAAATTGGTATCAAAAAACACAAAGAGAAATAAAGGGGATAAACTACAGTATTAAAAAATTGCCTTCACTTGCATTGACTTCAGTACAGGTCCTCTCTAAAGATGTGTTTCATCACATATCCAATGCATTAAATGAAAACATACAAGCCAGTAGAATCTGGTGTCTTAATCTGTTATGATGTTATTTAAGGTAACTAAGGAAAAATTGGCACTACTTTTTAAAGAATGAGCATTTTTGAGGAATATGCAAAAAAAAAAAAGACAATGATAGAAGGTAATGAGATTAATAGAGGTCTTCAAAAAAAAGTGGGGGGGAGGGAGAGAGAATTTAAAATAGCACGTACTCAGGAAAAGAAGTTTCAGGAATGGCTGGTTTAGTTCAAAAGCCACCCGATTTGAGGAGGACAAAGTTCATAAATATTTCTAGTAATAAAGGGATCCACATATCTGAGGCAGGTATTGTATTAGAAACCAGACCCATGAGAAAGATATTCTTGGAGAAATTGAATCACTGAGTGGGCAAGAAATATTTGCCCTTGAAACATTTCCAACTCCAACAACCCCAAACTAGGAGAGTGCTAGGATATCAAATGATTTTCCAAAACCACCTAAAAAGAAGCCAGAGACGCTGTAGGATTTATTTTTTTCTTAAAGAACTTAATATCTTCTCTACACCAAAAGTACATTGCTTCTAGCCCCAAAAGGGAGTTTCCGCCAAGACTGCAGGAAAGTAAAAAAATCCAGAAATAGAGTGTTACATTCAACTAATTACACTCTTAATTGCTCTCTTCTTCTAACAGCCTAATGAATAGAGCAAGTTTCAGTTTCAGTATGCAGCCCAAAGTTTTAAGTGCCACAAAGGAGACAGCTGGCTTGAAATACCTATGCTAAAAATCAGAGATGTTCACGTGACCTGTAATGAAGACTCAGAATAAAGAATATCTACTCTCCTTGCTTTCCACACAAAGCATCCAGGAGATAACATGCAGGAATTTATTCTGTATAACCTGAAAAGAAAACACTGTATGTCATGGAAGCTGATAGTCTAGAGTAAACCTAAGAGAACGTGGCTGATTTTATATTTTCAGTCCAGTGGACCACCATGTGTTAGCGGAGCTCCTTCCTCTTTTCAATTCTTTGGCAAGGGCCTGATGGCACTATTGACTCAACTTACTTTTCTGAGTCAGTAGTCTGAAAAGCATCCCAAGGCATACACCACTTTCATTTCAACCTTCCCCAGGCACACATCAAAGTGATGAGGACGGAAGCCAGCTGGCAAGAAGCAGGTTCCAAATGTTTGCATAAACTGCAAGTTAACTATTAAACTATTGGCAAACAGCCCAATTCCAGTCAGAGGCGTTCGCCTTCATTAAAGCCCAACAAAATAAAACAAAAACAAAGTCTCTAAGCTAAGGCACTCAAGATGTTACCTATGTAAAATAAACTTTTCATTTTAATGGTCAGATTCAACTTGGCTTTTATTCACTGCCCGCACTGTGTACCTGCACAAGGAATCTTCTTGCCATTTAAAACCAAATCTGTCTGTCCTTTCTAGGAAACCAAATATCACCTTCTTTTTCCCTGTACTAATGTGCTGCACACAAAAGGCACAATTGTTTTGATTTTTTTTTTTTTTTTTTTTTTTTTTTAAGAAAAGCATAGCTCTCTCAGACATTCCTAGTCTCAAACGTCATACTTATCTTTTGAAAATTCTTAAATAAAGGCTGAAGCATGCCATTTCATTTATAGACAATATTATGATACCGGCTGTCAAGGTTTTTATAATCTTGAAATTCAAGAGACAGTAACTTTTGAGTTTTGCAATGGAAATTTAGCTTTGGCATTAACAAGGGAGAGAAGGGGCACATCTACACAGATGATTCAGTCAGACATGAGCTCAGTCAGTCCATACTCCAAGCTGGCCGGACACAAGCCAGTTCTAGTTTAGAAGCCATATAGCTGTGTTAGCACAGCACTGTGCCCACACTAATAACACCTGCTGAGAGGAAGGGTACATTAGGCTGGGTACAGTCCTACACTGTCTGGCCAACTTGAATCAAGAACAGAGGATTCTGGGTCCATCTGCACCCATCCATATAGATACTCTTGCTCAGTAAGACTTTGATTTCTGTGCATCTCTTATTTTGAAGTCTTTTTTTTTTTTTTTAAACTTTGTTAACTAGAAGGGCTAAAGCACAGCAGTCTACATTATAAAAGTGAAGTAGCCTCCCGGACCGTAACCATGACAATTCCTTGTGGTTTTTCCAGTTAAGACTTTAAAAAAAATTAGAATAATTCCTAGCACTACAGTGCAATAACAGGCTGGGATAGCTGAATGGATTGTCCACTATATTAGTGGCATTTCCCTCGGACATTCATTCTCTTACGGAATTCAAGGATAGTAACTTAATTCTTGTCAATATCTCAAAAAGAGAGGACATGTCTTAAGTAGTATTCATGTCTATCTTAAAGGAAACAAACAAATAGAAAATCAAACTATTTATTGGAAAAAAGCGAATCCTATTTCTTAAAAAGCGCCAGAAAACTTGCCTATGAAAAGAGATTGGGCAGTACAACAAATTATTAGGCCTTCAAAGTTTTGCTCCAAAGACCCAGACAACTAAACTCCTCTTTGTCTGTGCAAGGAAATTACTCAGTGTTCCAAGCATGGGAAGAAAACATATCTTAAGATCTACTGACATACAAACCAAAGGAGAGGTGTGCATCTCTGAGGTCAGATAACCAGCCCCAAAGATCAAGAAATAAAATTGTAACGTGAACACATTAGTAACACTGAGTTTTTCTCAACAACCACCCCTTACATAACTTTTCCATTTTATATTTTCTTCATTTAGAAAAGAGATTAAAGAAACAAAACAGTCAACAGATTTAGTCAGCCAACACTTGATTTTTAGGAAGTACAATAAGAAACCCTCCAATATCAACTGAACCGGCTCTTTCATTCTTGTCTGTGAAAAGGCAGACAAGGTAGAATGGCAAGCTATTGCAGTATGAAATTTCTGTGTCTATTATAGAATAATTTCTTCACACTCCCTAAAACTTTCCTGTTGTCTAAAATGAGTACTCCATGTTTTTATACCACATGCAAATATTACTTTAAAATGAACTATATGTTGCTGAATAAAAGTTTTAAGCCAATACTTAAGATATCTGCAGCAGCCTTCAGACTCAAAGCCACTGAGGTGACCTGGAGTTTAGCTCATTTGAAATAGCAAATTTAGTCTAGGCAGTAGCCTTCAAATCAAACATTTGATTTGATCAAATCAAAGCAAATCAAGTTTTCTTACACAACAGTCTTGCAAAAAGTGAATTCTCATGTCTACTTCTTTTTTAGCGTTTGTGAACTAAGTGGGGGTCCATCTGCATGTCTATGCACCACTGTGGACACAAGAAGCATAAAAAACTATGCAAACAACTGCAGGTGGACTCAGTTATCCAAGTAACTAAAACATTTGATAATGTAAGCAGAGAGAAGTGACAGAGGAGGATGGTTTAAAGAAAGCAAGATTTGTGTTGATTTTATTTGGAATAGCCTGTGCTCTGCATAAATACTAGCTACTATTAAATAATACTTAGCTAATATCTATTAAGTATAGTCTGATATCTAATACAAAGTGTTTATTATTGGCTAAAAATTACATAGCTGACTTCAGAAACATAAATTCAGTATTCACAGAGGATTCTGGGACAGTGAGATAAAAAGAGAGTAAAAAATAAATATGTTTCAGGTTAACTTTGCATACATGCAAGAATACTCAAAACAACACTGGCAAGAGTAAGTTCTAACAAATATCATTTGCTAGTGACAATCAAGATAATCGAGCAATTTTCTGGCTAAGCGGCAACGCTGGATATGCAGGTCGAATGTACTATAGTTGTAAAGTCATATATCATGCACGGTCGCACAAGAAAATCTCCGTGCACAGAAACTATTTTCAGAGAGAAGCTGGACCCTACTCTTAGTGACAGCAGGAATGTTTTTTTTTTCCATCTGAATTATTTAAACTCAGTAACTAGTCTATTCAAGTTTTAAATACTGTGTAGACTTTGAAAGTATAAGACCCTGTCTTCTCCAGTCCACTAATTAAAAAGAAGATAGTCCCTCCCCCCCCCCCCCCAAAAAAAAAAAACCCAGAGAGGTGGGGTACACACAAAAAAAAAACACAAAAAAACCTCTGGTATAAAATTTTGTACTTTTTAAAAATGTAAATATCTAATAATACATGTAAATATGATCTGGACTGTAAAACTGTTTAGAGAGGTACACAGTTGTGTGTAGACATGTATATACAAAATGTATATAGTGTATACTGTACAAAGAAAAACGTAAACTGCTGCAACTATATGCCTTAAGTGAAACCAAAATCATACGGGGGAAAAAAAAGAACAAAAAATTAAAATTCTTTATTTCTTAGCTGATGATTTAAACCACATTTAAAATATTTTTAAAAATAAATAAATTTTAAAATTTGTCCAGCATGCGAATAAAATAACTGAAGGAAAAGTGTACATATTTTCAGAGTCCAGTCTGCTCCTCTGCATGTAATATTCTCATACATATCCAAGTATTTCTATCCCACCCGGCCAAAAATCCTAGTGAATGCCCCGTGTAGTCAAAAAACAAAACTAGATTGAAATGCAGGTGTATTTTTCTGTGCAATCTCCCATATGAACACCAGAAGGGTGGCTGCGATTGTCTCCCCAAAATCAATCCTCAGAAACGAACACGTAGTTAAGCTTTTCAAGTGCATATATTCTCAAGTGAAAAGTTTTCATTCAAATACGACATTCAGTAGAACGCACTGCTAAAAACCACGCGTGAAGCCACACAATAAAATTCCTCTTTCAGAACAGAGAAAAATATTTCCTGCGATGACTATGTCACTATATACTATGCACCAAAGACACTAACGAAATCTTTCACAACAAAGCAAAATTATCTTTACAATAAGCTATACAGTCCCTATTTAATCATTCTTTTTTGATCAGTGGATCAAAAAGCAGCAATTTTTTTCTGTTAAAAGTTCCACCTGCATTTCCTACTGCCACTAGCCAGTTTTGGAACTGGTAACAAAAGGCAAGTTTAAAGATTGGTTTTTAATAATATATTATATGAATAAATTACGGTTAGCTTAAACCTACTTTATCGTGAGAAGTCAGAGAACGTATACGTGAATTTGCAGAAATCATTTTCCAATATGAAAACTTTAACAGCACCAAACTATGGACAGTTTTAAAAGAGCAATATATTTGCTTAACAGTATTTTTAAGAATGTAAAGTTAATTTGTATTACTTACTGGAATATAATAGATATTCATTTTAGGGGCTTCATTGGCAGTCATTAGCATTCCTAAAAAGAGATTTCCACATTAAAAATATTGGTCATAAAAAGATAACTTTACTTTTTTGAAAACACACGTATTTGAGGCATTTACTTCATATTAAGTAAATCTGTATGTTAATTCAAAATTCATTTCATAGACAAGCTGGGCTTACAGTATCTTTCTAGGAAAATAGAGAAAAAAAACATGGAAAATTTATTGCTGCAAAAAATAATTATTAGAGTGGAATTATGAATATTTGTGGGAAAAAACCCTCCATAGGTTGGGGGTAGAGGGCCGAAATCACATTACCTGTAGCTTATAGAACACCTATTCAGGACCTGCAATGGAACAGCTAATTGGGCGCCCTAATAAGTTCCTGCCTCATATGCTACGGAAAGAAAGGTGTGATAGCATCACAATAAGGAAGCTTAGTTTCCTATACGTTTATGCCTTTTGTCCTCTAACTTAACAGCAGGTCATCACCACTTCAAGCAACACTAAGTTCTGACGACTGCAGAATGTCAATTTTCATAACAAATTAAATAGTTCATCCCATATTACTGTTTAGAATAATTCCAGTTAGTATTGCACTTAAAACCGTGGACAGAAACTGGTATTAATAATACAAGGGGGTTTGTTGGTTTTGGTTTGGTTTGTTTTTAAATACACACATATAGTCTAAACAAAGTCATAAATTATAGCATGGTTTACAGGTGTCTATATATTTCATCTTGGGAAATCAGGGCTAGATTGTCAACATAACATGAGAGACAGGATATTGTGGCTTCAAACGTAGTAATTCCAATGATATTAATAAACTGGGGCAAACGTAAAACTTGAAGTACCCATTCTTAAAGAAATACTGTGAGTAATGATTGCAAATACCCTGAATATAAAAAATCTACTGTACAAATATTAAGTTCACAGAAAATCCAGAAGCGTCACAGGACAACTTCAAAAGAGGAAAAATCTCAATTTCCTTCTACATGAGAGCATAGTAAGGACATTTGGCATATACTTCGTTTGTCTCAATTTTGACTTTTCTATGTAGCTAAACATCATGTATTACAAGAAGATGGAGCATGAAAAAGAAGAAAAGAAGCAATCAAGTTAGATAACTTCCTGATCTAAGAGTACTGTAACATATGCCACTGAGACTATGAATAATGGGGTCAATTACCACACACCCAGAGGGCAGAAATATAATTTACACCCAACTAGAGGAACGCAATTAACTTGGGTGGGGTAATCCTTCCTACCTAATCCTTTTATTAAAAATATACAATGCAGTTGGACTCTCAATGTTGGAAAAAAGGGGGCTTGCTTTCCTGGCAAAGCAAGAAATTTGTGAAAGCTTAGTCAGCAAACAGGCTAAAAATCAAACCTGGAAAGGTTTGCAGGCAGTTTAGGGAAAAAGTAAGAATTTACAGCACATATTCCATGAATTATGAAAGAGCTCCCTTACTGTATCAGCATGTTCGTTACTACTACAGGAGAAAAAGCATTTCTCCATTTACTGAATAAAAACACTAGAGTCAAGATGATAGAAATGAATTCTACAGGTGCTTCAAAGATGACAGCAAAGAGAAAGCCTCATCTTTGAGAGTCTTCCACCTATTATTAAAGGGAAAACAGTGTACTTTGATCACTTGCAAGATACTTCAGAGGGAAATAAATAAGAACTCTTTCTTCCAGAGAAGAGGTTTTAATAGGACCATCCTAGGAAAGTGGTACACAATACAGTACTATTACCTTAAGGGGATAAAAAATACAAGTATGGAGCGATATTAAACGAGAGAAGCGTTTTTAGAGAAAGTAGAAGTTTTTGCTTTTCCTTTTAAATAGTTTTACAATAATTGAAACAAATGAGGCACAAGTTTTTATCCACTGAAATGCTGTTAGGTTCCATCTATATTCTACAACTTAACTGAAGCTGAGCCAAGGTTACTCAATAATGGCAAACCTTTTCTCCTCCGACCCTATTCTGTGCATGTGGGATTAAGAAAAGAGACCGATAATTACTTTAAGAGATGCAATAAACCTCGTCATCATGTAGTTTGATTAGTGATGCACAAGCGTTTGCTTCCCTTTGAAAGGTAGCAGCACTGAAGCTGGGTGGTAAAAACCATTTACTTAAAAAAACAGAAATACAAATTTTTTCAACTTATTCAAGAACAAGTTTTTCACATTAAATTGATCCATAATTTACCATTAATATTTCCAAATATTTTATGTTTCGACGCAGTTTCTGTTTTCCATTCTATTTTGTTATTGTTTTATAATTCTGACAATGCAGCACTAACGTATTTCATTACAGTACATGCAAAAGACATTTTGCTGTAGAAAAGGGCTGCAACTAATATGAAGTAGCAGCTACCTTTTGTGCTTTTAAAATAAAATTACAATATTACAACTCTTACCATTAAATTATAAATACAAAATGTAAAAGTATCTAGACATACTAAAAAACAGTTTTCCCCCCAAAAGCATTATAAAGGTAAATTCAAGCCCTTCTCATTCATGACGTTTCTGAAATTATTTTCTTCGAGTCTGACACAAAACATGTGCTTCTCATTAAAAAAAAATTTGAACTTTGACCCACATCAGTAAAATAAAATATGCAAGTGTCTTCTCCTATGCAATGATGAACAGCAAAAATTATGTTTAAGTGAATATAAGAGCATATGGGTAAGATTACGGTAGGGGCTTTGTGAGCAGTACTTTCGCATAAAGTATTAGAGCAGAGCCTAGGCAAGGATCTCTTGGGATTTGCAGTTCCATGCTAGCTTAGCAAACATCCAAGGATGCTCTGAGACCAAAGACAGCACGTTCACAGCCCTACTGGTGCTAACGTGATTTTTTATTTCTCAATTCCCACACCTGGAAGTTCATATTACTGAAAGCATTTCCTGATTCTCAGGAATTTAATTATTCTTCAAAATTGGAACGAGGATGAGGAAGTGCTAAGCATCTCACATTCTGCAGCAACAGTATTTCTTTAGCAATGGTACTGTTCATTTAACAGTATTGTTTAGCAAATACGCAATGCACCACCTCTTACCTTGGTCCCTTAATCTTTTCCTGTAACACGTTTTAGTTTTCCCTCTGGCTCTACAGGGCTATAAAAATACAACCCAGTTTCATCCCACAACAGCTATTGCGAAATGGCATACCTCAACCTGCCCTCTGTAGACATAGTCCAAGACGAAAGAAGCAGAATGGACTTAAGAAGAAGACATAGAACATAGGACTGGAATACATAGTCTAGGTCACTGGGTTGAGACCCTTAAAAGAAAACAATGCCCAATAAGCAACATTAGGGAGATATCTGCATTTACTTGTTTGTGCTAAAAGACTCCTCCTGCAGAGTCTCATGAAAACCATTTAAGCCCACATCTCCAAGAGCACTTATGGTATGTCTACATACCACAGAGGTCGTAGAACATCCACAGTTGTGGAACACTCAACCTTACAGATATCCATCCCTGACTGAGTACGAGCTGAACAACCTGATCAGATTTGGAAGTTGAATCTAACTTCAAAGTTGGCCACACTTTGAGCAGAGAAGGTATGACCCCCCCACAGTTCCCTTCCAAACTAGATTATAATAAGATAATTGCCAAGCTTGACTATCACCATTGACAAATAACCTGCTTGCTTTTCACTCTTTCTCATGGTCCCTCAATTATCAACACTGCAGGACTGTTAATCCGCTCCAGGGCTCTTTTTGGATCAATTCAATTAGCTCCTCAGAGATAAAACCGGGATGAGGTTCTAAGGATAATTCACTTCAATGGCCTCTCCTTGTATGCACTATGGATGAGACAAGGCCACGTTTGGCTACCTCCATGTTATACAGTCCACATTGTTATCACAGCTATTCTCAAACATCCCCAAATTAACTCATACCAAGGCATGCAATATGTACCCTCAGCATTGTGCCATAGAGCCCCTCTTCTGGCATGCTTTGACTCATTGCTCGCATTCTCTCTGGCACTCTGATGTCTTTTTGAGGACTCAGTAAACTTGACCCAATTGCTAAGTAGTGAAGCATCATTCTGTTTCAGAGGGGTTAGCTCTGAGCAGTATAGAACTGAGCTAATATTTTTATCAGTAAGATCCTGTAGACCCTTAGAGTTTTGCTACAGTACGAGCTCAGAAATGCCCACCACCTCAGTGGTGTTCAATATTTAAATACTAATTTTGCAGGAAAAAAGGATACATTCTTAAGCAAACTTGGCAGAAAAGACAAGATAAGTTTTAACTTGTTAGAAATCTCAAACTCACTTATCTACAATCTTGATTTTCAGCTGCTAGTATGAATCAAAGTCCAAGTCACTTTGTCTTCACTGCTACCTTTATCTAAAATTAAGATAAGAGCAGAGTTTGCGACACAGGCATTCTCTGGATCAAGAATTTTGTCCTGTGCCATTTTTGAGAACTTAACTTTCATCTTCTTCAGTACTGCTTTCCAAACATGAATTAGGTGTCATATACTAGTTAAGAACTAATCAGCCTAAATCAAGTCGGGAAAATTAAAGCCAGCTACAATCTCAGGTACAACCAAAGCCCATGTGCACATATAACCACCATGTGGTAAAAAGTTTTTTCTCAGAAAGTAAGATCCAGAAACCTTGGTTAAAATGACTGTTTTGACCTTCACACATAAGCTTATGAGACACAGCAAATTTGAAGACAGTCACAATAAACATGCAAATCTGTGCATGCAGAAATCTAAAATTTAACATATTGGAAATCCTATAAAAAACTTAGAATTCTAAAATTTTAAACAAACTATTCAAGTTTGGGCACAGCAAGCGCTAGATCTACAAACAGGAAAGATCAAATATTTGTAAACAGTTGTAGAACTTCACAGTCCTGTTATAAAGATGCTTCTACTAGCTCTAGAAAGAAAGCTCTGATTCATTTGGGACTGAGACCAGAAAAAAAGCCAAAACTCCTACTCTTATGAAAGACTTAACGATATTTGAAAGGGCAAAAGAGGCTGATCATTCAGTTGACAGCATAGTTAGTAGCTTTTAACTACAAAGAGACATCAATTTAACACAGATGCAGAGGAAACAGGGACACTAACTGATAAGTAGCCTTTTTTATCTAGATCTGACATAAGGAAGAAATTAGGCCTAATCTGTATCACCTAAATAAGAAAAAAGATCACAGCTTTGGGCAACATTGGCTTTCTCTTTTGAACTTACTTAATACATCTAATGTACCTGAATTTGGATAAAGACAGACGTCATTGATATCATATTCTGGCTCCATTGAAGTAAATATCTTCCCCTGAAATCGTAGGAAGAAAATATATTACAAACAATTCAAACAATATAGTTAAATGCAGTAAATGTGAATGTTAACAACAGCCATTATAGAAGCTAAGAAATACAGACTAAAGATAGACGAATGTATGGAGTTCAATGCTGTATTTTGTCACTGATCAGATCTCTTACAAGGAAGTGTAGCGTGCTGGTTACTGAAGACACAGCGAGGTACAGTGAGACCTGTACTTTCTCTGCCCCAACTTCTGCGTTGAAAACACAAACGTTAGATCTGCTCTGCGTTATTTTATGCAAGCAGGGTAAGGTCCACCATAAGTTCCTGGCACGCTACCGGTGCAGACCTTGTTTTGTCCAAGTCTGAATGTCGTAGTTTTAAATTGTTTCATTTTTAGTAAGTATATCAGCTGAAATGATAGGTTGGCAGTGGAATTTGATTCTGGACCTTGGTTCCTCCACCGTGCTCATGTCTACATAAAAACAAGGTACAGCACAACACTTTACGCTATCTGCATTTTACCAAGTCAGTATTATAGAGGTCTGAATAAAAGCACTCACTTGTATCTAACTTAGAAAGATTAGAATTGAAGTTGTGACAGTTATTTAAGTAAAAGGTAAGAGCAGGAAACAACATTCTCAAAAAAATAAGACTTGGAACAGCGTCTGAAAAACCCAGACAAAATACAGGTGCTCTTATATGCCAACACACAAGACAGCTAGTAAGAGAAGAGCCTCTAAGAACTGGCCACAGATTCTGAAGCATGAGTGTACATGTCTACATGGTTCTAAATGAGGGACAGGAACAGAACAAATTTTGATCCTATTCCTCTTTTTTCTTTCCCTGCAGCAATCCCACCTACCTTTCTGGGCCTTTCCTTTCCCTCCCAGTTATATGCTGTTACCCCACCCACCTCTGGTCTCTCCCCGATGATTAATAAGAGTCCTCCCCCACCCCAGTCTTAGCAGACAAAAGCCTCATGATCCCCACCCCAAGGCACGTCTCAGCATGGGGCTATTCTGGTATCAAAGCCATATGCTCTCCACCCCACAGTCTGCCTCTGCAGTTGGTTCCCAGCCAGAGATAGTCAGGAACCAACATCTGGGAGAGGTGGAGCCAGCTGGAACATACTCCAGGAAAGAGTCCAAAGCTATCTTTGCCTTCCAGCAGCAAAAAATCCTCCCTTTTCCCACTGCAGAGGCCACCTGACAAACCTTATAGTGTTTATTTCTCAATGAGAGAAATATATATGCCTAAGAAAAATGGAGAGAGGCCATTGCAGATATTGTAAATAATAACCGATAATTTATTTGCCCTTTCAAACAATAAAAAGTAACTGCAGAGGAGCTTACAAAAAATTGTTTGAGATCACAGGAAAAAAAAAAGAGGCTGTTGAAAGTTCATGAAGAAACACAACAATAGAAAAATGACTGCTTGAAATAGCTAGAAAAAATGCCTTTAAATTACTTTAATGCTCTTGATATATTTCATTATAAAGCTAGAAAAGCATAGATACAGGATAGAGTACGTTTTTAGAAGGAATACAATGACTAAAGATAGCCTCTTAAACCAAACTAAATTACAGTAGTATTACTATGGATATCTATGGGTTAGCACATTGTGTGCAAGCTGCACTCATAGAAAGATAAGAAAAAGAATAGTACAACATAATGAAACAAAACCTCATCATTGCAAAGCTCATTTAGAAGGGCAAAAGGCAAGGATGAAGATGTTCTCTGCTACAACATAATCCATTAATACAGCGTAATGCGCACAGCAACTTGGATGTAGGTATAATGTCTGCTTCACCATCAGAATAGTTTTCTGTGGAAACAAGCAGTACCTGATTTTACTATTTACGAAATAACTGATCTACCTTGGAAGTTAGTCTTGCCTTGAGCAGGAAATTGGAGTAGATGACCAATTTTTCTCTGACAAAAAATCAGAAATGAATGTGTTCAAGCAGACCATGAGGAAACGCACAAACCATGACAATGGCTAAGATACCACCTTCTATTTTTAAAACCTTCTACTTAAAGCAGCAACTTAGGCAGATGTTTAACAAAAAGTTAGAAAAAAAACTAAGATAGTACCTTTATACCCGGCAGGCTGCTGAATACCTTCCCAGATGTTGGTTTGTTTAGTCAGACAGGACAAAATACTACGTAAACTAGGATACATGAAAAAACTCAAATTCCTACACTGAATTTAAGCTTTATTATTTAACTTCAAACTGCAGATAGAAAAAAAAAAAGAAAATATAAGATATAAATGCAACAACATAAAAACACTTACTGTATCTTTGTTCCACATTTTTATGATTCGAGAATCTGCAGAGATAATTAAATCTAATTGATGCTGAAACTGAATTGACTTAATAGGCAGGCCATACTGGTGATCTTTGACTATTAATGGGTTACTAGACCGGAGATCATATAATAAAACCTAGAAGAATAAAAAACAGATTTAATTTATAAGATTGTAAGATCAAGAGGAAGTCACCTAAAACAATTCTTCACTAACGATTTAAATAAAGTTGTGATGTTTTACTTAAAACACACAGCAAGATTTATATAGGAGAAATCATTTTAAGTTCTGAAGAACGGCTTACTAAACCAGTCCAGTTTACTCTGACACTTTATTTTAACCGACAACATGCTTCAGTCTAGAAAAATAAAAGGGTAAACTTGAGACCTTACCGTCTTTCCAAAGTCTTTTTAATTTGTACCGAAAAATGAGCTGTTTTCAGGGCTCTCAGTATCTCTGAACTACCAATATTTCGCTTCCAGATTCTTGCACTATTCTTACAAAATTTAAATTTTCAGAAGCCCTTCTAGATTCACTGAGTGTCACTTTCACTCAGTAAAACACCACAGTGGGTTTGTTTTTGATTTTTAGGAAAACGGCCATGTCTTCCAGACACCTGCATTTTGCTTTCAAAAACTGCCTAAGAAACTTGAGGAATACCTTAAATCTTTCACGTGCAAAGTGTGAATACTAATACTTTGGGGGAAGAAGTGTTACTAAGTTTTTTATAAAAAAAATATATTCTCCAATAAAACTTGCTTCACATGTATACGAAGACCATCACAGCTACAACTCTCACATGTGCATCTGCTCTTGAACAAGCTGCAGTTTTCTAACCTCATGAAAAGACTGAAGACAGAAAAAAATCCTTGCACTCTAGTTTACAAATAGATTGGTAAAAATGAATAAATGAGTAGGAATGATCCCCTATTATGCCCAGAAGATAAGAAAGCAAAAAATAATAGTTGAACGACAATCACTTTGCTTCTCTAGTCACAAGCAAGATAAAAGAGAGTACGTATGCTGCACTGAGATGGTACTGACAGAGCCACAAAAAGCAGCAAGTTCCTCAAATGCTTGACGGTTAAGTCGAAAGAAAACAGCAGAATTTGAAATTATACAGTATGTATGTTGTGATGATTTTAAGCTGTCCCTACAGTATTCTGAACCACAAGACCATCTGATCAGATTAATCTGCACTTTAAGAATGACTATTACACCCTATACATGCAATTCATGCTCTTATTATTTAATACTCATATCACAGTGAGCATATTCAATCTATGACATGCATGGACTGGCAATTGCAAGAACAGGATCTCCTAAGATCTGTTGTACATCAAGTTAAATCTACCTGCCCAGTAGATGTTCCAACAGCCATATTCAATGCTCCATTAAATTTCAGTGCTGAAATGGATGGTAAACCATCTATTCTGCAAAGCATAAAGATTATAATTAGATATTATTTCAACAAAAGCTGCAAATATTTATTTAAGTTAAAAACAACTAAAATAATTAATGTAAATTAATTTACTGATATCACTGAAACGCATTTCTTCAAAGAGGCTGTATTATTTACATTTACAGTTTGTAGTTGTAGATACAGTTGAAAAGTAGTCATTAACCTGAATAAAAATGGCTAAGAGACTAAAGGCAGGATGAATCCTTTATTCACGCCAGCAATGAGGAGGTTATTTGCAGGCCACATTAATGCAAAGTATGATTTGTTTCTAAAGGCCAAACTTCTCAAAAAAAAAAAAAAAAAGGAAGAATGCATTTTATAAAGGTAGCCTTTACTCACTCTGTGTCTGCTGTCACACTGCTTAAAGCACAATCCAACAACCCAACCCGATTTCTAGTTCTAGGGTCCCAGCATTCCACTTTACCCTAAACAGTACAGAAAATACATTTTCAGCTTATACAACAAATTTCTGGTATTCTGAAAACGTCTGAATAAAATTGTGAATTATTTCAGGGATAAATAATCGTATTTCCTAGGCTGGCATGAGCTGTTCTAATAATGGCATACAATTTCTACACACTTCATTTATATTTTAAAAAACTGATCTGAATGAAAACCATTAAATAGTAAACTTTCAGATATTAATATGGTGCACATGCTAGCTAATTTCTACGGATGTTTGCATTTTAAGGCAAGACAACATTATTTTCTCTCTCATCTGCAGTCTCAAGCAGCTCAGCAACCATTATAGCTCAGAAATTGTATCTACGTTATGCTCTAAAAATAGCTTTCTTGTTTAACGGTTCTATATGTAAGACAGCAAATGAGATTAATTTAATTATTTAGCTACAAGCCATGATTTC
Source organism: Struthio camelus (assembly GCF_040807025.1). Classification (NCBI taxonomy): domain Eukaryota; kingdom Metazoa; phylum Chordata; class Aves; order Struthioniformes; family Struthionidae; genus Struthio; species Struthio camelus. The sequence goes on along the minus strand of NC_090944.1, from coordinate 24,081,469 downwards.
TTCTTATCTTTTCACAAACTAATATTAAAAGAGAAGCAAATACTACTACCCTTTTTATAAAAGGAATGCGAACATTTACCTCAGCTGTCCCTGTAGCGAACAAGAAGTGTGTAGGATTTATGTCACATACATTATTCTCCCTAAAACAGAAAAAGGAGCATGCGTAATGACCTCAGAATAACCTGACACACAAACAACCAAAAAGACTTCGGTAACCAGGTACACTACTGCTTAGCCAGGAGAAGCAATGGTAGCGGATGGGAGCACCTAATAGCAGCCAAGGAGGCTAAGAACACCTAAGAGGAGCATACCAAGAAGTTGGAGTCAAGCACAGAAGGAGAATCAGAGACAGCGCTCATAACCTGAAACAGAGGAGGTTCCAACTGGATGTAAAGACAACATTTTTCACTATGAGGATAATTTACCACTGGAGCTTAATTGCTCTGCTTGCCCAGAGGGGTGGCGGAATCTCCATCCTTGGAGTTTTCAAGACCCAACTGGACAAAGCCCTGGGCAACCTTGTCTGAATTCAGGACTGACCGTGCTTTGAGCAGGAGACTGTACTAGAGACTTCCTGGGCGCCCCTCCAACCTGAAGGATTCTCTCCCCATACCCACCATCAAGGCTTGCCACATCTCTCTCCTCCACTAAATTCATAAACACCTCAATTTTGTCAAAAGGTCTTCCTGATTCCATATCCTCTGAAGCTTATAGAAATCCCCAGCATATTCTGAGCAACAGCCTGTCTTCCTTTCCCTCTCCAACTTCTCCCCTGTTCTCAACAGTGCGCCCCAGGAGCTCCATATATCTCCAACAGCTCTTCCAAAGCATGGGAATTTATTTTTGCAAAGCCTTAGCCACTCTTCACACCCCAGATTCCTACCCTTCTCAAAACCACCCAACTTCTTCTATTCAAAGCCCTCCACCTCTAATTCCGTAACACATCCAATTCCCCTATCTCATAGCTTTCTCGCATCTTCAAGTCTAGTCTGTCTGACTCAAATTTCACACAAGACCCTCAACTCTCCCGCTTCAGGCTTACCCCCTTTTTTTACTGCTGCTCAGCTTCTCCAGTTTTGCCTGCCTAAACAGCGCTACTAAGCTCTCTTACCCACTGACCACCTGCTGTTGCCCACCTCCTGGCCACTTTATCAGTCAAGTCTATCCTCTCAACACACAAAAGAAACTCAGCAGCTGCTATGGTAGAGATTTCAAACAAATCAGACACACGTTGGCAATATAAAAACCTCTTTGGCTATTCCAAGAGCAGAAGGACGAAGGCATGTCTGTTCATGCCCTGTGGGTAGATCTATATACGATGGCTAAATTAAGGATTAACGGCAAAGGTTTAACGGAATGTTCTTAAGATCAATTTATATAATACCTGTTATAAGTCTGTATTAAGCAATTTGAAAATACCCACTAAATAAAACTCTACTAAAATGTAAAAACCAGAATAAAGAATTACAGGACATTGGAACAACGAGGCTTAGACTCCACATACGCTCCTTTCTGAACTCTACCTTACAACGTACTCAGGCAGTATGCAGAGACAATGCTGACAGTGGGCATACTAGTAGTTTGGCTCCACCTGGTGGAAAAAAGACAGCCATCATGCATTACAGATACTTACGAAGCATCAGTCTGCAAGGAGTTCAGAAACCTTCCTTGTTCCAGATTTAGCCTGTATACTTCAGAACTACGAAGAAAAGAATCTGAAATTACTCATTTCTCTTCCAAATACTGGAAAATATTGTTATAAGTTATGGGAATTCATAAAAACTCACGTAAAGAGCTTAAATTTACTAAATAAATAATTTTCAGATTTTATATTCTAAAGCATAAGATACATCCACCTTTCAACTTTAAAAACACAGAGAAAAATGTGTATATTCACCAAAGACGATTATTACACTGCAATGTCATATCAATTATGCTTTTTCCAGAGAAAAGATACATGAATCCCTTTCTTAAGATTTTCTAATTTGCTATGATTTACCTTACATCTTGAATCACTACTTGCTTGAAACCTTAAAGATCCTATTTTATTTTTACTATGTCTTCTCACAAACTCACGTTACTAACTTTACGTGATTTTACTCAATTGATTAAATTTTAACAGTAATCAAACACCAACCAGGATAGAAAAAGTTATCTCATTTTCCTTATTTAGGTGTCCATCATTTTTTAAAATACAATACAATGATGTACCTGGTTTAAGAATCAAAGACTTTAAATGATGCAATAAACTGAACTAATCTATACTTCCCACATTTTCTACTTTTCACAGTCTCCTTTATGACTTTAGAACTGTTACCATTTTTTCCAATAAAAAAAGTATTCTTAACTTTTCCAGCATTTTTACGTTCATTATTCTTAGAAAATATTCCTAACAAAAGTGAAACAAAATAATCCATTTGATCAATACCTTGCTGCTACAAAATACAGGTCACACGAAGGAGAGTGATAAGAAAAATCTCTACCAAATTTTGGTATTCTTGTTCTGTAGTAGTGGCCATGCTGTGAATGAAACTCCACAAATCTGTCACACTGCAAGAAGACAATCTGAAAATAAAGTAGAGAGAATGCAATATACAGAAGGAGACAGCAACAACTCCTCTGTTGGTGTTACAACACAAATTCCAGTGATTTTTTCAAACTCACACAGGGTTATTGCAACCCATGTAAATCATTTATATTAAAACGACAGAATTGACAAGTGCTTCATCATTCTCACTAGCCACAACAAAGCGCTTTATTAATAAAGATTAAATGAATGTTTACAGGAGTATCTGTGATACCCTAAACTAACTCTGCAGCCAGAAGCAGTATAGTTACCTGTATTATGTGGCACCAAAATTAACGTCTGCTGTTCCTCCAGAGACCAGAGTTAATTTCTTTCAGGTACAGTACCATGCACACAACATATTAATAGCTATTAGGCCTACTTACTATATCCTGATACAAGGCAGCGTTTCAATAAATGACACCAATGACCTTTGAACTGAATAAGGATGTTATTGTCTCTTTTCTGAAATTTAGACAAACATCTCAGGCCTGGAAGAATCCACAGTGAGGCATAAATAGAAGGCTAGCTCTCTACCCTCAAATAGGTAAAATAAGCCAGAACCTACCCTATAGTCCTGACGGTACGTTAACATGGCACAACTCATATCCACAAGAATGAACTCTTCCCACTCCAAACACAGTTGGTACCACCCACAACGTCCAACAGAGTCGAGCTATACTTCAAATCATGCCCAAGCACCGCGTTGTAGAGTAACAGTTAGTCTGGCCCAAAATCATGCAAGGAAGCATGCAAATAACGGTAAGGACAACGACTGAAAACTCTTGACTCTGAGCCTCATCTCTATTTAGCTTAGGACAGAAGATAGGTGCTAGCTTACTTTAGAACAGATATAGTCCATATATCTTTACATATCTGGTACACAGTTCAGAATTTTTAGAAATTCCCCACTGCTGGGCTATATTGTTAGCAATGCCAATAACGATGAGAATCTTGGGAAAGCTCAAGTACCATTGTGGTTTTAAATCTGTCACCTTCATTCACATAACTCTATATTCTTCCCTTATGGGACATGAAGGAAGTACTCACGTGGACTATTACGTCACAAAAATTTATCAGCAGTCCTCTCTTTGTTGCAGCTTTTCTGTTATCAGAAACCCTAATGTTGCAACTTTTATTCATAGGCAGGACCTTCTAAGATCCAAAACAAAGTGGAATATCGTCTTTCAGAAGTGTAAGTACTGTTTCATATAAGAGTACAGATGCAGCTGCACAGTGATGTTAAACAATGATATTCCTGAACATAAACACTTCATCACTGTGAGGATGGTTAACACTGGTACAGATTGCTTAGAAAGGTCGTAGAGTCTCCATCATTGGTGATATTTAAAACCTACCTAGATGCGGTCCTGGGCAACCTGCTCTAGCCAACCCTGCTTGAGCAGGGAGGTTGGGCCAGCTGATATCCACAGGTCGCTTCCAACCATAACCGTCCTGTGATTCTGTTCTTCATAGACATCCCAACCAATTGTGTGCCTAATACCTTCATATTTTTAATTGTAGGTCTAAACGAAGCAAAGCTCTTTACTTATTTGTTTAAAGCAACACCCAGATCAAATCTTTTCTCTATTGGAATTAAGTCACCACAAAAGATGAAATTTCTGCAGCTTCATGCAGTACAGAAGCTAAGTAAACTCATGAGAAAAACAAAAAATTAAATCATGTTTAAATCAAATACCAGTATCATGTTCTGTTAGCAAATTAACAGCAAACTAATAGTAAGTCATCAAAAAACTGTTACTAGGAGGAGAGAAGATTCACTGAGAATGATGCATTTCTCATCTTCAAGAAGAAATGTGCATATTCATTCTTCTCTCTCTCTCTCTCTCTACAGTACTGGAATTAAAGACATTATGTTTTCTTTTATTAGCATCGGATACAATTCAGTGGAAATTATGTTTGCCTTTCTTTCTTATTACATTAATTCCAGTCACTATTGGAAACTAGAACCTTTGGGTAGTAAAAGCAGAGCTACTGGTATGTGGCAAAAAAACAGTAAGTGGAAAGCCATGCCTTTTTGCAGAAGGTTGAGGAAGAAAAGATTTCACTCTCTTCTCAATCTAAAACTAGGAGAGCACAGAAGTGCAACTGGGATTGCGGATAACAATTTGAATATGAGCTAACAGCATGTTTCCAGTCTGAAAAGGCAAACCAGCCTCAAAAGGCTACATTAGGAGCATCATGGCAGCAGACTGGGTGAAAGCTATTCTCTGCGCTATACTCAGTGCTCGTAAGGCAGTGTGTCTAGTTTTGGGCCTTCCGCTTCAGGGAGGATGCTGAGAGGATGAAGAGGGCTATCAAGACAGACAAGGGATAAAACACTTGACCTACAAGGAAAGGTTGAGGGAACCTGCCTTGTTGAGTCAAGCAAAGAGGACCTCCCGGGACAATCTAATAGCAGCCTACAACTAAAGTACAGTTACAAAGATGATAAACTCAAGATCTTCTCAGTCATACAACACTAAAGCAACAGTGAAAATCTGAGGTTTGGAGGGTCAGCCTGAATATTAATAACAAAAAAAAATTACTTACAAAGACGCAGCACAGCTTTTTTACAATTTACCCAGAGAGTTTATGGCATCTCCAAGCTCTAAGTTTTTGAGAGTACTGGCAACAGTCTTGCTTCAAGAATTAAATGAGCTCCAGAGGTCCCTTTCCTACCAATATTTCTATCTCTCTAAGTGTTTCAAGTGTAATTTCTCAAATATTGTTGTCCCTTTTTATTACGTTTAAGGCATAAATGAAACAGCTACCTGAAAACAGTTTTCTTTCTAATGATTTGGTACACTTTTGGAAAATAAAATCGAAGATAAGGTTGTATTAAATTGCCAAGCTAGGGCTCTAGCCTGGAATACAGTACCAATTTTAGTTTAAGACATGCACAAGACCAATAACCAGTCACAAACAGATCCGTGAACATACGTTTCTCACCCAAATAGCTGTTTGGTCTTTACAACAGGAAGCATTCCCACAGACAAACAGATAGGTTGGAGATAACTGAACTATATCATCAGTGCTGCCTTCTACTTGAATTCATACGCATTCTTGGAAAACTCATAGGGGGAGATTTTGAAAAGACTAGAGCTAGAAAGCTAGATGATAACGTCTCTGACAAAATGGAAAACTGTTAAAACAAACACACAGCAGAAACGCTAAGGTCTCTTCTCAGAAAAATACTTCAGTAAACACTTAACTATGAAATAACAGCTTATCCCAGCGAAATCAGCAAAATTATTTACATGATTAAGTTTCATATTTAATTGGCCCATAACATCCTGCTGAATCAGCAAATGAAAGTTTATAGACAGAAGGAAGTAACATCTTTTTTACATCAACTGTGGCAGCTGGAGAAAACGCATGAGCTTTCAAGCACTTAAAGCCTTCTTCAGGTCCTCAGCAGAATCAGAAGTGGTATCTGTACCAGACCTGAAGAAAGGCTCACGGGCCTAAGAACTCAACTGTATTCTCCAGTTACAGCAGTTCATATATAACAAAAGATATTACTTCTCTCCAACATTTTTGCCTCGTTCACATGCTTAGATCACTGTGACTATAACAGCACTCACAGATCAGGCTATTTACTTAGTTGTAGCTATATCACCTTTCAAAAATGGTGCATCTGGGCTGCTGTCACAACTGACTGATTATATACTAACATAAAAAGAATGATTAATTCTGCTTTTCACATTATTTTATTCGTTATTTGATTTTTTTTTCCTCTACTACAGGCAAAAGACTTTAAAAGTGGGAAGGTAAATTATAGCACAAAGTAAAGAAAATAACATTCTGAAGGTATAAAAATGTTTACTTTTTTCTTTAATTCTTCCGTTCCAAAACTTGTGATTGACTGCCTTTACTATATATGAAAATGCATTTTAATATACACATTAAACACACTTTCTCATTTATGCATTGAAAACATTAAACATACCTTTGAGTAATCATCTGATAAAATCTCAAATGTAACCACTAGAGGAGAGAACAGGAAAGTTTTAAGTCAACTAATCAAGTAAAGTTATTTGCAAACATTGGCATAACTCCTGAAAATATTTACATTTATGTTAAGCTTTAGTCATGTAAGTATCCCCCACAGGTGTCAATGCATCATGTAGGCGCTGTGATAAAATCTTTAATTATAGAACTTCATTTGCAAAATAGTAAGTACTTTTCTAAAACTTTAGAAACCTATGAAGCATCTTGTAATCTTTTCATCATTCTTGTACATTTCACACTTTCTTTAACACAATGCTCAACCATGTATTTATTGGTTCAAGGAAGGCCTAATTCAATGGTTTTTCAGTGTGTGCGCCGTCCGTGAATCTTTGACAATGCACAAAAGAGGATTAAAAAAAAAAATATATGAGTTCAGATATGCTAAACAGAAATCTGCATACATGAACTTTCTAAAATGTCAGCACTTCCACAGAAAAAGCTTTGAGGATCCAATAATCACAAATTTGAAAGCTATTATCTACACTGACCAAAACGTATTGAATTTCAACTAGCTTTAAATGGGCTGGGTCAGGAACATCAGGTAGTAGCTGCTTCAGCTAAGCCAGTTGCATTTAAATGAGCTAGCTTATTTCAAGTTACCTGAAGTGCCTCTATGCTAATTTCAAAGTAAATATAACCTCACAGTCTACTGAGATGGCAGTTCTAAAAAAGTTGACTTTAAGCTCAAACATATCAGCAAGCATTCACTATTACAATGACTTTTACTCTTTTAAAATCAGGTCTCACTCCTGTCACCTCTCCTTCTCCTTTGCCACTCTCAACCCTCACCCCTACACCTACACCCCTCTTACTATTTTGCAGCACTGTCCCTTCACCACACAATTCCTGGTAGAACTCAGGCATAGTGTAAGAAACCACCGCTATGCTTTGCTACTCTCTTCCTGACCTAATTCACTGGTTCTCAATTTTAGTTTTTACTTCACAGTTTCACACACATCACAACTTGACCACGGTTTCACTTTTCTGTAATGACTCGGGACTTCTGCCACTCTCTACTCATCCCTCACTGTTTTTTCCATATTTGTATCCCAGCCTTCAGCCATTAGTCTTCATATTTTAACTTAAAATTTCACACACACACACACAAAATAACCTTCCCCAAATCCATGCTTCCTAAAACTCAGAGCCACAGCAGCTCTGATCTCCTTCCATACTCTAACTTCCAGCAGCTTCTCCCTCACTCGTTGTCTCAATGGCTCCGTGTTGTCCCCACTATAGCTTTTCTCCATCCAAAATACTAGCAAACAAGGTGTAATTAGGGTGCTGCCTATGCTATACCCTTGCTTCCCCAAAAAAAACTCAGGGAATGCTCTTTCTTCGGCAACTCACCTAGTGAGCTTGGGCTCCAGTAGGAAAACAATGAGAATTCACTGAAGCAATGATGGTGCAACCATCACACTGCATTCCTCTACTTAGTGTTTCACAGATGGAAGAGAAAAGAACGGAGAAATTGCTGCCACCCAGCTGTCATACATAGACACAGCGTTCCTCAGAGTTGTGGCCTTTGGCCCCATTCACTCTCCAAGCCCCATGCTTATTGGCTCAAAGTAAACGGTACGTTCATCATTTGACTCCAAGGGAGGAAAGGAGAAAGAGCACATGAGAGAAAGAGCGCACGGGGATAAAGACCAGGTGACATCTCCCTCTAGATTCCTGTGTTCCCCCCAAAACACATTCTGACCCTCTCAACATAGGGAAGGAAACATGCACTTCAGTCAAATCTGAATTATATGTGAAAGGTAGTAAGCAGTCATATCTTGTACTAACCTTCAGAATCTAAGCACCTTTCAAATTTCTGGGATAACTGATAGGTATCAAAACAGCGGATCCTTGGCTTATAAGTTCCTGAAAGAAAAAACTGATCCTTAATAAAAAAAAAAATTGAACAACAAGATAACACTAAAGCATGTTTTCCGACTATAAGGTCTTACATATAGAGACTTCACGGCATTTCCACTACAAGAATTCTGATCCTGGAAAACAACAAGACCTACCAAAGTGCCTGTGACCGGGAAAAGAGGCCTTTTGGTAACTAACCTTAAAGATTCTTTTGGCTTTGATGCCTGAAAGTCCTCTACCTATACATAGGTTCTTTTGATCACTGGATACATTCTCTAAAATTTAATAATATCTTCCAGTAAGTTTGAAAGATCAAGTCTTCTTATGCTATTAAGTCCTACTTAAAGTATTCAGGTTTGTATCCTCCTTCGAAGGTTATGAAATGTAGTACTATCTGCTGACACTTAAAACAATACTCAAACAATAGTGTTCAGAAGTTATTTCAGCAAATGTATATACACATATAAAACAAAAATAGTTAGGGACTTCTTTTTAGCAGTTAAAAACTAATACAGTTAAATACAATTAAAAACTAATACTTGTATTCCAAAACCAAATGTTTCAGCACAGTGTCACAATACCAAGACATTGGTTCTATCACACCGTAACAGTAAACTCAAACTCCATTTAAGAAACAAACTCTATCAAATCTACCTGAAATAGTAAGGTCTTCTGTGCTCAAGATTTCCTAGTACTTTCGGCCTTTGCTATAGAGAGACATTTAGTTAACTCACCAACTGCCATAATATACTGTCCATCTCTTGATACCTTAATCTTTGTGCTAATTGTGGGCATCTCAAAGTCCTGAATAAGTTCAATTCTTCTACGAATATCTATAAAAGAAACAAAATAAAATTATTTTTAAAGATGGTAGTATTGTATCAGTCAAAAAGTATAAAGGTTTCTTATGGAAGTACATTGAAGGAATTGAACACAAAAAAATTAAGTCTTCATCTTTTAAGTGTATTTAAGCTATGCTCCATGCAGATTAATATAGTCTGTTAACCCTGAGAAGTGGGCAACCTTCATGTAGAATAAATGTCTACTCTGAGATAGCAAATATGTAACATATTACTACATAATGGATTAGCAAATATGTATTAGCCAATATGTAAATATGTAATTGCTAATTTGCTAACAATTGAGAGGTTGCATAATATATCCCATCATCCTGTTACGTCTCTTTTAAGTGCTTCAGCTGAGAGAGTATTTTTATACGGGACTTCTTACGGTACTTAAACGGTCATCCTTTTTCTGCAGAATAAGCTTAGGCTAAAATGATGATGTTCCTGCATTGCTCTAAATACAGAATACACATAAAGGATTCTGCAGTTGGGCTTTATCATAAACTATGCATGGAATGTACCCATTGTGATTTTGTTCAATCTACAATCCTAATACTGAATGCCTGGAACTTAAAATGACATTGATAATATTCTATTCAAATTAAGTTATATAGGAAGTTAAAGCATGGTCCTCTAAGCTTAATTTTTTATACATTTAATTTTGTAGCTATCAAAATATGAGCTAGCTGTAACTAACTTGCTTTTAACCGTTTGTAATTTTTTTTGTCTATTTCTGGACTTTCACGTTGCATGCCTGCAACCGCATATTAAGGACTATATGACGGGACAACGCACCAACATCTTTCTTCTGTAAAGCTCTTTTCTTCCTGTCAGAGAGCCACTGAAAGAAAACATACAACAGATACCATCAGTACTAAGTTTATTACACATAAGGAAACCAGACAATTGCTTACAGTTCATCAAATTTGAAACTATAAGAAATTTAGGCTCTACCAGGCACATTAATTCTTTTTTGTACTCATTAATTACATTAAAAATTCCATTAGAAAGTTTAAGTATCTTGCATTTAAACAAAACATTACTTTTTAAATTGTTGAGTGTCTGTAGAATAACATACCTATCACTAGATATACAGACATTCAAACTGTATTTTCAGTTTAAAAATATTTGTAATTTAGTTTAAAAAAAAAAAAAAAAAAAAAAAGCTCCACATAAGCATACATAAAGTCAGTCAGAACAGTTTTGTAAGTCACTCCAGTCTTGGCTGGAGCTACACATACAGCATCAGCCCAAGCGCTTACCAGTGTATTACAGACGCGATACACCCGCCAACAAACAGGCCACCAACTAGCTAACTAACAAAGGCAAAAGCATCGCATTTTAGCCTGGACGGTGCGACCCGGGTCAAAATTCCAGGAGTTACATACCGAGAACGATTCGGGTAACTCGGGAAAGAAACGGGGCCCAAAAGAACAGTACGTTAACAGCCCCCTGGCTTTTTAAAACCTGAGCTGTAAGAGGGCATGAGCAGCCGCAGAGGGTCCGACCAGCGGCGCAGCTGGACGGCCTACCGCCGCGCTCACTGACAGGCGCCCGGGCCAGGCAGCAGCAACGAAGCAGGACACAGCGATGTTTCCCCGCTCTGTTCCCCAGCCCCTAGACCTTCCCCGCACGTGATGAGCCCACGATGCGCTGCAGGAGGGGCAGCCCGCGCCTCCCCCGCCCGCGACCCTGCTCGCCCCCGCGGCTCTGCGGCGAGGCCGAGGCCGAGGCACGGCCGAGAGCGGCTGCGCTCGGGGCCACGCTGAGGCGGGGGGAGGGCCGGCGGCCGCGCCACGCTCCCTTCCCTCACGGCGAGGGCGGGCAGCCCCGCGCGCCGGGCCGCCGCGGCCGTTGGGGCGCTGCTCCCTCACCTCCGGCAGGCTCCTGCCGGCGCTGAGGCTGTAGATCTTCACCTCGTTGAGGCTAGAGACCTGCATGGCGGCCGCCCTCTGCCCCCTCCCGCCTCTTCCTGCTCCCAGGGGAAGCGGAAGGCAGGACGCCTTCCGGGCCGGCGCTGTAGGCCGGGGGCGGTGCGCGGGGAGCCGGCTGGAAGGCGGTCGGAGCCGGCCCCGGGCGGGGTGATGCTGCCGGCCGCGGGGTGGCTGGGCACTGCGGTTGTGTGCGGCGGTGGGTCCGGCCCCTCGGGGCTGCGGCTGTGGTGCGGGGAGGTGTGCTTCGCCATCGCTTCCCCTTCCACCTACTGCTAGGGCGGCGGCGTCTCCCTTTCCCCTCCCCATCCCCCGGGGTTGTATTCATTCGCGCACGTGTAGGTGTCTGGTGACATTTGGGATAACACTCAAGGGGAACAGAATCTCTCTCACATCCTGTTCGTCAAAAACACGCTCTCGGCAGCTCCTGAGCCGGTGCCTAGAGATGTCGCGCTTCCTGTGGCGGTCAGGGGGTTGCTGGAGGCCCGCGTTAGTGCCCTCCCTGAGAGAAAGATGGCTTCAACCCAGCAAGCAGGCCATGAGGCAGCAGGCAGCCGGATACTCAGCGTCTGTGTGCTGGGCAGCTTCTCAGGAAATACGAACTTCCCAACCAGCCGTGTCATGAGCTGTCACCGGACCAAGGAATGGGGGAGAGAGGGGGGTAGGAAGAGACAAGTGTATTGAGTATATGGGGGGAAAGTTGAGTGGGGTGCAGCTCCACAGGAAACCAGGCTTTGTTAATTCCATGGGTTATAGACAAGCTGTTTGCTCTTAGCTACTGCCACTTTCCCGAAACATTAGTAAATCATTTCTAACATTCAAAAATACCTATGCAAGATGCTGCTGGGCAAAACAGCAGACACATGTTTCTGGTCAAGGCTGGCAAAAGGTGACTCTTTGTGTTGCACAGTCTGTGACTTTCTGCATTGTTAGGTAAAGTGCCAGTTTGTAACCTGAAAACATTGTCTGTCGACAAGGTATTGTGTTCTAAAGGCATTGTTCTAAAGAGTCTGAAATCACCAAGGCAGGTGTATTGTTCCTAATACAAACTTTGTTGAGGAGGTTAATTTTCTTGCCCTAAGAGCAAATCACATTACTTACCTTTGGAAAACAATGAATCCAGAGTTTGGTTCCTCAGAATCTTACCAGTAAACATAGCGAACAAGACATATTTTTACTGCTTTGCATCGCAGTTTAAACAAGATACAGAAATGCAAAAATCAGAACATTTGAATTTTAACTTATAAGACCTCTAACTTATAAGAGGGCAAGGACAAGGACAACAAAAATGTTTATCAGACTGTATACATCTTAGAAAAACAATGAGTATCACAATTGAATTTCTAATCACCACAATATGCAACTCTGGTACAAGATGCAAACTGAAGCTGTGTGAAATAAGTCTTATGTCAGTATGGTATTTCATAGATTATGTTTTTCAGCAATGATGATACCAATACTATGGCTAGAAAGCACTCTGTTTTCACAGAGACATATGAAAACTCTCTTTTTCACAGTACAAGAGAGACATGGCACTACTGGAAGGAGTCCAGCAGAGGGCTACAAAGATGATTAGGGGACTGGAGCACCTCTCCTCTGAAGAAAGGCTGCGAGAGCTGGGCCGTTTCAGCCTGGGGAAGAGAAGACTGAGGGGAGATCTCATCAATGTGTACAAGTATCTGAAGGGAGGGTATTAAAGAGGATGTGGCCAGACTCTTCTCCGTGGTGCCCAGTGACAGGACGAGGCAGTGGGCATATACTGAACCACAGGAAGTTCCCTCTGAACGTGAGGAAAAACTTCTTCACTGTGAGGGTGACAGAGCATTGGAACAGGTTGCCCAGAGAGGTAGTGGAGTCTCCTTCCCTGGAGATATTCAAAAGCTGTCTGGACACGATCCTGGGCAATGTGCTCTAGGTGAGCCTGCTTGAGCAGGGAGGGGTTGGACTAGATGACCTTGCAGAGGTCCCTTCTAACCTCAACCATTCTGTGTGATTCTGTGATCTTCGTAGCCCTCTGCTGGACTTCCTCCAGGAGCTCCATGTCTCTCTTGTAGTGGGGAGCCCAGAATTGCACACAGTACTCCAGGGGAGGCCTCCCCAGGGCTGAGGAAAGGGGCAGGATCACCTCCCTCCACCTGCTGGCAACACTCTGCCTAATGCACCCCAGGATCCCAGTGGCCTTGTTGGCCACAAGGGCACACTGCTGGCTCGTGGTTAACTTGTTGTCCACCGGGACTCCCAGGTCCTTCTCGGCAGAGCTGCTTTCCAGCAGGTCAGCCCCCAGCCTGTCCTGGTGCCTGGGGTTATTCCTCCCCAGGTGCAGGACCCTGCACTTGCCGTGGTTGAACTTCAGGAGGTTCCTCTCCGCCCAGCCTGTCCAGGTCCCTCTGAATGGCAGCACAGCCTTCTGCTGTCAGCCACTCCCCCCAGTTTAGTCTCATCAGCAGACTTGCTGAGGGGGCACTCTGTCCCTTCCTCCAGGTCATTGATGAATAAGTCGAATAAGTATTGATTCCTGGGGGACACTGCCGGCTACAGGAGTCCAGCTAGACTTTGAGCCACTGATCACAACCGTCTGAGCTCTGCCATCCAGCCAGTTCTCAATCCACCTCACCACCCACTCATCCAGCCCGCGCTTCCCGAGCTTGCCTATGAAGATGTTTTATTTCATATTAGAGGATTTTATAGCTGAGATTCAAGTAAGATCAACATACCTAACTGTGGGTGTCTAAATAGGTGCTAGATGTCTAAGCTGCCATTCAGAGATCAAAGGCTTAGTTCACCTAATTAAATATAGGTCGTCTAGTGGCATTTGAGATGCCTTAAAGTATCCAGGACACGTAGGTGGGGTTGACATCAGACCTATGGAAAACCCATTCCTTTCTGGAGCATGAGCTGGAGCCCAGGCAGGATATGCAAGGAGATCTCAAATGGCACTAGAAACTCAGGCAGCTGAATCTCATCCCTAGTAAATACAGTTAATGAAGCCTGAGCAATGTAGCTCATTAGCCACTAGATGTCTTCTTCAGGGAGAGCTGAATCTTTGTTTAGAGCCACTAGATGTCTACTTCAGGGAGAGCTGAATCTTTGTTTAGAGCCACTAGATGTCTACTTCAGGGAGAGATGAATCTTTGTTTAGGTTCCACTGTCTACTTACCTATGATATGTATGGTGCAGCCATCACTAGCTATTAATAAAATTTTACTGGCTATTAATACACATTTAAACCTGAATTTACTTGCCCACACATATGTCTCTTGTCCCATTTGCAATGCCCCAAGATATCCAAGACATCTATATGGGGTTGGTTGGTGTAGCACAAGATCTGTAAAACACTTAGCACCCCTCTGCAACTGCAGCTGAAGGCCAGGCAGGATGCTCCAGAACACCTCAAAAGGCATTACACAGGGCCAGGAGGCCTGAACCTACAAAGAATTCCTGAAATTCCCACAGGCAGAACCGCTAGAGATTCTGACGTATTAGAGCTATGTGACTTTCTTTGGATGAGACTGCCCGAAGACTCTGGCTCCTCTTGTCCATTCTCCAGATTCATTTCAATTACCACTGTGCAGAAGAAGAGGGGCAGAATCCAGAGGTTCTGGCTGGACAGCAGGAAGCAACATTTTATTTCAAGTTACTTGAAACCAAAATTTCTTTTTTTCTTTTATCAAATTCGGTTCTCATGCAAAATTGATAAATCCAAGCCTTGTCATTCACACATGCACGACTTCTTAGAAAATTGTAAGAGAAAAGATCAGCTAGGATGCAGAATGTTCAAGTTGCAGTCTAGATAACTTGAGATGCTAAATCTGCCTGTTAGACTTAACAGCAGATGAGTTCAAAAATCAGTATCTGAATGATGCACAAGCTTTCTGCTTCATGTATAATATGATTCTTAGTTGCAAGTAGTAACCATATACTTTTAGATTTTCCATTGGAATGAATATAGATAAGTTAGGTGTACTGATTATAAAAAGGTGTGATATAGAATGCTTTCAAGTAAGACCAAATTATTTTGCATACTTTTTCTGACTTTCACTAGTGTCAGAATCTGCTGTGTGCATTACCTTGTGACATACATAACTCAGTGTTGTGAAACAATGTAGTGACAAGCAAACTGAAAATAATCCTTACTGGCTTTGAAGACAACAGGTGTACAGAGTTCCCCTTCAGTATAGAGCAGTTTTGAATTTCCCAACTTTTCTACACAAATTTCTCCTGCTGCTGCTGTGACATTATCAAATCTGTAGAACTATAAATGCTGTGCAGCTGTTTATTTACTGTTTAAGATTATCTGATTGTTTCCCGCCAAAAGACAACAGGCCACCTACTTCTTAAAAAAGTAATTAAGAAATGTGACATACAACTGATGGTTCACAATGTTAAATGAACTTAGACACTATAAAATAGACATTTGGACTTTTCCTATTATTGATCTGATTGATTTATTCATGATATGTGTTACCTGTATTCCAAGTGGGACCTTTGCTTATGTAGGAAACATCTATTAGTATGGCATTATTACCACAGATGTAATCCATACATAGTTTGCTTTTTGATGACTATTTTCTATTGTACTTGGATATGCAATCACGAGTCTCTCTCTTTTGTTAAGAAAATGCCCAGTGATGTCACTGCATAAACAATAGATGCTTATTTTTCTTCATTTCTTTTTTATTGTTAGGTTGACAGTAAATGAAGTTGCAAGGCATGCAGCAGGTTTCCAGACACCAAGCATCAGTAGAATTTAAATATTTTGTAAATGGAAACCATTTACAAAACCCAAGAGCTAACTAATAAGTGCAGTAGTTCTAAAATTAAGTTATGTAAGAAATTATGGTTACGGCATTCCAGAAGTAGGAGGCCTGAGTTCCATAGCCACTTACCTTTCATACATCTCTGAGCAGAACCTCATAGTTAGGTCATGTTTCCTAGGAGTGGAAACTGTGAGTTTAAACTCCCCTCTATAGGGTTACGAGATTTCATATATAATCATACGCTTAGCATTTCCTCTTGGCCACCTCCAGGCAGGTTTCTGTCTCAGCATGAAGGATTTATAGATCCCATCCTGACGTGCATAGTTGTACTTCTTTTGTTGATATCATGGCTTCCAAGCCCTGGAGGGGTTTTCGCACCTGTTAGGAGAGGAAGGCTCTGACGTGTATAGTAAGACAGGGAATATATTACTAAGTGGCTTTGAATATATTCAAAGTAGCCCCTACCCACCTACAAACTCCTGCAAGCCCCTACCAACACACAACTGTTCTAAACTATTATTAATGCTTTCATTTCTTTCGGGTACAGTGACAATTATTTTGTCATATTTTGTCTTCACTTACAAACAAAATACATAACTTCAGTTTGTTCAATATACCTAAGCAAGGCATCTAACCCAAAGCGGGGCGCTAGTTTACCTTATTCTGTCTATGTAGTCAATGAAGAGAGGCGGGCTTCCTCAAAGGATATGCAGCTCATCTAACAGCTTCTGTCTTCTGAGGAGCCTCTCCCTAAAGGCAATTGCTGCGAATACCCTTCTCTTTCTTATACTGCGGTATGCTTCTGCTACAAAATTATGCTGGATTATGTGTCAGTGTCATATTTTGAAAGCCACCTGCATGTTACAATTTTGCCCTCAGAACCCCAAAATTATATATTTATTTCTCAAAACTGATCAGATACTTTGAAATCATTTGAATTTCAAATGTCAAATACCTACAGGAGTTAACACTCTTTTTATTTCTGTTAATTACTCAAAAAGAAAATTTGTAAGTCCAAAGATACAACCTATCAGTCTTGCAGCTCACGTCTGAACAGTGTGAGAATGCAGACCTGATGCCCTGAGGACTGTTGGCATAGTGTAACTTTCTATATTAGCAATTTCAAGCACTGATGAGGAAGATACAATTTTGCCAAGTATAAGTTGTCAGGTGTATTTGCATTGAGACTGTTTCACATTCAGTGTACAAAAGTAAACAGATGTAATTCACCAGGAAGCTCCTGCTTTATTTGCGCAGTATGAGAAAGTGAATAACCACTGTTTCCAAAACTGCTCCAAATATAGATTCCAAATCTATATTGAAGATATAGATATACGGCTAAGGAATTGTCATAATTGTAATAACACACTAATCTTATATCTTAATAGTATACAGAAAATATTTTCATTTAAGTAGTACAATATTTTATTTCCTTGGCATAGAGCAGACTCTATTTTTAAACATATTATTACCATAATAATAAAACACCTGCAGGACCATAAGATGGTATTTTTGAAAGATTCTTTTGAATCAGAGGAAAAAATATGCATTACTGGAAGACTAAACAGGTTCTGTTTTAGAATCAAATAATTAAAACATAAGCTTTCCCATTAATATCAATGTCATTAGTGTCTAGATAATCAACTCTGATCGTCTATTATGAGAAATTTGCCTCAGGAGGTATTTCAAATAGCATGTTACACTGCTCTTAGTGACTGTTTGGAGACCAAGTTTTGCACATTACTGTGACATGTGAAGAAGTACTTATACACAGAGAGAGTTATGAGGCAAAGCCTCAGTTAGAAAGGTTGGCTGCGCTGATGGATCAAAGTGAATAGAAGAACATATGACGATCATAAGGGAATTAGACAGCCTTGAGATCACAAGGCATAACACATAGTACCAGCTAGGGGAGCGGTGGGGGCACAGGAGCTGTCATAGCTGTATTACCAGCGGCATGTGCAGCATACTTTCCCTGTCCCATGACAGGAGCCGCGTTGCTGTACGATCCTTCCCCCCTCCATCTTCGTTGCTGCTTCATCCAGGCCTTAGAGAGTGTAAAATGGAGAGAAAAGATTTAAAAGTCACAATAAAAACAGGATATGTCATAACAGAAAACATTTTATAGGACATTGCTTAGGCAATAGTGTCAGTTAGGTGTTTCCTTGACAATTTACTGTTAAAACAATAAATTAAGTAGCAATGGTAACTTGCATTTTAATTAAGGTAACCAAAGCAAATGATTCCATATGAAAAAATAAGAATCATAAAAATGGCATTGCTATAATAAAAATATTTAGGAATGAAATAGCATATGTTGTGTGATCCAGAAATCTAAGAGCCCTTCAGCTTGGATATTACCTTATTCTTTCTGATACCCATGCATACAGAAGTATCTCCAGCAGCTAGCATCAGTGCAGCAAATAACATTTCTCGTCTGTTAACACCAGTGTCAACTGACACAATTTAAATTTAAGACGCTTATGAGAATGTCACATTTCTAAAATGATTCATACAAAAAAAAAAATTATTGCTTAAGACTGCATCAAGGATCCAATGAAACTCTGTACCTGGTTTAAACTGAGGAAGAATTGCTTTATCTAGATAATGAGGTTTTTGTACCTGTCAGACCACCAGCCTGTGAGTAGCAATATATGATGTGTATTCTTTAACATCAGGTAATTCTATTTCCATTACTATTAAAAAGTATAGTCTAGAGAAACAAAAAATGGAAGATTAGACAATAATCACCATTTCTGTGAGTGCCAGGTCAAGAGTTCAGTCCTGCCCTCCATCACACACACATATATCACTATGATAGGTTCTTTGCCTAACTTCTGCAAAGTCCTTGGCTGTGTCCTAGAGGACACCACGATTCAAAAGAACTAGATTAATCACAGTTATGAACTCTTACTGTTTAATTAGTCTAGAAAGGAAAAAGAATAAACCAAAACAAACAAACGAGCAAACAACCCCCCAACATTAGTTATTTCAGCTAAAACCATCTGTATCTTTTTCTGGAGAGCTTTCAGTTGAGATCGTCCTCCTCCACATAAGCATTACATTTTTATGTATCACTGAAAAGATTAAAGAGAAGAGGAAGGTGAGTCCTGTTTCTTATCTCACCTTTTCTAAAGACTACACATTTAGAATCTAAAACCTGAACTTGTGTGCTAACTGCCTAAAGTGTGACTGAGATGGAAGAGAGGTATCCCAGTCTAATACTATGATTCAGGAGGTCGCCCATCAGCCGCTTCTGCCTCATACTGGAGATACTTCAACTTGATAGGGATCTTCCTTTAAGGTTCTCAGAAGTGTGGAGGGTTCTGACTCTGCATGGCCAAACCTGCCTGATCCAAGCAGTTCAAGCCCCACCTCTGTTTAGGACAGATCATGAGGAAAAACAAAGGTGTCCTTCTTGTGGGGTTCAGTTACAATCGGACCCACAGAAACATGACTAAGTCCAGAGCAGAATGCACTGTCTTTTGAAGAAAAAACACCAATAATAGCAGAGCTGTCCAAATGTTACATGGTAGCACAGAGATTAGAGCACTCCAGGGAAAATGAGATCTGGATGTACCACCTGCTCTGTGAGAGGGGGTTTAAGTTCCCATTTGAAGAGACGCCACTCAAAGGCAGGCAGACTAAGTGTTTAGGGAATGAACAAAGGTTTCCTTTAAAGCATCTCCCAACTAGATGTCTGGTTTAAAAGGCTCTGCAGAACATTACCCCACACGAGCTACAAAACACTCTCAATATCCTAAGCAAACTCAGGACAACTTTAAACAGACTGAAGACTTTAGTAAGGACTAAAAGCTTCAACAATATTCTACCAAGGGAGAAGGATTACCAAAGGGAGGAAATGTCACTACGTTGCCGATTCCTGCACTGCATGAGTATTTGTCAAATAAAACAGCCAGGGGAGATTTCCTAAAAGGTTCTTTAATGATTCTCAGAATTTCAGAATTGATAAAAGCAGTCCGTTTTTCATGAAAATGAATTATCTCCGCATTATTTTTGTGAGTTTAAAGCTAAAAGAAAGCATGAAGATGAAACTGCGAAAGTTACAGCTTTTAGCAGCTTTTAAGGGGTTGTCTCATCGGGTGCAATAACCTCTCTGCTCTGAAAGTATAAAGAAAAACAGTATCTTTTCCTCCCTGACCAGGGCAAGGGAGAAGCACTTTGCCTTTTGCCACGAAGTTTGAGAACGGCAGTCCAGCTTGCTTCGGGCTCCACCACGAGCGCAGCCCCCGAGACGCCTTGCACATACACGAGAAGGGCCACGAAGAGACATCCGGGCGGCCCCAGCCCCGGGGGGAGCCTGCAGCGGAGCCCAGAGCACGGAGCTGCGGCTCCCACGGCCCGCGTGGGCCGACGGCCCTTCAGGGGAGCCTTCTCCCCGCTCGCTTCTAGCCGCACCTCGGCGCTTGGGTGCCGCGGCGCAGCCTCCCGCCCGGGCGGCTCCCCGCCTCCCGCGGCACCCGCCTGCCCCGCCGCTCCTCGCCTCCGCCCGCCTCCCGTCCCCCCGGCCCGGCTCCCGCACCAGCCCTGCCCCGGGCGCCTCACCGAGCATGTCCGAGCGGGCGCGTCCGCCCCGCCGGGAGCCGCCCGCCGCCGGCCCTGCGCTGCGCTGCGCTGCGCTGCGCTGCGCTGCGCGGAGGGAGGGCGGCCGGGCTGGCAGCCGCGGGTCGGTTCGGCGCGGCACTGTTCAGCACGGCGCCGCTCGGCGCCGCTCGGCTCGGCTCGGCTCGGCTCGGCACGGAGCGGGAAGCGGCACCTCGCAGAGGTAAGGCAGCGTGGAGGCTGCTGGCCGCGGCCTCCGCGCCGCGCCGCGCTGCGCTGCGCCGCGCCTCCGGCTGCCCTGCCCGCAGAGCTGGGGCCCGCAGCCCGGCGCGCAGCCGGCCCCTCTCGCCCCCTTGGCGATGCCCCGGCCCCGCGGGGTGGCGGCAGGGCCGGCTCCCGGCAGCGGCCGGCCTCCGAAGGCACCGCTGGGGCACGTCGCGGGTGCTGAGAGGCAAGTGTCAAATCTTCTCTACCCCGCTCGCCTGTGACCGAAGACCTACAGCGCGGGAGAGACACCCGGGAGAGTCTTTGGAAAGAAGAATGGGAGAGCTGGGTGTGCCAGTTCTGCTTTTTGCTGTCCTGCCCTGTTCTCTTCAGTTAACATCAGGATAGTTGTCCCCGTGGATTTTGACCGAAGTTCTTTACGTACAGTGTTTTGCTGATACTGTCTCTGTGCACCATGACTTGCCTTCCTCCAACTCCTTCCCATCAAACTTGGAAAGAAAAACGCAGAGGAAGATGATACTCCATCTTGCCAGTGGCATCTTTTGCCGTCTGAAAGATCAGATGAGGTCTTTTTACATTTTGTTTTCACTTTTTGCCTACAAGTGCCCAAAGCTTTGAAGAGATAATATTAATCAAGTAGAAATCCTTAATTACATTCGGATGATTTAGTGAAATCTCTAAACTCCACAATGGAGACTGGCATCGATATGAGTTCTATGGTACAGTGCAAATGAGGGTGGGAGGGAAAAGGGGAGGAGGAAGCTTCATTTCTTCATTCAGGAGAATGTCCGGCCCAGAAACTGGATGAAACAACCCTGAGAAAGAAGGAACTGCTACACTCTTTCTGTGACATTCAGGAGAAGGTCATGTTCCATTTTAGTCTGAGACAGAGGAATGACTCACTGTCCTTGTGTTTCCAAAAAAAAATTAGTAATCCAGGGGTTTCATTCTAACTTCTTCTGCTCTTAGGGAAAAACACATTTTATGCAGTACTCTTCTAGCTTCTTACTTGTTTTATGTTTCTACAGCGACCAGGAGTGAAGGGGAAAAAATAGATCATGTCGGAGTTCTGGCTAATTTCTGCCCCAGGAGATAAAACAAATCTGCAGGCCTGGGAGAGAATGAACACGGTGACATCTAAATCCAACCTGTCCAGCAACAGCAAATTCCCTATTCCAGACTTAAAGGTAAAAGAGGAAAGGGTTTGGGTATGGGTAAAACAGCAACCCCAGCCAGGGGTAAAGACTTTGGGGATTAATGTGGGATTTATCTTCTGGGATAATATGCATAGAGTGGAAGAAGACTGCAATCACAGAATGAATTATAGTCAGCTGAAAATTGATCAGAGAGAAGTCATTCTGCTTGAGGCTCTTGTTAATATTGGGAAGATATACGTATAAGAAGTGAAGATGACCAGTTAAGTTACTGATCTACTGCATTCAGTTTACTATTTACTCCCAATCGTGAAAGTCATACTACATTGTACATCTTAGATCACTAATACGAAGGGAGTAGTTAAGTACCTAGAACGATACCAGTAAGATTGCTGACAAGGAAGACATTAGTCCTTGGGAAGTAGAGGTGGATGTATATTCAGCTGCATTGCCTGTTGTCATATAAATAGGAATTATTTAATCCTTATTTGAAATGATATGCAACTTATTTTTATTTCCCTTATGGGTATGAAGAATCCAAACATGTTCCATTAAAGTCAGTAGAGCTATATCAGATGTAGAACTTGGTTCCATGGGGAGCTGGCATCACCTATCGCTTGCAGGCTATACTTAGTGCATCCAGGATCTGGCCTTAATCGGAAAAAATTATTGACAATTGTAACTCGAGTTATTCCACTTACATAAAGATGTAAGTGAAATGGGAGTGGGGCCTGTTCTCAAATGACAGTTTTCACATGAACGTTGCGGGGTGGAAATGTTGTATTTCACATGTGCGTCTGAGATAGCTATGATTTTACCATCTATGCACCTTACGCAGCTGCTGTTGGTGTCAATCCGTAAGCGCCAAAGAAAGTAAAGCATTTGCAACATCTGAAGATGCAGCCCTTCTTATTTTGCTAATTGTTGTCTGTAAAATTTGTTTCCTTTCCTGTTCTCCTTCAGCCTGGCCCTTCATATAGCCTGCCACACTGAGCTGGCAACATTATGAGAAAAGATTCAGTAATATATTGTGATACCATAAATGCAGGATAGAGAATCATACAAAAACAGACGTTGGGCTTGGAGAAAATGCTTTTTATGAAATACTTAGTCTTTGGTAATAGCAAAGAACACAGTCAAAGACCCTCTTTGGAATAAGTATTGCTTCCCCTGGTTCTCTCTGTACATAAGATTTTTTTAATATCTATATTGTGTGCATTTCTATTCAATATTTTATAAGGTAAAAGACCAGTCTATGCTACTTGATGATTCCGGAATGAAAAATAGGAAGGAAGACACTGACATGTGATCTCGAGACTATATGTACAGTTTTTCCTTTACTGGAAAAAAGCTTTTTATGCCCTAAGTCTTGGGAAAAGCAATTGCTACTATTTTCCATTAAATGAATAAAGGTCTGCCAAAGCTGTTGAATTCATAAGTGCTTAATCAAAGTCAGCGCACCTAAGACTCTGCCAACAAAGACTTTACACAGCCTTGTGCATTTTTTACCCGTTTCTCATCTTTTGCACAGGTCGGGACACTGGATGCTCTGGTTGGTCTCTCAGATGAGTTGGGAAAACTTGATAGCTTTGCTGAAAGGTAAAATAGATCTTGTTTGCTACAAACAAATGAGAAACGGTATTTTGTTTTTATGGGATGGTATGTCCTTGCCTTCACCTCGGTCTGACTCAGTTTAACCCAGACCGCAACTCAGCTCAAGTGGATAGGCTTTGTTTAACCCTTGTGTTGATTATCATAGAATCATCACAAATAAAGGACCATTCTTTAAAACCTGGCTGAGTGAAGTCAGTGACAGTTTTATCTGCACAATGAATCTGTTTGAGTGGCAGTGCTAGGGAAGCTGTTTCTCAGAGGGAAACTGCTAGAAAGTGTTCTCTTCTTAAGATCAGCATCCCCCTCCTCCCAGGAACTCAAATGAATAAAGCAGCATTTAGAGAATGTGATTTATTTTCTTTATCCTTTCATCCCTTATTTTCTTTTCTCAGAATATTCCTCGTGAGATTTGTGTCCTTTCTCAAACAGATACAGGAGTTCTAAGGAAGAAGTCCTTCTGAGAGATATCGGGAGCTATCCCACTCATATCTTTATACTCCCTGAAAGCCAGAATATTCACTCACGTTGTGTCAAACTAGCTCATGTACTGACTCACATGATTTCCTTGCTGATCATGGCCCACTTTGCCTTTTGGGCCAATCTGATCTGGGTGTACAAAGGACAATATAGCGCAGAAAGCTGAGAAAATACCTAATTATAAGATTTCATGGCACAAAGTAGACTTCACTTGTTGAGGAAATAAAAGAGTTATGGTCTTCGTCACAGAGGCAGATGTTAGCGCTAGGGCTAACTTTTTCCCTTTCTCCCCTAGCCAGGAATGCTTAAAGATTTGCTTGCCTAAATATGCTTGATACTTGCATGGATTTTGTCTGTCAGTCGCAAATGGATACGGAGCTAGTGATACAAGCTGTTTTTGACTTAGTGGTACTACAGCAGGGCCAGGGCTGAATTGGCATGTGATCACTCTGGGCTGGACACAATACTGACCTTTTTAGAGTTGCTTTTTCAGACTTTTTAGCAGAATACTTAGTTCATCCATAATATTTCCCTTGTTGTGACCTTCTCCATCTGGCGGGGGAAACCCTGCCTCAAATTCTTTGCAAAGGTGTTCAGGCCTCTGGTTGTTACAGCAGAGATTGTTGGTGCTGGAATATGGGTAAGAATAAACAGTGCCAATACTAGTTATCTCTCCTAGCAGAAGGTGCATCTACCCACAGTAGCAAACAGCCAAGCAACTATGGGATTTGGGTTTGAGGGTTGCAAAAATCATGCAGAACTGGTTTTCAGGAGGGCACAACTAATTCCCAACTTTGTGAGGAATTAGGACATCTAAAAAATCTGCTGTAACTTATGTGCTCAGGTCATTGAGGGTAAATCTAAATGAAATATCAGTAGTACCTCCCTAGGCTCACTGTCTCCTTCTGTTACCTTTGTTGTAACTTAACAACATGGTACAATTCCTTGTTCAAGTCGAATACCACTTTACTCCACTAATTATCTATCTCTTTAATACCAGTAATGCCACTCATCATATAACATGCCATGGGCATTGAGCAGAGGGCTGAGTCGGGCCCTGACAGAGTGCGTTGCTGAGAAAAGGACTCTTCCTATTTGTCTTGTTTATCTATAGAGCTAAATAATCAAGAAGGAGCAAAGAGTTTTAATAGCAAGGAAAATGTGTTTAAGAAAAATGCATCAGGGTAGAGAAAGAGCAGAGAATAATCAACACAAATATATCAGCAGATAAAGTCCAACAAAGAAGTACAAAATCATTTTATACATTAAATAAATGTCTCAGGTTTTGATTATAAATTGTTATTCAAGGGTTAAAGTGCCAAGCACTTACACTTAGTTGAAGTAAATGACATACAGAGGGTTACAAGCCTGTTCAAATGACCTGAGCATTTACATTCCTGCTCCTCTGAAACAGCTACCTGCTGAACTGTTGCTAGATAAACAAAACTGCCAGTAAGGCCAGGCAGCACAAACCTGTCAGCACTGCCTCCTGCCAGGACAGCAGAGAAGAGGCAAGAGTTTGCAGGGTCTATTGTTTCCACATACTTTTATTATTTATTTACATGGGGAAACAGAGTGTTTTTCCATGTCACCATATGGTAGCATGGTGCTCTCTGAAGCCCACAATGCCCTGAGTGACTCTTACCCAGGGATTCTCCCAGCCCCTAGGTCTGTAGAGCATTCTGTGGTGTCCTGAGATTGCGCGGTGGCTGCCCCCAGCAGTATTATGGGGGCTAGCTGGTAGAGCTATTTCATACACAGTATCATTTAAAGAACGTGAGACTTTTTTTTTTCCCGGTAATGACATTGTAGTGCTTTCACAAGCAAAATGTGTGATTCTTTCCAGACACTATAACAGGCTACAAGGATTTATTTTTACACATGTTCTGTTTATAAGTTTTTATTTCTATTACTCAGCTGCAGTTCAGTAGAAACACTCTCATTTTTCATCACAGCATTTGAGAATAATATTTGCTTAGAGTGGGATTCATCTCATCTAAATTTAGAGGTTTAAGGGTTGGTAGCTGCTACAGTCAATGAGGCTCTTCCGGGGGGTGATCCTCTCACCTGCCTCAGACATCAGTGGTATTCAGGGTGGATGTTCTGCCTCTCCCTGTATAGATGGTAGACAATAGTCTAGCTAGTCAGACTTAGATGAGTGACCCCCACTTGCATTTCACAGGAAGAAATGTGAGGCACAGCAACTAAATTGGTCCTGGAGAGCACTTCTCTGGCACCATGTGAAGCTACACGCAGACCATCTCCTGTCTGCAGGGCTGCTGGGGCATGTGGGCTGGAAAGGGGCTGAGTCTTGATTGGGCAACCAGAACTGTAGGGTGCCTACAGTTCTGCAACCAGAACCAGGGCCCGTACCTGTCCTGCAGTCCACACCTAGGCAGAGAGACCAAAGCTAGCTGTCTCCCAACTATCAGGTTAGCATCTGACTGCACTAAACAGGAGTGAAAGCAGTTCAGACCCATCAGAAAAAATGCTGGTTTGCATTTTGGTTGCAAAAAGCCAACACTTTCCTGTTGGCTGCTTTCTCCATTGCACCTTCAGCTTTCTGCTACTGTTCTTACCCCAGCAACTGCACCAAGCGGGCTGGAGTCTTGTTTTGTTCCAAGTTCCTTTGGGGCCTCTAGGCATCATGAGGGAGCTGAAAACCAGCCAGGTCTGCAAGCTGAAAATTATAGAAGTGTTTGTTTGGCAAGATCTCAGCTGACACAGAGCTGCTGTAGTTGCCTCCTGAGCTCTCTCCTCGGCCTGAGTGTAGGCAAAATGCAAAGTTATCCAGGAAAACTCAGCTGGTACAGGATCCCTAAGTCGCTGCAGCCAGTCAGTGAAAAACTAGAGCAGCCCTTAGATGGCAGTAAGCAAGAGTGAAATGGTGCAGATTCCTCCCAGGGAACGAGGGAGCTGTATCTCGGGCATCAGTCACTTGCCTAGATTCTGAACTGCATCTGTCTGGTGTCTTGACAATAGCAGCAATTCTAACTACTACATTTGTGGGAGCATCAACAATCACTGGTCTTTTCTTCCTCATCACAAGACCAGAAAACCTTTCCAAAGACTGATAGTTTCTTCACAGGAATCGAGATGGGGAGAAATCTCAACCCCTGTGAACCCCTATTGCTTATAAATGGCCTATAAATCTCCTTTGCAGCACATCAGTGAAACTGTTTTTCTGTAATGCTTTCATGGCATCTGTACCTGGCCTGAAATGTCTTTCCTGATTCCATGATTGTCATACCCTGAATGCCACAGGATGTCACAAGACACATGACCCAAACACTGCAGATGTCCTTTCATTGTCTAGCACATCTTCAACCACAGTAGTCTCCCCACTCTAAGCAAAGAAAAGAGAAAGAAGTCTGCCGTTATGCTCCACCTCATGTCACCACCTGAAGATTGTGTCCACTTCATGTCTTTGCAAATTTTATGATCAGGCAGTTTATTTTCATCTGTTGCTTTATTTACCAAGTGTAGTCAACCTGGAACTGTTAGGGGATTGAAGCCAAATACTTCCGCAAATCCTTCTGAGTACAGAAAGATCCTGGAACAATGAGAACGGTTCTTCAGCCTTTATGAAACAGGTACTACGACTAGGGTCATAGGGGTGTGCTCCTGGAGGGACTTATCAATTCCTTTTTTTTGCTTATTTTTTAAAATAACCATAGAATAGGTAACCCAGTGGAGAGAATGTTCTCCACTTGAAGCTCTATTCAAATCCCTGCTCTGAATCAGGAAGAAGGAGGATTTGAATCTAGTTTTCCCACGTCTTAAAGAAGTGTCTTGTCCACCGAACTAAAAAGCGTAATGAAAGGCACAATTGCCTCTTCCTACTTGTAAAGAGATCTTGCTATTAGTAAAAAAGCAAAAGACATTCCAAAGGAATTCTCTAGGAAGTCTCTGTGACAAAAATGGTAACTGATGAATAGGACTGGTTTTATTTTTGCTTGGGTTGCTTGGTTTAGCCACTGAATTGAAGGGAAAAGTATTCTCCTATCCTTAGGAGGAGTGTCAAATCCATTGCTCTGAGGCAGAGGCTGGGAAAACCCTGGAAAGAAGTTTGTGGGTCCAGCCTCTTTGTAACACTGGGCTGGGAGTGACTGGACCTGTGCCATGAGGGAGCCAGGCAGGCTGAGAATGTCGGGGCTTCAGAGCACTAGCACAGGCTCTCAGTGCAGGTCTCCCTTGTAGCCACCCTATGCTCAGATCTACTGAATACCTTGTGAAATCCAAGCTTGCGGCTCTTCCTGAAAAAAGAGAGGGATGAATGAGACGAGAGAAAGCGAATCCCCTAAAGAAGTGGAGTAAGAAGGAAATTCTCACTGTTAAATGAGAGAACACTCGTATGTTCCACTAAGTACTTTGTGAGAACCTTATCTTAGTCAGCCATAAAAATTTATGTAGCATCCCATGGAAGAGATCTTTTTCAGCTATTGTTAGTTTGGAATATTCTGTGAGGCCTCTAAACCCTTCGTCTTCTCTAGAGTTTTTAACATATGTTTCTTTTCTTCTGGTTTCTTCTATGAGTCTCATGAAATATAGTGTACAGAAGGCTGAATCTTAATCTTTTGAAAGTCAAGAGCACCATTTTCCTTGGGAAAATGATATTGCCTAGAATATGTTTACAGAGATGAGTGTATATAGAAATAAGGCATTTAGTTCTGCAATATGCCAGAGGTCATTTATCATCATTCCAGTTACAAATTATACTTTGGGTATCTCCATGTTAATCAGCTAATCGTGGCAACTGTTTTATATTCATTTACTTTCTTCACTAACAAAGCTTCTCTTGTTACACCTAAGCGTAATAAAGAAAATAGCCCAGTACATTGGAGAAGTTATGGAGGACTCAAAAGATAAAGTCCAGGAAAATCTTTTGGCCAATGGAGGTAGGTACTATGAATGTGGATATCTTGATGCTTGGTTACTGCCTGTGTTTGCTTCAGAATATGAACATATAGAATCGAAACGCAAACACATTAGGAAGGACAAACATCAGCAAGACTCTTTAGAAACACATCTAAAGCCTGATTCCATTCTTTCCAGTTATTGGAAGTTTTATCCAATTCCAGTTTTGCTTCCAGGATGATGTTCAATGTCTAGTACTCCTTTATGGAAGGAATTCTTCCAGCACCAGACCTGAAGAGTGAAGAAGAAAGCAGGAGACATTCTCCTTCATTCCTGAAATAATTCAACACCTTTTTGTGGCCTGTATGGGCTTGGTCACTTACAGGCAGCTAAAGTTTATTTCGTACGGTTGCATGACATCTGTCAGTGATATATGAGCAATTTCCTTTCCCTCCTACAGTGCTGGGGGGTAGAGCGTGTGCTCAGGTAGCTACGGGTCTATCTGACATCACAGGTGGATATGTGAGGCAACAGCTCTGAAACATGGAAAACTTCCTCTAAAGGGGAGTTGAGTTGGTTGTGAGCAGCAAGATCAGCAAGACTGTGTTAAAAGTGTTGCCGTATCAAGACTGGCATGAGCAGCTTTCTACGCAAATAACTCAGCATATGTAATTTCTCTACTAGTAGAACTACGCTGCTGTTCAGCAGCAGGCAGGTGAATGAAATGCTCTTTGCAGGCCTGTACAAGCAGCAGGACATAATTTCTCTGTGGTCTTTGCAATAAGAGGAAGGCTCTGCCAGTGCGCTGTCTGTACACCATTTCATCAGGGGAGCCTGGGCTGCCCTCACAAGGTTGTGCCAGAGGCTGACAGGACATCACATGCTACCTGCTACCCTGCCATGAGTGAATTCACTTTAGTTTCCCTTATGACGTCCTGCCCTGGCTGGCAGCAGTTGCATAGCAGAGGACAAGAGCAGGCACTGACAGCAGAGGCACTTCTGACACGACAAAGGGCCTTGGGAGCAGAACTACTCTGCTGTATCCACACTTGCATCATCACCAAGTAGTCAACTTAGTGTTGACTAACTGTGTTTTTATAATCTCCATGAACTTATTTTCTCCCTTCATCATTTAGTATGATCCTCAAGGCCCTAAAGGGAGTCTTTGTCAAGGGCGAAACTAATATATAGGAACTGATGGCTCCCTGTGTGTGATCTCTGCACGTTTCTTTAGATGCTGAGCGTGTGTCAGAGCTGCTGAAGAGTGTGTTTTTTCACGGCTATCCTGGAAACGTAGAGTGAACCTGGGTGCATTACACATGCTACTGCAGGGCTGTAGAGTGATACCTTTGACAGGCAGAGGAAAAGCTAAAAGCGCATACTCCATCAGACCCTTTAACTGTCTGTAATATTGTATTTCGCATGAATATGAATATCTGAGGGAGAGAGGAAGTTCTTTCAGAAATGTCCTTCTTGCATTAAATAAGACTGGCATTTGATCAATGCAACTGCTTGATAAGTACAATAATCCCACTTATTATGTTTCAGGGCTAAAGGATAAAATGAAATGTCTAAAAAGTATGTTGAGAATTGGTGATTGCAGTGTTGTTACAAGCATGCATTTGTGTGTATTAGTGCTAGAGACAAGTCTTGGTCTGGTTGTAGAGATACAGTGATCAGGTTACGATGGATTTCTCAAGTAACAACCTCGTAGCTTGATCACGATATCCCTATGACTTGAGAAACAACAGGTTTAACTTATTTCCTTTATTTCCTCTTTTTACATCATTTTACTTTCCTGTCAGCTTTGCATGTGTTGTAATAGAAGGATGTGGAAATTACTTGACTGTACATGTTACTAATTTCTGTCCTCTGATCATTTGAATGATTCGTAAGACTTCAACCTCTCAACTGTTTTTGATTGCATGTTAAAAAAATTGAGTCAGTTTTAGTACATAAGGATTCTCCTAATACATTTCAATGTCATTCTTCATAAACAGCAACAACATTGTTGTAGGGGTTCTTCCTCTTTCCCCTTTGCAGTTAGGAAAGGAGGACCCTAAAACTGAAGACTTCTTCAAGGTCATAAAGTGAGAAACAAAATTATAACACATGACCTCTTGCTGCCTGGTCCCATTTCAGACTATTAAACCATCCCAACTCAAAGTTTAAGTTACACTATGCAAGTTCTCTCATTGTAGCTCATTTTGTATATATTCCCAACAACAGTTCAGCCCACATGCTGACAAATGGTGGCTGACAGTCTAACAACTGTTTTGCTGGATCTGTGTGAAGGAACGTGCAAAGTAGCAGAAAATACAGCCCTTTCAGTTAAGTGAACCCACATACTACATCTCAGTGGGCAAGAGCTGGAAGCAATCATATGCAGATGTCTCTCTTATAGAATGTGTATTTGTGTATTACTGGAATTTCAGAATATCACAGCAGCAGGAAATGCTTTCTTGCTTCTGATGGAATCAAAACCATGAAATGTAAGTAAAGCTTTTCTTCAAGGGTTCAGACCAAATTCTGTTTCGTTTACAGTGATGTTAACCCAAAATGAATTTAAAAATTTGATAATCAATAGAATAACTCCATTCTTTATAATCAGCTCAAAACTGGAATGAACAACAAATCAAAATGAGAGGCATGACCATTTTGAAGAATAAAGGGTTTTGTACGGGGAACATTTAAACATTTAAAATAGCCTCCTACAGTGAGGTAAGTAAACCAGAGTGTGCCCGTAGGCACAGTAGGGTAAGAAAGTATCTCTTTTGGATGGGCAGCTATGAAATGTAATTTTGAAGTGACTTGACAAGGTCCATTAATGAAGGGATACTATTCCAGGAGTGTCAGGGCTCTTTGATATTGGTACTGCTTGGTATTTTAAGCTCTGTTCGGTTAATGTGTTCACACAAGCGAAGTTTGTGCCATCCCCAAGATCAGGCTGTTTAACTTCCCTGCACCACTACCAGATCACTAGTGTCATGCTGTGCACAGGTGCCTGACGTTTGTATTCTGTTGAGATTCAAGGAATGCAAGGGCAGAAAGGGCATGTGTATGTCTTGAGGGAACTTTCAGATCTCCTCAGCTATAGATAGGTCGATGCCTGCCTTTAAAGAGTGTATGTGTGAATGCACTGTTCCTCCACACAGCCATGTAATACCATGCAGGTTTCATTCATACCATGCTCTTTGCAGGTTTCATTCCTGTTGAATTTAGCAAGAAAGCTTAGCAGAGAGGCAGCAGGGTGAAATCCTTTAGGCATGTCCACATCGTGTCCCTCTCCCCGTGAAACAGGGCCCCAGCAGAACTGTTGCAGGAAGACTACTGAAACCGTAGTCTGAAAATGCTACCACGGTCTTTGTCCTTCAGGTTCTTCTGACCTCCCCCCTTTCTCTCCAGAGACTGTGAGCAAAGGCTGCCCCAGAACTGTGCATGTAGTGGCTGTGGGAGAGCTCTCTCTGGCTTCTGAAACTTTGCCCCCGTCCCACACGTTCCCTGTGCAGGAGAATCTTCCCTCTTCAGACCTTAGGAGGAAGGGCTGCATCTTTGCCCTGTGAGTCCTGTGCATTGGATGTGTGGGAAGTTTACATGGCTGTTTGCATTTTTGGAAGAAAGAGGGAGAGAACTCAGTCACACCAGTGCTCTCTGCCTTCTGGACAGTGGTATTCTTTGATGAGAAGCCTGCGTCCTTCTAACATAAGACTTTCCATGCTTTGGAAATCTAATAAGGTAAACTGACTCTTGTAGGGTGAGAGAAGCCCATGGAAAGGATAGAGCTCTCCTGCCAAGGGTATTCAATGTCACACCACACAGTGTAGTACCCTCAGCCTGGTAGTCTGGCAATTAAACAACTTATCACGTTCCTTTTCACCTAACTCACTTCATAAAATTTTTGCCATGCCCTGGAAGAACAGATACAAGAAATCATGCTCAGTCCTAGCTGCCTGCATGAACCAACTCTTTGGACAAGGTAGCAAAGAGCTCTTAGTAGCCCCAGCATGCCTCTCTGTTTACTTAGCACTGTTTACTTGAACTTGGTTTGCTCCCCGTTTCCCCAGGGCAATTTCCCAGATACTCTCCATGTGCACCGCCCTGGGCTGGAAGCAAGCCCATCCTGTTAGTGTGAGTTGGTGCCTCCAGCTTATTTGTCCAGACACTAGAGTAGCATCTGCTCCTTTGCCTAGCCTTCCTAACCTGCAGGGTGACAGACCCAGCCCCTCTGCTTGTTGTGGCAGGATGTTTGAGTTTACCTCATCCCATAAAGTGCCTGGAAACACTGTGTAGGAGTGTGTTTGGTATCCTAAGGGTCTCAGGCCTCAGCCTAATCAAAGAGCTGTCTGTTTGCTTACATGAGCTGTTAGGGGAGAATTTTTGCTGGGTACCATAATGTTCCCAAGCCTTAATATTTTCCGAAGTTAAGGAGCCTTGGTCTTCAAATGAAGTGTAACAGCAAGAGCCTGTTCTAGGAGCTGGATGTCCTATGCGTCATTTTCCCTTGATTCTGGGAAGAAGCCAGGATTGTTCGTGGTCCAAGACTGACTTGTTTTGGGGGGCTGTGCTATTAATATCTTGGATCGAGCTCTAAACAACCCTGAGTATTACTGCAGGACCTGGACCCGAATAATTTTTCTAATAGCTCTTGCTGGGAGTAAATTCAGGCATACTGAATCCCTCATCAAGACTGAGGTGTCTATTTCTACAGTGGAGACTACATGCACATTGCTTTGTCCTGCAGTTTTGCATTATCGGTGTTAACAGTGTAGCGCAAAAAAGCTAGATTTCTGGTTCAGGTTTTTACAGGTTTGAAATATGATTTGTGCATATTTGATCAGGATCAAATTTCTATGAGGATTCAGAGACAGATTTCTGGTCCGAATACACCTCTAATGTTAATGAATGTTATATCTAGGCTATAGCTGGGACTGCTGCGCCAAAATAACTTGCTTGCTTTAATACATTTCTTTGTTGACCTAATTGTTGTACGTTTCAGTTGACCTAATCAGCTATCTGACCCGGTTTGAGTGGGACATGGCCAAATATCCCATAAAGCAGCCACTGAGGAATATATCAGAAGCATTAGCAAAGGTAAATTGTACCCTAAATCGTACTCTAAATTTTAAAAAGGCAAAAGGCACCAGAATGGGGAATCGTGTCTCTTAGAATTTTTTGTTCTCCTCCTCTCATGACAGTCAATGAGAGTTTTGCCTTTGGTTTGGGCAGGAACAGGCTCAGAAACACACATCATGTACTGAAGCAGCTGGTATTATTTTTTTAATTTCTACTGTAATAATACTGATCTACTGAAACCTATCCATTCCATAAATATATGGCACTTCATCAGATTTGGACATGATTTGGACTTTCTGCATTTTAATCCCCTTGATTGTAATATTTTATTGTTTTTAGATACTGCAGTATTATTTTCCATGTTGGAGTTCTCTTGCAAAATTATTGGCCTTATGTTAAATCAAACACATTGCAGGTCGGATGAGTTATTTACACTCTCAATGCACTGGGGAAGGAATGATCTGCTGTTCAATATAGGCAATATATGAAACAATGAACTTGCTCCTTTAGGTACAACTGTGATACATGTAGTAACAGCTAACTGAATACTACTTTCTGAAGAGGTCTTTGCCACAGGGGAACGCGGTGGTGTCTAGATCTGGCCTCCCTCTTGGCCATAACCACGTTGTTCTACAAGGGACTTCTGACAGCTGTCAGGTCCTTTCTTTACAGCTCAGAGGTAGAGAGGCAGGAAGGTGAGAGCAATGCACCTCAAGCACCTGGATGAATGGCTTTTTTTACTTTGTTTCTAGCAAATCACTCAGATAGAAACAGACCTGAAGACCCGAGCAGCTGCATACAACAACATTAAAGGAAATTTGCAAAGCCTGGAAAAAAAAACTGTGTATGTACAACAGGCGACTGTCTCCATCTCTGCTGGCTGAACTGAGTACAATGCATGCCCACATTCATTTGTTTGAGGTGGACCACATGTATTCCGATGGGAACAAATTTAGTGTCTGGCTTTGGGGCATGCTAAGCCTTCCCAGACCCTGTGGAAATTGGTGGAAGCTGGTGAAATTGGTGGAAGCTGGTGTGATCAGCATGTTGTAAAATCAGCTCGAGGGAGACTGCAGTTCCTAATATGATATTAGTGGCAGTGTGAGCAGACAGTCTTGGGAATGAGTCATAACCAAATGCCCCTGCATTGCTCTGGTAAGGTTTCAGGGGGTCAGCAATTAGATCAACTGAGTCAACTGGTGAATTCCTTTGCAACTCAGAGCTGTTCCCTACAGGAGTCTGCAAATGCTGTTCAGATAGGTTAGCTTTACAATATTCCAGGAAAAGGCATTTATTCTCTGTCCTTGCTGTGGCTACTTCAGCAGCATCCCGCTTAGTTTTTCTTTTCTTTATTTCATTCTGTTAGTGGGAGCAATGCTCACTCAGGCCTTCCCAAAGGTTTTCCCTCCTCTCTCAACTGCTGGTGCTCTTTACCTATGTCTATGCTGTTATCTGGATTTTCTCCAGGGTATCACTGAGGGGAATAGTAAGTTCCTGTACTGTTCCTGTAAGTAGTTCATGCAGAGCAACTTAAAAGATGCTGTGCAAGCCCTCATCCAATGCATGCTCGTGTATGTCATTCTTTCCTACGCTGGCCTGTGCTCTAGGCAGTGTGTTGGTTCCTGCCTCCCTCGCCCTGCAGGCAGCCTGGCTGGCGGCCTGCCTAGAAACCAGCCCTTATGTTCCTGGCCCACTCCTGCAGCTTCTCCCCAGCTCCACAACTCCCATGTCAGCTTTAGGCACCTGGAGAGAGGTCTGTGTAGGAATGTGACCAGCACCAGGGCTCTGGGAGGGTAGCAAGGGAAAAGAGCAAAGACCCTGTAGTCCAGGGCTATATCCCTCTGACAATCCTTATTTCCCTCTCACAATGCCATCTGCCTTTAAATGCTGGCATCTCTGGTGTGAACTTGTGCCAGCTGGCTTAGATTTAACAAACAGCTAATGAGATGTTACTGGCCAGTTAATTATTGTTCAGACTGGCACAGCTAACCAAAAGCTGGTCCTTCCTCACTCCTGCCCCACTGGGCAATGACAGGGAGGGCAGCTGCTCTCTTCCCATATACCCCCAGTCCTTGCTAGGTATGCCCAACTAGCCCCACTCATCTGTGCTTACCAGGTGTGCAGCTCTAGTGGGACTTAATATGATTAAATGGGCTTAGGCTGCAAACAGACATCCTCCCCAGATCACACAGTTCCCATATGTGAGGCTGCTGCTCCCCCTGTCCTGAGCTGGATGGAAGTCGTCTCTGCATGCTGATATGAGTGACAGCTCATCTACTGCAGTCAAGATATGCCAGCTTTGCTATGGTGGCTTAGGTCTTTACTAGCATTGGTTACTGTGACTGAAGTGTGGTTACATTAGCAGCTTCAGACATGCACTTTTCCAGCATCTATACCCTTATTGTAAAAGCAATAGCAGCAGAATAGTACAATTTCACATAGAGGAAGGGCATAAACTAGCCTAGTGCAAGTTGCCAATATTCTTGCATTAGGGTTAGTTGCTTTTTTTTTTCTTTTTAATCACAGTAAAAATAAATCAATGGCCACTCTAGATGTGTAGACACGTCCTTTAGCTACCTCCTTCCTCATGTTCTCCTTCCCCAGTATATACTGCTACATACCTAGCAACAGTACCTACAGTGCAGTGCCTCCAGTGTGCTGCTGTTTGGGTTCCTGCTAATTGTTATTTTTTCTTTGTCTTGTTCACTGTAGGGGAAATTTGCTGACCCGGACCCTAGCAGACATTGTGCATAAAGAAGACTTTGTTCTGAATTCTGAGTATCTTATCACACTCCTAGTCGTAGTGCCAAAGTAAGGCTATAGTGTGTGCACATGTGCTCAAGTGTGGTATTCAGTTTCAGGCCTTAACACTTCAGGCCAAGCAATATTGGATCAGGTTGGAGCAGCTGATCTGCAATGTGTCTGGGGAATGAATGGATCTGTTAGCAGACAAAAAAGAACCTTTTTTGCCAACAATGGTGCTGGCACAAAAGAAAGAGACAAAGACTGCTTTAAACTGAGAGTAGACCAGAAATGGGAAGTAGGTTTCTAACTGTTATAGAGTGGGTTCTCAAACAGCCTCCTGGTAGGAATAGTAGGGGTTAAAAGAAAAAATTAAAAAAGCAGTTCTTTACTGGAACTTAGCCAGTGCATAAAAAGGATTAGACCTGCCATGCTCACAGAGCCTCTGCCAGTCTTGTATTCCTAAATGCCTGCATGTGGGATGACTGCCTTCACTGTCAGTGGCAAAGTTACAAGGTGTCCTTTTTTAGAAGCCTCCACAAAGCTTTGTCCTCTCAGTAGAGCGCTTTCTCAGCACAGATACATACATACAATAACATCACTCTTCTGTTTGTGAAAAATATTTTCAAAAAGCTGAGGTAAGTTTTTGAGTTTATTATCTATAAATGTCACCTCAGATTTATTTTCCCATAAACAGACTCCTCACTTTGCAAACCCTTACCTTTCCCTCGACCCCCTTTCTCCCATTGCCAGCACTTCCTATGTTTTCAGTATAGCCTGAGATCAGCCCTGGGACTGTGCATACCGAGGTAGCACAGCCAACCTGCAGACTAGCTGCATCTTATGCAGGGGTCCTGGAGCATGGGACACTGTGTAGCAGCCTGGACATGTGTGCAGAAGCCAGCCACTTCCCATCTTCAGATTCCTGCTTTAGACTCTTTCTTGTGCCAAGACTGAAGCTGAGGTGGGTAAGGGTGTGACACTGAGGGAAACTTTTCTGTCTTCAGAGCAGCTGGTGTCTAGAACAGGAGAGGACAGGAGAGGCAGTACCTTTATCACATAACCCAACCTGAAAAGCTCCAAGCTCCTACCCCAAGCCATTAGCTTAATTAACTACATCTATCGACACGTTTGCTTCCTAGTATACTGTATTTATCGACTGTGCTTTTTTCTGTGTTGCCCAAAGGTCAAGCTATGTGCAGTGGCAGAAGACCTACGAGTCCCTCTCCGATATGGTAGTGCCTCGCTCCACAAAGTAAGTTAAATTCCAAATTAAGCTCCCAGATTGCTCCAGAGATCCCTGCCATATTTCAGTCCTTCAAATTACGGGATCCTGGAGGGAATATTTGTCTAACACCTGGGTTCCATGTTAACATACAGATTTGCCTAATCTCATTTCTGCTGCAACCTTGACTGAAATTGGAAATTGCTCAGTTGAAGGAAAGTATAGATGAATGGAAAAAAAAAAGATTGTTTTTTTTTTTTTCCAATTAGCTTGTTGTTCCTTTTTCCAGTAATCTAGTTCTGTCTGCTTTCAATATTCACCAAAAAAACAGGGTGAACCATTTGCCTTCTGTGAAAAGCAGACAAACAACGTTACAGTAATCCAGGCCAAATTCAGACTTACGTAAACACATGTAACTTGACAGAAACCACTTTGACAGAGACCAAACACTATTCTTGCATCTTTAATTGCTTCCTGCTGTAGAAAGCTTAATTTAATTTCCAAACTGTTATTTATATCGGCAAATGCTCCATTAACACTTATCCTTTCACCTGGACTAAAACCTCCTTACTAGAAATTAGATATTCCACTGCTCAGATCAAAGTATATAATGAGATCAAATCCAGGGCACAAGAGTTGTCAGCGATATCATCTGAAATGGAGGAAGAAGAAAACATGGAGGGAGAATGGGAAGAAGACAGCTGTGTGCCACTGTCTCAAAGACGCAAGTACACAGAAAGTGCAGGAAGATTATCAGGAGACACAGAAAAAGCAGACAAGCAGAGCATGTGTGTACACTACGATGGGTACATCGACATCTAGATTTGAAATACCGTAGCTGATGCTACTAAAGTCTTTGTTCCCTATTTCAGTCACAGCAGATCTTGAAAAGCAGGGTATCATTCAGTATCATGAATGAAAAAAAGAACTGCAAAAGGGGAACATGAACAAGACGTGAGGGATTTGTCATGCCACATCACAGCAGTGAATTTCCCTCCTGCAGAATGATTGCTGAAGATGCAGAGGGAGGACTCTTCACAGTAACCCTATTTAGAAAAGTGATGGATGACTTCAAGGCTAAAGCCAGAGAGAACAGGTAACAATCACTGATTGCTTAGCAGGCCAGGCTAGCAGATGATGAGGATAAGCTGAGGCCTGGTCTTTGTGCAGAACAGTCAAATGCATCACTGCTTTTAAAGTTGCTTTGCTGTTGGGGCTGCTGCTGACCCTAAAGCCACTGAGAAAATAGGGTGGGAAAGCACTGTGACAGTGGATACAGTAAATTCATTCTTCAAGTCCCAAACTACAGATCCTGGAATTGGTCTTCTTTCTCTCCTGCTACACAGCAGCTGGAAGATTCATTCTTGCTTTCTAGGGGTAACTTTAGCTCCCATCTTCCACATACTTTAATGTGGTTAAATGACTAGCAACTTCAAAACATCCCATGCATGCTTCTCCAGAGGCAAAAGAAATGGGTGTGCATATCACATAGAATATAGATTGTGAGAACAAATGTCCTTCAATTATAGGTTCATGGTTCGAGAATTTTATTTTGATGAGAAAGAACTGAAATGTGAAAAAGAAGAGCTGATGAAATTAGCTTCCGATAAGAAGCAACAGTATGTAAGTAGTGCATGCAGTTGATAGCCTGTCTATTAACAGCCTTTGTTACCAGTGCACCTAAGCAGCCCTCACTCCCCACAGATTCCTGTGAACTCCATTTCGCACAGAAAGCTGAGGCACAGGGTAGATAACACAACCCTCCCAAGGTCACTCAAGTTTCTGATAAGCTGAGAACCAATGCCAGGCTGCCTCAGAAGTAACTTCAGCAGCCCATCATAGTTTTAATGGTGTGAGCTGTGGAGCCACTTCACACAGCAAAGGGATCACAGCATTGTTATGTCTGCTTTCATAGGGTCCACTGCTGCGCTGGCTGAAAGTGAACTTCAGTGAAGCATTCGTGGCTTGGATTCATGTGAAAGCCTTGAGAGTTTTTGTTGAATCTGTCCTGAGGTAAGTGGGTAAACATGCAAGGCTGGCAGAGAGAGATTCCTATAGAAGTCAAAATGCACAGCTCACTTCCTGGGGCTGTTCATCCATGGGTTGAGGACATCCCTTTTACACACACGGTACCAGGAGCCGAGAGGAGACAATACAGGTGGCCATCAAGAAAGAAGGTGACGTATGAAGTTGACAACAAATAGAGTTCTTTAGGAGTGCTTCCAGTGAAGGGGGAAACTCAAAGATACCGTTTAGTTCCCTTATGGCTTCAGAAAGAAAACGTGTTTAGGAAAGGAGGCATCACAACACAACTGAGATTCTGTCATGGTGATGCAGAAACAATCAGCTAGAATGCCAGGAGACTGAGGAGGGAGAATGGCAGGAGTGGAAAGGTGTGCCTCCTCCCAGGAAATGATTGTGCACATCGATGTGTTTTAAGGTATGGCCTCCCAGTAAATTTCCAGGCAATGTTGCTGCAGCCAAACAGGAAGTCCATAAAACGCCTGAGAGATGTCCTAAATGTGGTCTTCAAACACCTGGATGAAGTCGCAGCAGCAAGTATCATGGATGTATGTATTTGGACTACAACTGCATTTGTTATAGATTGTCACAGTTTAGCCAAAAGAACACTTCATAACTCAGGGGTTAGAGCAAGCAACCCCTCACACCTTGCAGTGCTAGCATCCCTGGATGCAGCTGCAACAACCACTGGTGGTTATAGATTTATTAGGATGACAGGTAGAGGCAGATGATCACACAGATTATTTACACTTTCTTTTGAAGTATCTGATGTTTACATCTGGGTCTGTTCCATTATGGCAGCTTGTCTAGGTAGAAATATTATCTATAAACTTTCAGACAAATGCAAGCAACACAAATGAATCCAGACCAAATGCTGAGACTATGAGAGCTCCCTCTTCTGTAGAGGGCTGTCACTGACCAGACAGACTTCTCAACTAGGACTTCAGCAGGGATACTTGCTTTCTCCCTCCCCATCTCTCAAGTGCACAAAAGATTATCCTCGTAAGGATAAACCACCACAGTTAAAACAGCTTAAGAACAGGCAAGCGTTAAGACTGACAATGCATGAAGGGAGGACAACGCAACCAAAGGTGAACTCTCAATGCTGACCGCATTAGAAGAAAGTGTTAGGCAGCCTAAAAACACCAAGCACGCACTAGATTCACATGGTGAACGCCAGGTGCTAAGCAAATACAAGAATCCATTCCACCTACCAACAGGGGTGTGCAAAAGCAACTGACTGCCCTGGAAGTTTACTTTCTGGTACTAAAGTAATATTGTCTCCTTTTACAGCCTGGCGTGGACATCCCTGGTTTACAACTGAATAACCAAGAATACTATCCATATGTCTATTTC
The DNA here is from genome assembly GCF_040807025.1 of Struthio camelus. NCBI lineage: Eukaryota > Metazoa > Chordata > Aves > Struthioniformes > Struthionidae > Struthio > Struthio camelus. The sequence goes on along the minus strand of NC_090944.1, from coordinate 24,040,188 downwards.
AAGATTGACCTCAGTCTTCTTGATTGCAGCTAAGAAAGAAAAAAAAATTTGCTCAAACATAAATCTATTCATTTCCAAGCTTCTAATGTTACAGTAAAATGAAGCTTCTGCTGCTGAAAAAAAAAATGAAATTAGAATGCAGGTATCTCAGTAGCAGGATAACGGTGTAAAGACTTTCCTAACAATTCCAATAATTTAAAATGACTTCAGTATAAGTGGCTCTGGTTCACGGTTTTCAGAAAACATTTCAGAGGCAAAAGGTACTATGGTAGCATTTATTGTTTTTTGGTAAGTTACAAAGATGGAATCTTTAGTGGACTTGAAATAAAATGAATTTTAAAAAAGAGCATGGTGGCTAATGGATTTACTAGGTGTGTACAGTCATGGTTTTATAAACAAAGCAGACTTAAAAACAGAAGTAGAGAGCATCAGAGCAAAACCCCAAGCTTTAATCTTAAAAAGGTTAAGAAGTCAGATCTTCAAAGACTGCTGTATAACTTATTGTAACGTTACTTACAGTCCCCAGTACTCGCAAGTTTAGTTTCAACTGAAGTGTCTTGGCAAAAACATGTTCATTAGAGCTTGTCTGCTGGGAGAGCTTAGAGGCAGAGCATGTATTTCCTGTCCCAAATCAGTGGTCAAATTTTCATTTGCTACCAGCAGCCATTACATACGTTGCCCTTAGCTCATCCCTATAAAAGGCACTCTCTTACAGAGAACACTGGGTTACAAATATCCATATGAAATTATTTCCATGAAAGCATGTGAACATCCAGTTTTTTCATTCTTCTTATAAATTAGGCTGATCATACAAGGGTCACTTCACTAGACAGTGATACGCAAAGCAGCAGTAATACCACAGTATTTTTTTATTAAATACTGATGGGAAGTGAAGAAATATCAAATTTACAGGAGACAGCAATTCAACTCTTTTCTGACAGCAACTTCTCTAGCCATTTCATAAAATGGGATTAGCTTCACTGCTAACCCTCGGGAAAGACCGACAGCACCCAGTTCAGCACCAGTTTCTACTAGATGCATCTCCCATTTGAGCAGCAACCCAACTTTTGTTGTATTAACGATCATATCAATTCTGACACAAAGAAAGAGAAAGCCCCTGAGAAGGAGGAGGTAAAGGAAGACTAAAGAGCATTTAAACTAAGATTGTCTAATCAGGCTTTAGGCCAAACCACTGAAGATCTTTCACAGCAGGGGGGTGGTTTAGGACTCCACTCTCCACCAGCCTCTCTGTACTACAATTCATTTTTCAAGAGTCACCCAAACCTGGATAGTTTTTATCATGTGCACCCTTGTTACTCTGTACAAGACTAACACTGTGTCAAAAATATTTTGTTTTATTCTTTAATTGAAACAGAAGCTGACCAGGTTCCACCTCAATGAAAAAAAAAATCACATTTAAAATCAGCTACATTAACCTTCAATAACATTCAAATAGCACATACTGTCTCAAAAAAAAAAAACACCCAAGATGTTTCAAAGATCCATGTTGTCCTCAAAATATTTGTTACACAGAATACAATCAAGTTTACTGGTTACAACAATTCATAGAATTTTTGCAATGTTTTCTTGAGATGCGTACAGTTCACTGCTGCAGTGGATCAAATAGCACAGTGTCATGTGCTACTTCTCCATAGAAAGGCCACTGGAAAATCCATCTGATTGTGAACCAGGTTGCAAACCACTGCACAAACTCTCCCAAGAAAAGAAGTTTCCTGAAGATCTCACAGCTCATCTTTATCCCAGTCATCAAGATCCACATCACTGAGATCAATATCATCTTCCACGGGAAGCTGTGAAAAAGGTGAGGGTTTTGAGTAAGCGTCTCAGAAGCACCTAGTAACACTGCGACACCACTGACTTTGAAGGATACCTCTCATTTTAGAGGCAAAGCTCCCTCCATGGGCTTAATCACTCCTGTCCTATCTTCCATTCATAAAAGCTCAAAGGGTACTAAATACAGGCCAAGTTCTCAGAGTTAAGACTGGAAAAAGGGTATTTTCTACTAATACAAGTATTCCAGATATAAAAAAGCAATTACAAATAGAATACGTAACAGCATTATCACCATCTTCTGTATTTTAATTCCATCAAAGGAGATCAAGAGATTGTAGTGACTTTTTTCATGCTGGCGTCAAGCCTTAAACAAGAACTTACTCAAGCATTGTGTTATTATGCAGGCTTTACCTATGCACTTTCCAACAGCAAAACTTTGGTGGCAAGGTCAGTGGTTTGGTACTGCAGAATCAGTTTCTGCAGGCTTCAGGTCTTGCATGCATACACTGCAGCCTCCCCATTACCCAGCACAGGCTAATAACTCAAGTTTCCCTCAAGGGTTTCAATTTTCAGATCATATCTTAAGTGCTAGATAGGAGTAACTGTCTATCATAGTGTCAGACAACCAAAGTGGTGTTCTGTTTCTTCTTGGTGTTCTGGTAAGACTTAGGTAGTGAGATTTGCTACAATCTTACCCTGAAGAAAAAAAAGATTTTTTTGGTAGTACCTGTTCTTAATAACACTCTGTCCAGTTACCTCCCAACCTAGCAAAGCAACAGTACTTCTGAAGATGGAGAATCTCTTACCTCACCATCTTTGCCATCCCAGGGTTCAACTGCATTAATTTTAGGGAAAGCTCCACCACCCACTGGTGCGGTAGAGCCACGGCCAACAGAGAGTTCCCTAAAAAGAAATAAGTAAAAATTAGGTTTAAAGAATTCCTTTGATCACCAACCACCTAGAACAGGGCCTGCTTTGGATAAAAGGAAGTCAATTGATTAGCTTGCAGATCTTCAATCTAAACTGTCTAAAAGCAGTAGCTTTTCAAATTGAGAAGCAGAGAATGATTAAAAAAAGAATCCTGAAAGCAGTATTGATAGCTTTCAATTAGATCTAAAGATTTAAAAAGACAACTTTATTTGTGAGCTAAATGGTTTTGTATTTCAGCAGCTTCCCTAGTAATACTCATGGAAAAATGCAGCCTCTTTATGTGATATACACCATATGGTTAAATTATAGACTGTTCTTGGAGCTGGCTTAGTTTTGGGAGTTACTGGTTTTATACAGCTGTTACTGAAAAATACCCAGTCACTAAGTTTCTCTTTTTGGTCTGACTCTAAACATATGCTGGTTACAAAGGAACTCAAAGTAACCAGCTTCTCCTTTCAGGCATCCCACTTGCACTTGCTACTTAGGCTTAAGCAACCCAACATTTTAACACACTGAAGAGCTATTCCCTTTGTATTCTTTCAGTGGCAAATCGAACTGAATAAGTATTCCTGTCTAGATGGAGTCTATCATTTTTTTGTGCTTTTCTCAGTGCTGATGTTCTTGATTTCGGTCAACACTGGATACCACCTATTAGATTATAAATCCTAACTGCATTCAGTTTACAGAGTTAAGTGCCACCTATACTAACTGTGACTGCACTGCTTTTCCTATAAGGCAGTACTGCTGAGCTCAAGTGTAAAAGAAGAAATTATTCCACAAAGTATTGCTCTGTAGTAAGAGAATGTCAATGCAATCGTCTAATTTAATAAACTGTTAAATTGGTTGCTCTGCCCTGGAAGCACTAACCATGCTGGCCAGGAGAAGTTTCACTAAGACAGATTTTACAACCGAAGAGAATTTGCTATGTCTGAAAACAGACATTTCTCTGACATGCATTAGTACAGACTGTCTGGTATGCTCTTCTTGCCTCTGAATCCTAAGTTTCACTTAACCCTCTCAATCTTTCCTTTTTGGCATTGTCTTAAGAAAAACCTGATGTCTTGCACATATATTTATGTATGTATAAAATAAATAAAACAATATAACACCCTTTGCATGAATCCAGCAGGAACAGGGATCAATTAATGTGCTTCCTATGCTAAGGCGATACATTCAGTTACATTTGCTTTTGCAATTATGACTGTCTTCTGCCGTTCTCCAAGCAGGAACTTGGAGCTTATCACTGCTAACATGGATTCTCAAAGCCTTTAACAAACCTTTTGGCAGCTGGGGTTTTATCCAGAAGCAGGGAGCTGCAGTAACCAAACGCCTCACTTTGTGTTCCAGTAACATTAACTGCTCTGATTCAGCAATGCTGCTGCCTTGCCCTCCCATTTTCTTTCCCATTCAATTCTGCTCAACACTGGCTCTCCCCTGATTATGCAAGAGGCTGGTTCAGGGAACTCACTGAGGAGAAAACCATTCAAACTTTGGCTGGATTGGTTCAGCTCTCCAGAGCAGTTCACCAGAAGTCTAACGTCAGAAGGACAGGGGGGAGAGGGAAGGCTGCAGAAAGATGGCTAGCAACAAACAAAACCTAAACAACACTGATTCAGGCTCACTTATATCATTGCGAAGTGACATGGTTTACAATTCTCAATTCAGGATCTACCCATTTACTAATATTAACCAGAATGCACCATTTGAATGAAATACTATTATTACCAAATGCTATGGATTCCTTTGTTACCAGAGAAGCAGAATTCCTCAAGACCAAAGAAAACTTTTCTATTTTTGAATGGTCATTAAAACCCCTTCGGGGTTAGACTGCAAATGGCCAGCTTCTTGACTACTCCTGTCCACCATAAAAAAAATGGAAGACTGCTTTACTAGGTCCAATCCCACTTAAGTCAGTCCCTTAATCCAATGGATACCTATCATCTGAATACTTTTAAATATGCAAGCCTTATCTCATCCAGGACAGCCTGTTCTTGCGCTAAAGCCACAGCCCCAGTTACTGAAAGATTTAAAGAAACATTTAATACCTGAGAAACTCATTAATCCCCTGCTCACTGAAAGATCCTTTCAGAAGGGCAAATTTCATCTTCCGTGCATTAACAGCTGCCATTGCCGGATACCCAAAGCCTCCAATCCCCAAAGAGCTCTCCAGATCCGACTGAGCACCGGCTTCTGTCCACAACCATCTCGGGGAAAAAAACGAAACAGAAGTTAGTTAGCAAAGTCAGTACAGCTGTTCCAGAATCACATATATCCTGAAGCCCTGCAGAGTTTGTGCTGGTGTATGAACTGCCTCACAGCATTACCCCCCCTCTCACTTTCTTGTTATTCAAGTCAACAGGGGATAGCAGGGTCCTGATTTTGACCCATGCAGAAGAAAGCCCTTCATGAACAGCACCTGTAGAGGCCAGCTCCATGCTCATGACTACTGAAAGCCAGATCAGAAGAACAAGTATGAAAGACATTCCAAGTCAAGAACCGTATTACCAACTTCACAAATTGCCATACTCCAACCTACACTAAGTAAGGCTAGGGCCCAAAGAACAGATCTAAACCTGACTAAGCACTGCCCAATTCCCACTGCAGAGGATTTTCGGCCAAAGACCGGAAAACCAACATTTTCACCCAGTGTCACTTCCTCATTGGTGAAGCCTCAGTTCCTCGAATCTCAGCACTTCTCTCCAAAGCATGAATGCCATTTTGTCCCATTTTCAGAGCAGTCATTGTGTCAGAACAGCTCTTACTTTCTAAAGAACCCTATCTAACATTCCCTCTTCAGCAAAACTGTTGACTTCTGGAAAAGAGAAGAGTCTCACAGATCCTAACCTGCACTCTGAAAGAAGAGGCAAAGTCTTATGGCCTGCTCCTTTAGGAATGTGAAATATGTTGTTAACAGACCGCCATTTACATTTGTACTTCATAAACCAACAGTAACAGAGGGACACTTGCCAGCAAAAGGTGCCAAAGAAATTAAATATTCACTGAAATATTTTAGTGTTCGGGACAACAATAAAATATGCTTCATCTGATCTCATTAATGTTTAGATATCACCTTCTACTTATAAATGATGTGAAAAGGAAGGCAAAGAAGCAAGAAAAAAAAAACCTAGCCATTTTAGAGCCATTAATGCCCCCTGCCCTGACAGTCTTGAGAGTTATCCAGGGACTCACTAAGCAGACTAGGTTTCATTCTGCCATGACTTCACAGAACAAGATGTGTTCATCCCTACAACAACACTAGGTACAGTTGGAAAAATATCACTGTGTGAGAACCTGAAAAAGGAACAACTATTTGCAGATGAATCCCTATCACGCAATGTTCTCTTCCATTGCCTCTTTCAAAATCTCCCATCTCTACCAAGAGGACCAGCCCAACCTACGACGACACTTACCCCCACATTTTCTTTTTGTATTTTTCAGCCATTTTTAACATGACATCCAAGTAAGAATTCCTCCCTGAGGCTCCTGTTTGCCAGACAGAATTGCACAAATTAAAATACAAAACCACATGCCTTAGGTGACAAGTTCATATAGAAGACTGCTTCCTTGAATTCTACCTGTGTCAAGAATGTGAGGCAGGACAGAAATGATGCAGAGCTGATGAGCATCACAGGTACTCTTCAGTACATCTTCACTAATGATCTAGAACAAAGCAGAAAGTCAGTGACAGTAAGACTTTGGAGTACCCAGCTGTAACTGCACTTCCCTTCCACCAGCCCACAAACTCCACCCTACTTGATAAAAAGCTTCTGGAATAACTTGACATAACAGCTTATAAGCCTCTCCTACATCACCGGTTCCCCAAAGCAGACTCAAACGTTCACAAAGCCTTCTGTTAAAACTTGTAGCAACAGGAAAGCAGTAGCAGTACACAGTACTGAACGTTGCTTATAAGGAACCCAGTAAAATGTCACTTCTTGCTCAGAATCACTGTCCCTGGGACAGTGACGGTATAAAACAAACTACTGCTCTAATAAATTGCAAATTACTCTGCAAATAGCACACCCAAACCTATGCATGTGCCTTGTCACTATCATTCATGCTGTTGTTGGCATAAGGAGAGTCAGCAGGGTGCAGTACTGAAGGCAGGCAGACTTAATTGTCACTGACAGAGCAACACCAGCGTTATGTGCTTGTTCTACTATCTTAAAAAGGAATCAATCCTTTTATCTAGATTACCGTTTCACATCTACCTCCATCAAGCTGGAACTGAGAACCACCACATGACAGTGGGGCCTTTTAGATAACAAGCAAGATCACAGGCTTTGTCCAACTCCTAATAGATGGCACTGTAGATGACAAAACCCTGCCCTCAGTTCTTAAGAGGGACCATGGGCGCTTAAGAGTAACCGTGGAGTAACGCAACCTTTTCACCCGTTCCCTCTGGGAGAGGATTTGGACACAGTGGTAATCCACCCTGGTACCAGCACCGTCAGTGCCGTCACTGTATCAGTTCTGACAGCCTATCAGTGAAAGATATATTCACAGTAAAAAAAAAAAAAAAAAAGGAAAACTATGTAATCAGGCTTGTGATCTTTGGATATTTCTGCCCCAAAATTGGGCACAAGCAGAACATTTTCGCTGTTTTATTTACAGTCAATATACCTCCAGGAGCTCAGGTGGTGGTGCGTTATCAGAAAACAGATCCAGAGCACGAGCAATGATATCGGACCTAGTTCTTCCACCATCATAATCAACAGGGTCTTCTCCTTTTTGGAAGATTTTGATTGTGGGAAATCCACGAATCTGCAAGGGAAGTTAAAAGTCATCATCTCAAACAAAACTGAACATTTACGGTGGAAGCTACCTGCTACTCTAATGTGCTCTAGATTAAGATGAGGGGAATAGAGATTTATCATTTAAATGAAACAAGTCTCAACACGTTATGACTAAACGTTTTAACAGTTTTGTAGCTCTCTGTCAATAATTTAAAATAGCGTCAACACAACTGAAACACCATTTCAAGTTTTATGACTGATGAAGCAGCAATGGTCTCATCAGTTTAGAGGCAGTAAGCACTACATGTTTCAACATCGGCGGGACCATCCTAACCCTTCACATTTTTAAGATATTCAGGTCTTAAGATCTTAATCTCACTTTGGCCCTGGGAAGACAGCAATGCGCCTTCATGGCAACAAATGGATCCTCAGGTCCCTCTGCTACACTTCCAATAAAATTTGGCCAGTGTCCTTGTGACTGCCAGCCACATGCACTTAGAGGGATACTTTAAGTAGCACACTATTAAGCTTCCCTGTAGTGTATCACTGAAAATTAAAGACTACCACTAACTGATCCAAGCAGCTAACGTTTCTGGAGTGATTCCTGGTAACTGTCTCCAAGGAACCAGTACAGTTCCTGTACAGGAACACATCTGTGTTCTGGAGACAATCTGGCCAGCATACACCACAGTCTGAAAGGAGAGGCTTCTTACTTAAGCCTTCTTGTAAGCTGTGCAAGATCTCATGGAAACAAGCAGTCTTCTTCATTAGCAACATCCATATCTGCTCTACTTTCCTCTCATTCCATTTTTTCATATTGTTACCCCACATTCAGGAAAGAATTTTGTGGAAAAATGGTATATGCCACTCTTAACAATATTTTTAGTATACAACACTAAGAAGCACCAGGTTAAGAAATAGTTCTTTAAGCATTAAAGGGAAATTTGACTTACTAGAGATGGAAAAGGAATTGTAACCACTGCAGAGCACACTCACCCCATACCGGCCTGCCAGCATCTGATTGACTGTTGCATCTACTGCGGCCAGCTTTACTTTTCCCTTGGTTTGCTCCTTCACTTCAGTGGCAGCAGCCGCCCATTCTGGCTCCAAACTGAAAAACAGAGATCATCAGTGCTCTAAGCATTCCCAAAGCTAGCAAAAGAGCACAGCATGCCAATACTAAGCAACGTGCTCCACTTGGAGGGGAAATACAGTCTTTGCAACTAAGTCTTTGCAATGAATGACAGCTAGCCTGACTACTCCAAACAGTCCTAAGTCCTGCATCAGAAAGAATGAAACAATAATACAACTTCTTGATCTTATTTCCAGTGGTGGGTGGGAGTTTTACTACTGAGCAGGAGCGCAACGAGAAAATACTCTTACACACTGAGCAGCAAGTAGGTCTTCTCAGCAGGAGAAGCCCACATATATTCAGTGAAACACCGTGTGATAAACCCACTTCTGATGTGGCAAGAGGTGCAAGATCCCAAGGGATCATGGCTATTCCACACAAACAACCACTAACTGGAACCGAGTTGTCAAAAAGCTCAGTTACTTTTTGCAGTGCCCACACCACGGGGCGTAGAACTCCACCATCCACACATCATCACTATTCATGACGTTCTTATCAAAGCTGTCATCAGTCAGCTCAATCACATCCTTCTTATCTCCACCTCCGCTCTCTCGGCTCTGTAAGAGACAAACACAGACCCTCAAATAAGAAATAACCAAACCTGGTCTCCCACACAAGCCATCTCCTGTGTTAGGTTGTACCAAATGGTCTGTATTTGAGGTAGACACAAGACAGGCAGCATTGTATCAGGCAATTTTCTCATTGTAGAGCTGGAGGCAACAACATCCACAGCCTATTCCCATAGCACTTCCAAGAAAAAGCAATTGAATCTTCACCCTAAAAAACCGAATTCAGGTCAAACTGTACCTCACTGGAAACATTCCCACATTATCTCAGCTATTCTTCCTCAGGCCAGTGAGAGAACAAAGCGCTCACCATCCTCGCCCCACAGTGCCCTGGCTTCCAGGCTAAAGAAAACATGGGTTAATGGGGTACACTCTACCAGGTACAGTCCACCACCCAGGTCTTCTGCTGGGTCAACCTAGAGGTCAGAGTGTACTTGCTGCATGAGCTAGAAGCAGCACTATGAGTCAGAAGCTTTACAACTCACCTTTAGGGAGAAATCTGGCATGGAAAACTGCAGGAAGAACATTACCATATTAAAAAACCGCATCCACCCAGGTTAGACTAGGACTGTGGAAATGGTGACCCTAATACCAAGCAGAAACACCACCACGATCCTTGGGAAGGTGACAGACCAAGTTCTCCTAGAAGCCATCTCCAAGCATATTTAAGACACAAAGGGAGCAGTCAGCACAGATTTACAGAGAGGAACTCAGGCCTGAAGACTGGCTTGGTGGATGAGGGGAGAGCAGTGGATGCTATTTACCTTGACTTTAGTAAGCCTTTTGACACTGTCTCCTAGGACAACCTCACAGACCAACTGATAAACTACAGGCTAGATAAACGGACAGTGAGGTGGACTGAGAACTGGCTGAACTGCTCAAAGGGTTGTGATCAGTGACACAACGTCCAGCTGTAGGCCAATCAATAGTAACACCCCAGGGGTTGTTACCAGGGCCAAAAATGTTAGCACCTTCATCAATGATCTGGAAGACGGGGCAGCGTGCACACCTTCAGCAAGTTTCCAGATGATACAAAACTGGGAGGAGTGATTGACAAATCAGGTGGGCGTGCTGCCATTCAGAGGCATCTCAACACACTGGAGAGACGGGCCAACGGGTTAACTCATGACATTCAAAGGGAAATGCAAAGTCCTGCACTTCGGGAAGAATAACCCCATGCTGGGGGCCAACAAACTGGCAAACAGCTTGGCAGAAAATGACCTGGGGCCCTGGTGGACACCAAGTTGATCACAAGCTAGCAACGTGCCCTTGCAGCAAAGGCCGACAGCCTCCTTGGCTGCATTAGGAAGAACGTCACCAGCAGGTCAAGGTGGGGTGATCCTTCCCCTCTACTCAGCACTAGTGAGGTCATACCTGGAGTGCTGGGTTCCCCAGCACAAAAAAGGCTAGATTTGCTCTAATACTTCCACATCAAGGGCCATGATTTTTATGATTAAGGCTTGGAGCATCTACCATATGAGGAGAGGCTGAGGGCGCTGGGTTTAACCTCAAGAAGAGAGGGCTCCATGCAGATCTTATCAATGTGTATAATTACCTGATGGGAGGGAATAGAGACAAAGCCAGACTCTTCTCTGGTGCCCAGTGACAAGACAGGAAGCAATAACATTGCTTCTTAATACATAAAAACACACAAACATTTTTTTACTCGAAGGCAGTTGAACACTGGAACGGGCTCCCAGAAAAGTAGTGGGGTGTCCATCCCTGGAGATGCTCAAAATCTGACTGGACGTGGTCCTGAGCAACCTTCTCTACCTGACCAACCTTCTCTACCTGACCCTGCTTTGAGCAACGGTGTTGGACTAGATAGTTTCTGCAGTGGAGAGACAGCAGAGGTCTCTTCCAACCTCTACTGCTCTGCGACACTGCTAATAGACAGAGCTGAGAGCACAAGCCCCTGATCTCCTGCACAGGAGAGCCTCCAGTTACAAATAAAATTGCATATTTCTTGATAAATACCTGTTTCCCAGAACTATATCCTCCACTTCTGCCACTAAGACGGTCTTTTACCAGGGACCGAAGCGCACTTAGAGCGGCATCGACAATGGCTTCACTTGTCCTGCCACCTGCAATGCAGCAAAATGAAAAATTTAACACCAAAAAGCAAGTTTAAGGCAGATTACTGGCTGAATTCTAAATTCAAGGACCAAATCATCTTCTGCTGGATTCAGGCAGGGTAGGACTGTGCTGTGAGTGATGCGACACTAGTGGTGGGACATGACTGATGAAAACATACAGCAGGACTCACTTAACTTCCAAACACTTCCAAACACCCACCTTATCTGAAAGGCTGATGACTAGGGTGGCAAGCTCCTAACAAACAGGAAGAAACAATTCCCTGGAACTGCTTATTTACCTCCACCAACTACAAACTTGGGATTAGACTAGACTAGCTCAGACGGAGACAGGCACAATCTGGTCAAACAAATCCCACTTGTCTGTCTCTCAAATAGCTATTACAAGCATTAAACAGGAAGAAAACACCACATAAGGCAGCATTAACAGCTAACACATTTACTGTCTTCAAGGATGTTTTCAGGCATGCAACACACAAAAGAGAGTGACATTTACCCTGATAATCTTCTGCTTTGTTTTTGTTGGCTCCAAAAATCTTGATAGTTGGAAATCCTCTGACACCATACTGCCCACCCAAGGACTGATGCTTATCAGCATCTACTGCACCTACTTTCACTACACCCTATTGAAATAAGAAAAGAAACCGAGTAAGACTAATCTTCTACTATGATTCAATGCATTTTATACTCTGCGCATGCTGAACAGATAGTTATTAGAAAGGTAAGAGAACAGTCACCACAAGAAAGTCTGTTCCCCCAGAAAGCATTACATCATGCAAAACTATATGTGCCTAATTCTTTCCTCACCCTGAAGAAGTTCCAAGTTTTAAATAGTTGACTTTTCCTAAGGGAATTTAATTTATGCAGGAAAAGTTCAGCAAGTCACTGCATGACCAAGTCTTTTGCAACGAAACAAACGTTCATAACCAACATCATCATCAACCAAGTGTTTGTCATGCTGCTTCTGAACCTCAAAGGCAGCTGACAGAACACCAAGGAAGGAAAGAAGAAAAACATAGTATTTCAGAGGATGGCAGGATTCTAGTATCTTGATGGTGTTAAAAGCAGCCTTGGAAAACAGTAATAGAAATTCACTAGCACAGAATTGTCTTGCTACCTCTACAATGGCTTCCTTTTATAAAGCAAACGAAATTCTCATATATTTTAATTGCTTGTGAGAGGCCAATCCTCAGGCTGGAGAAGTACGATTTTTGCAAGCACGACAAAGTGGTACGCTTTAGGGGATTTCCCCTCCCCATTCATCTTTCTAAGCCAGGTGACAAAGGGTCAAATTGTCCTCAATCAACAACCACAAGCACATTTGGAAAAGGTTAAACTTACTTTTAATGCTGTTGCTGCTTTCTTCCACTCAGGGGTTAGTCTTTGACAATGACCACACCTTTTAGGAAAAAAAAACAGAAGTTTTCATTCAAGTCTGCATGATTATGTCCAAGTATGAGAGTAGCCTTGTTGGGTTTGGAATTACAAAAGGGTCACACAATCTGCAACCTGCAGGAGACTTTAGTTCTATTCACAGCGAGGGGAAGAGGCTGTGCTACCACATCACATCACAGCATCACTCAGACATTTGAGGAAAAACCTCAAGAGGCATGTTTTGCAAACATACCCTGCAAGCAGCATCTAAAAATAAGCAACAGGGTAATTTCTAGCTCAGCAGCTGTAAAGGCAGAATTGACTGAAAGAACCTGGATCACCTAACACTGTTAAACCATGGAAAAAGGAAAAGTGGAAGATGGAATTCCATCAGTCTTTCCGCTGTGAAGAGAATTCCTACAGAACAGAACAGTTCAAACTGGATCAGTGGTGATGTTAAAGTGACTTCAGACACCTTCAGCAGTAACAGAAGACTCATACATATGCACACACACTACACTTCCACCCGAGTTTCCTTTAAACACTGACCAGAGAAAACATGTAACCCAACACACCCAATTAAAAAGCAAATCCTATTAATCCTAGATATAAGTTAAGCTGGATGGGCTCAGCCTGGAAGTGATCTTATCTGTACACTGCTGGGTAACATTTCACAAGGGATATCACAAGACATTGCTTTATTTCAAGTAATTATATAGAATGGTGGGGAGTCATCTAACACTTCACAGGAGAAAAATCCAACCCCTTGTTAAAATCACAAGCCAGTTATAAAACGTTTTGAGATGGATGTGAATAAAGAAGTATAAGTTACCCAACTTTTCTAATACACAGGCAAATGTGGGCACCAAAATCCAGGTTTGCACGCTGTGTTTGCTGCAAGCTAAAACAGACCTGAGATGATGACAGAAAAATTATTTCTAGAAATAACTCCTTAATGAGACACGCCACAAACTCTTGCTCATCTGCTGCAGGTCTCCATGGCAGGAGACCAAGAGCTGACTAGCAACCAGTGTGCTATCATCGCATCACAGGTCTGTGGGAAAAGTGAGCTGGCCATTTAGTGACACCTATTCTATACCTCATTCCCACTATCCAACCTGTAAAAGCTGTAGCAACACTAAAACAAGAGGCAGCTAGCTTTTCTTAAACCTCTCAGTGCAGGTGCAGTCAGGCTGCGGCAGTGAGAGGCCCTTTCTTCCAAACGCGGAGGTTTGGATAGCAGCAGTGCAGGGGATGCCTATGAAGGTGCAGTGCGCACCACCAGATTTTAAACAGAGGATGAAGCAGGTTGTCAGAGACTCTGGAGACAAGCAGGATGGGAGAAGGAGGTGGTAAATTAAGATTGCATTGGAAACAGTAACTCTGAATGGAAATTCTAAGTGTAAATTCAGGTATGTGCTTTCATTTCATCGTCCGTTCAGGAAAGAAAAGTGAGGGACTTCCTCTCTCATCTATTGCATTTCAATCAGTCATTTTTAATACTAATCTCCACAGAAAAACTGAAGTAGTAAAATGGCATATAAGAATTTGTTGTTACATCCTCTCTGCCAACTCAAAACTAATTGCTCCCTTTTTCCCAGGTGAGAATGTCGAATATAGGAACCCCAACCACCGCTAATTTTGCTAGTCACATGGCCATGAAACCGTGTTGCCAACAACAGAACAAAACCCTTGACTGGTCAACAGCAACTTCCTGTGATGCTTCTGCAAGGTAAGAGTAAGCAAATGCGCAGCTGCAATACTTACCACGGGGCATAGAACTCAACCAGCCATAAGCTCTCACTCTGAAGAACCTCCTTGTTGAAGTTTGTTGGTGTTAGCTCTATCACATCATCACTGGCCGAATATAAACCATTAACAGCCAGGAACAACGTGCAGCTCACCGTGCCTAGAACAAAAGCAAAGCAGTCAGGGCTCCTGCAAGACCATTTATGGCTCTCCTGCTTCCACCATCAAATCATCTCCCCTCCCCCCTGCTATCCTATAAATTAGAAGGAAAACAGAAAGGGGATTCCAAATTCACCAGAGAAAAGGAAATTAATGTAACATGTCTTTCCTCCTGACTTAGTCATGGCTCCACAGAATCACATAACAGATTCTCTGTAGCTAAAAATAGCTGAAATTGTGCCACCCCTGTTAAGGCTTTCCACAGAACTTCGCTTTGTCCAAGGTGCAGCCCTAACTACTGCTACAAGACAGAGCTTCCACATGGATCTCCCCCAAGATCAGCTAAATTTTTTCTCAGTTTTCTTACAGAAACTCCTAAACCAACTGCCTATTTCTCCTACGCAATAAGGCATTTTCAGAACTGTGTTGTCAAACACATCCTCCATAGGCTCATATTATGCAGGACCTTCCCAGCTTGTCTTAGTATAGTCAGTTGGACTGATTTAGGACCAGCATTCGATGCACTGACAGCGTAAGTAGCTTCTTCATTCTTGTTCATGGGGATCCGAACCTAGCATTGGTTCGTCCCTCCAGTGATCTGCTGTTCTTCAGCCTAATAGCTAGAACTCCCTGGCTAATGAGCCAAGCACCTGTTGAACACACACACAAAAAAAAAAACCACCACCACCACACCACCACATGCATACAAGGATATGAAGTGTTTCTTAACAGAAAGTTAATTGTTTTGGTCATTTCTAGACCTTGTTATTGCTTCAGCTATTCAGGACAAGACCTCGCAACCCCTCCTTCTACCTTGTCAAAGAGATTAAGAGATGACCTCATGAAAGAGGATAAGCATCTTTGTAACAAACCTATACAGCAGCAGACTCTTAATTCACCAGAGAAAAGCAATAAAAGCTCAGATAGGGAAGATAAAACTAGATTAGAATGGTTAGCTTTGTTCCAAGTGGTTAACAACTTGAAGCGAAGAGTGAGAATCTGCCACCCCTTATTCAAGACCGGATATGAGAGAAAGATACAGTTCAGTGATGCAGAAACTCTACAGTCTGTAGCACACACACAGACTGCACAGCATCACCGGCCTTTTATCAGTTCAGCTGAAATAAGGTCAGTTTCATTATACCTGCTCTGCACCTGAGGGAAGCTGAAAGAAATGACATCCTTCACATTGCTTAGAGGCTGTGCCAGAGATCAAGACTGAATAGCCCACTGCAACCCAGTGCTCCATCCATTGCACCATACTCCCTCCTAATAGCTTATTCTAGCCATAGAACTCAAACCCTTTCTTTCGCAGGGGTCCTACTTGGTTTCCACTAGATTTGCATTTCTCCCTTCAGCATATCCACACACAAGCAGCACTTCATCAGCACAGACCAATGGACTTTCAGGGTGATACGCGGCTGTCACAGCATGTCACAGTGACCTACAGTAACAGCTGCCACCAGGCTAGAGCAAGAAAATAAGGATGCAAAAAGCTACGTGAATGCTATAGTCGCTCAAGAGAGACAAAAACTCCTCCTTAGATGAAAGGGGGCCATTAAGCTGAATCCAGCACGTTTCACCTTCACCTAAGAATATATTCAGAAACTGAACAGAACTCACTCAACCATTTCTGTCACTTCCCAGATATTTCAACACAAGAACATCTAATTTGTAGAAGAACATTTGCCAAAGAGAGTTCACAGAAAAAAGTATATCGAGAAATTCACCTGATCATATGGCCCTGCATTTTTTTTAGTATGGCTCTCATACTAGCGTAATTTTCATTTCTGTAGTTAAATATCCAAGGTTAAATTCCTCTTTAGCAAAGTAAGGAACAGATCACTTTCCTGCAAGAACTTAAGTCAGGAGAACACAAGTCTTTCCTTGATACGAAGGCCAAAAAAAAGGAAAAAAAAAAAGTAACATAGTTTCAAAGTTTGTTGTTTTCCAGTGTAAATGAACCACTTGCATAGCAGTGCGGTTAAACTAAATAAGGAGGCTTCATGTTGGCATTCCTACTTCGCATCGAAAACCCAAAATGGAACTTAGAGCTGGGAAGAAAAGCCTTCCCTACGAGATGATGATTCTATAAGCTTCTTTAAAAAAAAAAAAGAAAAGAAGAAAAAAGAGAAAAGCAACACCCTGCATCTTCTGCAGAACATTTTGGTGTGGTGAAGTTCACATAGCACTGCTGGTGGGTGCTCAGTGAGCAAGATCTCTTTGGTTCTGTACGGTGTTATCTGCATCTTCAGTAGTTTTATAAAGGGGACTAACTAGGAACACTTAATAGATCGCTTACTGGTTTATTCATCACAGAAGACCGGGCAACAGGGGGCAGAAGAAGGAAATACAGTTCTCCACGAACACCTCCCTTTGTTTTCCCATAAGAAATCTCCTACTATCTTGTATAGCACTAGATCCCAGTTCACAGCAGTCAAGTAAATACAGTGTCACCACTTACAGGAACTGAAAGTGTTTTTTTATTAGAATGAAAAATAAATACTGATTTTTGAGGTGTTTTCTTTGTTTGATCGCTGGGATCTTTAAACCTTCTACCTTCCTTTTTGTAGGATGGTAACCCATCAACTGGGGCATGTTAAGGCAACACATCGGCTGGTGCTGGTAACATATGAAAAAGCAGCAATCTTGGCACTTACTTCCTCTTCAGAAATAAACTCAAATCACCTCTATGACTTCAGACACTTCCTCCCGTTTAACTTACCCCCTTCCTACCTTTTACCTCAGGAAGTCAGCGCGGGCGGCCCGGTTCTCCCCGCACGCCGCACAGGTGGCGCTTCTCCCCGCGGGGAGGGGCAGGCACGCCTCAGGGCCCACCCCGGACCCAGCCACCTGCTTGGCCCCAGGACCCCACCGTCCCCCCCTCCGCCACCACGGCGGGGAGACCTCCCCCCACCCCGGCAGGGCCAGAAACGCCCCTGACGGGAAGCCGCGGCCCCCCCCCCCCAAGGGGGGCACGCCGCGCACCGCGCTCCCGGCGGGGCAGCCCCAGCCCCCTCCCACTCCCGCTAACAGCCGCCGCCCCCAACGGCCGTCCCACCGCGCGACGCCCCCCCCCTCCCGGGGCACGAGCCCACCCGCGCGCGCGCGGCTCCTACCCCACCAGAGGCGTCTCGCGCCCCGCGCCTCCATGGCCGCCGCAACACGCCGCCGCCGCCGCCGCCGCCGCTACTAGAGCCTTCCCCGCCCCTCCCCCTCCGCTCCCACGCGCCGCCGCGTTCCCCGCCGTGGCCGCTGCCCATTGGCGGCGCCGGCGCTGGCGTATTTGCATAACCAATGGGCGGCGGCCGCGTCAACCGCCGCGGGGTTGTGAGGGGCGGGGCCGGGTGGGTGGAACGGTCGGTCGGAGGGGCGGTCGGAGGGGGGCCGCGCCGCGCCGCGCCGCGCCGGCTGAGGGGCGGGAGCTGCCGAGGGCCGAGGGCGTGCCCCGGCGAGTGGCTCCAGCGGGCTGCTCTGGGGAAACGCTCTCTTTGTCCGCTTTAAGCAGCTTCCCAGAGCGCCGTCCTAGCTGGAGTGCCAGCGCGTCGTCCTGCGCCTGCCAGCTCCCAGCGGAGAGCTCTGGCGGGAGGTGGGCCTGGGCGGAACCCGGCGCACGGCTCTGAGGGCCTGAGTCCTGGCCTGCGGGGCGCCAAAGCCTCCTTTGTGCTGCTTTTAAAAGCAGGCTAAGCCTCCAGGCCTTGAGAATTTAACTAGCGTCACTCTGAAAACCAGGACCAACACCTAGATTAGCAAAAATTGTATTGGCAAGCCAAAAGCTTGCATGCACAAATAGAAATTAATCTAGCCATATCTGTTGGAGGCTGAAGGAAAAAAAAAAGGCGGGGGGGGGGGGAGGGCTGATGCATGCCAACACAGGCACTATGAAAACTTGGATAGCCTCCCTGCGTCCAACAGAGACTTGGAAAGTTTGCGTCCAGTGGCACAACGTGTATATGGCTACTATGGATGAAAAGTCTTCATCCCAGTTGAAAAGATCTGGCAACACCGGTGATTCAAAATCCCAATTTTTTTTTTCCTCAAATATTTGCACACTGTAGGAAGTATTAAAGCCTGGAGCTGTGCTGCTGTGGAGCATGGATCCAGACTGAGGGTAAGTTAAGATTCAAAGGTTCACTGAGCTGTCGATTTTCTAGTGCAGTAATAGTAGCTGGATTAATTACCATCAAAATAGAAAATTTCAGAAATTAGATAGGAAATGGCCTAATTCTTACACCCTCCCCAAACACACTCATGGCTTCATGCTCACAAATAGCACTTTTGGTGCTACTCAGATCTCCCTCTCAAAGTATGAAATTGTTAGCACAATAGTGAGAAGAATGGCTAGCCATTATCGAACTCCCATTGTTTCAGATAGGGAAGAACACAGACGCATAAAGTTAAGCAGTCTTGATCAGAGTGGCTGCATAGTATTGACATCTCAGCATTTTTATTCTTGAAAAAGGCAGCGTACAGAACAGACAGATTTAAGTTTGTGATGATTCCTAGTACTTAAGATAAAACATAACCTACCCAAGATGTTATTTTTACTGACTTCAAATCTGTATGTACAAGTCTTCTATTTTAGGGAAGTTTTGTGATATGGCACCAGAAAGTCTTTTCCTTAGATGAGGTGCTATCTAGTGGCTGTGGGTACCAGCCCTTCTGAAGCGAGTTCGTTAGTCCATAAAACAAACAGGACCTGCTGTGGAGAACATGATGGATGCATCCTTCCCAGCAGGGAAGGAATATCAGTATTTCTCTTCTATTGCACCAGTATGATGAAAAAAGTGAACATGACACTTCGGGCCAGTGTAAAGCAGTTAGCATGACATTAGCTCTAGGCAAAACCCTTAAAAACAGATACAGGATAGTTTTGTAGCAAGTAGGAGAAAACTGATAAATGTGGGGATTTGCTCCTAATAAAAGCAACTGCACAGAGGTGGAATATTTTATTTTTCGTCAGTGCCATGCAATAATAAGTTGAATGCCTGTGTTTAACATCTATATACCAAGAAGGTATATGTTAAATTAATTTTTGCCAAATGAGAAGTTTTTAACACAAATATTTACTGAATTGGGGAATTCCTTGTGAGTTTCTACAGGAAACAGTTCTATGCCAGCAGTTATTCCACATTTTTATCTGTGTTCTAGAAATACACATAAGTTAGTGCTGATAAAACCGGCGCTAACACAAACATTAGTAGAATGATAAATAACGATGAAAGCAAGGCAGTGATACAGATCCTTTGATAAATGAAGTGCTTTCAGACAAAATGGAGAGAGGATTTAAAGGGTTTTTGTGGAGCTTTACTGTCTCAGTGGACACAGAACATAGGCCAATACCAGGTTTAGATACTGTTTCTTCCCTGCAATGTGAACTTCTAGTGTGATATGACTGGCAAAAAACTTATGTCATTCGTGGCTCCATAAAAAGGGTAATAATAGAAAGATGTTTTGTCTGCAGAGATTCATAAGACCAGTTATTGGGTCTACATTTAAAAACATAAACATATGTGTAGGTACTGGATTAGAAGGGACTTTGCAGGCTGTCTTGTTCAGCCCCCTGATATCACAGACACCGGTCTGTGTATAAGCCTGTGAGACCAGACAGATGCATCCAAGGCTGCTGAGGGAGTTGGCTGATACAAAACTGGAAATCCGTCACCAGTGAAATGAAATGAAGTATTTGAAAATATACACACGGCTGATGTCTGAAAGATCTGGCCCATGTTCTCTCTCGGTACATATACAGACTGCAGTCATGTACTAAGATCCATGATCTGAGTATCACCCAAATAAACGCACCTACTTCCTCAAAAAAGACTTAGAGAATGCTTCATGTCCAAAATGATGAGAAGATGACTTACTAGCTCATTTCCATGCACATCTCTGCTCTAAAAAGTATTTGAAGTTTGTAGCCCCTTCAGTCCGTGCCTCTATGACCTTAACTTAAGCTGATTTCGGACTCCCTCAGGAATCAATATGGTGCAAGTGGGATGAAATGAAAAGTCTTATGATTTTGAGTAGTGAGGAGCAGATTATGGGTTCCTGTGGAAAATAATAAGTTTTTTCCAGTCTCAGCTTGTAAAAATGCTTCTAAACCTAGATCTCTTCATTAGGGTTATTCTGTTGCAGTCTAACCATTCTCAATTACAGGAGAGTCTGAACATTATTGTTGCAAACAGGCAGATTTTACTAACAGCACTACCTTTTTATCTTAGTTTTGATTAATACACAATTCCCTCTAGAGATCAATCAAAAATAGTCTTGCATAATGCAAGCCTGTGTATTACATATCAGTGAATCCTGTTCATTGCCATTTCTATGTTTTGCCTAACTGTGTTGTAGCTGAGCCCATACCGAAGACATTGCTTAAAATATATTATTTTTACAGAACTCTTTACAAGCTAACGCCACTTACGATGCATGGACATTTTGCCTCTCCTCCTTGCAATGTCTCTGTAACACTTCTACCAAACAGCTAGCAAGAGAATTACAGAATCACAGAATCACACAGAATCGTTTAGGTTAGAAGAGACCTCTGGAGATCATCTAGTCCAACCTCCCTGCTCAAGCAGGGACCTCTAGAGCACATTGCCCAGGATCACATCCAGACGGGTTTTGAATATCTCCAGCGAAGGAGACTCCACTACCTCTCTGGGCAACCTGTTCCAATGCTGTGCCACCCTCACAGTAAAGAAGTTTTTCCTCAGGTTGAGGTGGAACTTCCTGTGCTTCAGTTTCTGCTCGTTGCCTCTTGTCCTGTCGCTGGGCACCACGGAGAAGAGATTGGCCTCATCCTCTTGACACTCCCCCTTCAGATACTTGTACACGTTGATGAGATCGCCTCTCGGTCTTCTCTTCTCCAGGCTGAACAGGCCCAGCTCTCTCAGCCTTTCTTCAGAGGAGAGGTGCTCCAGCCCTCTAATCATCTTGGTAGCCCTCCGCTGGACTCTCTCTAGGAGTGCCATGTCTCTCTTGTAGTGGGGAGCCCAGAATTGGACACAGTACTCCAGGGGAGGCCTCCCCAGGGCTGAGGAAAGAGGCAGGATCACCTCCCTCCACCTGCTGGCAACACTCTGCCTAATGCACCCCAGGATCCCAGTGGCCTTGTTGGCCACAAGGGCACATGGCTGCCTCATGGTCAACTTGTTGTCCACCGGGACTCCCAGGTCCTTCTTGGCAGAGCTTCTTTCCAGCAGGTCAGCCCCCAGCCTGTCCTGGTGCCTGGGGTTATTCCTCCGCAGGTGCAGGACCCTGCACTTGCCGTGGTTGAACTTCAAGAGGTTCCTCTCTGCTCAGCTCTCCAGCCTGTCCAGGTCCCTCTGAATGGCAGCACAGTCTTCTGGTGATTTGTCAAAACCAGGCAGGTATAATAGGTACCTAATGTTATGGAAGCCCCTTGCCATTTTTCAGTTTAATGGCTGAGTTGTTTTATTTTACCATTATGGCAAGGAGAAAAATCTGTTTTAATAAAGCAAGCATAGCTGTCTTTTTTTTTTAAAGAAAAGTATATTGGATTTGAGTACATATAGATTGATGAGCTGTATAGAGCAGCACAGTCTTGGAGCTTTCTGTGAATTTCCATGTGAATGGCTTGTTCCTCTTGACTGAAAGTCAGTCTCACTGTTGAATTCTCACTGTTCCTGTCCTGAGGAAACCCAAAGGAAGTGCTGCAATCAAGAGAAATTGCAACTAGAGAAATTCTGATTAGATGTTGGGAAAACATTATTACTTAGAGAGTGACTTAACATTGGAACACAGAGATTGTGCAATCTCCATCCTTGGAAGCATTCAAAACTTGGCTAAAAACTTGCCCCTAAGCAACTGGATCTAACTTTGTTCCTGAGGATGACTTCCAGAGGTCCAGCCAAGCCTAAATTATTCTATATCAAAAGCCCTATTTAGCTAGAATGGACGATGAAAGAGATGATAGATGAGAAAAAAAGATCAGACACTTCTGTTTTGGTTAGTGTCAGTAAAATCTGAAAAGCTGAGGCAGAAGCAGGACTCGAGGACACTGGATATTATACAAACACAGGAAAAGAGGTCCCATTCCTAACTTACTCTCAGAAGGGTCCAGCCTGTCATCTGCGCTGTGTAGACAGCATTACCCATATAGCTAAAGCTTTTGTTTGCAGGTAAGCTTTATCCACACAAAGGATTTTGTTTCATACCTGTGTGTATTTCTACATATCTAATCACGATAACTCTGCTAGACAAGCACTGCATATGGATGCAGACAGCATATGCATGGCGACTTAACATCTTTCATCAAGGGCAAAGCATCAGCCTATTGAAAGGATTGAAAGGCTAGGAGCCAACAACTAACAGCGCATAGTGGACTTAAAGCTCATATCAGATTGTATTGGAGGGAAAGCAAATAAGTTAAAAAAATCAAGTGATTACTCATTAAGTAATGGAAGAATTGAAGTCACATAAAACTCACTTGAAGAGGACCTGTTACAAACATGGTTTTCTGCAGAAATCTGCATTCTGGGGCATCTAGTAAACAGCACATCAGTCATTGCCTCCCTCTCTTGCTCTTTCGTTTAATAAGCCATTGAAATGGATGCATGGATTCAACAAAGGGAAATCATGCTTAACCAACCTGATAGCCTTCTATGATCGAGTGACTGGCTGGGTAGATGAGGGGAGAGTAGTGGATGTTGTGTCCCTGGACTTCAGCCAGGCTTTTGGCACTGTCTCCCGCAACATCCTCGTAGGCAAACTCAGGAAGTGCAGACTAGATACGTGGGCAGAGAAGTGGATTGAGAACTGGCTGGATGGCAGAGCTCAGAGGGTTGTGGTCAGTGGCGAGGAGTCTAGTTGGAAGCTAGTGGTGTGCCCCAGGGGTCAGTCCTGGGTCCAGTCTTGTTCAACACATTCATCAATGACCTTGAGGAAGGGACAGAGTGCACCCTCAGCAAGTCTGCTGATGAGACTAAACTGGGGGGAGTGGCTGACACACCAGAAGGCTGTGCTGCCCTTCAGAGGGACCTGGACAGGCTGGAGAGCTGGGCGGAGAGGAACCTCCTGAAGTTCAACACAGGCAAGTGCAAGGTCCTGCACCTGGGGAGGAATAATCCCCTGCACCAGTACAGGCTGGGGACTGACCTGTTGGAAAGTAGCTCTGCAGAGAAGGACCTGGGAGTCCCGGTGGACAACAAGTTGACCATGAGGCAGCAGTGTGCCCTTGTGGCCAACAAGGCCACTGGGATCCTGGGGTGCATTAGGCAGAGTGTTGCCAGCAGGTGGAGGGAGGTGATCCTGCCCCTTTCCTCAGCCCTGGGGAGGCCTCCCCTGGAGTACTGTGTCCAATTCTGGGCTCCCCAGTACAAGAGAGACATGGCGCTCCTGGACTGTGTCCAGGAGAAGGCTCAAAGATGACGTAGGCACTGGAGTATCTCTCATCTGAGGAAAGGCTGAGGGAGCTGAAAATATTTAGCCTGGAGAAGAGAAGACTGAGGGGGGATCTGGTCAATACATATAAATGTCTAAAGGGAGGGTGTCAAGAGGATGTCGCCAGACTCTTCTCCGTGGTGCCCGGTGACAGGACAAGAGGCAACAGGCACAAACTGAAACACGGGCAGTTCCATCTGAGCATGAGGGAAAACTTTCCTGTGAGGGTGACTGGGCACTGGCACAGGTTGCCCAGAGAGCCTCCTTCCCTGGAGATATTCAAAACCCGCCTGGAGGTGATCCTGGGCAATATGCTCTAGATGACCCTGCATGAGCAGGGAGGTTGGACTAGATGATCCCCAGAGGTCCCTTTCAACCTCAACCATTCTGTGATTCTGTGAAATATAGAAATCCTGTTCCTTTAGATCTTCCAGGTTTATACTGTTCTCTTCTACCACTTAGCGGGACGGTTCTCCTTAAACTCTGATAAATACGTCTCATAAGGACAGCCTTACCTCACCTGTATTATAGCAGAGCTGTCTTACCTCTCCAAGTGCTTCAAATCTGAGAACTTCCTCTCAGTCCACCTGCCCAGCACTATGTGGGGGCCCATGGCAAGGTCCCTCCCCAAGCCTTAGCAGAAGGGTCCACCAGCCTGGGTGCATGGGAAGGGCACAGCACTCTGCTCTGTAGCCTAGATACATTGCATAGATGGACTAGCCCGAGATCCAGAGGTGCCAGCATGAGCACTCTTCTCGTTCGCTACAAAAGCTGTTATAAGCCTGGTGAGAAGAGCAAAAGATGTGCCCTCTAGGCTTAAACTACTCAGGTAGTTTAACTGCTCATACTTCTCCGGATTCTCACTATTTTCAGCTATGCCCTTCTCTCCCAACAACACTACCCTCCTGTAAAGGCCTAGCAGTGGTCATGCAGCTTCCTTTCACTTATGGCTGTATCTAGGGCTCCTTTCAGAAAATACTGGTCCCAGAACATCTGTGGAGCACCAGTTTGAAACCTTTTTCTTCTAGGTATCAGAGGAACTTCCCACCCTATTAGATTATGTACTTTTCCCCAGTTTATGAGACTCTGGAGATTTGGACTTGCTACTGATCGTGCTTGAAAAATATTGAGGTACTGTAGTGATTAGTGGTGATATTAAAAGGTCTAACTGAGTAGAAAGCTGGACATCAAGGTTCAATCTTCATGTTAACTCTGGATCTTGTCAAAAACAAGAAAGGAAGAGAAAGAGAACTATGAAGAGGAAAACGATCAGACAAGATAGAAATAGTAAGGGTCAAGAGTATTGGAAGAGAAAAGGAGTTTTATGATTAAAGAACTGATTTTAAAAGTTAATTGAAAAGAGTAAAGCATTGGGTGGAATACAACTAAGAGAAAACAGATATTGAGCAAGATGAAAAATACATCAGGGTATGTTCACCAAGGGGAGAGTGTAATGGTAAAGAAGGGAAAAATACTAAACATGACAGGGAAGGGAATATTTTCAGAAATTTTATACATGTAGAACTCTATTAGCTTGCTTGTATCAGGGGCAGGCAGACCCATGGTCTGACTGGAAGCAGGAGCCTGCATTTACCAGCCAGCTGTGACTGCATCTGTGGCCCTGGAGGTGTTGGATGAGGGTGGAGGGTGCTGGAACTCCACTGTCCTGCTTTTCTTACACCTACATAAATCCAGGCCTGAGTGTACACTCAGAGCGATTGCGCACAATGGCAAGTTGTACTTTCAGCTGTCCAGCAGACTGTGTTTCCTGGGATTTACTGCCCTGTCTTTTCTTGTCCTGAAGGCACAGTCTTTTCCACATGGCTCGTCTCCTTCACTGGCAGAAACGAATGTAGGACACCAGAAAATGCTAAAAGCCATGGGCAGTGCAGGGAATCTCTGGCTCGGAAAAACAATATGAGAACTGAACTGTGCAAGAAATTGTTCTGAAAGAATAGCATGAATGTCGGCCATCACGCTGTAAACCATGCAGGCAAGGTAACAATAAGACAACAGCACATCTAGCTAGGTCAGGATCATGGATATCAAAAGAAAAGGTGCATTAATGAGATCCACAGGCAGTATTATGGTGGAAGATGCTACTAAGTGCAAAGAAACAGATCAAAGACTAAGATGAATGGTCAGAGAGATCAATGAGATCGAGTTTGGGGAATGCAGGTCCATCTGTCGGGGAGAGCAACTTGAAACTTTGGCACTCTGAGTCATCAAAGCCTAGAAAAACCTGGAGGCATAATTCTGACTCCACTACAAACCGTGGCAGGTTTCTTCTGGCGTCAGTATAGCAAGAATTGTGCGTAGCGTGTTCTAGAAAGCAGCAAATACAAAGCAGGGGTAATCACATTGTATGGCATGGAAAAGATAAGCTTATCTGTGCTATATAGGTGGACTTTTTCCGTATGGTTCTAGGAGGAGACGTAACTCAGATGAGAGTAAGTAATGAAAAATTATAACTTACTGCCTCACTAGTGAACATGTGGATACAATACACGTTATCATGGTAGTAACAAGCTGTTCTGCATAACCTTCTTGTGAAGATTTTTTTTTTAATATATACCTGCAGTAAATGTGAAGAACTTAATTTGTGAGTGGCATGGAGAAAGCAGATGAGGAAGAAGTGCTTATTTTATGTTATAAGTACTAGTTTTAAACACCAAGAAACAACAAATGAAAATAGTGTTTGGTTTGAAACCAAAACTGGACATACTTTTTCTATGTTATTAGGAAATTGTTTCCTTAAGTTATTACCTTGCTGCAGGATGTTGTGGATGCTAAAAATTCAAATGGATACAAAAAGTGATTGGACAAAGTCATGAAAAAAAACCCCACCCATGGCTAAGAACATGACCTCTGGCTTGGAAAGTCCTTTAACCATAAAATTTTGGGGGCTGAGAAAGTATGCTGGGAAAGCGTATCTATATTTTTGTTGTTATTAACTCCTTCCTAGAGGATAGGATACAGAGTTGGATGGCTTGCCTTTATATTGCTGTTTTTATGTACTCAAATGCTATCTGTCTTTCACTAAGAAGATGTAAAAGCTTCTGCAGAGTAGTCAC
Organism: Struthio camelus; assembly: GCF_040807025.1. Lineage (NCBI taxonomy): Eukaryota > Metazoa > Chordata > Aves > Struthioniformes > Struthionidae > Struthio > Struthio camelus. The sequence goes on along the minus strand of NC_090944.1, from coordinate 24,013,179 downwards.
TACAATGCCTGTTAGCTCTTCTGTAATTTCTTAGCCTGAGGTGCTAATGGGTGATAGACATTGCTTCAGTAGCTGAATGATATGTAGGCCTGCATTTATTCCTGCTATGACAAATATATTGAAAACTACTTTGCAAGAAGAAAATACCAATACGTTGAAACTGTTTTAGAGAAGATCTTCAGGATGACAGAGGTTTAGAAAGATGAATTGAGATGACCTGTTTCTTAAAAATGAGTAAACAACAAGTATGTAGATGAACATTGATGATAAATATCTGTATAGCATAAATGGGCAGGTGATCGAGGATTTTTTTGCTATCGTGTATGGAAATAGAAGAATAAGAAGTGAATAATAAGATATTTGTTGGGAGAGCAATTGAGAATAAGGACGCACAGCCCATGGGATGGCCCCTAAAGCAAGGGGTTCTCCCTACGGTATAAAGGGAGACAGAAGGGCAGACTTCTGGATCCCCCTGGCATTTTCCTGGTTTTCTATTCATCTCTCCGCATTGGTGCAAGGTATGGCCCCAATTAAGAAAGAATTGTTGCACGGTATCAGGTAATACCACGAATATCCACTAGATGCCGCTGTGCCATTTCTTAACCTGTACGGGGCTACAGACTCTTCACAGGATATGTTATGCTCAGTGGCAGCTCAGTTCCTTTTAACTGATGGGGAGCTCGTCCGAAAATTTTCAGTAGGGGGTGTGTGTGCGCTCATACAACCCAACAGCGACTTACAAAAATGCTATCAAAGAAAGTAGTGACAATATAGGTTATTCACTATCAACATAATGCTAATAAGACTATTTATTTGTTATATAATGGAAAACAGAAGAAATGGCTGCTACCTTGTTAAGAACCTTGTAAAGCTCTCCTACAAGGTCCTTTTTGCACTCAGCCTGAGTTGTCACATGCCCATGTCTGTGAGCTTAGGGTCAGACAGTAAAATCCCCACAGAGGGCAACTGAATAGGGGCACAAATGCACAAAAGCTCTGTAATGTGCTTAAGCACTAGTAAAAGAAAACATAAAAAGAAACCTCTTCCATGTTGCAACAGGTTGTTGCCTATTTACAGTTGTTATGTTTCCTCTATTGTTGCATTTTACCTCCTTGTAACATATTACCCATGTAGTGTTTGCAACCTGTTTAATCACTAATAAGACAGAATGATAAAGATTTTAGTGAAATTAAAAAGTTCTGGAGGGGTTAAGCCACACTAACCCCAGGATAAGAGCTTCTTCTGAACTAAATGTTCCTCAGAGAAGATTCAGAACGTTAGCCCTTAGTTTACTTCAGAATATACTTTCTAGTCCCCCCTGTAGTTTTGTGCTGTCTCTCAACCCTAAGCCTAATCTCATAATGTCCCTTGGACAAGGCACCCCAAACCTTCTCCCAGTTAAAAGCTCTTCAAGGGAAGATACTTTTTGCAGCCCTCTCTTTCTTTTGGCAGCCCTCTTTTGGTCCCGCTCCAAGTACAGCTGTGGTCTTTTGCTCTCAGACCTAACTCTGACTCTAACAGTAGGCTAAGCCATGGGCTGGAGACCCTGCTCAATCCAGGGACTAATTATTCCTCAGAGAAGAAGGCTAGCATCAGCCCACACTTTAGTGTTAGGCTGAGAGAAAGAGAAAGCCCAGAGGTATAGCAGGAGTGGGGCTGAAAGGAATCTTCTTGCCCTTTGCTTAGAAAGATACTTGCCAGCTTTCTAGTAGCTGTCGCTTTGCGGTTTTTCTCTCAGCTCTGAGCTGAACTCTAACCCTAGGTTGAACCTTAGAGAAGGCACCCAAGTCTTTCTTCTAACTAAACATTCCTCGTGGGATTTCCTCTTTTGAAGCCCTGAGTTTTCTTTGGCAGCCGCTATCAATGCCACTCCAGCTGCAGCTCTGGACTTTCTCTCAACAGCCAACATTAGGCTGAGTCATGGGCCAGAGACCACATAGACTGGAGGACCAAATCAACGCCTCTTTTTTTTTTTAGCTACCGCGTCTCCAACATGAAAACTTTGTAGTGTACTTAAGTGGGTGCATGCACTTTGTGGGCAGATGTATCAAACAACAGAATTTTAAGAGAACAGTAACTTACATAAAAAAAACAGTACAGGTTGTTCATTATCAAGATAATGCTAATAAGATGGGAGTATTTGATGTTATGTATTGGAAAACAGAAAAAAAAGGCTATTGCCTTGTAAAGGATCTTATGTCTTAGTCCTAGCACTCCTATTTACTCTCAGCCTGATTTGCCACATGCCCGTCTTTGTGAGCTTATGGATAGCCAGTGAAACGCCCACTGAGGACTACAGTGCAAGGGCATGACTGTATCAGAGCTCTGTAATGCATTTAAACATAAGTTAAAAAAGATACAAATATACTTACATGTATGCATACACTCACACACATACGTGTGTGTGTGTGTGTGTGTGTGTGTGTGTGTGTGTGTGTGTGTGTGTATGTATGTGTTTATTCCCCCTGGGTAGGAGTACTCCTCAGCACCAGTGCACACTGGTGGCAAACTGGCTGGAAAACAATTTTGCAGCGAAGTTGACCATGAGCAAGCAACGTGCCTTTGCAGCGAAGACGACCAACAGCCTCCTGGGCTGCATTAGGCGGAGAGCTGCCAGCAGGCTGAGGGAGGGGATCCTTCCTCTCTACTCAGAACTGGTGAGGCCACATCTGGAGTGCTGTGTCCAGCGCTGGGCTCCCCAGTATTCGAGAGACATGGACATACAGGACTGGGTCCCCAAAAGAGCCACAAAGATGATGAGGGGACTGGAGCGTCTGTCATACAAGGAGAGGCTGAGAGAGCTGGGAGTGTTCAACCTGGAGAGGAGAAGACTCATGGGGATTTGATCAGTGTGTGTAAATACCCAATGGAAGGGAATGAAGACAACAGATCTAGACTTTTCTCAGTGGTGCCCAGGACAGGACAAGAGACAACGGGCACAAACTGGAACACGGGAGATTCCACTTAAACATAAGAAAACACTTTGTTACTGGGAGGGTAGTGGAACAGGTTTGTCCAGAGAGGTTGTGGGGTCCCTAGAGATATTCAAAATCTGGCTGGATATGGTCCTGGGCAACTTGCTCTAGATAACCTTACTTGAGCAGTGGAGTTGGACCAGATGATGTCCAGAGGTCCTGCCAGGCTCAGCTGTTCTGGGATGAAAATTTCATACGTACTGTAAGAAGCTGTCATGTGTTTTAGCTTGTTACTTGTTGCTTCCATTATATGGTGCTTCCTTGTTATGTTACCTCTGCTGTGTTATGGAACCTCTGAATATCGTTATTAAGAGAGATTGACAAAAAAAGAGTTTAGTAATATTTTAAAAGTTCTGGTGGGGATCCACCCCACTGGCACTAAGTATTCCCTTGGTTACATCCCATAAAAAGGGAATGGTCAGATGAAGAACAAAATATACTTTGTTAGATTACAAAAATAAAGAGAGTTTTTTTCAGTAAAATCAATGTGTGAATGAGCATGGGAAATTGAGAGATATTCAAACCACAAACATACAGTCAGTTTTGGCTATTTATTCTGCATTGTCTAATGCTCCTACTGCTCTCCCAGTGGAATGCATTTAATGTCCTAGGCAGTGAGATTCAGTATTGGCTGCTGGGGCAGAGACCCCACTAAATTAATTTGGTGCATGAAAGCACCCTGCTCCACTCCTGAGGCATTGTGTGCACCTGAGCAGTAGGTTCATCTCTCGCCAAACATATCCAGAGGAAGAAACTTGTATATGTTCTACAGGTGGTGTAGGCACAAATTAGCCCCCCCTGCTCCCATTCTACCCTTGCAGAGAAAGAGCTGAGTGAATTTTGACCCAAGGCAGCTCAGGCCCTGCCTGAGGGGTGCGGTACTAATCAAGGAGTTGCTGCGGTGGCAGAACCATGTTCCTGCTTGCTGTTTTTCCTGCAGCCCTGTAGCTCTATCCTGTTAAATTGCTGTTGTGCACCTGAACCTTGGGAGCCACTGGGAAGAGGGCATAGCTTGTTTGAATCGTCGTGGCAGATCACAGACGGTGAGCGAGCTTTGGACGCAGACATGTATCTACATTTATTATAGTTTATTTACTTGACAAGCAGGAGACGCTACCAATGCTGTTCCACAGTCTCTTTTCAAGAGCCAAGACAAACGATACTCCCAGAAGCACTGACAGCTCTAAATGCTTCTTCCAGGAGTATGTCAGCTTTAATTTGAAAAACTGTGAAACTAAGTATTGTCTTCTTGCATGTATTAAAAACTTTGGAAATCAAGAGTACTCTGTTGATGCTGGATTAAAATTCTGCACTTGATTTTGACTGCAAAAAGCACATATGCCTCTCTGGCTTTAACATGTAATTTCATGTGGATTGGAGATCACGTTTTCCCTCTTTTCAGGCACAAATTTAGAAAGTGTGCTATCGCCTTCCAGTAATACAGAAAATGTTTCCTCTGTTGCAAGGAACACCACAAAGTAAATCGGTTTGTCCATTGGGACGGGCCAGGACACCTCCAATCATTTCCTGTACAGATCAAGACATCAGCGGTATTCTCTTAAAAGGTAGTTTTCTTCCTGTTGCTCTTTCTGAACCGTGTCCACTTCTCAGCCTGGTATGACAGTGACGCTGTAATAATGGTTTGGTTTGTACCTCTTCTGGCAGTGAAAAAGAGCAAGGATTTATTGCCCATCAGATGTGATTGACAGTGTTGTTTATGAAATACGACATGTCGCTTACATACCCAGAACTACTTAGCAGTGATTCAGGTTTTCCTTTCAGAGAGGTCCTGTATGTTCACTTTTCTGTTTCCACACCTTTCTCATGAGAAACTCAGCTTTGTATACCCTTCCTGGTGTCTATATGGCATCATTTGGCAGGTCACTATGTTCATTTTCTTTTCTATGTGCTATCATTGCTCATTCTTGAAACAGTATTTCACTCAACTTAATGCCTTTTCCTAGTGTCTGGAAGGCGCTGGACAATGCATGGGAATCAGTGATCTGAGTTTCTTTCTGAAACAATCAAAGTGGGGTTAGCAGGTAGGAGGGGCCCAGGAAAAGACAAGGTGAGAGGCAAATCTGCCTTTTGTTGAAAGGCAGTGTATTTATTACTTTTCAGTGGTTGAGACAATTCGGGCGTCTTTGCTTCACATTCAGTTGCTCTTAAACAGAGATGCAGAAGCAGTGATCAGTACTAAGAATACCAGACCATTTGGGACCTTAAAAAGCAGGAGACTTTTAAAAGAAAGGAGCATTTAACTTCCTTTGACTTGGATGGGTGTTGGCTATCAAACATGTTCTCAATGCCACACCAGCAGCCAGTCTGCATCTGAAACAGCTTTACAAATCTGTTCAAGGATCAGACAATAAATGACTATCTTGATCTGTGCATGGGGAAACAGCGATTTATTTGGCCCTGAAAACAGATAAAGTAATAACGCTTTGTGCATGGAGATGCTGTTTTACTTAAATGAGGAGGTAACATGTCACAATGTCTGTTTTTATTACATCTCCCATATCAATATAAAGAGATGTAAATTCAGACCCTTGATTAAGCAAATGGAGTAGTACAAACAAATAGTTGTGACATGATGTAAAACAATGGTGTTTGTGATACTGTGACAGAGACGGGGTGTTTTAGAGACAGTATTTCTGAGGAAAAAAGTTTCAAAAAAGCAGAGACTTTCACTTGGATTCTTCCAATATAAAACCATTCAAGTGTAGTCAATTGGATGTTAATAATATAGCAGTTTGAAAAAAGCTCGTGAAAAGAGGGGCTGAGCACGAGCAAGGTGGGAAAAGAGCACAGAACCATCACGCAAGTTCCAGGATCCCTTTTATCTTGCAACTGGCCTGTTTGGCCAAGCCAGTGGTGTAATAAACTCACATTAATCGTCTCATATGCAATGTGTATTGTTTTGTGACTCTGTTTTATTTAATATGGTAATAAATTGATGTATTCTGTATGACCAGAATCATCTGGAGTCTTAACTTACTCTATCTCTCTGCTTATAACTGTTGGTTTAACAGGTGGTATCCAGGCTTTCGCTGGGATGACGCAGTTCATTTTTCATATGTTAGTTTAGCTGTCTTGTAAGTTCATTGGTTTTTCATCTGAGTGACAAATGAGTGACAAGCAAGAAGTCAAAGCATCTTATCTCCAGACACCAGCTAGTACTCTGTCTGGACTAAACTGATGGCATTTAAAAACATGGGTAAGAAGCATGTGAAATCTGTATTAAGCATATTAAGAAGGAATGTGTTTTCCTTGAGTTAATGGCTGGATCCTGCAAGCCAGGCCTGCTGGATTCTAGTTCTTACTCTGCCACATGTTTTCTGTGCCAGAGTTGTCAAGTCTGCTTGTGTACTACCAGAAGATGCAACTTTCCAAAAGTTTAAAAAAAAAAAAAGGAGAATTGGAAACTCTCTAGCCAGCTCCATCTATGCAGAGAGACAGGTGCTTTCAAATAGATACAGAGCTGAAAGGTGATGTGTATGGGCAGATGGAGGGAGGAAAGGAATAGAAATGGTTTTCTGGTGTTGGCTTTTCTCCGTGGCATTAGGATGGGCTAGCGAACCTCTGTCCTGTTTTCTTCAGAGATTCTCTGGGAGAGAAGGTCATTTGGGACAAGAGAATATTGGTTATCTTTCCAAGTTGTGTTCTGATTGGTTTATGTGCAAAATTTGTTGTGTATGTGACTTACAGAGGAAAGCTATGCTGAAATAATGAATTTTATCACTGGTTCTGAAAGCAGCAAGTCCCATGGTTGAATGGGACAGTGTTTCCAGTCATGGGTAGAGCTCTTCTGAGCATGTCTTCTGCATGTAAAGCCTCTCAGCTGCCGGATGGAATTTTGTTTGGGACCCACAAAGCTGCAGATGGAGTTAGGACTGGTTCCACAGAAAGCTTTGAATACCATGAGAAGATTTTGACCTTAACTTTTTCTAATCTGCAGACAACCTAAAAAGGGATGGCAATTTCTTTAGTAGATAGAGACTTCCCACAGTATACAGCTTCATCAGGAGATAAAAGCTTTCTGATGAACTCAGATCTATGAATGCCAGTGGTCAGATGGGGCAGGGTCTTTCTCACTAGGAATTCATCTTGGACCTGATGAAACCTTTCCCCAGTAGTGCTTTAATTAAGCTAGCATGTTACTTTGAATACTTTTTCATTGCAACACATCAAAATGTTCTGAGAAATATTTTGTAGTTTGATGCATTTCTTCCAAAAAGTTTGTTATTAGTTTGAGCTGTGAACTGAATCAATAGTACATAAGCAGATGTCTTAAATATAGGACGCTGTAGGGGAGTGGAGGGTGTGTGGAGAAAATGTTTGTTCCTTTTCTTACCCACTACTACCTCAGAATTGCCTAGGTTCAGTTTTAGCCAGTGACTCCTTGCAAGACACTGGAATAGCTGGCAGATGGTGCTGTTTACCTTTGTGTACAGCATACTTTGTCCCTGTACAGTTGGCACTCTATCCAAATAGGCTTGGCTTTTTATACAGATGCTGTTTGTTGGAGAAAGGAGATCAAGGTAGGAGGAGAAGAGTAAAAGCGATGAGCAGGAGTGAATCTTAACACCCTTATTATCTTGATCAAAAAGAGCTTAAGTAAAATTAGTTGAGCTACTGCACTAGCATGACAAGTTGCAGTGTTGACTAACTTTAAAATGGAAACTCATATGTGCAAAATTAGATATACTGAGTCATTTTTTTACTGTGTACACAGAAGTAGAGGTATCCATCAACTTTAGACCGAGGGTTCTTTCTGCTCGTCTAGACTGACCTAGCTTACAGCAAAAGTCCTAGGGTTTCCCCGGATTAATTCCTGTCTGAACTAGGCCATATCTTTTAGAAAAACAGAGAACCATGGTTTAAAAATGAGCAAAGTTCAAGAGTTAATATTAATTTATGCCAGCTGAGGAACTCATACGTTGCATATTGTGCACTAAATTTTATAGTGCTTTTACAGAAGGAAAAGCTCACACTGCCTGGTATTGCATCACACCATTGTAGCGAACAATGCTGCAACATTGTAGTAATGATATTGTAAAGCTAAATTCTAGATGTTATTGGGAGAAAAGGTGATCTAATTTTATAAAAAAGCCTATTTCTCCCAACCTCATACCCACATGCCCATGAGTAGCAAGACATAGTGTCCAAGTAGCCTGTGCAGCATTCAGGCACCTAAAAGGTGGTCTGGTAGACCAGATGGACTGGGCAGTCTAGTCCAGGTTCCATGTGGTGAAACAAAGCCTGAAGGACACTGGTTATTGAGTACTCATCATGTCTCCCAAGTTCTCCTTAGGTTGATGACTATTTGCTAATTCTAGATAAGCCTTTTCGCACCCTTAGGAGCTGACAGTGATTTTGATCCTTCCCTCACCACCATGTCCTGTCTGCGTCAGTCATTAGATTACAGTCATTGTCGTTTGCCTCCTTATGTGGAGATTTTAAGGATCGAACCCCATTAGAATCACAGAATCACTGATGTTGGAAGGGACCCCTGGTGACTGTGTAGTCCAGCACCCATGCTCCAAGCAGGGTTAACCAAGCAGGTTGCTTAGGACCTTGTCGAGTTGGGTTTTGAATATTTCCAAAGATGGAGACCCTATAACCTCTCTGTTTGGCCTGTTTGACCACCTCCACAGTTTAAAAAATTGCATTATCTTCAAAGAGAATTTTCTTTTGCATGTTCTCATTATCATTTCTTAACAGTTAGAGTCTTTGTTTTAGTCTTGCTGTAGGTCGGCCTTTGTTTCGGCTCTTTTTTTCCCCAACCTGGATGTAAAGCATGCAGAAGTTGATGGTAGGTATGCTGTGATCTTGATGATGTGACATGTCCTGAAGTTTATATTACAAAACTCAATGTCATCAGCGTGATGTAGGGACACTCCATTTAAATCAGGTAAGTACGGATGAAGAGTCATCAGGTATAAGGGAAAATGAGGAGTAGAGTAGTGAATGATGACAGTTTTCTTCCCACCCAACTCAGAGAAATAAACTTAATTGCAGAGAACATGGCAATGTTTCAAACTAAAAACCACGAATTCTCCTGTCAGCTAAGTCTAGGACTGAGAAATAGAACAGCTTGAATGTTAATTTAGGAGTTTGACAAAGTGGCAGTGAAGGGGAGTGTAAGGGCAAGTCCTTGCAATGTTGCTAAAAGTTGAAGCAAGTGGTTTCTTGAATGTGTAAGAGCATTTAAAGAGCGAGGTCCTGTAGGGATGTTAGGAGACTCAAAAGGAAGACTCGTGAAACTTTCTAGAAAGTATTTGCTCAGTGACAGCTTCAGAGCATCACTGCTTTATTGAAAAGTTCATGTACACATTACCATGAGAATTTACCTCTATTCGCATTGCGAAATGTGAAGTTTTAGGAACAGAGCATTCCACACGTGGGCTACCTGGGTCACGTGTGAATACCATTTTTATGTACTTAGCTGGAAATTCCCTGATGCTAGTTAAAGCATGATCTTGAAGAAAACTTGCAAGACATTTCACTACTTGAGTCCTAAGTGCCACAGCTGATCACAAAAGGATGATGTGGTGTTTATTAGCATATACAGACCTTAAGGGATTGGCAGAGCTTCACAGTCACTATATCCAGTTCTGATAAGCAGCCACCTTCAACGGGAGAGGAGAAAAAGCTGAGTAATTACAGCTGAGCAGCCCCTCATTTTAAAAAGTTCTGTGATCTTTAATAGTCAGTAGAGTAAGAAAACCCCAGTTTTTAGAGGACTCATCAGACCTCTACACAGAGCTTCTTTCCTGTAAAGCTGTCTGCCAGGAAACTGCTGGTCTGCAAATGGGCTTGTGTACTGGAAGTTAGGTTTGATTTCTGAATTTGCCACTGGTATGATTTGAGGTGAGCTAATGCGTTCAGAGTTTAGTGGCTCTGTTGCCAAGGCTTCAATACATAACGAGGCCTGTTTTTCACAGCTCTTGTATAGCTAAAGCTTCTTCTGAAATTGGAATGACAGGACATTAATACAGCAGACAAATGATGGATTTAAATGTCTGCCTTTTATCATTTAAGTTCAAAATGTATGGTCTTAACCTCTGGTAGTGCATTATAAGAAATTACCAATCTGAGCATGTCAGTTATTCACACATGTCCGTGTGATTAATGCAAGGTAAATATGTAAGTATGCATTATTAGGAGGCAATGTATAATTTATACAAATGTCACTATTGTTAGACAATTACAAATGTATTTGAACCTCTGATTTCATGCAGCTCTGGTGTTTCAAGCTTGCTTCAAGCTCACTTCGTAACTAGCCTATGATACTTCTGTTAAACCCCTCCAATACCCAGTTGCTTTCCTCACGCTACTGTATATAAGAATAGTAACACCAGCAGTGAACTCCAAATCCAGAGCTTAGATTTCACACAGCAGATAAAGAAGGAACAATTTATGGTTAGTTTCATGTTATATTTTTAGTCTTAAACTAATGGCGCATATTTTTCTCTTTTTACCACTAGCACAAATTGAGCAAGTTCAATGTGGTCATAGCAGAACAGCCAAGGGTGGAATACAACTAATTTCGTTTCATTGCTTTGGGCTGTTAATACACTACAGTTATGCTCCTACTGGCAAACTAAGCAATGTCTGGCTCTTTGCCTTGAGGCCAATTGGCATGGTCTGGCCATTAAAATACTATCGAGTTCTTTAGCTTCTGAAACATGGTTTTTGCATCCAGATTGATCTCTGTCCTCCAGAGAGGACTCCAAAGCTGTATCCAGGAATTATTTAGGAAAGAGCTGGTTGGCCTGGGACAAAATTGTGCCTGGGACAAAATCAAGTGTCCTGTTTAACTTATTAGTATAAATACAGCCTTATAGGTTTCAGCATAGATTGCTTTTTTACTTCAGTTACAGTTCCTACATGACTTCCAGAAACAGGAAACAAGATGCAAACCAAAATCCAGTACATTTTCACGTGACAGTTTTCCTTCCACAAAAACCAGTAACTCCTGTTGGCTTTTTAAAGACATTTCTTTAAATGAGTTTCTTTCTGATGAGAAAAGAGCAGAGAACGATTGCAGAGACAATAGACATCTAGCACAGGAGTCACCTGCCTGACTTCCATGTCTAAGAGTTACACACATGATGCAGGTGCTTAGGCTGCCTTTGTAGTTAGAGGGAGAAGACTACTGCTTTCATCCTGACAGGCTTCTTTGATAGGTCAAGTGAGGTGCATATTTCTTTGCAGTGACCAAACGAAGAACCTGGGTGAATGCAATATCTAACCTTCACAGAGAGGAAGCTGAGCGAGTAGATTCCTGCCCATCATGGCCAATATTAGCTCCTCCAGATACTTCACCCACATATGGCAAACTCTTCAGTTGTTTTGGAAACCTTCTGTTGCAGAGAACTCACGTGATTTTGGTGGCTGTGTGTCACAATCTAAATCAATCACAACCTAAAGGAGAAGAAGAGTTAATTCTCTGTGTAATAGGCAGATTAGGAAGTCTAGCAAATGTGAAAGAAATAAACTACTATGTGATGGACATGGGCAGGTCTGTGGGATTTAAGGGGCCCAACCTTTAATTGAGGACTAATTCATTCTTCAGAGTTTTTAAAGCTTCAATATGGGTTTTGGTCCATTCCCACGATTTATTTTTCTGCAATAGGTTATACAATGGCTGGGCTATCCCCAAGAATCCAGGAATATGCTTTTGCCGGTATCCTAACACACCCAGCATTTGTTGGAGCTCTCTTTTATTGCTAGGTAAACGTTCCTTCTCAGTTGCCATTAACATGTCCTCTGGTATTGCTATAGTTCCTCCTATCCATTTTGCTCCTAAAAATTTAACTTCCTGGGCAGGTCCTTGGCATTTTGAAAGTGGAATCTCTAGACCATGGTTGGTAAGTAAGTTTCGAATATTCTGCATCGCTTCTTGTACGCCTTCCTTGGTACCTCCACCCATCGAGATATCGTCGATATATTGGTGTATGCACACACGTGATGGCAAACGTACCGCAGCTAATAATTTAGCTAAAATATTGTGGGCAATAGTGGGTGAATGTTATGTCCTTGGGGAAGTCGGGTAAAGGTATATTGGACCTCATCCCAAATAAAAGCAAATTTTGATTTATCTTTGTCAGTTAAAGGGATCATGAAAAACATGTCTTTTATGTCGAGGGCAGCCATCCATGAGTGTATAGCTGATTGAATATGATCAACCATTTTCGATATATTGGGGACAGCTGCTGTCAACGGGCCTCTTATGATTGAGTTTGCGATAATCTACGGTTAATCTCCATTTTCTATTAGGCTTCCTCACTGGCCACACCAGTGTGTGAATCCTAGTAATTATGCCCCGTTGTTCCAAGTCGGTTAGCACTTCTATGATTCCCTTCCGTGCTGCTGCCGCTAGGGGGTATTGTGGAACACTGGTGATTTGTGATTCTGGTTTGTCGCTGGCCATTTCTAACAATCGTGTTACTGGAGTTGGTACTTCCATCTTCCCAAAATTCCGTATTTGTCCATTAGGTAAACACCATTTCTTCCCTTTGAGTACATCATATCCTAGACTATTCCCTGGAGGGTCACTCAGTACCCCCTCCACCATTTGGCTCTTTTCTCACCTGGCAGCCATAACGGTATGCAAGTTAATGGGCACCTCTTGGTAACACCCATCCCTCCACTGATAGTAATGAACTTTCGGAGCGGGTTAATCGCCAAGTATTCCGCTTGTTGTTTATTAAGCTTATTTGTGCTCCGGTATCTATCAAGAATTCTATACCACTTTTCTACGGTCCTACCAGAACTATTAGGTAAGGTTCTTTATCCTTAAGCCATTGATTTTGGCCTACTATGTGAATAGGGCAACCCGGGCCTCAGCTCACTGTTTGTTTTTCCTTCGGTTGCAGCTGCTCTGGGCGGGCGAATGCAGTTGGATTTGGTGTATTATTGGGGGTGCAGTAGGCACGAGTCCTTTTCCAGTGGAGTTTTCCAGAGGGGGTGGTAGCTTGTTTTCCATACATCATATTAATATTTTGATGCGATCGGTGTTCATCCCATGCAATACCTGCTAGTGCTGGTCTCCACAGCTCAGTCCGGTATGGATTTTGTGTCCAATTTTCCAGAACCTCATTTTGCTTCTAACTTCCCAGGTCTGGCGAACTCCTGCGAGATGTTCGATATCGAGGAAATGGATGTTTTGTATTACAGTCTGTCATTGTCTGGCAGATTCTTTTCTCAGCGCTCATAGTCAGATAGCATAGCTAAATCTGTCCCGCCCATCTCTCTTCCATGAGTGACAATGTCATGTAGGACACTGGGCCGTGTGTCGGTACCGGTAGTAGGGGTACATTGGGATTTTTAATGTTGTTCATTTGATCATGTATTATTTGTACCTGGATGTTGTCTACATGAATTTTAGCGGCGTCTAGTATACCTTTTATTAGGAGATTTAAATGTATGGGGTTTACTGGGGCCATTATTGGGACATCGTATTTCCCTCGATCATGCACAGATTGTATACAAGCAGCTTTCTGTATTGCTTCTGACAGCTCTGACTGTCATTTTACCTTAACCGTTTACAGTTCACTTCGCTCTTTTGGATCAATATCTCCAGCCCAGTAGGCCACTTGAGCAGTAATAGATCGGTTACCCGTAGGACTTTCATTTAGGTCCCTCGTCCCCTAAATCCTATTGCTTCTTCATCATCTAACAATATTCTGTCCCCTGCATTAAGCGACACCCACCACAGATATTCTATCTCACTTTCCCCCGGGTTCCACACAAATTTTTACTGGATCTTCCCTAATTCGGTGCCTGAGTAAGGTGTGGTGTGAATAGTCACTTGTGGATTTCTCCCTTGCGGTCCTTCTGATGTTTCATTTTTAACTAAAAGATTGACAGAAAGTGATTCTTTGGAGTCTGAATTCGAATTTCAATTATTATTAGTATTTCCACCAGGATCATCATCATCTGCTGGAGTACCACATATATCATCATCCCGCTCTCCTGGTTCCATTGTAGTAGTCAATTTCCTTATGTGTTGAAGATTAGGCAGGTGAGGGGCTTGCATTAACATTGCTTCAGCTCGCTGTTCTAACACTTGAGTATGCCGCTTCTCAGCCGCCAAATCTCCTTGCAGAAGCTGAGTCACTAACTCCTTCACCTGTCTCTCCTGCTCCAACTCCTTTCGATTCCATTTTTCTTTCTCTAGCTCTTCTCGCGGACATTCATGCTCCTCTTGAGCACACATTAAACACATGCCCAGAATGGCACAGATAATGCCTTTCCCTCTTCCATTTTTGAAATCACAATGACATTCTTCTATTCTTTATACTACATTTTCTTGGCTTGTCCAGTTTTCCTTTGTCCGTTCCTCCCCCACGGAGGAGATCCATTCATTAATAGCAGCTCCTTTATTGACACCCTTTTCACTGTGCCTTTTCTACTGTCGTAGTTTGCGTGATTAATGCCAAACCAGTTCAAAGGCATAACTGAACTATTTATTGAACCATAACAATGTATAACAGGTTTGAAGTGTCAGTATAGGAGTTCTTGCTGATAATGAATGAATTTACAATAATAGGTAATAACAACAGGAATGTACCACAACTAACTAGTTAAACAATTTACAGAGTGAACTTTATTTACATTTAATTTACAGGAGCACTCTAGTTACTCAGTCACAACCTAAAAGAGATGAGGAGATAATTCTCTGTGTAATAAGCAGATTAGGAAGTCTAGTAAATGTAAAAGAAATGAACTACCACGTGACGGACACGGGCGGGTCTGAGACCCTAGGTATGGGTATCACAGGCGACACAAGCTTCACAAGGACCCACAAGCATGCTGCAAGTGGGTCTGAGAGCCTGGATTAACGGCGGTAAAAGGGATTGAGCTCTTCTATTGAACCCGGCAGTGGGGAGGGGTTGGTGCACCCAATCACTCACACCTTCCTGGTGGAAGCCGCTCGTGTGGTGAATCCTGACAGGAGAATTCCTTGGCAGCGTCCCGATCCAAGGGGAGTGCTCCACTCTTCCACAGGCCAGCTGCTTCCAATGAGGCAATGTCAGATCTCGCATAGCTTTTATAGCTATGATGGAACTGGGGGTATGGGCACGTAAGACCGTGTGATGGGTCTGGTAAACACAGGAAGATTCCAGTGTGTTCCTGAACAGTCTCTGATTGACAGATGTCATCTCTTTTTCCCACGTGGGCTTGTCACTTGGTCGCTTTCTCCAGTCACTGTCTAGTTGGCTGGCGGGAAACTTTCAGCTAACAGGTCTGCCCACACAGGGTCAGTCACAGGGCGGTTCGAATAGCTATCAGGTCTACTCATTAAGTTCTATAGATGTACGCTCACACTATGAAGCACACTCACAGAAACATCTACCCCTGCTTCCTCAGGGATGTTGTAGGCACCACTAGAGCTGTGTGAGTGACCGTAGCTTTCCTGTTTGTTTTACGTAAGCCATGCCAAGAGAGACCTTAAACTTCCTTTAATCATCGGTGATTCATCTCCCCTAGTTTGTGTCAAAAAATAATTAACTTTGGTTTGCTAATCTGCGTATCTCATTAATGCAAACTCTAAAGACAAGGAAATAAGAAGCTGCCATTCAGTACCACTTCGTTTTGTTCATGCTGTGAGGAACCGGGGAACAGAGCTCCCCAGTGGGGACAGGTGGGCAATGGCAGATAGGGAATCAGTCAGCACGATCACTCAGCTGCAATCACTGTCTCTATTTCGCTACCCTAGCCTTATTTTTCTCATTTATACTTCCTAAGACAGGTCAGTATAAGTCTTGTAAGCAGATACAGGCTGAAGCTGCGCCGTGAAAAAGCCACAGAAGTGGGAGAACGAGTTACTTCTAGAGTGGTAGAGCATAAGCTCTGGGCTTCAGTTCTTCACTCCTTAACCTCCTAAAGCCGAAGGGGAGGGCAGCACAAGAGAACTTGTTGCCGAAGATGTGTCCCAATAGCCAAAGGCTGTAAACCTGCTGCTCTGCTATGTCAGAAGGGAATGATTCCCAAATCTGATTTTTTTCTTCGCTTTTTCTGGCAAAGAAAAATTTATTTAGGATGCATGTAAGGTAAGCATAAGGAGGTCACATTTTTGCAAGTGAATTTTAAGCTGATCACTATGTGAAGAAGCATTCTAAAGGTTCATGTAGTCTGGGCTGCAGATAATTAGAAGAAATCTTTAAAGCTGAGACTAAAATCCAGGGCGAAGAAATTAAAATCGTTTGCTAGCAATAGCTGGGGGAATATTTTTCTAAAAATATGATCCAGACAGTTTAATAGTCCCCAAAGAGTTACTGAAGAAGATATAGAAACAAAATGTAATCCTAAAGGTGTGAACTAAAGGGATTTTAGCTCTGCTTTAATTCCAAATTTCAGTGAAGCATCTGCTGTGAAGTTGTTACCAGCTTCTTCATCCTCAACCATTACACTGTTCTTTCTTCCTGGAGCTGAAGTGCATCTATTAATTTAGCAAAGGACTTCACATAATTTGGAGACAAATGTTAGTATTTCCTAGGAAAGATGCTTTTGTTCTTTCATAGTAACAGCAATAAACACAATATAATAAATAATTATAACCAGCTCCTAGGACAAAATGAGCTTACCTTCCTAGGAGTAACATCCTCTACTAGGGCTGCAGGTCACTGACTAGATCCGGGCCTGAGGTGAAGCTCCCTGAATAGGAAGTGGAAAACTACAGGACATGGCAAGAGAAAGTGCTGTATGTGACAGTCAAGAGTGAGAAATTGTTTTGTGAGAAATTATAACTGGAGGGCAGTATTGGGGACCTTTTGGGGCGCAGAATCTTGCAAGTCCAACACTAGCGAACTATATCAGTAATGTTATCTATGTAAGTCCAAAGTGATCTTCGTAAAGGTATCAGAAATACCAAATCTGGGTATGAATACAGCAAAACTGGAAAGCAAAAAGTGGAAAAGGTAATTTGGGACAGGTTGCTTATTTGGGAGAAGACTGGGCTAGAGTAAGGGGAGTCAGTATAAGGGTAATGAAAAGGAGGGTCAAGACATGGGAAAAGGCAGGCAAATCTTGTGAGTGGTGCTGTCTAGAACTGCCTGTTGCAGGGCAATAAGCCAAACCTGTTGTTCTGAACATGCCACATGAGTGAGTCCTCCCACTGCAACCAGGGGGACTGAGGTGGGAGAGGGGTGCTTTCCCCAGCTGGCAAGGGAATGCCCAGATGGACGGATCAAGCATCTTGGTATCACCATGCCAGTGCCTGTCCCCGGCCTGTTGGCACTGGCAACTACTGGCTGATTCATTACCCATTTTCTTCTTTATCTGGAAAATTGAACGGCTGCAATCCAGTCCCATCCATATCAGATAAAAAGATGAGCAATTCTCCTTGTTTGCACACAGGTAGGATTTACCCAGTTCGAATAAGAAATGGATGACTTTTAAAATATCTGATAAAAGTTCATCAATTCCAGATGAGCAAGGAAGTAAAAACAAACAGAAGTACAGCTTTTGCACAGCCGCTTCACATCCCGACTGTGTTCTGGAGCTTGTGTATTTCAGGTCAATTGATTCTGCTTTCAAACTCACAGTAAAGTTGTAAAAACTGTGTGTCAAAAGACAGCAGACAGTTTTATGTACAGTGCTGTCTCTGATACCCTTTCCTTATTTCACTGGACTGGCTAAAAATCCCCATTAAGATAAGAATGTAGCTGGATTCATGTCAAAAGATTCCCTGAACATTTTTAAAGTCTGGGAGTCATATCTTGTTTTTTTCCAACTGCAACTCGGATTTTGGTTACCTAATTGGTTTTGACCAATGTTTTCATTGCATTAGTGTTGCTCTGGAGCACACAAGCAGCCGTGACCTTTCCTTGAACCCCGGGAGCTCAGGACTTGCAGCAGTAAATGAACTTTATTGACTTTCTTCTGAGCTCAGTATTTAGCATCACTTGAGGGGAAGATAAGTCTGCACATAGTGAACGTAGGTAAGTAGGAATTTCTTTGCTTACAAGAGTGCAGGATAATGTCTTTGTCTAATTAATAATCATAGAACATGCTACTTGCACTAACCAATGAGAAAATAAAGAATCTTAAAGGAGACAGCAAAAGATCCCAGCCAAGAAGAGCTAGGCAGTAAAAACCAGCCTGACTTTATCCATGCATCTCTGACGGTAACAGGAAACATACTGGTGACTGATACTCTGCAATTGAGGCAAGAACCACAGATATAGGCGTGGGTGCCTATGCTTTGAATGTTGGATGTTGTGAGTTAAAAGCATGGTTTCTCTTTCTTCTTTAAATGAGAAATTTCTTTGCACTAAGATGTTTGGTATGTTGAAATCATCCTGCTTGCAAACATCAGACTGCAACCAAATTGCAACCTCACTGTAAAGAAGATTCCGCATGAAGTTTTCCAACTAGGTGCTCAAGACTACATCATCAACCCCTCAAGGCATAGCAAAGTAACTTGCCGGCCAGCAGAGGCCCCAGAGACATGAGTATATTTTTAAGGTTTGGGGTGTCCCTGTGAGCCTTACACAGCACCATGAGCAGAGGGAATTGATACCATAGGAATGGGTGTTCCCATTCACGCTTCACGCTTCATGCTTCTAGCCTGCCTTTGCTTCCTTGAAAAAAAGTGAGTGGAAATCTTTGCTATACAGTTGAGTTCAAAGCTGCACTAAACTTTCTGCGTTTGGTGAATGAATGAGACACTTGTCTATACAAGAACCTAAAATGGAACTTGGGAACCAAAGACCTAAATCATCACAACTCCCATACAATTGCTACCTAAACCCAGAGATGCTTATGATTCACAGCTTGCTCAGTTCTCTACGTTAATCACCAAGTGCTGGGAGTTCTCCTTGGTGTACATGCCAGAAGAACCTTGATTTTTACAGGGCTGTGCAGTGTTGTTTACCTCATACCCATGGCCTGTCAAGAATCCTGTCATGCAGCAGATTTAACAAATGCCCTGTAGCGCTCGGTCCAACGAGCTTTTACTTGGCGCACTGCTGTAAAACAGGATATGGGAAGTGTGTTTGTTCTATTGCCTTCTCTGTGTGAGGGACTTCAAACCTACATCTCATGTAGGTAAGCTGCAACCATTGAGCTAGGTGAAAAAGAAGGGGTGTCCAACCGCTTCTGTTGGAGCTATTCCTCTTTGTATAGTAGAAGGGAGTGATTCACTGATGAGCAGGCAGGGGAAGCCAGTAAGCAGGTAGGGAAGCAGGCAGGGAAGTTCTAGGTTCGAGTCTTGGAGAACAGGTAGCATCTGCTGTGGATGGGAGCGCTGTAAATGATTCAGTCTTGCGTGAAAATGGCATCACAGTTTATTGTCAGAATAATGCTTTTTCTCTGTGTGCGTGTATGTGTACCTAATTCTCTCTAGAAACCAATAAATGTTTAATATTAGATGGAGACAGAAGTGTGCTTTCTGTTCAGTTGCTGGGTGATAGCATATGGTGTTAAACTCTGAAGTGTTAAACGGTTGAGCAGGTCAGCAAAGCAGCACCGTCTGTGAGAAGATGTTAATTCTGGAATATTTCCAGATGTCCTGAAAGAAAAGAAAAACTACATACTTATTATTAAATTAAAATGTCCTAATCTTAAGACTGTTTTAGAACTTAAACCTGAAGGAGAAACACAATATCAGGACTTTCTTAAAGACTGGCTAAGACACTATGTAAATCCATACTAGTAAATGAAAGAGTGCCGAGATATAGGCCAAGAACTGGAAACTTGGTTGTTCGTGCTGTTAAACTCTTATAGAAGTCTTTGACATGGCTTTGGCACCTAGCACTCCCCCAAACCACTCATGAGAACAACTGGGGAGCTGTCCCAGGCTAGGGATTTCTTCCAATTTGCAGTTTTCACATGAACACCCTTTCTTGGAGGCTAGGTATAATAGCGTTTATCCGGCCAGCCAGTGCCAACTGGCTGCAGGCCTAGAGAGTGGACCCTGATACTGGTTATGTCAGTGGCGTAGATGTTATGTCTACGTGATTTTCATTTGTCCAGGTGTGGATGCCTACAATACACATTTTAATCAGTGTCACTTTCAGCATAGTGGTGAAAAACAGGCAATTTTGGAATGTGATTCATCTCACCCTGATTTAGACATTTAAAATAAATCAGATGAATCACAACCTAAAACTTCTACATATCTCTCAACTGACTACAGCGGCATAGGCAACTTCTTCATGTGGAGGGACACCCACATTTGTTCAGACAAATTACTCCCTTTATGAATAGAGACCTAGTGGATGTAGTCTCAAACTGTAAGTAAGGCTACTGAGGCCAAGAAGAAAGGCAGAATAATTCTGTGAGCTTGGTTAGGACTGGAAAGTTCCCACTGCAGAGAGAACGTCACTGTAGGATGTGGAGATACTCTTGTTCACTTTGAAAGGTAAAGGTCCCACTTTCTAATATCCAGATTTGTTTCTGACATCTGACAGAATCTTCTGAGTCTTCTTACCATTGACATCTGTTATTGATGGTTTTTTTCTACCTCTAATACACGCAGCAGGACCATCACACTGCTATTCCCACATATTGTCAGGATGTTAGTCCAGGATGTTAGTCCAAAGTTACTAAAGCTGAAGAAGTGTGATAGCTATTTCAGGGTAAATAGAAAACACAATTAAAAATCCCATTACATATTGATAGTTGGAAACAATAGGAAGCTACTTCCTAGGCAGTGCCTAGCATGGTAAAGTCAAGCAGAAGCTAAAATGATCAGGCTGCACTGTTTCTTCAGGGCCATGTATAAACATAGCAGTGAGGAGACTGGCTGCAGCTTAGTCTGTGTCAGACAGAAAGATATCATGCAGTAAGGGAAGTAAGTATGACTGTGTGGTTGACAAAGGGACACGGAGGATTAAATTTGCAGGAAAAACTCTTGTGGAAGTTTTGTATTTTGTATTGTTGTATTTTGTATTTCTGTGTTGTTTCTCATGTGTTCTAGGAAACTGGACTTTGTATGCATCTTTTCAAATGTACTTTTAATTTTAAGTTACTTGTCTTCTTCAGTCAGTTTTGCCTTTTCATTGAAACAGACTAGGAAGGCTTTTCATAATGTCTGACAGTTCATAATTTCTGACAGTTCAGAGCAAAACTTGATTTGGGAATGCAGCATCCACAATTAATATTTTTATAACAGATAATTGAGGACAAATTATCTCACTTTTAGTCCTTTAACTGCATAGAACAACCCTGGCAAGATGAATATGTTGCTTTCTGGATTGCTTCTTACTGAACTGTTAACGCTAATTAGATAGCCACAAAGTCTAATATAGATGAAGGCATTGCACTAGTAATAAACCTTTGAAGTTCACTGATAATAAAGGAGAGGGGCAGTAACGTGGGCAAATACTGACAGTTTATAAAACCCTTCAAAATATTCCTTGAATTCAAGTCTAGGAGAGTGATGTAAGGGACTGAAGGGACAGTCCTTGACCTGTTCGCAGCCAAAAAATATGAAGGTTTGGATCCCAAGGCCAAGGGCACAGACTTTAATGACAGGCCAAGAAATGAGGTGTTAGCAAAAAGGGCATTGTATTTTTTAACAAGCACAGAAAAGGGGGAGGTTAATTAACAATCTGTTTTGGAAAAAAGCATCTTCATTGCTCCTTTAACCATTGTTGCATCTGTCTTAAAATGAACCTCTGGAGCAAAGAAAAATTATAACCCTTAATTAGCTCCAGGAAATGTTGAATTGTGGTGCGCTCAGAACCGCAAAACAAGGCAATGCAGGACAGCTTTTTAAAGCTACCTGTTAAAATCCCCAAATATTGTGAAGCCCAAACTCAAATACTGGTGCATTTCAGTGGTGCTGAAACGTCAAATAGAAGCAAGTGAAGTTCATTCCTGTCAAGTGCTGAGGTCCTGATCAAAGAGGGAAACAAGAAAATAATTATCGAAGCTTGAAACTCAAACCTCTGATTTCTTACGTACGGCAAATGATAACAATAGATATTATCTTTATATCATGAACAAGATGTAAGCTGGAATTCTTCTCTACTTAGCTATCTGTCTAAAAGGTGGACATTTAAGTCGAAACTAGGACAGTCTTTATAGTCAGTGGACACAGATAAGCTCTTTTAGAAGGCAGTTTATCTCAGCCTAAAATAGCTGTGTACCATGGGCAAGTGAGTTACCCTCTACAATTGCCTGTTGACTGTGAAGTGAGCATGGCTCACTCATTTATACTTAGGCATCTAGCTTTCAAACATCAACAGTTATCTGAGTTAAATCCTACCATTTTTGTCCATGCGTGGTTTGTCACACCAGGATTCTCTGTATTTGATATCCGTAATGGTAGAAGACCAGCTAATGGATTGGAGAGGAAGACAACAGTCATCGCATATTTGTAAATGGAAACTCAGGTTTGAATATCCTTTCTGAGGGATCTTTTGAGTTAAGCTGAGCCAATGTCATGGTTTCACAGAGATAATAAATAGTAACTTTTTCCAATTACCTACTTAGGCTTTGCAAAGCTAACTAGAAAAAGTAGAAAAAAGCGATATAGGAAACTGATCCATTGGATTCAGTTTGATTCCAGTCCTACAGAAAAACATGGTGCCATTATAATCCACATTTTATTGGAAAGGAGTTGATTTTGGTGATAGCTTGAAGACTTTGCCCTCACTTATTATCCTGAGGTGCATGAAGGCAGCATTTACCTCTAAAATTTCATCATTCAGAGAGAGAAACCACTGGCTTTAGTGCAACTATGATAGGAACTTTTGAAAAGACTAGCTAGCTCCCTAGAAAGAGCAATTGGATAGCAATCTTTTTTTTGTATTCGATGAATATGACAGGTAAGAGTTGTTCAAATTTGCATTTGAACCCAGTACATAAAGCAGTAAATCATGTAGCATCTGCGCAAAGTAGCTACCATGACTGTGAGAAGAGTCATTCTGTGAAGATAATTGTCCTATGCCATATAAAGAAGAACAAAGATAGCAAACTGAGTTACATCTCTGCTGCAGTGCTTTTTATTGAAGTGCTGAATACTGTTTCTTCCTTATTTGTGACAGTAAGGAATGTGATATGGAAATAATTCATGTTATTTTCAAGCAATAAAGCCCCAGTTAATTGGCAATAGCAAGAGAAAGCCACCAGTTGATCTTGTGAGAAAATGACCGCATACTTATTCTATTGGATGTGATTAGATTACATTTTGATTAGTAGATTAGATTTTATTCTCTTTTGTTCGTTTCATTCATTAGAATGACAGACAACTGCTTAATGAGAGACTGCGGTTAATAATTATCAGTAGTACCTCTGCTAAATTTAAAGTTTCATTTCTATTTCCTACTGTTTAATAAATTAGACAATGAGCAATTTTTTAATTGGTGTGAGCTTGACATATACATAAGGTCCTTTGACAGTGCTTGCTTTGATTTGCATGATTTTGCATAATATGACAGGGCCTGCTGTGGAGGGTTTGTTGTTTTTTGTTTTTTTTCCAGAGGCTGAGCACAAGGATTCAGCTATGCATCTAGAGTTTGACTTTATGCAGAAATTCGTGGAAACTCAGGAAGGCATGATTTTTGTGAACACCAGTGCCCGTTCCTGAACCAAGAGGAAAAAGAATTTTGCAGCTGCAGATGTTCGGTTAACCAGTGTCCATCCAGAAATATCAGTATGCGGTTATATATAGGCTATTTTTCTACCAGTAAATCAAAAAACATGCCATGGCACGCGTCCAAGCACAGTCATCTATACTATTAAGTTGTTAGAATATTCCCCTACACAGTTTTTTCCCTGGGCCATCCAGCTGTCTCTGGAAACCCTTCCCAGTGTGATCTGGGAGTATGGGACCTCTCCCAGTAATTGTCAGATGGAGTAACACTGTTTGCGGGCTAAGAGAGTATAATACTGGGAACATGGTGAGGCCATTCTGGCTTCAGGGCCAGAAAACAGTATCTGGCATTATTTAATTTATAAATATAGCCATAGCCACGAAGTCCCTCATCCTCCAAATGTTGCAGATGACTGCTGTTTTTTAAGCAGCTGGTCATCACAGGAGAGAGGTACCAGGAGGGAGAACTGGTACATGTCAATGATAAGACTAATTCCTGTTCCAATTTTGTTACTTCTCCTGAGGAATTCTACTCTTAAAATCCTCCTCCGAGATGTATTTCTAAAGCCTGGTAACCATTGCATCTTTATCTGCGTGTACTCAACTTGCATTTACACAACTCAGGGCTCAGGCCTGTGTTCACAGGCAGGATTATGTGTGTGACTGAAGTAGTTCCCGCTGTTTGCACCACTGCTTTTGCAAGAGTCAGCGTCCCTGCAGCAGGAAAAGCTAAACAGGAGGCATACCCATCTCTGAAGGCCATTTACAGCCTGGCATGTTAGAGCAAACTGCCTCCACTTTCACATTATGCTGATACCCTGGGCCCAAGCTGCTCTGCAAGAGGAGACACAGGTCCCATCAAAGCATTCTGACTCGGTGGGTAGCAACCTTCTCGGGAGCAGGAGAACAAGGACTCTTTCAGCCACCCCAGCTAGATCCATCTACAAACGTGAATCAGAGCCTCGTGCTTAGCTCATGCCTTACTTTTGAAAAAGCTGTCAGTGTTCTCTCTGGGGCAAAACTTCTACACAGTGGAAGCAAACCGAAAGCATCCTTGGAAAATACTAGCTCCCAATGCACTTAAATGCAAAAACTTTTACTATTAGTAAAAGTAAGAAACTGCAGGGTCAGCTCAGCACAAATAGGTTCGGGCTATTTCTATATGGCTGACATTTGAAGTTATGTTAATGTTACGAACATCACTTCCAGCATTGTGGCTGTCAGCTCATCATAAAAATGGATTGTCACCTCTAGGAGTACTTTAGAAGACAGACCAACTATTTTTTGCAAGCTGGGAAAATAATCATGTTAAACTGAATGTCTGAATTGTCCTTGGTAAAGTTGCGGTGCCAGATTTTAACAGGTATTTAAGTGTCTAAAAGGGTAGATGGTTACCTTGAAGCTTGTGTAGGAGCCTTTGGGTACCAGGAGCTAACTCCTGACAGTTTCAAGCACTTAGATGTTTTTGGAAATCCCAATGAGCACATTATTTTGAGATCTAATTGATATTCCTGATTTTTACATAATTTATACAAAAAAATTTACCTATAGCCATCAAGATACAAAACTATTTAAATTTAAATTCTTATGGCTCAGACTAAGTATGTTTTGCTGTATCAAATGTTTCCTTATAGATGGAAAGTATAAGGCTTATTTATGTGACCAGGTGTGGTCTGTGATCCCCTTCACTATTTATTTCCTTGCCATGAAGTGCCTAGGTGCTGAACAGTAATGATAGGAAAGCAGATTGCCAGCACAAGCAAAGAAGTGAAATGCTTTGTTTATAGGATATTAATGTACACTATTTATAGACTTGCAAATGCATGCAGGCATACACATATGCACATGAACATACACACACACACAGGGTTAAATTTATTATACTGTGTATGTTTTATGAGCCAGTGACTATGCACTGTTAAATAGGTGGTTGAGCCTACATTTTCTCATTGCTCCACAGAGACCTTAATAATTAAACACAACCTTACTTTCACATGTCCCCACTCTACCTTCTAAAGCCATCTTAAAAATCTAGTGCTGTTACAGCTGCCAGAATTTGTAGTTCCTGGGATTTATATTTACTCACAGGAACATTGTCTTTTTCTCTTTCTAGTGCAAGGGGATTGGCTATGTATATCACCATGTCTTCCAGGATCAATTTTAAAAAATAATTTAACCAATATGCAAAACAAAATCCATCTGGATATTATTCATTCTAGCGTGGCTCAGAAATACAGCTGCTTTTCTATTTATTTCACTTCTTTGAAAGCATAGTTTATACTTAGTTCCTAAAGTTTCTACAATGACAGCTTTGGCAGGATGTCACCAGCTGTTTGCCAGATTTCAGATATGGAGATAACTCACAGCAGTCAGACAAAATTGTACTGTTAGCCAGATGCTTTGTGGAGCTGGTGCCCTCCATTTTGAGTAGAAAAGGTGTTTCTTTTAGAAATGTCTAGCTTCTTGAGGGAATATGAACTCACTGAATGCTCTGTCTCTTGAGATCAGCAAATAATCTAAGCACTACTCAAGTCCCTCAGAAGGCCTATTTTAAGAACCTGAGCAGTGTTATACACTGTGATCCTTTGTGGAGTGGAAAATGTCATCTAGAGTAAGAAAAAGGAATTTGAAAGTTGTGCTGCCAAGTAGGCAGGGAAACAACAACTTCTTCTGAGAAGAGCTACAGTAAAGCAGTGTACAATATTCCTACCGTCTCTCTTATATTCACCACTGCAGCTGACATACATATTTTCAGCTTTGATTTTGGATTCAGGGGATAGAGCTCTTCTTGCAGCAAGAACCTCATGATACTGACTGACCTGATAAGAAAACGGCAGGTGAAATGCTCTTTCAATGACTGTAAGTAATGCACATGGGAGGAAAAAAACCCAGCTAAATAAACACAAGGATGGACTCTCACTTAGCTATTAGCACTCAGAAAAGAGCTAATGGTTAGGTCCAAAGACAAATGTAACAATGGGAATTATTAGGAAAAAAACCTGAGAACAAAACAGAGATAATCATCCAGGTGCTCTAGAAATCAGTGATGTTCCCACACCTCAAACACTGACTGCACCTGATGTCACCCAGTTGGGTCAAATGTTCCCTTCATCGCAGAAAAGATATACTAGAAGTAGAAACAGATAGAGAAAAGTGAAGGAAGATACGCTACAAGATTTAGTGGTCACTCCTGTGACATTTTCAGGTAGTTTGCACAGAGGTTTCTTCACCCAACACACAATTAAAGTTGCAGGATGCAACTCATTGCTGCAGGATGTCATGGAAACAAAAAGTAGAAATGAATTTGGAAAGGGATTGCACGTCTTCATGGAGGACAGCTCCATCAGGAGCTGTTAAACATACTCATCCGGATACAGCTTTTGGCTCAGGAAGTCTCTAAACATCTGTCTGCCAGACTCTGCAAGAAGATAATGGGGAAACACTAACATATGCACCTCTCATGTTCCTCTGCCCTGACCACCCATCAACTGCCTGTTACTGTTGAAGAGAAGATGCTAAATGACAGGGACGTTTGATCTGGCAGTCCTTTCCTTTTTAAGGATTTAAATGTGATTATTTTCTCTCCTTTTCGACTAAGCTCTAGGTCAGGGAGTCCCACTTAACTCCCTTGCTTTTTGCAGTTGTAGGTGCAGGCTTGCACCACTTTGCAAGCTTTGTGCAAGTTTTCTGTGTCTGGAGGCAAATAACTATTACTTAAGCAGTTTTAAGCTGTCACTGGGCCACCTCTTTTTCCAGACACACAATACCAGTGTATATTTAGAAATCCATGGGGCAGAAAAAAAGTCTTCAGAAATGGAGCATTAAAAATCAGGTGATGACTGGATGCACTTTACAGGCTGTTTCTTTGGTGTTTTATTTAGAGATAGAAAGTATTAAAAATATGCAACCACAAAGGAATGCATAGAGCACACACGGGTAATTAGATAACTCAAGCTGTCCCACTTCCTGATAGAGTGCCAAGGGGGAGAAGGTTGTGTGTAAAAAGGTTTACAGGAGAATGAATGCCTTTTCTTTCTGCAGCATTTTCTTCTGGCAATTAGTGTTGCTGCCATAGAAGGAAACCTACATGGACAGGGATAAGAGATAAAAGGAGACAAATGAAGAGATATAAAGGCTGTTCTCTTTGGAGTTTTAAGTTCCTAATAAAAGCAAAATTGCGTGAAGTCTCATAATTATATCTCAGCTGCAAGGTCCAAAGTTCAATTTTTGAATTTTCCCAGTCACAGGGTGCTTATAGGCAGATCCAATAAAGGACTCAGGGTACCTAAGGTAGGCAGAAGACAAAAAGCCCTTTCTTCCCTCTATCACATATCGTGATTGTTGCATGCATTGGCTGCTGTCATCACTTTTGTGATGACCCTTTATTTGCTATCACTATTGGAAAAACTAGCTATAAGATGGTGGGGACTGGAAGGGACATGAAAGGAGTCAGGAGGGAAAAGGCTATCAAGTGATGCAGCGGGACTGACTGAGTTATGAGAAAAGGGCATAAGGTTCATCTAGGGTTTGGGAGACAGCATTTTTTTTAGGCAATGATGTTGTATTGTTGCTTGGAAAATCAAGGGAATTCTTGGAAATAATTAGGGAAGACATTTTTGTCCTTACTGGAACTGCAATATGTTGTCTGCTCCTAAAAAAGAAAGAATTTTTGATAATTTCAAACAGAAATGACCGATTTTCATTTAGGTGTGCACTTCATAACTTGTGCAAATGTAGTCTCTAGGTAGTTAAGTCTCTCCTCTCTGACCCTCACCAATCAGAGCGTGCGCAATAACTTTATGCTTCTGACTTTCCCTCAGTCACCCTGTGCCATGCAGGAGGACTCAGCATTTAGAGGCAGTTCCAACAGCCCCCCTACACTAGAGCAATACTGAGTTCCAGTTCAGGAGAATTACAGAATTGCTGCCTTTCTTGTGAAAGCATGCAAAGAAGCATAGCACTGACATTTCTCATATGTCAAATAAGGTAATTCGTTATCGGGCACGTAATTGTATACTCCAAACATTACTGGAAAAGGAAGAATTGCTGGGGCGTAAGACAGTCAATCTTTTTTGAACTTGCTGTGGGGCTCTGCTCAAGGCAGCACTACTACGATGCAATAATACGGCTTTGTTTAGCTTAATTACTATTAGACAAATGCTTTAGAGAATAGTGCAATTAGAGAACTGAACAATAACATCAGAATAAATAAGTAGGGGTGGGAGGGAGAGAGAGAGACAGAGAAGATAAAGTTACATCAGCAGTCGCCTGTGCCCATGGATTTATGCAGTAATATTTGTCTCAGTTTCTTCCTTTGTCCTCCCTGCTTACGTGTGGCATATTGGCCAAATGCAACAGTGTGGGCTATGGTCCTGCTTTATGTTATAGTCTGTGCAGGTGTGTCCATGGGGTACCGATCCTTACGTGTGGTATCGTAGTGCTGCCATAATAGCACCATAATAACGCTGCTTTCAGCTGCAACAGGAAATGGAGAGAGAAGGTGGCAGGGAAACGCAGGACGGGTGCTCTGAGCGACAGGAGATGCTTCAGAAGAGAGAGCTCATCACAGGAGGGCAGGCTACCTGACGAGGCTAAAAGAAGAAGAAAAAGAAGTTCAGAGAGTATCAAGTGGGATGTAGCACTTTGATGGTAACAGGCCTGTGGAATCCAAGTCTTGAAAAGCATTTAATCGAAATACTTGCTAGCTGGTAGACCACAGCTGGAATATCCTGAATGTTTTGCTCCGTTAAAGCCGTATCGGTATGGCATATCAGGACTCCCTCCAGAGCGAGTCCTGTGATTCTTTCCTCCTGGTACTGCTCTGGCTGCCTTGGGGTCCTGACAGTCACGTGAGCTTTGTGGCCCCCTCCTTCACATGATGGGACCAGATTTATATGGCACCTATAAGAAAATTCTCTCTGGGAGAGAATGACTAATGGCAGACTACAGTAATGCAAAACACCACTACCCAAACAACGATACTGTTCATTTGTTCAAAGATAAATGGCAAACAAAGAGGTTAAAACTCTAAAAGGCTGCCCATTTAAGTCTTCCTTAAAGTTTGTAATTTTCCTAAGTGCTTCAGACCAGTCCCAAAAGCTTGAGATCTCAGACCTGTCTGTGAGAGTAGCTCCTTGGTAACTTAATTAAAACCCCAAGTTTTTCTCTACAGAGGAAGCTTGTGATCTTCTGCCTTAGGAAAACTAGTTGTTTTGTTTTAGGTCGCAGCTGAAAATAGTATCTTCCTAACCAATGATCTAGTTGTTGTTCTCCGCCTCAGAGTGACTGACTTATAGACTGACTGTCTTATATCTGTTTATTTTTTTCCATTGTTATTTCCTATCAGTTCTTTGAGCCAGCTGTGTGGTAGGACTACGTATGAAGCAGGCGAACCATAGGATACTTAGATATCCACTGTTACTCATAGATTCAAAGGTCCCAATTTTTCTTAGTAGAGATTGTAGACCTAAGCCATACTTTACTTTGGACGTGGAATTGATGAGCGGAGGAAAGGAGAGAGAAAATTATGTAAGCTTTGTAATAAACCAAAGGCAGATTCTGATGTGGAAATGTCAGAGGCTAAATTACATATGTAGTGCAATCAAATACTCTTTTTTCCTTGCAATTTTGCGTGGGTTATTAAAGCAGGCTGGTCCGACTTTCTAATTACTCTAATTTTGTTAAGGTCCTAGTTTTAGAAATCGCTGTGCTAAGCCTAAGAGAAATATCAACATATATTTATATATTTATATACATATAAATATAAATTTTTGCGTGTTAATAACTGTGTGGATGCTATGAGATGGATGTGGAAGTGATGTTATGTGGATGCTGGCCCACAGATACAGTGACAGGCTTGCTATAGGCCATCTCTGTCTTAGCACTGGATTAACTGAAACTTCTTTCTGTTGAAGCTGTGTGAGCTCAGTGTTTTTCCTAGATTGCTTTCCAATACACATATTGTACAGAGAAAACCTCACATCTGTCCTGAGGTTTGGCTGTACCAACACAGATATTAACAACACCATTAAGTTCAGCCCAGCCTGATCTCCAGGTGACCTGTCTTCTTCCCCCTGTCCTCTGAGAACAACAGTCTGAACCACGCACCTCTAAGCCAGGCAAAGCAGCGTAGCTCTCAGCAGCACAAAATCTGCAGGTAGGTGGGTCCTGTGAGACCATTCACCACAACAGAGATGAAAAGCTGAGCAAATCTCCTCGCTTATGAGTAAGCAGAAAACCTCTTTCCCAAAGCTGTAGAAAAGTGGCTTTCCCACCTTGTGAGACAACGGGGCTTTCTGACCGACATGACCCTCCCCCTCAGTGGCAGCTACTGCAGCCTCAGATTGCTTGGGAGATGAGATGGACCAGGCCAAGTTTAGTCTCTACTTAATTCCTACTTCACAGAATCACGCAGAATCACAGAACGGTTGAGGTTGGAAGAGACCTCTGGAGATTATCTAGTCCAGCTCCCCCTGCTCAGGCAGGGTCGTCTAGAGCACGTTGCCCATGACCCTGTCCAAACAGCTTTTAATATCTCCAGCGAAGGAGACTCCACTACCTCTCGGGGCAGCCTGTTCCAGTGCCCAGTCACCCTCACAGGAAAGAAGTTTTTCCTCATGTTCAGGTGGAACTGCCTGTGTTTCAGTTTGTGCCTGTTGCCTCTTGTCCTGTCGCCGGGCACCACGGAGAAGAGTCTGGCCCCATCCTCTCAACACCCTCCCTTCAGATACTTGTACACATTGATGCATTGATGAGATCGCCTCTCGGTCTTCTCTTCTCCAGGATGAACAGGCCCAGCTCTCTCAGCCCAGCTCTTCATAGGAGATATGCTCTAGGCCCCAAATCATCTTAGTAGCCCTTTGCTGGACTCACTTCAGGAGCTCCATGTCTCTCTTGTAGTGGGGAGCCCAGAAATGGACACAGCACTCCAGGTGAGGCCTCCCCAGGACTGAGTAGAGGGGCAGGATCACCTCCCTCGACCTGCTGGCAGCACTCTGCCTAATGCACCCCAGGATTCCAGTGGCCTTGTTGGCCACAAGGGCACATGGTTGCCTCATGGTCAACTTGTTGTCCACCGGGACTCCCAGGTCCTTCTCTGCAGAGCTGCTTTCTAGCAGGTCAGCCCCCAGCAAAGAAGGCATTCAGCAACTCTGCCCTCTCTATATCCTTCGTCACCAGGGCACCCGCCCCATTCAGCAGCGGGCCCACGTTTTCCCTAGTCTTCCTTTTGCTACTGATGCATTTGAAGAATCCCTTCTTGTTGTCCTTGACATCCCTTGCCAGACTTAATTCCAACTGGGCCTTAGCCTTCCTTGTCACATCCCTGCAGACTCTGACAACGTCCCTATATTCCTCCCGAGTGCCCTGTCCCCTTTTCCACATTCTGTAGACTTCCTTCTTCTGTTGGAGTTTTGCCAGGAGTTCCTTGCTCATCCATGCAGGTCTCCTGCCCACTTTGCTGGACTTCTTCCTCAGAGGGATGTACTGCTCTTGAGCCTGGAGGAAGTGAGCTAGGCTTCACTGGGCTTCACACAACTTTCAGCAGTTAGTGTGCCATTTTTAACGAGTGCTGGCAATCTGGCTATGGGGTTCATACAACTTTTCAATATCTGCCTGTTTATTAGAGCAGACAATGCAATTTACTCTGAGCCTACAAGTGCTTTATTTTACATCCCAGAAGGTATTAGCACCCTCGGTTAAGCTAACATGCAGTGAGCTCTTGTACTGCCTCAGGAGCAGCTACCTTTGCTGGTAACTTTTGGCTGGACAGGCAAGGTGCCTGCAGCAGCTGCCAGGAGAAGTTGTTTAAAGCTGCGGTGATTGAGCGGCTGAGATACCTGGGGCTTCAGGCCAGCAGTAAGGCATGACAAGGCACAGACAGTAAATAATTTTAATGACTCAGGCCAGACATTGCTATTTTTCAGCCTCTCCTAGGGATTTGTGCAGTAAGGTTACTTAACTGCATTAGAAAAAAAAAATTGTTATGGGAAAGGCTGAAGACTTTCAAAGAAAATTGATATTGAGAAACTGTGCTTTAAGAGTTGATCCAACGAAAATAGTGCAACATCTAATATTTGTATATGGTATTTTCCTTGTTTCGTATCTCATCTTACTGTCTCCTTTCCTACTTTACCATTTCTTCAAGAATATTGATCAAGGCATTCACCCCCACACTTGCCATCATACACTTTCCCTTTTCTCTGAATTGTAGAAGATGAACATGTCAATAAGTATATTTACTTTAACCACTCC
Source organism: Struthio camelus (assembly GCF_040807025.1). NCBI lineage: Eukaryota > Metazoa > Chordata > Aves > Struthioniformes > Struthionidae > Struthio > Struthio camelus. The sequence goes on along the minus strand of NC_090944.1, from coordinate 23,980,395 downwards.
CATCAATCTACTTTTCACTGATTAAACTGGCTTAATTGATTTTGATTCCACATAGAAATGCTAAGCAAAGATTTTATCTGATAAGCTGGGATCTTTGTCCTCAGTTTCCACAGCAAAGCGAGGTTATTAAGATACTAAATTAAATACAGACTTTGAAGTCTCAGTTTTGCTTATTACATTCCTCTCTGTAATGGCTCTGTTGAAGCTATTGGAAACAGTCCTATCAAGTCAGTGAGACTTGGTTAGGAAATAAAGTCAGGAAAAGCATCACAGAGGTCATTGCATTTAATAGAGAATATAAGGATGAGAGCAGAATCCAACCGTATCAGGGTAACACTTCTACTCACTAAAAACAGCATGAACATTGTGCTAGGATTTTTTCACTATTTCTCTACACCCTTACAGAAAATTTTGCATGAGTATGTGTGTAAAAGGACTCCTGGAGGTCAGAGAGTTGAAAGAACATTTAGATTTAAAACTTTTAAAGACCTTGGTTCCTAATCTGCCATTTCCACACCTGTCAAATAGCCTCTCTCTCATACCAAAGTGAAATGTCTTTGAACTTGCAGATTTCTTGTCTCAGCAAAACAAGTGGAGTTTTCCTAAAGACAAAGATAGTCCGAAAAATGAGCCTGGCTGGATACGAAGCAATGATCATGTGGAAAATCTAAATGCGCCCAGTGAAACCGCATCCATCATTAGCTGATACTGATGTAGTGGAGTTAAGAGTCAAGTCCCTTATAAACTGTGGTTAAAATCGGCTGGCTGTAATGCCACCTGCATGGGCAAAATATAAAACTTCATTTGATAGCTAATCAAATTAAGCATACATCTTTTGAGGGAGTCCAGTTCAGAGTAAAGTGAAGGAGAACGGAGCTTTTTGAAGTAACAAAGTTCCATTGATCTGGCTGGTAATAGTGATGGAAAAGCTGACTCATGAAGTTAGAGACAAGAAACTCAAGTCAGAAATGTGATTGCCCTTCATTGCTAGTCTGAGTAAGAGCCTTAATCTGCTGTTTAGTTCCAGTGTCTACAATCACTTTTTAAATACAGCTAATTACATGAGGCAGATTCTCCCCCACCCCCTGACTGGAAGTCTAGACTTAATTCATCCGAAATACAGAGATGAATGAGATGATGCATTCAGGTTGCTGCAGTTTAGAGAAATGTCTCCTATACTTGTAAATGAGGTCGCCTGTTTTGGGGGAGACAAGTCTGAGATAATGCAAATGCAGTTGTGGCACTGATTAGGTATTTTGTTGAGAATTCACTTGTAAGTATTTTGTCATTATATGTCAATATTCTAAGACGTGGAGCTGAACAGAATAAACAAGTCTGCCCTCAAGGCCTTTCACTATCTTGCAGAATCATGTACAGATGATGCTATTCCTGTAGCAAGGACGTTGCCCTTATGAAATTTGTTTTAGCAAGGATATCATTTTCCTGCAGATTAACAGACATTTCAGTCTATCACAGTCTCAAATGCATTTCCCTTATCTAGGTTCTTCTGTCAAAGCCATCACCATGGTGCCTTGCAGAGGATTTTATGCAATAACCAATACCTATTACAAATCCAACTAGAAATGATAACAGGAAAAATAGCGACAGTATGTTTATCTTGAGCTTTCTATAATTTGAAATTTCCTTTGGAATGCACAATAATATTTAAAGCTTCCTATTTCTTTTTCCTCATCTTTGTAAGACCAAAAGGTGAGAGAGAGAGAAGCTGTGTTGCCGTATGAGGCTTTTGTCCCTAGTCTACATGGGAGAAACTCGTCAGTGAGTTTTGAGCATCTGTGAAAAGCAGTGGTCCGTGTGTTCAGCTGCTTCTCACGATATAGAAAGATCTCTCAAAGACCATTATTTCGCAGTAAATACCATTTGAGAATAAAGGGTTTGGTAGCCCCTATAGATTTGATAGGATTCACGCTGAAAGCATGAAGTACAAAGGGGTGTTTTACATTCCATATTTTGAATTTCTTGCAACTTTCTGAAACACAAAATCATCTACTAGAGTAGATCACCAGTGGTGCACTAGTACACTAGATCTACTACAGTAGAGCACTAAATGAACTACTAGAGTAGTTCCTAGTACTTTGGTACCAAAACTCTCACAGAGCGTGAATATTTCACGTATGCCCAGTAGATATTTACTATCCGTACTACATTTCTAGACTGTCAAATTAATTAGGCACAGGGGTCAAAGCTTGATCATTTATGGATTTACACTGAAAAACATGCTGTGATTTAGGCCTAGGCCAACTAGAATTCTCCCGAAGGATTCCTGGGCATGGTTTGAAAGTTAGCATGAACCAGGAACTTCTTCCAGTAGGCAAGGGGGATGTGTACACCATATACTTTTTTGATAATATGGATGTGATCCAACTCTCTGTTGACCCCAGGGGTAGAGAATGGGCCCTAGCGCAGTTTAGTTCATCAGTACAGTTGAGGTCAAAGAAATCACACCCAACTGCGCAAGGGACTTTACAGTAAAGTCTTTATTAGGAATGAAGGTTAAGAGAACACAGCTGTGAAACAATACTAGGTTTTATATTGCAGTTCAGTGAAAGTGTCCTGGTTAAAAACATCTTTAGTGGATATGCCTTAGCCTGTCACCTGAGGCGTCTCACTTGATTCTACAGTTTGGGCTAGAATGTTAACCACATTTGTGACCTATGCTGGATACCAAGTGACCATTCATGCTAACACAACTCAGTTTGCAGTTTCTTAGCGTGCAGAAAGCCATGATGAGGATGGTCCCTATTGCAAAGAGCAAGGGGTCTGCTTTGGGTGTTTCTTTGGAGTGGAGGAACACCAGGAAACATGGTCTCTGTGGCCCTGAGGACCAGGGAATCATCATGGAGGTAACTGGGCATTGTTCCACAGTGCAGGCTAGCTCACACCTTCAGGAAGAAGAGACCAGCAGAAAACCTGCCTCCTCTCCCCAGCGTTTTCAATAAGTAAGTCACTCAAAACAAAGACAATTCCCTTCCCCTGCCTCCTCTATAGTCAACCCCTTCTCATCTTGGAAGCTTCTGGCTACCCCTTTTTTGTAGGGTTTCAACCTTTAGTTCCCCTAAGCAAGGAGATCCTTTCTCAAGGTTATTACGAAAGTGTTAAATACTTCTCTGCTCACCTCTGATACCAGATACTCTTAGCTGGATCTTTACAAACTCCATGGGGATGCAGGCTAGCAATGTTCATGCTTGTCTCCAGGCTGATAAGATCGCAGCAAGCAATCACGGAACTGGTGCAGCAGATAGGTTCATGTTTTTATCCTATCAGTGTAACAGCCAGTGCTGGCTGTGGTTGATTGATCATAAGAGCAGCAAATTGTTGTGCATTTTTAACTATACTCTGTCTCCTTCTAAAATGCTCATAAATCAGCATTGGAAACTGGTAGAAAAGCTAGCTTAGTGATACTGCTGAGATTCAGAAACTGTGGTATTGCAAGTGTAGAGTGGGAGATTGCTTCTTATCCACCTGTGCTGTTTGCATCCTTTGATTGTATGGTTCGTCAAGAACAGCTGAAGATTTGTAATAAATATGGATAAAATTCATATTTTAGAACATATAATGATCAGAAAGAACAATAATAATGATTAAAGTCTCTGGCCCTCTTAATTAGAGTCTCTGCTAACTTCTGTGGAATTAAATTGAAGAGGAAGAAATCAAAATCCTAGGATAATTTCTTATTTTTTCCACAGTACCAGATTACCTCTTGAAAAAAAAATCTGTAAGAAGGAGGAAGATGGCATAAAAATTGGAATCCATCCTGCAGATGATGCATTTTATTCTCAACTTAAAGATTTTCATGCCTGGACTACCTGCATCCTAGAGGAACAGCTTAAAAGGTATCTCCTGATACAGTGGGCACTGCACGGTGATCAATGAACAAGAGCTGCAGGGAGATCTCTGCAGCAGAGACTGATCAAGTTTAGTAAGCAGAAGGGCAAAGGAGACCTGGTCCTCTGAGGTGGCTTAAAATGAAATACCTCATCTGTATGCGTTAAGAGAGAATGAATTTAACTGGTGAGAGAACGGTTTGCCTTTAAAGAAGACGACCTTCTCTCTCTTATTCTGAAACAACTGAATTAGGAACTGTAAGCAACAAATTTAAGTACAATAGAATATTCACACTTAAAAAAAGGAGGCTTGAAATTAGAAGTCAAAATAACCAAAACCATCTTGTCCTCTGGTTTATGGGTAATGTTACTGATTAACTTGGCATTTTCTGTTTTTTGACACCTCTTGTGCATTCTTTATTCAGTTCTCAGATCATGATGTGTGTTTGTGAGATCACTAATGTTTCACAAATTTAAGTAAAACAGGATACTCATACAGAAGCTGTGTACTTGGCTATCTGGGGAGCTTAGACTAAGGGTCTGAGTTTTAGGTGGCTGAAGATGAATGAGGTGAACTCCATCTCATCAGCTGCCTCAGCACAACTGAGATTTGCATATATTAATTGAGCATGTGAGAATCCAGTCAGTGTAACCCCTCAATACTGAGCAATGAACGCTTGTCTGTTATAGAAACAGTCTCTTCTGTAGGACATGTGTTTGTCGCTCGGTATCCATTGAGTGGTTCTCTGGGTATGTTCAGACTCTCTGGAGCCAGTGTTCTGCCAGGGGAGTGCCTACCAGATATCGGAAAAGGGAGGAGGGGGAAGAGATCCCCTTTATGCTGGACTGGTAGGTGAACGTTAGGTAAAGGTGAAACTGTGGCTGTTTTTTTTACAGCAGGTGTATGCTGATACTTTTAGATGGATAGATAGATGGATTCAGTTCTGCTAGGAGGGCCTGACTCTGCTCTTACTTATGCCAGCGCATACTTGTGGTAAGCCCGCTAAAATAAACACAGGTGTCTGAACTTACATCAGGGTAACCAAGAGCAGACCTTCTGCCTGGAATGAAGGAAATGGGGCAAAGCGACCCCAAGCCTCCTCACTGAGAGGCCTGCAAGTTCTGTTCTGCTCACTAGGGAGAGGAATCCGATTTGTCTACTAACCCCTGAGATTTTGCCTCCTAAAGCAGTAATCCCAATATCTCATCAAAAAATTACCAAACTCAGTCCCAAGAATAATGATGCCCGTAGTTCAGAGTGAATTAGTAATGCATTTTACCATTTCTTTAACAATTACAGCTCTATTTAGAATGGAGAGAATTATATTGCTACTCAGTTTTAGAATGATAAATTGCAGGATATTAAAAGACTCTTCGCTGAATGCAAACAATAGAGAACTTAGTTATTGCTCAGAGTGTCATTGTAGCATTATGGAACAATTTGAAATTCAACTTGCCTGGCTAGATTTATTTTAAGTCTGACATTTTCAGCCCTAGCTTTCACTCTCTGGGCCCCTTTTTCACTCTGACAACACATCAATCTATTTTCTAACAGTTCTAACAGTAAAATCATCTCTTCTAATCTGAATTCTTTTCTCCATCATTTTAAATTGGGAAAAAAAGGTTTCTATGCAAATGCAGCCTGGTACAGGAAATGTGTTTATATAGGAGATAAATTCAGGCCAGTAGCAAAATCTGTAACCTCTGCTTGAAAATTCTTGAAGAATCAGTTTTCAATGAAAAATGCAGCTTAATTGAATAAATGTTTTTTTTTTTTTTTAAATGGGAACCATTGATTTCTCTAGTATTTTCGGGGAGAAGAAGCCAGAACACTTGATTATGACTTTATCACTATATCAGGCTGATAGATTACAGTCTAGACTACTAAATTCAAATGTTCCTTTTAATATCATACAAATCATATTTCCTATTAAGTATGCAATGTTTTTCCTGCAATGTGATAGTTTAAATGATATATTGTTTCCACTGCTCCCAAATAGAATTTTTTGCGTTTTCATTTCTTGGGAAATTTCAAAATGTTGTCTTTTGTTCTGATTTGGAAGAATTTGTGAATGTTGGGATACTCTGTGGAAAGGAGATTCCGGTTCTTGGGTTATCTTCATCTGAGGGCGAGGGAGTGACGGGCAGCAGGATCCACCCTGTTCTAGCTCTCACCCTGCACTGAGGCCCATTCGGCAGAGCACAGCAAGACACCCAGCTCCTGTGTCGCACAGCCTGGCAGGGCTGCGTCAATGCCAGAAACTCTTTTTCTACAGCCACCTGCTGCAGGCCACTTTCTGTTGCAAGCAGGTTCCTTTATAACCACAGAGCTCAGGCTGAGATTTGTGCCTTTAAAGCTGACCGGTGTTTCCTCACGGTGCCTGACAACACCTGAAATAGAAGCTGCACTGATGTGAGACTGAATAGCTCACAGTTTGTTACTGGGGGCAGCTCTATCCTTCTGTTTCCTCTTCTAAAAATCGTTTTGGGTGTGCTTTATCTCATGCAGCCTCAGTCAGATGTCTAGCCTATGCCTTGGCTTCTTCTACAGTCAGAGGAGAGAAGCAGCCACCTCCAGAGGTTGACTCACCTCAAGCTAAGGGTTTGGATCTCCCTTTGGACATGATGTTCCTCTCCACTGACTAGAGAGGAGCTATAGGTTCAATGTACGCAAGTCCCTGACTTTTAGATGACTGTACTAAGGGAAGCCTGTTTTTTGCCCAGCTCAGGTCCGTGGGGTGACATAGCTTCAAAAAGTACTTCTAAAAAATCTAGATATTTTCAAAGATCCGATGGCCACACAAACATTTGAATAGGTGCAACCAAGAAGGAGGTCACCTCTGAAAGAGGGGTGGATGGAACCCAGTGGCTGGGGTTTGGGCAGGAGTTTCCTAAATTGGCGCTTTCCCTGCAGGACTCATAACATGGAACTGTATCCTTAGGGGAGAGGGCCTGAACCAGCAAATACTTAGATATGTGAGCAACTTTAAGCACATGATTGAGGTATGTAAAGAGGGGTTCATCCTTAAAGATCATATACCAGACCAGGTAGATGTGCCTTTCAACCTATTTGAAAGCTTTAACCATATAACTGATCCAAGTTGGTGAGTTTGATTCAGTTCCCAACATATCGATCCTCTGCATCAGCCATAGCTAGTGCTAGTCAGCGCTACTGGCGGTGGCTGAACATAGAAATAAGACTGGGAATATTGTGTGAAGCTGCTTTGAACTGAGGAACACTTGATTTGCCGTTGACTGGTCTGTACCTGCTCTGTGGACAGAGCACTTCCCTTCTGCTGCTGCTGGTAATCTTTCAAGGACTTCCACTCTCTTGCATTGGACTCAGAATAAAAAAATAAAGACAAAAAGTGATTCTAATGCAGTATGGTTATTACGGCACATGTGAACGCTAGATTTCCTACTCATTCTTATAATTTATTAGTAAGTGCTCAGTTCTTTCAACTGTACTTTACCAAGCATCCTGTTTTAAGGAGACGATAGAGGAACATAGCACTGTTCACAGTCCCTAAAAAACTGTAACTGGAAGCTCTGTAAAATGATCTGAGGAGATTTCAATATCACTTTAATAAAGGCATGCACCTGCTAAAGTTTAAATCATATCTGAAGACAGAGGAAAACATACTACAAAGCACACACATTAAAAATAATGAAGTAAAAGGTCTTCACTGCCCCATAACATGGCCAAACTATTATTGTTAAGTTTCCCAAGTTGTTAGCTGCTTGTATCCCAAATTCTGTGTTTCTGTTATTTAGATCTCATTCTTCTTCCCTTGTAATGAAAGTCCAAGATAGTTTCCCCATCCCCAGCTACTGCACCAGCCACGAGTCAGAGGCAAAGGCTCTGCAGGGTAGGTGAGAGACAGTCCACGTGTTGGCTGTCCACGTAGCGGATGGAGCAGTCCCATCTGCGGGACAGTGCCCTGAGTCTGCACAACAGAGAAGAGAAAGTCCAACATGGATCCTGCCCCCAGCCTCTTCCTGAGCAGCCAGAACCCACTGGCCCCACTACAGAGCAGCTCTTTGAGCAGAGGAGGGCACCTGCACCCAGGTGGGGTGCAGAGGAGGACTGGTGTCGACCAGCTGCCCACTGGCACATAGGCTTCACAGGGAGGCCTCCTCTCCAGCCTCTTCCTCCTAGTGAGAGCTACCTTGGGTATTTAGACAAAGTAGCTGCATTTTCTGGTGCTGTTGCTCAACAGTTGTGAAATTAACTGTTTTCCAGTTAAGGAGCTGCAGCAGAAGCTGTTGTGTAGCCCATCAGGTTTTATTTTGCCCTTTACCTCTGTTATTATGCCTTATTGTTACGTGACAAAAGTGAGAAAATTCAGAGCTGCTTTTCTCCAACATCAAACACGGTATATGGATAAAAAACAAAAGAGGGTTGTAACTGCAAGCCATCCCTTCCCCTGCTTCACCAGACCCAGCTTCTCCCTTGAGTTTTCACAGCCCCACAGCTCTGGCTTCCTGCAATAGGTTTAAAGAGACAGGATTCCCCTTAACCTCCTGCCTCCTTCTTCCTCCTCCTCTTCCTCCTGGTTATAGATACAGCTCATTCCTTTTGCATGCACCCTCTGAGTCATCAATGATTGCATTGCACTTCTCCACAGGGGGAAGCAATTGGAATTAGCTTGAGGCTCTATTCAGCTCTTCAACTTCTGACACCAGCAAATTACACTATGTATTAAAGCAACATCTTTTTCCCCTAGGCTCCAGGCTGGGCTTGAGGAGAATGTGGTTCAGTTCCCAGTTTTATTCCGCTGCTCAATAAACAGTTTTCTTTAAAAAAAAGGCTAACATAGAACATTTTTTTCCAAGATATCATGAAATATTTATTTACTCTTTAGAACGCTTCAGTAAATAGCAAAGATCTCACATGTGGAAAACACAAAAACTTCTATAATACCAATCTGAGCTTGCTAGCTGAATATTAAAATACAAGATGGGTGAATTAGTAACTAATTCATGCATAATAAAAGCCATATGCTTCTAGAAGTAATTAGCCTATTGTTTTGATTCAGTGTTTGCTTAATAGCCTCAATAACCACTCACGTTCCCAACCAGATCAAAATTAACATGTAGGGAAGTGACTTTCAAATAACATCAATCATTTCAGTAGTAAGAAATTCCGATTTTGTTGATGTTGACATAGATCGTCCCAAATCACTGACTTCCAGCTTTTCTGAGACTTTTCTGAGTTTGATTTGGGCTAAATAAGCTCCTTAGTTCACTTTAAAACAGAGAGATGGCATTAAAAACATTTGGCAGTGGCAAGAAGTAAACACTGAAGACATCTGCTTATTATAATTAGCAGATTTACTCCAATGTGTTAGGTGTACTATACCTTCTCCGCCTCTGCAAGCCAGCAGAGGAGGAGAGGGGTAGTCTAGACCAAGCAAGGGCCTGCTTCTGGTATGGGTAGGTTGGGCACGCTCTACCTTGTCTAATACCATATCTGTGGCAACGATATCATGTGTCACACAGGTAAGCGGGCTGCAGAATTGTCTGCTGAGGGGCAGCAGGAATTTCTAGGGAGTCAGAGCTTGGGTTGAAATGGTATTTCCAAGCTACAGGAGTGCTATGTTCTCAGCAATGTGTTGAGCTTTTTTTGTGTCCTCTCTCTGTCTTCTGCAATAAAAGTTGAGAGCTCCATACTTTTATTTCACCAATAGTACTTCCAAATAGCACCTCTATTGCTACCCAGCAGCTGCTGTCGTAGCATGATGTGGCATAATGGAATATAACACAGTGGTCCAAAATGATTTTGCCAAGGCAGGCCCTGCTTTGAGAAGAGTAAGACTAGATCCAAAAAATGATCAGATTCAAGAGCATTTAACACTGAATTGCCTGGCTGAGGGAATGCAATATAGGACCCAGGGATGGATTGTTGGGAGGTCTGCACAGTGGGCGCGTCCTATGGGGTATAAAACAATCACCACACCATCCAAGGGAGTCCGGCAAAGTAAGCTAATGAGGAATATTAAGAGCAGAGCTGTGCCTGAATTCAATCCTTCTTTCCTGTTGGAGTCCCAGAGTCCAGAGAGAAGCAATAAAACGGGAATATGGCTTCAGAATAGGCTCTGAAGGCATTAACCTGGAAGACAAAAAACAGGGTTCTAGTATCTCTCCTAAAAGAAGGTGAACACAAGTCCATCATAGAAAGTCCACTCCAGTCTATCTGTTTATGCTGAATTGCAGTTTGAGGCACCTAGGGAACGCCTGAATTTAGGTGCAGTTAGGTGTCTCTAGATGCAGGTAGAGCTAAGGAGGACTTTTAAAAATTCTTCTTAAACTTTGGCCTCAGAAAGCCCAATTTGGACTGAGTCCTGCTGTAAATGTCTTGTTACCTTGTTAGATTCCACCAACACATGCAGAAAGACCCCCTGAACTAATAACTATCTACTCTACATCCCTGTCTACTCTAAACTTTGTTTAGCAAACACACTATTAAAATTTAGTTATTTATTATTATTTAGTTCCTCGTTTGATCACAACTAGAGGTAAAAAAGCTGTAACTGAGCTACATTTGTGTTTCCTTAAAAAACTCTCAACAGTAACTTTTCAGTTTTAAGTCAGTACTAGATATATAAGTTACTCAGGTGCAAAGTAGTCGGTAATAATCATCTTAGAAGTGAACGGAGATGGGATTCAGATCAAGACCGATATAACTGTATTTAGGTGTTTGTATATAGGTATCTGCAGGAGTTCAAAATGCCTAAGCAGCCTTTATAGTCAAAGGGGATCTAGAATGAAGTATGGCTGTCCAGACATGTGGGACTAGTGGAATCTGAGACATCCTAGAACAGCTAACAAGTGCACAAGGGCTGCTGTGGACATATGACACAGGATAACACTTCACTCAGTCTGTTTAAATATAGGTGTCTGCTGACCCAGTTAACCTCTGCAGATCCATAATTCCGCATAGACTTGAGTTCAAATCACAAAATGTTGCTTGCAGCTGGCTCTGTGTCCCAGGGGGTCTGAATAACCTTTTAGAAGCAGAAGTGATTCTTTGACGACAAGGCCAATATACGCTTCCCTGGGCTATCTGTGTTGTGCTCATCTTGAACTGCTCTTACGGATAACAAGAGTACTTCCTTTTCTAAGATCACTATGCTCTGGAATTAAATCTAATCAATATTATGCATAATTACATGCAATTACATCTGTTAGATCAGTTTCTTTAGGTATGGGTATAAAAGTCACTTTGTTGTGTTGTTTATTTGCAGAGCAACAGCTTGGGTGCTAGAAAAGCTGTGAGACATAAAAAAAACAACCAAAATAATAAATGAGAGTAAACTGTAAAGACAGTGAATGTCTTGCGTCTTTTGGGGGAGTTGGGGGCGGGGGCTGTGAACAGTTACTAATGCTACAGAAGCGAGAACTGTACAGCAACAAACTTGACACGAAAACACCTTATATTTACCGTCTAGACCAGGTTTATGTTCTGAAGTACCTGCTTTGTAAATCCTGGATCTTTTTAAAATCCTTACTTAATGTAGCTGAATATTCACGTGACTGGTATTTTGTTTGAGTACTTAAAAGTGCTTGGTCTTATAGATATTCGTATTGAAAATTAATATATTCTTTTCAATATGTTATTGAAAATCAATATGAATGTATGTTCAATATGTTCTTGGTCTTATAGATACTCTTATTGAAAATCAATATGTTCTTTAGCATCAAGATAGCTATTTTAACATGGAGCCTTAGCAGAAACAAGGCAGTAGTTTTTATCCCAGTGTTAACTGGTGAAATAAAGACATAAAGCTTGCCTTGACTAGTTATAGCTACCAGAGACCTGTGTCTTGTTCTCCACCACTATTTTATGCTTTGACATGTCGTTTGAAATAGCTCTCAGACATAAAATTCTTTTCTTTTGCAGTGAAGATGCAGAAACTTTACTTGTCATTCAAACAAAGCATCAAAATCACAGTTCCCTTTATTTGACTTTTCGTTCATTCTATGATTTGTATTCTTCTCTCTCATTTTACAGACACCTAACGTCTCTCTCTTTTTTAAACTTCTTCTGAAACAGACTACTTCTCCGTGACAAATGTGTTTGAATGCTCTGCCGTTCTGTACCGAAAACTTCAGAAATGGCCATGTCGTGTTGGAAGTAAGACATTCGTTATATTCTTTGCTCCTAAACGAACAAGCTGTCAATATGGAGTTCACAGATGTTTGCCCATAGGTAAATTCACATTAAGACCTCTTTGGATGTTGTCAGGGTGGCTGAGGAAGAGAAGGGGGCTTTGGGAGGGCAGGCTCAAAAGAACACCCCCAAAACCCAGAGAACATCCAAACTATGTGGGGAGCCTGATTCTGGGTGTAATTGCTTTGGCTTCGCTGGGGTTAGTCCTTCGTTAAAAAAAGGAAAATGGATCAGAGTTAAGCTCAAGCATGCTAATTCAATATAGCAGAGATTTACCTCTGAAAGCCCACTTGTATAATACAAGAATGATGATCCTACACTGTTTGAAGTGGTCCTGACACTAAGTACTTTTTTTTTTAATCTCCCTGGGGCTTTCTTCACTGAAATGTGATTTCGAGCTTTGCATAATACCCGGGTGATAGCTTACCTTTGCTTTTCCTTTGGTTTTGGGGATACACTTTCTTTCCAAAATCAAACAGAGTTCAATTAGAAAAGAGCACACTTTGCCTAAGAGTCAGAGTAAGATTTTCTCGTCTCAGATTGACATAACCTGATAGATTTAAAAACTGGTAGGCTTGAAAAATGCTGAACACTTCCATTACAGTTAGATATCAGCATTAAAAATAAGGAGTTATTTTTAGCAGCAAGGCACCCTTGTCTTTATTCATATGTCGCTTCACTGGAATATTAAATAGTAATTCACAATTCAGGCATTTTGACATCCTGCTAGTCTTACTTTCTTGTCAAAGAAAGTGTCCTAAAATCTAATCTGGTTAGTATACAATGTTAATACTGTTCTGAGTGTCCTTGAAAGTCACCCTTTTTCTTAAATGGATTGGTCGGTTTGACTAAATGGTAAACGACAGTACATTATTTGCTCATTTTCCGTTCTTTAACATCCAAAATCCATGTTGACTTGGGGGAGGCTTTTGCGTATGAGAAGTTCAGATCCCTGCATTTAAACCAGTCTATTTGAGAAGGAACCCTAATTGTGTTGAAGGTCTCAGAATGCATGGGTGACAGGCAGTAACAAAAAGGTTTAATTCATGCATGTGACAATCGCTTGTGCTATACGTTCTAAAACACTATGAAAAATCATCTAATGTTATTTCCATATCAGAAGGAGAGTTGTTTGTTAACAAAAAAAAAAAGACTCTCAGGTGAAATTCTGACATGTAAAATATACTTCAAAATTGCAGTTTTCACATAATTTTAAAAGGTTTTCATTTAACTGAGATCATGATCGCATGCTTTAGGCAAATTGCTCTGTGGAATTTTACAAAAAGGAGTAGCATCGGGGAACAACACGGGGTCTGTTTTCTGAATTTTCACAGCCTCGACTTTGACTTCATGTAAGCCTTACAGTGCTGTAAAAATTTAATTTCTCAGAAATGCTTTAACACCGGAATGAATCTTGCACTGTGTTAGACACTATTTCTGCAAGATTAATCAAGATTTTTGTCTCCTTTCTTAATTGTAGGTATAAAAAACAGCTAATGAAGCTGAAAGCTGTTATTAAACCTCTTAATAATTTAGGAATAAAGTATTTTAGAGGAAGGTTTAAATGAGATAGTTAGATATTTGAAAGCCTACTCCAGGGCTAGACCTTACCAGTGAGTTTTAAATGGTTCTTTGTGCAGAGCCTTGGCATAAACAGGTCAGCAAACATGGACGGTGATGGGCTGCTGACAGGCTTTACATTTCGCCTATCCAGTCTGAGTTCATTTGCAGTGTAACTCTCAGAGTTCAAGCAATGCATCGAGTGAGAGAAGAGAGAGTGGGTTTGAGGGAAAAGTGGGAGACTTTTATCAGCTGATTCAAGAGGAAGCTGCCCAGCCTCAGGAAGGTGAAGGAAGATGGTCATTTCTGCTGGGCTTAATTTTCCATGCACGCTTGCTATGGAGCCAGGGAAGAGGCAGCACCGGGGTGGAGGTGAGAAGGCCACTGGTAGCAGCAGCTGACCGGCAGAAGGGGCTCAGCTCTGCACCTCTACCTCCAGTTGCCTTCCAGGGGGGCCGCAGGCCACCAGCTGGAGCCACACTTCAGCAGACCGTAGATCTGTTTACTCCAGTATCCTGTCTCTTATGATCTGGTGATAAACGCAAAGTATAGAGCTATATCCTATATAACAGGTATCTGCTTCCCACCGAGCTATCATCCTGGCCTCACCAGGGAAGAGATGACTTGGGGACACGGTATGGATATACAGAATCACAGTGCACGGCAGATGAGGTCTGACTGTTCATCTAGTACAAGAACTAGGGCTATCAAAATATGCAGTAGAAAACAAATCAAAACATTTTTATTGTTCACTTCAAAAGGGTTAACTAAATATCTGGGAGCAAGCTGCCTTGTCCGGGACTTTCTGCCCACTGAGCTGTCCTGCATTATTGGCTAAATGCAGGATGTGACACAAACTGTTGGATTACTACTTTTAGCACACATTTTTCTGTCTGCATATTTGCTAGGGAGGAAGCACATGAAAATGTGAGTGCTTAATTAGTGAAGAGAGTATTATAAAACAATCAAGAGCCAATATTACTGACAAGTAGATGTAGTGACTATTGTATTTGCACAGTGGTGATTTGCAAGCATCAAAAATTGCACCTGAGGCTCCAACATCAAGAGATTTTATTTCAAAAACATGAAGTAATTTTTAGATAATCTGCTCCTATTTGTTTTATGTGTCTGTTAGGATTCCACCTTCTATTTTAAACTTTATTCATATTTTTAAAACTTTTTCCCCAAACTTTTCTTTAACGGTACAAGTTGATATTCCTTTACAGTCTCTATTTTCTCAACTGGGATCTTCTGAGAAATGCTAAATTACAATGTGCATGACAGAATCGTAAGAGTTGGCAAGATTCATGGAGTGAAGGCTTTTCTTTTCACACTAATCAGATGTCCGTCTGGAAAGAAGACAGAATATTTCTTTCCTCACGATTTAGCTGGGTAGATGGAGCTGATTTTACAAGAAAAATAGCAAAAAGTAACCAGCAAATGCCACTGTGAATCTTCCTGTCTTGTAATTTGAGTTCTCTAGCCATTGAAAGACCATCACCTTCTGCTTACAAAAATCCTACCTGTTCCAGGATTACTCCTAAGAGGAGTCCATTACCTATCTTCTCGCTGCATACCTGGAACTGGAGCTGACCTTGCTCACATCCTTCCACACCTAACCTCAACCAGCCCATGGCTGGGGTGTGCTGCTGGAAGTTTGTTGGCATTTCTGTGACTGTGGCCAGGCAATCAAAGTTGGAGAGAAGGAATCGACCTACAGGGTATGTCATCTGCAGAGATCTTCATTATCAAAAGAAAGAAAGTGAACCAGCTCTGCATCAGGGAGGGCATTGAATGTTGTGGTTCTATCACTTATGAAGTTACTTATAACTTTAGGGATCAATGCTGTGCTAATACACTAATGGGAATTTTGTCATTGCCAGAAAAGAGAGCAGAATTTGGCCTTCTAAAGCAACATGCTTAATTCTAGTGTGCAGCCTGGTTTCAGTTCTTAATGAGAAAATGGGAATAAGCTGAACAAGAAGTGTTCCGCAAGTCCCAGATCCTCAATAAATGTGGCATAACGATAGAGCTAAAATTAATGCTATTTTTTACAATCTGGATAAGAGGGTGAGAGTCTGAGGAGTGTTTGCTTTGTCATGCACTGCAACTGAACTTCTTTATTCTTCCTGCTCGTTTGGATTTATGGGAAGTCTGAATTTCAAATTGATGAAGCACTGTTATTCCGAGAAAAAGACTGAAAGATGCTGAAGAGTCATGCTGGGCTCATGTTGATCTAGAAATGCAGTGACCTGCCTGTATGGTTTGGTCCATGTTCCAAGAAGCCTTGTTCACTCTGAGACCTACCAAACCACTTGTGCCTGGCAGAGCAGATACAGCAGGCTGCTATGTGGAAAGTGTGCCTGCTAACAAATTTCCACTGGGTAGCGCTTAAGCATGAGGAGGAATTGTGGTCTCAGTTGTACCCTGAATCACATCTCACAGTACAGTAGGTAAAGCCTGAGTGATAAAGTTAATCTCACATTTCAAGATGGAAAAGATTATGTTAGCCAGGATCAAAGAATTTTTAGAAAGAGCTAGATCATGCTCCTTCTGTTGTTTGGCTATCGTTGCACATGAATACGAAAGTATCTGACTACTCTTTTTAGAACTGCTTTAAATCTAGTACCTTTAAGGTAGCCTAATACCAATATGTCAGCTACGAGAAAAAACTCGAAACTTGGTTGACATGGCTGACAAATATTGAGCTAGGCTGCCTGCAGACAAGTACTTCCATAGCCCAGCTATGGGCTTCCTAAATGCAATTACTGAGGCTTGTGGTTCAGCACTCTAATTATGAAAAGATTTCATCTGTATTTCTTAACAAAAAAGTGATGATCATTCTTCTACCTCTTATGATTACAGTCCTGGCCTCTTCTTCCCCTGGAAATCAGAGATAGTGCCCACCTCCTGTGGGATTGTCTAAAAAAGTGAATGAGGGCTACCAATGGCCTGGGAGCATTCAGAGATCTTTCTTTAGTTTTGTATGCAAAAGTGAAAAGGGAACTGATTCATGTTCTTAATGGCACTTTAGGCATAATTCACAGCAGGAACAAAACTCTCAGAGGAGCATTGCCTATTTCTTGTCCTTATGGAGCTCCCCTCGCTTTGCCTCTGAAAGTAAATTTCTCTCGGAGTCCTACTGTGGTCCATTGGCAGTGGAGCACCTCCTGCTCCTTTGGAGTCCATTGAAAGAAACAGGCACTTTCCGCATAAAATTCATCTGAACTATTTAGCTGTTACTTTAGGGGAAGGAGGACTGTATCCTCGAATTGCTTATGCTGTAGACATCTACGCCTGGGGGGGCTGAATCCTGCCCTCAGAGTCTCAGTCTTTGATATTTCTCCTAACAACCCCTTGCGAGTTAGGGAATTTCCAGTTTTGTAAGGCATAGAAAAATGGCTTGCCTAGAGTCTGATAAGATGTGACAGAGCAAGGAACAAACCTGGTTTCCTGAATCCCAGGCCAGTTCCCTCACCAATGTCTATTCGTCTTCCTGGAGAAAACACCGCAGAGCTCCTCCTGCCCTGTCAGACACTGACCTCCTCAGCAGCGTGACATGAGTCTAAGCACAAAGTTAACACACACTGGGTTCTCCAGATATTCAGACCCATCCTGAATAGCCAAGTGGGAACATGGGAACTTATCTGCATATACATTTTGTTCATTTATGTGTCCCAGTAGGACGCCTGGGCCAAGCTCTCAGGGCAGTTCATGCCTTTTATACCATCATCCAGACCCTGCCCCTATCTTTAGCCAAGTGATCTTATTATTGAGAGATAGGATTCGACGGGGAAAAGCAGAAGCTAGATCCCAGTTCTCCTGTTCTCAGTGTAAGTGTGCTCACTGCAAGGACGCTATGGCAAAGGCAGACAGCACTGCCATCACAGAGGGCCTCCATGTCTTGGGGGCATGGAGATACCAAACATGCAGTTCTGGATTAGTAGTATAAGGTAGAAATTCACATGCCCTTGGGCTAGATCACTGCACTAGGGATCCTCTGATGCAGCAGTTTCCTTGACTGCCCTTAGAGACTTCTTTGACTCTGTGTCCTGTTCACCACCCTGGAGCCAGGTTTCTGAGTTATAAGCATTAAGGCACCTGCATTAGGCATTGCAGAGGAGTCAAGCTAGCTCATGCTTCCTTCAAGGAGGAATTTGCTTTTGTTTTTTCCCTGGTGCTTTGTTTTTAACAAAATTAAGGATCTATCTGGTCCGCCACTCTGGTAACTTTAGTAGTGAAAGCTACAACCTGGTCACATTAAAAAATATCAGTGATGACAGTTTACGATGATAGATTTGGGATCTGAAGGGGCATTCACAGCACCTGAGTGCAATGAGTCCATCACTGTCCCAGGACAAGCACTGGGAAAACTGCCCACGGCAATGGCAAGCAGAAATGCTCCTGCCTGTGGGCTTCCACCAGCTCCCAAGGTTGAGACTGTTAGACTTGAATAACATCCCCCAGGGCCTCCTGCATCTCCTGGCCCCACTCTGTTGAGGAAGAGACAGAGGTTGGAGAAAGGACAGAGAAGGGCAGCGTTCAAGAGGGGAGACAAAATCACAACATGGCATGAGAGGAGGGGCTGGAGAGCGCTTATCAAGGGACCTGCGTGCTCCAGCTCCTCAGCTGTGGAGCAGGGTAAATACATGACTGTTTGCTCACAAAACAGGACTTTGCGTCCTGGGGGACAG
The DNA here is from genome assembly GCF_040807025.1 of Struthio camelus. Taxonomy (NCBI): domain Eukaryota; kingdom Metazoa; phylum Chordata; class Aves; order Struthioniformes; family Struthionidae; genus Struthio; species Struthio camelus. The sequence continues at coordinate 23,962,123 of NC_090944.1, read as the reverse complement.
TTGAAGCCACGGCTGACCACACACACTAGCCTGCCAGTTATGTTCTCAGCTACTGTGTAAACTCATCTGTTGCACTACCCGACTGCAGTGGGGCTTATTAAAAGACCTTACAAGAACTTACTTTTCCTACAGAGGCTTTGGTTATGTGATGAATTTCCGACCTTTCAGTATTACCATGCCCTGTCTAGAGTAATGACAGAGAGAGGCTAAAGAAAGACTAGATGCAGCTGTCTATCTCTGAGGTTTTTTTTTTTAATTTTCTTTTTTAAACAATGTCTGTTTGTGCTGGGCACAATAGCCTTGAATACCTCCCTAGCTGACTCACGAGGTCATCCTGTGAGCTTACCCTAAGCGCTGGGCTGACTGCAGTCTCAGAGACCTTGCTTCTCTACACCTAGCTCCAGTGTGCTCCCTTAAATTTCCGGAGGTGTCTCAAGAGCACAGTGAATAGCAGCATCAGAGCATTTCAAGAGCCAAGAGCAGTGGCTATGGGAGAAAGGAGTGATTCTTGAATATTAAGCAGAGGCTGGGATAATATATATGTAACAGAGATGCCCTAAAGGTGCTTCTAGTAATTTATTGCTGTCTACTTTAGAGGATAAAATATGAGATGCTTTCCATTTGCTAATAAATTCTTCTTAATGGGCTTAAAATGCAGCAAGGGAGACATAGGCTAAACACTAGGAAAAAGTTCGCAGAGATATAGAGAGCTAAACGCTGTAACAGCTTGATTAGGGAGGCCATAGTATCCCATCATGGGAGCTGAAAAAACAGTTGGACTAACATCTGTCAGAAGGGGTTTGAGAACAACTGATCTCTTGAGAGCAGGGACTTGGATTTGATAATCTACATTGCTCTATTTTGTAGGAATATAATTAGATGGTGCATTTGGTGTAGCATCAGCTTCCTGAGCTGCTCCGAGATCATGTGTCTCAGCATGGGGACTCCAGGAGAATGGAGGCTGGGGATGACTAAGGAAGGGAACAAGGGTACCAGGAAGTGGGGACAGAAGCTATCTACGGATAAAAATGAGTGAAATCAGCTTTAGTTGAAACTCCCTCAAACAATGCAAGCAGACTTCCAAAACTACTGCTGGTTTCCTATTCCGGTAAATTTGTATTAAATATTTCCAAGTTTTAAAAGCATATGCACAAAATATAGTTAGATTTTCAGGCAGAATCCCCCAGTCCTTTATACTGCCAAAAGGCATCTGGAGGAATAAAGTCAGGCGAATGGCTACATGTCTATAGAGGGGCTTTCAGGCCAATACTGCCAGTCTGTTAGAAGCTATAAAGCTATAGCTATTGATCAGTAAACATGGGAAGTGCTTGGGAAAGTCACTTTTGGAATCCAGCAGGTATCCTGGATTTTAGATGAAACCCAAGCAGATAATGACATTTAACAAATTTTATCCCAAGATTTTAACTGACCTTCTAAAAGGTGCACTTTCATATTCTTTATTTTCCCCATGCCTTCCTCAAGAGGTAATGACTTCTACATCCATGTGATATTCAAAGAAGAGACACAAAACCAATATTTCGGAAAGGCTTTAGGGCACCTCTCTTCTGGGGGTTGAGTCTCAGCAGGTACTTGTGAGCATCGTGCTGCCACAGATGGGCTGCGGCATATAGTGTGCATGACCCCTAACCATGCTGTGCGGAAATGTCAAGATGGTGGAAGTGAATGATCCTCGCATTGGTTGGAAACATTTTTTCAAGTTGCTTGTTTAAAAGTTCTAGTTACAATTGCAGTGGACAGAAGATACTTGTCTAATATCTGAGAAAAATCCTTTCTGATCTGTAGATTTTATGTTCTTCAAGGAAAACTCTAAAATTTCTTGAGATGACAGACTTCGCAAATATCTAAAAAGGCAGCTGTATAAAAAGTTGGAAACATAGGATGACATTATGGTTGATGTGCTTATCAATAGCAATTCCACAAGAATAAGGGAAAAAGTGATGGCAAGACAAGCTGGTGGAAGCACAAAATTTATTGCCAGAGTAAACTATGGTTTATATAACCTGCTCCTTGTTTTAAAAGAGATTCCTACTGCAGAGCTGGGCCCATAATATTAATTGTTAAGTGCATCACCGCTAGCACACACGATTGTAAATGTGCAGTGCAGGTTTTGGAGGAAAGAGGATAAATGCTGTGCTATCTCTTAGGGATCTCCCTCTTCCAATTACAATAGCCTTGCAACTTCTATTATGGGTATGCTGTTTACAAACTGCTTTAAATTGCATGCCATCGCTCCTAGCCTTTAGAAGCTTGAGAGAAACGGTTAAACTCTGTTAGCAGTCTCTTCCACCATGACCCAGACGCCTGTTACTGCTGACACCAAGTCATCTGCAGGCATAGGGGCTATTTTTTGTGATGTGCAGGTGCTAGTGATGGAGAGGCAGAAAGAGAAGACCGCCAAGCCACACTAGACCTGAACTGGCCAATCATTGGAAAAGTACCCTTGAGAAAAATCCTGGTGAGCTTTCGAGACTGGACACTGGCTGAAAGGAGGTTAAAACCAGGAATAAAGAGAGTTGCTGTCTGGTTCCTGCTGCGCTCGAGAAAAGCGGAGCTCACATGTTCCTTGAAGGTGAACAGGAGGCAAAGAAGCACTAGGCTCCATCAGCTGTTTTGCCTCTTAACAGACACAATTTTTTAAGCAACTGCTTGGTTTAAAAGAACTATTTGGTTTAAAAAGTTAGAAACAGATCTTAGTGGACGTCAGCCCCTCCTTCTCTGAAAAACTCAATCTGTGATTTTTCCTTGGAGGGGTTTTCCTGCTGGAGCCAGACTAAGCCAGTAATTAGCACTCACAACTGAATTCCATGAAATCAAGATCCTCCTTCCAGATGGAAAAGGTCTTGATTTTTATCATGAGGTTTTTGGGTCATCATGGCAATGACAGCACGGTTTGTGGTTCTTAATGCTTTCCACGTTTCCACTCTATAAGTCTCCAGCTTGAACAGGTCGCTATGTTGCTCATTAGCACAGACCTCGAGCTGCGGTCACACTCATGCAGGATTGTGCCAAATAACAGGAGTTTAAAACATTTGTCTGGTACTTGCCAATCTGCTGTCCTTCCCGAGAGCTTCTGCTCAGGCTTGGAAGACATCCAGGAGTGACACTGCAACTGCAAATTGACAGGATTTACTGCACGGCATGAATTCAGTCCCCCCTTTCCTGGTCTGTGAAATGAATCGGACTCACCTTGTCTGTGTCAAATATTTGACACATATCCCTGTCATATGTGTACTGAGTATCTGTTACAGTACATAGTTAGGAAATAGCTTCAGTCAGAGATAATAGGAAATGTATGATGCAGGAGGGTTTGTGCACAGGGGAAGAAGAAAGAAGATAAGGAAAAGTGAGCCAAAGTGAGCGTATGAGCCCAAGATCGTGCGAGTGCAAAGGCTTCCACGGGCTGATTATTGATGAGGAAAGTTTAGGCTGCCCTGAAGCCTGTGGAGCTGTAAAGAAACATTCCCGTATGCTTTTCTGAGTATTAGAAGAGAGTGTTTCTGTGCCATTATAAAAGTGAAGTATCAGAAAAAGTGGCAAGGAAACAACTCCAGAGAAAACTGGCTTTGGACCGCCTGGCAGGGAGCGGGGTGCTCAGCGCCTGCTTGACTTTCGTCTGCTAACCAGGCATACTGACACCATGTCCCTGGCCACTTGGAGAGCTGCAGAGTGCCAGGCTGACTGGCGCAATCCATATGGGGACAAATTAGGATTTACATTAATAACCCCCTGCCATAAGCACAGATTTCACTAGGGACTTTAATCATGTAGAGCTTAAGGAATGTACTAAACAGATATTTGGGCTCCTAGAAAGTGGTTCTTGTAAACCCTTGGTTATAACTTCCTTACACATGCTGAACCATTTCAGAAGTCCTTTTATTATGGTGTTGAGACAATTTGTGGAGTGAATGGATAAGGGAGATTAGCAGCCCTGGGTGCTCTTAGCTCCACATTCATCTCACCCTGTCGAGGTAGCTGGTCACTTGAGGGGCTTCTCCTTGATTATCTGAAACAGAGAGGCAGCTCCAGAGAGGGACTCAAATCATACATGATCTGTGCTGTCCTCCAGCAGCATCAACTCTTTCCACTGACTAGAGGCCGCCATAGGCGACTATGCTCCTCACTGACGTACATCTTAGAGGTTTAACATCTAAATGGCAGTAGGATGAATCTGTGCCTTATGTCTGAAAAGAACTTCATGAAGCCTAACAAAACCTGCGATATAACAACACAGCAAATCTTGAATTCTGCTACTCTGAAAATTGCATCACCAATAGGAAGGAAAATGACCTTCTTATAATTTAATTAGTGATTATAATCACTATATCCTTTAGACCTGGGAAGCTTTATAACATTACTTGCGGTTTGCAGCCATAACCTGCATCCCCAGGGTGTTTGTGAACAGTAAAAAAATCCGGAGACACTGATATCTGCTGTGCTTCCAAGTTTCAGAAACTACATTATTTCTGGAATTCAGCTGCAGAAGAGCCTTGTTCGGTGACAGAGCAGGTGGTTTTCCTAGGTGGGACAGGTCTTCCTCCCAGCAGCGATCGCTTCTGAATGCTCACTCCCTGCCTCTCCCTGTGGCAGAGGCAGAGACTTGAGGACCTGAGCTGCACCGGATCAGCAGAGCTTTGCCAAGCCCCTATCTCCTGCTGCCCAGTGTCAGGCACGCGAGGCTCCTCAGCAAAGCCCTTGCAACAGCTGCTGAATTTGTGGTCGATGGCAAAGCCCCATCAATGTGACCTTGCTATAAAAACAGAGAGCTTGTTTACAATCCTGTTTGGATGCTCATCATTGCAGGTACGAATAAATATACAGTGCTGATAAATAATCTCTTGCACATGAGATGCCTCATAATGCACAAGGACTAGAATAAAACAGTTCTTTCCTCTTCTCTCTTCTCAGATCCATTCTGCCCAAAAAAGCAATGTATCACACAGAAATGGCACGAGTAGTGATTTAATTTTTACTTTTAGACATACAGGACACTGTATAGTGTGTGTGTGATGGGGGAGATCTAGTCATAAACTCAGATGAAGCTACAGCAAAGGCCTGCCCATCTCCCTCCACTGCTATGAAGAAGCCCCTAAGCTAGTCAGGGTTTTGACATATAGTCCCTCACAGCACGGCTATGGAGAGGACTCCCAGGCCAGCAGACAAATGCTTATAGATTAGGCAGGCTGGGATTTAGGAACACCCAAGTGGAGGGATGTCCTCAGTGGGCAGATCAAGCCACCCACTACAGCAGACACTGCAACATTTCAGCGCATCTCCACACAAGGTGACCCTGTTCCACCTTGGTGTGTAACTGAGAGAAGCACTCCGGCCATGCAGAGCTCTGCGAGGTGCCATCTCCAGTGCTGCTGGAGAGCCTCGTGGACTGTTTGGAAGAGACAGCACAACAAAAAGCATCGCAGCAGCAGGAATGAGAGTGCAGGTGGCCTTCATCAGGAACCACAGCTGCAGGGCAGAAAACCTACACAAATGGGAAGAGAAAGATCTGTGAAGAAAACCCACGGCAGCATCTCAGAGCCTGGTATGTACAGATGTATATTTGTATACACACATATGCATGTATTTATTTCCAAAGAAAAAATGTAATTGATTACTGGGAAACACATGAGATAACACAAAATAAAACTTCATAAAAATGACATGGCTGTGAACAGGAGCAGCACTTAGGATGGTGTCTCAGTCAGACAGGGAATGCGTAATGGGCTGCGGCTGTACAGTGTCAGGCTGTCTACCTATCTATTGCTCAGGTAGGTATGGCCCACCTCTACTGAACAGCCTGTTGCTGCTTAGCTAGTGAGATGGTGATGGGGCAGCTACAAGTATCTGATATAAAGCGATGCACAGGGGAGACCACTACAGCGAAACCCAGAAATGATCTCTGTAGGCAACTGTGAGGAAAGTGGTTGCGCATAAACTGTAACAGCACTCACTGCAATGCAGCAAAAACAAAGCATTCAGATTACATCTGCTAGGCCGCACATCTCTAATGTTACAGCCTGCAAACTGTAACCCCCTGTGTAGTCTATCCTTATTTTCTTCTCCATAAACTTGCCGCCCCGTGGATGGAGATTGCAGGAGCATGGTGGAGGGCACTTCTGAACTCTGCCCAAGCTGAGCTGGTCCTTCCAGCACAGCACACACGCAGACCTGCCTGCACATACGCATGTGTGCATATACAAAGGCAGGAGCTTCCCAAATCGTAACACCAACACAGCCTGAAAAGAGTGTGCTGCAAGGCTGGGAGGAAGGCTCTGCCCTTCAGGCTTATCCTAGTCTCCCAGATGGCACAAACTCAATGCTTTGGCTGTTTGTTTCTTTCTCCCTCCCGCTATTCCAGCTGGGAACATGAGCTATCAGCAGGGATGCAGATACACACAAGAACCATTGGCACAAGGAAGCACAAGAAAAATGTTGTGCATCACCCTCTACCAGGCTTCATCTTATGCAGTTTCTGATAGGTTAGCCTATTTTTCTTCCTGTGGCACGTTCTCGATTTTAGTTTGAAGCATCTGGAAGTACGTCTCATCCAGTATCTGAAAGGTGGATATTTCAGCCTCCACAACAAATGGCAAATAGCTCAGTTTTCCTGAAGAGTGTCAAATTATTGTTGTGACCACAGATCACAGTAAGTTATTTAAGCATGACACACAGCAGCAAACTGCTCAGGTAGTACCTGCCAAGGTATGGTGTCACTGCCTAGACACAACTGAAAATGAAAGTCATGTTTCTTTTTTATAGAAATATGTAAAAATCTGACACCCTAATTTAAAAATACAGCAGTAACCCACAAAGAGGTGGATGCAAAAACATGGATAATACAAAGAAATCTGCATAGAGGGTGGAGAGGAATATTTTCTTGGTTAAGCTCAGCAGGGAAAGAGAAGAGCAGCAAAAAATAGAATAAGTTATTACCAAGCTGGGGAGCTAAGGGAAATAAATATCGTTTCAAATCTGCTGAAAGTAAAGATGGTACATGGGTAGTCTTCTCCAACCATGCAGCAGATGATACTGATTGGGGTCTTAGAACTGGGTCTATTTCACTGTTAGCTTAAAAACGAAAGAGAATTCCTGGGAACTACAGAGATCCATAGTTTACCATTTGTAAGACATTTGCTAATGAGCTTGTTGACCACAGACAAATAGTTCTGAAAATCAGAAGAAAAAGAGAAATCCAAGGGATCAAAAATAAAATTCATCTGTAATTTTGAAGGTAAGAAGACAGAGATGCTGTTCTGTGATTTAGTGCCCTGAAGTGTATAAAGAGCAAATTGTCCTGATCAACTTAATTGCTTTAAGTACAAAAACAGACATACACCATTAGTAGTTTGTGAAAGCCTTGTTAAAATGCATTTTACTAGAAAATATAACCCAAATTGGCACATGTGCAGTTAATCCTGCTTCCAGGGAAAGCTATGAATGCTTAAACCACTGAACTCAGTAAGGGCAGCTTTGCTCCAAGTCCTGCTCTATATCCTGATTTCTCTATACCTTCCTACACTTTTAAAAACTGTTAAAATGATTCTTCAAATTGGGTTTGTAAATTTTCACAGAGATGCTATCTTTGCTGTGATTTTTCGGTAAACCTGGAGGTTTTCTTTTTTCTCAGTTACTTTTTTATGTCTCCAGCATAGAGGAAATGTTTTCAAGGCAGATCTGACACTCTGCTGCACAGCAGCTGAGACTGCAAACTACCTGCTGCTTGTAAAGGGAAGGCAAACTGTTCTCCAAAACTTCATTTCTAGCTTCTGAACTTTTTAGGCAGTTTCAAACTGCCTTTCCTTTTATTAGGAAGGCTGTAATTACTATCTAAGGGCAACCTTTGTTACGACGTGAAAAGAAGCACTCCAACTACTGTGCTAAACATTAGATGTTCAGCTGAGTGATAAAACACTATAATCAAGCCCCACGTGTGACTATCTCCTTCAACCAACCTTCGCATATTTAAGTGTTAAAATTTCAAATAACATAGTATTTATTAGGGCACAGCATAGGCTGGGGAAATGAATGTATTATTTTGCACATGTTTAGGAAAAGAAAAGCTCAATAACCATTGCTGAGCACCGTTTTCTTCTCAAACTGGTGCACATTCCCATTAATAACATTAGTCATTGTAAAAACTTGAATCCTGCTGCTCTAGAGACAGAATACTTCTCTGCATGTAGTGGACAGGTGCAAAGGTTTAAGCAGTAAGGTTGGTTTTTTTTTTAAGTAAATGTGAAAGGCAAAATAACACATCGACATTGCACAAAGGTGCAACATTTACCTGGTCTGACCTTTCTAACTCCTTGCAAACGTGCAGGTTTAAATTCGCAGATTTTTATAGTGATTTTTGTGAATTTGGAGATGAGATTCCTCCAACCCAGGTTTGCCCTTTTAAGATATAGGGGGTTTAGCCCAGAAAGTAACCTAGTCCTCTCTAGAGTCACTGGAGGTACCTCTGGGAGAAGATTTCACCAACCTACCGTGGCCATTTATTTTAGGATGGACGAATAGCTCTCCAGAGCTGCTTTGACATAACTACAGCTTTTCCACATGACCTTCAGAAGTGACATTTTTCAAACATAGCTTCAGGAATTACGGGATTATGAGAAAACCTTTGCTTTTAACTGAAAGGAAGAGAAAGAAAATAAAAGATATTTCTAGGGCAATTGGTTTCCAAAAAGAGTTTAACATATGAGTTCTAATGTGAAACATTAGGAAAACGTGAAAAGATCTGCAATTATTAAACCAGTAGTTTAATAGTAGTTCAGTTTAATAGTAGTATTAAACCAGTAGTTTAATAGTAGTCTGTAGTTTCTAGTACCTTCCACCATAGTCCCTAACTACATTTCTTAACATCACCAACATGTTTCCTTCCTATCTTTGAAAGGATCATTTCCATCAGAATACTCTGAGAAAAATTTGTCATGGGAAATTTTCGTTCCCCACAGTGTTTTGAAGAGCCAGGTATAAGGCTCAGTTAAAGAGAGGATGGCAATAAGGTGTAATGCTGTGGCAAAGCAGGTCACAGCCGCTGAGTTTTACCATTGTCTCAGCGCGGTGGTGGGAATCCTGCCACCTGGAGCAGGAATGCAGACGTGAGCGTTTCTCTCCACGCCGGGAGGGGAAGTCACTCATTTTAATCCCATCTCTGTGAAGTGCTTTTCTGGAAGCTCCCCACACCCTCACCAAGAGCTTTAAATTGCATAAAATCCTGAGAATAATGCATAGATGGGGATCTGTGTTTCTCTTACATACTCTATGAATCCCAAGCATGTGTAGGTCTCCCCATCAGAGTATGCTGGAAACATAAAACATGGGTTAGCATCCAATCCCTCGCCCCACAGCAGAGATTTTAGCATGGAGCTAGCACACAGCCCTCTCTAGGAACAGTATAATTATGATGCCAGCGTCTTTCTCCCCAGCAGTGCATCACAGATAAATATATCTTTTTTTTTTTTTTAATCAGATTTGTTGGTCCATGGTTTCCAGCATTCCAGCACTTCCAGGATATTGCCCTAGTAGAGTAACGAGCGAAAGTACTGCCATATAAGAAGTTTACTATCCTTGAAATGGATAATCCCTTTTCCAACAGACTGGTGTTTACATAACAGTACAGAAGACAGCTGTGGAGACCAGTTCATACTCTGGTGGTCACACAAGCTGAGCTCTGGAGGGGTCTGATCACTAAATTATTATTTCATCTCAAAAAAAGATTGAGTAAAAAATCAAGCTATCTTCCTTATCTGATGATTCCAGGAACTCATCTTCTCTATGTCTTTATGTTAGATGCTGCAAATTCTCTGGAGCAGAAATATATTTTTATTGCATCTTCTGCTCCTAAACGTATCTTGAGGGACAACAAAATAGGTAACAATAGTAATAGTAATAATGACATTATGGTAGCTATGCGAAACTGTAGTGTTGCTGTTTGACCCATTTAAAAACAGAAGAGTTCAGGCTCATAAAAACACTGGTTCCATATATTTCATTTAGATTTTCAGATGAACTGTGATATTTTTACATGAATATCCTGAAGACTGCAGTATTATCTCCAGTGTTGAACTTTGCTTACAATTGAAAACATATTATTCTCTGTGTTGATTTGCTAAATAAATCCATGAATGAAAATGATTCAGAGATCTAAATACAGAAATATCAAATGCTATGAGATAGAATATATGATAGTTTTAGTTTGCTTGCAGAAGCTTTTCCTGCTTTTTAGAAGCTTCCTAAAAAAGACGTTATTATTATGTTCCATTGGTCACAGTCTACCTAATATGCATATATGATACATCCAATACATGACAGTCATTGACTCTGATCTGTTTTATCAGTGGGATAATGCATATTTCTGACCAGTGTGATAATACAGAATAGGTAAATGAAAACAATTCAATACTCTCTTTAAAACTTTTTTCACGCATAGCTTAATTTCCTAGGACATGATATGCTTATTTTGAGTGAAACCTATAATTTCTTCTTTTGCTATTAGTATTGGTTTTCATTCAGAATGTGATCTAAAATAAAATATGACTTCATATCTTAGTAGAATAATTACACAATATATAACTTAATAAAATAATCTTACACTTATAGCTTATATTTACTTTATGAGTTCAGTTTCATCATCCCCTTTTGCCTTGTCACCTCATCAGTAAGAGTATAGCATTATCTGGATGCAAAAACAGTGAACAGGTGATTCTTTTTGTATATATCTGAAAACAATCTCCAAAAATGCTACGAGCATAAAATAAATACTTTGTTAATCAGTTTACTTCAGTTGGTATAATTCAGATAGCTCAGGTCAACTCATAGGCTTGTCCCTTATCTCCAAATAGATTCCTTTAGTTTCATCTGTTAGTGATGGAGAGAGAGAGGGAAAAGAAAGAAACTCCTAAAGAAACTCCTGAAATGAATGAAAGAATTATAAAACCTGTAACCAAAGAAACAAAACTCATCGAGACTAGATACAGTACAAGGGCTAGTAGGCAACATTTAGCATCATGCACTCTAAACACTTAAGAAAATTAAGATAAATCTTTGTTTTCATGAAGCAAATTTGAATTCTGTGTGAAGAAGTAATAGCTAGAATGATTTTTTTATTAAATCTTTTCTTTTCCGTTCTGTGCCCTGTAAATCACTCCCCCAAAAGCTTTCTCTTTTCCACATACAAAACACTTCTTCATATTTCCAGTTTATAATTTTATCAAGTTTGCTCAAAGTGGTCTCTGTGTCCTCATGACCTGTTATAATGACCTGCATCATAGCTGACTACCAGTTCCACGGTTAATATTTTCTGAGTGTAGCAATTTTTTTCTTGGGGATATTAATGCAATTCTATAACTGGTTTAGTGCAATTTTCAGTTGAGATAAAAAGTTACTGACAGCACATGACACCCAGCATTACTAAATCATGTATATGTATGTTTAACCTTTAACTTAATGGGATAAACTGTTTTCCTTTAATATTGCTGTTACTTTGACATGGCTCCCAAAAGTGGGCTGAAGATATGGACACTATGTTCAGCAAACCTGGTGCTGGAAACCCATCACGATGAGCTACGTTCAGACTTTGGGCACGGCATGGAAAAGGGGCAAAGCATCAGCTGTAAAGCCTAGGTCTAGCTCTGGGACCTATTCTGATTCTCTTTGATGCAAGAAATCTTATGTTTAAGAAAATAGAGAGAAGACATATAGTGCGTAGCAAATAAACACAGCTTTTGCTGGTGCAAGTCTTAGGGCTAAGAGTTAAAGCATGGATACAGAGATCTGTCCTTTCTGTACCATGTCCTCTTCCATGTTATGGGAAGGGATAAGCAGCAGGCAGCCCTGCAAATTTGTGTTTCTCTGCCCAGGAGCTCAGTAACTGGTGTAGAAATTACAGAGGGGGAGCAATTTATTTCCCTCAGTTCCCTGTACCAGTGAGCACAAAATCTAATGTTCTGTTATGTTCTCAGCAAGCAATCAAGAAAGAACTCTTTTTTTTTTTCCCCTCCAGATTTTCACTTCCCAGAAAAAACAAAATCCAAATGGGAAAGTAGATAGATAGAAAGCAAAAGAATTATAAGAATTAAAACCTCATTAGTATCTGCAGTCATGATGCAACGAGAAAGAAGGTTTTGTACTGTCAGATGGGTATTCCTAAGTGAAGTGGATGAGTGCAGACTCCAGAGAATCATTTCTAAATGAGTTTTTCTTTCCTCTTTCATCTCTCTTCTGTTCTGCCAGTAAGTAAGAATATAAAGTGAAAAAAAAACCCTGGAAGCATTCATGATGTAGTGTACACTGTCTCTGACATGAGTCAGCACTAGACAGTTGCTATGATGTCATAACCTATTTTTCTCCTCTTTGCTGATGAAACATCTTAGTTATCACTGCTGATTCTTGTCCTGAACCTCGTGTTATATTTTACTACATGTATGGATATCTAAACCAAACTAACCCTGGATTTTCCCTATGTTTTTGCAAAGGCACCTGCAGGATGGAACCCACTTTTCAAAGGAGAAGAAGCAATCTCTACACTGAGGACCTGACACACAACAGACACTGTGGAAGAACATGGAAGAGCATCTTTGGGCAATTACACACTATAGGAAAACAATAGCTTTAGCCAGTTTTAAATTTTCTGCCTCTCAATTTCATTGCATTACATTTCCCCTGACTTTTTCTGAGAAAAGGTAAAGAGATCTCCATAGCTCTCTTTATGCCACTTTCTTTCTTTCTTTCTTTCTCTCTCTCTTTCATATCCCTTCTTCTCTCTGCTTTCTGGTCATAATGGTATTTTCTAACTATACCTGTTACTGAAAGCACACAATCTACCCGTTATAAGCAAATGAGCTAAACATGCCTTGAAATGACAGATAAATCTGAATGAGATTTGAGACTGAGATATTCTAAAGGATGTTGTCAAAATATTTATGACACGAAAGGAGCTCATTTGAAGCATCAGAGAAGTATAGCTGAAGATCATGAAGAAAAACTTGAATAATTTTGCACAGATTCACGGAGTATGGAGAATGCATGTTGCCAGACTGCTTGTTTGCATACACTACACTGCAGAGTTGTTGAAATCCAACTTATTTCACCTGCCAAACCCTCTGAGACAACAAATCTTCTCTGGCACGCCAATCGAGTTTTTAACATCCAGATAAAATCAGTACTGTTGTGTCAGATCCCTGAAAGAGATAATACAGTACATGAGGGGTTATTCAAGTCAAGCTGACCGATAATAGATCTTGCAAGTTTTCCTACTATCTTCAGTGGTGAAAAGCACATGAGACAAACTACTCTTTGGGAGGTATTTCATAATAGCAAAGGGTCTTGTAATAACTGTATTATGATCAATCTTCAATAGGAAGAGATTGATTAGGCATCTGTATTTTGTCTAGTGCAAGAGAACTATGATTATTATGGAATAACATCTAGAAAACTGACTAATAATAAATATATTAATGGCATTTAGACACAGGTTCTTTTCAGTTTTATCTCTAAGTCAAAAATTTAAAACTCTAGGTAACAGCACAGAGAGGAGGGTTGAATCAAGTCCTAGATTTTTGACCCAGAGTTGCTCTGATATCTGGTTATAGACAATATTTCCATGGTATTTTCACAAAAGAATCACATAATAATGTTACTTCTCATTTCTACATGAAATGTACATGAAGTAAAAGACAGTTACATTAAACTGGAAAGTATATGACAAACGTGAAAAGCGGGGTTCACCTCACCATATTGGCCATTTACATATCAGGCATCCAGTTTAAGCTAACCATGTAAGCTCCCTTTATAGGCAATGAAAATAAATTAGCATCTCTGGACTAGTTTATGTAAATTCAGACAAGAAACTGTCGGTATTTTAAATATAGGTAGCCACACAAGTGCTAGGTGTTTAAGATACCTCTATAATCCTAGATCTCTACTGTCTAGAGTGTTTAGTCAATTGCCTTACCTATAAATGCCTACACTTAAAGTTAGGCATCTAAATGTGGAGCTAAATTCCAGCCATTAGGCCAAATTCATTCCTCAGATATCCAGGTGAAGGCACTGAGCTAAATTTGTTGCACTGCAATATGAATCATTTAGATTTTTTCCTTCATGACTGCCACCTCCAAAAAAGCACATAAGATCTGCTAGAATCTATTGCCCTGTGTCTACTTGTTCATAGGAATTTTGTATGCTTCAGTTACTGTGATTGATGCAACATGTATTGGAAAGCTCCTGTTTCCTGCACAAGTTTACTACCAACGGGGTATATGTTATTAACGTGAAAAACAGCCCATAGCTAGTGCAGCATATTTGTTTGAAAGGGAACCTGAATAAGAGGGAGACCTGTGCTTGCCTTGACAGCAATATAAAGAGGAAAACTGTGTAGTCTGTTTCAAGACTTTTCGTTTCAGGAAAAGATATAAGCCCAAACTTCGTTTTCCACTTTATCGTCTTCTGAGAGCACTATTACTTACCCTTTTTATGGGGTAGAACAAATGCATTTAAACAGAAAGGGCTCTACAGCAGGTCCTTGATTCGACGGAAACTTCACAGTATGAGACAATTGGCAGAGCAAAATACCTCTGAATTTAAATCAAAACTTTCATATTCATATCTTCACAATTTTATTTGCACTGTGGCTGTAAACTTAATTGAGAAATCCATCCTAGAGGTTATAACTTAGCAAACCCTAGGTTTTCTTTCCTTTCCTTTAGTTTCTCTTTAGCTTTTTACTGTAAAGACATCAGTGTAAAAGGTAAGTGAGAAATAATTACCATGAAAGTATAAAAATTCAAGTTCTGCAAGTGAGTGGTGACTCATATAAGCTCTTTTCTGGGATAGCTAGGAGTTTCAGTTTGACCCTGGCATCTGAAGCCCACTGTGCTAGACAAGCACATGCAGTGTTCCAGATACATTATATTTTCATATTCTTAATAGACTTCAATTTCCAAGTTCAGGGAATACTAATTGCAAGCTGCTCTGACCATACGGAGACTGTTCAGTTTAACAACAGTCCGAAGAATAATAGAACTTATAACTGAAAGTAACAAAACAGAATAGAATACTTATAAGAAGGAAAAAAGATAGATGGAACAGTTTTATCACTGATAGTTGTATTTTATACATCAGAAGAACTAAGTTTCTGCATATTTTGGCTGAAGACAAATGAAAGCACAAGCATAACTTTTTCTGTGCTGAAGCTGTCAAATATTTCTGTGCAGTTCTTTAGGTAGGGTTTACCACTGCAAGTGACTCTATTCCCTTGACTTTGGTGGGGATAGAGTACCCATTTTTCACATCAGGCCTTGCATTCAACAGCTGTAAGCAGAACAGCTAGTACTAGAAGGCTGACAGCTAGTGTTAATGAACACATTTGCTGAAGCCTTGATTCGTAAAAGTCAATCATATTTGCCCATCTGTCATAAAAAGGACATAGTCTGTAAAGACTGGAGCAGAGCTGCCACCTACTAACAAATCAGCTAGCAACAGGACACTGGTGCTCCTTACTTGTAGCCTAAGAATACTGTGAATTATGCAACTTTTAGGCTTTCAGATTTTTTTCTGAAGAGCAATAATCTATCCTCCAGCCTCATTCCCATTCATAAAACGATGTGTTTACCATCTCTAACACTTCTGTTTCAATAGTTTTTCACCGCAGGAGACTCTGCACTCAGTATTTCTGCCGTTCTTTGTTCTCCTTCAGTCCCAGCTGTGGAGCACCATCTGTCTCCCCTGTCTTGCCTGCTACATGCTATAGCCATCGTAAGAATGGGGTACTTTTCAATTTAGAACTTCTCCTCTGTAGTGCCTACCTGAAGAAGGCAAAAAGAGAGAATTTTTTTCCATAAACAATGCAACATTCATCCATGAAAAATCTCACAGCACTTTAAAAGAATAGTCCCAGTTCACCGCTCATTTACATCTGCTTAAGGTAGGAGCAACGTGGGGACAAAAATTGGGCCAATGCAATTAGACAGAAAATTTTGAAAGATTTATAGGAAACTTGTAAAGCAAGCTCCTGAAGGGCTTTGATTTTTTATGCCCTTTGTTCTCCCTTTTAGTTGCTGCCTCATCCGAATGGTGCCTGTCATTAATGCAGAATGAAGCCAAAATTGCTCGTGGCAGCCCTGGGAGCTCACAGCGTGGTGGCATGGCAAAGGGGGCAGCTTCCTTGCCAAGCGAAGAGACCTTTACCTCAGGTAATCACCCCCAAGGCTCTTCGGATGGAATTTACTTTTCTGTCAGTATTACGCTAAACGCCAGCCTAGCTTTTGATCCAGCCAGTTTCAAAGCTACCTCAAGTCTTTTGAAGTTGTTCTGGCCTCCTCAAGCTCTTTTTGGATTTTATTTTTCTCCCTGTTTACAGACTATTAAACCAAGTCTGTGGGCTTTGGGATTCAGGGAGTTCTAAAGTGGTGCTCACTGAGAAGAAACAAAATGCAGAAAACTTACATCTGAGCTTCCTTTCTACTCAGTGGAGACACATAGACACTTGTAGAATGTGATTCATCTTAACCTAAAATTAGGCCTCTGAAACAGGACAGCTATCTTGCACCCTAAACTGCCTATTTTTCGCCTTTGACTACATAGTGAGCCAAAGGCGATTGGCTTAGATGTAGCTGTCGACACTGCAGACATCTAAAGTTAGGTGGGATGAAACTCACTCACAGATTTTGAAGAGTATTGTACTGGCATAGGCTGAACCACTTTTAAGAAGAAAATGGAGAACAGAATGACCACATCTTTCTGCTCTGATTAGTGCAATTAGTGAACATTTCAGTGAGGTAATATTTGTTAGACTTTTTTTTTTTTTCGAATTTTCAAGTACAGCTAGGATACCAGTTCACATTAGCAAATTTATTTGTTGAATCTCACCTTGTTTCTCTATGTTCCAGGAAGATCATGATTCTTTCAGATGTATTTGTTATTCGGGGCAATTTGCTTAATCATTTCTGTTGCACTTTCTTGCTCTGTCATTTACTCATGAACAGATCACTGAATGCATTGAAAATTTCATGTTATTTTTATCAGAAACAGAAGCATATATCATTCTTCCAAAGTAGGACAATAAAAGAAAATAATTATTTATTTTGATGCCCTTGGATTGTGCTTTTAAATTATAATAATGGTTTGAAGTTAATAGCTCACTCACAGATCTTAAAATTTCTGTATTTCCTAAATTTCCTGCATTATATCAATTCAATAGACTGTGTAACTCAATGCCAACAACGTTAATGTCCTGCCATAAATAAATTCCACTTCATAGTACCACTGTACTTTACCCAGTAAACTCGATATCTGCACAGCCAAACGGCTGCTTTTGCTTAAATGGACATTTGTATGTACAGCTTCTGTAGCTACATACAGCTTATCCAGAAATGCATGTACAAGTTAAGCACAAAGTCAGCAGACAGTTAAGTGCACCTTATTTTTAAAAAAAATAGAATTGCGTGGTTCACGTCCACTAAGATACCTAAACTATGGAATCCCATCTGTCTAATTGCAGGCATCTAACTTGTGCTACACTTTGAATACCAAATCCTCCTAAAATAAGATCTCATATTTCCTGTACAGTCAGTGGTGAGATGCTTTCAAAGGAAGATCCTGTCTGCTCAGGTTTCTGGAGAACTGATTCACTAGACACCTAAAATACAGGCGCAGACAACGTGTGTAAATTAGGCTAGCTGAATCCCAGTTGCTAATTCTTTAAGAATCTATCTTCCCACTGAAGTTAATGGGAAATTCTGCGTCTTTGTGGGAATGAGCTTTCTACGTAGCTACATGAATTTAAGCTTAAAGTTTAACCCAAATCCTAGATGAAACTTGTAGCAAAGATAGAAGTAGGATCAATGAAGCCCATTCTTAGGGCTTCATTCAGTCGCCCAGACGTTGGCATCTAGTGCGCTTTGAGATGCCCAAGGATATCTGAGACATGAGCCTGGGCTGGCAGGTATGACGGAGACCCAAGCCTAGGTCCTCCCGGACTGGTCCAAGAGGAATACCCCTGGTCATCTCAAAGAACACTAGATGTCTTTATGAAAGGAACTGCACTGAGCTCCTAGGCTTAACTGCAGAATTCAAGAAGCTACAGACAACTTATTTCTACACTGGAGTGTATAATGACTTTATTAGCTGAAAATTATGGCAAGCCCTTTTCCCTTCCCTCCTGATCAAGTTCTATTTACAGGTAATATTTTCACAGCATATCTGCGCTACCTCAGACCTGTAGTGTTCATTATTTTAACAATCAAATGGAGGAAACTATTAGTATGAGTTTGAGAATATCTGTCTCATAAAACATCAAAAAGGCAGATTTTTTTTCATATCAGCCCTACTAATTGTGATTTCTTCACTCAGACTAACACTTCTGATAACTAGGTATCTTCTTTAACTGACAAGATTTCTGTTTGTTACCGTATTAAAGAATAGTAAGAGCCTCTTTAGATACAGGGATACCTGCTGGTTAAGTCAGAGACCTTGATGCCTCTAGTTCTCCCTCTCAGTACTCTCTTATAGGATCATGAGTCCTTTTCACCTATATTCCAATTAATGGTATTAGCTCAAAGTGAAAGAACAGTCAAAAAGCCATAGGGTAAGTCCATGCTGTTTTGTGCTGTGCAGATTTATCAGCTCATGCAAAAACTGCTCGGTGCTCAGGGTAACATAGCCGGGCTGGCCTCAGCCTGTGCAGTCAGCTGCGTCTCTCAGTTCCTCAGTTGCCCCACAGGGATGTGGATGTGTGGGCAGAGCTCACAGATCTCCAGTCCCTAACTCCAATCTGTTTGCACCTGACAGGTCACCCTTGCTTTCCCCAGCTATACAATGGAAATGGAAAAGCAAGTATGCTATAACAGCTGCAAGACAGATTTCAAGACACGGGGAAGATTTTTGGTGCTATAGTAAAGTCATCTTCCCTCCTATGTATGTATTTGTTTTTAATCTAATGGTCTGGAGAGTAACCCATTAATTTCTAACAAGCCCTTAGAATAGGTTCCATTAAACCAATATAGACCTTTACAACTTAGCTATCTCAGCCAAATGAGATGAACCCTTCCCTTTGTAACTTTACTTGCTCTCCTGTTAGCCCATTTCAGCTGTCTTCAGCCTCACAGACTCAATTGATAGCACTGGAACCGCCTTCTCAGTTTTGGGTGTTTGTGATTTATCTCAGGATTAGATCAGCTGCAACTATATTAGAAAATCAAACACGTACAGGAGTGCTGCTGGGTGCTGAGGCCAGCTGGTGTGGGGGAGCCTGTGATGCAGCTAACAAGCTCCCTGAGTCTCCCGAGCAAAGTGCCTTCTCGCAGGCTGCTTTTGGGAAACAGCAGACAGGAAAGATCTGATGCTCAAACTATGCCCAGGACACCTAAGCTAGAGCTGACCAAATCAAAACCATACCAGGAACAGCTGGCAGCTTACCAAGGCAGGTAGGCCACTGTCACGAGGACAAGAGCGTTCCTGGACACTCTTTAATATCCTCCTATGGACACGGCCTGGGTTTCTGGGATCATTAACCCAGGCCCATTCCCTAACCTTCTTACAGCCAACCACATTTTAATAATCAGGATACCAATGAACTGAAATTTATGCTCGGCCACAGGAGCCATCTAGCCTGCAAGGTGCCACGCTCTTTCCAGTGCTGAAAAAACTGAGGTAGCTCAGCACTTTACAGGACTAGGCTCACCGTTGCCTAAACCAGAACTATTTTTCTCCCGTTTTCCTAGCCCTCTCCAGCTCTGTAGGTATCAGCTGTTATCTTTTAATAGCTTTAATAGCACTACTGTTGTTCTTCTTTAGCTAGGTTAGAAAATCCATAATCCAAGCTGTCTGAAAATTGCCTGATAAAATGTTTGGAGAAAATTGCCACCCACATACTGTACTCCTCTGTAATGTATGGGAGCCTTTCCAGCCGTTCTACAAGATAAGAGAACATGTGTATTTACAAATGCAGATACTTATGTTTAAACATAAATATACTAAGGCAGATAGGAAAATTGGATGGCAAAATGTTTATATGTGATTTTAAAAAGCTACCAGGATGGACATGTTAGTCATCTAGCTTTTTAAACAATAAGTTCGCACCTTCACTTTTCCTGTACCTCTTGATAGTTATATAACGCCACGGAAAGTAGTAAAGCTACTTACTTGTGTGAGAAAGGCATTAGACTCACAGAAGGCGAAGCCTTGATACCCACGTATATGAAACTGAACATTTAACTCTGTATTTTGGCAATTTGGTAAAAGTAGTATGATCCCCCAATTAGAATAGCAACTGCAGATGGCAGACCACTCAGCACTGGATCATCGCTCTATCTATCTAGACAAAGACTTTAGATGTCTGCCTTTAAATACATGTATTTGAAAATGCTGGTTGCTGTATTTGTGTCCAATACAATGGCGTAATACTATAGAATTAAAAGTCATTACCATGTAAAAGAAATGTGACTTCGTGTTGTAGTACTAGCATGGCTGATAACAAATAGCCAGAATTTTAATACTGCTGATATAGTCATACCTCTGGCCAATAGATCTGAACTGTAGCATTATTTCAGATAAAAATAGTTATTACTGTGTTATTATTAACTTACAAATAATCACACTTCAAAAAGCATAGCAATTTTTAAGCTCTAACTGTAACTGGAAACTACTAAAATCAATTTGTCATAAATAACCCCAACACTTGTGGCCTCTGTCCCAAGGACCCTGCCTCTGATACATCACAAGGCAACAGCTGGGCTGAAAAAAATGTTATTTCCTTCATTTTTCAGATGGGGTAAAGGAAGACTGAGACAAAGGTATTGCCAAGCATTGCTCCAAAATGATGGCTATATTTCTCCAGGATGGGGGGGAGGGGGTCCTCAGGTTCTAGTATTACCCTTCATCCCTGCACAATCACTTAAATTACAGTAAACGGTAAAAGGACAACAACAATCCGCTCCATATTCATTCCGGTCATTCGACACATCCCAAACATTGCTTTACATTGTGTCCCTTAGTCACCACAAACACACCTCCCTAATTTTAATGCACGTGGAATTCTCTGCTTTATTCCAAGTCTGTAGGTCTTATCACTAGTGTCCCCTCCAGACCATATGAAATCTTGTATTTTATAGGGCAATAACATCCTTAAAAGAAGGAAATACACCACCAAATCTTTTTTTTTTCGTAAACCACCGAGACGACACTAGCATTTTTTTTCTCCCTTCTGCACTTTTCTTTCTGACTACTCTTCTTTCCAAGGTTAAGGATTTCTTCCTCAGCAACACTGAAAAATTAACCTCAAAAAAAAAGCCGAAGCCAAACTATGTGGTTTCTATCTACCTGAGGTATGAAGTTCTGCTCCCCTTGATTTGTTCTAGTTCCTTGATGAGCAGGTTTCATGGAAAAATGTATCAGGAGATGCATGCCTGTCTCTGCCTGTACACTGCCCACGAACATTTCATAGATGTTTTGTGTATTTGAGATTACCTAATAAATATTTTGGGCAAACCCATTTATATTTTGGCTCCTGGAATATTTAAGAGCTGGTTGGTCTGAATGTTGTGTAACACTTTAATATACAGACTTTGGAATTACAGTTTTGTAAAAGATGACTTAAGCTACTCGGTAGGATTTCTGTCCTCTTATTGGATTACCCAGCCTTTCTAAACTGGGGTCAGTTCTGCTGACAGCACAGAGGAGCCCTAGGAAATCTGAGGCATTGGTGTAAGGCTAGTTAATATGGCGTGAGGCCATTAGGAGACCTGTGCCCGTCTGGCAGCTGGAAGCCAAGCAGGATACAACAGAGCATCTGCAATGGCTCTAGATGCCTATGTATGGGCACGGAACCAAGCCCATTTGGCTGAAATGTAAGTTCATATTTCAGATGAAAGGATAGATGTGGAGGCAAACTTGGAACCAGTACCAGAGCATAAAGCAAAACTATAATCCTGCCGCCGTGCTGACTGAAGACTTGCCAAAACCTGAATCTCAGTGTAAGTGAGAGATGATTGGTCAGGAGTTGTCATAGGTTCACCTAACTTCACCTACCAGTGCAATATCTCAGCCGGAAGAGAAGGCCACTCCACTTTGATTTTGTCATAAATCAATAGAGAGAGAATTCCTCCTCTCATCCTGCTAGAGCAGAAATGAGGAGGGAATACAGGCTTTCTGGAAGCCTTCCAGGAAGGCTTTTAGGATCATGATGCATCTATACCATCTTCTCATGGCAGTGTAAGAAAGCATCCTCTGTCCCCAAATGAATTTCATTTGTGGCAATGTCCTGGTTCTTCTACTCATGGGCTGAGTACCCTTTCAGTCCATCCTATTGACACTTGCATGAATGAAAGTGGAAGAAGCCAGCCCTTTCTGTTGACCTAAGTTATAAGAGGATAGGGCCCAAAAATTCAGTTTGCAGTGATGTTATCAAAGGTAAAAGGTGAGTGTTCCTGAGTAACTGCTTGCAGCAGTTACCCGCTCTATCTTATGGAGCACTTAGCGAGGGCTCATGAACAGATATTTCACTTCAGTCAGCATGTTGTAGGTAACACTTGCTTCATATTTTCCAAGAGTTCCTACTTCTAACATCTGCTTATGGCAGCTGTTAGATATCTTATTTGTAGAGTGAATTTTCCGATGATAGCATTCATAGCTGTTCCTTAGAATCAGAGAAAGAAATTCTGTGCTACGTGGTGAGGCTGTTAGCAGGGTGGGTACTAAGTGCAGTATCAGACTTTCAGTGGTAGGCTGGAATCTAAATTGTTTGACAAGAACTCTGTAACCGAAACTGTCCATCAACTATTGATCTTTGTTTTGCCTTTGACTCCAGTGAGACCAAGATGTTGTCCTACATGAGTAACAGCACAAAATAGAGTAGAAAACAGCAAGATTCCGATCACTTTGCCTAGCCCTGCCACATTTGTCATTGCTACTCCACAAAACTAAACTACCTGAAAACTGCTTTGTTCACCATTACTCTGTAGCAAATTACATAAATGCCTAGGATAGTTTATTTACAGCTGTGCTGGAGCTATGACTCTTAGTATGTTTCTACGGCTTCTGAGCTGGAATATGTCATCTTTTCCCCCATGAAACTGTTATGCTATTTTCCTTTCTCAAAAAAGGTGGATAATGAATAAAGTTATGCTTCTGGCCACCTCTTGCCCTGGAGGCTACGAGACAAGTCTTATTTCAGATTACTTTTCCCAAAGGCTGTGATGCAGGCTGTCTGGACTATGAGGTCAAGCCTGACTATGAGGGCAGATGCTGAGTAACCCTCCACAGTACTTTCTATTACAAATGCCACTTATATCTTGTGAGTCCTCTGGGTTCTTAGCTTTTGGAGATAAAGATTCCCACTGGTGTCTGACTAGTTTCGCAGAAAAGTCCTTCAATCCGTCTTGACCTTGTCAAAGGGGATGGGATTCAGTTTGAGATTAAACCCCTAAATTCAGATGTCTACATATGGATGTCTAGAAGCTCCCAGTACAGGCAGTGGAGGTCTGGTCACTACAGCCTGTGAAGTAGAGGGTGGATTTTCTCTCCAGGCTCAGACACCTAAATGTAGATGTCTGCTGCCATCCCAGATGCCCCAGGTCATCCTATTTGGCCTGTAGTTCCTAGTCCCACAGCTGGTGTGTGAGATGTGATAGCTCTGTCCGGAAGACTTTAGGCACCTCAGCTGGACCAGACATAGCCACCCCGAAGCCCAAGATCTTCACTGACTGTAGAGGCAGCTTTGAAGCAAAGCATAGCTGCAGAAATACCTGTGCCAGCCTGTGACCGTTACTTAACCAAAACTTGAGCCTGAGTTGTGAGCACATGTGTGCTCCACTTTGCACGTGCTGGGGCTGCTATATGGATTAGTGTCCGACATGGCATGGCTCATAGCCATGGGTTACTCTAGGATTCAGTACAGTTTGAGAAGGGTTGTCAAGTGACACCTAGGGCTGGTGCTTAGGGGAACCACCTAGACTGGGCTAGATTGGATCTGGCGGGGACATTTGTATAATCTTGGGAGCAGGTTTAAATTGCCCAGTTATGACAGACAAATTCAGAATACTTAATAAAGTAGGTAGTTCCAGCTTTTTTGTTTCAACAGGGAAATCAGATACCACATGTGCAGTATCTCACGGATTTTCTTATGATGTCAAGCCAGCTGTAAATTAACCCTCTACTCTTGCTGTATCATAATAAGGATTGGTCCTGCATATAATGACAGCATTTGTATAGGCTGATCTAAATTCACAGTAAGAATTTGGGTCAGTATAAAGTGAAACCCAGCGGTGAATGCTTTGATATAAATGTAGGGGAACAGTTATCTGCAGAGAATGTTTGTATTTATCTTCAATTCACAAATTATTTAACTCTTGCTATTTACTCTTTCATTTTAATTGCAATGACTGCTGGGATTTACCCTTAATTAAACTAGACAGAGTCTAGAGAATTTATACCAGTCACATATAGTTCGGAATAATTCAACAGCTTTTCTGTGGTACCTTCGTTGAAATTAGAAATTTTGAATGAAAGTCATCATAGTGCCCCAAGGAGTGT
Source organism: Struthio camelus (assembly GCF_040807025.1). Classification (NCBI taxonomy): domain Eukaryota; kingdom Metazoa; phylum Chordata; class Aves; order Struthioniformes; family Struthionidae; genus Struthio; species Struthio camelus. Next base: position 23,937,586 of record NC_090944.1, on the reverse strand, counting down.
TAGGACTGCAGAATAAGGTTCTTATAGAGGCATTTGTGTCTAAGGAACAGAAAATTGCAACATGCCTGAGAACCTGGAAAGTCTAGCAAAAAAAATGAATCTATAACGTGATTGAAGCCCAGGAGGTAAAGTACAGGTATAAGAGCTGAGATTTGGCTAAGATTTCCAGAGCCAGCTGGGAGGACAAACACAACAACTTCTCATTTTAATGCAAATACCTATTGCAATTACTCCTTGTCTTTATTTTTATTTTTTATTTTTTTTGGCCAGCCCACAATATCACTGTAACACAGAGGCACAAAAAGCAGCTCTAGCAGATGATTGAATGGAACAGGTCCAGCAGTTTGTGTGACCAACTCAAAAGCTTTCATCAAACTTTGCTCTCTCATCAAGCTTAACTAGGAATGTGACATGACCATAGGTATTCGTACCATTTTGGCTAGAATTGAAGTTTTTAGAGCACAGAAGACATGAGAAAAATTCATTAAGGGCTTGATTAAAAGATTTGAGACAGTTGATATTTTTCCCCCACGTTCTTACTTGGAACTTTATTGTGAACATAGTCAGGTGCTTTGTACATATGTAACCAACAGCTCTCTCAGACTGAGGGATTTTTTAGTTCCTAATGGTTTCCTCCTCCCATAGGACTAGTGGAAATTTATGTCCAGTACATTCAAGCAAAAGTGTGTTATCTTGATGGTTAGCAGTTGTAGATTCTTATGATGTGAGATAATCCTTTCCAACAAAGACTGGTGGCAACAGACTTTCTTCATCACGTTTCTTTGGCTTTATACCTGAACGCAAGGACCAACAATTGCAGGAGGAGAAGAGGCCATATCCCCCTGCCATTCTGCACCAGACACTATGATCACAGCTGAATCTGCACTGTGGAAGGATGTCTGTGTTTTAGGTAGCATCATTTACTCTCATTAGGTGTCTGCTCCTGAAGAGAGCCAACAGACTGTCTTCTAAACACAGAAACACAGACACAAACTGGTTAATTCATTCACTTTTGGACAGTACTTAGCCTTAAATCTGCCAGAATTTCTGCTAGTATTTCTAACCAGCAACTTCAATGTCTACGTCAGGCTTGAAACGGTATTTACATTCATGCAATTCGTCATGCATTGGCTACTAAGTTTAGATGGCAGTTTATATACCTGAAAGCTCGTGGGTTTTTTTTTTTTCAGACATGTCATTTGTGCTAATAAAAGATACTATGTCTGCTTATAAGCCTTGCCCTGTTTATCTTAGCTTGAACATGACAGTTGTGTCTAGGTCACCAGCATGGCCTTGGGCAGCAGAAACTCGAAATCTGCTAAGCTGCAAGCAGTATTTCTGCTATTTAAACTATGAGTCCTGTAAAGGGCTAGCTGACTCTCCCTTATTTTATGATTACAGACCATCATGAGCTTCTGCTCCCAAAACACAGGCATCCATTGATGGAATAAAATAGCATCTCACTTAGTTGCCAGCAAATGTCCATTGATCCTTTCCTCTGACCTCCAGAGACTATAAAGCTGGGGCTAGTAGTTAAGAGAAAAATGAATGAATGTTTGCATGGCGAAGGTACTGTGAGGCTGCAGATAGCTGTCAGCTCCCCACTCTTCTCACTCCTTATCGTGAGATCGAACACAGGTCTTTAGAGGCCTCGCTACCACTTGCAACACGTGAGGTCCTCAAGCCTGTGCAGGCAAATTTGGCACCTTTGTGCAACGTGGAGCAGGACAGTGCGGCCAGGTGTGGGGGGCCTGTGTGGATAAATCATGACTTGACACGCAGGAGGGCACTGAAAGCGTGCCTGAGAGCAGAACTGGTACGTCCACTGATATGCGGGTCCGCTCGAAACAAGACTAGGAAAGCATCAAAAGGAGAAGATTCTTCCATGATGGAGCCAGAAAAACTCAGCATATCTAAGCCACATGCTGCCTTTAAGGAACTGCTACTGCGCATGACTCTCAGCAGACATTATGGTGGGGTTCATGAGCTGGGAGATGCTCTACCCCACTGCTGGGTTTGAGATCAAAGTAGCTGCATTTGGGAGCAAATCCCAGTTCACATCAAAGACTTAGCCCAGAGAATAGAACTAAGGTGTCATCTTACCTCATTAATTTTTCTTTATTACAGGCAGTCATCAAGATGCATTTTCCAAGATTAAAATTTGGTACTGCCAGCAACCAAAGAAATTAATCCAGTTTAACTATTGATAAATAGAGATAAAGTGACATTACTGCTCTCTTCCTGCGATTATATCAGTATGAAGATAAGTTGGCTGTCTAAGAAGATCGAGTGATCCCAGCAATGAGCAGATTTATACTGGAATATCTGTGTGCAAACTTGGACTGGCAGTAATATCTCAATGTGGCTAAACAATTACCCATAACCAGAAGAGACAGGGGTAAAACTATATATTAGTTGATCGGATTCTTCCTCAGTGCATCCTCTCAGCTTTAAAACAGTGTAATTTCACTGGATAAGCAAAAGCAGATTGGGGCTCCAAGACCAGAGACCATGAAGCAGGGAAAGGGAAATATTTTCACTTCTCACTTCCTACTCTGGTAGGAATTTGCAGTGGGGACTAAGGTGTTTGGACACCATCATAAGGATCAGGAGTCACTGCAGAGACAGAGATGGGTGTGTTACCTGTTGAAGGCAACTCAAAGCTGCTGCTCCATGAGTAGCTGCAAAGAATAGTCACTTCTTTTCCCCCTCCATCTCTGGTGCCCCACAGTGCAAGGCAGCATAAAACAAATATAACATACGATAAAGAAATAAAATGAACAAGAAAGGCACTGGTCATGGTAGTAACAGGTGCCTAGCAAAGAGCAGTGCTAATTTTTTTCAAGAGTTTTTTCTTCCAGTTTCTCACCTAGCAGTGCCTTTCTGATCTCCCTCAGCACTGGACGCTCAATGTCCTTTTCCTAGTGAGAAGCTTGGGGAATTTATAATGCTATAGAAATATTGAGACTGTAATAATGTAACCGAGTTTTCAGCTTAGATTTAGGAAATAAAGCCATTTTATTATGCTAATATCTGTGCACCAGCAAATTTCCTTCCAAAATGCTGCTAAGATTAAAAGATGCAACATCAGAAAAAGGAATAAATCAGTTACCAAATAAAAGTATTCATATACTTGAGGAGTGGGGGAGATTTTCAAGCTTAATCTGGAAAAAGTAATCTCTGACTGTATTTTCTATGTTTCTACTCCAGAGACTGCACACACGGTAGGAAAGGGATGGTTAATTCCAAGTAGACTAAAGTTATTTGCTTGATGGTAAGAAGCGTACATATTTTGGGAAGGATAAAGCACACATTTAATGTTTTTCACTTAATCAGTAAGGTAATTTATAGACCTCAACAAAGTAACTAATTTGTTTGACTGAAACATCCCACAGCTGACAGTAAACATCAAGCCTTATGCTTCTAAAAGAAAAAACTTTCCAAATCTGACAAAGGAAAACTCTTTTCTCTCATGCCCACCACGCGTAGGAAGACAGATGAGAGATGTGTGGGAGCAATGTTTATTTTGGTGATTTTTCCTTCCCCAGGCAGGTAGGACGACTTTCGCTGAGAGCTGAGGACGGCTGGCGGAGGAAGGAGACACTTACACGAAACAACTAAATTGGGAGGATTCTGTGAATTAAACAGAGGACTTGGTTTTGATTCTAGGCTCTCACAGGCTACGTACAAACTGGGCCAAGCCTCCTTTTTGCTTCCATCCACTCACTTGCAAGTGCAAACAGGGGTTTCTTTTTCTTCCAGGGGCAGAGGCTGACTTGTTTTATGACTGTATAGAGCAGACACAGCAATTTGAAACACGGCGTCCTTGTGTTGCAGAAGATTTGCCCTGATGCTATTCTGACCCCCTAGCAGTGGCATGAGATATCCCTTTTAAATAGGGAGCAGTGGTAACACGTGGTTTCGTGCAGAGCGGGATCGAGCGCCTGGTGAGAGGTGCGAGGCGGGTCGCAGCCTTAGAGGCGCTGTAGCGTCCCAGATGCAATTTCAGATGGGTGTTTCCACATTTGTTCTCGTGACCTGGATTTTGTAATGACTTCAACAACTTTCAATTGGGCATTTTCAGAGCTGAGCTTAGAGATATTTGAAAGAAAAAAAATTAAATTTGAACCAAGGAGGCTGGAGATTTATTTTTCCCTTTGTGATGAAAAGGGAGATTCTGAAATCTGCAGGTAATGGCAGGAGCTGAGCAGTCACTCCCAAACCCCCAAACCGGCCTGCACGTGTGTGCAGTGCTTACCATCATCACTCCTGGCTACTGCCTACTGTAATACAACTGATAAATAGCGACAACAATAGAGAAGTGGAGGAGGTAAGAACATGAGAGGTAGAGAGGCAAAAGGAAATGGAGCAGAGCAGATGGAAACCAGAAAAGCTTAAAAGAAATGTGAGAACTGTTTGTGCTTAGGTTCATCCACGTTTGCTTGACTCCAAAGAGCTGCTGAATCCATCCGTACTCCCCCGTGCTTTACAGTTTACAGATATGCGCTCATGGGTGTTTTGTTTATGCGTCGAGGAAGTGTTTGCTATTCCTGCAAAAACTATTCCTGCAAAAAAACCGTGCGGATAAAAGGCATTAGCATATGAACGTACTGTCTCTGCTCTTGATTGCTATTCATTCTTGGCTGCCTCTTGCTCATTTCTGGGATAATTTCCCAACTAGAAAAACAAGGCTTCGATGGTGCCTGTGTGCACAATTGTAATGCCAATAAATAATAAGTAGAGATAATGAATACATTTGAAGAAAAACAGGATCAGCTTGCAAACAATTTGTGAGCAGGAAAATGAGCAAAATGGCCGCAATTATTTTCTTCATTTAAATTAATTTGAGAGAAGTCTTTGTAATGAGTTTATGGTAAACAGACAAGAGAATACCACTTTTTTAGTTACTTGAAATATGCAGGAAGTAGAGATGAATTGCTATCGTGTTGATTGCTACACCCATCTACGTTTATATGCTGCACTTACAGTCTACAAAATGTTTACCCGGTTTCATTTTACCTCAAATGCTGATTTGAAAGCTTTGGCATCATTTCAAAAGTAGCTTAATATCATCAGTAAGTAACCTAATAAAGATTTCCTGCGGAATGCAGTAGGATCTTTATTAACTTAGTAATATCTCAATTAAAAAAAAAAAAAAGTTCAGCCACGTGTGTGCAACATTTATATATTTTATAAGTTATAGAGAAGCTTGTCAAAAATTGTCCATTTTGATAGAATGTTAGATTTCGGTCCAAAACCCAAGAAGAGCTGATTTCTTCACAGTCAAATTTGGAAAGAAAAAAGAATTCTGATTTTTCATCCATTTCTAATCAAGAAAAATTTGGGAATAGAGTGATCTGAGGAATTAACAACAGGATTCAGACGTCCCACTTCTGGTAGTCAAAGCATACATTGACGAATGAATGCGGACGAAGCTTCGAATATGCTCCACGTCTGACATGATGCCATTATGTTGAACCCCAGACTAAACTATGGTGCTGCAGAATAAATCAGCCTCCAGGATTTGAAATTCCGATGTTCCTGTAAACAATAAATTAATGTACAAAGGTTTTCAAACAAAAAGATATGTTGTGTGTGAGGTATCTCATTTTGTATCCGTGGTCCGGGCTTGCAATGTATCATTTGCATGCTGTGAATATTTCATATTCATATTAAAATACTGTGGTTAGAAACTGGGTGTGGTTGAACCAACAAAAGTGGTTTTTCTAAGATCCGAATTCTAATCTTCATTACATTCATTTACTAACACAAAATAAATCACTGTCGTCGGTGTTTTACAGACTTTCAGCTCCTCTCAAGACCAGGGTCCATGCGTGGTGGATGGACTGCTTTTGTTACTGTTTGATTAACATAAAGAGAACTTTCATTACACCCCTGGGCTTTCCAAAGGTTTTATTAAGGGCGTTTTTCCCTTTGGAAAAAGTACACCTGGAGAGCAATTAAAGAGGATTCAAGGTCAGTAAAAAAAAAAAAGAGGCTACAGAGAAAACAAAGGCAATAGCTGCTAAAAATCTGTGTGGGGTCGCTGATTTCTTCTCTTGCCCTTGGGCTGTATGTACAGAAAGTATCCTTTTCTCTCATAAATCCCATCTGTCATTTCTAATTTCTAAGACAGGATCTAGCAAGGAAATATGAAGAAACTTGTGAGTGTTAGAATTACTGGTATTGTACATTGGAAATAGAACTGATAATTTTTTTTTGACAGAACAGATGATTGATGTCAGAAAATGCAGTTCAGTTAAACTGAAAGTTGCCAAAATTTGCAACAAAAACACTTAATTGAAATATATCCTAATGTTGAAAGAAAATGTTTTATAGTGTCAAAATATGGTCTATCACTATTGTTAACAATATATTTTATCACTATTGTTGAAATATTTTATTTTTATTGTCTTTTCAGTTCTTTTTATTTGAAAATCCTTTTTTATTGCTCTAATAATATTGCATTTATAACAATATTACATTCTAATATTTACAATATTAGAATGCTATACTTGGTATGTCATATATTTAAATTTTTACTATATAAAATTTTAGTTTTATTAAACTAACAATTTGGATGTCCCAGATGTAGATACTTTGGACATACTGTTTCATGGAAAATTTTAAAGTTACTTTTTTCTTTCTTCTGCATCTCAATGAAGTGTCAGAATAGCAGAAATTCCCAGAAAATGTTCCGTGTTCTGTATAGGTCTAGTTAAAATTAATTAGCATTAATTAACCCTATCGAAGAAAAAAAAAGAATTTAAAAGTGAAGAACCATCACTAAATGATTGATTACTGAATGATTTGTCAGAAGCTTTGATGAGCAGCATCCTATTCCCCCAGCTATGTGATATGATGTGATGTTTTATTTTACCATGCATATATATTAGATATTTATTGCAAAACACATCATAAGACACATAGGACCCAATTGTACCTTCAACTGCACTAGTATAAGACTAATATGAGAGAAGCAGCTATACCTGTAATGATTATTAATAAAATATTTAGAATATTTAATTTATTAACTTTATTGTAATTCTCTCTGTTCCCACATAAGCCAATGGTAAAAATCCTATGATGAACCACTGCCAATTGCCTTTAAAATCTCACCCACAAGCTATAAAGTCATTTCCAAATATAAGTAATTCATACCTATGCCATTTGGATGTGTAAGAACTGGTAGTTATGTATTCTTGACACACATTTATGGAGATGTTGGGAACTAGCACCTGACAGCAAATGTATGATGGCATCCCTGTTTACTGTAAACTAAAGAAAATCTGGAGGAACTGATTAGAGATCTGAGCTTTTTTTGATCGGATTGTGGAGTATTTAGCATGAGTGGCCTAATATTTAGATCTGAAAAGCAGGAGGCACCACAGTTTCTACCCCGATCTTTGGTGTAACTCCCAAATTTTCTGTTGGGAAGGAATTTTTCTGCTTATCTATCTGTGGTATAAGTCCCAGTGATTTGTGACAAAATATGATTGTGGATTTCCCAGTCAAGGCAGTGACTCCTCTTTCAGCAACGTATTACGTTATTCAATATTCTATGGTATGTTATTTAATATTCTAGCTACCTATGCACAGAAGACCAAAAAAAGGATTAGGGAGGATTCAAGAAGAAAAAAAATGGGCTAGATAGAACACTTGAGAGTTGTTTTCTATTAGGAGTTTAGTATCACTGTCGGAAAAGGCAAGGACTTCTTTCTCAAGGTTACCAAAAATAAGTTACTATAGCTACAGAAGATGGCTCAAATGTTCCCATCAACAGAAGTGGGGAGCCCCTAACTGTCCGGAGACTGAGCTGCGTCATCAGCAGCAATTTGCAATGAAGCTTAGCAAAAGCAGTGAAGTCCTCATTACTCACTGTGACAGAGCAATTGAAAATGCCACTGAAGGGTAATAAAGAAAGGTCTCAGCAGCAATGTATTCCGTTCATCACCAAATTTCCTTTCATCTTCTTCACTTTCTTTTGCTGAATGGGATATCTTGGTTTCTATAATCTCTGCTTTGAGGACACTACTTCTCACACATACAAAGAATCTATATTGTATGTATTGGGTTGTTTGAATAGACTTATGACTACCCACAGCAAAGTGAATTAGTATGCAAAATGGCAATACAATGTTAAATTAATACATAGTAATGAAAAGCATTCAATTTAGAAAAGTAAAATGAAATCTTAGCTGAGCAGAACCGGTTATTGTATAAAACAGAATGGATAAAAGGCTTGACTCACCCATTGTCTAGACAAACCACTTAGAAACATGTGGGATGGCTTTAGAGCCATCAAAATAATGTAAAAACCTATTTACAAGCTGTTTGCCAAATTAAAAATGTTCTTTGATTGGCCTTGTTCGTAAGCTGTTAAGAAATATGATGTGTTGTCAGCCTATTCGAAGAAAGTAGCAAGAAGGTAAACAATTTGCCCAATGGCAGATAGCAGAACCAGAGTAGGCCTACGAAATTGTTTTTGGCAGATGATTTATCTTTCATAAAATGTAGTTTTGATCAACTTAAAACTCTTTGTAAATTCCACTTGAATTCAGTAGACAGTTTGCTAAGTAGAGATAAAAGACACGGCAAAAACTGGAGATGCTGTAATCAGTTTTTCAAGGTAGGTTCCCACAGAGTTTTGGACTTGCTTTCAAAGCCAGCAAGAATAAGAACACAGTCACTTATACTTTTTCAAAGCAGAGATTAGCATGCTATGGGAAACCAAAACTGACTTCCCTCTTTGCTTGATTTACAGTGTAAAGGTTTACTGATAAAAAATAACTTGCATCACCCCAAATCTGCCCATGATCAAGCACCCCTTCAACACTGGCTGGGCAAACAGGATGCAGGCCAGCTAACAACACCTCCTTGAGTCCTGACTTGGCATTCTGGACACAGCCTGGGCTGCGAGTGTCATCCCTGCAGGCAGCTGAGGGAGCGAGCCCAAAGCGCCTGCAGGCTGAGGGACACCATCCCACCTGGCAGAGAAGACGACCTTGCTGGAGGCAGGAGGAAACCTTCAGTGCTCCAGAATGTCATGCAACAACTCAAAGTCCTGCAGGATTTAATGAAGTAAAATGGCCAGAGGACTTTTCCATGGCTATCGCATGGATAAAACCGTATCCGTGATGCTTTGAACTGTGCTTCTGCTACTGCCTACACACCTTCCTTTCCTTTGTCCCATACCACTCTATGCTCACTGAAAGAAGGAAAATTTTAACTATACTTAACAAAAGCCTATGAGAATTGCAGGCTCCTCTGAAGCCTGTATTATTCTCAGTGCTGCAATGTTTTCTAGGATCAATGAAAGTATTTTAGTTTTTAATACTGTTTCAGTACACTGATTAAATGTTTTCTATATGTTTTTGTACTGTTTGGCTTTACAGCTTTTTCACACTGGAAAACGCTTTCATATTTTTTCCTCGTCTTTGAGTGCACAGCTAGGAGTGCTTTTGACCATGTTTACTGCGAATGATTTGATCATATGCTTTCTTTCGATTCCTCACAATAAAAAATTAATTCACATAAAAAATCTCTTCTATTGTGAAATGCTACACACTAAACTGTTACACATGCTCTCCTTGCAAAGAATCAAGAGCAATAGCTCATATAGACTGTTATTAATCATTACTCAAACTCCACACACAATAGAGGGCTGCAATGTTGCTTTTATTGTAAAGCAAACACATTAAATCAAAAGCGTAGTGATCTCTCAGCCAAACAATGCCACAACAGGCCTTTGAAATTGGCCTCATGTCTGGCTGTTCAAGCTTAGCAAACAGCCTGCTCGTTGCCACTTCCCACCCTGCTGGCATGGTCTTGATTTTTCCTTTGAGTCTGATGTTGTGAAATATAAGAGTAGGCAGTGACAGGGATATTCACCTTTGTTGAAAACCAACCCAGTAACAAATGAATTGGTCACTTTACCTAACCAGTGCCGCTGCCAGAAGCCCTCTTGCACTTGCCCAAGTAACGTTTACATCTCTCTGATGATGCCCACGAGTCCGTCACATGACTCGGTCAAACGAGGCAAGGCTCAAGGCAGACAGGCTCCTCCAGGAATGCGCTGCCCACCCAGCAGCACCACTGTGACTGGGTCCTCCGTGAAATTGTGCAGAAAGTCATGCTAAAAGTCACCAGCAGGTCTGCAGAGTCAGACACTCAGAAATTGGGAAATGCTAGAGCTGAGGTCAACCATGCAAATATTTTTCCACTACCCTGTGCCTATTTATTGCATGTCTTAATTACAGGAACTTATGCAATATTTTGGGCCGCTGCCACACTCAATGCCATCAAAATCTTAGCTGGGCAATTCTTAAGTCTTTGTCTTTGCAATTGCAGTAACAGACTTGTCACTTAGTTTTTCTCTTCTCTATGTATTTGCAACACAATTCAAAGGGAGAAATAATAATAACCAAAAGCTTTTGGTGACAGTAATTAAGAGAAGAAAGGACACTTCCAGTCCTTCCTCAAATCACAGCGATTCTGAAAAAGAGACAAGGCCCTTGCAAGTTTTACAGCTCTCCAACTCACATCCTATTCATGACTCACTAATATGCTTAATTTGAACTCAGCTGTTACCTTCTTGCAGTGGAGGCTGCATCTTATGTATTTAAAGCCATTTACATTAAGTCAGAGATTTGGTTGGTCCCCTGAGTGGTCACTTAAGGCAGGTTTAATTTATGGGAAAATAGACCCATTAATGTCAAATGGAAAGCAAGGCCAATTAAAATTTACAGTAAGCTATTACCACTCTTTTAATAAGGAATTAATTAAAAGATCTGAAGAATCAATCTGCTATAATAAATTGACTGTGTATGTATAACTTTGCAACTACTGAAATTGAAAAAGGCCCAAAGTGACTAAGAGAGGGGAAAACAAACTGAGAAATGACTTATTTGATATGAAATATTAGTCATGGGGAAATATGCATATATGCTGGAGAGAGAGAGACATAGACCCCAAACTCATGAGGAGAGGTTAACCCATTCATAACCTCTTGCTTCTGACCACAGTCATTTTATTTTTACATATCGATCTGAAGGAAGCCTAATGTATTGAGAAAGTGTCATACAAAGCAAGCAGAGGTATTAAAAAATGTAGTCTTTGTTTCATTCACTTTGCATTTCATCGAGCCCCTATCGATGGACTTGAAAGACTCACCCATTGAAAGAAATAGCTGTCAGCAGTGGATGAGTGTCACACTCAAGCTCAGACTCCCTCTGTTAGGACACTGCAAACCCCCAAGACTGCCACTGCTGGGACCATGAGCCACTAGCATGTACAATCAGGAAGCTTTCCTGTTACCACGGATAGCCCACAACACCTCTCTCCCACACGTGGAGTGTTACTATCCGTGAAAGTGAATCACACGCTGGTACCCTCCAGATACGCAGGGGCCGGGGCGTGGGGTTAGGGTGCTGGTACTGGGAAAGTGTCTCAGCATCTCTGCTGGGAACCATCGTGCCTGTGGGAACATAATGCCGTGTTTTCTCATAGAGTACCAAAACACTGAATTCCAAGGATAAAAGAAGACATTATTTTAAATGCATTTGCAATAGTGAGTTGCAAGCAATAAAACAACACAGTATGTTAGCTGGATTAATTTGCCAGAGTTTGCCTAGATGTTCCAGGGGGGCCATATGAGGCCATTTAACTAACTGCTACAAGCTGCCTTTTAGTTGGAAATCCTGAAAAAGTCTTAGACCAAAGTCTTTTCTGTTCCTCTTATTAAAGCTGGCTACAATAAAGCAACCAGAGTAGCTGCTCTGGCTGACCTCGTCTTTCTGAAGCCTAGGAAAACGTCATTCATTGCTCTTTTTTCTTCCTGATTGTCTTGCTTTCATTTCTTGTGACTGGAAATAAGTAATTATATGGTGTTTCTTCCACACACAAACTTGTGCTAACAGCTACCAAAGTGGCTATGCAAGAGATTGAAAGCTTTATCCTCAGAAAACACTGAGGAAAGGAGAAGGAATAAGATATTTCCATTTTTTTTTTACTTTCTCCTTTAGGTCTCTGAGTGACTTTTCTGTGGTACGTTTTCAATGATATGTTCTTGTCTTGAGCAGCTTTCTATAGTTCGCAGTTATCCGAAGGTAAGTTGTGTGTAAGATACAGAGATCTCTTGCTAGATGCATCACAATTCCAGCTTTATGTCATTTAAAACTAAATATGACATAGCGGAAGAAGGGTGTGGGGTGGTTATGTTGAGTAAGAACGGATATCATATCAAACCTGCTGTTATTTCTGAGGACTCTGAGGACCACGTGACAGTACCCACCTCAGAAGTTACGGTCATGAAAAATCAGGTGCATGGTAGCAGCAGGTGACTCAGCACCCCTTGGTACCTCCAGACTAGTTTTACCTATGCTCAAGGATGTTTCTGGGCACAGAGGTCAACTAGCAACTGGTCTCCACCTAGTCTAGGAAGTCCATGTAGTTTCCAAAACAGGCTGCTACTTGCAGAGACCCTATTGGGAATGGCCCCTGATTGCCCCATTGTGCCTGGGGTTATCCAAGGAGGATGCTGCTCAGCGTGGGCCATATCTGTCCCGGTGCGCTGTAAAATTTTTTTACCTTGGACAATCATGGTCCAGCACCTGGTGCCCTAAATTACTTCAACTTGCAAGTGTGGACACAACCCTAAACTCTTTGTACAGTCCAGGAGGAGACAGAGGTGGAAGGTGGGGCTCCACTTCCACATCTTGAAAGCGGAGACTACTTTCAGTGCAAAGGTCTGCTGAAACTCCAGCTTCCCTCTGGAGCAGCTTCCTGACTCCTGCCTCTGCACTAACACCCCTCCCCATGCGGCACCTGATTGTCATGCCCCAGGGTTGACACCCAGCCCCTTTACTCATCCTCAAACCCTGCTACTGTCCATAGCTCCACAGTGGAGGGGAGGTACATCAGTCAGGAGAGCAGCGATGCTGGCTGTGCTCCCGGGGTGCATTATGTATGAGACTGTACCTCAAGAGGAGCAACCCCTCTTCCAGTCAGGTCTAAAGCCTGGTGGTTAAGGCTGGTTCCAAAAAAGTGGCTAATGAGCCACTCCAAAAAGTGGCACCTGAACCTGTCGGGTCAGAGCCACATGGAGGGCAGGTCTTGGGGCACCTCTGCTCAGGCTGGAGAGCTTCCTGTGGCAGGTGAGTGCCCAGTGATCCGGGAGCTGCTTTCCTTTCAGCCGTGGAGCTTGAACCCCACCTGATCCCAAATGCCAATGTAGAAAGAACGCTCTCACTGTTTCTTGTAAGGTCTGTAAGAATTCAGCTCCCAACACTCGCTCGCTTCCAACAGAGGGCAGAACATGGCATGACCTGTTTGCCAAATCCACATAAATCAACAGAATTGGAATTCAGATTCCCTAATAATTGCAACAAACCATTCATAAATGAGTTACAGGACAAGAATTACCTACTGAAATTATTGGATCAGAGAAGCCCTCTTTTCATGGATGAAAAATGGATTAAATTAGTGAAATAAATTATTTGCTGCAAATTATTCATTTAGCTCTTGTCGTTTGCTACTCTATGACAAGTCTGATGATAAAAACATTTGTCAAGTGAGCCTGTCTCACTCCTTTGGGCCACAAAAACAAGATTTTAATTCATTATGATTTCCCCTGACCCCTCTTTGGATCATTTACGTTTGTAAAAGTGGACTTAAAATGCTACCAGATCACTAACACTTGACAGTCACATTGAAAGGTGTAAAGAACTCTGAAGAGGTGCAAGACAAGGGAGAGTAAAGCTCAAGAATTTTAGCAGCCACAGTAAGATTTTAAATCTTTATAAAAACTGATCTGACATTTCACAAATAGTTTTTCCCACCCTTTAAAAACGTACTGAGATTTATCTTTAAGAGAAACTGATTTCACCTTTCAAGCTGAACGATATATGCACTAATCTTGTATGAGTATCTTGTAGGTGTTTTTTTTTCTGTAAAATTACAGCGCAAGGAAAGAAAAGCATTCCTGGAAATGAAGGGGCTGCTTTCTGTATTGGCCATGCTGAACCATACATTCATTTGTTATTGCTACCTAAAGAAAACTCAAAAGTTCACTATAATGAGTCGTTGATCAAAGAGAGCACACGTCTGAGGCAGTAAAATCTCAGTTTAGAGCCTAAAGAATCAGGTTTCCTACACAGAGGCACCCTGACGACATTTTAAATTTAACTTTCCCAGATCTCAGTTTTATATGCGAAAGATCTGGTAGTCAGTAATCCCATCCACAGTTTCATGTCACTGCTATTGGCATCTTAAAATTTATTGTGCTAAAGTCAAGCTGTACCGTTCATGATAGTGGGCAAAGAAGTGCCATTAAAGTCTGTAGTTGGTTGAGTAAACATTTATTCCTGAACCCTCAGCAACGTAGGACTTTTGCACATCTTCAAAATATTTTTCTTGTCGCAGAAAAATCACAAGTCTCATATAAATGCCTGGAAAAAGCTTGAATTACATCTTGTATTACATCTATGCTGGGTGGTATCCTCAGAAACACATCAGAGGTCGCACTGACCTCCAGAGTTTAAGGATATGGCAGGGGTGTAGTCTGATAGATTTTACCTTTTTTCTTGGAACTGTCACTTGAATAAAGTGGGAGTTACAAAGATTTAAACCACGGGGTAGACAGGTTCCTCTCCCAGGGTAGAAAATGAATCTCTACCAACCCCTGCAGTTAGTTATTGTTCTTTGCCCTCTTTCCTCTTCTGTAGCATGGGTACGAGCAACACAACTCAGGAATTCAGAGAAGATTATGGAGCTGTGGTTGTAGTGGAGGGTGCATGGACGGACGTGACAGAGAGAGAAAAGGATTGTGCTAATTCACAGGTTTCTTGCAAGTCTTCATCTGTTATGAATTCACCTCTTCCCTGTTACGTTTTCACTCTCCTCAGGCATGCGAGAGCTCACAAACAAGGTGGGTTATTTGAAGGTCTGGAGAGGACCTAGGTCAGTGATTTTTAATTCATAGCTTATGCATGCCTAAGACTCACAGGATGTCTGCAAGGGGCATTTAAGGTATTTAAGGCTGCGTCCACGCTCCATGCCAAGACAAGGTCTAAAGCACATCCTCTTCCTGATTCCCAACAGTTTCCATGGGGAAGACACACCAGCAGGTGAGTGGGCGTGGAGCACGGTGTGCCCTTGGGGCCCCCTCACTGGTGCCACTGGCAAGAGGGCAGCAGTCCCCTTTCTCCCCAGTGGGCACAAGCCTAGGGATGTCAGTTGGATTCACCCCTCTGCATCCTTCCACTTACAAACTTTTTGGAGATCTCTAAATTGGAAAAGGCCAAACACCACTGAAATAGACCTTTTTGGTGTGGCCAGGAACAATTAACTAATTAGCTGTGGATTTTGCTGGATAGCAGCCTTTAGAGCCCACTGCAATGAATTGTATAGTCCGATCTAGTCATGATAAATACAGAGATGACACAGCGTTTGGCTCATGTGCATGCAAAGGTCCATGGAACAAATGTCCATCAACCACCGGGACCTAGACAAAGCCGAGTTAAAAGGAAATACTTCTTATTTTATTCCTATTTGTTAAGTGCTAGATGGAGTACAAAGTAGTATTGATGGTACATAGCATTCACTGAGAAATCATTATAGGCAAAATAGCTGACCACTCACCAGGGTGAGTTGACCACAGATCTAGGAAACGTAACTAAAAACAAGCACATAGATCTTTGGGAAACGTGCCTAAAGTGCAACAGAAATTTTGCTGTACAGCAGCAAAGAAAGCTTTGTGGTCTCTGTTCTGTTCTCAGAGACACTAGTACAAATCTACAGTGAATGGAGGTCCTGACAGAGAATTACTCTAGACTTGCACCAGCCCCAAGGAAAGCAAGATTTATATTGTATATTTATCCTAAAACACAACGTTTTTTCTCTGACTTCTGCCATCAGAAGAAATTGATAAGGGAGTCTTTCCTGTGGAAGAGCTGCACTGCAGCTCTGAATTGCTTTATACTGTATTATGTTTTCTGGTTGATTTCCAAAAATTGTTTTTTTAAAATCACTACAGTGCATTAATGTATAAAAACAGATTACCTTTACAGCTAGGCAGGCATATAAATAGCTGAGCTGTATTTTCTGTAGAGCTAGTGCTTTGCTGGCTTTCACCAGAAGAGGGTACAGTTTGGAAAGGACTCCTCACAGCCTGGATTCCCTATTGTGCTGGGAAACAGCAAAGGGAAAACAAGCGCAAGTTTCTCCTCTGCACACTTGCACTGACAGTGTGAAAGAGTCAGCAGATAAAGTCCGGAAGATCTCAAAGTAAAACGAAAACGGAAAGAAAAGCAGAACTAAAAAGCAGCTTCCTAGGGAAATCTGTGGAATCGAAGACAAAAACCGCAACAGTTTTCTGGGGGCTCACCCTGCTGCTTGTCTCTTTGAGAACTGTCAGTCACTTCACTTTGCATTAATCAGAGCACAGGATTTATTTCTCTGCCGTGACTTCCAACCTGTGAGTAAATATCACTTTAGAGAGAGAATGGAACCTGAAAAGACTCTCAAGCACTGACCAAAGGGGTGAGTTTTATTAAATGGTTTCTTCTCTTTCAAATCTGCTGGAGCTTTCTAACATCCTGCTTTCAGGCACAACAGCCGGATGACTTGTCTTTTCACTGCAGCTTGTTGCATACCTCCTCAGGTTTTCCTGACGGCAGGTTTATTTCTGTTACCTTTCCCACCACGACTCCAGGTCAATTTGGTAACACTTGTAATATAGCTGACTTTGTGCTGATTTGCTTTCATGAAAAATTAAAAGCACAAAGCTTTAAAGCCAAACAATAGGCTAAAAATCAAATAAAATCCAATACAAATAAAATGGCAGGTGACTCTAGGTTCCCAGATGTGGATACTGACGTATCAGGAAAAAATGAGGAAACAGAGATTATAGTCAATGTTGGTGGGGTAAGGCAGGTGTTCTACGGAGATAACCTGAACCAGTATCCAGAAACACGGCTGGCAGAGCTGGTCAACTGTTTATCAGGGGGATATGACAGCATATTCTCCCTCTGCGATGACTATGATCCTGGAAAAAGAGAGTTTTACTTTGACAGAGATCCAGATGCTTTCAAATGCATTATTGATGTATACTACTTTGGAGAAATTCACATGAAGAAAGGAATATGCCCTATATGCTTCAAGAATGAAATGGAATTTTGGAAAGTGGATCTTAAATTTTTGGATGACTGCTGCAAAACTCACCTAAGTGAAAAAAAAGAGGAACTGGAAGAAATAGCCCGAAGAGTACAGCTGATTCTGGATGACTTGGGAGTAGATGCCTCTGAAAGTCACTGGAGAAGATGTCAAAAATACATCTGGAAGTTCATGGAGAAGCCAGAATCATCTTATCCTGCTAGAGTAATTGCAGTCCTGTCCTTTCTGTTTATTTTGATCTCCTCCGTAGTGATGTGTGTGGGGACCATTCCAGACCTGCAAGTCATAGAC
This sequence comes from Struthio camelus, assembly GCF_040807025.1. NCBI lineage: Eukaryota > Metazoa > Chordata > Aves > Struthioniformes > Struthionidae > Struthio > Struthio camelus. Next base: position 23,920,123 of record NC_090944.1, on the reverse strand, counting down.
CCGGAGGGGAATCGCATGGAGCATCCAACGCTGGACAGCATAGAGACTGCCTGTATAGGCTGGTTCACCATGGAGTATGTGCTTAGGCTAATCTCTTCTCCAAATAAACTCTACTTTGCTCTGTCTTTCATGAACATTGTTGATGTGCTAGCAATACTTCCCTTTTATGTCAGCCTGATCTTGACCCACTTGGGAGCCAAACTCATGGAGCTGAGCAACGTCCAACAGGCTGTGCAGGCGCTGAGGATCATGAGGATCGCAAGGATTTTCAAGCTTGCACGGCACTCCTCGGGGCTCCAGACTCTAACGTATGCTCTGAAACGAAGCTTCAAGGAGCTGGGACTGCTTCTGATGTACTTAGCTGTGGGAATCTTTGTCTTTTCTGCCCTGGGTTATACCATGGAGCAAAGTCACCCCGAAACCTTATTTAAAAGCATCCCTCAGTCATTTTGGTGGGCAATCATCACCATGACCACAGTTGGATATGGAGACATATACCCTAAAACAACGCTAGGAAAACTGAATGCTGCCATTAGTTTTCTTTGTGGGGTGATAGCAATTGCCCTTCCCATCCATCCCATCATTAACAACTTTGTCAGGTATTATAACAAACAGAGAGTTTTAGAAACGGCTGCCAAACATGAATTGGAGCTGATGGAGCTAAACTCAGCTGAGGGGAAAGCCACAAGCGCAAAGAACGAACCTGAGGATTTTGCAAGGGAAGGCAAGGAGGGTCCTTTTTGTAGCAGCCGGTTAAAAGTCTCCCACAGTGACACCTTCATTCATCTGCTGTCAGAAGAGAAACACTACAGGACCAGGCTTCAAAGCTGCAAATAGACTGGGAGCTGTTGTCAGCACTGAGCTATAGATCAGGACAACCTGACAATCAGCTAATGAGAAGACGCGAGGGATCTGTCAGTGTTAGCAATGAGCACTGCTTTTCTTTTCTAGCGTGAATATAAATTACCCCCATGGTATCTTCATCAACAGTTGGTAAGACTTTGCTGTTATTACCCAAAATAAAATATTAGGACTCCACTGAGATCAGAATGACTATAATGAACGCATCCTGACAAAACCCATTTGTAACCATTTTAGAGACTGAAAATTCCTTCCTGATCAGTAAATGTTCAATGATCTGAATGTGCAACACTCCCAAATCAGAGTTCTGTACCTGTTAAAATAAAGAAGAACGACATCACAAGAATGTGTCTTTTAGGCTGTGTCCAATGCTTTTGCAGTTGGGAAAGACTGTTCCTTAAAACAGTAACTCCAGTTCTCACTTATATTGGATTCAGGTTGACAGCAAAGCTTTAAAGCAGCGTCAGCTTAGAGGTATTAAGAATATGATCCTATGCTGTGCAGAATAATACAGTCAATGAATGGTTTTATTTTAATAAAATGCAGTTTGAGGTTGATTTTCTTAGATAGGTATCTGTTCCTCTGTCCATTAAAAATCTAATTTTAAACATTACCTGAAACTATTTGTTGGCAGAGTTGTGGAACAAAATCAATGCATTTTAAGAAGCAAATGAAATAAGTATTTGCTCTAATTTCTTACAACATAATAAATTACAGTTGCAGGGACCTTTCAGGAAGGCTTTTTACTCAAGTAGCTTTTGAAATGGAAAGTTAATTTAAGATGTTTTTAAATTCAATATTAAACCAAGGGAATTTTACAGAAGAACTAAACTGATGTATTTCTAAACAAGAAATTTTAACTCTTTGAAAGTCAGTGTAGAGAAAGTTTCAATAAAAATAAAGTTATCTGCAGTTGATTTATGCTAAAATATCCTGGGTTATTTAAAAAGGATACTAAGCACATTCCACCCCTGCAATAACTGCATGGTTTGTAAATATTATTTGACACGGGTAGTCGGTACTACTCAATCAGTATCTTATTCATCGATCAACACACGGTAATCAACACCAGCATCATCAAAGTATGCATTAATTAAGTTTGAGTAATGACTGCAATGTATGGGTCCGATCCCTACTAGAGAAACCCAGTGAAACAAGGAGGTACACAGCTTAAAGGGGAGGAGAGAATTTGCACACAGAAATATTTATATATTTAGAAGTAGGATCCTAAATGATACAAGAACTGCTCTAGTGCTTTGCTAGGGTCACCGTCCTTACTCTTTTTCCTCCTGCGGAGCAGCCCCTCGCTCGGGTGAAGTACGGCAGCATGAGCCATATTGTCCAGTGGCCATGGCCCCAGGCAGCTCATAGCCAGCTGCTGCCCAGGGTGCTCGTTCAAGTGCCTGGGCTCTTCCCTCAAGATGTAGACAAGTGGTCCTGCATGAAGTGGCCATGCAATGATACCATGAAATGGCTGTGGGGTCCTGGGGAGCCATGGGAGAGTAGAGGGCAGCCCAAGACATCCTCCCCGCTCCCATGCCTGGATTGTTTCACCCAGGACCCATCAAGGATCTTGTGCCTGCAGTGCTGGGCAAAGGGGGACAGGCTATGTTGTCAATAGCCCTTGCCTTCCCCACTGCAACCCCTGGTCCACCCTGTGGAGCTGTCAGTGCAGGAGGAGCAATGACCGTCACGTGGTATACATAGACCGCCTCTAACCACGCTCTTCTGAGCGGAGGAAGAGCCTCCAAGGCCCTTTTCCTCCCATGTCTTTGCCCTCAGACAACTCATGATTATTGGGTAATTTTCCCTTCTCTGAATACATAGTACATGAAGCAGTGTCGAAGCCACTTACTCTTTCTGTAGCTGCAGGGATGTCACATTTCTCACAGCAAAAGCAAGGAGGGGACAGAGAGTCAGGAGCAGTCCTGTCCTGAGGCGAGGGGGTTTTGGAGGGAAGAGGGTAGCAGTGGTGTGTACAGGGCCCGGACACCAGTGTGGAGGTGGGCAGTGGCTCTCTGGCATCCGACACAGCACTCCCAGTTCTGCAGTTTCTTACCACAGAAATCGCATCCTCGAGCCCTTCCCATGCTGAAGCCCTTTCCTAACACTACCTACCAGCTACTCAAACTCCAAAAGATGCTCAACTCCAAGAACACCTACTCGTCTCCACCCCCATGCCCCTTAATTGTTGAAGACAGCATCCCAGCCGTGTCAGACCTGCTGCCCTCATCCCCATTCCTTTTACCATGTTCTGCATCATCAGGTAACATAATTCAAGGCAAGGCTGAACCCTTTCTATACCAGAAGCCTCCCACCAGCCTTTGTTCCAAATTGTCTCCCACCCAAGGCCCACAATCCATCCAGGTGCCCTCCTCAGCTTGAGCATCCCTTCACTCCCTGTCCTTCCCTCCCCTGTCCCCAGCATCCCAACTCAGAACCTCTAGATCTGCTCTCTAAATCCTCCTCATCTGCTGAGACCTCTCCCCTCTTTGGACCTTAGCCGGCTTTCACCACAGAGGCAGAATCCTGAGCCTTGCTCCTCTGGAGATTTTCAGGACACAAATATGGGCTGCAAACGTCAAAAATTGGGGGGATCGAGGGCAGGAGAAGAGAGAAAGTAATGGAGCTCTGCCAGTCACAACAGTATGCTGCATCTATCAGTGGGGATATTAAATCTTCCTGACTTACCTCATGATATGCAGAAGGTGGCTGAATTAAGTTAGCAAAGGATTCTGAATGAGGAAAGCACTATATAAATGCTAAGTAATACAGTTAGTACTGTAAGTACTAAATCCTCACTGCTGCAATTTGCAATTTATTTAACATGGTATTAAATAAAGGATAAATCTCTTTTATCAGAAATGATTTTATTGACTAATTTCTCTAGTGAGTCATGCTTTTGAGCTAGGGGTTTGCTTAAGTTATGTCAGCATGGAAAGAGCTTTGGGACAACCTTGATGCCCCTCAAGCCCAGGCTGGGGTCAAGCCACACTTTGCGTGGTTTGCTGCACTGGGAAGCATATTTGTTGAATTCATTGCTGTAAGTTATATGTTGCTAAAAGGCTGCAGGTGAGCATCACGGATTCCTGCCAGTTTGCATTGCCATTGCTGAAGGACGACACTGGGAGCAAGGGGAGACATGAGCAGTGAGTGAAAGACAAGGCAGGCAGCCTGCAGCACACCGAGAGACTTGAGGCGAGTGGGGAGCTCATGCATAGCTGGGCTCTGCTGGCTCAGAGAAAGAGGTTTTTCCAGAGACCCAGGGGAGGCAGGTCTCGTGGACCAAACGACCACCACACACTACTGTCCTTGAAACTGGGGCTGGAGGGAAGACCTTACCTCACAGGATAGAGTGGGCTAGGGGACACTTGTTTTCACATCTTTTTTATCAATCTGTCTATCATCTGCCTCATCCAGCAGGGAGAAATTTAATTTATTACAAGTTAATCTCATAACAGAGAGCTTGAGAGACTGGAAGGCTTTTAGTGTGAGAGGCAGTTTGTGCAGCACTTTCATAGAGAAGAAGCCATCCCATCCAATGGTTCCAGCTGAGTGGGGGGTCTCCCTGCTCCTATGCACTGGGTGCTTTCAAGTGCAAAGTTAGGACAAGCTCTGAAAACTGGAACCTGCTTGGTCCATTAGACCTCATCCCTGTGGTCTACACGAGCAGGACATAGAATGCACCAGCCCAATCCACCAGTGACTTTCCCAAGTTTACCTTTTCTTGAGTATTTTGTGGCAATTTTGGCTAAGTCTGTACTGTTAAAGCTAAAGCATGGGCCCTGGCACTGCAACAAGTCACTCACACCACTCTGTTATTTGGTCAGACCCTGGCACAATTTTCATCCAGACTACCTACTGCTCCCCAAACAATTCCTAGGCTCAGTTAGGGAGATGACCTAGGAACCAGTGCCAACAGGGGGCCTAGATGCAGCACTCGAATTTGAAGGCAAGAAGGTTTAATTGCATGAATATGTCCACATCAAGCCAGTGGATGGGCTGCGGCTCTGCACAGTTTACTGTAAAAGAGTAGTCTTTGGCTCTCTCTCCATCACTCTCGAAAGAGCAGGTCGAGTCCAAAGTAACAAGGAATGTAATTCCTAGTTAGTCCCCAGGGTGTCTAATTCACCTTATGGTTAAAAACTATCTTTACTAGCTCAGTGAAGAGCAAACTCATCACTAACCCTGCCCACCTGTGGGAGTCACTGTCACCCGCTGGAACTGGCTAAATTAAAGTAAATGCAGGTTTAAAGGCCAGCTCTCTTTCCTGCGTGAATCAATATTAATTTATGCACTAGTTTCAGTAGTAAGGCGGGTTATGAGAATGTTTTCTTTCCCCTTTCCAGCAAGTCCACCTCCAGACCAACATAAACAGCTTTAGTCATTGCGTTGAGCTTCCCTAAGTGTTCGCAGCATGAGGGAAGCTCTGCTGCACAGTGGTGTCTTGAGGGCAAGTCCTGCCCCTAGAGTTTAAGGCCCTCGACGTGGAAACACTCCCAAAAGGTCTGAGTGAAGAAAACGCTGCATGAGCTCTCCGGATCTCTCTGGCTATCCCTGCCTCCCAAATACTCATCCTCAGACTCTCAGGAGTACAATGACAACCCCATATAAGAAATTGGGAACTCTAGGAGGAAAATGTAGTGCTCTAGAAAACCTATGTAGCAGAACTAGGGAGAGAAAACAGAGCTAATATAATTTTAATTGACATCAGTTCACTTCTGATACAACTCCCCAGTTCACTGTACAGGAAATTTCAGTCCACAGTGAGCCCGTCAGACTACCCTGTAGAGAAGATACCCCATAGGACATCTGCCCTATGCAGCCATTCATGGCTGGTTCTAGAAGACTTTGAATATTTACAGTACAGCCTGAAAATACACAAAGGGAAAATTCAAAGAGATCCTCCTTCAGTTCCTAACCAACACCAACTTCAGTAATAAATTTGGGATTAGTCCAGATTTGACATAGAATAGCTGCCAGCAGAATCTGATTGAAAAGTTTTAATTTAATAAACCATGAAGGGTAGATCGGTTGCAATTGCTAAAACTGGAGGTAAAATGAAGCCTATTTCTAGCTTTCAGGACACCAGAAAAGATAGAACTTAATGGAGTGGAAATCACTTTTAGAAGCGTGGGAAATGGCTGCAGTATTTTGTAACACATAGCATTAGTCTCAATGAAGTGACAGGCACATAACACATCAACTCATACTACAGTCTGGGTGGCATGTCACACCTGAAAAGTCACCTTGGCTTTGGAAACAACTTCAGTTTCAGGCAGAAACAACCATCTACAGCTAGCTTTCTTGCCAAACTGCTGAATATACATGATTTGAAGAGAGTGAAAGAAAAATCAGTTGTAAGACATGCTAGAAAAACATTAATGTCTACTGTCATATATGTAGAAGAACCCGCCTTGAGCTGCAGGTGTGATCTTTGCTACACAAGGTTAATTTACCCACCAGTCTGGTCTGTGCATGGGTCGGGGAGGGGGGAAGTCTGCATATGTGAAGAGGCAGAACAGACTCCCAACAAAAGAAAGATGGCTGAGCGACGTGCAGCCCGTAACTGCTGGCCAGGCCATCTGCTGCTGAAAGGAGCCTTATTGCTACGGGCTTTTTTCTTTCAGATGAAGGTGACAACGATGCTTTTTCAGTAACCCTTTGGGCAGCTTTCTTCTGCATAATGTGCCGTTTGGATCTTTCTGATAAAAAAATGTTAGGAGGGAAAATCAAGAATGTGTTGTTTTCAAAATCTCAGGTATTCTCAAAGTACATGCAGACTTTTCAGGAAGAGGTCGGTAACAAGCCTTTTTATTTTCAAATAAATACCTCAAATGTTCACCTGAGACTGCATGAAGGAATGAGGAACAGGTGTTGAAAGGAGCACTTAAATGTTGGTAAAAGCAAGGGTTCAGATATGTGTGTTGATAATTAATCATACTGAAAGAAACAAAAAAATTTGCACAATCCTCTTTCAGCCACATCTGCATTAACAGATGTCCTACATCAAACAGAGCAGTATCCCCTGTAAATCATGATAGGCAGAAGTGCTTCCTCCCTCCTCATTGCTATCAATCCTATATACCCTGACAAATCTCAGTATTTCTTACTCACACAGATATCACTTGCCCATGACATATGCACATGAGAACACACTTGAAAACCAATCAGGTTTTGAGGGTCTTACTCTCTGTACGTTCAGGTATTTGTTGTATTTTGCCTAGAACATCCAGCCACATACATATCAATATTTCCTTCAACATCAGCTTTCCCAGGACACAATTTCTTCAAGATAAGCTGCTCTTAGTGATGTGAGGAATAAGTTCCGCACTGGCCAGTGCAAGTTAGAAGCAACTTCACCAAAAGTTGCAGTGAGATAACAGTGGTGTGAACGTAGACTCCAGGCAATGTCTATTACATGCGCTTGCTTAAATCATAGATATACTACTAAAACTGAAACAAGTTTCTCTTCCTGCAATAACCCATATTAGGCTTGAATTCAGAGGTAGCTTTGCCTGCTTTAGGACTGTCAGGCTGGGTAAAGATGCAGGCAACCGAGCTAACCTAGTGCATGAGGAATGCTCACATAAATTGCTAAGAGGAAAATGAAGATGATAGAAAGGTCTGAAAGCTACAGGAGAAGCTCTGCCATTTAGTTGTTTGGGTTTTTTTCCTGTTGCTTTCATATGTATATGAGAAAGCTGACAATGTCTCAAAGCTGCCTTTTGCCTTCCCATGTGAGGGGAGCCTTGAATATCTTTTCATAAGATGAACAAATAAATTTCTCTCATAGTCATATTCGAAGCCAGCCCCAGTGAACTAACCCTCCTGCAGAGAACAGTGACTAGTGGGAGAGCACTAGTCATCTGCGAGTGTGTAAGCGGTGTGAGCAGTGAATGGTATGTTGTATGTGCCTACATAGATTCTGATATTTTGAGCATATCACTCTACTGATTTCAACGGGAATCAGACATATGCACCTAGGAGATGAATCTGGTGCTTTATTTTTCAATTTAAGCATGAAATGCTGTGATCCTCTATTCTATAAAGAGGTAACCTAGACACATTACAGCAGTTGAACATATTAAAAGAAAAAAATCTATATTCATTAGAATGTGTTAGAGCACACAAGTTCCACAAAGCGCTGGAAAATTGGACCAGCAATTGCTGGATGAATGCAGAAAATTGGTCAGCACTGTAAAGAGATTTAAAATACGTGTGCTAGCAGTCACAACCTGCTCTGCTATGCAGGAAATAAACCACAGCTTCAACTACTATGACAGCATCATGGGGAAATTCTTTATCAGTAAGATGCGCTCCACTGATCCCAAACAATGTTTTCACTGCACTATAGTTATCAGCATTACAAGGTCAGCATTTTCCAGGCTTACTAGCGGAGTGACATCTAAGTTACAACAATTTTACTCAATACCCAGCTACTCAATATAAAGTAGCTGTATTCACTCAGTTACACTCTGTGGTAGCTATCAGTTAATGCTGATTTTTTTGTATTACTTTTTACAGCAAAAAACATATGCCACATATATTCTTTGTCGTATTCACATAAATAATGTATTCATTAGCATACATTAACTTTTCGTACACCTGACAAGTCTCAGCTTGTCCATTGTCGATCAGTGAAGAAATAACCCCGCTGAGACTATATCAGATTAATTATCATAAAATACTACACACCGTTTTGTTTGCTTCCATTTTCCCATCAAGACTACTCCATAATTGGACAGCTCTTGTTACTGGCATATTTTTCTTTTCATTCAGTCTCACTTGTCAAAGCTGAATTTCAGCCTATTACACTTCAGTATTTTGTTCTGGAAAATTGAAATGATTCACCTCTCTCACTGCTCACACCGCTTACACACTCGCAGATGACTAGTGCTCTCCCACTAGTCGCTGTTCTCTGCAGGAGGGTTAGTTCACTGAGGCTGGCTTCGAATATGACTATGAGAGAAATTTATTTGTTCATCTTATCCACAACTCCTCAAAAAACCCTATATATATCCAAAAGAAACTCTGTCTTATATGTGGAATGCTGAAAAGACGCAAGGTTTGGGCACAGCAGCCCTTTCTGCTCTAGCCAAGTGTCTTTGCACATGCCTAAATTCCATTCTCTTCAAGAGGACTAAAACACTCTGAAATGTTTTGCTGGACAGAGATTGCTTTAAACATGCACTTACGTTCTTTGCTGATCAGAACATGCTCATGTTAAACCTTACATGGCAAAAAAGGGATGTTTCTGAACTGCAGCCAAGCAGGCTCTGGCAATTTTCTGCTCACAGCCACCAATCAGGCATCAGCACAATAGGGCTTTGATTGATCCCTACAGGGGCGGCTGAGATATAAATGAGAATGATTCTCTGCTCATGAATAACAGATTAAGTGCAGCCCCATTGCTTGAGAAGTGAAATATCTGGAAGACAGCTGGACACCTGACCTTTGCACCCACCTGACTTTTTCACTTTGCAGAGACTTTACTAAATACAAATGTATTTTGGTGGAAAATACAGAAGTAATTCCTTCACTATTAAACAGGTAAAACTCAAGCAGAGAAGAGATAAAACCTTCATTCTCCACTGGGCTTTTGCCTGGGAATGGCCACTGGCCAGCTGGACACTTCTCGTTTGCAAAGGAACAAATCACAACCTTACTTGCCAGCAGGTCCTTCTATTTCTAATGGTTGTCACAGTAATAAATCAACCGTAGCTGCAAAACACAGCTCCTATCCAGCTCATGGGGAATCTGTAAACTCTTTGCAGCACAAATGTCAACCAATTGCCGTCTGGGGTTTCAGGCTCAAGTGGTTATTGTTTGCCAGCTAGTTATTTGCATTGGAACAGTAAATTCCATTTGCAAAAGCCTTTACCATTTGGACTCATTTGCCTCAGGAGCAAATTAATTGCTGCTGTACGACATCACCCCTGCTGTGACTCACATACTGCACATTCGTACTGCCTTGGCTGGAGAAGTGAACATCACTTGCCAGCTGGACACCATCCTTGCAAACTGGAGCAGTTATTGTCTGCCTAATATTGAGATTTGTGCAAGCAGGACTGTTAACCTGAGATCTGAGTGACTCACAGATATGTTAGGGTGAGCTGTTCCCACATCTAATGTGATGTGTCTGCACAAAGTGACTGCAAAACATTTCTGAGTTTGAACAGAAGTGTCCAAAAGAGCACAAAAGACCTCAGTGAGAAGCTAAGAGCTGGCTTGGGGGAAGCGTATGTTGCCTCCTGCTTGTGAGATTGGGCTGCCAGAGCAGTTTTGGCTCGGTGACACAAGCAAAGTTGGCCAAACAAGGCACCCAGACTCACTCCTTCCCTCGCTCGGCTTGCTGTCTTTGAAGCATAAGCTCATAACGAGCAGGGGGATGGCAAAGGGTCATGTCTGGCATTGCCTGGATGTCAGGAGGTCTGTCCATCCCAGTTCCCTAAACAGAAATCCACCATTGTCCAAATACTGCAAGGCTCCAAGTATGAGAGACGTTGTAGGAGCTGAATAAACCAGCTGAGGAAACAATGTCCTGTCCTCAGCTCAGGTGATGGCAAAGGGTGTTTTGAGGGGGAAGAGGAACGCTTTTTTAATCATAGGGTTGTAGGTAGCCCTGCCATGACAATGTTCTGATCCGTGACAGAGATTTGAAGATATTAGTGCACATAATAGCAACGACTTGGCTAGCATAGTTAAGCCGATCATATAAAAATATATGTCACTCTAAGAATTTCATGGCTCTTGACTTTCAGGAATTTTAGGAGGAAAAAATAAATCCTATTTAATATGAGTGAAGGTGTTACAACTAGTCCAAAGTAAACTGGCTCTTTGCTGAAATCCCCAGGTAGGCTGGAGCAGCTCAACAGATCCCAAGCGGCTGTGTCACATCCACCAAGGGAAATAAAGACAGCTAACTAGATTCCTCTACGTTTCTCACTGCTCCATGGTAAAGGAAATTGCAGAGCTGATAGAGGGGTGGGGGCGAGTGAGATAATTTACTGGCACACTCCCTTTCGCTGTTTCCTGGCCTAGTTTGCTCATCTGAATGTCTTCCAAATTGGTATGTCTTCTAGATTAAAAAATTGAATGTTGAGCTTTAAGGTAAAGAAATTATGGAGCAATCCAGCAATGCTGACTCTTGGGAATTCTGCAGTTAGAAGTGGAGCACAATGAGCTCGTCTAAAATGCCATTTTTCTCACTAATTGAGAAGGTTTGAGCTACAAGGTGCTCAGTGATAATGGCAGCTGCAACAAAAACACAAAGGGTTCATCTCTATGCAAGGCCTGTGAAATGATGGGAAGAGGGCACTTCTAGCTATAGCAGCTCTTACGGCATGGGCAGGACCTTAGCAGTAGGTTGCTGCCCTGAAAATGTACCTTATGGCGAGGTGCTGCAAAAGGACTCCACCTGCAGCCAGGGTCCATGGCTTCCCACCTGTTCACGGAACACAGGAGAGACTTTCCAATGCTGCACTATGGACATGTGAGAATTTGCGGTGAATGTCACTGGGTGTAGCTCCATTTTTAAATGACGACTAAAACGGAAACAGTGATTTTTGTCCTTCCTTTGTTTGCGTCTCCGTTGGTCCACCTCCTGAATTTCTTTGTCACTTGGCTGAGGCACAGAGAACTTTGCTCAAGGTACAGCTGGAATCTAAAATGATGCCTACCAAAACCACAGGTGAATGGTCTTCTTTTACAAAGATTGAATTCCTCCCTTGCTGCCTGGTTAAACAAAGACCTCCCACATACAAAAAAAGAAGCCTTAAGCACATGATCCCACATCCTGTAACACAGGGATGTCCTTTTGACTTTTCAGCCTTCCCCACAGACGAAGGGGTGCCTGGATCTAACTCCTGGAGCCAAGTGTCAGGCCTGTAAACCCTGTCCTCAAATCATCAAGCGAGGACATTCACTATTAAGCGCCTCGTATACCCAAGGTCTGCCTCTGATCTCATAGATCAAATAAGGACTCCTGCCAGTTATGTCAGTCGGAAATGAGATGCAAAGATCAGAAATGGGTCAGGCATTCTGACACTGCAACAGAAACCAATTCCAGAGCAGAGTGATGCCTGTTCTCCAAAATACAAGCACCAGTCCCACAGCTCTCCCGGGTTTCACTGCAGCTCATAATCACGACAAAGCAGTGATTCCTCAGTGCAGCTCCCCTTTTCGTCCTGCCACCCTGATCAGCCTGCAGCATCGGATCCTCAACTCCTTGTGTGCCAGAAGACAGAATTACAAACTGTGCTATCATCTCCTATTTTGGAAACCTAAGTTCAAGGCTCTTTCTTCAATGACTGGGAACAGTGTGCTTACTGCTTTCCAGCTTGAGACTAAACCAAGCCCTTCAGAAATTATTAATGCTTCTTTCTCATACCTAACATTCTGCAAGAAGCTCTAGTTTCTGGGTTTGCAAATTTCTTCCTTTATTATGAATGATATTTTCATAAACCAACTCAGCACCAAGTTTTTTACTGCTACAGTACTTAAAGGCTGCTTCTGACTCTGCAAAATCCTTTTTTTTTTTTACTTAGCTTTCTAAAAAAAAGGTTTTCTTGCTATTCTGATATATATTTAGCATTCTCTGGACAGCTTGTCATACATATTCAAATCAAACTAAACTCCTGATAATAATTCTAATGTTATTTCCCTATGATTTCAATAGCAGTGAAGATCACTGGGTTTATCTGATGATTGAATTCAGTGCTTTACTATAGACAAAGTAACGAAATCATGTGATTTCATGCAATCACCTGAATAAAAATGAAATACTAACAATACACAGAGCTTGGCTAAAAACCAATCAAGATGCACTCTCAGCTTTATTATTAAAATAAATCTATGATTTAAATTCACTGGCAAAATGTTTGCAAAGACTTATTCCCTTATTGCATGCTCATTTTTTTGTCATGAGATGGATCAGACAAAATTAAAGTGATGGTGTAGTTCCATGACATTTAGCACTACACATATGCTTAGCGTCATGTTCTCTAGTCTTTGCCGTGGCCCTGCATAGAAACGGTGTGACTTCATCACTCACTTATCACAGACTGAGTGACAGACACAGATTTTACTAGTGTCAAAACAGCAGAGCAAGGATTAACACTTAGTAGTACTTGGGTACTGAAATGCCATGAACTTATCTTTCTATCAGACTGCCTGATGTGGTGTTATATTGCAGAAAAGATACTGTCATCAATGTGTTCCTGGGAAGAACAGGAATATCAAGGTGGCAGCACAGTGAGTGAAGAACAAAATTGAGGGACTTCTGAAAGGAATTCATTGCCACAAAAAATCCAGCCTAAAACAAACCATATAGAAGAGTCAGCACAGTTACTGCGCTTTTTCAGCAGAGGAGAATGAGAAGAGTTAGTGTGTGTAAGAGAGAGCAATCACCACTCGGCCGGGCCACGCGGCAACATGAAAGCACGAACTGCCAGTTAGCACGAAAGCAGTACAGAGCGGCTGAGACTAGCACTGGTGGGTGATGGAGTTGAGAAGGCCAATACTGAGCAAAGAATGACAAGCAGTACAGAGAGAATCAATAAAGAAGAAAGAAGGAAAAGGGGAGAGGAAGAGAGATCTTTTCCATTTTTATACTCGTCTTTCCTTTGCACAAAACTCAATGTTCCCGTTCTCTTTGATGGACTTTAGTTGAACATGATGAAGGTCCTTTTATTATTTTAACACCCTCAGCCATTTGGTAAAGACAATTTCAGCCAAAGCAGTGATAATGTATATGTGTGTGTATCGGTGCATACATATATATACACATAATAGTCAGCACTAGAAAAAAAATTAAAAATATTTCCAAGTACTTTCTGGAAAATTTACTGCAACTATAATTAAAATATCTTTTAATAAATAGATTTATTGTTGATTGCATTTATAAACTAACACATACCTGCTTGTTTATCCTATACACAAGCAAAATAATTTTTCTATTAATAGATATTTTCTGCATGGTGCTGAAAAGCTCTTTCTTCATCATATACTGTTACCCATCTACAATCCAGAAGTTGGCACCCAAGAAGCTATGAAGGCAACTCAGTAGCAAGCTTCGCTCTATTGACATTTCCCTCAGAAATTAACTGGTCATGGCTTTACTTTTCTACAACCCAGCACAGAACTAACTCACTTAATTGGAAAAATTCCAGCACAAAAAATATTGAAAGTTTCTGAAAATTGATGGATATATGTTTTATCCCTTTAATTTCCAGCTAGCAATTCTTCCTAGTGAGTCCTATGGGAAATTTCTCTGTGAATATGAATACATGAATAATTTTGTATTAAATAAAATCATTATGTTATTCTCATCAAGATACTGTTCTTCCTCTGATTGCTTCTGATGGGTGTGTCCTGGAAGGGAAGGGGAATAAGGGAACAAGCAGTAAGGATGAGGCCACTAAATCAAAAGAATATTTTTCTATAGGACATCATGAAAAAGTTCTCTGCTGTTCTAAAATATTTTCTAAAATTCTTCAGGAAATCAAACACTTGGCTTAATTGCTACTAAGTAGTCTGATGCCAGGGACAGCACTATAAATCAACATAATAAATATCTTCCACACTTTAAAACTGCCACTTCTGTGACTGATCTCTGGCTTCTAATCTTACTGTTCAGCTGTTAAGAAAAGAGTTAATAGTTTGTTTATAAAGGTCTGTGAAGCAAATGCAGAGTAACATCTCCTCATTCATTTAATGACTTATAAAAAAGCCATGGTTACTGAGTGCTTTGAATTCCATGGATGAAATGCTAAGCAAGAGTTAGATATTAGCATTATTGCTTTCCCTTGCAGAAAAGTACAACTTCTCCAACTTTGATATAAAGAGACAACATGTCTGAATTTCTGCAGATGGGTGTTTAAAGCATTTTGGTGCTGGTCTTGCCAGTGGTGAAGGAGGATCTGAGCTCTCCCCACATCCCACTGCCATAGATACGGGTGTGGTGGCTCCTGGCACTAGTGCTTGACCTTGCACGAGTAAAGCAGGTGGTGGTGGCTAGTTGGCTTCATATGCTGCTGTAAAACCCATTTTCCTCCTCTCCCCAAGCAAAGGCAATTGCTGAGCTGCCTTTGGTCAGCCTGCTGGCCGGCACCAGTAGAGCTCAGCTCTGGAAAGAGACTTAACCTGACATTGGCTCCTCCTCTACCTGTGTCAACACAAACTCTCCTTTCCAGCTGGATTTCAGAGACATCTTAGCTTTCCTTACAAAGCTTAGGGGTAGTACAAAGTAAAACTAGGTAAGCTTGTATGTTTTGAGCAATTCCAGAGAAGGTAAATATTGGTCAGACGAAAAACCCTAGAGGAGATGTCAAAGCAAAAAGAACGGAATAGTCTTGATGTGCTGCCCTGATGACTCTTGCAAAGGCAGTCTGGGATATTGGTAGGCATCTGTGAAAAAGAAACTATCACAGTTGAACTTTGCTCACTGTTGACACCCAAGCAAAAATAAAGACAGATTTTCCTGCAGAGAGCGAGCCCTGTGTATGATATAGGGCCCTGTCAGCAGGATGTGGTCCTCTGTGCTCCTGTGCTTCAAACTGTGAAGAGAAAGCCTCACAGGAAAGGACACATGAGAGGCTTTCCATGCCTCTAAACGAGCAGAAATATTTCTTTATGCCTCCCAGACAGTTTATTTTTTTCCGATTTTTAGTCTTATTAGAAATAGCATTTCTAGTACCACCATGAAAGGTGGTGATGTGTGTTCCTGCAACAGTAGAGAGAAATACTTCACCTAACACCACCTCAGTTATTCAAAATCACACAATTCATTGCCCAATTCTTCTCACGACGGTGAATCTCATTCACCCCCATTTCTGAAAGAGACAAACAGTGGGCTCTGGGTCATCAAAAAACCATTACTGGACAACAGGAGGTTCCCATCAGCCCATTTCTCCAGGCTGTTGAGGGCTTTCTGTACAGCAGTCCTGCCCTCCTGGGCATCAGCAGCTCCCCCCAGTTTGGCATTGTCAGCATCTGATAGGTGCCACACAGGCAAGTGTGGGACTCAGGATGGTTGCAGCCCATAGAAGAGGTGTTTGCTCTGGGTTCCTCAAGAGTTTAGAAACCTTGGGTACACCATGGCCAGAGCCACCACACTGTGGGGATGACGTAGCCCTCCAGTGACCCCAAGAGCGCTGAGCAAACCTAGTTAGCAAAGGAGAAGTGACACGGCAGATTCACCTTGTAAGCATCTAGGTACTGCAGAATTTCATACCAGATTATCTGTTGAATATACGTACTGATATCTGCTAAATGTGTGTAGTGTTATCTGTGGACCATACTGCTGAGTGTTCCATTGACCATCCTATTGGTATCCAAACTGTTATCGACTCAGACCATCTGTTCTATTGTCCAGCTGTGGTCTGGCATTGATCGGCTGAATAATGAACTAAGCCTGTGAAGGCAAGTGAACCACATACCTCTGATGTGAACTCAGACTCCCCATCAGCTGGCCAGCAGACCCGACAACTCACTTATTAGCGGGGACACCCCTGGTGCCAACTGCCAGGAAGAACCTGAATCATCTTAGCTTAGCTTGAGCATAATGAGAACAATCTGGGAAAAACTGTCCTGGAGGGGTGGCCCATAAGGACAAGGAAAGGGCGAGAATGGTCATTATACTGTGTATCTGAAAATGGTCATTGTACCATGTATCCATGGCTTAACCATAGAGCTCTGACATGTGTATTATATTTTTAGTTCTTTACTATACTTTTTAGCTTTGTTATACTTGTAGACTGTCTGGTGTTGATTGTTTAGTGTTGTCCAGTGTCTGTCATATGCGTAGAAACACTTAGCTCTGAATGAATTGTTATATCTGACAAATGATGATCTCTCAAGTTTGGTGCAAGTAACCCCGGAATCCGAAAGAATTCCGGACGACCCTCTAGTGTGCATCGCAGCATCTAGTATCTTCCTTCAATGGTAAAGGTAAGGTGGAGCTCAGAGATGACTTCTCAAGCACCGTTTAGAAATAAAGATACAGAATGCACTGTCCTTTTCATGCATATTGCCATCCTGAGGTCCTTAGAAAAAGACTCCTTTTGCATATGAGCCTGGAAATGTCCAGCATGCATGCTTGTGTCCTGTCCTAAGAAGCTGCCTGTTGCTGTGAAGCCAGGACACTGTTCAGCTGCTCAGTCTCCCATTGTAGGACTTTATTGACTTACCAGAATAGGAAGCAATTTGAAAACACTGTTTTTCAAGCACCTATTGACTTTCACATCCCTCCATTAAAAGGATTACTGGTTGTTCAGATAGTGAATAATGATATTATCAATAAAGAATTTATGAAATCTGAAAAATGTCTTTCATCCATGCAAATAAACTGAAAAGAAGACATTGCAGGAAAAACAAGTACAATGATCTCAATGAGATTTTTCAGAAGGTAGTTAACATGAGCAGTGCTTCTTAGGGACTAGTAATAGGTTTTGCTTGAGTTAATATGAGCAGTGCTTCTTAGGGATTCGTAGTAGGTTTTGCTTTTTTAACAGTGATGAGAAATTAGCTCAATGAATAGCAAGAGGAAGGAATGCTGTAAAAGTATACAAGAGAAACACAAGTGTTAAGAACTTGATTCTGCAATTATTTCAGTAGAAATCTATGCCTCTACAGAGATAAGCGCAGGCCTGGGGTCTACTCCAATAGACCTCAGAGCAAATAAGGTCAATACACGCAAAGAGCCTTGACTCTTAACAGAACCTTATCAATAAACTGGAGTTAACCATGGAAATGGGATGTTTATGGCCCAGCTTGCTGTTACTGTGTCTCCTGGTTTCTGTGGAGTTTCACAATCCACTGTGAATCTAAACTCACTTTTGTGGGAACTACAGCATAGTTTTGTGCCAGAATATCACTTAGCTGGAGGAGGAGAAGGACTATACCCTCTTCAAGTCTGCAGATAATACCAGTTTTGGGAGGAGCAGTCACAGAATCACAGAATCACTGAATGGTTTAGGTTGGAAGGGACCTCTGGAGATCATCTAGTCCAACCTCCCTGCTCATACAGGGACCTCTAGAGCATATTGCCCAGGATCACATCCAGATGGGTTTTGAATATCTCCAGCGAAGGAGACTCCACTACCTCTCTCTGGGCAACCTGTTCCAATGCTCTGTCACCCTCACAGTCAAGAAGTTTTTTCTCAGGTTCAGATGGAACTTCCTGTGGTTCAGTTTCTGCCTGTTGCCTCTTGTCCTGTCGCTGGGCACCACGGAGAAGAGATTGGCCTCATCCTCTTGACACCCTCCCCTTCAGATACTTGTACGCATTGATGAGATCACCTCTCGGTCTTCTCTTCTCCAGGCTGAACAGGCCCAGCTCTTGCAGTCTTTCTTCATAGGAGAGGTGCTCCAGTCCCCTCGTCATCTTTGTAGCCCTCCACTGGACTCTCTCCAGCAGTGCCATGTCTCTCTTGTAGTGGGGAGCCCAGAAATGGACACAGTACTCCAGGGGAGGCCTCCCCAGGGCTGAGGAGAGGGGCAGGATCACCTCCCTCCACCTGCTGGCAACACTCTGCCTAATGCACCCCAGGAGACCATTGGCCTTCTTGGCCACAAGGGCACACTGCTGCCTCATGGTCAACTAGTTGTCCACCAGGACTCCCAGGTCCTTCTCGGCAGAGCTGCTTTCCAGCAGGTCAGCCCCCAGCCTGTCCTGGTGCATGGGGTTATTCCTCCGCAGGTGCAGGACCTTGCACTTGCCGTGGTTGAACTTCATGAGGTTCCTCTCTGCCCAGCTCTCCAGCCTGCCCTGGTACCTCTCAATGGCAGCACAGCCCTCTGGTGTATCAGCCTCTCCCCTCAGCTTTGTAACATCTGCAGACTTGCTGAGGGTGCACTCTGTCCCTTCCTCCAGGTCACTGATGAATACACTGAACAAGACTGGACCCAGGACTGACCCCTGGGGGACACTGCTAGCTACAGGCCTCCAACTAGACTTTGTGCCACTGACCACAACCCTCGGAGCTCGGCCATCCAGCCAGTTCTCAATCCACCTCATTGTCCACTCATCTAGCCCACACTTCCTGAGCTTGCCTAGGAGGATGTGATGGGAGACAGTGTCAAAAGCCTGGCTGAAGTCCAGGGAGACAACATCCACTGCTCTCCCCTCATCTACCCAGCCAGTCATTCCATCAGAGAAGGCTATCAGATTGGTCAAGCATGATTTCCCTTTGGTGAATCCATGCTGACTACTCCTGATCACCTTCTTGTCCTTAGTGAGGACCTCCAGGAGGAGCTGTTCCATCACCCTGCCAGGGATGGAGGTGAGGCTGACAGGCCTGTAGTTTCCTGGCTCCTCCTTCTTGCCCTTTTGGAAGACTGGGGTGACATTGGCTTTCTTCCAGTCCTCAGGCACCTCTCCTGTCCTCCAGGACCTTTCCAAGATGATGGAGAGTGGCCTAGCAATGACATCCGCCAGCTCCCTCAGCACTTGTGGGTGCATCCCATCGGGGCCCATGGATTTATGGATGTCAAGTTTGGACAAAACATCTCTACCCTGATCCTCCTCAACCAAGGGAGAGTCTTCCTTTCTCCAGCCTTCCTCTCTTGTCTCCAAGGTCTGGAATTCCTCAGGACTGGCCTTAGCAGTGAGGACAGAAGCAAAGGCAGCATTCAATAACTCAGCCTTCTCTGTATCCTTCGTGACCAGGGCACCCGCCCCATTCAGCAGCGGGCCCATGTTTTCCCTAGTCTTCCTTTTGCTACTGATGTATTTGAAGAACCCCTTCTTGTTGTCCTTGACCTCCCTTGCCAGACTTAATTCCAACTGGGCTTTAGCCTTCCTCGTCGCATCCCTGCACACTCTGACAACGTCCCTGTATTCCTCCCAAGTGCCCTGTCCCCTTTTCCACATTCTGTAGACTTCCTTCTTCTGCTGGAGTTTTGCCAGGAGTTCCTTGCTCATCCATGCAGGTCTCCTTCCCGCTTTGCCGGACTTCTTACTCAGAGGGATGCACCGATCTTGAGCCTGGAGGAGGTGATACTTGAATATTAACCAGCTTTCTTGGACCCCTCTTCCTTCTAGGGCCCTACCCCAGGAGATTCCCCTAAGTAGGTCCCTGAAGAGGCCAAAGTCAGCTCTCCTCAAGTCCAGCGTTGCAATCCTACTCATTGCCCTGCTCCCTCCTCGTAGGATCCTGAACTCCACCATCTCATGGTCACTGCAGCCAAGGCTGCCCCCAACCTTCACCTCTCCAACTAGACCTTCTTTGTTCGTTAGTACAAGGTCTAGCATTGCACCTCTCCTCGTTGGCGTCTCCACCACCTGGGTCAAGAAATTATCATCAATCCTCTGCAGGAACCTCTTTGACTGTTTGTGCCTAGCTGTGCTGTCTTCCCAGCAGATGTCAGGGTGGTTGAAGTCTCCCAAGAGAACCAGGGCCTGTGATCGTGAGGCTACTTCCAGCTGTCTGTAGAAGGCCTCATCAATGACTTCCTCCTGATCAGGTGGCCTGCAGTAAACCCCCACAACAGTGTCACCCATGTTAGCCTGCCCTTTAATCCTTACCCATAGGCTCTCAACTTGCTCTTCATCCACCCTGAGGCAGAGCTCCACACATTCTAGTTGCTCCCTCACATAAAGAGCAACCCCACCACCTCGCCTTCCTGGCCTGTCTTGCCTAAAAAGCACATAGCCATCCATGACCGCATCCCAGTCATGTGAACTATCCCACCATGTCTCTGTCACTGCAATGAGATCATGGCCATGCGACCGCACACAGATCTCTAACTCTTCCTGCTTATTCCCCGTGCTGCATGCATTGGTGTACAGGCATTTCAGAGAGCCAGTCAAGCACGCAGGCTTCCCAGGAGAGGTGCAAGAGGATCCTCCATAGCCATGTTCCATGCTGTCTCCCCTGGCTGTATGCACCCGCTGGAGGCATCCTGACTTGAGCGGTGTTTTACTGACCCCCCTGCCACTATACCACTCCCCTTCCCCCATCTAGCCTAGTTTAAAGCCCTCCTTACCAGGCTGGCCAATCTGTTGGCAAAGACACGCGTGCCCCGCTTGGTAAGGTGGATCCCATCGCTCCCCATCAGCTGTTGATCTTCAAACAGGGTCCCGTGGTCATAGAAACCAAAGCCCTGCTGCCAACACCAGCGGCGCAGCCAGCTGTTAACTTGGAAAACTCGTCTACTCCTCCTCCCGTCCTTTCCCCTCACAGGCAAGATTGAGGAGAAAACAACCTGGGCTCCCAGACCCTTCACCACCATTCCCAGAGCTCTGAAGTCCTGTTTGATGGTTTCCAGTTTGCCTTTCGTGTCATTAGCACCCACATGGAAGAGCAGCAGAGGGTAGTAGCCCGATGCATGGACAAGCCTGGGCAGTCTTTCCATGACATCTCTTATTCGAGCCCCTGGCAGGCAGCAAACCTCTCTGGACAAGAGGTCAGGTCGGCAGATAGGCCTCTGTCCCCTGCAGCAGGGAGTCACCCACAACAATCACTCACCGCTTCTTCCGGGGGTTCCTGCACGGCACAGGGTCTGCCAGGCCAGTTGCCTCCCTTGGAGCCATGCCCAGCTCCTCCTCAGCTTGGAGGGCGCTAAGCTTGTTCTTCAAGGGTAAGTCTTGAGGAGGAGCAAGAGCCTTTCTCCTTCTACGAGAGGTCACCAGCTTCTAGCCCTCTTCAACAGTGTTATGATGCACCTTTACACACGGTGCTGAGCCCTCCGACAACTCTGCTGCAGTGGGGGCTGGGGACTCCTGGAGCTGCACAGTCTCCGAGAACGCCCTCTCAATCTCCCGCTCATCCTCTCGGATGCTACGCAGCCTACTAACCTCCTCCCACAGCTCCTTTATCTGGCGATACAACTGGTCAACCACAGCACACCTCGCACAGGAGAGCTGACTGTCAGCCCAGGCCCCACGGAGAGGCCCCAGGCACTCCCTGCAGCCTGACACCTGCAGAGCTGCATCTGCTGTCTGAGGGTCTGCCTGGGTTGAAGCCTCAGACACAGCTGATGCAGCACCTCCCGCAGCCACTGGGGAACGTGCTCTGCGGCGTGTCATGACCATGCCCCGGGGAAGGACACACCACTGTGCAAAATGGAGAGGTGCCTTCTTTGACTGCTGCACAAACTGCTGCCTGTGTTCACTGCACTCTGGGAGCTGTGCTCTAGGCCTGGCTCTTATATAGGCCTCTGCCTAGCAGTGTCACAAGGGTGCTTGACCCACCCAATCAGGAGCCACCTGAAACT
Organism: Struthio camelus; assembly: GCF_040807025.1. NCBI lineage: Eukaryota > Metazoa > Chordata > Aves > Struthioniformes > Struthionidae > Struthio > Struthio camelus. The sequence continues at coordinate 23,898,043 of NC_090944.1, read as the reverse complement.
CCCAACTCCCTGAAACTCCCTGAAAGCCCCAACTCCCTCTGGCCAGGGCAGCCCAGAGAGCTCCTTAGCAGCAGCCCCACCTAGCTAGAACTTCCCAAGAGAAGTTAAGTCAAGGTCCCCTGCAGCAGTCCTTGCCTAGCTCTCCCTTCCTGCTAGCAGCAAGCACCGTCTAGTTCCTCGGGGGTCCCCAGAAAGCCTCCACAACTTCCAGCAAGTCCCGCAAAAGGCCCAGGCAGAGTCCAGACACTGCTGCGCAAACTGCTGCGTCTGTTCGCTGCCTCTGTTGGCTGCGCTCTCAGTTCATGCATTCGAGGCCAGGGCTGTCATTCACAAGGACCTGGAAAGGCTGGAGGATTGGGTCAACAGAAACCTTATGAAATTCAACAAGGACAGATGTGAAGTCCTGCTCCCGGAGCAGACTGATTCCCTGAAGTGATATAGGCTGAGCACTATCTGGCCGGGGAGTACCATTGCAGGAAGGGCCCCAGCACCCTTGTGAGCACATGGCCAGCCATGCATCCCAGCAGTAAGGCCGACCTGCAGCATCTGGGGCTGCGTGAACAGGAGCGTGGCTGAGGGAAGGCGTTATCCCCCTCTACGTGGCACCTGTGAGACTGCCTAGACACTGCGTCCAGTTTTGGACCTCCCATGCAGGAAAACATTAACAAATTGGGGGAAGTCCAATGGAGACCACCAGGATGGTCGGGGCTGGAACACTTGTCCTGCAAGGAGAAGCTGAGGGAGCAGGAGGTTGGACTGGAGACCTCCTGAAGTGCTTCCCAGTGTGGATGACTGAGTGATTCTCATATGATATGGAGACATTTGCACTTCTGTATACTGGTTTGCCAGGAACTCTAAAGGTGATCGCTACTGGAAGATGAATATGTATTATCATTACTACTTTAAGTATGGTTATCTTTACAATTAAACAAGCTAATTTGCCTATCCATATTCATATATCCAGATGATAGGAACCTAGAGACAGCCATAAAACCACCAGGGAAAAAAAACAAAGCATGTTACTTACTGTAACATGTACTCTGTACAAGAGTAAATCTTATACCTCTGCCGCTTAGCAAATAGATAGATTTTTACATCACGAGGCCCTGGGAAAGAAATAATGACTACAAGCAACAATTCTTAACTCCTTCAAATGATGTGAAAATCCCACACAAGTCTGTTCACAAGGTCAGTCCAATCTCTGCTGTTGAAGCATTCCCATTCAGGCTAATCTATTGCAAAGACTGAGAGCTTCTCCATTCACACAGGCACTCATCCAGACTTATGCTGAAAGCATATTGCAGAAGCCCTGCATTTCAGAGATAAAAAACATGTGCTAAACCAGACAGACACTTCCAAGAGCAGAACATGTGTGAAGGTTTAACTGCTCCGTACAAGGCAGAGAATCCACGGTCTCAGCAGGACTGCATCTCTGAATCTTTTGCAATCATATGTACTGGGTGAAAAGCTTCAGGCCATCAGAAGAGATGGTGCTTCCTCTGCCTACAGAAAGAATATATTGCTCTCTGTAAGTAATTCAAGGTTGTTATGAAAGTGTTTGTTTATTTTAGCATAAATATGGTTATGAAAGTTATTAAAAATAGCATAGTAATTGAGCTGGATATGTATAACACATTTTCACGTTCATTATTAGGAAAAGTCACATCAGTCATGTTCAGCTTAAATATATACATACACCAAAAATATAATGAGTTTTTTCAGCTAAAAAGTATATTGAAAAGAAATTTGAAGATAAAAATATCAAACCACAAAAGAAGAAACTCCTACTTGAATTGCTGAGAAAATGAGCCCCTGCCAAACAGAAGTCAATAGAATCTTATCAGTAAGAAGTTTGACCTATTTTTGCCTCAAAATTGGAAGGCTAATATAGCCACATATTCAAGTCTTACACTAGCCCTAGCATGGAGATGCAATGTATTTCTGAAGGCGGAGTAGTTTGTACAAATGTAGGAACAGGACTCCATAGAGTAATGTAAGATTAGGTGCATTAAAGCTGGAGGAGTTGGTTTAATGAAACTGATTTATACTGATTTTGGAAGGGTTCAAAATCCGTAAAAGATAATGGCGTACTTAGGATCCTCTAGTTGCTGTCTCCTTCATTCTTCTGCTTTGTGGGCAAGCAGAAAAATATTTCTTTCCTGAAAGCAAAAGAAAATTGTTTCATACAGAGTATTATGTTCAACCTACTAGAGCAGGAGTAAAACCTAAATGGAAAAAGAATAGCAGAGATTGTTTCTGGAATGATCTTCTAATAATTGAACAATTTAATACATGTAACTTCACTGCATGGGTCTGTCATCTTTTTAAATGCCATTAAATCACAGTGTCAAAATGCCTGCTAAGAAAGGTGGCTATTGTTCAGAAAGACAGATAATAAAATCAAGCGGATTAATGAACTCTCTGGGAAGTCTTGCTCCAGAAATAATGAAGCTCATGAGCTGAGCTTTGCCATTTACATCCACATCCTAAATCAACCAAGCACTTTAATATACCCAGCTCTGACCAAGAGTAATTTACCAGGCAGGGAAAGGATCAGTCAGAACTTAATAGAAGTTTTTATACATTCTTTATACAGTCTTTGATATTAGGTCATATATAGATAGAACAACAATGTTTCAAAGGATGTTTTTTTTCCTCTTCCTTCAGAAATATGGGCAAAGTTCAGGAAACAGGACTATGGACTTTCGGCTTCCTGTAAATCAATATAAATCACTAATGGGGTCCGCATGGCCTATATATGCAAAGGATCATGTTCAGATAACAAATGGAGATGGGATTTTGCACACACTAAGTATGTATGTTAGACACCAGAGCTGCAGTTATAAGTCATAAATAACCTCATGAATCCATGATCACACCAAAGCCTGCCAAACCAATTTGCTTCTGGACTGTCAGAGCTTCCAAGCCTGCTTGCTCAACGTCTAAAACTGATAGCTGAGCATCGGGAGCAACATTATGACAATATGAAAATGGTGTGGTCTATGCCAATAAGAATCCACTAATACCTCTGTCCATTGATAGCTTTTATAATTTTAGAACATAATCAAAAGATTAAAGTAACTGAAATGATGCACTGTAAAAACTGCTCCAAAAACCAAACTCTCGAATAAGCAATGGAATGTTAAAATGGCAGACAAGAAACCCGAATTTTTTATTTGCCTCTTCATTCTCTAAAATGCTATGACAGAAATCTACATCACATTTTAAACCTACAGCCTGTGAGAATTAATAACGTAACAGAATGAGAATTATATTCGCAGTCTGAAGATGATATTGTATCTTTGCACCGACTAGCACAATTTCCTTATTATCTTAAATAGTCTAATTTTTCTGCACAAATAATCTTTCAGAAATATCATTCCATTTGTTTCCTAATGAAATACTATGCAAGGCTGGCTATTGAACTAGCTAGAGCATTAATTTGTAAGACTTATCATTTTAGGTTTTCTTGCTGTTAGAGATGCCTTTTATTTCCATTCAGATAACTCCACTTCAATTCTGTACCCTTAAAACAGTTGTGGTTATGAGGACTTCAGCCAGCCCCATTGAGGTTAGTGGAATATTTTCATTTTCTTCAGCAGTCTTTAGATCCAGCCCTTAACCTAACAGCTGAGCTCCTGAGATCGTTCCCACCTCCTCTCAGTAGAGGAGAGTAGATCCATTTATAATGTGATCCTCAGCCATTGAAGACAATATCAGCCTTTCCTGATCCTTTAAAAAGGATCAGATCCTTTTTAACTTGGGAATTCATATCACTGGCAACAACTGCTTAGTAGATGCATCACCTGTCTCAGCTACATAGCATTTCTTGGGGTGAACTGAGTGCTAGAGGGAAAATTCATGCCAGTGATAAATTTGACCCAACTTCTGTATGCCTCAGTTTAGTCATTTGTACAATGAGAAATAGTGTCACCCATCCCATAAGTAAATTACGAAGTTTAATGATGGCTTTAAATAGTTTTTAAATTCCAGTCTTGTTGATTAGGAAAATCTGCAAAAAGTGCATGAAACAAAATCCTAACAAAATTCTGCTTGAATCATTTTAGATGTTTCAATTCTATAATATTGAGATAGATATTTTATTAGCACTCTTTTTTCTTTTTGAAAACTTCTCAAAAGTATAAATGTTCTACAGATCTTGAAAAAAAGTCATTTTCAAATGAACTGAAATGTTTAGTTTCGATAAAAAAGTAAACATGGAACATTTCAGAATTGTTATCAGTTATACTTCTTTTCATCTGAGATGTTAGCTGAAGCTGCTCTCGGTTTGCAAACATTTTCAGTTTGGAAGAGCTGAAATAATTCCTAGAAAAGTTATTGGCCTATTCCTAACACCCAAAACTATACAGATTCTTTCACCATAACAGGAATGAGGGAAAGAAATGGGGACAAAATCCTGTATGCATCATTAAGAGTTATGTACTTGTAGAAAAGGAAAAAAAAGCTGCAGGCCTCTCAGTTTCTTTTTTAGCCCAGTTTCCTAAGAAAATAAAACTTATGTAATTACTGCATATGTGTGTGCTTATCTCCCAGATCATAGACATTTCACTCACTTTTTTCCTTCTCCACGAGTAATTTTTAAGTTTAGTGAACACATTTCAGCCATTTTGATTCAATGATACTGCATTCCTTGGGCTCCCAGAAAATAGGCAGCGCAGTAAAGGAGGAAATGGGACCAATCCTATTATGAGAGAGGCTTGCCTACTCCTAATGCCAGAAATAACCCAAAAGAGAGATGCAAGCTTACCTTTGATATTTATTTCCAATCTATATCGTAATATTCAAAAATCAGTCCTGATTTCCCAGTGCCAAACACAGGAAGACTGCACATTGCTGTAACATTTCTAAATAGAGTAAATTGATTCTTTATTGGAGAGCTAATAACAGTTTTTCCACTTTATCTCTCTATGGTTTCTTTATTCCTGATTTGTTTCAAGAATCCCATCATTTCTTAACAAGATCATAATTTTTAACCTCTTTCTACAAGCTGGGCTGAACATTTTTACACATAATAAGAGTAAAATGTTTGCAGTGAGACAAGATTAACTTTCCAAGAAAAATTTCCATTCAAATATGAACTAGCCAGGGATGGTTTGTAAACCACTTTGCAAAAGCTATAAAAATTAATTTTGTTTAGACAGTCTTATTTGTATCATATTTGGTTTAATTCTCCCTTATTAAAAGGTCTTTTTTAGTTATCCGCTCACTTGATGTACAGAGATAATCTGGCACAATATTCGAATCAGATTGCAGCAATGTCCCTCTCAAAGGGAGCTCACCTTGGGCTGTTACCAGTCTGGATGTTCAGCTGGGTGATGCAAATGAATCACCAGTTCCCAACGCACGATGTTGGCCAAGCAGTTGCTGCTCTGAATGGGTGATGGGTGGCAAAGGTGGTCTCCAGGCTACTGGAGATGGCCACTGCTGTGGCCATATGTATCTCTATCCATCTACGGCCGTGGTCAGAGTCCATCCATGAATACACCAGCAAGCCCAAAGTGGCTGAACTGTCTGCCAGAGGCAGGAGCTATTTCCCTTTGCTATAATCCCTTTGCTCCTGTCCAGTGACATGAATCATCAGCTGGACAATTGCACCTGCTGATAGTCTGGTAGATGCAGCTGGTCTTCTCCTACTCCGGCTCACGATGCTGACCGTGTATGAGCTGCTGGCAGGAGACAGCTTGCCTGCACGTCAAGCACGGATATTCAGGGGATGGAAAAAGAAGTGATGCTACCTAAAAATATAACTGGGGCTATAGTATGTCTAGTGCATGCTTGGAAGTGTATGTGCTGCACAGTCCCATTCTAGACAATAGGTCATAGTAGCTCTCGAAACAAAGGAACCAGAAAAAAGAGACATCTTCAATTCTACATCCTTAGTTTGCAAGGTCAGATGCTGTAAAAAGGGCATAACACTGGGGCTCTGCGTTCATTTAGTTTAGATTCCAGTGAAACATAAAGATAGCTCTTAGCTTCATGGCAACTGTGCTTAGCTGGACCTGTACCAGCTGCTTGATGCGCTTACTTAAAAGTACTGTGGTCTAGATTCACTTCTCAAAGACTGTTTTCCCACTACAGCTTTACATGCATACCAGAGGAGTGCTGTTCAAAATCACCAAGAAAGAATACTGAGACTGCTTAAAAATAAATAAATAAATAAAAAGAGAGAAAAAGGAATAAAAAAAGCAAACTTCAGGAAGCATAATAATAGCAGTTTTTGTCCAGTTTTGCCCCCAAGCCCAAAGCTGACTAGACTACATTTGTGACAAATATGCACATACCATATGAAGGGTAAGGCCATATGTAAAAAATTAATTCTATGACTCCTTTCTGGAGGAGAGAACAGTTCCTTATTGGCTCTATAAGGCAATAATTACTTTTGCTGCTTCAATGTGACACATCAAGCAAGTCTGGGTTAAGGAGACCAAGCTGACGTGGACACCTCGTTCCTTAACCTACAGTGCAGGGCTGGTTGTCTCCCTGGAGGTGCACAGGTGCGTGCTCTTCCATCACAGGGTCATACTGGAAGAGTGAAAGTCCAGGATAATATTTAGCCCGCACATCCACAAGAATATGGATTTATGCGCAGAGTACCTGACTTTAACTTTGAGGGCCAGAGGTGGATTGGTTACAGGTGCATTCTGCGCAGGAAGGAGGGAAGGCAGGGGAACCAGATCAAGTGATAATATCAAGAGAAATTTTCTTCTGGCTCTACTGTTCTTCTCTATTCAGAATCCCAGCATGGTTAACTGGGTCTTTCCAGCCCAGAGCAACAAACCTAATTCATAATGCTCTTACTTGCTTTTCTTTTTCTTCTTCTCTGGCTGGCAGATGGACCTGTACCATATCAGCAATGCTTTGCGTTGCACTTACAAGAATGATAATAGAGCCAACACAATGATTTCGGTCCCTGATCTCTGCACGCTACCAAGAAGGTTCAGTAAGCAGTATTTGGTCTTTATTTATTTATTTTCACTCTTACCTCATGCCAGAAATCAGAAATAATTTCTGTCATATGTTGTTTGCTCTTATTATATGGAGTTCTGAATTCACTCCTTTAATTGCCAGAAAGAAGGCTTTTTGGAAGCAAGCCAAGCTGGAGCCCTCCTGTGGAAGTAGAAAGGATGCTGTGGGAGGGCATACAGCAAAGAGTGCTTGCAGAGTATCCCAATAGATAGGGGTAAAAGAAGACGACTTTTATCACATGTATCAGGCAAGAAATACCTATATCTGGGGCTAGGTATAAAGATTATAATTGCAGTTGAGGTAATTAATCCCCATTACAATTGCCTGCTGTCAGAGGTAAGACAGAGATTCAACTCAAAGCCGAGATATCTTCAAATGTAGTCTCATGTTTAGTGAGACTCACAACAATTCTAATATCTACCAAATCAGAACTAGCCTTTTGTGCATTCCTGCTATTTTACTAGGTCATAAATAAGTGTTTCAAAATCCTGTTTGTGCCCCACTTCTGGGATGAGCCCACCATCATATTTTTGGACATATATATATAGTAGTCCTGCCCCCTCTCAAATGGGTATTTGACTCAGAAAAATGAGGTACATTCAAAACCAATTTTTAAAATTTTCAAAAACTGCAAAATCTTAAGAGGTGGTCCAGGTGCGTTCAGGTGACTTGCTAACCATTGCTCTGTTGCATTTTTTTTTGCAGAAGAAAAAGATGGGTGGAATAGACTCCGTACAGTTTTGAATTGACTCTATCAACTGTGATACAGAGAAGTCAGGCCAAATAGTCCCTTCTGACAGTAAATATTACTAAATTTAAATTATTATTTAATGTTTTACATTAAAATTGTTATCTATTTTGAGGCAGTTTCAACATAGCATAGTTGTATCTTTCTCAAATCTTCTTCTTTTGAAAGAAAAAATCATGATTTTGACCTTTATCATCCTAGCAGTCTAAAAGCTGTATATGCAAAAGCACAAATGCACAAATTTTGCTTTTTCCTTTCACAGTGAGAGTCAATCAAACTGATATTTCCACTGTGATGACTTTGATTTTAGCATTCTTCTCTTTTTCATGGGGTGATCTGGTGAGGCAGATAGCAGTGCTGAAGAGGGCTGTGAGGGAGTGCGAAATGGATTCAGCTAGTGTTTGTGCAAAGTAATATTAATTTAAATACACTTATAAAGTAGAAAATAAAACAGATTGAGACCAGATGAGACTCTGTGCAATACAACTTCCTGCTATTGCATTTAAGAGTTATGATGCAGCCGGCTTTGGGGACACAGCTGCTGTTTTCCATGTGATCCCCAAGGAGAATAACAGTGTTGCCTTCTCACAGGGTCTGCAATGGCACCGAAATGTCCAAAGCAACCTTGTCATCCCACAAAACCAGCCCGGTAGGAAACTTCTGCCTTTCAAAGACAGTCTGAAAGCACTGATCTGCCTTTAGAGCCACCAGTGTTTTACAAGCTCTGAGTTATTGAATCTGTATCCAGACCTTCCCTTAATGCATTCTGCTCACCGTGTACCTCCCAAGGCTTTTGTTCACCTCCGTTCTCAGTTAGGCAAACTGTAAGCACCTGTGTGGGTCAGAGGAGCCAGGGTTCAGCTTATGCTGCTGGAAACGGGAGCATCAGAATCAAAGTTCATACCAGGATCCGCTATTAAGAAGTGTCAGGCTATCGTATATGTGAGTGGATTTTTTTTTTTTGTTTAACCATCCATCATTTCCTGGATGAAAATGTGCATTTTCTGAGCCCTCTTTGCTCATACATTAATTTCAAGCACCAGTTAATCTTTTGGTGGGTGATTTCTCACTAACTCAAGTAAAAATAGACAGAAATTCTCTCAAATAAATAACAAAGATGATCTGCTCTTGCTTCTACCTTCTTTAGTAGCTGAGCTGAACCCTTTCCATTCAAGGTTGTATTGCCTGAACTTCCATATAAAGACAGGAAGGATACAGCAAGAAAAAAAAAAAAAAAGACAATCTGTGCTTTCTGTTTTTTCTGGTGATGTTCTCTTACTCACACTAGTTGAGATCTGGGGTGAGACCAATGAGAGGTTTAAAGAGAAGCTGTAGGAGCTCACAGTTTCTGGGAGCCACTTCGCCCCTGCATCCTTCTCATTTCACGCATCTGTTTCATGCATCCTTTGCAATCTCTCAGCCAGTTCCCACACAAGCCAGAGAGGTCTTTGTCAGGCCATCTTCTTTAGCAGTGACGGGATTAGAAGGATGGTTTAGTTCACTGCTGGATTTAGGGAGTGTTCCAGGGAAAGAGTATTTGAAGGCACAGTTACCAACACAGATTGGTGCAGTGTAAGGGGCAGTGATAACTAAAAAAAAAAAAAGAGGAAAAGAAAACAATCTAGTGAGCATCACAAAATTAGCTGAATTATTTGCATATCAGATACAAATCTTGCAGCTGAAGAAGACATTATCAAAAGAGGTTTTGTGTATACTGATCCTAGCCTTGTGATTTCCTCCCTGAGGAATAGTTTGGACTGTTTTCTTGGCATCTTGTCTTATGTTTATCTCAGATCACCCTTTTCTTGTGCTAATAAATGTCCTTTCTTCCTACTGGAAAGGTTAGGTGTTTATTATTTGGCTATAGGACAGTAAACATGGACTTAAATCTGTCTCTGTCTGATAGATAACTATTTTGCATAATTATTGCTTCAGTTCTATTCTGCTAAGAGGGAGATGACTTCCATTCGGTAGGATATGGAAGTGATAGTGTCCAAGACTAACCCTGATGGCATGTAATTCTTTTCTCATTCTAGTGCTTAGGAACCTACCAATATTAGCGTTACTGCTATTTTTAAATGGTGGTGATTCCCACCGTGTTTATCTGACCAAAACATCCCATTCATTTTTCTTCTGAAATTTTTAAGTAAAGTGCTCAGGGTATCCACTGCAGTGCTTAGCATGTCTCCCGTGAGAATCAACGTACGTACAAGTAGCTACTGCTATCTGAGGCGTTTGCCTTTCGCATGGAGAGAAATCTCAGTCTGTCCCCTCTGAGAATGCTCCTCCACAGCAGGGAGGGTTCTATCAAGGGCAAGTTTCTGCTCCTTCTTACCTATAAGTTCAGAGTGATGTTTCTTATTGATATTTGAACGTACGCTGTTACGAGGTGAAGAGCATATTGGTTAGTATCTACCTGTGATAGAGTTATTGTCAGCTACTCCAAGAAATGAGAGGCTTGAAGCCAGTTGCTAAATAGGGCTCTTATTCTGAACAGAGTTTCAGTAACGCCAGTTAACAATTTATTTCCAGGGTAATGAGCGCTGGCTTCATTAAATAAACACTAGGTTACACAAATCCATATTTATGACTCTCTGCAGCACACAGAAATCTACAGTAACTTTTGGAAATAAATCACAAGAGGTAACACAAATAAACCGTGGGGGGAAGGTCTGTGTATACCACAGAAAGGATCGTGACTCCAATCTGTCCTCATGATAAATACATGAGGAAAAAAGGCTTTGAACTAGTAACCGGACTGTCATATTGATAGTGACAGAGTGAGGCAAATGTCACAACATCTTTTGTAAAAGGCTCTAGATTAATTGACAAACAAGATGTTCCATTTCTGTACTATATTCAGAGGACAATGGTTGAAAAATTAATTGAAAATGACAAAACGTATTACCAAAAATTACTTCCAGACATTTTTTTTTTCTGGCTCCGTAATCTCTCTCCCTCCCAGTAGAATTCAAGGTCTACAAAATCTTTGGCAGGCTGGCAATTTTTTTATCACCCTCTCCATTTGGGGCAACGTAATTAGAGGTTTTGCACACAAACAGCAGGAATCTGCAATTGAAATTTTAAATCAGGATATTTCAGGGAAAGGAGTGTTTATTGGAAATGTGTTGTGCTCAATTCAGTCACTGGAAAAATTTCAAAATTCACTTTTTCTCTATCTTATCTTGAAAGGAGGGAAAAGACACATCATGATTGTATGTTCAAAAGGTCCAAATGCAGAAATGCACAGATGAGAAAGGAAAACAAAACAAAACCTGACTAAATAAATGGCTTCTGAGCAAGCCTTAAAAATTAGTTTTGAGTCACAGAAGCATAGGCTATAGCAAAAATTAAGGAGCAGGCTGGAAGCAAATACAGTTGCCACTCCTGCTCATTATGTGTATATACCATATGCTTATGCAGCCTATGTAAAACATGCCCATAGGAGTTGCCTCTCACATCTCCTGCTATGCTTGTTTTGTTCCACTGGTGCTGTTGTACACGCAAAGTGTAATTCTTTGAACAAGAGACGACTTTTTTTTTTTTTTTATTGTGCATCTGTGTAATGCCTTCTATAAAGGACAGGGTCAGTCATAGTCTCTGAGGATTCAGGGCTCTCCTGCATTACTTTTAATAATAACTTTTAAAAGAAATTTGCTAAAATGTTCTCCAGACTTGCAAAATGTGAATTCTATCTATTGCTTTTAACAGATTTATAGTCAGCACCCAGGAAGCTCTGAAAGGGGAAGACATCTGGGAAACATACAGTAAAACTGAGATTCATCTCACTTCCCTTCAACTACTTCAAAGCTATAAACCTAAGACAAGCACCTCCAGGCCAGCCTCAGAGAGCTGAGAGGAGTGAGGCGGCTTGTTCTCCCTACTGACAATAAGGGGAGACTAGACAAATAGCTAGGTAAACGTAGGGGAATTTAATTCTGTCCTGAAAATGGCTGGAGGAAAGGACTTCATCAGGAGGCAAGGATAAGTATTACTCTCCACTTCTGACTCTTCTAAGTCCGAAGAATCCAGTTAGATTCAGTAGCACTGTCCTAATAGTTAATACGTTCTGCTGCAAACGATCCAAGAACAGAATTGCCTCACTAGCACGCAAGTTTAGTTATCATCTTCTGTAGAAAGAGCTTTTTAAGCGTCACTTCTTTCCATAGTTTGCATAGTTCATTAAGACTAATTTTAACTGAGATTTGAGCTAAACTGTATCTTTCAACCACACCTTGTAACTGAATCAATACTCATTTACTATCCTCCTCTAGCAAGATGTCGGTATAAAACCTTGAAATTTGCTTTCCAGATAGCTGAAACTTAGCTGAAGTTAAAAAAGAGCAGCACTTTCCACAGCAACGGCTGCTATGTGAATTCAGAAGGAAAGTGTTTCAAAGCAGATCGTTCCCAGTGTGTAATTCATCCTAAGCACTGAAGTAGTTCCACAGATATTTGTAAGAAGTTGTTGGAAGTTTAGATATGACTTGTTGACCCTGAATTGTCCAGAGTATTAGGAAGGGGAGTTCATCGTTTTAAAGTATTTATTCTGTTATCAACATAAATAAAGAAGCCTATTTTCATATGTAGCTGTATAGAAAAGAAACCTTATGGAGCCTTTCCCGCTTGTGATCATTAAATCTGCATGACTGGCCATCTGTATTATTAAATGACAGTCGAAACATGAAAAAGTCGGGAGTCGAACATCTATTGCATTAGCTACAGTACATGTAAACAAACAACATTTCCTGTACCAGAAAGTGTAAAATCCACAGGAAAACTCATAAGGAGAGGGGTAAGAGGGAAAGCGAGTGAGGCAGGAGGCTGTCAGTTCAAATACAGGTCTTTCACTGATTTTCGTTTCTTTGCAAATGACCTAAGATCCGGTCCTAAATGCACAGAAATCAATAACATATTTTCATCAAACTTAATAGGCTATCAGCCTCAGCGCAAATAAATAAATAAAATCTCAAGATTTCCCTTCTACCTATTCTGTAAAGCCTGCTTTAAGGTCATCCTAAGGAGAACAAGTCCTTTTCATTTTATTAAAAAAGCATATCAAAGTAATAATCAGCAGTTTGATCCCAGTGCGAAACAACATTTTATGTCTTATTTTTTATTAAATAATCCCTTTCAGTTAATAGCAATCCTATTTTCAAAGAAAGGAGCTAGAAATTCTCTGTGTGACCATTCCAAGTAACAGCAGTAAGTTTGTTTTGATTTCTGCAGAAACAATAAATTGGAGCCTTTCATCAGCTACCGTTTTTCTCCTCTTTTTATGAGGATGCAAGCAAGCAATTACCAGTGAAGTTCAATGATCAAGGCTGTGCATAAATTTGCAGCAGAAACTAATCCTGACTAATTAATCCGACAAAACGTGTGGTTTAACATAATCTTCAATGCCAGTAGTTCTCCCTCTGTCATTTACTTTCATATCAGAATTTCATTTACCCCCCGTGCTTCTTATTTTAAATCGCACCTGAAAGAACAGTTTTTACCTGGGAATTTCCCTATATTTTGCGAATACAGTCTCAGGTACAAAGAGACAAAGCAAATTATCTTTTGGTATGGATTAGTGCAGTTTCATGATAGTAGTGAACTGGAATTAACTAATATCTGTAGGAACTTTGGTCAAGGTGAGTAAGGAACATATTTAGGGGACACAGTGGGCAGTGGAACTGAGTAGTTATAGTTTTCCCCAAACCTACTTTTTGAGGGGTGGAAAAGGAAAAAGAGGGACCCTGTACAGTTGCTTTGCATTTGGGTTTTATTAGTTTGTTTATAACATTTTCTGCTATGTTTTATTTTGAATAGATTTTTAGCCACATTAGAACTTCATTCTCCTTACTCCTTCTGTTGTTTTAGCCCCCCAAACACCTCCAAGACATACACAGAGGTTGGAAGGGACTCAAATGTACGCAGACTGGGAAAAGCTGGTGTTTGTATTAAATCTGGCATTTCATTGTCGTGGCCAGTCACGAGCTCTGCTGTGTGCTTTCCCCGACCTCCTGAGCCGTCACTGAGCCTTAGGCCCCCCCGCGCCATGGCCTGGGCCAGGAGCCACCAACCTATTTGATAAATTTGCCATCAACTCTGTGCTCAAGAGAGAGGTTTAAAAAATAGATAAAGACGTGCTAATTACTAAGGATACAAGTAGCTGTGTCAAAGTCTAGAGGTTTGAAACACGTCCTCCCACTGAGACCTGAGCGGCTGAGAGTGCTGGCATGGGCACTCAATTGCTTTCCCGTGTTTACACATCAATAAGCATACGAGTTGTCTCACACACTATAAAATGTGCAAGGCACCCACAGATAATAGTCAAAACACCTCCAAGTTGTAATCAGGTGGATACCAAGAAGCGCAGTCCTGCCAAGCAATGAATGTTTCTGCTGCAAAGCAGGTAAGTGCCCAAGTACCTTCCCCTGTCACAGCCAGAGCCTGTAAATAGCGTCGAGACCGCGACCCTGCGACACAGCCTCCCCTTTATGCCTCAGTGTGCGCGTCACAGTCATTTCCTCTTTCCACCCTTTTCTAAATAAACGTAAAATGGCAGGTACGTTTTGGATGATTTCAAATCTTTCTGTAGTAGAAATAGATACAACCCTATTTCTGACTATCACTGTTATGGATTTGTAACAAATGTACATTTGTTTTTGAGAAAATAATTTGGAAATAAAATTTGATCTAATTAAAAAATAAATACATGAACAGTCACATATTTTAATATCATTCTCTTTCTCTCGCCTGGATTTGATCTAAGCAGCCCTGGAAAATCTCAAGCTGTTTACAATGCTATGTTTTTCTCTAAATGACAAATAGGAAAAAAAAGCGGTTTAAGGAAACTGCAAACACTTATGCACATGACTTCTTTGGCTTGTGTGGATATCATAAATTCCAGTAGCTGCTCGCGCAAAATTCACAAGCTAACAAGAGATAGCTGAGTTTCTGCATGAACACATTTTGGCATTTTCTCAAGGGACATTGGGAGGCAGACTGATTTCAAATAATCATTTCTGAAGTCTAAACCATTTCTAAAAAAGTAATAGAAATTTAAAGGACTTGGAGCCATCATAGGTGTGATTCTGACCACAGGTAACCCAGAACAAGTCTGGAACATTGTCCTTCAATATAGCAGCAATATTCCCCATTGTCATAGGGTAAGAGAGATCAGAATCTCAAGCCCTAAGCCCCTACTAGTGTCCAGAAAATGTTTAGAATTTGGGGAATTCACAGTCTATTTGCTGTTGTATTTTCTTTAAGGAAATAGTGAAGATTTTTCCGTGTAAGAATTTTTACATTATTTTGGCCATTAGATCTTTTCCTGTAGAGCAAGTTACAGTAAAGCTAGACTGAAAAGAGCTCTGCTGGTTAGAAATTAGCTTCCTAAAGTAGAGAAAATGCTTTTACTTCTAATCATACCTGTCATGTTATGCTTGTTCCAAGAGAAATGGAAGATGTCTTCCTAAGCTTAAGAGGATGTCGTCTGGGCTGCAGCCTCTCAGGCTCAGTTGGAACAGGAAATAGTCTACCTGCTCTGGGGAAAGGTTTAGTCTTCTGAAATTCTCTCACCTGCTCAAAAACCCAATATTTCTATTCTTGAAAGGTCTTTTCCATTCCTACACATCACTCACTATAGGAGAAGCAACTTGCATCCAGAACGTAATGTAACAACACACATAATTGATTTGTTGCAATGCGTTTCAAATAACCGAAGATGAAAGGTGTTTTGTTTTGTTTTGTTTTGTTCTGTTTTTACTTAGAATTTGTAATATTTGTACCCTTTCCTTGTTAAGAAGAAGAGAGAGCTTATAGAAGAAGAACATGTGGTGAAGGTTATCAATGGTAAAGGCACAGGGACAGAACTTCTTCAGAGTTGGGCACCCACAATACGATTTACACTATCTATAATTATTTTTCAGCATGTTTCTACCCTACCTGTAATGTATGTGCACTTATATTTCTAAACTTTTTATTTACAGATACCATTGTCAATGAGAATATACATTTCATTTCTTTGCTTCAGAGGTTTTTATAAGAAACAGAACCCTAGGAGCCCTAATGCAGAGAATGCTACGACTCAGATTTTTCTGGGCCAATCTTGCATACATCACACAGATCACATCACAGAACCACGTCAATAGGATAAAGTGCTCAGGCATGGAGCATTGAATGGTGGAGGCCTAAAGTGAACAGATCACTGTACCATACCCTATTTATATACTCATTGAGTTGTGCTGGATAAAGCAGCAGTCAAAAACAAGAACTCGGCTGGAGTCCCATAATTAAATTTGCATAAACCGCAATTGTTTGTTAGGCAGAAACATATTTCCTACAATGTTTGTTTTACAAGGATGTTACTTGCACTTAGGAGACTAGCAGAATCGGTTGAACCAGTTGACAATTAGAGAAGGTCAGCACCGTGTCTGCTTGCCATTTGCAATCCCCAAAGCATCAGCTTTTCCTCCTGACAGCTGTCTTCTGTTTCAAGAATAAGAGATGGTTTTGGCTGTTACTCTTCTAACCACCTCCCAAGATTTTGGCGGGGTTACCTTCATGCAATCTTCCATGCGTGGACACTTCAAACTTGGTTCACAACATTGGTTCACAATTGGACACTCCTGGTTCACAAACAGGATTTAAGCAAACAGACAAAAGAATTTGAAAGCTATTCTCAGAGATTTCAGCCTGAATGTGAATGCCCTTCCTTGTACAGAGAGCTCTCTGAGGCACTGTGAACACAATAGTGTCTGAGTTCGAGAAAGCGTTAACTTAGAGAGCTTAGATGATAGTCTGTTACAGAGCCTACAACAGCTTAGTTTAGGGCTCACAGTTCCTTGTTCCTTTTGTATATACAGGAAGATAGGAAATGGAGCCCTGGCAGCAGACATTCCCAATTTCTCATTGCTCTGTTGAACTTAGATGCCGTGGTGGTCATATCATGCAACTTATGTTCTTGCAAGTAGGTGCTCGGAATATGGCCTTCTACACTTTCCTCCATCTCCCATATGGTTGCACATCCCAGTCCTGCACGAGCCCAGCTGACACCCTGGAATCTGGCCTTTTCCTTGCCAGGAGGGATAATCAGTCTCAATAAGGATATTAATCTCCCTTCCGAGCAGAACTTGGGGAAAAGAGCTGGTCCTCATTTGTATTGATGGGAACTGACAGTAACTTTCTTGCAAAATGCAAAACTGGTAAGGAAGAAGGCTGATGTTAGATCAACTATTGTTCAAAATTGTTTTGGGGGTTTTAGGGAGAGACTGTGCATAAAGCAGTAACTTCAATGAGCAAGCACACTTTGGCTATCAAGCTAGCATGTGACTGTGCACTTATCTATGCACAGAAAGCAGTAGAAAATAACCAAGGCAGCCTTGATTGATCATCCAGCCTTCAGAGAACAAGGCTTTCACAGACAATTTATCAAAATAAAGCCATCTTCCAAATAGAAATTTGCTTTATCTTTTTTTTTTTTTTGAGCTAGCTAAATAAACACATTGCAAATATTCCATTATCTTTTGCTATCTATACGAGCACCACAGCATTTTCAGTGCCAAGAGAAACATTTATAAAAGTGAATGTAGGCTGTTAACATCAGCTCTTAATAAAATAGATTATTACGGACCAGTGAGAATACAATGGACCTACACAATCATACAAACAAGTCAATGTTTTTCAGTAGCTGCCCATGTAATGTTCTTGTCCTACAATGAATGTGAAATTATTTATTATTCAATAAAACAAGGTTAATCTACAGATACATACTCCTGAACATGTAACTTGGAGTACATGCACACATTGCATAGCTTATGTTAGCTTTCTTCTTTGCCCACACCAGCAGTTCACCTCATAACTATGTACAAAGGGATGCACCAAATCCAGAGAACTATGTTAAAAGTATGATTTTATTTAAGCATTTCACTGTCATCCCATCTGTTTCATTTTGCCTAGGTACCTTGGAACAGCTAGTAATAGGCTGCATTTCTTGTTGTTATCACACAGAGATTTGTATAAAAAATGGTTTCCAAATTACATATTGTGAAAGCTCTCTAGAAGTTATGTGAACCTGAACTGCCAAAACTTTCTAAGCAAAAAGAGTGACGTTCGTGTTAGGTGAGCGATTATTAACAAGACTCACTAAGCCTAAGTCTACCCAGCAATGGGTTTGCATTTCAACAGCACCTTTGCGTATCAAAGGCTCATACCCTAACACCTGGCATCTCACTGGCTTAGAAATCACAAAACGATACTTTAATTAATTAACAAATTAAAATTTGAATGTCACATTCACTGATTTACGTACTCTCAGGTCTCCAGTAAGATCAAGAAGCATATAAGGCAAAGCTTAACACTAACTAAATTTTTTGTATTCAGAAAGAAAATGCCTAGAGGATGTGGGGGAGATAAGGCTTTGAACCTAATGCTGTGCTATCACTGCTTTACTCTTCACCTCTGGAGTGGGAAAAGACGCCTAGGTTAAAATAAGTATCAAGTAGCTATGAGGGCATGTTATTATGTTACACATCTATATTTCTTTTCCCACGCCCAGTAGCTAGCATTTTAGGTGTATTCCTCCCTCAAAGCTTGTCTGATGTTATGAGAAAACTTCCGGTAACATTGTTGGCTCCCTGCCTTGGGGGCAGCAGTCATTATTTGGGTGCATGAGGTTACCCTGGGGTTGTCGTGCTCGTCCCCCTTTGTGGACATGTCCCGAGGTTATTGGTAGGTATTCAGGAGGGCAGGAGACATAAGGAGTGGGATCTTAGACTGAATTTTGGGGAGAACAGAAAAAATTATGTTCAAAATTACAGTCAAAGAAGTGAAGTGAAGACATTCCATTAACTGGAGGGTTTAAAACCATGTTGCATAAAATACTAGAAAATAACAACACAGGGTTTTGATTGTATCCTGGGAATGGGATGATCTACATTAGCGGTCGTTAGTCTTTTTTGCACCTGACCTTCTGTTACAATGGAGAATTATGTTGGGAAAGTGTCCCCCTCTCCTGACAAAGAAAAGATAATCATGGAACAGGAGCATGTTCCAGACTGAACTCCAGCCTGAAACCCACAATGGAATGATCTTTTTACTCTTTATCAGTTCATGTCGTTGGCCTAAAGGTTGATGTCCCTTAGAATTTCGCCTTAATTAACCAGGGTTTTCCTACTGACATGACAAGTATATAGCTTACTGTGGAGTTAAAGCTCCTCGACAATTCTCTGAATGCACTGCAGAAATCTTTAGAAAAGCAATAATCATTAATTAATTAGCAAGGAAACCAGTGGTGCACATGCAATCTACCATCAGATTTGAATTCTGTGCTACTACCAAAAGCCTAAGAATCGTATGAAAAAATACATTTATCATTCCTTTCCCTGCAGTCCCTTGCAACTTATGAAGCTTCTAAAAACTGCCCTCGCTCCTCCAGGGAGAAGCTTGCAGTTGCTGATGCTGTGATCACTTCATCTATTTTTGCTGATGTACTATTCAGTGCTACAATTTGGCTCTACTAATTGATTCCTCCTACAAAAAACCAGCTGATGAGCACCCATTTCAAAAAGTATGCCTAAATAGGGTTGATCTGCCACTCTTTTGAGACTGCAGCTACTTATGCTTACTTAAAATAACAATAAGCATCTTAGTCACTCAGTTGCCTTAGGTAACGTTGTATAATGCTTGCACATTCTCTCACTATTCCTTATTATAACTAAAAGTATCTGAGGAAAAATTAATGTATTATTTGTATTTTGGACTCTCTCTGTATTCCTCCGTTCTTCTGCTCTTCTGCTCAAAAGCAGAAGACAGCGAGAATTAGCCTTGGCACCCTAATTCTGGCTGCTACGAGTCAGGAACCATGAAATAAATAAAGCTGCTTATATATGAGAGATTTCCCATACAAATTCGTTTGACAATTTTAAAAGGAAGTTCTTTTTAAAAATTCAGTTGGAGTTCTACCATAATAAAACTTTCAAAATGAAGGAGAGCAATAGCTATAAATGCAATTTGAGGTGCCTATAACAGCAAAGTACGTGTCACTGCCCCCGACCTGTACTAGGGAAACTGAGGACTCAGTGCTGCAGAGGAGAAGTCCCAAATCATGTGGGAGTGTGCTGGGAAAAGCAATGTTTTGACTGTAAAAGAAAAATAAGCAAGTTTGGTGTAAGGAAAGCTGGACAAGACTCCCAGCTACCTTGAATCGGCTTTGCTGCACAGACTTCAGAGGCCCCCACCATTATCTACCACAGCAGCAGCATCACCCCGCCAGCTTTTCCAGGAGGATTTTGGCCGATTTTAGCAAATCTTCCATTTTTTCATCTGCGATGACAGGGAGACCTGGGCACCACATCAGAAATAAAAGGATGTCCACAGCTGTCATGGCAGGAGGATTTCCGCTTACCACCTATATGTAGGTAAGACGTTGTAAGATGGTAAACTCAACTGCCTTGGAAAAGTGTCTGTGAAAATTCAAGGGACATGCAGAAAGATCCTCCTTGAAGGGATGAAAGGGTGAAAAGCCATAGTCTTTTTTTCTAGAAGAGCATTCAGTGATTGATAACTCCTGCAGATTGTAGCACTACTCTGCATAATTTCCAGCATTTTGCTCTTTTTTCCAGCCTCTGTGGTCTTTGATCATGCATCTGCTTCAGGTTTTCCATATTTTGCATTTGCAGGTTCCTTGATCCTACCTTATAGAAAGGCAACACCAGAGAACATAAAAAGTAAATTTTTATTTCAAAGAGTAAAGTGGTGGTGGTGTGTGGGAATAACATACCGCTTTTCATGAATGCTTAATGTGTCTTTACATACCTTTTTATACAAAGATACGAGGTTAAGTAGCCACTGCGTAGAACAAGATTAGCTTTCATCTCCTGGCCAAATTCCATCTTAGATAATTATATTCTTCCTGGCTAAATAACATTATAATTTCAATTGGGTACAGTCTACTTCCTGTCTTAAATTGCTGCGTAGTATGTAATATGAGCTCCTGTATTCTCTCCCATCGCTGAGCGCTCTCTGTTAATAGAAGTAGCAATCATTATATAAATGGTGAATATACTGTAAAGTCGGCAAAATGTCCGTAAAATCCTTTTGGATACAATGCTATACAGCTAAAAATTTATAGTAATCATCCTTAGTACTGAGCAGAGACAGCGAACTCTGGGGATTCCTTGGAGATGATATATTGGAAAGAAGAGAGTCTGGCACCAAGCTGGAGAGCTCTGCCCTGGTAGCCTTGGATCGGTCAGTGACAGTTCATCAGTAGGGATCTGACACCATGAATTATAGAAAAATATGGATGACAGTTGGTTCTAGGGAAAAAAATTGCCATGAAGTTGCTGTAGCTTTGGCTTAGTTAACATTAAATGGCTGCATATATCAGTCAGTGAAACCCCTTGAAAGAAGAAGGGAGGTGTGCAGCTGACTGGATAGAACTAGTATGTAAAGCTGAATACTGAGATGGTTACTAGTCGGTACTGACAGACTTGGGTAATTAGAGGTAGGCACAGGCCAAAAACCAGGACACTTGTAATTTATCTTCATCTAACTTGACTTGACGTTTTGCAAATAGTGATGGGAATGGCTGTGGGAACATACCTTTACTTCAGAAGCATCATCTGTGTCTATTAAGTGTCTCAGCAGACCAAGCAACCAATCTATAACGCAATGTGGCACACTATACGGTATACAAAAGCCAGGTCTTTACAGATGTGTCTATACTTGTAAATGCAATAGGTTGGAGACAATTATCTGGCCCTGAGGCTGTCTGGCAGAGCATGAGCTTTCTCTCTACGGCTAACTTTTGTTGGTCCTGAAGACATAGGAGCTGTGTCCCATTGCCTATCAGCAGTGTTTCCTAGCATAGGACATAACTTGAGCCACACCAAGGCACTGCGAAGGAGAGCAGATCAGAATCATACCAGGGATGTGCGCACTGTTTGACAGCACGGAGCATCACGTGCCAGTGCCCCAGCCCAAACTCCAGTCCTGTCTAGTCTCCTAACAGAGATGTAGCCATCGCTCCCGGAGAGGCATGCCAGCCTCCTGCTGCTTTCCTGCAGCCTCAGTAAAGCAAACGTGAGCAACATTTCTAGACATCAGTTCAAAATCAAGTGATTGAAGTCCCTGAGAGAGCCACAAAACGGAGGAAGATGTATCCATGATAGGTTGGTTGCCTCTATAGACCCAGCCAACAGCTGCCCATGGTTCTCCAAGAGGCCAGGGGCACAATAAGCCAACTGCTACTTAAAGCTGGCCCGAGGAGTGACACAAGGGGTGACAAGGGGTTCACTGCTCCCTGGCAGTCTCAGCCTGCACCAGCCAGCTCCCTCCCAAATCTCACCTGGCAAGCACTGCTCCTCCATGGCACTATGGCCATGACCAGACCAGACCTCACTCGCTCCAGAAGTCTTCCATCGCCATCTCAGCAAACGTCATAACTGGAAACCTAAATGTCTGAGCAACTGGAATGATAGGAGCCAACTTTTCATGTTTTACTGTGCCATAGCAGAGACTATAAACTTATTTTCCATATATAAAACAAAATCTGCCATAAGAACACCTATATGTCAATGGTAGGCCAAGGGTACATACAGACCTACACGGAGAGAAAGAAGGTATAAGAAAACACGCAGAAAACAGTAAGAGCTGGTCAAGCTCATGTGATACAAATCAACTATTTTCTGATTCAGAATTAATCATCCCATATAATTGCTGACTCCAGACTTTGGAATTGCAAGTAATGTTGATAAAATCTCAAGGAGCTTAAAGTCTCTTTGGTGTCAAGCTTCGCATGTGTGTTTTCAGTTCACAATAACACATCAACGATCCACCTTCATACTTGCAAGGTATCTGGAAAGCCTCCTCGTAGTGTTCAGCAATCAAATAGATTTATGAGCAATCAAAAAAGCTAGTGTGATACAGCAATGGCTTCTTTCCAGCTTCTCTTTTCTATAAAGAACAATGCTTTAAATAGTGGAATTTTAAACTACACCTCTTAATCATAGATTAAAATTAAGTATACTCTTCATGCACAATACCGTATTGTCTGAGCTCCTGCTGTAGTCTCCTCTTGGATGTCTTCTCCTCTTGTTCTGCTTGTGCGTATAAGCTGAAAATAAGTTTTCCAGTTGCATTTTACACAGTTGTCCATTGACTGTGACAGTTCTCACAGACCATTTGAAATTACTCAGCACTAAACCTCCGTCTTCTTGTTGATAGCAAGCCATACAATATACTAGGATTTTAAAAAACATCCTTCTGTAGGTGATTCCAGAGTAAACTAGATCTCTTACTTATCAACATACCCTGGATAATGAGACAATGCTTAAAACGGCCGGGAAGGAAATACAGTCATTAAACAACTATTTATCTTGCACATCATGATTTATTGTCTGCTTGGTAAGAAGCTCAGGACTTTCTGTGTATTATTTATTTCAATTGCAACATGAAGTCAAATATAATTTATTAACAATAAAATTATTAAAAGGATCCTGCAGAAGTCCTGACCTATCAACAGCCTTACAGTGGCACTGAGCAATATTTAAATCCGTGTGCTCTGCCTTGGTGATCCTTTCAACATTTCAGCTCATTTCTATGACAAATGCAGCTAGTTCAGTGCTTATATCTATATCAGTTCAAGAAGCAGTCTTTGGCCTTCAAGACTAACCCCTTATGCAGAGGATGACCATATCCATATTACATAGCATTTGCCCTGGGTCTCCTCTGGGCAGATGGCCTTAAAACAATATTGTGCCTTTCTATAATTTTTTAACTCCAAGAGCTTGAAAGACTGTGAGGGCAGTGTCACAGCCCAGCAAAGCGGGGTATTTTGTGCCGTGACACCAAGAGTATGTGGTACGTTGCGCAGTGAGGCATGGCTTGGCAGAAGTTTGGGGTGCCTGAAGCCACAGGACCTGCCAGAATAGTGCGGTAAGATCATGGAAATGGCCAAACATAGCGAATGGCCTCCAGACCATCCCCCAGTTTTGGCTGACATGGGATTAGAGAAAACAGAAACTGACCTCAAAGGAGAACCCAGGAGTGAAATGTCATTCAACCAGTGTAGATAGTCAGGGCCAGGACCCGGGGGGTGAGTTGGGACCTAAGCTATTCAGTAGAGCATATGTACCCAATAATTCCCTTTGCTTAGCTGGCAGAGCAAGGAGCAACAATCTCAGGTGACAAAAATGAGTTTTGTTCCAGTGACTCCTGCAAGGTCAGGCAATCTGCATCAGGGAAGCAGCTAGCATAGTATTAACACCTTCAAAGCATGCACAAATATTTCATGATTTGACCTTTTAGGATAATATTCAGAACTAGCTATGATCTGACCTCTGAGTACAGAAAATACCCAGTCAATGTGGAAAGCTGAAGAACTGTCTTGGCTGTGAAGAGCCACGTTGCTGTCCTCATGTTTGTTTGGATGAGGGAAGGAGCAGTGGTTTGTGAACATCTCCCCGGGGAGGTGTGCTGCGGATGAGCGGATCAGTTGCCAGCTGAGGACATCTGGGCAGAGGCAGAATTGCTCCTGTACTGGTCATTTTAAATCTCAGCCCTTTTAAAGTGTGTCTCAGGTCGTAAACCACATGCATAAATCACATGCCAACTGAGCTCTGAAGCTGAGTTCTCAGTATTGGAAAGCGCCTTTTGTAAAATACATTCTCATCTGCAGCCTCTACTATGCTATCTACAGAAGGTAAATTTGTTACAATTTTAAATAAAAAGACCAATTTTTCTCTGCCTGTTTCCAGCTGAGGATTGACATCATTCATAGTTGCAATCCCAAGTGAAGCGGTGTTCGGAGCGTCCCTGCACAGCTTCCTGCGGGGGCACAGCTGCAGGTCCCAGTTGCCTGCCTTGAGTAGACATGAATCCTGTCTGGTACAAGTGTTGAGGACGTAGGCTGGCTACATGACTCGGCAGAAAACAGAGCACAGCTGGATGATTCCAGTTCTTTTTCTCCAGGGAAAATTCTGTTTCAGCCAAAAGATCAAGTGATGTCTCGGTAGCTCTTCAGACTAATGCAGGTGAGGTTTGGAGGTAGAGTCCTCCATTTAAGTTTGAAAGCCCAAGGTCCTTATGGAGAGCCACACAAATTCTAGAATGGGAAGAGCCTTCTGGGTTTTAAGGATTACTGAAAAATCATTTGGGGACTAAAATAAAGGCTAACTGATGTTCAGCAGGTGGTCAACGATCCAATCAATCCTGGAAAAAAAATCCAAAGGAAAAAAGCAGAATAAATAAAGTGAATCGTTACTGGTTTCCTCCAATATTTACACAAAGACCTTCAGTCATTGTAATATCTACGGCATTTTTAATAGAAATGCATTTTTATAAAAATGCTCTTAGCAGAGTTATTAGTGCAGTGTTTCCATGCCTGCTTACTGACACCTGACAGGGTAAGCCAAGAGCTAACAAGATCATTTCCACATCCGAGAGTGTGTTCAAGCTCCTGCACTAGAATATGGAAGACCTGACAATGTCTGGGGATGTGCTGGGTTACTGCTTAAGTGGGTGGAATTTGGAAAGCTGGGAGTGGTTTCAGCTTTCCTCAAAGATGGCAAGAGGTGTAGTGTCTGAGCTCCCTCTGACAGCCCCTGCACTGAATCCTGCTCTGCTGCATCACCAGTGACTTGCCTGCACCTTGGCATGGACAAGTCAGCCCAGCCCTTTCAGTCCAGGAGTGCTGCATTTATTGCCTTCCTGTGCTCAATTGCACTGTAACAATTACCGCTCTTTTTAATTATGTTATGACTTTAAATCAGGAGAACAACACTCATTTTTTTTCTTTCATTTCACCTTTTCTAGGGGTGGGGTGAACAGTTAGGTATTCCTGATATAATTACTGCATCATGCAATGTCACTGCACTATAATCAAAATTAGAAAGCAGAAGAATGCGTTTCACATTCCCCTGAGACAAAAATAATTTTTTAAAATAGCATGCATGGGAGGAAAACTTCCTGTTGTTTGTTTTATAGAGCAGTAACTGGAGAAATGAGTTAGTTTTGGAAATAGGAACGCACTGCCCATGAAAGGGCATGCAGCAATCTATCAACAGAATGAGTCAAAAAGGGAAGAACCAAATCATTGTATAATACTGCTTCAAGCTGCGTCTTCTCTCGGACACTTTTTGTTTGCTTTTAAACTCATTATCAGCAAGATCAGTGTAAACTGGTCTAGCTCCATTAAGTTCATGTATAGCAACTTACATTAGATACCTGACTCTGCAGAAGATAGTAGTCAGGTAAATCCTGTGGCTTCATCATTTAACCTTGGTCTTACTGAAGGGAAGTAGAGCTTTACCACTGCTAAAGAAAGGGATTGGCATCTTATCAAGCTGAGTACTTTGGTATTTGCTGGCAGTGGCTCCACCAGCGTCTCCCAGACACAGAGATCATCACACTGCACCCTGTTTCCCTCTTCTCTATGACATTATTTAGTTGAATATAACGAATCATTTCTGTTTTGTCTCTTGGGCTATCACCTCAGGTATAAGTCCTTGTTCTGTGCCTTCAAATAACCACAAGCTACAGCTAGTTACATCTGTGATTAAAAAAGCCAACTTATTAAAAAGCCACACTAACATTAAAGAACCAGAAATAGGCTGTTTCTCCAAAAATGGAAGCTGGAGACAGACACTAAAAAATAGCTACTCTACATTTACTGAAGGGTTGCCTGGCTGGGCCTGACCCCCAGCTCACTCCTGCAAGCGCAGTGGTTCGCCGCTGCGGTCCTTACCTGTCCGCTGCTTGCAAACAGCAGTTTCACCAGAGAATGCCATTAATATGACACAATCCACTGCGAAACGGGTCATCTGCAGACGCTATGTCTATTCACTATGAAGGGAGCTTCACTGATACAAAAGCAACGTTGTAAAGACAGTAACAGCCATACTAGTTTTTAATTATATGTAAGCACAGGGACACGCACACCATTTTGCACTACCTCAATGGGGCTAAATTCATCTTGCTGTTGAATAGCAATAGGTAAAAAAAAAAGTAAAATAGAATTGGGACAGCCATTTGGTATTTACCAGCTTTATCTTGCTTTATTTTTTGAATTTTAATGAAATTAACAGAGGTAAAACTGTTGATTTATTTATAACTTATTTAATAAAAAAAACCTAACTTTATTTAAAGTTAATAGAAAATAGAGAAGGTAAAGCCTGTCATATTTGAACTTAGGCTGTGAATTTAAACAATTGCAGCTTGATTTTTCCACAGTGCTGTTTGAAAGACAATGGGCTTTTTCTGATTTCTACTCTGATTTTCTGCATTTGCTTTGCTAGCTTTAAGCTATTTATAACTCTTTAAAAGCTGTTTAAAATGTACTTAATAGCTGGACTAAAGTACTTCGATTATTGTTAAAATGTTTTTAAGAAGTGGTAGGTGATTATTTTTGACAGAAGCTTGGCACTTTGCCAAACTCAAAAGTTAATTATTGCTTCATATACTCTTCCCCACTAAAAATCTCTCCTTAATAAAGTTAAATGAATAGAATTGTACACACAAGGAAGCAAGATGTATAGGGTTTGATTTTAATAAAAGGCAAGGACTTCCTTTAACTTCCTCACTCTTTCAAACAGCAAAATAAGGGACACAGTGCATCCTTCCCTTGCTACATCTTCTGAGACTGCATGTTCTTTGGGCTGCAGAGCATCGCTTACCACATGTAGTTTCAAGATCCAGCAAAACTGCACTTTCGGAAAGCTTGTTGTAAGCGCAACGCTACTCCAGCTCAAAGGGGTGTGGGAACAGGGTCTGAACCTCGTGCATGCTCACCGTAAAAGAGGAGTTCTCCAACCCACCCCTAAAGGAAGAGCCCTGACCATATCTGGAGGTTTTTTAATTTGTTTAAATTTTTCCTTTTTCATAAGTTCTTGAGGTGGTTGCCTACACCTTCCCCTTCCTGAATGTCCCTTTAAAGCAGTACAAACTTCCAGAAATAAGTCCCAGAAGAAACAATGATCCCAATAAGACAAAATAATAATAAGATAGGAAAAATCTATTGTGATCACGGAAAACAAAAATGAAACCTCAGTCACAGAACAGTGAAACTAGTTAGCCAGCACAGCCCTCAATTCGAGAGAGAGGAGACTGTCAGACCCTACCTCGAAGAATTGCAGAGACTCTCAGTGAAGCTTTTGATATGTAGGAATAATTACTGCATCTAGCAGCAAGGTTTAATATCTAAATAAGAATTAGCACTTTAAAAATATATAATTAAGCTACTGTTTTTCAACACTACTTGTGTTGCCCTTGTTTCTATGGCAGAAAGGAGTTTTACTTAATTACATAAACTTATTTTGTCAGGGAAAATATACTGTGAAGTAGACACACACAGATGTTGATTTTTGTTAAATAGAAGATTTATGTAGGAAACAGGGAAGGAAGGAATTTAGCTTTCTTTGCAATAGATGTAGTTTTTCCTAATTTACGGAGAACAAGGAAAAGCCATAGATCATCTTTATTCTTTCTTGGCCTAAATGACTATTTGTAGTGATTCGGATGGCAATTTGTTGACAAAATGAATGCCTTTACTTCCACTGCCCCAAACCTGTGACATGGTCCACTGCTTGTTATCTTCTGCATGTACCAGCCTCCAGCCCTAGATGGCCAACACACCACTTCTATTTTGTCCACAGACTGATTTCTTTAGTGATTAATACAATTTCACTTACACTTTAAACCTTAATTTTCAATTAACACTAATATAAATAAACACTTCCTACTGGAAATTTAAAGAAATTACAAGAGAGTTCAGACATCCATGAGATACACTGTCGATTTGCATAATGTTCATCAGAAATATATTCAACCAACTCTGTACAAGACATGGAATTATTTTAGCTAATTTCCAGATGTCAGAAGCTCTCTACATAGAAGAAAAACGCTAAATATTTCAACAGTTCACACAGTCCATCTGCTGCTGACAGAAGTATAAAAAATATATTTCTGAAAGAGAGACCTATCTGCAGGGACTCCTTTAGCTCTAGTGGGGGAGGGAAGCAAACAGGGATGGTTCTAATTTGTCCAGTTCAGCCCTTCAGACAACTAGTCATTAGAGGTCAAATGTTGGCTTTCAGTCAAAAGACAGGGAATCATGAGCACCAGAGCATGCCTGAAGGCAAAGCTCAGGCATAAAATTTATCTAATTTCACCCCATGCTTCCACACTGGGAGTAGTTCATTCTGCAACTAGTCTTTTCTACTGCAACTCTCTGGTCTTGGTGTTGCCAGGCCGCATTCGCTGTAGCTAGCAATGTGGATATTCACCGGGTAATTTAAGCAATGCCTCCTAGCCTTCACCATGTTGTACATTTTCCTGAACTCAAAAGCCCCCAGGACTTACCTGCAGAGATTACCTAGTGAATCTGGTCAGGACTCCCACAAAAAAATATTTTTGGCTATAAATTGCCACTGTGCTTTAATTTTCGGACAAGTATATCAACAGGGACAAAATTTTCATCAGGACGATTTCTTGAATTCGCTCTAGGACTTGTCATCAGAAGTCAGAAAGATTAAAAAAAACCAAAAGCTATCAGCAGTCCTGTGGGTCAAGCCAGTCATCATGACTATAGAAGATCCAGATTCAAATCTATGTTCCTGCTCTAGCCACCACACTACTGGCTACTTCAGGGTAGGTTTCTCTTTGCTTTTGACCCTTATTTGTCCTGAGGAACTTCCCCAACACAAAATATAGCAAAATCAAGAAACTTGCTTGGCTTATTTGGATGCCAGGAATTGTAGTTGTGCTTCGTACAACTGCAACTTACCATTTGGGTATAAAGGCAGTCTCCTACTCCTGAGCAGTATTCCTTGCTCGTCCAGCAAATATTAACCTCTTTATACAAAATAGAAAAGCTCCAGTGGGAGAGAAGGGAAAAGAAGGCATGTCAGCTCAGATGCTAAACCTCGTGCCGCTGTCCTCACAAGCAGCTAGGAGTTTGTTTGCATGAAGAAATGTGAATTAAGTATGGAGTGAAATTGCACACTTGCTACAGAGGTTCTTATCTCAGAGTAACAGTGCTCCATTCTTTCTATTTTTTTTGGAACATGACACTCCACTTACAGGATAAATCAGAGATGCCTGTTCCAAAATAACTTTGCGCATCGAGAACATCTAGATAAGAGAGAGGAAAAAGGATCAATAGGGATGTTCATCGAGATTAGGCTCTGCCAGCCCAAACCCCGGCTCAAGCTCTGGGAAAGTGCTCATGCTCTGGCACCAGCAGCTTCACCCGGGGGACACGACTGCCTGGCGGGGCAATGGGCTTGTGTGGGATGGTGGCACTTTCTCTTCCCCAGGGGTTACCTGCATTTACATCTGAACACCCGCTTCCTCATTTTTTCTCCTGAAAAATGAAGATAGCAACATTTCCTTGACTCCTGCAAGGGATTTTGCAAGGACTAAAAAAGATATGAAAAAGGCTCCGGACACTTAATCATTTTACACCAGCTCTAAGTATCACCAGGGCTGTTATTAACTGCTTATCACCACATCCAGATGTTCGATCCCTCCAGCTAACAGCTGCAGGCAGAGGAGCACCCAGCTGGCCTTGCACCCAGCACCTCTCCCGGGTGCTACCACACAAAAGCGGTCCCACGTCACTGCCAGAGATGGAGCCGGCCCAGCCGCCGGCTCCAAATCCTGCTGGCTGGCCTCCTCCAGCAGGCCAGGCTTGCGTGCTGCAGGCAGACGGAGACCCTGGCCCGAAACGTGCCGCTCCTTCAGCTCGCAAGGAAAAGGAGAGGGCCTATTTTTCAGAATATAGCAATAAAATAACAGAATTGGTGTGCTGCTCTCAGCCCAGAAGAGTGGCGTTGGGTGAGCACTAGATGCTTCATAACCTGGCTGGGGTATCTTGCCACCAATAACAACAGTTGGTTGCATTTTCATTACGGATTAACGCATCAGTTTTAATGACCCTCACTGTTTTATAAACTTATCATTTGGTGGTTATCTGTTTTCAGAGAATCAAATTGTGCTTTTCACGTTTGTTTCATCTGGACA
The DNA here is from genome assembly GCF_040807025.1 of Struthio camelus. NCBI lineage: Eukaryota > Metazoa > Chordata > Aves > Struthioniformes > Struthionidae > Struthio > Struthio camelus. The sequence continues at coordinate 23,867,298 of NC_090944.1, read as the reverse complement.
AGTTTCACATACTCACCTCGGAGTTCATTATTTTACTAATTTTTTGTGTTTACACAGAAAATGTATAAATTTGTGTGTGTTATAGCTGTGATTGTTCACCAGAGTGGAAATAAAGGGAACGACGCACAGCCTATGCCTAACATATCTGTGAATTCCTAAAAAAAAACTAATAAGGCACGATGTTTTTGCTGTGACTTCTACATTTCAGGGTTTTGTGTGATTTCATTACATTTATATACATTCTCTTTGACAAATAGAAAATATTTTTATAAAATCTTTTTCTCTTCTAATGAGTCTAATAAATGATTTCTAGGCCTTGGCGAATTTCAGATAATGAAACAGTGTTCTCCTCTAGGATTCAGCAGCATTTTAAAAATATGTGAGAGCTTCAGTTTTGTCTTGGAATACATTTACAGAATATAATTGCTCTTAATGAGCCACGAAGAGGAGCTGTACTTTTTAATATGTAGTTTCTAAAGAGATACCATAAAAAGATAGCTATTCTTCTGTCTCTGACTTTAAAGAACTTCGCTGGTTGTCATCAAACCAATTGAATCATGTTTGTTCAATGTCATTCGCTTTTTTAAAAATAGGATATTAAGAAACGGTTGAGAATTACCAAAGGAAACAAGGAGGAAGTATTTAATTTGGAGTAATTGATGGTGTAACTGATCACAAACTCTCTAGAAGTTTATTTTGTTAATATAATTTCACTTTCCATGCACATACAGCAATTTTTTATTTCTAAGCTGCACTGTTTGGTCAATCTCTTATATTTGTCTAGCCTAGTTCCAAAAATAGTATAACGGATTGTAAAATCTATCAGATACTGATACAAGCTTTCTCAATTTTTCTACCGAAATCATCATTTCCCAGGCTCTAGTTCTCCTTCCCGCTGTCACCAGTGGATCCAGCCCCTTCTGAAAACACACTCTGAGTTTCAAGCACGGCTGCACGAGGCACCTCCCGAGAGCAGGCAGAAACCCGTCGGCTGCAGGAGCGGCCGCAGGGCCCCCGCTCGCTGCTCGCCCGAGCCGCTGGGGGAGAGCAGGAAACCTTCGTCACGATGCAGAAGTAAAGGGAAACACGGGATGCGGAGCTGCCTCGCCTCCCCAAAGCGATGCTGGCTGAGCACCAGAGGCACTCGCTGCACCTGGCTGCATCCTGACTCCTCGGTGGGATGGACCCTGCCAACCCTCCCCTTGAACCCTTGCTGGTCTCCGAGGGGGCCAGTGGTGGCTCCCAGTCTGAGCAGAGGGGGGAGCAGGGCTGCTGGCTGTGCAAGGTGTATAAATCGGCACAGGCTTTGCTCAGACCAAAACGGACCTCTGGATCACCTCTGACAAAGGCAAAATACCAAAACGTTTGAAATCTGGGGCAGTTTTAATTTTATGCATGATCTGTGGACCTTATCCTCCTCTCCAGAAAGGTAATTTAGACAATTTGTAAATACAACCAATTAAGCAGGTGTGAATATCACCATGACGCCTTTAAGTGTCCTCTTTTCCACTGAGAATAACATAGTTAAATAAAGTTGTTAATTTTGTCATTGGTAGGAATTGAGCATTACAGATGCGCACTAACACATTAATTAGCTAGTCAAGACTTTGTCATGATAATTTGTTTCACAATATTTCACTTGAGAACAATCAAGATTCATGCATTGATATATGTGAATATTAAAATGGAATAGCAAAATGATTACGTAAAACATGATCTTCAAGTGAGATAGCAGCTTTCCAGCTCAGTATTATCCAGATGAGCAAAAGGAGGCATTTTACTAATACGTTCATTTAGCCAAGCCAATTTACCACAGTAAAAAAGCTTTAACAAAATATGCTGTGGGAAGTTTAAAGTAGCTTTTGCAGGCAATGTTTTCCTCTGTTCAATCACGATACGATAGTGTTATTAAGGAAAGCTGTAGGAAACTGCCCTCTTCCTCACTATTGTGCAGGTTAGGAGCGGGCTCTGGGCTTTGGGAAGGCCACGGATGCCCTGACGTGTGGCCACAGACCCTCGTCTGCCCGTCTCCCCACCCGTGGCCGGGCAGGGAGAGGCTTGCCTGCGGTTCACCATCTGAAATTGCTTATTATATGTTAGACAGTGATGCATACAAGGAGAGGTATCGCCCCAGTGCGGGGCGACGGATCCCCTCTTCCCAGTCCAGCCCTCAGGGTAGAACCCTTTTCCATCCATCCTTGCAGTCCCGCTGGCCCTTCCTTGCTGGCTCTTCTGAGGTGGCAGGGTTGGGCCATGGTCTCTTGATTTCCTGAAAGCCTTAGATTTTGCTCTTCAGTGTCTTTTAGTGGCTCAGTTATCTGACTGTTCCTGTTGCTATTCTGTTTAGGAGGTTAAATCTTCTCCTGCAGGGTGGAGGAAATTTTTGCAAGCGATATGCCTGTTACAGGAACCTGGAGGGAACATTATTGCATCCTTGATGAGAGACAGCTACCATTTTTCTAATATATTTTTCATCTGCAAGTAGAATTGGACAGAAAATCAGTTTTAAAATAGAAGCTCTTTGTTTGACAAGGGTTTAGTTTAAAAACATTTGAAATAAAATAAAATTAAAAAGAAAAGTGTCAGGAAGATTTTTGCCAAAAGTTTTCCGTTGCAAAACTGAAAGGTGTGCGTGCATTCTAGGTGGGTTTCACCTGTAGCCTTACCAGCTGTGAAACAGTTGGAACATATTAGAAGTGCTGCTTTTCACAAGAAAGTGTTGAATCTGGAAAACATTTGTCAAACGGAAGCTATTACCTTTAAAAAAGAAATATAGTTTTCTCCTTTTTACACTCTCTTATGTTTCACCACTCCATGAAAGCTATGAGAGAGTAAAAGTTTGGAAAAGTGGGAAAAGAAAAAGTCCTTTTTCATGTATTCATCCTTTGTCCATGGAAGAAATTATAATTTCATGTTGGAAAATATTCCTGAGAAAAGCTCTGCTTTTCCAGTCCTAACTGCATTACACAGAAAAGATAGATTAAAGGAACTGTCAAAAGTTTCGCTGTCAATAGCAGAGCAAAAAATAGAAACTCATTTTATCTGGTTTTGCCTCTCACTAGTGTTCTCATCACTGTCTCTTCTGCAGATGAAACACCCATTTCCAAAATGTTCCATGGTGTCTGAGTAAGACCGGGACCTGGCAAAGGTGATAAAAATTCAGGAATGAATCTGTAGGGTTGGAGAGACTGATAATAATCTTTCTTTTTCAATCATCCTGAAACCTAATTAAAGATGTCATCAAAATCATTTTCTAAATGGGCAGTGACACTTTCCAGTGGTTAAGTTGCCACAGTAAATTCAGTTTATCTTTTTCCCATGACAAATTACAGTTTTTTTTGGTCTCCTCCTCCAGCCAAGCTCCTCAATCATATTTCTAGAGCTTCTTGTTATAGACCAGACAAATTCTTTCCATGCCTACTCTGACAGAGGAAGCAAGTTTCCTTGTGTGTGCATATCATCCACATTCCCCATTTCTCTAGGACCCAGTATTTTACTTTCTTTTATCAGATCAGGAACCCATACAGCCATTTCTTTCTTCTCCATGTCCTGCCCTTTTTACTTACCTTGCAATAATTTTCACATCTCCCAACTGTACATCAGCCCTGCTACCCCTAACTCCTAGTTTGTAACAAGAGTTAACTTCATCCTGAATTCTTTGCTGAGAGAAGACTCAGCAAAAGTCTCAATGGAAAAATCTCTGGAAACAGGTAAGAAATCCCACAAATACTGAGACAAAATGAGACAAGCCCTTCAAATGTATTTCTCTGCTGTTATTAAAAGAACACAAAATGCTGTGCCTGGTCCTTTCATTGGGTTATGTCCTCACCTTTGCTCACGCTTTCCTTTCCTGATATCTCAGCGCACGCATCATCACTGGTGAGATGATGTAACCAGGAAGGCAGACAGCAGTCTGCCAGCAAAAGGTACTGAATACCCCTTGACAGCAGAAGTGTGCCAAAGCAAGCTATTATTTTTGGTAGACCTTACCATCTATCATCTGTATCTCTTGGGATGGTTTTCAGGTTATAGAATAGGTTACAGCCAGAAGGTGACACTGTGAGATGACATGAGAAACAGTTACAAATAAGACAAAGTTAATGACTATCCCATGAGCTGCTCAGCTGAGGCACGTTGTCATTGTGCTACCTCATTAAAATGAAGTGGTTCCCAAAACAAGAATGCAAATACACTGAAAGTTATGGTAAGAAATAGGAATGTAGAAATAAGAAAAAAAAATCTACTTAGTATCATTATTATATATAGAATGTCAAATAGAGTAAAAGATACTTTCTGCATATATGAGTTGTATATGGGACCTGCTCCATGTAGTAGACCATAAGTCAGGTTTCCTCTGCCAGTACACCAAATGATGGAAAAAAGCTTAATTCACCTTTTCCAAACACTGAACTGCAGTTCTGTACACAGCTTCATGATGGATTAAAAGTTTTAATTGCACCACCCAAGGGGTGTTATCTCCAGTGTACAATTTTCATTGCAACTTCCTTGCTCCCAGGTACAATGAACTAATGATCTATTGCTGCCTGTGATCAAGATCTCCTAAGTTTAACAAGGTGAATGAGGTTTTCACAGATTCGGCACTCTTAATATCTTCAGGAGTCACCTTTAGCAGCAAGCCAGACAACGCACAACTCAAAAGGCTTTCTAGTGCAAGGTAACTTAAATGGAAAAGTCAGTTAGCCTTTCACACAAAATAGCTTTGATGCTGCAGAAGTTACACATCATTAGGTAGAATTTTAATGCTTTCTTGTGGAGTTCTTTTTTTGTAACCAAGAAGAGAGCCAGAAAGCAAAATTACTGCTGTCTTCCAAGCTTTTGGTGCACTTTCTAGTTTATCCTTAAATATTCTACAGCAATATCTCCAGCTCTGAGGAAATCAATACAGTTTAAGTAGGCAGACTTTGGTCTCACTACTTCTCTACGCAAGCGTGAACTGGGAAACACTAAACTGTCCACCACCCTCTGGAAAACAGTGCTCTCAAAACCTGCAGAGACTTTCTGCACTGAATCTGCTCATTGGTAAATAATACAAACTCCCAGGTTGGAGAAAGATGCTTTTCTCAATACATCTGTTAACCTTTAGCAAGCAGCCTAGAATAGCAGCATCATCATGAAAATGCCATTTCTCTCCTTCTGCTGCTCTTCCTCTTCCTGCTTGACAGGACATGTGGGTAGATGCATTACCTCATTTATTCCTGCACTCCAGGACACCTGGGTAGTTCACAAGAGGACACATAAAGGATCGCTTGCTCCTTAGCAGGACACTTAAGCATCCTGAGTAGCAAAGACGCTACTAATAAATAAACTGGGGCCATGTGTTCAGTTACAGCCCCCCATCACATCTGCTGGTTAAGTGTTAGTAGGTTCCCTAACACTAGTTTAGCCAGGCCCACGAGCACTTCTTCAGAGATTGCCTCAGCACGGACTAGGGGTGAAAAGTCTGGGCTAGGAGACGTTGCCAGCGGATGGTCTGGATGCAGCCACCTGGCTGGTTTTACAGATGTATAACGGTACAGCTGCAAAGCTCTAGATCTTGCTGTTCTTTCTTTCTCTATAATATTTCATTGGTAACCGATTGTCTTGATTTACTGAGAAACCCAGGTTAAAAAAAACACACACACATATAATAAAACATTGTAATAAGCTGTTCTTTGGAACAATAAAGCTCTCTATAAGTAAGATATGAACCAAGGAATTAAACAATTGCCTTGGCTTTGCCCACAGCCAAGGGGGTGCTTTTTGCTGGAACAATGTTTTCTTCTACACTCGAGTGATTGGTGAGATCCTGAACTGGTTTGTTATGAACCAGAATTTAACACAGCTGCCAGGTCTTCTGGTGCAACCACAATGGATTTTACAAAACATCTATTTTTCTTAACGCAAAGTAACATACTAGCAGCAAGCCAATTCCTGCCTAGGGAATTTTAAGGTGCAAATCGCATGTTTATAAATTGTAACTCTGAGCACCCTCTAATCCCCTCCAGCGCAAAGTCAGCAGGATTTGAGCTCAAATAGACTTTTTTTATTAGCATTGCACTAAACTGAATTGGGAATTGATCACCTATTGAGTTAACAGATAGAGATGATAACCTCCACCAGAGAAAGGGTAATCTTTCTGTCTTTAACTGCTTCCACTGGATCCATAAGAGATCCAACAGTAATCTGCATTGGCCATGGAGTTTAGATTGAACTAGCATCTCTGCGGCAGGCCAGAAGACTTTCATGTTGGACAAGAAAAGAAAAATAAAAAATAATGAGCACTAGCCCAGCTCCACACTTGGACCAAACTATAATCACAAACGCTTGACAATACACTGAAGTTCACGAGGAGACTTATTCTCTTGGGCTCCTCAGAAAAACCTCAGTCCATAAAGTCAGTTTATAGGTAATAAAAATGTGGTTTACGGTTGGGTTAGTCAGAGCATAATGCTGAACATGAAACGTTGCTGTTTAGAAACCAGGCCCTGACTAATCTATGCCACCTCCACTCAGACGTCTTAGAGTGGCTTTTCTGCTTTCTCAGAGGAAAGAGCTACTACATCATCTGCACTGCAAGCTATTTTAGGAAGTTTTCTAGTTACAATCAATAAGTCAAAATCAGTTACAAAGCAGTGAGTACAACGGCTGCAAAAGCATCTTTTACCATGGTCCAAAGTCCTGTCTTCTGTGAGCTTTCCTTCCTACCTGAGATTGCATTGACCATTTTCTTCTTTTCTCCCAAGTATTTTGCCTGTGAAGATGCAAAACACAAGAAGAGGTGCGGTTCCTTCAAATATTTTTGATATAAAAAACCTAGATGTATGAAAAAGCATATGAATGAAAACACCTATAAGAAGATTTTATGTCTTTATAAGATGGCTTCTGTAGAATAGTGACTTTTACTATTATTCATACTGTTTCTAATGTATGATAGGGGATTTTTATTTCATATTACATATTTCATCCTTTTCCAAATTCCTTACAAATATAAGAGGATAGGAAACCAAGGAAACAAAGTATTTACCCTGGTTAATTTTATGTTATGACTTCATCCCACACAAAGTATTTCCTTTTGTCCGGTGCTTCCATAATTCTATTTCCAGTTAATGATGAATGATTACAGTAAACAGTAAAAAGTCTGTCTTTTCAGGCTTTTAAATGTAAAGTCTGTCTTTGTACTCTTTTCGGAACACCTCTAAACTAAGCAGAGCGGAAGGGACAAGGGAAGAGAGCAGGGCTAGGCTTTGGATATGAGAGTCTTCAGGAATAAGAGATTAACTAGCTACATATGTTTATCAGGGGGAGCCAAATACTGTCATATTATCCATCAGATATGTTAGCAGGCTGATGATTTAAACATATTTGTTCAGCACAATTAAGAAAGCACTCTTTGGGAGACCTCCCCTCACACTGTAACTCTCTCAGTCATTTGCCATGCAGACTACAACACACATTTCTAATTCCAGGAGTAAGTAGGAATCTCCTGGGACTTGCCCTGAATAAATTTTCCTGTGCATCCTGAATACTTCTCCAGATGAACTGACCTTTCTTCTCTCTTGTCAGTGAAAGTACATTAGAATTACCATTAATTTTTGCCATTTAGAATTCTACATGTAATATGATGGGTAAGAAATAAATTGACCTTCATACTCGTCTCTTCCTGCCACTCTGTCATCTTAAATAAATATCACTTATCATACTACTAGTTAACAATAAAGATGAATTAAATTTAAGGTATCCTCTGTTAACAGGGATCAAAATATCAGCCTCCCTGATGCAAGTAACAAGCTTTGGATAAGTCAAGCCAGTCAAATTATGCATCAGTCCAAACTTTCATCCAGGCTTGTGTCCAGCTCAAACTTCAATATTTTAAATGTTCCCTTCCTGTGTAACTATTCCTCTTTCTTTGAGGAAGACGATTTTCTCTACCAGGTTATGCTGTGTGTGCTCACCTGTCGAGGGTTGCTTAATATTTCTAACAGAAATCAGTATGTGCTCCAGAGAGCCCCAACACTTTGGGGAATCACTCAAGGGAAAACGTCCAAGTAAGAAGTTCAGCACCACAGCGATGGGTACAGGAGAAGCAGCATGGTGGCGGGTGGTTCACGTAAAGTGAGAGATTGCAAGATTGAGTGTTTTTCTCTTTTGCAGAGGTGTGGAGAGGTGTGAAGAGGTGCACAGGATACAGTTCAAGCTTTCCACACCTAAGTTGAGGAGTCAGCATGTAAGTGATTGTGCATGCTTCCAAATTTTCATTACAATCAGTAGAGACCCAAAATGTGATTCAAGTCCTTAAACACAAGTACCTACAGCCATCTGAGGGGCCCTAGGACATCCAGAAGACTTCCAGCTGAAAGGGCACAGACCTCCTGTTTTCTGTGTCATATCCACGCTGCCACCGCGGACGTTTCAGACACCCTGGAGTGTCTCAGACAGCTCTAGGCACCTTCTTTGGTCCCCAACCTGAGCCCACACATGCCTGCAGACACTTCACATAAACATGGAAATCCAGGGCTCAGACTAGAACTGAGCCTGCCTGAGATGTACTGTAATACCCAGGGTGAGGTGGAAACCATAATTCTGAGGTGCTAAGTAGCTGTCTTAATCTGTGGAAATGATTCACAGAAAATCCTCAGCAGAACTTGGAACTGATGAAAGGCCTCTCAAATCTCAGTCCCTACCCTATTCAGTGAGTGGATAAGGATAGCTACATCATATTAAAAACTCTAAAATTGCTTTTCAAATGCCAGAATGATGTGCAAAGTATAAAAGATTAAGGTACAATTTGCCTGCCCTGACCCTGCAGACACAGCTTTCCATGGCCACTTCATCTTCTCTCCATCTCATGGATCTTTGAAGTTAAACATTTCTTAATATGTCCTACAAACCCTAATTCTATATGGCTTTCTTTAATTTTACATGAATTCAGACCAGAGAAAGATACAGTGCAACCGGAGTGTAACACTTCTCTTTCTGTACTGCTTGACAAATTGCCTTGATGTGTACTGCCCAGGCAACAACTTCCAAAGTCCTATTTAAAATTTTCAGCTGAAATCAAGTGCTTCCTAGCTCTCTGAAAGAACGCTTTGTAGGCTAGCACTCTTAATCACACTTGTAGTTAGGTTTGCAATAAATGATCTAACGTGAACTGAAAAACATGTGAATAAACTTTGCCCATTGAAGGCATGAATGCAGGCTCCTTTCTAATCAGTCCTCACTGTTTTTTGCACATCCTTTAATCAAGTCCTAAGAACATCATTGTCAGAAGTACCCTAATATCCTTTGATAATAGTCTGTGCCTCTTCATTTCCAAAAGAAAAGAATCTTTCCAAAAGAAAAGAATCTGATATGCCATATGTTTCTCTGCAGCTGTGAAGTTTATAGTTGCCACATCCAGAAATGAAAGACAAACGTTATGTCTACAGGTACATCTTTCCTTCGAGACAGCATTTATCCTTCTGAAATATTTTGAAGCCCTTTGTCCTCTTTAGTTTTAGTCTCAAGTAATGAGATTCTCAGCACCCCTTCCGGATAATACTCCTCAAAACTTTCCCTAGCCTTATTTTAACCTACAGTGGACATGACTTTCCATTGCTGTTATTTCTCAGGTGCTTACCTTCACATTGTCTCCATTGTCTCTTAACCATGGTTCTTCTGCTCCTTGCTGCATAGCCACAGCTCAGTTTTCAGTCAGTGGTTGTTTTGTTTTCTGTTTGCTACTCCTCTACGTCTTAAATTCCTTCTCACTAGCATTCACATTCTAGCACCACATAGAAACAGATAGGCACTTTGGGCTTGGGTTTTGGGGGTCTGTAAGACGCTAGTGTAGATTTCATCAGATTGTCTCCGGGGACACTTCTTGGAACAGAGATAACAGCTGAGTTCCAAAATCAGAGAAGCCCTGCTGATCACAGTTGTACCAATGCCAACAGTTCTCAACCCTGTTAATATTTCCATGCTGCATCTGGTCCCAGAACAGAGCTGGAAGCAGGTTACTCCTCTATCTTTGCTCAGCACAGAAGCAATACATGGACACCAAACCTCAGGGTACTCAGGGGTGTGTTTTCTCCTGTCCTGCTCTGGACAACACAGCCCTAAGCTGCTCTGCTTTTGCAGTGCTGTCCCATTGCAAATTCAAGCTTAATTATATCACCACCATTATGTCCAATCTGACATATTTAGTACCAGAGCATTCTCAGCTTCTGCCCAAACACTTTCATGTAAATAGGTATTTACTACCACTAGGTTTTGCTGTCCCATTCAGTACAAACATTTCCACTACACATTTGCTTGGGTTTTCCAAGTGCAACATGGCTATGTGATCTTCTGATAGCATTAACCTTAGTCACAGAATCACAGGATCACAGAATGGTTTAGGTTGGATGGGACCTCTGGAGATCATCTAGTCCAACCTCCCTGCTCAAGCAGGGACCTCTAGAGCATATTGTCCAGGATCGCGTCCAGACGGGTTTTGAATATCTCCAGCGAAGGAGACTCCACTACCTCTCTCTGGGCAACCTGTTCCAATGCTCTGTCACCCTCACAGTCAAGAAGTTTTTTCTCAGGTTCAGATGGAACTTCCTGTGGTTAAGTTTCTGCTCATTGCCTCTTGTCCTGTTGCTGGGCACCACGGAGAAGAGGCTGGCCTCATCTTCTTGACACTCCCCCTTCAGATACTTGTACACGTTGATCATATCCCCTCTCAATCTTCTCTTCTCCAGGCTGAACAGGCCCAGCTCTTGCAGTCTTTCTTCATAGGAGAGGTGCTCCAGTCCCCTCGTCATCTTTGTAGCCCTCCACTGGACTCTCTCTAGGAGTGCCATGTCTCTCTTGTAGTGGGGAGCCCAGAAATGGACACAGTACTCCAGGTGAGGCCTCCCCCAGGGCTGAGTGGAGGGGCAGGATCACCTCCCTCCACCTGCTGGCCACACTCTGCCTCATGCACCCCAGGAGACCATTGGCCTTCTTGGCCACAAGGGCACACTGCTGCCTCATGCTTAACTTGTTGTCCACCAGCACTCCCAGGTCCTTCTCTGCAGAGCTGCTTTCCAGCAGGTCAGCCCCCAGCCTGTACTGGTGCATGGGGTTATTCCTCCGCAGGTGCAGGACCCTGCACTTGCCGTGGTTGAACTTCATGAGGTTCCTCTCTGCCCAGCTCTCCAGCCTGCCCTGGTACCTCTCAATGGCAGCACAGCCCTCTGGTGTATCAGCCTCTCCCCTCAGCTTTGTAACATCTGCAGACTTGCTGAGGGTGCACTCTGTCCCTTCCTCCAGGTCACTGATTAATAAGTCAAACAAGATCAGTCCCAGTATTGACCCCTGGGGGACACCAGGCCTCCAACTAGACTTTGTGCCACTGACCACAACCCTCTGAGCTCGGCCATCCAGCCAGTTCTCACTCCACCTCACTCTCCACTCATCCAACCCACACTTCCTGAGCTTGCCTAGGAGGATGTTGCGGGAGCCAGCTTGCCTGGCTGAAGTCCAGGGAGACAACATCCACTGCTCTCCCCTCATCTACCCAGCCAGTCATCCCATAAGAGAAGGCTATCAGATTGATTATGCATGATTTCCCCTTGGTGAATCCATGCTCCTGATCACCTCCTTGTCCTCAACATGCTTAGAGATGACCTCCAGGATGAGGAACTCCATCAGCTTTCCAGGGATGGAGGTGAGGCTGACAGGCCTGTAGTTTCCTGGCTCCTCCTTCTTGCCCTTTTGGAAGACTGGGGTGACATGGGCTTTCTTCCAGTCCTCAAGCACCTCTCCTGTCCTCCAGGACCTTTCCAAGAGGATGGAGAGTGGCCTAGCAATAACATCCGCCAGCTCCCTCAGCACTCGTGGGTGCATCCCATCAGGGCCCATGGATTTGTAGAGGTCAGGTTTGCCTGAATGATCTCTAACCCGATCCTCCTCAACCAAGGGAAAGTCTTCCTCTCTCCAGTTCTCTTCTTTATTGTCTGTTCTCAGTAAGATTATAGCCTCTCCTAATGTAGTATTTATTGCCAATTAGACCATTTTTTGAGGACAGCGAGATGTGGAATGAGACCAATACCACAGCGCAATGGCAAGTCCCAGCCCTCAGTGTTTGCACTTAATGTGAGGAGGTTTTCAGGCAGGGATAGAGTGGTGTTTCATTGCCTTGGGACTCTGGTGCTGAGCTTCCTACAAAGCTAGTGGTGAGGCACGGTTGTCTGTCCATCCCAACTCACCACCACACCAGCTTGGTCAGTAAAGCTAACATGTGGCCATTACCTTCCTATTGCCTAGGCCCACAAACAACCTCAGAGCACATCTCAAGGCCTGTCCTCACTAACTGTGAGTGAGCAGTCCCCTGCAACAATCTCAAGAGTTTTTTGCTTATCCTAGTAGTCTGCCAAATGCCCTTTTCTCTGTTTTATTACTTCCTGCACTCAGTGCACGGCAGAGTTCTTTCCTTTTCCCATGAGGCCGTGATCTATTTCTCATTATCTTTTAGTTGATCTATTAGCCATTTGAGAATTCAGTTAGTTGAAATTATTTTTATATTTACACTGTGATTTTGTAATTATCATTGCAAGTGACCTGCTATAAACAATGTTCTCTTTGAACTAATGAAAATGTCATTGCTGATATCAAGTAGACTTTGACTACTAGGTATCAACTAGACTTTAAGTAGACTGTATTTGGTATCAAAAGGTACAATGTACCAATCTGAGCTTGTGCCAGCCCACATTGGCTGAAGTACTTTATCCGTAATATGATCCGTAAGGAGACTAGTCTAACACCCACTGGAGTCAGCAGAAGCGTCTCTGTTCACTTACGTAAGGAACGGCCCTGTCCCCATAAAAAGTATATCTGTAACTAAATTTAACATCACACAGTCATGGCAATGAATGACCTTGCAAATGGTCTTATTAACTACAGAAGAGATAAAAGATATCTCAACTTTCTCACCTTCAACCCTGTTAGGGAACCACCTTCTTGGTGTCAAAACTGCTAAAAAGAAAGGCATTTAACATTCAAGTTGTTTACTTTCACAGACTCCAGAGTGCAAGTGTGAAACTGTTTTTCTCAAGTCTCAGCCCTATAAAAAGCCATCCAAGTGCCCTTTATGAAGGGAAATCAAAAGAAGTTGCAAGTGTTTAACGCAGCTTCACTGTAAACTGCTGGCAGACAGCTAGATGATACCTGTAATGATTTCTATCTCCCTACAGTCAATTTAGATGATCAAAAATTAAAATAAAAAAACAGGAAGTCTCTTAAATATTTCCTTTACTATGCACATTTTGTACTATGCACTATGCTCCTTTTATTCAAACAAAGGTTTCAGAGAAATATCTTGCTTTAAATTTTGAATTTGGACTTTTTTTTCCTTCCCAAGAGGACTGTCAAACAGCAAGACTGGTAGTGAGGCTGGACTGACAGTATTTTGCTACAGTCACCACCAATGTAAATCTTCACACTGAAAGGAAACAGCTTTTGATTACTATCTAAAAGGTATAGAGTGATAACATAGAGAAAAATATTCTAGAGTTTTGTAAGATTTGGAAGCACACTTTGCTATGTGCATCCCTGAACTCCGTAGGTGTTGTTGAAAATTTCTGCTGGAATGAAGGTCCATGCTGCATATATCCAGGTCTCACATTTCCATCTACCTTTCATTATATATAACTTTTTTCTGCTAGATTCTCAAATCAAAATTCAGTTTCCTGGGAATTACAGGAATCTTTGTTCATACTTCATTCTTACTGAAATAATGCCCTGTTTTTATGTTCTTTTGACCCATGCTTTAAATATAGCCTTCCTTAATGAAAAATGTGTAACACCTTTCACTGAAGCTTTCTCAGCTCTTCATCAGACATAAGTAGGTTAACAATATCTGAGCTTGAACTTTTGAAAAGGAAACACAGCACAGATGGAACTGAGACCTGATGAGAACTTTTATTTACAATTTTCCCATGCCTGAAGATATTCAGAAGTTCATAGGGCTGGAAGGGGCGCTGAAAGACGGACAGTGTAATCCCCTTCACTCACTAGCTAGATTTATGCTGATCCTAGTGGGGCTTAATCCAGGGAGACAGGCTGAAGATCTATGCTCTTCCTCTTAATCCAAATAAGAAAAACTATATTGAAGGAACTTGGCACGTTCTTTCCTTAGACGACTTTGCAGGCACAAGAGACAATTTGTCTCTCTTAACCGTAAAGCCTCAGGCTGTGCTAACTGCAGCAGAGAGGAGCTGGGAATGGCACCCAAAGCTCCTAAGGTCCTTCTGGCTCTCACAGCTGCCGTGGGCAGCACAGAGCTGATTTACAGTGCCATCCTCACCACCCTGCCAGAGCTCCCTCTCCTACTCTTGCTAGTTCTGCAACATCATCTCAGCTAGAAGGGTACAAATATGAGGTCAGATATCCTCTGTTGTAAAAATGAAGAACAAATATATTTTTTTTAAGTTATAAAATATGTAGATTTAATGTACTAAATGTTTGAGATATTCAGTCATTTGTATTTAATGAATAACGTCAGCCATGCAGCACATTTCTTACCACTGCCGTTGCCCATGGTGGCTCTGATACTGTCATGCCTCTGGTTCCTACCACAGTGCTCCAGGTTTCCCTTCCCTGTCTCTGTAAGTGCGATTATACACTCTAAAGCTTTCAATGAACAACCATACATCGTGCGGTGTACTAACATTATGGCAGGAGGCACACATAAAAATTTGTTTATTTCATTAGAGATTGTCATCTAAAGATTTTCATCTACTAATCAAGTCACTGAGTGTTTATCATGCCTTAGGCCCATGTTTTAATTGAAAATTATAACTAGCCTCTCTTCTTGCTGTCTGACTTAAATCTTACACATTTTTGTCTCTTTGTATGTTTAAAGGAAAAAAACGGCAAAATATGTTATTTCTGATTGTCTTTCTCATCTCTGGTATTTCTCAATGAATCAACTGCATAAATATGTACAGCATTTTTGTCAGCATGAAATATCGAGTCCTAACTTTTGGCTTTGATAAATATTTCTGTATTGTTCAATTTATTTTGCTAGGATCTATTTTCGGTTTACTAGTGCAATTCCCAAGTGGCTTTTGTGCAGCTCAGTATTATAGTCTCAGTAATGTCTTTCATAAATAAGCCACTGAACTAATAAAAGTGATCGAAATGAATAATACATTTCTCTGTTTCAAATTGTCAACAATATGGAGTGGAAGTAGCTGCCAATGAATCTTTCACAAAGTTAATTTAAAAAAAACAAAGCATATCATTATGGCAATGTGACATTTTACTGTGAATATATTAATGTTGGAAGCACCCAGAGATCTGCATGGGATAAGAACATGGTTTGATGAGTTCCAAGTTTGTTTACTCTACTGATGTTTAATATCCCTTTAGGGTCTCTCTGTGTCCACTGATTGCCACTTTTGTGTGTGTGTGTGTCACATATGATTCCCATTTACTTCTGGGCAAAACTCAGACTATCCACTTCGACGCTTTAGGCAGAACTTGGATTTTATTTTCAGTGTCAAAGCCCAAAGGAGTAGGTCAGAAAAATCTCCTTTCTGGTATGCTTAAACATTGTGCAGTCTGGAGAATTAAGTGGTCACCTAGTTCAGGCATCAATGTGTGCATACGAGTACATACAACTTAAGGAGCCAAGAGGCCAGCTCTTGTCGGCAATTTGTTGCGATCCATGAATAATGCAAGGAGTTGCTTTAACTTTGTTGAATCCTCAGAGCTTGCATGCTGACAGCCTAAAATCCAGAGCAATGAAAGCAGGGCCATTATGGTTGGTTCCATTGCAGAAGGGTGGGACAGGTGACCAAGTCTCAGCTCTTCCTGCTGTCCAAACCATCAGCCAAGTGCTCTGAAGCATCACAGCGGCAACTCCACCTTGCTGGGTTTTCCTAAGGTGATTTGTGCATAGAGACCTTGCTGCAAGAGCAAGGAAGGTGCCTCTTCACATGCAAGTGCAGTGGGCTAGGTGCTGAGCTCGGAATCAGAGACTGCAGTGTGGTTTTCCTCCAGTTCAGGATGAGGTAGAAATTGAACCTAGGTCTTTGACTTCCTGAAAAATCATTATGCCATTATGGAAAAGCAGACATCTTTGCTGGCCAGCCTTTAAAATGAATGAGTTCTGGTCAGCTGCACTCCTCACGTCCGAGAGGATCCCATGCACGAGGAGCAACCTTGCATGTAGTCCTAAGACAGTTACCAAAGGTGGAACAAGAGATCCGTCACCTCTGCCTACCCAGAGGCCACCTCTAGGCAAGGAAAGGTAGCAGTACCGCCACACTTTTCTGTGGCCAGGTGGCATGGTCTGGCCATATCCGTGCATGCTTAGCCTCCAGAGTAGGGTGGCTGCATCCAAACTGCCACTTGGAAATGGTCCCAAGAGCCAGGGACCATTAGCATCTAGCATTATAACCACAAAGACAGTTGTGATTCAGCATCTGCATTCACATCTTGGTACTGTTTTTCCACAGAAAGTCCAGCAAAGGGCTGCTAAGACGATTAAAGGAGGGGAGCATCCTTCATTTGAGGAAAGGCTGAGAAAGCTGAGAGAGCTTTCATATTAGAAACTGAGAGTCTCTGTCTTTGGATATATTCAAAATCTAATGAAACATAGTCCTGGGCAACTTGCTCAAGGTGACCCTCCTTGAGCAGTGAGGTTGGGCTAGACAATCTCCAAAGGTACCTTCCAACCTCAGCCGTTCTGTGATGCCGAGATTCTGTGAAGAACTGCTTTTAGATCTTGTTTGGGGCTTGGCACCTGACACTAGTAACAGTGCCCTGCCATTTTCCAATATACAACTAAGAAGATTCAAGTAAAAAGATTGACTAATTGACAAGCGAGACTGGTTTGAGTTGCTCTGCAACAGCACAAAGAAAAAGAAGGTGTGAGATGGGAGATGGCAAGATATTATCTTTAATATGCAGTGTCACTTGTCTTAGCTGAGGCTAAAGCTTCACAGCTCGAGGGTGCTCAGAAGACAGGGCTTCCCCACTGCTGTTTGGCAGCTTCCTGCTGCTGGCATCAAATTACCTTTAGGAGGACCTGGGAAAGAAAAAATTGTTACCCCTGAAATGTGATCACTCAGAATAAAATGAGACTAGAGAAGATGAAAATAGAGGCTCAAGATCAACTTTTAGCTGTAAATCAAAAAACCTGAGAAGTTTAGCAAACTCCAACTGATTGTCCTCCATGAAGGTCAGGGTAAGTTTTCAGTTAATATTTAAAAAATATGGAGTAAAAAAAAGGAAAGGAAATACAGATGTATACTGTTTGCTCAATACTCTTGTGGACTTTGTACCAAAGGAAGGATAATGCCTTCAGAGGAATGAATGGGAAGCTAATGACATGCTGTACAAATGGCGGCCAGTCAAAACTGATTCCTGGTCTGCGTGCTCGAGAGGGCCTCAGGGTCTCCTGCCAGAAATTCTTTTCAGGAGTGGACTCACGTAGCAAAAGGTTGCACATTGAGACTTGAACAGATTATTGATTAGATAATGACACGGTGCCAAGCTCATTAAATGTCCCAACACCCATCGCTCAAAAACAAATCAAGAGGGAATTGCAAGGACTATGAGGAAAGATGGTAAAATTATTGATAATACAACTGGAAAAACGAAGAACATTTAATAATACATGTTGCAATAATACATCATAATATTACGTCAAACAGGATGTCTTGTACAATACCAACACATTGCACTTCTGATCTTTAGCAACCACTTTAAATCACTTGCATATGACAGCCAAGGGCAGACATTTCCATGTCATCATCCACCATCACCCATGGTACACAAACTCTTGAGAGTCTACAGACTACTTCTAAGAGGTGGGAAAGTTAAAGCAGCTTCCTTTAGTTCATAACAGAGAGGTTCCAAGCGCTGGGAAATTGGGTATTGGGATCAAATGCCTTTTACCAAGCCCCGTCGCGCTCCTCCTGATGCTGATGGAAATCTTTCTAACAATTGCGGGGAAAATGGAATCAGCTCCTGTAGAAACAACAGTTTGACGCTACTTCCAGGGTGTTCGTGCTTTGGAAAAAGAAAAAAAAAAAAGAATGGTCACCCTTGTTCCAGCTTGTGAATGATACTTTTAAGCCATGTATATTCCAAGTCTCCTATAATAATCTATTTATCAAACAGGAGATTTAGTCTGATGGTTTTTTGATCAGCCCTTTGTGGCTCGTCACTTTTATACATGCACTGTAGTAAAAGAAATAGGCAGGAACTTTAGAGAAACTCTGTTCCAGCTCTGCTCACAGAAAAGAGCAGAATTAGACCAATACTCAATACTTCAGCAAATTTTCCCTTACAGATTTATCATTAAATTCTTCTTTTACTGTGCAGATCAACACAACTTCATGCCATGTATGAAAAGCATGAATTAAACCTCTCCCTTACTTAAACTAGCATAACACTTGCATTTCAATGGCCTTCCAGTAGAGAATTTGACTCTCCATGTTTTTTAAATGTAAAAAATGAAATGCAGAAATTGTCAAACACGAGTGATGAGTTTTACATCTCTACACATCTTCTGTAGCTCTAATGAAAAAACAGCATTAGTCGTCCAGTGGTTAAGGAGACAAATATTTCTCATCCTTCCTTTTTCTTATAAACAATTTTTCAGTTGAAATCACTGAATTATTGAGGCTGGCAGAGACCTCTAGAGATTGTTGAGTCCAACCCTTCTGTTCAAGCAGGGTCACCCGGAGCAGGATGCGCAGGACTGTGTCCTGTCACGTTTTGAATATCTCCAAGGAAGGAGACTCCATAACCTCTCCGGGCAACTTGTTCCAGTGCTCAGTCACCCTCACAGCAAAAAAAAAAAAAGTATTTTTTTATGTTTAAGCGGAAAGTCCTGTGTTTCAGTTAGTGCTCATTGCCTCCTGTCTTGTCACTGGGCACCACGGAGAAGAGTTTGGCTCTGTCTTCTTTACACTCCACAATCAGGTATTTATGCACTTTGATAAGACCCTCCCTCAGTCTTCTCTTCTCCAAACTGAATACACCCAGCTCTCTCAGCCTCTCCTCATCTGACAGATGCTCCAATCCCTTTGTCATCTTTGCGGTCCTTTGTTGGACTTGCTCCAGTATTTTCATATCTTCCTTGTACTGGGAGCCCAGCACTGGACCCAGCACTCTAGATGGTTCTCGCCGGAGCTAGGCAGAGGGGAAGGGTCACCTCCCTCCACCTGCTGGTGATGGTCTGCCTAGTACAGCCCAGGAGGCTGTTGGCCTTCTTTGCTCTAAGGGAACGTTGCTGGCTCGTGTTCAACTTGGTATCCACAAGGTCCTTCCCTGCCAAGCAGCTTTCCAGGCAGTCGACTCCCAGCTCGCGCTGGTGCATGGGGTTATTCCTCCCCAACTGCAGGATTTCACAGTTCTCTTGTTGAATCTCATGAGGTTCCTCTCTGCCCATTTCTCCAGCCTCTGAGATCCCTCTGAATGGCAGTGCAATCAATTTTGTATGAAAGTCTCAGGATAAAGAATATATGTTCAGACTGTCGAACAGCAGCAGTTCCTTTCCTTGATATAGCTCATCCCTTCATAATGCCAGTTCTAGAGCAGCATAACAGCACCAGCATCAGCGAGGACTGCACCCTTCTCAGGCTGGTGCAAAGGCAGGAGGAGTAGTGCCCCTTCTCTTAAATCTCACCAATATTAACAGCTGATCTAACAAAATGATTAATATTCAAATGCAGTGAGAATCACTGACGGTTACAGAAAGAATCTTCTGTAAGTAGTTTGTAGCTTTCCAGAATCCCACAGGCAACATTTTCAGCTTTCTATTGAAGTACAAAAATCAAATTTTGCTTTTGGAGATAATAAGAAATTTTAAACTTATCAGACAATTAATTTTGCCTAACTAGTCACATATCCAGAAAGGTGAAAGCAGATTTTTACAGCTGGTGCAAATGAAAAAGGAGCTGATCCCACTTTATATTTGCAGTCCCCAATGTGCACAGTACCAGGAGAAGCATAAAGAATAATAGGGTAGGCAGGGGAGCTGAAATGAGAAACATGTCACATTAAAGTACATAAATAAAGCTATCACTTCATTCACAGAGTTCTGTTTTGCTTTTAAATTCTTAAAATAAAAAGCTACAGATCAATGGTTTTCCTCTTTAACCAACTTCAGCACCAGTTTGTGAATATCAAAAGCAGCTTTGACTTGCATACAGAATAGCTGCAGGGATGACAGCTGGGCGAACTTGCAGTTACTTGCAGTGCAGGCTCTCTCTGGACTGAAAGTTTACATGTCAAGAATGAGGGTTGCAGAATTAACTCACCTCTTCTTGAGATTGCACATTTCCTTTTTAATCCTCCTACAGATTTTGCGAATTTTCCCTGATCGTCTTTCCTTTTTGGCTTCTGGTATTCAGCGTGCTTCCCCCTCTTTTCACCTTTTCTGTACAGACTTGTTGGTGGGTAAGAGGGCAAATGAATAGATCTTTTTTGAAGCAGTGCTACCAATCCCACCTTGCTATTTTTAAAATTGAGATTATTTCATGCAGTCCTGAGCAATAAGCATTTTGGAAATTATTTTATGAAACACACACACAAAAAGGTTCCAAATAGATACATTTTGTTCTGCATATGTTCTACATTTCTCAGCACAAAAGCAGGCTTATTTTGTAGTAGTGTGATGATACAGCTCACAAAAACACAAAGTAGTTGATTTCTAAATAACGAAGCTGTTAATTTGCAACCCCAAGGGTTTTGATTGATGAGCAGATGATACATATTTATATTGAAATCCAACAGTAGAGATGATTTACTTGCACCTGCAAAACATCTGCACGTATAATACCTGTGCAAGCAAAAGTCCAGTTCTCTTTCTACTAGCATCTTCAAGATCCATTCTGTGTACAGAAACTGAATTTGAGGCAGTGGACAGAGACTCTTCATTTCATATTTCAGCTAAGTAAGGACCAGGAGGAATCAGTGACCCTCTCTGGGCTTTTTTTTCTAGTTATTTTCTGTTCTGACAATTTAAATTGTAAGTTTCTTGGTACAAGAAGTATCTTGAACTTATCAAATAATTAAGGTTGAATGACCAATCACGTGTCTGAGAAAGGTGAAAATAAACCTTTGTCCTTACAATGAATGAAAATGAATCTTCTAACATCTTCTATTCTGTTCTCTGTCAGGCTTGGCTTGTTAATTTAAAACTAATTATTTGGGTCAAGATACTTCTTCAGCTACATGGATGCAAACAGAGTGAGTGTTTACATAGTAAATAGCCAGGATGGATGTGAAGCAAGGACAGAAGCACACATTAATTTTTAGCCATCTGCTAAGGCAGCAAAGTTACACATGTTCCTGACGGGTGAATGCTGGTGGCTGCTGCACGGGGATAGCAGGTAGCTGTGCATCCTCCTCCCGCACTCCTGCCAGGGAGGCAGCCTGAGGCCAGCCTTGTGTTTGCATTCCCTGCTCTGAGGCTGCAATAGACATCAGCTAAGTCCCACAGAGGAATGGAGATGTGTGAAAACAGCCCCTGGTCCAAGAGGAGAGCTATGTGCGAGCACACGACCCATTCACGAGGTATCACAAGTACCTGGGTCATCTCTCCATCCCCTAGAGACCTACCTGTTATCACTGCAAGTCTCTGCAGCCTCTAAACACAGCTGTGACTAATGAACTCAAGGAAAGGTTCAAAATCACATGTATCCTGCACATATAAATACATCTAACAAAATAGCAATAGAAACTTAGCTTGACTTTTAGTCGATTTATTTTTTTTTTAAGACTAGTGTTTTGAGCGTATTTGATTATAAAAATCAAATAATGAGGAGAAATGTTTCTCTTCTGTCACAAGCCTGCTTTGAAGAGTGATGATTCTTCATTTCCTAACTTGATTTATTCAGCTAATCAACTTGACCTCATGCAGACCTGGTTTCATGTTCGAATGAGGATGGGAGGGTACACACTGGAGAGGGAGAAAAAGGGTTCTTACTCAGTGCAAGAGAGCCAGAGTGACTATGGAAAAAAATCCAAAGCCTAAAATACATTGCTTTGTGAGGTAAAAGTAGAACTTATACTTATTACACCCAAGGACCATTCTCCTGCATTCTCTGCATCGGTATTACACAAACCCAGAGCTGAAATTATTAGATGAAGATATAAAACTAAATAATTTAAAAACTGCCTTTCTGGATTTGATCAGCTTGTAATATCAATAAGGACTTTTGTCTCTCCTACCATCAAAAAGTAGTAATACATTAACATTATTAACAATATGTGTTACAGGCTTAGAGAAATATGCTCAGAAGTCTTTATTTTACATTATTTATACAACTTGAACAGTTAGCTACCATTTTCCACTGTGCTAGGTCTGATCCTGCAGCCAGCACACTTTTCAGCAATAACTTGGTCTCTCAGAGTTTCTCTGTCAAACTCCAGATGACAAAAATATTCTTCAGCTACAAGATTCTAGTCTCTTTTTGAAGAAATTCAGCTCCAGTTTTCATTTGTTTAAAATTAACCTCAGTCATACAAGTAGATCTTAGCTCATGTTTTCCCTGACCCTGGGACCTTCTTGTCCTCAGTGATCCTCTCCAAGGCCAGCTATATTTACTGAAGTTCCTGCCAAACTCAACGTGCAGTGATCAGGAGAGCTTGGTCTTTCCTCGTCGCCAGCGTCCACTGCAGAAGAGCAGGAGGAAGGGCACCGGCTTTACAAGGTTTTAGCAGCCCCAGATGAACCTTCCTTCCCTCACAACTTTTCTTTTTTCTTATTTTCCCTTTTTCCATCTAACTTTGAGCTTTTCACTTTTAAGAACCTACAGAAAGATGTGGCCTACAGAAAGGAGTCAAGCAGCAAATGCTGGGAACCTGGACCTCAAAAAGCAAATTAAGTTTGGGCTCAATGGACTCTCAGAGCCTCACCTAGGCAAGCGGCAGGTATATTTTTTTCTCTACTATTAGCAGTCCATCCTCAGCTGTCCTGCTGGATTAACTTTAATCCTGACTGGGAGCAAAGTGACTGCCTGTGGTGGGGAGAAGAGGCTGTTTTTTTCTAGACTCCTAGCAAAATCAGGACAGGGAATATCATTTAAATTGAGAGAGAATTGAGCCAAACTATAACAAAATTTGTGAAGGAGATGCAATTCTGGACTCCAGTAGGACTATTTGCTGGGAGAGGGCGGTCTCTTTTGTTGACTTTCTAACGAGCAGTTGGAAGGAGGGAATACTAACACTCTGACTGAGGACTGAATAAACAGACAAGTTTGGAGATTTACACCAACAGGACACAGGACATCAGCTTTTCTGGCAAGCAGGCCAGAAAAACACACACCTCAAAAAGCAGATCTCAGCCACACGGTGCCATAAAAATGTGGGGTGCTACTTGGTGTAAACTTCCTCTTCACTGGAGCCTGAGACATGCTGGTCAGGACGGCATTCAAATGGATACATCAGAATCCATCCAGAAAGGATGCTCACAGGTCATTTTTTAGTTATTTCTCTTCATCATTTTTGGAGCAGAGGCACTGAAGGAACAGAACAAACCATTAAGCCCAAGCAAAGAGACAGAAGAGTCGGGGCTAACTCTGATTTGGGTTTCTTGCACTCCGAGGCTAAAAGAAATCAACCTGCGCGGCTCAGATCGCCTTCTTAATGTAGAAAGAACAATTTTGGTCACGAGAAAACGAGTGTTTGTTTATACCCATAAGCAGTGGTCTCTTCCCAAGCCTGTTTATCAGAGCATCCATGAGGGTTTTCATCTAGGGGTCGACTAAAGACCCAGAAGATGTCCTGAGGAAGAGGGGATTCCCTCCTCCACAGACAGGGCTGATCTCAGCTCCTGGTGGAAGAAGCAGGGCAATGCCTGCCCATGCTGCAGCTCCCGCAGGTCTGCTGGAGAAGAGCTGGGAGAGGGATGGGCAAACCCTTCGGTCCATGGGAAGCCTCTGGTTGCCTCAGCTGCACAAGTCCTGGCAGGGGCAGAGGAGGCCATGGCTGCAAAGGCTGCTAGGAGGGAATGAAGGATAGCTGGGACTTGGGCAGGAATGATCCCCATCTTAATGACCCTCAGAGGATTCATTTAGGCTATGTGTAGCGGGAGAGCTGGGGGAAGACTTGACAACACCACCACTCAATATGGGAATACAACAGAGGATGCAGTAGAGATGTATGGCCACATATACAGTTTGAAACCTTTGCAGGAAATGGTGAGACACAAGTCTGCACACCTAGAAGCATACCTAGGTGCAATCAAATTCAAAATCCAGCTACCTCTGAAATAAAAGGGAAATATAATGCATGGGAATTGTGCAGTTAAGGTTTGGAAACACACTCTTATCAAAGCTGATGCTGGTTCCAGTAAAAAGCCTTTCATGAAGGGGTGGAAACCGAGCACTGAACCACAGGCCGACCCCAGATAAACCAAGGAGGGAGCTAGCCATGATCACAGCCACCCCCCACACATCAGCCACCACATGCACAGACAGACCTGCTGGTCCCTGGGGCACCCAGTAACATTGGTCCTCCCTCCCCAAAGGCAAGGTGTGAAACAACTCTGTGCATGAGGAGGCACTCTAGACCCACAGGCAGCACAGTGGTTAGGGTGGTCTGGCCTTTGTGAGACACAGAGGGGGAAGCAGTGTTGGGAAAAACATCCCCACTGGACGATACACAGGTCAGTGTGGTAGGGACCATTTCACCTGTTAGTGCTCATGCTTTATATACTCTCTCCTGGTTAAATGTATTATCTATTAGCTTGACAAATATCATTTTCCTGTTTCTAAATAGTTAGTATTTGAGGTAGTCGAAGTTTTTTAATTGCCTTCATAGCATGACCAAAAGAGCCCCAAATGGACAAGCACCTGTATGGGTAGTATTTGCGTCTTTAATAGTCCTTGCAACTGGAAGGGAGCAGGCTGGTATGCATGGGGCTGAGCGTATCCTCCTCTTTAGAAATTAGACACCCAGCAATAGGCAGCTTTATTCAGCTAAAATAACCACACAACTGTGCTCTCTGTTAGTTGAGAGTTAATCAAGAGCAAGAACTCAAGGGCTTGAGAGTCACAACTTCTTCCGTGCTTAACTCGTGACCTATTTGAAATATCTTTAAATGAAAGTTATTTTCTAGCACACTGGCGTTACTTTGTTAGAAGATATATACAGCATAATAGATATTTTTCATTGCGTCAGTAAGCCCCGAGTCCGAGATTTTTACTTCAGAAGGAAAGATTGTAAACCATTAACTGAAACACGGAGCAGTAGTCTGCAGAAGACTTTGTCCAGAAATAGCCTTTTTAGATCATATGTTTTGTCCAGATGAAACACATTTGAATATAAACTATTAGGTACCATATATTAAGCAAGTACTTGCTTGTTCTTTTGAGTGATTCGTGACAGTGTGGTCATCTATCATCTACTATGAAACAGGATTACTAATAGAAATAAAGGAAAATAGTTTCTAAAACACAGTGGAAAAAAAGGGTTCTTTCCATTGCCTTTAATAGGCTTTGGATCAGCCCCAGATGAGTTGCAGTGATGTGCTGTTCATTATAATATATTAGCTCTTGCCCCTGCCTAGTGGTAAAAAAATGTCATTTACGGCACCTGCGTTACCTGCAGCAGATTCACACTGGGCTATAGACAGTGACAGCCAGGCACAGTCTGGTGTCTGTGACTACAGAGAGTTTGAGAGGGAAAGAGAAAAACCTCATCGAAGGCAGAGGCCAACTCCAGCACAAGTATGTCACAGACGTAGCCCCGCTTTGTGCAGATGAAGCTCATCTTCTGCATGAGGGCCCAAAAGTTACAGTCAGCAAATGGTTTCCAGCATTTTGGGTGTCCACCTCTCCAGCAAAGTAGGAAGGAGACTTTGCCAAAGCCCAGACTACACATGCAGGGTGCTGCTCCTTTGGCAAGGGTAGCTGAGCTGCCACTTCCCTGGATGCCTTGGCTCTCCGGAGCCTCTGGAAGGGAGCAGGAGCTACCAGCAGTGCATTACCTCCTCACCCGCAGGCAGTTCCTGCTCAGCCCCTGGAGACACAGCCTATGGGGATGTATTTGGAGTAGCATTAGCTTTGGGTCTCGCTTCACATTCCTTCCCATGGCAGCACCAGCTCACAAGGCTCTTGCTCATCCCTTCCCATCCCTAGGTGACATGCCAATGCTGGCAGCCCACCTCGGGGCTGCAGATCCCCTACACATGCACAACGCACCTCCAGCCTCTCCGGGCTGCCAGCTTGCTGACCCTATCCAGCTGTGGCCTCCAGGGAGAAACCCTTAGAGCTACAGACTGTTAGAAACCCTTGGAGCACCCAGCCCAGCCCAGTCCACTGCCACCACACGGACCCTTGGCAGCAGCACGAAGGAGAGTGCCGGCTCTGGCTAGGGCCACAAGGCATATCCCTGCAAGGCCTGCGGTTGAAGGCCCTTTCAGCTGGCTGGTGTTGGGTTTCTGTTCTCTCTGAGCTTGGAAGGCTGTTGTCTCTCACGATCAGTCCCATTATCTCAGAGTACAGGGCCCAGGACACTTTCTCCACATCGGACGGCACCAAGATATACATAAGCAAAATGGGCTTGAACTCAGGCTTCAGCGCACAGACTTATGTGCACATAGTAACACGTCTTGGATTTGAAAAGACTGAATAATCACTAGAAACAGCGCTCCTTGCAGCACAAAAAAAGGTCATTCCACAAAAGAACTGGCCACGTATTCCTGAAAGCAAGCTGCTGCAATAATTCTCACTGTGAAGTTTAGCTGCAGAGCTCTTGGCAGTAATAACTTTCAGCTGCTCCATAGCTGAAGCACTGTAATTCCAGGCAGACTCACATTTCATACCAAACGCAAAGAAATGCAGCCATCAGCCTGCCTTCTTTATGTGTGAATGTGAAGATACCACACGCAGGAGATCACAGATCACAATACGTTTTGGTGGAGCTGGACCTTGCATTAGGTAACAGGTTGGCCAGGTTGGCCTTTTTCTGAGTTCATTATATTCATGAGCAAAAACTGATCTGCTAAATCCAGCCTATAAAACTGGATGACAGAGTAGGTGTAAGATTATAATCAGGGAAATAAAATATTAGTCTTTCCATATTGTAAAAATCCATGCAGTCTTTCTAGTAAGCAGATGAAAGGATTTCTTTAATCATTGCTTGTTCTCTGGCTTTAAGCTAACATCTAAAATGCTGGCATTACTCTTCTGCGCATTTACTGAGACAAAATACCATTATTAACAATTAAAGCAGAGTTATTCTAAAATATTTTGCTACACTTGAGCAATTATCTGGGTAATCACTGACAAGTGTACAGCCAATGCCATCAAAGCACAGAGCAGAGTTTTTTTATTCCTGTTTTCCAGTCTTACCCCCAAATTAAAAACCAATAAAGGTCAGTGGAGTAGGTTTACTACTATGTTTACAACAGTGTAATGCAGCATTATCACACTCAAGCTTAAGCAGGGGCTTACACTTTCCGTATTTACTAGCTCTGAATTTGCTCCATTAAATTTAAGCTTTCATTTCTTTTAAGGCTGAAGACCTACGTAGTGTCAGACACCTGTCGGAAAGAGGATCACTCTCCCTGATACAGGGAATAGTTCTGCTTTCACATATAGTTCCCACCGTATATCACACACATCCCCAGGAACAGACATATGGACCTAAGATGCACTTGTACACACAACACATACACACAGGGTACCTGATACTCTGCTAACTCCACATGCACATATGAATCTTTTCTCAGTAGGATTCTCCATTTTCGAAAAAATGCTGCAGTGCAGCTTAGTGCTGGTGACATTGCCTACCTGAGAAGCACAAGCACAGAGAAGGTTTCCACCTGACAAAAGAGATTACTTATTGCAAGCCCAGTTCTTTAAGAGGACCCTGCAACGACATCTGTTCTAAATGCAGATTTTGGAACACAAGAGGTCCTGCATAACTGAGGAGCTATGAAGTAATAGTAGACAAATATGTAGTGGCATTGCAAAGTCCTGATGAGTTATCCAAATTATAAGCAGAACTGGAGTACACTGCTTCACCAGATTTGGCGGGGGTTTGTTTTGTTCTGTTTCGTTTTGTTTTGCCAGCCTGCAGTTTATAACCCCTTAATACCCTTTTACTGAGTGGTTTTCCTTCTGTTCCAGGGAAACTAATTATTCTGCTAGAAGTCGCATTTTGCCTTTCAGGCTTATCTTCACACTATCATTGCTATATAAATAGAATCTGAGCTAAAAATAGGCATTTTAAAATGCTTTATCAGAGACCTGCTTTCATACCAAAATAGACTTGTGTGCATGCATGTGTAACACACACAGGTGCAAGTCTTGACAAATTGAAACCACAAAGGAAAAAAAACAAAAGCCAAGCATCAAAAATTACTCTCTCTTCAACACCTTTTTATTAGGAAGAAAAAGGATACACGGAAATATTGAGCTATTTTCTAAGTAAGGTGGGGAAGTCGGGCATGAGATAATGTACCATTTTTAAATATTAGAATTTACGGTTGGGGAGTATCGTAAAAGACGAAGATTAAGACAGAGCATGTACTACTACGTGCAGCTCTTGGTGAGGTGCCTGGAGGCTGCAAGATTTAGGTGTTCCACATTATGTTACTAGTCACAAGGTCACCAGAAAGATGATTTAAAAAAAACCCATCATGGAAAGCACAATGTGTCTGGAAAGTAGCCAATATTTATCTTCCTTCTCGAACAGAGCTTGGCTGTTTCTTTAGGCATTCTTCAGCAGAGATATAAAGCAGTGTTTCTGCAGCTGATGAGTCTTAGGAGCTAAGTCAGGTCAGGGAAATTTTTTAAAGAAACAATTGAGCATCTCTAGCTCATTTACCCATTTTACTTAGCACAGGTGAACTTTTACACCCTCACCAGGAAAGAAATCTCGTAGGAAGTGACTTTTGCTCCCCAAGAATCAGACTCACATAAAG
Organism: Struthio camelus; assembly: GCF_040807025.1. NCBI lineage: Eukaryota > Metazoa > Chordata > Aves > Struthioniformes > Struthionidae > Struthio > Struthio camelus. The sequence goes on along the minus strand of NC_090944.1, from coordinate 23,838,398 downwards.
TTCATTAATTTGTTTTTCAGAGGTTGATGGTTCTTTCTGATGTGCATTGCTGAAGAAACAGTCACAGTATAAGGACAAGCAAATGCCTAGCAGTAAAATTAATGGTGCATCTACTAAATAATACAGAGAGGAATTAATGTCAAGTGAGCATATAGTAATTAGAGCTTAAAAGGATTCTTTAACTTCATTTCATTAGTGACTGAAATTCTGTGAATGAATACCAGAGGTATACATTGGTGATGAGTTTTTGGTTCTCCAGTATGTTTAATTTCCCTTGCATGATCTGACATAGATGCAGATTTTACACTGAATGTAAAACTGTTTCCTGTATGTTGACTGCCTTATGAAAGTCCTACTGACCACATACCTTTTGCTCAAACATTTACCGTCTCAGAAGAAGGAAGATTGTTTCAGTTTCAAGAGATGTCAGTATTCTGTCATTTTATAGTATCTCAAAGACTACTTGTATCAAAAGGAATAATGAAAATGAGGTTAAGTTTTTAGTATACTGAAATGGAGAAGTCAGAATGTTCTTTGTTCATATATAAAGGAAGGGATTTCTTAAACGAAGGTGAACTGCCTTACTGGGCCAGACCCAGGGGACTTAGTAGTCCATTATCTTCTAACAGTTGCCTTTCAGAGTACCATGCAAGAAGCCTCACATCTCTAATTCGTGTAAAGGTTTAACTTTCTACTGGGAATTAGAGAGCAGTTACAATTAAATATGGCAGTTCTGATGCATAATACAGAACTTAAGACTTCAATGTTTAACCCTATGTATATAGCACATGTAGAAACCCAACCATTTGAGTCCTACTAAGCTTTTAGGTTGGGCAATATCTTACAGCAATAAACGTAGCACTGATCATGTGTTTTATAAAAACCAGTCTGTTCTCAATATGGATGTAGGAGAACACCTAGAAGCTTTTTCTGCCCTTGGATGAGCCTCAAGCTATATTTGTTTGCGTGTGTGTGTGTGTGTGTGTAAGAGAGAGAGAGAGAGAGAGAGCATGTACGTGTGTGCTTCTCCAGGTCTTCTTTGGAAATATAGACATATATCAGGAACTATAGCTGAATTTGGGATCTGGTCACAATAATAAGGGGAATGAATCAAATGGAGAGTTTGGGGATTGCTTAACTTTACAGTTAGCTCAAAGGTGTAGCACTAGTCTTCTGTTAGATAAGAAGAAGTTAATGCATTCCCCAAGGCAGACTTCTAAAAGGGATCAAATGAAGCACTCTCTAAAATTACCTATTGCTCTTCATTGACTGAGGAACATTTCATACAGGATTCAGATTGAGACTAAGATACCTACATTTAGATGCTTTCAGGGGTGTTAGGTTTCTAAGCTCCCATTACAGTCACTAGAGCCTGAAGAGCAATTCAGCTCACCATAAAGCAAGTACCTAATGGCTGGTCAGCTAAATTATTCATTAATTGCATTTACTAGATCTTCATTAACAGTAATGAGAGCTTAGGCAATTTATATGTAGATGCTTGCATTTAGGGGGCTTAAACAAGACTTAATCTCATATCATATGTGTCAAGGGTCTACCTGATAAACCCCTACATACTAATCTGGAACTCATGAGTCCAATCCATGGTTTCAGACAATGCCCATCTCGTTTTAAAGATACCCTTGGATTACAATTAAGAACTAAAGTAACTTGCACAACCATGATCTCCCCTGAACTTGAGCATTCAAAGGAATTACACATAAGGAAGACATATTGTTCTTCAAAGCTGTTACAGTCAGAGCTCCACTTACTTCTAGTCATACAAAAAAAAAAGCAAGGAGAAAATATGATTCAACAGAAAGAGAGATTGCCAAGGCATTTGCTAAAGAAGCATGGCTACTGACACAGTTGTTGGCTGGGTTTCATATATCCTCATGAGCACTGGCCTACCTGTCAAGGAGCCAACTTGACCTGAAACTCAAATTCAATCAAGGAACTGAAAATTAGGTGTTCCCAAATGTAATGATAAGTCATCCTTGGCTATCATATTTATCACAGGAGAGATACTCATTCAGCATTTAAGCAGTAGACATTGTCAATTAGCAGCTATTAAAGGATGCTGAGACAATGACCTTGTCTTAAATCCTGCCTCGTTCCTGCCATGAAGCACGTTAGGTCCGCTGCTTAACAGACAAAACACAAAAGGAATTATGCAAACCCTTTCCACAAAGTTAAAAGCTATTGGCCAGTACCTTCCTTCTGTAGTAACTCAGTGGATAGTTCATTGTTTCAAAGGTGTCATGGATGGTGGTTCAGTACTCTTTCCCTTCATCTCCCAGAAAGTTCCCTGCAGAGAAGATTAAGCTAGGGCTGATGGGTCTTCCTTTGACTGTGATTTCACTTTCAGTTATTCCATGTGATATTAACAGGGAGAGTACGACACGTGCCTCAAGACCCTCCATCAGTAGTTCGTGTTGAATTGGACTCTGAATTAGACCTTCATGCTCCTAAGAAATTAATTTGATTACAGAGGAATTGGATGCCCACCGAGTTTAGGCAGCTCCAGAAGGAAGTGGCAGCCCAGTCTGGGGTAAATTTTGGAGCTGAGGAAAGGGCAGGTACTCAGGTTCCAAGTTTATTGCCAAGTTGGTTACAAAATTAACTCATTCAGTTTTCACCTTATCAGTCACTCAACCTGTTCCTCCAGGCCCAGGATTTCAGGCCAAGTCACGTTCTTTGTGCTCAGGCTAGCAGCGAGGTTGTATATTATACTGGCCTTTAAAATCTATTGAAACTTTTGGCCTTTAAGGAAACTATAGAAACAGCAAGGAGAGCTCTACTGCACCCCGGGAATGTCCTACCTCCAAGTTCTCTACTTCATCCCATCTCTAATTATTGGGCATTACCTGAAGGAGTAATAGCTGTGTTCCACACACAGAAAACCAAATTCACATTTAAATACAGAAAATCTTTCATTTCTTACTGTGTTAGTGTGATTAGTTGAAAGGCTTTGTAGAGGCAACTACTTTAAAACGTCACATTATGAACTAATTGCATTACTATTTGGCAAGCAGTGGTAATTGGAAGTCTCCTCGTACCAGAGTTTACAGAAAGCACTGGAGGCCAGCACTGTAATTTCAGTAAATACAGTCACATTTTACCACATCACTGTGCTAAGCAGGCAGCCCACAAAGAACAACCTATAGGAACACAAAGTATCCGTGAGAAGGGGACTGTGTCCCAGCTCCTAATGGAAAGTATTATGCTCCTTTCACATTTACTGCAACAAATAGGAAACTCAGGTTCTGGCGTACTATTTTTATTTACCTTGCCAGTCCATGAGCACTTTACATGGAGCACCTGGGAATTCTGAGGGCACACTTGTATACATGAGGTAGGACAGAGTTTTCAGGGGGGTTTTTTGTTTGTTTTAAAGGATCTAGCGTAACGTAAGTGAGAAACCCTACCAGTATTTTTTCCTCCAAAAATGACAAAGTAATTTGCAGGGTGATATTTGCAGACAGAGAGAGCAGTCTGAGGAATTTGCCCATGCTTTCTAGGAAAGCTGTATGTGCCATCTTCTGAGAGGCACAAGTGCTGCGCAAGTCTTTTCCAGTTAATGTGAAAGCCACTCCCTCCTTTGCAAGTCAAAACCAGTCCTCTTTAGTTTTATTCTCTTCTTAAGCAAAGGACATCATTTTCTCCAACTCCTCTGGAACATGTTTTACTGTATATAGATTATTACCAGAATTTCTGGGTAGGCTGGAAACCAAGAAACTTCCTGCTCCACCTTCCACCAGCCTGCTCACCGAAGTTACGATATGCGGTCCCCAGTTTACCACTTCGCTCTCAAGACATCTGAAGACATCAAGAGGCTGGTAAACTCCCACAGGCATGATCAAACAGGACTTGGCTACAATTTAATCCTTTATTATTCACTGTCCTTCACTTTCCAGAATGTGTATCTCTCATCTTTCAATACGCAGCTATTTGTTAGCTCTCCTTTGCCTTTTTAAAAATAACACAGGAATGCTTGTTTGATTGTATTGTGGGATTTTTTTTAAAAATATGTGTGTCTTTTAAAAAAAATCCCAGCAAGTAAACAAATTTTTTCATTAACTTCAAGCATGGAACCGCTCAGCCTAAAGAAATATTGCTCATAGTTTTGAGTGAATTAAAAATTTTACTTACAAGTAACATTCCACTGCAGGCAGCTGCTCAGAAGTCATTTCCATTAAGGCAAGGAGATCACAGGTAACAGCTCAGGAGAGTATGTGAGAGAGTTATAGTTGTAGCCTACAGAGGAGTTAAAAATTGGGAGTTTAAGGGAATCAGCACGTTAAACAGGCTTCCAAGAACTTCTGCAAAATGAGCTTTGTGTAAGTATCCAAACAGAGAAGAAAATCCTGTTAGGTTATTAGCCGAAATTTAAATATTATCAAAAGGTTTTATGATTGCTACAGGACAATTTGTTGATAACTTTCCACTGGCGAGTCATGCAAAACTATTATCTTATTCTCACTTCAGAGATTAAGTTGCTTACAGGCACTTAAATCAGGCCTGTCAGACATCCGAGCTTAACCAGATAAATAAGTATGTTCCCATGCTGCAGATAGTCAGAAGGTACATCCATGCACTAGTAACTTTTAGCTCACAGAAGCATGGTTTTCCTCATAAACAGAATAGCTTGACAATTTTTTTGGGATTCTGCAAGACATGTGAATAAATTCACAGAGGTGCTAGTTTGCCATAGGAGATGTACAGCAGTTTGAAACTTGGCTCCACTCAAGCTACTGTTCCTGACTGAAGGTTGCAAGACAAGGTTCAGTTCAATAACAGCTGCTAAAGAGTTAAAATCCCTCTCTGAAAGGCTTTTCCACAAAAATTTATGAGATTTCCTTGTCTACAATTTAAGTTGATGTAATTAAGAGAGCACATTGTAAACTGACTTTCACACACTAGTCAACTGCCTATAATCTTTAAAGGAGAAAAGAGATTTCTTTCTCCTCCGCTCACAAAAGCAAGCTTTTGCAGTATTCTCCACGCAAACTACCACTGTAGAGAGCCTAGAAATTGTGTCTTTCGTATACTGTTCTGTACATGTATTACTTTCTGGTCTAAAAATTGTCATTATAACTATTTCTTAGAAAATCAGTAGATATAGAGCAGAATACTCTACTTTAGTTAAGAATTAAACTTCAGTCTTTTAAATAACTATAAATTATGCTGAGTAGTCACCAAAAGCCAACTCTATCTGACCTTTGAGCATTGCTTGAAGTCTTCAGATGAATACAAAAGACAGGTGACAGACAAGATTGGATGCTACAGGCCTGTGGTGCATGGTCAGCAGTTCTAATCAAATCTCAAACATCACATTGCACCTTAGTTCAGTCAGATTTTGCTGATGGGCTGGATTCTGTCAGGTACTGAGCACCCAGCACTCCTGATAGCACGCACAAGACAATAACGCTCCCACTCATTGCAAAATAGAGAAAAAGCAGAGAGAGAGAGGAAGAAAGAGTGAAAGAATGAGTCTCAAATTAATCAGGAGTTCTTAGGGAAAAGTCTTTTAGCAAGCACAGGAGAGAAAAGGAGGAAAACAGCTCATCCTGGAGGTCATCACTAAGCATCTGGAGGACAAGAAGGTGATCAGGAGTAGTCAGCATGGATTCACCAGAGGGAAATCATGCTTGACCAATCTGATAGCCTTCTCTGATGGAATGACTGGCTGGGTAGATGAGGGGAGAGCAGTGGATGTTATCTTCCTGGACTTCAGCCAGGCTTTTGACACTGTCTCCCATCACATCCTCCTAGGCAAGCTCAGGAAGTGTGGGCTAGATGAGTGGACAATGAGGTGGATTGAGAACTGGCTGGATGGCCGAGCTCCGAGGGTTGTGGTCAGTGGCACAAAGTCTAGCTGGAGGCCTGTAGGGGGGTCAGTCCTGGGTCCACTCTTGTTCAATGTATTCATCCATGACCTGGAGGAAGGGACAGAGTGCACCCTCAGCAAGTTTGCTGATGAGACTAAACTGTGGGGAGAGGCTGACACACCAGAAGGCTGTGCTGCCCTTCAGAGGGACCTGGACAGGCTGGAGAGGTGGGCGGAGAGGAACCTCATGAAGTTCAACAAAGGCAAGTGCAAGGTCCTGCACCTGCGGAGGAATAACCCCATGCACCAGTACAGGCTGGGGATTGACCTGCTGGAAAGCAGCTCTGCTAAGAAGGACCTCAGAGTCCTGGTGGACAAGTTAAGCATGAGGCAGCAGTGTGCCCTTGTGGCCAAGAAGGCCACTGGGATCCTGGGGTGCATTAGGCAGAGTGTTGCCAGCAGGTGGAGGGAGGTGTTCCTGCCCCTCCACTCAGCCCTGGGGAGGCCTCCCCTGGAGTACTGTGTCCAGTTCTGGGCTCCCCAGTACAAGAGAGACATGGCACTGCTGGAGAGAGTCCAGTGGAGGGCTACAAAGATGACGAGGGGACTGGAGCACCTCTCCTACGAAGAAGGACTGCCAGAGCTGGGCCTGTTCAGCCTGGAGAAGAGAAGACCAAGAGGAGATCTGATCAACGTGTACAAGTATCTGAAGGGGGAGCGTCAAGAGGATGAGGCCAGCCTCTTCTCCGTGGTGCCCAGCGACAGGACAAGAGGCAATGGGCAGAAACTTAACCACAGGAAGTTCCACCTCAACCTGAGAAAAAACTTCTTTACTGTGAGGGTGACAGAGCATTGGAACAGGTTGCCCAGAGAGGAGTAGTGGAGTCTCCTTCCCTGGAAATATTCAAAACCCGTCTGGATGTGATCCTGGGCAATATGGTCTAGAGGTCCCTGCTTGAGCAGGGAGGTTGGACTAGATGATCTTCAGAGGTCCCTTCCAACCTAAACGATTCTGTGATTCTGTGAGAAACAGTTAAAATGTTCTGGCAAGATGTGTGTAGGTCTGAACTCACATTTTGCCATATCAAGGCAACTGCTTCAACAACTGACCCTGTTAAACTGCATGATTAAGGTCACTCACACATGGGAATGGGAAATCTGAGATATTTTATTATGTTTTATTTTATGGGACGAGATAAAGCTTTCCACTAAGCTCATATACGATTATCGAAAAATGAAATTTAAACTTTATTCTTCAGAAAAATAATAATTATGGAGAGTCTCCACATTAAGCTTCATTGTTGACCTGACAGGAGCAATGAGCATCCAAATTCAAGGCAACTTTCTCACCCTGCTTTCTCTGCAGCTGGGCGTAGGGCTGGGGCAGGAGAGGAAGAACATGGCAGTGAAGAGCCAAAAAGCTGGCAGTGGCTGTACTGGCTGTCTCTTCTACCAATCTGAGGATGTGTTACGGAGCAGTACACTGAAGGCACAGACATTTGGGTGACTGCTCATGATGGGAACTTCGTGATGTTTTCTTAATTCACTGCTTCTAGTGCCAGTTCAAGAGAGCACATCTTGGGCCTGTTATTAGTGATTGGTGCTATAAACATGGATCCATTCCACAGGCCTCAACACTGACTTCACCGATTTATGCCTTTGAAAGGCTATCAGAAGTGATTTATTACTTTCTCTGCATTTTATTAACTTGGGATGGTCATAAAAATCTGCTAAGTGACATGTTTAAGACCGTCCCTGAAGAAACATAGTTAAATGTCATGTTTTGTACCGTATGGAATCATCCTGGCCCCAAAACATTAAGTTGATGCCACCATTTTCCGTCAGCATGCTATTCCCAAGAAGTGGAAAGGAATTATTCCTCTGTTTTGTTTCATGTGCACCTCTGACATTTTACAGCTTTGTGGGCAGCAATTTTTTACAAGCTTCTATTGTTGATGTTATTAACGTTGGAAATATGAGGTCTCTAGCTGAAGAGGTACACAATTATAATTATTTAAGATTCAAGGCTCATTGGGATCACTTTCCACTAACGAAGGACACCAACTTTTCTGTTGGAAAGTTTTGTCTGCTTTCAGCTCTTTGACCAAATACTGAACGTGCTCAGCTCTGTTCTGGCCTCAGAACAGCGTACATCAGAAATCGTCCAGCGAAAGTAGAGAGGTAAAACTGTTGCCATTCAGCTGTGAAATTAGGTCCTTTGTTTCATTTCTAGTCTTACAGAAACTGCGAATAGATCTTTACACAAGCATTTAAGGAACAGTAGAACTGCCTAAATATTTGGCTACCTTTATAACATGAATTGAGCCAGCTGCATAAATCGTTGTGTTTTTATCAGTACTACTGAAACAAAAATGTCATGCCAGATTCCATGACCCGAATACGCACCCTCATCTTGAATCTAAAGCTTGCAGTTCACCCTATCTTTAGTAATTTTGATATACTGAAGTCCAAATGAGCCTTCTATGTGAACAAGCTTATGTATGAGCTACCCCACTCAAGTATTTGCAACACCAAGCTTGTTACAGATGTAAAAACCTAATATGGATGTAAACATGTGGACACATATGTACTCATGTTACTATTGTAATGAAGAATTATACCTTCATGGCCATTGTAAGTTACTAGCACCTTGTAAAGAGTTTCATAGCATCTTGTGACAAGTCTCAGAGCTTTTCAGAAGGAAATTAGGTTAAATGTTTTTAAATCTCTTTTCCAGCCTTCTTTAATTAATTTGAGGAGAATAATTTAGCTATTCTGAAAATATCTAAGACTTCATTCCTTTCCAAAAAAGAATAGTGGAAGATCCCATTTAGCATACAGAGCATTCAAAGCAAGACCTAGGCTTACATGCAAAGCATCTTATCCACTGAAAAAATTACCTTTATGTACCTTCATACATGTGTAAGGGCATATAGTGCGAGGCAATGAAGAACCCGACTTCAAGTACTCCAAAGCAGGTGGATTTTATAAATATAGATAGAGGTGCTACTTAAAGATATGGCTGAATTAAGACCTCAGACTTGTTCAAATTCTGGCTGGCACACACGGTGCCTTCACTAATGATATAAGTACAAGCGAAGTACATCTTAATTCAGTTTGAAGTGATCCAAGTGTTGGCAACAACAGACAATTGGCAACAGAGGATATAAACAAGACACATTTTACGACTCCGCTTTATTCAGTAAGGCAGACTATGTGATATGCTTGTATGCCTACAGTATCACTAACAGAGTGATCACAATTCCTAGCAATATTTTGGTCTTGACAAGCAGCAGGTAGGTCTCTTATATTTCCACTTCACTAAAAACTGACATTTATTGATTGTTCTGATGCTGTCAAATACAGTTTTGGGGGGGGGGGGGGGGAGAGGAGTATCAAGTCACTATCAACACCACAAGAAGCTCTTGAATCTCTTACAACTCTTGCTAAGGAAAGACTTCAGGTCAACAGATCTGCCAGAACAGCTCTTGATTTCCTTTTTTTCTGCTTCACATCACCTCTCGAAAGCGAGGGTGATGCTATTACAATAGCTCCCTGCCTTTCTCCTGAATACATGGGCATCCCACCTCATCTCTGCTTTGAGATGCAAGGGCGTAGCAAGGCACCAGCTGGCAGGATTTCAGGGGCAGCATTTCTGCACAACACTGTCCACCCATGGACAGCAGGGTCTCCCACAAGTGCTGCTGTGCTGGATCATGGCCAATACTCACCCCTGGGGCCAGAGGAAAGGGATCTCTGTGGCAGAAGGTTCGAGCTCATCCCCAGGTCCCCATGGAGGCCAGCACTGCCCCAGCAGTGTATTCTGAAAAACTGCATTTACTCACTTCGTAGAATAATTTTGTGCCCTGATAAGCAAGCAGCCTAACAAGCCAAGTAAAACTCTGCCCCAATGCTTAAAATGCACTCCAGAAAAAACAAAAACACCCCACACCTCAGATTCAGAGCATCCAGTAGAGCATTCACACAGGCCTTGATATCTAAGAGACTTAGTTAAAAATCTGATAGCTCTCTTTCCCTGGGCAAGACAGGATAGCAGGATACTTCATATAAGTTTCTTTTCAGACAGAAATAAACCCATTATACAGAAGAAGTGGTAAAAACTGCATTCTGTATATGCAAGAGCACTTTGGACACAAGGACATAGTCAAATTTTTTTTTTTTTCAAATGCAGTAGGTTACCAGCTGAACGTGAATTAGTGTATATCACTTTTACAGAAGACTGAAACATGCATAGAAACACGCTAGGAAATAGCAGGAAGTATGTTATGTTTCACCAGACATGGAAAAATTCTCCACTGTGGTGCAGAATTACCAGGATTGATAAATCCTATCCTGCTTTGGTCTCTGCACTTCACAGAGTATGCAGACAATTACAGGAATCTGTAGCTGAGCTGTTAAAGCTCAAGAAGATAGAGTGCAGATAATGCCATGTTTTCTGCAGGTATAAAGCCCCTGGAAATGGCCTCTCCACTACAGAGTCTGATCCCTCCCCCTTAAATAACTTGTGGGCTGGGCTGTGCTCTAGGTCCAAGATTATCTTAGATAATCCGTAGTAAAAGAGGCAAAGAAAAAGCATTCAATCACTTTGTGAAATTTTCAGCAGATCCTCAGACAGGGCCTGACATAAGCAAGCAAAACAGGGAACCATCGTGCAGGAAACAGAGCAGCAACTTTTTAGCCAGCTTTACTGCCGTAGGAAATCTACACTCTCTTTGCAGCCTGAGGGGAGAGATATTGGCACTCAAGTGCATAAAGCAATATCTTCTTCCTTGTGCTCACTGTGGATAACTCAATGTAATGGCTGTCAATTGGAGCAAGGCAAGTTTCAACGGATAAAAAGCTTTCTACAGTGAAATCAGTGTCAGATGGGAATGGGTTGCCCAGCAGGGCCTGTGCCGTCCCTGTGACTAGAGGTTAGGAAGAACCTGGGCAAGATCACGCTCCTGCCACACAGTGTTACCCTGCCTTTGGGCAGGAGGGCAGAGCAGTTCCAACAACACTTGCAAACCCCTGATAGTAGATATCATTGTCGCTCCAGGACTTTCTGATCTGGCCACAGTATTCATGATAAATAATTTGTAAAGAGGAAGGTTCCCTTCTCTCCCTTCACTCACAAATACCTGGGGTTTTTACAACTGAGGAGACACTTTGGTAGGTAAAGGACTCTTAAAAGATAATTACATAACCGGGGAGAGAAGGAAATGAAGAGTAATTAGGGGTACTCAGACCTACAATTCCCATATCACTGAAGCACTTAAACATTTGGTAAGTAATTAGCTGTATGTGGGCCCTGAGTTGATATATTTTGCAAGAGAAAAGCTGTACTTAACAGCACTTCTTTTGAACTACCTATTTGCTGTACTTGCCACTGTAGTTCTCATTCATACATACAGTATCTTTGTAGTAGCTATTTGCATAATCTGGCTGAGCATTTTAGGAATCCAATTCAAAATAATTGGGAGGTGGCATCATTTCACTGAAGGCCATGAAACGTCAGTCCCCAGAGTGTTTCCTAACAGTCTTGCAGGCTATCCCATACTTTTCTTACATTTCCTTTTGCCATCTCTTTTCTTGTCCTGCTTGGTGGCTGGTAGGAGTAATTAACATCTGAAAAATGCTTTAAAACCTGGGCTGAAAGGAACTACACAAGAATTTTTGTTATTTGGAGCAGCTTCAGAAGCAGTCAGTGTATACTCACGAATTTTACTTCCAGTCTGAGTTTTCCGCGGGTAATTTGCGATGCTCATAACCCACCAGATGAGGATCACATGTTGCAGCCAGAAACCTATTGTGTTAGGTCTTATTGTTTGCCTACTATCTGAAGGTATTCTTACCCAAGAGTAAGAAAAGAGTTTATAAGATTTTTACACCACCTAATTTAGTCCACTGGAGCTCCTTAATGGCTCCATTATTTTTTCTCCATGAAGAGGATCTGGATCCAATATTAACAATCCTCCCTTGAGTGAGAAGTATTTGAAAGTCATCAGATATACATGACCTCAGCTAAGCTAACACAAGAGAGGGTATGAATTAGGGGAGGGGTTTTATTCAGGATTCCAAGGTTCTCTTCCCTCTTGCGTGAGATCAAGGGCAGACGATCTGATGTTCTAATATTCTAAGTTTGTTTTCAGCAGCAAGCAACCTTCACAGCTTATCTGTAAGAAATTGCTATCTAGGCACGTAAGTATCCCCACAGCTCTAAAAAACAGTGATACCTGGATTTTATCTCAGTCATTTATCTCATAAATGGTTTAAACGCTGCAATAGAAGCGGCCATTAAATCCAAGAAGCACCTATAAACCAGCTCTTAGCCAGGGGCCAGACTGCCATTGCAATTCCTCTTGGATTTGCATGCAATTTTACAGTTATAAATACCCTCACTGGTAAATCAACCGGGAAGAAGGCTTGCACAATTTGTTTGTTTGGCACTAATTTATTTAAGGTTAGTACAAAATAAATAAACAAAAACACCACTGTTGAGTTCAAGGATTTTTTTATCCAGTTTCTTTGCACTTCATAGTTTTACTTTGCAGAAGTAAATATATAACTACTGATTCCAGAGTAGAGGTTTCCTTGAGGTTTCCTCAAAAAGTAGTTTGTAGGGGAACTTATTTAGCACTGGATAAGCCAGAAATTCATGTCAAACAGAGCTGCTTCTCCTGAAGTCAGTAGCAGATTTTGTTTCACTAAGTCAGCCAGGAGTCAAACAAAAGCTGCATCCCTTCAACTTTTTTAATCCACCAGCCCTTTTAAAATCCTCAAGAATGATATTTATCTCCAGGACACAGAGCAGGCCAGGGAGAGGGTTTGGTAGGTGGTGCGAGGTAGGATGTAGCTAGTGAATCAACAGTGCCATCACCATAGGGAAAAGATAGTACATTTTCAGTTATGAACAGGAGGGTGGATGCATATTTTCAGTCACACACAGATACAGCTGCACTCTTGGCATTTCTTATGGCAGTGCTGCAACCCACTGACTGAGGAAGAACCAGAGATTTTACAGATTTTTCTCCTTGCATCAACCAAAGAGGTGCAATATCACTACTGAAACCCCCTAATCCTCTTTCATTCTCCAGGTTTTAGCACCTGAAGGACCTTACCATATACCAGTGGTGAGATTTCTGAGTGCCCTAAGGTCCTACATGGCACCACCCTGGCCAATCCCAACAGCTCAGTGCCCATCCCTGCCCTGCCCATTTGTGACTCGCAGATGAAGTGTTTTGACCAAACACTGCTGAGCTGCCAGTGTCAACAGGCATGCTTGGACCATGTGCTGTTTAGCATGCTACAGATAGCTCACCGTACATTACAGCTACTTTCACTCAGACATCAGAGCTGGGGCAGCTGGAGATAGGATCTGCTTTTCCTTTAGGAGCAGACGCCTGGCATATTCAGGCAGGAACAACGGGAGCTTGAGGTAGCTCCTCCTTGCACAGGGAAAGTCAAATGTACCGGTCTCCGCTCCATGGACAGCGCATAGGCTGGAGAAGGGGAAACCAGTCTTGCGTCTGTGCCAGCATGCGTGCAGGTAACACAGGAGCCGGGGGCTCAGCCGGAGCCCGTTTTTACTCACTCTCTGTCTAGCTTGTCAGAAGACAGTCTCCAATGGACATGCATTAATGCACTGATGCTATACAGAAGCCATCTTGGGGGCAAGGGCCAGGACCCAGGATTTCCTAGGCCCCAGGAGAGGATTACATCCACCTCTTGCTCACTCTAAAGTGAGCATCAATCTCATTTTTCCTTCTGTATTGTTAATTTGAGAGAGGCTGGAGAGAATCCCATCTCAGCTACACATCCACCCTGTGGTACATTATTTACCTCTGCACTTTGCAAAAGAATAAAATAAGAGGAAAAGATTCAAAGAGAAAGGAGTTAACTATAAAGTCATTTTAGAACAAATTGTTTAAGGTATAGCTACTTACTGTGCTTGTCTGAAGCAGTCACTCAACAAACCACAAAATTCTCACTGACCCTGACAGCAGTACAGAAATGTAATGCTCTGTCACATGCCTGAACTGTTCCTGACCTGCTACGCAGACAACAGCGATGAGAAGGCAGCAGCCTCAAGCTTCTGCCTCTCTTTTCACCACTGCCTTCCCGAGGAAGGGTATTCCCTGCAGCCATAGCAGTGCATCTCCCTGTTTCAAGTGACAACAGATTGGTACAAAGCACCAGACTGCTATAAATAAAAGGACAACTACTGAAGTTAAGGTCTTGTCATTTCAATTGCACCTGCGGGTGCTCAGCACCCCTAAGGAACTAACTTGGGATAAACAAACCAGTCTATTTTCTTCCCACCTGTGCAGATATTTTTCATCAGGAATTTTCAGTCCACTCTTGACATAGGTTATGACCCATAAGAGGAAAACTAGCATCTTTCTCATCCTGACAGACTTGGTATGTTAAGTAATGTATTTAAACTATAAAAAAATGTCTGTGGCTCCAGAAAAAACCTGGTGTAGCAGCACACAAACAAGGGAAACAGAGGGAGATTACAAGGTAAAAATAACTTGATAGCTCTTCTCCTTATAACTAATAGTCACCTCAGTCAAACCTCATCTCCAGAAATAGAGATTTTGCAGGACAAATTTTCCGGTGGTTTCATCTGTCTCATTCTTTGCTGTTCAGAACTTGTGCCTCCCCCACCAACACCTGTGCAAACACAATTACAAGATCATTGAAAACTAAATTTTGGTGTGAGCTGCTTAATTAGTGAAATCCATAAGTGTTATACATCTCTGCATGCCTATATTGCTAAGCTTTTCTTGTGAAGGTTAAAAATACAATTGATCTGCTTTTATGTGACAGCATTTGATTTCTTTGATTCTGTGAAAGGGAGCAAAGCAGGAGGAGAAAGATGTGGGTTGCCTTTCCCCTCTACAAGCAATCATAAGCGAGAGTAAGTCTCTTAGACTTACTCTTAGGAAGGCATGGAAACTTTCAGGAAAAAAGGTATTCATGTACTTGAGAACAGTCTGTTTTGTCAGCTATTTGGGATCTAAAAATAAATATATGTATAACAGATGTATACATATGGTGTTGTGTATGTGGACAACAAAGTAAGTTTCTATAGAAGTAAAAACATTTCCTGCTTAGTGACTTTTGTTTATGAAATTATCTGAGTATTCAAGATAGTATGTACAATATTTTAGTGCATATAAAGTATTTGCTTATCAAGAAGTTTATGTTTTGTTCGGTATCAAAGTTTCTGTTTTGCTCACTGCTGTGTTGCGTGAAGCTTTTCCCATAGTGCATTAATCAATATGACTGCCGTTCTCATATAGGATTTATTGGAGTTTTCCTCAGGAGAAAAGCAGAGGAGGTGGAGTGACTTATTTTGAAAAAGGGTTTTATTGGTTTTATATGCTTTAAAAAAATAGGCAAATTTATGACATATCTGAGGCAGAAAAGGCAGCTGAAAAAATGAACCTTTCCAGAAGAGCTGAAGGCAGAAAGGTCAGTGCTCCCTGGCCATTTGGGAAGTTTCTTCGTGGTCTTAAAATGATTCTTTGGTGAATTGTACTCAGGGAATCTTTCTCCTCGTTGCAAGGAGTGGCATAAGGGAGGAGGAAACCCGGCCACAGCCACCTGCAAGCCTGCCAGGGCCTAGAGGCACTCTTCTGAATGTCCTTAGCCTCGAGCCATAAAGCACTTCAGCAGTAAGGGCTGAAAACTTGACCTTGTCTCAAACTTCTATGAGGAGCTGAAAAAGATGAGGGAGGAAAGGTCTGATGGCCTCCTGATAGCTGCCTCGGTGAAGAAATGTATTCTGCACCAGTCAGAGGTGCCAAAAGTGTTGTACATAAAATCGAAGCAAGGAGCCCCTGATGAAGCTTCTCGCAGCATTCCCACAGGACCTGGTTCTGGGTTATGCCATGTACCAAAGCTAGCTCTAAGCAGAGGTGGCCAAACCCCTCTGCAGGAGCACGCTCAGGGCCTGGGTACCTACTGTGGGCTGCCACGGCTTTTACCAGTGCCTCAGCATCAGCTTCAAGGATCTCCCTCAGCTTCTCCCCGCCAGCAACAGCTTCTTGTCTTGTGCTGCTCAGCTTTCTCCCTTCCTTCACATGGGTATCAGGAAAGAGTGAGCTCCCAGGTGATGAAGAAACAGGAGATGAAGAAGGCCAGCATGGCAGTCAGCAAAGTAACAGAGTTCGTTCCTGTGGGATGCACTGATGGTGTCTGCAGCCTCAGCGGTGCCTGTACTATCACACGTAGACCTTTCCCTTGGCAGAACTGGCACGCTAGTGCCTGGTGGGATCAGCATCACTGGGCTGTCCAGCTGCCTGGGAACCGTGTGACACTGTGGCAGGAAAATCATGCCACATGATTTCCTCAGCACGCGGAAAATCATGTCTGAGGTGACCCCATTATACAGGCTGATCCAGAATTGACTGGGAAAACCCTAGGAGCGAAATGAATTTTTTTGTTCTTTTGCTTCCACAGCCTTGTCAATACTTTTGTTGAAATGTAGCAGGAAAGCAGGTCTGAAGTACTTTTCTGACAAGTTATCAATGAGCTATGCTATGAAACCTTTCTTGCCCGACAGTCTGTAAATGAGCAAAATCGTGTTAGCTTTGGCTCTAGTTCCTGCGGTCAAAGGAAAGCATAAAAGGGAGATTTTATTTCCTGAGGTGGCTTTCCTGCATTGGTACCTCAAAAAAAAGATAAATGCCACACAACTTTGCTTTGCTTAGGTGAGTCTGCAGTGTGCTAAGTATACTGCAAGGAGACAAAGGCTAGCAGGGATTTTGTGGTATCATTCAAACATGTCCAGGTAACATAAGCTACATCAATGCCTCTGTTATCCTGTATCGTAATCATGCCTTGAAGCAGTCTTCCCAGATCTGCTGGAAGCTCTCTGTGGGGTTAGTTATGGCTCTGCAGCAAGGTCCCTAGCCGATAGCAATGACACGTTTTGAGGCAGACTATTGAGATCTGCCCCGAGTGGGTGGATCCATGGTGTGCAGACCCTTACAGTTTGCTGCCCTACACCTAACAATGTCAGAGCTGTCCAGGGAGCAGCCAGTGCTCCTGATACCAGCAAAATTTGCTCATTACAAAAAGCATTTCTGAGTATGTAAATATATCCCAACCCATGCAGTAGGTGCTTGCATGCCTAATAGCCCTGTGTATGTGTACCAGATGGGGAATTTTCTTCCATTTGGAGAGAAATGGAAAGTACTTTTCCTGTGTCGTGAGACTGGCCTGGTGATGTCTACATCAGAGCCAGCAAGACCAACGAGTCTTCCAGCACTGGAAGCAACGCAGCAGTCTGTGCGGAGCTGCGCTCAGACAAACAAACTGGACCAGGAGGTTGAGCTGGCGCCACTGTACAGAACTGCACAGTGGGGACTGCTAGCACCAGCCAGTGTGCACTCAGTCCTTGCTGTGCACCACCGACTGGACAACACAGGCGTTCCCTTTCTCTTCACTGTGCGCTACTGCTTTCCAAGGCCAGAGAGCATCTCCCCTTCCAGACGCTCGCAGATGTACGACAAGGAGCCCTGCACTTTCACAGCAAGAATCGTGCAAAATTCTTGCCAGTGTAATTAGAGTTAACTGGAAACATCCACTTGTGCTGAGCGTAGCTGGGAACTACTCCTTTGAAATGTAGCCACCCGGAAGGGCAGGATGCTGGAAAAGATTTTACTAGTCCATGTTTTTAAACCTTTGCTTTTAAGAATTTAGGGGCAGTGTGCCACTACACATGATACATCAGCAATAACAAATAAGAGTAAAACAAGGAAAATGATCCAAAAAGGAAATCAAGCTCATAACTACACTAGCAATAAACAAATTAATCATTACTAAGCTTGAAATAACTAAATTCATAGCAATGTGGTAACAACCACTTTGTCACTAGGATAAAAAGTTTGCAATAGGCGGAAGTAGTATGAATTCCTCAAAAAAATCACACAAACCTGTATTATATTTGAATTACAATGAAGTGTAAATTAAAGAATTGCGTTTGTACAAAGTTCAGTCCTTGGAGTACCAATTGTTTCTGAACAGCCAAAGCCAAACAGGTCCTGTGACCCAAGCCCCACTTCCAAGCTATGACCAAATCTAGCAAATCTAGCTGTGCTGTACATAGAGATTTTCAAAACTTGATCAGAAAAGGCCTAGAGGAACCTAACCTGATTTAAAGCTGTCCCTGCCAGATACCTCCAGGGTACCTGCCAGCCTGGATTCTTACACAATCAATGGTAGAAAATTGGAAGGCACCACCATTGCACGAGATGAAATAAAGGATGCGATATAGCCAGCAGTTCTAAAAAAGTGACCCCAAAATATTGTGATTGTTATACTTAATGCAACGATAATTTTGGGAAGCTGTTTTCATTTTTTTCAGGACCTGAGATTTTTCCCTGTGTGCCCCTCAAAGACATGATGTACTTTCAAGCCTGCAGCAAGAAACTGGATTACTGTCCCAAGCTTTCGTTTGGTTCCTCAGTGCCTGAAAGCAGGCTGCTGGTGTCTAGTCTGATGAAGAGGTCGTGTCTCCTGTCAGAAGAAATACTCTGGTCACTCGAGGCTATAACTCTCATATGCCCTCTTTAAATCCTCCCCATACCCCCAGTAAATCCCGACCTGCCATCCTACTTTGTTTTCCAGAGAATAAGCTGATCAACAACAAAACAAAACAAACAAATCCTACAATTAACCAGCTGCATGCAGAGCTGGCAACAATTTCAGGAAAGATAATTGATACCCTAATGCTGCAATTTACAACTTTCAGAGAGAGGGCTTTTTTTTTTTTCTTCTGGCTATTTCTTTCACTCAGTATCATCGCAGAACCACAGAATCATAAAATATTTCGCTCCAGATGCTCAGCTCAGCATTTCCTTTGTTGAACTTCAGGAGGTTCCTGCTAGCCCATTTGTCCAGCCTGTCCAGGTCCTGCTGAATCTCACCCCTCTACCCTGTAGAGCTGTGGCTCCAAAATCCCTCAGCTGCTCTTCCAAATTTGGGGCCATTTGTGGACTTGCTAGGGTGCCCTCCATGCCATCCTACAGATCATTAATAATGAAGCTGAACAGTATCCATCCCTGATATTGATCCCTTAGGGATACCACCAGTACCTGGCTGCCAGTTGAATTTTGTGCTACTGATTGGAATCCTTTGAGCCTAGCGGTCCAACCAGTCTTCTACCAACTTCATCATCCACTTATCCAGCCTTTATCTCACCAGTATGGCTGTACAGATACTATAGGAGACTGTGTCAAAGGCCTTGCTTAAGTTGAGACAAACAACACCCCCTGCTCTCCCCTCATCTGCTAAACCAGCCATCTCATGGCAGAAGGCAATCAGGCTGGTCCAATACAGCTTGCCTGTGGTAAATCCATGTCAGCTGCTCCCCAGACTTTCTTATTCTTACGTGCTTGGGAATGGCTTCCAGGAGGATCTGCTCTCTAATCTTCCTGTGGAAGTTAAAAACAACCATCTTGCTCTCTGGCTCTTTTTTTGCCAGTGCTAGCAGCCCAAGGGCTGAATGGCCGGCCATAAATGTCCGTCTTTCCTCTGCTGATCACTCCAGAATAACAGATAGAGGCTAAGGGTCCTGGCTTTAAAACATTCTGCTGCACGGCTGCTTTTTGGAGTAAATAATGAAGATTTCTTACACTGTCAGCACAGCATCTCTCACAAACATTATAGCCTTTTCAAAAAAAATTGCATCTCCAGAAAATACCGTGATAAATGATATTAGCATACAATCAGAATAGATGCTAGCTGATATAAATTTCAGGACATCTGGAGATCCGTTTGAGATGGAGAGCAAAACTTTTGGAACTAGTCTTGCTTCTTACATTGTCACGACTAACTTAGTCTCTCTCTTGTTTAGTCATTTATCCCTCTGTTGACATATGTAAACTCCTAGTAAGTCTGAAAGAGTTACTTTACCACTTTACTGTAGGCTACACGATTGAAATATCAGGGCATTTCCCATTACAGAGGACAGGGGAAATCATGATAACTAAGCCTGACCTTGTTTTAACTTACCTTTCTTACCTTTAGCTGCTAAAGGGTTGTATCCTGCATGCTTTAGCTGCATAGACAATCCTGTTGATTATGGAAAGAGGGGAAAGGGAGGCTTTTGGCAGGTCTGCTTGTACCTTTCTAATTGAATAAAGGAACTCCAGAAGATTTGTCCAAAATATACCCTGCTTGTTTTCCACATTAGCAGGACACGTCTTCTCTGCTCTGGAAATGTTTTGGTGATTGGAGCATACAAAATCACCGAAAGTAAGAGTTAAAACAGGGTTTGAAGCAACTTAAAGTTTTGAGTTTGCCTATTTGGTTGTTGGTGGTTAATGGTCAGGAAGAACAAAAGAAGCCCGTACTATGGATTCAGCATCCCCAGCTCTTCAAGTGTGAGATTCACAATAAACATTTCAGAGTATCCCTCAGGAAAGACCAGGCTTCATATTCCTAGCACTTTGCAGAAAACGAGGTGCAAAAAAGGACAGTGGAGAAAAGAGGGCAAACTTACTCCCATTATTAAAAAGCCTTCAGACCTCTTTGTAGGTGTTCAAAGGAAGCAAAAAAAGGGGCAACCTTACAATTTTGTCCCTCTGATTAACTAGTGAAAATAAGAGTTTTCCAGCACCATGGATTTTCAAGTGGTGTGTTTGATCCTTTTCTGTAGCATTGCTTATTTACAGATTTCTTCTTTACCTCTTCAAAACTGCCACCTTCATCTTATTTGCTCGTGCTTTGAATAGTTTTTTTTTTTTTCCCTGTAGCCTCTGTAATGAACTACTCTAATTTTAGAAGCTGTTGCCAATTTTCTCCAACATTTTAAAATTCCTGAGGCAGAAGCAGCATCCTCCAGTGGTCTCCACTGAGTTCCCACACGCCTATGCCACAAAGTGAGCTTTGCCCTTTTCAAGCTCGTTCTGAATGGATGTAGCCTTTCGCCTTGTAAAACTCCTACATTTTGTAAAACTGGCAAGATCATAGTCTGCTCCTAGGGCCTCCTTGCTCTGCTCTCCCATAGCGGCTCCCAGATTCTTTTGCTAATTCCAGGAGTTTACCTTGCTCTGATATTGGGAGCAAAGGCTGGTGCTGAGGGCCCTTGAGCTATCTGAGAGTACCCCAAGAAGGCTTTGACAGTCCTCAGCAGCATTTGCTTTGGTTCAGCACCAAAAATACGTTTTAGTATGACCATATGCTCACCACACATGCCAGCCGGGAAGGGAGGAAGCCTCAGGTTGGCTTTCGGAGAAGCAAAGGCAGAGAGAGCTGCTTGCTGTGGGGAGGGAAAGGGGTGAGTGCAAAGCGGCCCCCAGGTCTGGGAATGGGGAAGATGTAGCAAAACACATGGCGCACCTGGCTCAATTGGGAGGGATGGCAGAGCAGAGACCCTCGCTGTCTCCCAGCTCAGGCACCACCCCACAGCTCGCTATTTTAAGCTTTACACAACAGGGGGAAGTAACAGGTTTCCTGTCACTTAGCTAGCACTTAAGTCCTGTTTGCAGACAAGGAAATGCAATAAAGGTAGAATTTTCATAAGGGAGTTAGAGCATGAGGACACAACATGGGAAATCCCATGTCCTGTGTGCCATCTGGCATCCCTGGGCACAATAAAAGGCTCATCGTGCCATGGACAGCTGGCAAACAAATCCAAAGAGGCAGCGTAGACAACTCTCTCCAGGTCAGAGATCATGTGTGTGCTATAGTCCCACTTCATTCATTGCGACAGATGTAGCCTCCAGCCGGGCAACTAATCGCAACTAAAAACAATTTGGAGCAGATTGTACAGGCAAGTGCCATTGATATCATATTCCTGAGTATGACAAAAAACCTGGATATTTTCCCATAACTGAAGTCCTCTATGACCTACAAAACTGACAAAAAACCTGTCTCTGTTGTTCAGTGGTCTTTGAATATTTTTGCTCCTTCTCCTGGCTGCTTTCCTCTTGCAGCAGGGATGTTTCAGAGCTGTTGTTACCACTGTTGCACCCCTTCAGCACTCATCTTGCTTTTTGAATTGCAATCACTTATACTAGAGTCTTACTAAAAGGATTTTAGGCTAACTATAGAGAAGGCAAAAAGAATAAAAGAAGTTTTCCCTTTTGTATTTACAAGGATTAAAAATCTATCAATCAGCCTTACCCATCACTACTTGCTTCTGAGACTGGATTCTGCATTTTGCTATTTAAAATTGCTTACTCTTTGAATATGTTATTTATGTATATTTAGGAACTCTTCAGACTGAAGAACATGACTGATGTTTCACGAATCAGCAGATATTTCTCTGTCAAACTACTGTCAGAGTAAGAGGAGTCAAATCTAATTAATTTGCACTTCCACTTTAAATAAACGAAGTTCTTCCGGTCAAATTAAGTGATGATTCTTTAACTGTCATATGTACACCTTATTCCAATTCTCCCAGCTGATATATACGCTATTGCACACATTGCCTTTCTTAACAAAAAAAAGTACATTTTATTAAGAGATAACTAAGATTACAGTAAGAATCAGAAAGATATAGCGTTTACTCTGTCAGTGAGAATAAGCAGGTGATGTCACTCACCCAAGAAAAGTGTAATGCTTCTATAGGATGTAATTCTAGCTCCTAAGAGTAAATGCCATTACTGAGTAACTCTTCGTCTGGGATTGTGCAAAGAATGGCAACCTCTTGCTGGTTAGCCCTCTGTAAGAAGCCCTTCTGCATGCGTGATGAAAAAGTACTCGTTATTCTATACCACATGCCTAATTAACAACATGTAACTAACTACATGACCAGCACCACCAGTCAGTAGAAATTAAAAAAAAAAAAAACAACACAGTAAGGGAGTCTAGTAAGGGAATCTAAGCTGGGGGACCTATACTAGAACACGTGTACGTAATGATGTGTATGCTAATGCAGGATCTAACATACCTAGTTATGTGCTTCTCCATGCGCCTCCAGGAGCAGCTGAGGATCCAGATCCCTATGGTGCAGTAGGTAGGACATGATAATGCAAAATAACGTACAATCATATAAAAAACAATCTACAGCTACTATCCTCTTTGAGGGAGCTTGAGCAAATTAATAACATGCAAAGTAGTAGCCGGGGCAATGGCAGCAGGGCCAGCGGGAGGCCTGTCGCCATGCCAGAAGCGGGTTCCTCGGTGGACTCCCCCAGGAAGGCACAATCCCATGAGCTGCTGAAACCCTCTGCAGGCCCAATTGTGCTGCCCATCCCAGTCAGAGACCCGTTAGCTCCCTGGTGATCTTACTCGTGAGCAAACTGAGGTGTTTTCGCTGTGCGTGCCCAGCCCTGCTCCGTGAGCCCTTCACTGCCCGCAGGGGACTGTAGGGGGCTTTTCGTCCAGGCTAGGGCAAAACTGGCTGAACCAAACTACTCTGAGCGTTGTGTTTCTGTCAAAGCCAGAAAAAGCCAGAAATCTTGTTCTCCCCTATTTTGCGGAGAGAATGCTGTCCAACACTCAGCCCTACCTCCCCTTTCTTCCTGCTCTGCTGCCTCGCCACAGTCCTCTCTTTGCTTGTGCTGCTTCTTAGCCCTTTGCTTGATTTTAGCTTTGCATCCACAAGGTCTGAACACATGGGCCGTACTTTTTTCTGTGTTGATTTTGTCAGAAGCTCATACTGGCTTCCTGAAAAAGCTATCTTGTGAGATCTGTAAAGCCTTTGCTTTGGACAAATGTCCCAAATGGAATTTTTACAAAAGAAAGAGTAGAACAGAGAGGTCAGTCAGGTGTACAGCAGCCTGAATTCCTTAAAGATGTGCTTGTCAACGTTTCTGGTTGCCAAATGCTGTTTGCTTTTCTTTCCAGAGCTGTCGGCACTCATGAGCAACTCACCTTGAAAGTCACTTCTGTAAATTGTAGCACTCTGGTCAGTGCAGCAGGGTGAGCCCAGGGCAGAAATGTGGGAATGCGCTCCCAGAGTGGCTCAATGTAAAGGACAGCACAAGGCTGAGGGACAACAGCCGTAGCTTCTACTCAGGCGGTCAACGGGCCCCATCTTGGTGCAGCTGCAGACAGCTGGCATCATTAGGGCTTTGCAACTGAGGACATATTTCTGGGACATACTCCTTGCCTAAGCTCATGCTGGCCTGAAGACGTTCTTCTAGGTCATTGCCGTATGCTTTTCTTTAACGCATCACTTCCAAATTAGGCCATGACTGTAGTCATTCTTTACTGATAGTGTACAGAGTCTTTCATCCGAGGAACTGAGTTCTTTGTACATCCAAATAACAAATTTCCAAAACATTGTTACACATATTTATTCAACTAAATTACTAAATGGCCGTGGAAATTTCCACAGGATTATATATATTAATTCAGGATAATGACAGGAATAAAAGAAAAATGCCCCTATGTATAGCCTTTGCAATCCTGATAGCCAATGCTTTTGCATGTATGAAATCATGGCATACACATTTAGTTGGGAAATAGGAGAGAAATCAGTCATTAGCTATTACAACACATTTCTGATAAAAAGAATTTCTGTTTATCCATGTTTGTTACTAGCATTTAACTGCCATAGCAACAGGCGCTTTACAAATGAGCAAAGTCACAAAAAGAAATATTCTTAATTTCATTTGAGCTTCGGAGAAGTAAAGACCATTCCTGCACTCTAGCGCTGGATCTTTTTTCTAAGTAAACCACGGAGAGCTTTCCTTCACAGTTTATTTATCTTAGGATGAATTGTTTGAATTATGATATTTTGAAATAGGCTCTATTAAATGGCATGGTACTTATTCCTTTCCCTTGGCGTGTAAAAGGATGTACTTTCATGATGGTATTTGAATTACTTCATCATATTTCCACATTAAATGTAAGCAAGTGATGGGCCAGAACCATGGCATATACGTGCTGCAAGCTGGCTATATTTGGATCTGCACGTTCAGTGGACAGGAGGAGTAACAGCATAAACTGAAGCTGTGGGAAACTTAGGTGGAATAAGAGAAAAATGTTCTATTGATGCATATAGGGAGCATTGGAATAGGTTGCCTAGAGCAGGTGTAGATTTTCCAGTCTTTTTAAGAAAAATTTAAATAGCGGTTTACTAGGAGTGGCATAGGTAGAGCTGATCATGCCCTGGGGAGGAGGACTGACTGGATGGCTTTATGAGGTTACAAGTGGGCTAGTAAACTAAACAGTGCTGGCACAAGGGTCTAAGGACTAGAAAGCTTGAATACTCCTCCACGTTGTTTTATTGTCAGTACTCGCTCTAGAAAAGTTCAATCCAGCGCCCAGAGTGCACTCCTAAACAATATTTCTGGATAATATGGCACTCATATA
Organism: Struthio camelus; assembly: GCF_040807025.1. Lineage (NCBI taxonomy): Eukaryota > Metazoa > Chordata > Aves > Struthioniformes > Struthionidae > Struthio > Struthio camelus. The sequence goes on along the minus strand of NC_090944.1, from coordinate 23,813,287 downwards.
TTCCTATACACAGTATAGGCAAGGAAACATTCGGGACAGGAAGGAGCTTATTTGTTTTATCTGAATTTATTTGAGACAAGGAGTTTTGTGCCACTCACTGTCAGGGCCAGAGAACAGACATTGGTCCTGTTTGGTTTACTAGCACAGGTATAGCAGGAGGTTTCCTTCTAGCCCTAATTTCTTGGACTCTGCAATCCAGCCTTTTACAAAAAAGGAACGCTTATGAAATGCTGGTATTAAGCCCTTAGCAATACTGAGTCGGCTTTTTGTTCAGCTGTATTCTTTGGCTCTCCTCTGAATTATCTTCATTGTACTGCTTTTACTGATACATCACTGCTGACCTCAACAGAGATTATTCTGATTTATGTTGACCAGAACTCAGAAGAGAGCATCAGTATTGTTAAAGGGAAAATCTGATGTTTTCTTTATGTATATTGGATGTTCTAGAAAGAGCTAAGGAGGGACAGCTTTATGATCTAACATGGAGGCACAAAAATGCGGAAAAACTGGGCTATTGTCAGCAAAGAACATAACAAGCAGTCTATTTTTGGAATCCAGAAAGAATGTCACTAACTTTACAAGAAAGGTGGATATTTTCCAATCTCTCTCTGTTTAATTTGTGCTGTCAGTTTTTTAAATTCATGCATCCCAGGGGAACTGCACAATGCAATTTCTCACCAAAAATAAATCTTGCTTCAACTCAGAGCATGAGGAAGAACAACCTGCAGTGTTGCTTGGATTGAGGTCCCCTAGGGTACAGACAGGCTTTGGAAGCCGAGTGAGTGATTCTGAGTCCTTTGGCATTAGTGGCACGAGTTTATTTGAATGTTATCCAGAGCAGAGGTCCATTATAGGTAACTGAGAGTGCAGACATAAGTCCTCCCTTGTGCAACTCAGGTGGCTCTTCCTACTGGTTCGCTGGGGAAAGTCTTGATGAGGCAAGTGTGGTACAGCTTTTTAATCTCTTCTTCTCCGTGGAATAGGTGAAATTGTAGATGAGGTCTGGCAAATTCCATTACAAAGATGCCTCTTTCTCAGGAATGGGATTTCTGAGTGAACTGGAGATGTTGAGCCTGGAGATGGCAGAACAGATCCATAATAGTGTTGAATCTAGCTTGCCAGGCAGAAATTCTCTGTGACCTGGAATCCAAAACGGCTGCTATGAATTTGATGCTTTTTATTCGATAAACTGGAGATTATCTTCTGCTCACACTGAAGACCAACTTGGGAGTGACCTGTGAGATCACTTCAGCTGAGGCCACTTGCTGTGATGACGTTTGTCAGCCAGCCACTGAGATTATGAGCAGGGGGCTTCGGAAGGACAACAAGGGTAAGAAGCTTCTACTAGCAGTGAATTGTATCTAATCAGAAGAATTTCCAGAGTAATGGACATTTTAAGGTAAACCTGTGAGCCAGGCTCAAAAAGAAGCTGACAGATAAAGTTGTGTAGGCCAGCTCTTTCATCAGCACAGCTTAGGAAGAGAGTAGCACTAAGATAATAACACTTGTGAGCACTCCAAAGACAAAATGGAGTTCACATTTTCTGAAAAATACATTAGCCAGAGGAGACAGGATACTGAAGGAGAGTCTGTCATGCTCTTGATGCCAATAACTCATCTGCTCCCTGGCAGACCCTGTAATCCTCCGAGAGCACTGAGGGAAATGGGGAGATGGATATTTCCTACAGAAAGTCTATGATCTTGCTGATTTTATGACACTAAGGAAGGCCCAGAGAGTGTGGTAATTAATCTTGATATCTGCAAATGTATGGAAACCTTCATCCATTTGATAGCTGCGATTTTTCATTGGTCTCAACAAGGATGTCCTCTCTTGTGGTTTGAGCCCCAGGAATTCCCCAGGAAATAGTCTCATCATTACAGAATTGCAATTAAAGCCTACTGTATTGAATGTATCCAGCTTAGGAGTGTAGGGAAGTAGAAGCTATCAGCTGATGTTCATTCATGAAGGATTTTAGTTTGTTTTGACGCTTCTGAGACCATCTGTCCCAACTTAGATCACCACAAGCAGTGATAGTAATTTGGTGTATTCATCTGTTAACTATGAGATGAATAAACTTTTCAAATAATGGGCTCAGCAGTCATCAGCTGTTTCAGCTGATTTTGGACAGGACTAACTATAAGCAGTCATACCACTGGGTAGAAATGAAAGTATCACCCTCCTTCACAGGTTTCAGTACCTCCCCTCAGCAGGTAATACATGGCAAGTGTCAGTGCCATCATCTGCGCTTTTACCGTCAGGAACTTTTGCAGATTCTACAATCACAATATGTAGGTCTTATCAGACAGGGCAAGGTGCAAAATTTCCAGAAGTCTGTGATAACTCTCTTGCACCGCCACCTGAAGGATATTCAGTTTCTACCATATGCATGGTAGTGGAATAATATCATCAGCAAGAATGAGACTACTGCAGTGGAGGCCAGTTGTGTTTCCTGCCAGTATTTCAACTTACATAAGGCACGAAGGGGTAGTGAGGAGGAACAATTTTTCCAGAAGCCTCCTGTAGCTTTCTCTCACCACCTGACCTGCAGGATGGGAGGCAGGACGCAGAGCAGGTAACTTCCTTGTTCACCATGATGTGGGTGAAGAGAAGGACTACACCTCTTCTGCTAGCAGTACAGTAGTGCCCTGAGTCTGTCACACCGTCTCTAAGGGGTACAGAAATTTATCTGCCATAGCAACAACTCTGTTGGCTTAGCAGTTCTCCTTTGCTACTTATCCTCAGCCCTGTAAGAGGCAATGCCTCTGAGGGCTCAACTCACAGGAAAATTAAGCATTATTGTATTTCTTATGTATACTAAGACTCACAGTTCTGATGTAAGTGGTATTAAAAGGTGGGGCTACAGAGGGCAGCTACTGAGGAAATACGGTTTGCACATTTGTTGCCTAGCTCAGGCTGATTCTTAAAACCCAGACCGTTGCTGGGCTATCTTGAGGCTATGCTTGAGACTCCATCAGCACTGTTTCATCTTGGCAGGGGCCAGGGAGGGTCCACCTCCTGGGTACCCTCCTTCTTACCCCTGGTCATCAGGGTGAGGAGAGGGAGACATCTGGGGCCTTTCAGTGAAGATCTGGGACACCTTGGTCACAGGGGAGCTTGGCTGAGGCGGGAGAACAGAGAGAAGGATCATCCAGAAGACCAAAAAGGGATTAGGTCCTGTGTTTTGTGAACTTGGAGGCTTGCACAGATTATTTCCCAGGTGAGAAAGTTAGATAGGCTTTTTGAGTCTCATTGTGAAGTAAGATATACAGAATATGTCTTTTAAAATATGCTATTTTCCTAAATTAGAGAAGCATCTCTTTGAAAGCAGTGCTGAAACTTCACATGAGGGGCAGATCTTGTACCCTGGGATTTTCATACTCCCTTTCTCTTGGACTCTCTCTCAGGACGGATATAAACAACAATTTTACTGTTTTAAGCCAGAAATACAGAGGTTTAGTGTTCTAGAATTGTTAACTTACAGATAGCTAACATCCATTTATTAACAGTATGCTGAGAAGAATTACATTTCTCATCCAATCCGGGGTTTCATTAAGGCTCTCTCTGTTTCTTGAAGTTCAGAAACAATAATTTGTGAAGAATTCTTCAATGAAAACAAAGAAATTCGTTTCAGATTTTTTGTAGCATAGGAGAAAAACAGATGGTTGGTGAGAACAATTCATTATTCTGTTACATTATCTGTTTAAGTGAATCTTTCTTTAGTACGCATGAAAACTGCTAGATTGTTACCTCTGGACACATACAGACCTGCACTGACATTCAGCACAGGCATGCTTAAAGCAAGTTCTCTGTTTCAGTTTTAGCCTGCATCATAATTGCTATTGAGCTGCTGAGCAGTGCTGAAAAAGTCTTGGGATTTCCACTTCCACATTTCCAAAAGAAATGGTAATGTTTTGAAATTTCATTTCATTCACAACAAATTCATTTATAAAAGACAATTCTTGCAAATCAGATTTTTTTTGTTTTAATTTGCAGAAGCACCGATATGGAGTTTCTGACATTAAAAAGACTTCCTCAGACAGCAATAGATGCTGAATGAGATTAGCACAGGAAATATTGACCAAAACATTAATTGACAGGATATTAATTTAATTCAGCAGCTGCCACGGTGTCCAACACCTGAATTTAATTGGCCTTTAATAAACTGAAGGTGGATATCAGAAGAGAGTTCCTACTCAGTAAAGCCGTAAGGCTTTGGAACGATCTTCCAATGGGAATAGCGGGAGTAAAAAAAGCAAACCATTTCTAAGATAGAACTGGATACATATGAAGCCTTTTCATCTTAGTACATCATGAAAATTTCTGTGTAGCTAAAATGGGTATTCTGAACTGGGTGAGTAAACCCATTAAAGAGACAATATGAAAGCAATACAGACCCAGAGCAATATTTAATTAGCTGAACTTGTTGATTGAAGCCTGTAATTTCTTACAGTGAAGGATGGCACAAGTACCCTTACGTGTTGAAAGAGTCAAAGGGGGACTGTCTCTTGACCAAACCAGAAGCTGTTATTTCAGCCTAACCTAGGAAAAAATCTTTTGTTTGCTTTTTCAGTTTAAATGCAATTTCACTGTCCTTCAGAGTTTATCTTAAAAGCTCATAGAACGACTTGTTTAGAACTGAGAACAAAACTGCTTTTTAATCATCTGTTTAGTGGGGAGTAATAAAGATTCAAGAAGACACTCTTCAAATTAAAATTGAAAGATATTTAAAATCCTTTAGCACAAATTATTAAAACAAAACCAGAAAAAAAGTATTTGGAACTGCAAACAAAGAGAAACCAAGTAAAATTGTGAGATCAGCCATTTAAATTAATTCTCTCTCATCACCCTAGGATTTTCTAATATTTACAGAGAAAATACATGCTGAAAGATGAAAGAGAGGAGAAAATAGAATAATAAACTTCAATTGCATATAAAAGGAATAAGTGGGAGGATGGGAATATATTTGTAAGTATTTTCTTTTTGTTAAGTAAGGCAAAGTGACTCCAAAAAGTCATTGGATTATTTAAATCTCACTCATATTTTGTTGATTTTCTAATATACAATTTCTTGAAAGAGAAAAATGTCAAGACGGAGTGACCTAGGGTATTAATGATGAGATACCCAGTAGCTGTTTTTCTGTGACTGATTTGCTTTGGAGTAAGTAAGTTAGTGTAGGATTCATTTAATTAAATTATATATGTCTACATTCGGGCTGAAAACCTTCAACTCCCTTTATATTCAGTGGACAGGAAGGACAATTCTAGAGTGCAATTTATTGCATCCTTATGTAGACATCTGAAATAGGTTGATAAATTGGACTGTCAAAGCGCCTATTTCTCTCAGTGGCTGTAGAGGCAGCTGGGCATAACTAACACTAAAGGTCTAGACCTTTACTGTCTAGACACCCAGCTTTGGTAAAGATTAATTATTCCTAGGGCATGACTGAGTAGCCCACACACACAGGTAAGCAGTGCTATCTGAGAGTACATTGGAGCCATCCATACGATAGTGCCGACATGACATTGAATCTACAGGAGACCTGTGCCCTTCTTTAGCAGCAGCCGAAGACAAAATAGGACACCCTACCATGTCTAAAAAAACACTACACATCTCTGCGGAGACAACTGAATCAAGCCAGTGTCATTACCCTTTAGTATCGGCTTGATGTAGTTCTGAAAAGAGCTGATATATGAGCTACTAGCCCAGGGTGGGAAACAGATATCTAATTTAGATGTCTTCATTTCAACAAATTGAATTTCCCTCTTAAGATCCTCAAAGCTATTCGCTTTTCCCTATTTGTTATAAAGTTAATTTTGGCACCGACTTTTGGAGGAGTGCTTCATTAGATACTAAAATCTGAGCATAACCTGTGTGCCAAAATGGACAGTATCCCAATCCATATATCTGTTTTTTAAGTGACTCAATATTGTACATGATTCTGATATTTCTAAAAAAAAATAATCCTTAGTCATATCCCTGGTGTAGGTAATAGAGTCTTGTAGCTCTTTTTTTCACTGTATCTTCAGCATCACTGAGCACTCAACCCCAATGAGAGTCAGCTCTCTTTCAGGTATTTTGCTGGTCATTCAGAATTGTAGTTGTATTTCAAAACCGTACTGCTGGATTGACCTAAAAGCACAAGCTGCCCCCCACTTCTCTGTGGGTTTTTAGTTTGTTTGTCTCTTTATAAAGGAAGCACAATCCACTAGGGAGGGTATCAGCTGGAACCTGGAAATCCAGAGTGCCAAGTCCATGGCGTGGTACAGGCTTGCTTTGAGACAGGTCACGTCTGATGTGACACAAAGACCCATGAGGTCTCTGGTGTAAACATCTACATCTCTGTGACTCACCTACCTTCCTGTTATGGTCATTTTTAGGAGGACGAGATATATCTGACATCAGTTCCCTCTCATCTTAAAGTAGACAATTACATGGATGAGAAAATTTAAGTCCTAGAAGTGTCTATTTCTTCTCAATGACTGCAAGGGGAGCCAGAGGTGACTAACTTAGATAGAGATGTCTTCTAAAGGCAAACACTGAAAATTGGTGAGGTGATCCCCTCCTTAAATAGTCTCGGATATTAGTGGGTTTTAGATCTCTTACTCTGCATATGCTTCATCAGCTATGTACCAACTGGAGGAAGCAGCACTTGCCTAATTATCATAGTGCCGTTAGGACTTTAAAGAACCCTGAGGTACTCCATAACTACAATAATGAAGTACCTAAAATGCATAATTTTAATCTTTAAAGTCCAGAAAATTTTACCATTTTCTCAAATCATCCTCTATCCCCATCTTCCATTTATTAAGCTTCTCTTCAACTCACTATCTTTTTCTTTTTACCCTGGTTGTCTAATGACAGATCTGCTGGGAAACACAGCAAATAAATCACTAAATTCAATATAAACTCAGAGAGAAGAGCGGGCTGACATTTACAGAGACTGACCTTTTGACAGATGAGACAGTGTATGATTGAAACACTGCCTCATTCAAGGCTTGAAGAGAGTTATTCCATATAATAAGCAATGCAAAAAAGAAATGACATTTGAAAAGCATACAGTGAGGCTCTTTTTTCTTACCTGTTATCCAAGCCCAGATTCAGTTCTATACCATTCAGTACTTACACATTATTTTACTCAATTGTTTATCTTAAGGGGAAAAAAATTTATTGTTGTCAGATTATTTAAGTTTTTCAGCAAAGACACCTAAACAAGTTAAGCAAACAAGTGATTTTTGGCTTTCTTCATCATTTTCAATTTCAATTTGTTTTTCTTCAATTTCAGTTGCTTATATTATTTGATTTATCTTTTCTCTTGTTCAAAGGTCATTAATAATACCATATTTAGAAACTTTTTAAAGCATTGTTCTCCCCAGGCAGCATGCCCAGCCTTCTTCTTATAAGCTTCCATTATTTTGCTCTCACGAAATGCAGAGCATTTAAAAAGACTTTTTGAGAAAATTTTTTGAAAGTAGAGATAATAGGATTGTGTAGAGAAAACATTTAATATTTAAAGACAATTTAACCTTTTTAAGTCAAAAATATCTCATATTCCTTTTGGTTTCATTTGTAAAGAAGTGGGTGGATCAGTCAGCTAGGCATTCCCAGCGTCTTGTACAAACAGTTTCAATTAGTTTCATTTTCAGTACAATTAAAATTCCAAAGAGTGCAAAAAAGACAATAATAGGACAAAATGGAGAAGAAAAACTCCTTTAAATTCACGAGACAAGATTTTCAGAGTTTATTTTGAAGGTCTGATCTTTTTCCTGTATAAATAACTCGAATTTCTCAAACTGACTTCAGGATCCCAGTTTGCGACCTGAGAAATCAGGAGCAATTCTAAGTAAAATTGTACCTACTAAAAAAAGCAGTAGATATGGTGAAAATTTTCCAATATTAGTCAACTATTAAAACAACTGACTTTTTAATAATTCAAAAGTATTTTGATGAGACATTTAGCTGACGAGTCTATGCAATGTATATCCCTAATTAAGACTGTAATGAACACAAGTTAGCCTTCCCATAGATGACTGTACTTAATAAATACTTGTATAACTATATTTTATAATTGTACATCACTCCTTATTAATTGATCTCTCCTACTTAGCAGCAGCAGAAACTCCAGTTCTTGTACCAGGATTGAAATGGCTTGCTCATATTACCCAGCTCTGACTATCCTTTCATACATTATTTTTACTTTTTTCTTTTTCAGTTCAGAAGTCAATTATCTACACTTTTAAAAGCCACCCGGAAAAAATATGATGACAGATGCAATTGCGAACTTTGCAGACCGCCCTGATAGACACAGTGCTGAAAATGTTGCTCTGTACATTTCATTTCATACTTCAAAACAGTATGCCTAGTATTTTTGTTTGTAAACTACTCTGATTTAGAAAATGACTAGAGATATTTGGATCAGCCAAAAATAGATGGCTGTTTGAAGTATGCTGTCTCAAAAAAACTCTCTGATCGACACATCTCTAACTCACTTTGATTTAGTTATTGGCCACTTGGCTGTATTTGAGTTTCGTACCATTTTCTGGTTGGATTGTCGAGTGTCATCTTCTTCCAACAGAGGAAGGCCTACAGAGGAGCCTACAGGCTCAAGTCATGACACCTGGTTACAGACTCCAACCCCTGGAATTCAAACATATTCAGAGGCTGCATTTCCATTGCAGTGTGCAGTATCTCTCAGAGAGGAATTAAGAATGCAGTTCAGATCTGGTCCTGAATTAAGATTTCAATGATATGGAGGACAAGTTGCCTAATTGCTTCATGTTCAGTCAGACAACTGGCCAAAATAACTTTCTTGTTGGGGTATGTGGCAAATTCTGCTTCCTGTTACATTGATACAAGTTGAGGTTTCACTGTAAATGAACACTATTTCAGTTAATTTTCATCAGCATCCCTGAGAGGTGGATTTGGCCCATGTCCAGAATAATTTAATGATATCATAAAGAAAGCAAAAAAGCATATTTTTTCATATCCTGATTATTTTCTCACTCCTTGGGCATTGCATTACTGTGAATTCAAGCATAATTTAGGTTCCTGTCACTTCATCCAATGCCAACAGAAACAGACGGGCTTTTATTTCATAATTACTTGTTTTTCAGTATCCATGAAAATGGTTATTTGCATTCGCATTACTGGCACTCAAAAAGACAAAAGAACATGAAAGAAGAAGTATTGCTATATACTATCTGCAAGCACCTGCGATGTCAGAAATATTGTGACCTAAAGCTTTATTTATTTCAGAATTTTAAAAGCCCATATATGAAGATCCCTCTTCGTTACGGTGTTCCCTGCTCAGCTGCATTATCCCCTATTATGCCTGCAATGGTAGGGATATCTCTCTGAACTGTAGTTTTGACAGAAGCCACAGCTGCTAAAGCATTAAAGCCAAGAGCTTTTGAATCTCGTATGTGACAGGACAGAGCTCTTCCTCCCAATTTCTCTCTCCTTTTTAAAAACTGCAGCAAAGTTGCTTTAGGAACGAGACTTTAAATGGTACCTGTTAGTGTACTGTAAACAGGGTTTGTGCGGCTGACTGCATTTACACTAAGTCAGCCTATAAAGCTGACATCATGACAAGGGCCCTGATCTTCATGGGTTTTCAGGTGCATCTCTCATTTAGACTGACAGGAGATGGATTCTGGGTCTAACTAGCACTTTAGCACATTAGGAAGGCTACCTCAGCAGAAAGCAGAGGCATTTCAAGGTTTTTAAAATACTTGCGAATGCACTGACCAAGCAAACATCTGAAAGGACTTAGCAGGATAATAACTGTTTCATCAATTCAGGTGCCAAAACAAAATACTTCAAAGCAGTTTCTGTAGAGATTTACCGAATTTAAAAACACAACAAAAAAATTTTTTCCAGTTGGAAGAAAAGCTAGGAAAAATGAAACTCTGTTATCAGATTCCTGCAACAGGACTATCCCTTATCTTGAAAACCACGTTATATTCCAGTCACGTATGTTCAAAGAGATGAGCAAAGGGCAATTAAGATGATTAGGCCAAGGAACAGCTTTTCTTATAGATGAAACTAAGCAACTCGGCTGTCCTCATGATGAAGGCTGGGGCAAGGTATTTTCTGTACAAGCATAGCTGGAGGGTGAACAGAGAAGAACTAACAGAAAATACATGCTTGCACAGGCGCAAAGGCTGGCCATACACTGGTCAGGTATGCAAACCAGAGATGAGGAGGCTTTCCCACCAAGACTGTGAGAAAAAAAATCTATTAGGTATTAAAAAAAAATCTTTACTGGTTTTAGGCTGAATCATGGACCATCAGTGAAGGGTATGCAAGCATCAGTACAGGGCAAAGTTTCCAACAACCAAACTATTCTAGCAGATCCATCAAGGCTTTGGAGTCAGGGGCCATAGAGGATATCTGAATATTTCATCCAGGGAGAGGCAGGGATCCAGGGGTGCACCATGTGCACCCACCGGCACGTACCAAACTGTACAGTTCTTCTCCTGTCCTCAGTCACTTACAAATGGATTACACGGATTCACCGACTGTATCAGGCCTAGTGCTTGAGAGGGAGCCCGTTTAACAGGGCCTATAGCTTTATGCTTGCCACTCTCCAGGAAGATATCCTCTGAAGAGAAGGAAAAAAGTGAACCCAAATCTGATATATTTTGGGTGACTGTCGTCTTTCCATGTCTAGTATGTACAGGGGAAAATACAAGGGTAGGACAAATGCCAGAAGCATGAGGCTCTCATATTGAGACTTTAATTGCTAAAAAACATTTTTTCAGTCATTCACAAATAGTCCTGGAATGAATAAATCTTATTACTTCTTTGCAAATTAAAAAAACAGTGAAAAAAAATCACCTGAATTTAAGAAGGACTCATTTAAAATCTGCATTCTAACGCTTTTCTGCTAGCTTTGGTGAAGTGCCAGCATAGACTGAATCTAAACTGATGCCAAAGGGGAAGTGAGAGGTATTAGAGGCTGAGTGCCTAATTCCTGCATTTTGGCACACTGCCTTGCTGTGATTTTGAAGGTGGACATTGACTAATCACTCACAATTGTGTTGTTAAGAGAAAAGGTTTTCCAATACTAGCAGGGGCAACCCAAGCAATATAATAGATCACAGGTGCCAACAGTTTACCTTCTGGTTTTAGCACTGAATGGCTGAAGTTAACTTTATAGAAATAAAAGCATCATGCAAGTGAATCAAGTTGTGTTCTCTCTCCTCGCTCAGAAAACGTTTGAGTGCATTGATGACTAGCTGGGCCACTACCAGTGAGCTGCTGTGGAAGATACCTGACGACATATAATGCCTGAGTTCAGCTGTGCAGTGATTCATTTGGGAGATAACACTTTCTCCTCAGCCTTGCAGCTACCGGCAAGTACTATGCGCCGAGGAGAAATCCATCAAGGTGTTCTGAATAGGCAACATAGGCCTAAAAAGTGTCTGACCGTGCAGGAAGAAGGCTAGAAATACTCAGAGGAAATATAACATGTGCTTGTCCTTTTCTTATAATCCTCTCTATGCACCTGCTTTTGGATATTGCTAGATAAGCCAACACTTCTTTCGGGGGAGTCCCACAGCCGGTATTATGCAGGTCAACTTAAATAGTCTTTTCTGGCCTTTTGAAGGCTAAGCTTAGTTTAGGAAAGTAAGTTGTCTGATAGACTATATGTTGCTCCTCGCATCGTTTACCAGCCATTACGTGAAAGATCTGAGCAGACAGCAAAGCAAGCTCACAAAAGAGGAGGCCATCCAGAGCTGTCTTAGCCAGCGCTCATGCGAGGAACATCCTTTCCAGTCCTTGGTAAGGAGGCACAGTCCAAGAAAAGAAAAGAAGAGAGCCTAGGAAAGAGATTAGTAAAGAGACAGGAGGAGGGAATATGGAAACATTCATGTGGAATTATAGGGAAACTTTAGATGTATGGGAAAAAATAAAGTAGAAAAGGAGAAATTAAGAATGGTTGGAAAAATTCTACCAGGGTGAGGGAAAAAAACGCCTGAATGGTAGTGAAAGAGAAGTCAGAAAAAGAGAAAAACTATTTCAAGAAGTTAGCCCAGGATGAGTGCAGAAAACACTATTGGTACCTAAAGACAGGAGGAAAGGAAAATTCCTCTTCAAACCCTCTTCCTCTCTGAAGTCAAAACAGATATCAGATGCCCACCTCAGGGGAAGAAGAGGTGGTCGCGATGCCTGGTGGCCCCTGGCACCCCTGCACATGCTGACGCTGCTCTACCTCTCTTGGTCACACGTGACGGGGTGATTCGCAGAGCAGTTAAGTCCTGCCCAAGAGCATCAGTGGGAACTCCTCAGCTGACTTCAGGGGTTACCAGTGTACCATTTTTCATTCACTGGCCTTTATATTTTAATATTTTTAACTTAAAAGTACACTGTATGTGAGATAAAGACAGACACTGGCTTTAAATTTTACATGCTAAGATGTTATCAACTTCTCTTTCAGTATCCTAATTGAAAATAAGAAAAACTTACCTGCAGGAATAAATCTGCCAAGAATTAAGAGGAATTGGGAAGAAATCATGTTCTTCTATCTCTGACTGACTTTGGATTTTTCACTTTCAGATACTCTTCTGTTTAATCTCCTCAAGACATGTTAAACTACAAAAAAAGAAAAAAGATGTAGAGCTTGACTTCAGAGTGTGTTTTATCACAAAGTCTCAGGAAAAATAGAAAGTGCTCTTTGTAGGCAGCAAGTATTTCACCTCAACCACGTACTGATCCATTGGGAGGGGGAGATGTTTTTGTTTAGTTTTGTTGACTTAAATGGCATCAATATGTTTCTAACTGGCAAAAGACAGTCAATTAAAAACAAAAGTAAGGGAAGAAGAGAGAGTGCTGGGGAGAGGATAGCACTTCAGCAAAGAAGAAAGCATTGCTGTGAGGATAAGAAATATATTCTGACTTCACTGTGCTGCACTGCGGTGGAGAGATCTCTTATTGGAGTTAAGAGCATGAGCTTGCAGGATTTATTTTCACAGATGTAATGCTACAAAGGAGTGTATGAAAAGGTTAAGCAGCTCCTTTCAAAGTCTCTTTTTCTCAGCAGATTCTCACACGTATCACCTTAAAAACTGTTCTCAGCTGATGACCTGCCTCAGATGTGGCCAGGCGGCAGGATCTGCCATGCATTTGGTGGGAGCAGAAGCGAGTCCTCTGCTGCACATGTCCCCGCGGGTGACCTGCATGTCCTCCGCAAGAGTGACCCGCAAGGTCTGCTGGAGGGTGCTTGCCACCCACAAAGGCAAAAGGAGCTACCACTGGGAGAGAGCACCTCTCTGCTGGCTTTGCACACACCAGTCGTGACACCAGAGCCCAAAGTGGAGGCACCACGACTGCTCACTTGGGTGAGCAGCAGCAGAAGCACCAGCTCCACCACTGCAGGCAGAACCGGGGACACTCAGGCTCCCAGGCACCGTGTATGCATGCCCTGCAACTGTGTGAAATATTTAAAGACCTCGCAGCTGTATGAATAAATCCATAAATCCATAAACCAGGAGATTGGACACAGCAGGGTTATACAGCTGACGATGCCTAACTGGGCAACTTAAGTTCCAGTTATAGTCAAGGAAGAGAAACACAAGAAATGGGAACCTCATTTCTGAGGTAGGTCTTTCAAGATGCCACTTCCATTTCTATCTGTGCCCCTCTCAGTCCTGGTGTTATTTCTTTCTCTGGTCTTGCTTCTTAATATTCTACTGGCAATTGCACTTTTGAGTTTAATATTAGAATTTGTTTATTACGTATGCTATCAGATTTCCTCTTCCCTCGTGCTGATGGATGATTCCCATTGCTATTCCCAGGCAATGTAAGGAGCACGAGGGAGAGGATCTGCCCTAGACACGTTCTGCAAAGCCAAACACATCTACACACTGTGGGTAAAACCTGGCACTTTACTGCAGCTATGCTGTAATTTTTATAAGAGATTTTCATTGTTTCATAGCTGAAAAGCACCTTTCAAATTTTAGTTTCTTTCAGGAAGCACAGAAGTCTCTCAGATGTTGCTATAGACAGTGAATTTCAGATGAACTTTTGTAATTGAGTAAATCATTAGTTAGTAAATTTAAACTCATCAGTGTGCTTTGAGTCATCTTTAATTCCAAATACAGCTTTTATTGTATTTGTGCCAATGATGGCACAGAAACAATACCAGTTTGTAAAATATGCATTCAAAAATGCCACAATGCCACTTCAGCATTTACTGCATCACATAAAGAAGCTCTTATTATTCAGACTGCAGCTGCTCATCCAGAAATACATACAACCAACAGTAAAATTAGAAGTATTTCATTGAAACATGGGTGGACTTGCATGTATCTTGGCAGACATAATCCTAAATCTGTTACTGTTACATGACTATGTTAGCGGTTCGGAGACGTGCAAATACCCAAGAGGAGTGTGCTTGCAATTGAAAACAAGGCTCCATTAGAAAATCAAGCATGTAAGAGTTCCTGCATGAATCATCTCAGTGCTACCAGTGGTAGCCTGCCACATGCTTTGAATATAGGCATTATAATTCTCTGCATTTTGTCCGGAGTTTCACCTGGGACATAGCCACGGCTTGGGATTGGGTCACACACCATTCTGCTGAAAAAAAAGATTATCCATATTCAAAGAGGAAGAATGAGGAGACCTAAATTATCTGTGCAGAAGATCCTTGATGACTCGACACGTGACAGAGAGAGCCATGCACTCAATAGCTGGAGACTTACCCAGTTGGAGACTTATCCAGCTGAGCAGTGTGACCCACTCTTGTGGGTTAAATGTTATATTTGGGGAAGAAGGAAGCAGATTCTGTCTTAAGAAACTATTGCAAATTTCATTTTAAAATATAATCATAAATCCTTATTAGTAAAATCACAGAAGAGGTATGGGAAGACACAAGGAAAATAAAGTGATAAAAGTTTTTTCATCTAATCATTCTCTGGAATATTTTAGAGTCCTTTATAAGTTGCTCGGTTGAAATGAGCACAACACAGAGATAGTGTACAGTTATAAAGTTTTGGTGTATAATACATTCCATAAGAGTCATTCCAGGGAAATATCTCCATGCATTCCCAAAAGGAAATTTGCCTACATGAAAATATCAGAATTCCTAGAATTATATGCCACATACATACATACATACATACATACATTCCCCCAAATGATCATCTCTCATGTTCTTGGACTTAAGAAATGACACAATTTTGATCTTTTATACTTAATACTTATCAGTAACTATGATTCTCTGTGTTTTGTCTGAAAGGATTGAAATAAAGGGCAGGTATTAAAACTTAGTAGGTTTAATTAAAATGTTTCTAGAACCATGCTCAGAGAGATGAATTTCTTTTAAAAATGAAATATTCATTTCTAATGTGTTATGACATTTCCATCCTTCTTTTTGATTATATTGTTCAGTCCCTTAATATTTCCACTAAAACCTTTCCATGAAATAATCACAGTCCACTGCAATTATGCTGGCTTGTTCTGCACGTACAATACCAGATCATAAGGATCACATGGTCTGATGTTCATATTTCCATTAAAGATGATAATAATATTTAATGGTTATATCACCTCCTTGCTGATGAATCATTCCACTTGTGCGATTGCAAACCACAAAAGGGAAAGCATGCTTGCTTACAAAGGAAATGAAAAGAGAAAGGAGGACAGAAAAGAGTAGGAAAAAAAGGCAAAAGCTACATAGTTCTGTTTAACACTGTATAGTGGCATTACATACCTACGGAGGTCACAGAAGCACTTCAGAAATGTAGGATGTGGTGTCACAGGGAAGGCATAGCTCGAGCGTCTTGCCTTTTTATTAAAGAGATAAAACTAGAGAGGAAGTGAAAATTTGGCATGAAAAATAGATGGAGCCGAGGTTCGTTAAACTTCCATGTCTAGATGCCTCGTGTACAACCGAAAGAAGTAACTGAAAGGGGAGAAATCTTACGCCGGGATAGTCCCAGGCCGTGCTGGTGACCACAGCCCACCTCTCCTGAAAGCCTTCTCTCGCTCAGAGTTCGACTTCAACTCATCAAAACTTCTTTGGTTACCTTCTGAGAGGAATGAAACGAGGGAGGAGGGTGCATATGCAACCCAGATGTCTTGTCTTCAGACTCACCTCTTGACTGCTTTTTTCACTTCCCCCACTAGTCCTGAGAGTAAGGATGAAAACAGAAAAGCTGAGGGGAAAAAAAAAATGGTTTCTTACTCCAGACTTTCACATCTCAGGCTGGCATTTTGAGCCCTGTACCTTTCAGCCTCATTGCAATGAGGTCCTGCAGCACAGCAACCACCTCCCTCCTGCAATTTGGGTTGTAGTTGCCTTTCATAAGAGTTAGTTTTCACTTTTGTCCTTTACAGTACAGTTTCCAACGAGGAAAAAGTTCAGGTTCCCGTCTAAAATAATGGTATAATAACCCTGAAAATTCTTTTATCCCTGCAAAAGTAAACTACCCTACTATCATCAAATCCAGAACACCTTTGACTCTGTCCACAGTGAACAAAAACATCCAGTAGGTGATTTTAGGATGGAACTATTTTAGCAGTTTGAAAAGGAGACTGCCCTTTCCTCCCTCCTCTTCTGTTTTTTCTAAGGAATTTGCCATTGGAGACCACCAAGGACTGGTTTTACTATGTGAAACTGTCCCCAACTGTGGCACACGACACTGCTCCGAGAAGAGGCTGCTGCTTCTTTAAAGTAGTCCATACCAGGCTGGTAGGGGGGGCAACAGTGCTAGGCAAGGTGTCCACAGCCAAAATACACCCTGAAGGGAGGCACTTCTGAAAAATCAATATTTAAGTATCAATTTTAAGCATTTTAACCTGAGTCTCACTACACATGACATGGAAGAAATATCAGATTCCCACCGCACAGAGTTGGATTCTTTACCATTGAAGAAGCCCTGCGTAATATATGCACTCCATAAATAATAGATGAAAGCTGCCCAGAAAGATATATGGATAGGATATATACGATGGTTATAAGCAAAAGAGACACCTGAACTCTCAGTTTGAAATTAGAGTTCTGTCCAAAATGATGGTTTAAAAGCTCCAAATCAGGGCATTAATTCTGCACCTTAGAAGTGTTACCTAGACCTATTTTCAGTTGCTGCGAGATGCTGTTTCTTTTAGATAAGAGTGATATAGTAAGTGTCAAAATCAGCTGTGCTGGGCTGATTTGGGGAGACTGTGCTGTAATCTATAGAGCTCCACATTTTCTCTCCAGCAAGATTTCTAAAACTGTCTTATTTCAGAGAGTATCTATATTATGTTTTAGAACCACAGCCCCAGAGGGCACCATTCAGTCAATACAAAATGGCATCAAATCACTTGGGGTAAAACCTTTTGCCGACTTTCCTGACATCTAATTTTATTTAGTCATTTATTTTTTGGATACATACAGATGAGGCAAGTTTTGCTTGGATATATTTTGTGGAGGTGCTGCTTTTCTTACAGAGGTGACATTTCTCCACTTTTTAAAGATCAGCCTTTGTTCTGGGAAGTCTTTTCATAGCTGTGGTAAAGCTTGGGACCAGTATATAAACCAGATCTCCATAACTTAACATGATTCCAGGGAATGTAGGGAGAATAGTATTGCACACCAGCCAACAACTTGGTGGATAGACCTAAACTGGGTGTACTTAAGACAATCAGGACATGCTTTTGCAACTGTGCGAATGAAAATAAGGGGCCATGGGAACTTGTGAGGTGATTGCCATCATCTGAATCCTTCTCAGCTTGCACCTAATCCAAGGTGCCTAGGTTTGCCATCATACCGTGACAGCAATGAGATAGGCGCTCTTTGGTCCTTTCTGCCCACGATTTGCAACTTCCCGGCCCCAGTAGAGTCATTTGGATTTGGGCTGTTTATTCCAATGGAATAAGATGTCTAGGTAGAACCGAGGACTCAGAGAACTCGCACCTTTCAAATATTTCCCTAAAGGGAATTTTCATTTATAGGCTACACTAAAAATAGAAAAATGATGATAATAATACTGACTTCAAAACGTACCTTGTTTGAACTCCCATCACCGTTGTCAGGGCTGCCCTAGGGGTTTGGCTTGGGGCTAGCTGAGAGAGAAGGCAGCTGCCAGCCTTGAAAGAAAGAGCTGGAGGAAGCCACAGCAGACGCTCTCCCCACCTTTAGCTGGAGGCTTCTTTTAAGCTGAGGCTCCTACATGTGGCCCGCACCTGAGCTACACTGAGCTACACCTGCACTGCACCTCTGTCTGCATGAGGTCTCTCACATTCCTGAGCCTGACCCATGGACTTGACTTTCTGGCTTGACTTTGGACATGCCTCATCAGATGGACTTGCTGGGTGATCATTGGCCTTCTGGTTAGCCCTGGTCTCGCTCGAGTGCTGTGGTCGAGGAGGCCACTGCCTGCCCACACTGCTGCTGCCCCAGCCTCCAGGATCCCCTCCTCGGCAACCAGCCTGCCCTGCTGCTTGATGATAACCAGTAACAGTGAACAAAAAATCTTTATCTCCCAAAATCATTTTATTATGCCTGTCTCCTGAATGCTGTTCCCCATTTTTCTCCTCTCCCCCTCAGACCTGCTTTTGAAATCTGTCAGCCCAATGGCCTCCAGTGGGTTAGCTCCTCATAGTTTTTCTCCTTTGAAGTTGGAGAGATTTTCCTTCAAACACAGTTGAGGCAAATATAGATGACACCACCACTGCCACCACTGCCCTTGCAAACCCAGACACAAGACTGAGCCAACTAAATGAAAATTTGCAAAGAATGGAAATAGCTCAGACCAAAACAAAAGAACAGGCTGATGAATAGCATATACAGTCCGACAGTCTGCAAACTCAATGAGATTGGTTCACCTTAGGTTCAGTGGCAGTTCGGTAACAGACACCTCGTATCTCAGAAATGAAAGATTTTTTGCAATACAAAATAGTGTCTGCTTATTTTTTCCTCAAGAGTCATCTGAGGATTTCAAAGCAGTTTTTAACAACTAATGAAGCAAGTAATGATAATCAGTAATAATTTACTTGTGATGTTCTGTCTGATTTGAATAGCCAGTATCAATCTAGCCTTAGTAACTTTCAGATGGAAATAAACATATTTTGACACACAGTGCTGGTTCTCAAAGTCCAACAACCTCTGTGGGCTTCCCTACCTTTTAAGACATCTCCTTTCCTATATGCTTGCACAGGGATCTCTTGATTTTTCAGTTTTCCATGCATGCAGCCCTCTGCACCAGATCATGCCACAGCAGCATGGGCAGTCGCAGGTTGCAGAGGGCTGGTCTTGCTAAGCCGCAGCTGCAACAGCATCCTCTGGTGGGTTTCCTCTGAGGGCTTCGCCCTGCTGTGGTCACACCACGCTACGGCATTTCTTTCATTCCCCCACCTCATGTGCCTAATACAGCTGACCAGCACTGTGCAGCTCACAGGAGCAGAGGGGCTGTGGCACAGCGCTGCAAAACAGCAATAAGGCACATAGCTGTGAGGTGAGCACAGGACGAGAGCCAGTGGTGGGAATCTCTCCCCACCGTGAGAGACTTGACAAATTAGTAATATAAAAATGCACAGTGAGGAAACAGGATTTCATTTTTTTAGCAGGCTCTAAGCTCCTCAGGGCAGAAACCAATTTATCACTGTTTGCATGTGCGTATGACAATTAGCATCATAGGAACCAGAAGCCCCAAGTGGGACCTTTGGGTCAGACTGCAAACAACAAATACTAATAAACAAATCCTCAGCTGCTTATGTTTGATTTGCTTGTATCATACATAGAAATGCTTTGAAGTACAGAAAGTAATGGGAGAAATTGGCTGCTGTATTGCAATGACAGTGTACAAACTTGTAATGACAACAGAGCCAAAAAAAGTTTAATCTTTGATTTTTTCCCTTATAGAAGACAGAAGTGTTACTAGTAGCACTTGTGGGTAAGTTACCTAACAAAGCAATAATCACTTTGCAATAAAAATTGTCAATAAGCTTTAGCTGTCTGTATCAATTTGAGTTCTTTCCATTCCACACCCCAGTTCCCTCTTTGCTGTCTAAGGAGCTATGCTGTCTCTTCACTTGCTCCTCCTTATGATGGTTCCAGGTGGGAAGGATTGAGATGAGCCAATGCAAGCTTTTTCTCTAATGAGAGATTAAAAAGGGATTTTTTTTTTTTAAACAGCCAGTTTACTAAAGGATAAGCTAACAAAAGAAGGGAACTGAAGGACTTCTGATGCATTTAATTCTTTTCTGGATTATATTCGATGCTGGCACAGTATGGCGAACATCGGGAAATGATTAAATTCAGCCATAAAAGAAAGTGATCTAGAGCAAACTGCAGTATGGGGTGGACTTGTTTGGATCTGGAAGCTTAGCGGAGAGATTAGAAGGATTCAGTAGCATTTCCAGATTGAGATGAGTTCAGAATACCTAGAGACTGTTCAGTCCTGCAGTCTGACCTTACAGGCAGTTCTGCCTTCAGCTGCTCATCTCTTTCCTCAGTGTCCTTTCTGTCTCACCAGGATACACAACATTCTGGTGAGAAATACAAGGCAAGTGTTTTCGTTCTGTCACCCCCTTAGGCAGCTGATGTCTCCAGCCTTTTCTGTTCCTCTTCCAAGAGCAAGCACTAATATTGTGTCCATGTCTGAAGCTGTAGAATTGCCCAAAGAGGAGAAAGGACGTGTCAGCCCAAAGCACTAGAGGATAATACAAAGTCTTGCACCAGAAAGGGACTTGACAACCCACAGCTCATCAGGGAATGGCACCAGGCTCCTAGCAACTCTTTTCCTCTGGCCCCAAGTACTTTGGCAGATTTTCGGTGTTCACTTCCTAGCTCACCTCTGCCTTTGGTCTCCACTCTCCTCTCCAGCCTGCATCTCACCAGAAGGGCCCAGAAATGAAAGTACTGAGTAAAGAAAGGAGGTCTCAGGAGCAATGTATAGTTTGGCTTACAATGGCAGAATATCTAGGTGTCGTTATTTATCTTATCTATGCATAAATACATATTTGAGTTCAATGGTTTACAATCACTTATGTGACTGTATACACATTTAGATTTCTAGCTGAATCAGTATTGCAAAGAGTAATATTAAAAAGAAACCCTGGGTTACATCCTATTAAAAATAAATATGGGTTACATCCTATTAAAAATAAATATGACTTCTATTGCTAAGTGCCTCTGGTATTTAAGAGAGCAGGACTTGGGCATCTTAATCAGGAAGCAGAAATACAGCACAGCATTTTTAGCCAGGCACATCCTGTAGAGAAAGTAAGCAATGGTGGAGTTAAAAAAGTCCCACATGCACCATAGCTGATGTAGGCATGCATATCACAGACTTGATCACACAGCTTCCTGTTAACTCTACTCATTAGGTGATTGCAAGGCTCCAGTCTAAGAACTCAAAAGTCCCCAAAAGCCTGTTATGAGAAAGGTCTGGTCAGGCAGTGCCAATAGTCTAGTCATGCTGGTTGGAGTAAGCAGCCTGTGCCGCTGTGGTGTGCACTTTGTGGTGTACCTGATGCAACCGAAATGATCTTTTTGAAGGAGCAGATCTTCAAGAGTTCTGAAGAAGCAAGGTCCTCACTGTACCAAGTAGCCCCTATACAGCGTTTTGCCACACCGTGCTAGTAATAATTAGTTCCTCTGACAGTAGAAATGTGGCTTACTGAAACCAGCCTTCATTAAAAAAAGGAGGAAGTACACTAAGATTCACACTGGCTTGCAGATAAATGGCTAATAAGAAAAGAGGTGAATGTTTGCTATAAAAATCTCCTCTGTTAATACTTCTTGTTCCACATGACATGGTGTTAAGCTGCTGTTTTGGCTGCGAGCACCTAACGCTGGGTCTGGCATGGTGCATAAGGAGCTATTTTGACACTTGGGCTTCCGCGTGTTGCTGGAGGTGGACGTGCTTCCCAGGAGCCTGCAGGCTCCAGGACCGTCCCTGTTCAGCTCCGTGTAGGCTGCAAGGACAGACACGACTCACAGTCACATCAGGGAGAAGGAGCAATATGACATGAAGGACCACACTTTCTGCACGGGTTTCTTCAACAAAGAGCTAGCGCTTTGGTAGAGCTGGGTTCGAGAGAGTTTCCAGGCCCTCTTCCCAAGTCCTCCTTCTTTTTCATCTATGCTGTTTATTACTTTTAGCCACCTCTTTCATTTCTCACATTTTCCCTAGTCATTTATTTATCTGACTCGCTGCATTGCAATGGTCTGCTAATACCAGAATCAGTTGGAAAGTAGTTGCTTGCTGTGCCTGAGGCTAGACACTTGCAGCTAGGCAGTAAATGCAGTAAATGCTTTGAACAAATACAGTCTCTCACTTTCGATGTCACTCCCTCCTGCGGCTCATGAAAGCCAGGATCTATTTCAGCATCTAATGCAAAGCACATCTGTTTTATCTGACTTCAGAACTGGCCAGGTATCTACAGCCAGCAGGAAAGGAAAGACGGAGTGATTGTAGTGATATTAATTCAATTATTCTTTGGTATTATTTCCTCTTCCATTAAGCTTAGTTATGCAGAAGCATAACTACATGCATATGAAATATAGATAAAATATAACGATATGATGATTTTGCAATACTCTAATCATACATTATGTATAGCTATGAATGTAGGAGAGCTCCATGGTTAATCATGCCTGCCTGGTTACGTTATGCCATCTAAATTTATTTTCTTCTTATCGCATCAGAGCATTTGTCCTCTGGATCTTTGCATTCATACTCTTCCCTTGACCCCATTGGCTGCAGCAGAAGTATTCAATCTGGAATATAGAACTCTATTTGGTCTTAATACAGTTAGGTAGTTAAACACTTACTAATCTTCTCAACTCCATATCATGTGGAGATGTGAAAGAAGCTTTGTACCAAT
Source organism: Struthio camelus (assembly GCF_040807025.1). Taxonomy (NCBI): domain Eukaryota; kingdom Metazoa; phylum Chordata; class Aves; order Struthioniformes; family Struthionidae; genus Struthio; species Struthio camelus. The sequence goes on along the minus strand of NC_090944.1, from coordinate 23,790,469 downwards.
TCTTTGCCACTGCCGATGCTGATATTGGATGCCAGATGATGTAGCATCTTCCGCCTCAGACAACGGAGCAGCTGTGGAAGACTTTGGGGTGCTTTACTCCCACAACACTCCCCCTGCTACCCAGGTGTGCTCTGGCCACAGGCAGATGTTCTCAGCCTGATTAGTGTGAGGAGGTAATGAACGTGCTGCTTGAAGATAGTTTATCTTCTCGTGAGGAGATAAAAGCATCCAAGGAATCATGATGCCATTTAAAGGGTGAAAAAAACAAGGCCCCATACAATGCATGTAATTACCTACACGTGCCTTTTATTTCATCACTGCCAAACTTCTAAGTGAATGTAAGGCACAACTTTAAGATAAAATAAATATTTACATAGCAGATTAAAGGCATAGAATCACAGAATGGTTGAGGTTGGAAGGGACCTCTGGAGATCACCCAGTCCAACTCCCCTGCTCAAGGAGGGTCCTCGAGAGCACTTTGCACATGATTGCAGGGCAGTAGCAGTGAATAACATCTTTAGAGAATAAAACTTCCCTATTATACAATTTAAATATGACACTCTGATCAGGATTCTCTCTTCAAAGATTTGCAGGGATATTTTTGAGCCAGGGTTGCAGATTTTAGTGGTGATAATATTCAATGTTATTACTGAATAGCAAATTGACATACATTATGTGAAACCATTCTTATGGCATTTCTTGCAATTCTGACATTAGTAATCATAAGACAAATAGATATCTGATTCTATTTAAATCTTGATCTTCAGCTTATATGTTTCCAGTCTTCATGCTGGACCACTGCTCCATTCATTTTAAAACACCTTTTTGTTGTTTTCTGATGAAACATGATATCAGCGTGCCTGCTTCTAAGGTTTAAATTTCCATGTGCATGGAAATTTATGGTAGCTGCTGGCGTACTTTAAACTTTTACGTAGAACATCTAAGAAGGAATATTTTCAGCTCTGCACAGTAATAAATAAAAATTAATATATTAATGTAATAAAGTTTATAGTCTTTATAAAAAGTTTATAGTCTTTATAAAATTCCTGTGCAAATGAATTGCATAATAAGACATAATTTATAATGCCCTATGACAAAAGACATAATATATATTAGTCTAACTGCAGCTTATTAATCCAAGTTTATTTTATCTTTGTTGAACTAACTTAAAAGTCTTTGCTTGAAAAAAGACAGTATAATGATATCTCCTTTCTCAGGCAACACTGCTGAGCATAACATCATGTTTTCCAGGCTTGAGAATGTACAGAAATGTTACGAAAGAAAATTTATCTTGGTTTTTACCTTCCTGGAGAAAAACTTTTTTGCATGTAGCTGACTGATCAGTGGCCACAAAATGGAATACATAAATTATCGCGTTCTGGGGCAGAGTGGACACATACTTTGACTGTAATCATGCACTAGCAAATGATACGTTGATTTGACCCTCAATCTTCTAGCTTTTCTAAAAACTAAAAGCATAGGTAATGCAAGAGGAACAACTTAAAGCTATTATGCTGAAGCTTCATAATGGGAAAGCCTGTCTCTTCAGTAGGTTTAGTCCCTCATACTTACTCTTTCACCTCTGAAGTGAAAATAAGTGAATTACCACAGGAGAAGCAAAATGTTGGAGTGGTAGTTTAATTCTTCTCTTACATTTCTGAAATATTAGCCACACCTGAAAGTATGGCAATCTTTAAAAGAACATTGCCTTCTGAGACTGGAGTTCAAATGCACTTACATTAAATATTAATTTCAATAATTGCATACAGACACATTTGAGAACACACAAAATATACACATGCTTAAGATACAAAATAACATCCAGTTTGTGACGGCAATGGCATTCGCCTTCTGGGCGAAGTGAATGTCATGTTTGTAGGAAAACCTCAAGAAACCAAGACACCAATCCATTTGGGGAAAAAAAGCCCCCAAAAAAGTTAAAAGGAATTTCTATTTTAAAACGTGCATATGTTTTAGCTGGGGACTATATTTGAAAGAAAAGATAGTCATGCGCAGAAAGAGCCTGAATGAGTGATAGAATTAGCATGCCTGACAAATAAATGCAAAGCGATGCACCCAAAGGCAAATGGCTCTAGGTCCACACCTAAAATGATTCGTAAGCGCTCAGGAGGAAGCGCTTATGTAAAACAATCAGGCTCAGTGATTAGTAGAAGTCAAATAAAGAAATAAAATGCAAGGAAATATTAGGGAAACAATGGTTTCAAGAATGGAGAAGTCCATAAAAACAAGATCATTTGCAGGTTACTAAATAGACAAGTCACAATAGGCGACTTTGAGATAAAAATAGCTCGAGGTAGAGCAGGGTAGCAGGATGAAGTATTTTACAGACTTTTTCTGTTTTTACTCTTTCCTACGTGTCTGCTTATGGGAACTTTGGGACTATGGGGAGATTTGCTCTGAACTAGTATGACCGTTTTCACGTTCTTGTGGAACGCAGGAGGACTGCATTAAATTCCAGCTCAGTCACAGAGATCAGGTAGGATCTTTGCCGAGGAACTTAATCTTAACCTTGAATAAACTTTCCCAGACACCTAAGTAAGTGATTTTAAAGTTTGTTTCCTTTCTCGAGGAGAATTATGCATGTATGCAAATTACTCCTACTGACTTTTAGTGGTCTTTTCAGAAGCAGGAACTTTATCAGCTTTTTGAACCCAGAGTCCTGGGCCATTCATTCAGGTTGAGAGGCAGCCAGCACACCTGTGGTTGCTGAAAAACAATTATAATAGTAATTACTTGAGTTTTAGTACCAAAATTATTAGCTTTACTGTAAAAATTCAATCCAGTTAAAAACTGGCTTCTGTTCATGCAAAGTCGGAATTGCTCTGCCTCTCCTCAAGCTCTATCCAAAAAGCAGCTCACTTTGTAAAGGTTACTCAGCAGGGTACAGTGCGGTTTTGTTCCAAATACATATAATGAGAGGGTGCGAGAGAAATGGTTGAGTCAGACACAGCTTGCTATTTGTCACTGCCTACACGGCATTAAGCTAGTGACCTTATGATGAAAGCCCAATGTTAGTGGATTATTTACGAAGGCTGTTTGATATTGGAATAACACTTGACAAAAATGGACACTTACCTGTTGTGATATAAAGATGTCAGGCTCGCAAATCCAGAAACCTATTTGTCTTCCTTTACTTGACTAAAAAAAAATTCCTGTTGCACTTACGCTTGATTAGCTCAAAATTGTTTAAAAGCTTGGGGGTTCAGTTCTTGCGCCCTAACAAAGTGTGTATCATGTACAAGATGTCAAGACCACGAGGACACTAACGGGCCTTGCAGTCCATGTCCAGCCCCCCCACCTGCCCAGCCCCAGGCTCCGTTTTGGTCCAGCCCTGGACTGTCAGCCCTTGCCCCGCAACACTGCAGTGGTGCCTGTATGGATGGACTTCAGACCCTTGATGCTCTGCCTCAGCCCTGTCTTGGCTCAGTCTCCTTCTGCTCCTGGACAGCCACCAGACCTGGTTCCTCGCTGGCCATGTCGGGGCTATCAATGGACCCGTTACCAGCCCCAGTTCTGCTGCTTATTTGGCCCCATGGGACTGTGCCTATTGCCGAGGGCATTGCCTGCGCTGCACCATCCTCGGCTCCACTCATCACCCCGTGGAACCACTGGCCCTCGCTGCTCCCCGCAGACGTAGCAGAAAAGGCCCTGGGGCCCCTAGGAAGGGCACCACCAACACTGGGAGGCTTTTCAGTTCCATCAGCAGAAACACCCAGATTCCAGTCCAGCTGCTAAATCTGTATTTTTTTGCTTTATTTTGCTCTTCTTTCAGAAATAAACGTTCTAGCAGGTGATAGTGACTCAAAATTACTGAAAATCTGTATGGTCAGTAATAATGGATGACGCTAGATTTTTCCCACCAGACAGTACCGATTTCAGGGTCTACTTTAGTGTTGTCTGAGTGGATCTTAAACTTCAATGAGTCTTTGATAAAAATAAATTACCATAGCCATCTATGGCAGTTAATAAGCTATAATAGTTGATAACAGAACTCACAGTAATTCCTTTGTACACTCAGAGCTGCGGTTGCTGTAGAACATGTGTAGAGGAGGGATGTCCTTCTGTATTGAAGACTGAAGAGTGAGGAGGACTGCACATGCTTTGCTAGTATCTTACAGCAGCTTCTTTCTTTGTTAAAAATTGCAGTAATTCTGATAGTTTTAACTTTGTTTTCATTTTACAGGCAGCAAATCTTTGACTTTTCTGCAAAAAAGTTACAGTAAAAGAATAGGGTTAGTGCAACTCAAAGCTACTTATATTTACATGAGTTTGATCTGACTGTGTATAATTTCATGTCACCTCATTTTATTTCTCCCTTTTGACAGAGCTTTCATTTACTAAACTTTGTAAATACGAAACAGAAGACAGATCATTGCAATTCCGTTTACCCTCTGGCCTTCACTTTGTACTTCCAGTCCCATGAGGTTCTAAGCTCCCCAAAAACTTCCTAACTTCACTGTGCTTTGGTATTCACCTTTCTACAGAAGAGTCAGTGGGGCTACTCAGAGTAACAGGAGTTAAAAAACGTCAAAGATGACTGAGAAATCCTGTAAAATCCCTACGTTTTCCAGCATCTTCCATGCAGGATTTAAAAACACTTTTCCACTGTCCTTTATCCTTCAGTCCACACTCCTCCATTAACTAAATATTATTAAGTATACTTTTTTAAAAGGCTTTGTCTTTTGAGCTCCTTAAGTAAAGATGACGAAGGGACTCAACCTGAAAGTTTAATCCCTTTGTTCAACTCTATCACTGTAGTTTTAATGGCTTTAGTGGTTTAATAAGCCATTATATGTAGACATGATCTGTTCCTGCAAGCCTTACCTTCCTCCATTATATGTAGGCATGATCCGTTCCTACAAGCCTTGCCTTCCTACAACCTTCGACCATTGCAACTGTAATACCATTACTACTTAATATGAACTCAGATTAACTCTCCTTCATAACATCTAAAGGTTATTTACTCCTCAAGTGTCATAGACAGTATTTATGAATATGTGAGAACTCCCTCAGTATCTTCATGCTTCTCACAAAGACACTAGAGGTTATGGAAATGTGCTTGCATTGCTAGAGAGATATAACTTATGGACTATTAGAAAGCTGATGGACTTTTCAAATTGTGGCTGCTAGTCTGTTGTTATATTTCTGTCATTTAGTTTCATCTGAATGCTTCAGGGTTTAGTTTGTATTAGGTTCTTCTCTAGAGACTGGGTATCTTATGCTACCCATTTCAAACTTTCTTATATTTTCCTTTGGATATAGAGGAAAGAAACGGAGAAGGAGAAAGCAACTTAGACAGCAGTCTAAATGTCAATTTTTTGTATTGTTGACGTGTCATATGCTATCTCTAAGAACAGAGTATAATAAACTAGAAAATACAAGCATAGCAAGATGCGTATCTAATGAACGTTTTATGCAGTGAGTACTCCTTTCAGTTTAGATTTAGATAATTTATATAGTTTGAAATAAGTCTGGCAAATGTTGTGATAGCTCCGCCTCTAGATAAACCCAAAGTGCTTCATTCATAGCACCTGATGGGCTCTTACCCCAGGCCATTAAGTCCTTGTAAAAAATGAAAAAAGGCCAGTGCAAAGAAGCAGGGAGAAAGGAAGAAACTTCATCTCAGAGACCTTCAGGCATGAAGAGATGTAAAAGATCACAAGTGTGAAAGAGCTCACCACTAATAAAAGTGACTTCCACTGGGGAAGGATCAGAAAGAGAGCAAGGCAAGGCAAGGCAAGTCCAACAAAACAAAAGCACAGATGAGGCAACTTTGAACAACCACCAGGGCTGTCAAGTGTAAGAGCGTGAAGGTTACAAGTTGTTCCTAATCATCTGGAACACTGAAAAAATAAATCAAGAATATATTACATTTTGTTATTTTTCTTTAATAATTTTATTTATGATTGTGTTAATTGACAGTGTGATCCTTTGCAACAATACAATACAATAAAAATTCCTGCGTCTCTTTAAAGCCAGCTGATAAAGTGAATTGATAATATGAGAGACCACGCCAACAGCATGCTATGTCTTTGGCAGACAAATCCTTTGGGTACCTGTAATCTCCTCCAGAATTCAGGGATTAGAATGTGTTTTTCATCACAGAGCAAGGACGGTTTTAGAGGTTAGTAGCACTGGCTACCAGCACACAGAGAAATATGTCTGTGGGCTAATATTATCTGAAGGGTTAGAGACAGGCTAAACCCATCCCATGGAAAGATGCACCTTACTCTGTAGGAAGAAAACAGGAATACCTTTTCTTTAGAAAAGAGAAAGAGATTACACGGATTGCAGAAGGCTGCACAATTGCAGCCGTCCTGGGAATTTAGTAGTATCACCTGAAACAAGGCCTAAACTCCCGGTTTACAGATTTTCAAGCTATCTTAAATTCTCTAGCAGTACTATAATCATTAGAATATAATTGTTTAAAAAAGCAGTAGAAAATTACCATTTTCTGTTATATACTATAGGAGTCAACAGAAAATAAGGTCTTCTGATGGTCTTCTGATTACTAGATCAGTGTGCAAAAATGTTTGTATTCCACAGATATCCTCTAATCACTGCACAAATACCTTCACAGTACCTGTCTATAGGTACTAACTCATAACTAGTTAGAGTACAGCTATTTGAATACTACTTGAATATAGTCAATGGGATCAAATGGTATCAGCCCATCAGAAAGCAGAGTCCTGCAAAAGAGAAGTCTTTCACCAGTTTGCAGCTGCACAGCGTTCCCACAGGCCGACTGCCTCAAGGACACTTCCATTCTGGTATGTAGTGAATATTAACAGCCTGGTATCATGAGCAACGGAAAATTTAACAGACAAAAAGGAAGGAACATTTGTGGGTTGGGAAATTACTGAATGTTTTGAGCTTAGGAACAGAGAGTTTAAGATATTCATTTCAAACATATTTTGTACAACACCAGCTGCTTCTCTTTGGCTGTCAGAGTCATCCAGCCTGGAGGAAAGCAGGCAGCTGCATGCACACAAAGAGGGGACGGGTCGGTCTGGGGTGCTAATCTTCCACTTGAAATATCAGCTCCTTTCTGTTTTACCTCCAAAATCCCTGGCACTGAGCTAGCCTATGGTTTGCGCTTGCTTTTGTCGACATTCGTGGCTGAACTTGCACTGACTTCAGAGGGAGCAGAATTTTGCTTTTAGTTTGCAAGAGTAGTTGTTACATATTTATTCCTCGGTACATAACGTTTCCCAGTATTGTGAAGGAACCATCCTTTAACCATAAAATCATAACTATTATTAAATCTTTTATAGCAAACAATACAAACCTAACTACATCTTATCACAGTTTTACTGTGCAGAAAAACCCCAATTACACCAACAAATGCATGTTTGCATGTTCAGCCACCACGCTCTTTTCTGATGAAATATGCACTCATAACATACACTGTCCAGAAGAAATGGTATGTTCTGCAGTATGATTAAAGGTTTATTAAGTCACATTATAGCACATTATAGCAATGTAGCATAAATCTTTTATAGGTAATTTATTTTTGTGAGAGTAAAAATTTTAACATTGCTACCAAAAGGGGAATCAGCCTCTTTCCTGTTGTGTATTGGCTTAAGCATTTGAAGTGTAATAGAGATGAGTGAATACCACAAACATAATTTACAAACATTTAGATGAACTATGTTGAAGACCCCTCTAATTTTTTTCCCGGTATTCTAATGAAAAGTTTGGTGGCTGCAACATTCAGAAATGCCAGAGAGCTCTGCCTCATTTCTATATAGACCTAAAATATACTGAAAAGAGGAACCTAGCTCAGCTGCAGAACACAAATAGACCATGCTGTCATGGCCGAGGTCACTCTGCATCCTCATGAAACACCTCTTCTCAGCAGCTCTTTTCCCCCCGTGTCGTAGCACCTCTGGCAGTGACGCAAGGCTCCCGCTCTGTCTGTGTCCCCTGTTGTCCCCTCTTTGCCAAGCCAAGGCTTCTCACACAGTCAAGGTTGTGGCACCAGTCAGGCACTGCTCTCCTCCCCTTCTCCCCAAACTTGCTGAGACCCCAGTTCATGAAGTCTCCTAATAGCTTTGTGTGCTCTCAAGCCCAGGAACGATGTAAAATGCTGCAAAGATACCATGGGGCCAGTAAAGCATTTTGCATCCTCCTGCTGCCTCCTGAAGTAGTAAGGAAGCAAGGAATTATCAAGGAAGTATTTTAAATCTCTGGATACCCAATAAGTCAATAAAAGCTAAAAGTGGAGGAGCTGCCTTTGGGGTAGGGTGTGCAACCTGAAGAAGGAAGGATTTAACTAAAATGTGCACCCAGGTGTGCCCACATCATCATCGTTTGTTCATTTGTTTTGTGCTCAGATCACTGATGTATTTTGCATTGCTTTCGGTTTTCTCATACAAATACTTCACTCCCAGTCTGTTGCCAGTGAGAATCTCATTATTCTCACAGATTCCCAGGCAAGTTAAACCCTATCAACATTAATTATAAAATCCTAAGGTCAGATCACATGACAGAAGAGAAACAGCGGAAAGCAAGAACCGTATGCTCAAGCAGTGGTGACATGGAAACAAGCATAAAAAAGCCTTAATCCTAGTTGAGGCAATCAGGCAATAGCAGTTCTTCCAATAGCTCATTTCCCCAATCTTGAACTAGCATTGAAAAAGATTCCAGCAATCGTTTGCTGTGGACCTAGTGATATCTTACTGGCCAAGCAAAGCACTTTCAGACCACATTTCAGAAACACAACCGAAGAACACGGAATCACGAATCCTGTAGCTAACCTCTTGTTATATGAATACCACTGCATGGGAATTAAAGTTACACTCTGTGTTTTTACTGAGGCGCAGCACTGTTTGGTATACTTGTTTGATATTACTATCCATATAATGAGTTACATTGGACATCATAGCTTTTTTTCTGAAAGATCTGTCTATAACAACCAAAAAGAAGGATTCATAGTTTAAAAATCCCATCTTGAAATTCTAATATAAGTTTATCCGGCAACACATAAGTCTGAAAATCAGAACAGCAAAGCCATTCATGGAAGCTTTACCTCTCTGAAAATAAGACCTGCATTTAAGTACCTCTTATCCTTATTTTTATTTATTTTCCAGACACGAACCTCACACTGTAGAAATCTGGGTACCACTTCATATGTGGCTTCTGTGAGTGTTGGAGCTGAGGAAACCTGTTTTTTGAGACTCAAAAGAACTAGTTTTCAACTTTTATTGGCTTCCCAGATCCTCTTTTGGAGAGTTTAGCCCCTTTACATTTGGCAAAATAGGTGCTGAATCTATGGGTGGAGACGTAATAGCAAACGGTGCTGGAGGCAGGAATCACCTCAACACCACCCTGTAAACTATCCCAGGTTGAAATCTCAGCAGAAGATCCAGGATCCCCCACTGTGTGCTGGGAGACAGGGGCTACGCACTGGCCAACTGTCTGCCATTGGGCTATGTTTACCTCCAGAGTCATGATCTACACCCCGAGGGATGCGAAGTAGTGACGGAGTCCCAGTATCATACACCTTAGCACTACCTGTGTACCCAGCCTCACTGGTACAAACTGATGCCTCTTTGAAATTGCTTCATAACTCCCATTTAGAGAAAAGCAAAGTAAAATAAAAGTAGCCAGAGTTTCAAAAGCTTTGAAAATTGTAAAATATATTTTAAAATTTGAGGAAAAAAGCTTTAGGTCAAAGTTAGCATCTGGTCCCTAAAAAATACTCTACCTGAAATCTTGTGCATATTTCCTGAACCTATTTATTTTACAGTGCCGGTCCTTCAGACTTCTGACCCTCAGCCAATATGTACTACAATAGTTACAAGATAATGCCAAAATATGTAGCACAACTGTAGCTTTTTCCATGGTATAGGTAGTAGCCACCAAGGCAGGGACAATCCCACCTGGCTTTGGACTCTTTCTTCCAGCACCTAAATCAGAGGCCTGTCACCCTAGGCTTCTCTTACAGTCAACAGAGAAGAAAGCATCTCCAAGGAGCCAATCTGTGTTCACTAGCACTATTTATTGCGATCCGTTAGTAACCTGTACAGTGTTTGCTGTTGCACAATGTGCCTGGGGAGGAGAGGGAGAGGAGTGCCAAGCGCTGAGGTCTGTGGCAACAGAATCATAGGGTCCCCTAAACTGTCATACTCTACTGCGGTAAGACACAAAGCAGGACTGTAAATATTTGGATGAGCTTGTTTACACCTCAGAATGCTTGAAGATAATTCCCCGAAGACATATAAATCTGCCTTGAATCTGTTTGTTTTTTCCACTAGTTTAAATGTTGGCCCAGAACCAGCCCAAGCTTTTCAAATGTCGCTGTAAGGGATTTTCCATCCATAATATGACCCGTTGTACTGGCATCTTTCATGCCAGACTTTAATGTTACTTAAGAGACAGATATTTAACATGAGCTAATAATGCCCAGAAAAATAGTAAACTCTGTATACGGGATCCTTAATCTCTTCATTACCGTTCCTGAAAAACACAAACATAGAATGCTGCAGGCTTGACCACAACACTTCAAGTTACTTTATTTGAATACACCTACACAGAAGAAAGCTTTACAAACAGAAACTAAGCTGCTAAAATGAGCTTCTTGAAAAAGCTTTTGGAAATATTGATCATAAAAGAGAAAAGTATCCAGTAAAAATGTTGGTTCATTCAAAGAACACACTTTCTTCTGGTTTACTTGTTTTTTATTCAGATTGCACAGAACGAGTTGGAACCAGCTTTTCTCCAAAAATAACATTTGTGTAAAGTGCTGTGATTTGTTCCATTAAGATATTGCACAGGAAAGGTATTTTTTACATTTTAACATTTTAAAGATTAACTTCACAGTGGTGACACACCTGCAGGTATTTGTGTTGCGTGAGTTATAGCAAAAAAGACTAATGGGTTGTTATAGCAACAAACATCAAGTGATGATTTCATGAGTGGAACTGAATGACATCAGAATAGCTCTACAGGAATAGCTGCTTTTATTTTGAGTTTTGTTTTGCAGGATAGGCTAAATATGTTTCTTTCCTTCCTTGGTCCCAGCAGCTCAGGGGATTTCTGAAGGCAGAGGAAAATTGAATTTGTGCTTCAAGTTACAACACAGAAATGACTACAATTAGTTGTATGAGCTAGATGAGAGTGCAGTGTATTTTGAGATTGTTCCCTTATTTACTTCAGAACTCACTGAGCACTTTCAAGAGCAAGTCAACTTTCCCTACAGTTTGCTGTTACTTCTGCAGATTTCTCGCCACCAGTCAGACTATCTCCTTGGCTCAAGCTCTGCTATATCCTTCAAGCCTTTGAGTGGAGGGTTTCTGCTGCCAGGGCTTAGCTTGTCACACTAAATTCACTGGCACCTCCAAAGAATAAAGTGACCTGGAAAGGGCAGATAATATTCAGCATTAAGGGGCTGGGGTTGGGATGGCCATGGGGCACTCGGCATTCCCTGTGGGGGAGGAAGGAATAACTGTTGTCCTAACTGAAATTTGAGGAGTTATTGACTATTTCCTTCCCTGGAATGAGTTCCTTCCCAAAAGCGCCATAGATTCAGTCCCTTTTCAGGTCCCTGCTGTTCTTTTTTCAAGAATTACTGGCTGTTCTTTCGTTTGTTTAGTTGTTTGCTTGCTTTTTTTTAGAGATTCATCCCCCTTTTTTGAGTGTGCTGTTTACATGATCTTTTGCCTGACGCATTGTATGTCGTATAACATCTTGCATCTGAAAAAAGGAATGAAATCTGGATTTTAAGATGTGAAAAAGTTAGTATATACTTTCAGGCTCATTTCTATGAACCAGATTCTTCAGAGAGGGAAATTGCTATTGCAGAAATCTTTTTTGGCTTTTGTAAGTATTGTGTGGGTGTCTAAACACCTCTTTTGGTGTTAGGCTCTATATTCTTTACACCCATTTTTCCCTGCCATCTGGAGTTCCAAGCCCTCTTCCACTTTCCCTTTGCCTATAAGCAGGCAGGTAATCAAAAAGAGGTGATAAACTGCAGAGGAAGGGAAATTGTAGCCTGAGAAGAGAGATCAAGGAAAATTGTGAGTTCTTTAAGGGGGCAGAAGATACAGAAACCAAACAGAAACCGAAAAGGTTTTGGATGTCAGTGTAGGAACTAAGCTACCGCACTGTGGGTTCACCAGCAAAATATCCCAATCCCCTTTGCATGCAATCACTCATGAAAACTTGGGAGAGGGCTCTCAACCTCAAGGAGTTACCTCACGCAGCATCCTGACCTGAGGGAGGAGTTCTTCCCCGGCAGACCTGCTGTTTTCGAGGAGAACCTCACTCAAACTCAGAAAGCCCTGGGCTAGTTTTATACCATAAGTCATATTGAGGTTTGGTCAATAATGTTTTGAGCTGGAAAGGCCACAGTAACAGGTGATATAACGGCTCTCGAGAACGTGCTGGGCGTTCAACTCCACCTTGTACCTACCAGCGAGACGTATACCTGGGAGTGGGGGAGGTCATCTAGTTGACCCAGTGATCCAGATCTCACTGGAGTTCAATGTGCACTTACCACACCTTCTCCACTCGGTGACCACAGTCACAATTCGACTTGGGATCCGAGGAGCGGTGGTGTAGTCCCCGCTTGTCTCCTTGGTCTAAAACAAATGGCAGTTAGAAAGATTAAAATCATTGCAGAAGTACTACTTCTGATGCAACGAGAGAACAGTACTAGAATCTTCCTATATTAGCTGCTTTTAACAACTGAAGAGATTCAGATTCCCAGATTTTAACAGGGAAGAGATTCCAATCCTCCAGACTCTTCTCCTTTCCAGAAAAATAAGACATTTCAATCAAGATGCTGAGCATTAAGAAATTAACCATTCACAAGTGATAATATTTAGGACAGAAACAAAATGGTCACAGACTTTTCAGATAGCAATGTTGCATGAGTCATAAGATCAGTGCTGTAAAGGAATCTTTATCTGTGACTGTACAAAAAAGTTACATCCCACCACCTTGTGTACTCGGTCACTCTATAATGACTCATCCTGCACTGGCTTCGGGAAAACATGGTGCTGCAACTCAGTTTATGGCCCAGCAACAGTTAATGAAATTCGGCAGAGGAGACAGAGGCAACTAATTGTTTGCACATTTGGACATCTGAGAAAAAGGGGATGGGTGGGAACATCTTAAAAAGATGAAGAAAAAAGGACTCATTCGCATGCTAAGACATTTAACTTAATTGCTGGCATAATAGAGGCCTCCATAAAGAAAAAAAAAGCCCCATTTGGCTTCCCTTTTACCTACATCTGTGAATGAACTTGCCTAAAGAGAGAGGAAGAGAGGGATGTTGCGTCCTTGGACACCTGCCCTTTATCTACCGAGATAACTTATATACCAAGAAAAATGTGAACAAGGCCCCAAATGCATATTAATTTGGTAACAGAGAATACCCCAGATCTAATACCAATCAGATGGAAAGGAATTCAGAGGAACATAGTATCATCCCCTAATGTTTCAGATCTTGCATGGGAAGCTGAGGCTAGAAGACAGCAAAGATCACTAGTTTCAAAGCTCAGTTCCAGTCGTGTAGTCTGGAAAAACATATCAGCTCAAAAAAATTAGCGTCTTTCCAAAGGAAGCTCCCTCTAAATCTAAAAAAAAAGGCCCACTGCTTGATTCAGCTTTCCTGAGCCTGAGAGGGCTTTTCCCTGCCCTCTGCCCTCAGGAAAGCTTGGGTACAGTGCTCCATCTCCCCTGCTAGCCAGGGTGGTCACAGAGCCATAGCTGTGCAGCTACCCTGCTCTTCTTTCCCTCCCTAGCCCTGCAACTGTGGCTGTTTCTGGTCCTGCACAGAGACACATAAAAGGAGGGCTTTTCATCTCATCAGGAAAATTTCAGCCTACTAATATGCTCACATAAAAATAGGAAGCCACAGTCTAGGAGATGTCCAAGAGCAGTAAGTTCAGGAGCAGTAAGGCTATAAAAGTAAAGCAGATATACAAAGGAATAGACAGCATTACTTATACGGTATATATTTGTATGATACACCTGTGTGTGCACACAAACACACATACACATGCATTTATATACACATATGTATGTAAATATATATACCATCAATGTAAGTGTGGAAACAAACAAACGTCTGTGGCCTAGTTGTATGTATTCCCATTATAGTCCGTGGAGAGAAACAGTCACTATTAGGATGTGGTTCTTCTCATTCCAAAGTAAATGTCCACCCCAGGGCAATTGAATTACATCGTAAAAGTGCCTGTTTTTCTCCATTTACTATTAAGGGAATCTGGGAGGACTACTTGTCTGCAGCCACAAATCTTACAAAAGGTGCTTGAGGACAGAAAGATAGGAACGTCTTTTGAATTAATACTTAGCTTGAAGAAATGCTGTCAGAAAAGATCCATATTTTTTTTGTCAGAGAACAATACAATGTAAGATTTCTTATTTGTAGAACTCCAAATAAGAATAGAGAAATATAAGCTCATATAGAAATCTGGTCTGTGAGTAATCATCTTTGTGAAGAAAAAAGAGGATTACTTACTGTTTGCAAACAATCTGAGAGAGATAACACAAACATGCTTCCTAAAATGCTGTAATTTAATTCATCTTATGCCTTTAGGAAGAAAAGAAGGAAGTTGTGAGGGGGGAAGGTGGCTGTTAGATCTTCAACGACACCTCGGGAATACTAAGTAGATTTAAAGAAATAATAATATCTCTGGAAAAGATCCAATCTAATCTTCCACAAACTTGAAAGTAATACCTATTTCTATTAAAATGTTAGACTATCTATTTCTCATGCCACAACAGGGAACAAAAACACACCTCTTCCTTATACAAACTGAGGGAAACTCTCTAACTCATAAAGGAATGTATATGCATATTATATACTGAGCTTTATCTCATCACATTGCAAGCATATAGTTAGGCATCTAGTCTGCATTAGGCTTGCAGATTGAAGACAGTCTCTTTCACCTCTCCATATAACCTCAACAGATCATCCACAGAGTCCAAATCTGGAGGACCCCACCTGCCACAGCTGTAACAGGAGCTCCAACACGGGTTGTTCTGGGAGAGGTGTGAAGCTTTGTGTGTTCTCCCCTGACTCTGTGCCTCCAAGCTGAGCCAAATCCAAACTGTTACAAATCCCACCTGCTGCAGACCAACATACTAATCAGATGGGTTGTGGGCACCCAACGTCCTGATCCACCCAACGTCATGATGTGGCACCCCGTCTGGATGTGATCCTGGGCAATATGCTCTAGAGGACCCTGCTTGAGCAGGGAGGTTGGACTAGATGATCTCCAGAGGTCCCTTCCAACCTAAACGATTCTGTGATTCTGTGACAACATGATATGATGTGACACGACATGATAGGATGTGACATGACATGATGTGACACGATGTGACACGATGTGACATGATGTGACATGGCATGATTGCAAAGACTGATCACACCCAAGAACAGGCTTTAGTTAGGCACAGCACACCACTGGCCACCTACACTGCAGGTAAGCACAGCTGGCCTTATAAATGCCTTTAAAATACTTTATGGACACAGCCAGGGACAATTAGATGTTATAGCTGGTACAACTTCAGCCTGAGGATAATTGCCTCACTTAATTGCAGATCTGAGTCACATTTACCTGCGAATCTGTCTTCAATGAGTCACACGCACACTCTTTACTTCACAAAAAGGAAATCACTTCTGTTTCTTATTGCAGCTGCAAGACTTTATTCTTCCCACTGCTTCTCCCTGGTCCTCCTCCTGGTTCCTTCTGTTTCTCATGCTCTTCTTCCCTGGCCTTAGTCCATGCAGTGTTTCCCAGACGCTTGCTTCCCTGACATCCTCCCTGAAATCCTCCCTCTTCCCAATTGCTTTTATTCACCTCACGCTTTTTCAGCTCTTACACAGTCCTGTTCTGGTCTTCCACATCTTCTCCCACAGTTTGCATTCCCATCTGACCCAAGAATTATTTTTAGCCTGTGGGCTGGCAGCTCTTTTTATAAGGACACACATGACAGAAGTCTGTGAGAAGGAAAAAATGAGGAAAAACAGACCCAACCAAGCCAATGGCTGCACTCTATTTGGAACATATAGGATTTACCCTGACCTGGTCTAGAAAGGCTATTTATACCCTAACATGCTCCAGGAGTCTTCCTGCAAAGGCTTATTCATACAACCTCGGATATAATTGCATTGCCACAGTGGGGCCTCATACCGTAGCAGCATCCATTGATTAACATGAAAAGCAGGCCTGGTAATTAGGCAAGGGATGCTCATGATAAATTTTGGGAAAGGAACGGGAGAGAGAGATGGTGAAAAATCACAGAAAGGTCATCTTTTGGAATTAAATCCAGGATCTGAAGATGTGCAAGCTCAAACTGCTGCCGCTCCAGGCCAAGGAAGGGGACTGATTGCTTGACTGTTGGTAATGAGCTTACACATCTTTAGCATGGGGTAGCCTTATGAGGTAGGGACATGGAGAGCAATGTGAAATATCAGAACGAAAGGAAATTCTTACTGAACAAAAAATACAAAAAGGCTTAATCCTGCCCATTCCCATGGAGGAAAATCCAAAAGGTTGAAGAGTTAAATTAATAAGGGAAATTGCAAACTGATGTTTTTGTGCTTCACGATATAACTTTTTATCAGCACTGAGCACCATAGAGATTTCCTCCAGATTAATTTTCTAAAACCTCCGAATGTGTGTCCATTTAAGTAATTTCCATACAGTTATAATCTTGTTATACTTTTTGCAGAAAGAAATTTAATTTGCACAAACTTATTTGCCATTGGGTATGCAGAGATCACTTACTAAATTGTACTTTGAACTTGGAAAAATGTTGTCAGCAATGGATCTGCGGCTTTGAGCATTGAAAAATATAAATCAAAAGGGTAGCCCTAAAAGAAATTGGCTCCTAAAATAAGAAATAAAGGGATAATTTAGAAAAGTCTGTAAACAAAGTGACCTGAGAAGAGAGGGAGTCAAGTGCTTTCAGAGAGTCCTTAAAACTGATAAAATATATCAAAAAATAGTTTTGTGTCTTTATTTTAATCTCTTCATGTGTAAGCTTCTGGCTTTCATTAAAATCTTCATGTTATTAAACTAACATCGACTGCTATGAAGTGATAAAAACCTTAAACCACAAAACAGTTATTTTGAAAATGAAGAATTCTGGTCCAGGAGATAATCAGGTTTGGAAGCCTTAATTGATTATAGTCATTAACTGATTATAAAGCTAAGATCTTTTTGTCATATCCTAATCATTATTTATTTATTTATTGTCCTAATGCAAGACTCCAAGCTTCGCTCAGTCTAATCCATGTTAGGCCATAATAACAACACCACTTTAGATGCAGTTTTAATTGGATTAAAGAACACTCAAGCTTGGCCTTTCATAACTGGATACTGAATTTCACAGTCATGCTGTTAATATCATTAAAAGCCATTTTTTTTCTCTAAAGATAAGACTCCAGCCAGTGCTCAGTCTTGCAGGGGAATGATTTCACCATTGCTGAAAACACCCATAGCACTATTCCATGGTGCTCCCTATCTCCTATTCCTTTCCTGAGTGAAATCTCAGCCTTAGGTTTTGTCCACTTAAACTTAGATACCATCCAACCTGGAAGGGGCAATATCTGGACTTCCCTCCGACCTAAGAGAGCTCACCTATGCTTTTGAGTGAAGACCCTTCAAAGCCATGAGCATGTAGCAGCTGGAGCGGTAACATCAGCCCACCAACACCCAGCCTGGGGCAGTGCTTTCACTTCCCCCGGGGGAGACTCTGAGACTCACAAATGGGACATGCGAATGGACCGTGGTCCTCAGATTTCAGCATCAGATGGAAGGGAAGAACATGTCCCGGAAGGGTCTCTAAGGATACAAGCTAAATTACCTAACATACTAAGCAGGCCAAAAAACGCTCCTATGAAGAGCATTAATGAATGGCAAGATGGCGAGATTATCTGTGCAGAGAAATCTGAACACTGGCTTTGATTAAGAGTGATATATTAACGGCAGTAAAATGAGTGCTGGCATGTGCCTTAGTAGAGAAAGACAGCACGTCCTGTAAAATAATTCTGATCAAATGAAAGCTAAATGATAAACATAAGAAGATATCTAAATTTACACAGCTAAATGTAGCTGTATCTTTGTCTCCCTTCTGCGTAGTGAATGAGTCCTCGGCGAATCTGAAAAGCAGGTCATGTTTATTCATTTAGCCAAAGGTGGAGACTCTTTCTAATTTCAGGCAATGACATTTAAGATTTGAGACAAGGATATTTGATGGTAACAAAGAAGTCAGAGTAAAGACAGAAGACCATATTCCATATTGTCCATAACCTAGTTTGATAACACAGCTCAATGGGTAGAAGTGATAATTTAGCAGTTGCCTCTTTACTATTTTTTTTAATTAGCCCTCAACTTTTTGCATTGTTTCTTCACATTCCGCTAAGAATTTCCATGTATTAATCTATAAAATATTTTCAAATACAACATTTTTCATCCTGTTAGTGACATTTCACTTTAAAATGCTTAGTACTTACAAGTTCTTTTTTCCAATTCCTATTTATTTCATTTCTAAATACCTGTTTTTCAAAAGCTGGGACTGTTTCTAACAGCCTAACAGCCTGTTTCCAATCTGCCTTGAACGACTCATCCCATTTTCTATTTGCATTTATTATTTAACATTTTCTTGTCATCTATGAAATATGTAGTCCTGAAACATCTTAAGATGGCTTGAACTCAATTGTTGTAAACCGAGAATGACAGAAAATGACATTGAGAAAGGAAACTTTAATGGTAAAAAGCATCAAAGAAATCACTTGGTTCTCCAAAATTTTCGTCAGTCCAAACGTACTTTTATACCACTCTCCTTGGGGCCATTTTGAAATTGATTGTTACCATCACCAGTGAAAGTGGTCCCCAGACTCACTGAGCATACAGTCAGAAAGGTCTTTCCCTTGAACCTCTTTTAATACAAAAGACAGGACCAAGAAAGGAAATACTGGAGGTCGAATGCGAGGGAAAGAGGTGCAGGGTACCATACTCTGGGCGCCTGATCAGCCCCCGGTTTTCAGACAAGCTTGGGCAAGCAGCGTGGTGGTGAAGAGGCTCTCTGCTTACCACCACACTCAAGAGGACATGCCTTGGTATGCCACAACTGAGTCAAACACAGCCCTATGCTATCCAGGACAAACTCGGGGTTTTAAGCCACATCTCTTAAATGCTAGCTCAGCCTCTTTTCTCTTAGAGCAACTTAGCTGACAGCCAAATACATGATCAAAAAGAATCATTATTGCAGATACGGAAAAATTCAGCACTTCCAAACCACGACAGTGGTAGGTGCAATGATGAAACTTCCTCATGTCCAATGACCAAAGAGCAGGGGAGCCCTACCGCTTGTGGAGGTGCTTAATAACTCATAGACAAAAAGTATAGCTGAGAGTTCACACCACATCTGACCACATGGTAAGAGGTAAAGTCTTCTGCCTGGTTGCAGAGCCAGTGCACTGGGGCTCAGGAGGCAATCCTGAACTTTCTCCTGGAGAGTGATACAAAGCAAACCTGATTTTAATCTCTGCAATGCACCTAATTCCACAGCAAAAAAAAAATGTATTTCATTTATACAGTTATTTATCCTTTTGCTAGCAGAGCAGGGTCATAGCAAGCCCTCCATGGTGCTGGGTTTCAGTTCAGCTGCGTAGTGCTTCTGGTGGTAGACTCCTGCCTGCAGATCTACCTGCTTTGCTGATCAGGGCAATTAGATACCAAACAATTAGTAATACAGACCTCCAGGCAAAGGAGCAGCCTCTGGCTCCAGAGCTCTCCTAAACCGCAAGAAAGGCCTAAGAAGATGCCTTGATGGTTGGTATCTCGTTACATGCAACTAAAGCATCACAGGAATAAACAATAGATGAGAAGGAGGGAACAATGGTCTAATAACCTCCTGTTGTGTAATTACAGTAAAAAACAGCTAATCCTGAGCAATGTTATTGCCTTCATCATTGTATCCATGGCAACAGAAATAGATAGAGACTGTTAGATTGTATGTCAATTAATATGGCTTTCTTTTTCATCACATAAACAGTCCAGTCTGGCCCTATGCTTCCGTGGCTAGAAAAGGAAAGGTTTTGCTGCAAGCACTGGTGCAAATTCACTTGCAGGATGAGCAGGCCCAGCTGTACGGAAATGGATACCCACCATCAGAGCAAGGTCTAGATAAGCCCCTCAAATTTTTAAAGCATTTTGGTCTGTTCTCTAGGGCCTTTTCTGAGGTCAGTCTGTGCATCATTGCATTCCAGTTGCATTTCACCCACCATTCTCAGCTAAGATCAAAAATGCCCCTTCCTTAGATTACGCTGCTGTTACACGGGCCACCTCCTAATAACGGCCATGGGAAACACTGGTTGATTGCCAGCCAGCCTTCCCAGCAAGCACCTCACCTCCTAACAGAGATGCACAAACTCACAAGCATGCTGCAGTCATCAGCATGTTGGTGAAATGAACACACTCAGCCTCTTCTTGCCTTTCTCTGCCCTTTTGTCTCCAAGGAAAAGGCTAATGATGGTCATTAAGGAAGGCAGGCAATCCATATGTCCATTCATCTGTCTTTGCTGCTGCTGCTGAGATGCAAAATATATTTTCTGTTAAAAACAAACCTTTCGGGGTATTATACTGCAGACTTTGCTCGTATTTTACAACAGCTGACTAAGGTGATCTAAATAAGAAAGGTTTCTTAAGTAAAATAATTTCCTCACTTGTATGGTTTGTGTATGTATTTGTCAGTTTTGTGCTAGGAGATACTCCCAGAATGAGGGAGCACTGAAAGAGATATGTTTTATGGAGAATTGAGAATGACAAGAGCAACAGCTACCTTCTTCATTGAGTAGGAGACAAAATGCAAAGGTTGAGAGGGAGCACATCTTAAATGAAATTCCTCCTGACAATAGTTCATGTACATGTATGTGCATAACAATGAGTTTGTGTATGTATATTTGTCCACATGAATACATACAGCTGTGCATATAAAAGTTCATTTTCTGTCACTGTAGTGCTTTGGAGAGAGAGCATGTGTTGCTCTGACTATACAGACTTCTAATGTAGATCTTCCACGCTATTTCAAACTCTTCACCATGGATTTGGTCTTGGAAACTTGGCTTGGAGAGGAATTTTTTCTTCTGTCATCAGGCACAGTCACTGGAAGAGCGACAGATACGTTCACAAGTGTCCATTTATGTGAGATTCCTGTGCTTCTACTGGAATTGTGAGATGGCTACTGATGCTGAAGGAAATGGCCAAAATTTGAGCAGAAAAAATAGTATTGCAATATTCCACCATAAAACAGGAGATTTTAATTGTCCAATTTCATACCTAAAGTACATGGACACTGTTTCACTAGCAATTGTTTATTCCATTTAACCTACTATATATTCCAAACAGCTTTTGAATAAAATGGCTTTAGGGAGAGATCCGTAGGTTGAAGTAATCTCTTTAACTTTCCCAGTATTTCTAATACTGATATTGTACTTCTGCATTTCAAAGTCAAAATTAATTTCTGCAAAACAGCACAGAGAAGACGTGAGATAAGAAATACCAATTATTTCGTTGGATGATCTAAAACAAACAAGCAGAGTTATTTTATAACTGTGTAGCGTTAACGTCTAGAGAGGCATCACTTACAGTGTGTGAAATCTCTAGCGTTCACCAAGGTTTACTCACAATCACCTACTTTACACATTTATCCTCTTCCAGTCTTTATCTTTCTAGGCTAAACATGCCACACTCTTCTGGCATCTCCTGCGAAGTGGATTCTCCAGTTCAATGATTACCCTCAGTCGTCTTTCTCCATGCCGTGTCTGTAAGACACATACAGCCTTTACACAGCCTTTAACCTTTGCTTCTGTTAACTCTTTAAATTACCGTCTTTGAGACTGCAAGATGTATGGTTTGTACAGCAAGGCTGCATAGTTTTTGGAGCAGAGGCCTCACAGAGCACCTCACAACTGCCATAAGGTGCAGTGGCTCCTTCGAGATCAGTCAAACGGAGTGAAGACACTTTATATCTGCTCAGGATCTGCCCTCCCTTTCTTCTCACTGTCTTATCAGTACTTTAAGCTACCAGATTTAATATCTGAATGCTTCAACTAAAGTCACAATGAAATTTGATCCTGTATTCACTGATGTCAGTGACAAAACTCCTGCATGCAATGTATGCATAATGCAGTCTTGATTCAACTAGATCTACCACAAACCTATAACTTTCTGATGTTTAAAAAATGTAGATTTATATTATATTATATTATTATTAAATGTAGTATATTATATTATTTTTCTTTGTCTTTTCTGTACTTAAATGTAGAATTTAGCTCGACATGATTTAGGAAGAGGGTTGGAGGGAGTGGAGCAGGGAGACAGTTCATTTTATCTATTGGGTGTTATTCAGCGGTGACCCCTCACGACAGGGTACGCAACGGCCCACCTCACCACTTGTGACAAGCTGCTGAGCGCACCTGCAGAAGGGCATGGCTGAAATCGCAGCAGGTAGCAAGCATAGCCACACGTATGCTTGCCCAAGATAAGGGCACTTTCTGGGAGAAATACAGACTTTCGAGCTGGGGCGAGCATTGAACGGGGCAGCGCTGCGGGCAGGGGGGTTACTTCCGTGTCCTCAGTTCCTCCAGCGCTCCCCAGAACAGCATATTGCAGAGCTAGGGGAGGACTAGAGAGCGGAAACAGGATGATGAGAAATGCAAAACAGAGAGATTAAACAGACTAGGAATCTCCAGCCTAAAAGCATGATGACTGGAGACAGGTATGTCAGAGCCCCAGAAAGCCATGACGAACGCAGAGAAGGGAGACAAGCAGTGCTTATTAATTACTCTTTGTAAAACGGAACTGAGACACTCGAAGAAATAATTAGGGAGCGGGTTTAAAACAAATGACAGCTCTTTTTTTCATACAGTGAATAAATTGAATTGTCAGAGGCTAATTTGGAGACCACCAGAACATACCCCCACCATACCCTTTCACTGCCTTAAATATCATTGTTTTCTGGTATTCAGATATGCCTGTAAGTATTAATTACTCCAGTCTAGGAAAATAAATAGCTGAAAAAAAGTGTTGATTTTCTCAAATCCTGTACTCACAATCTCTTGTTACTGAAAGCAGCCTCAGAAGAGTTTAGCCTTTTTTGCTACACATATATGGGAATTAAAACTAGCTAAACTCATGGGCATGGAGTCCTAAAGGAGACTTTATTTTTCCTAGTCATTTGTTTTGTGTTCATTGTAAAACTTGGGCATAATCTGATACCCTTCCTCACAGGGAATACTACTATACCCACCTTGTGAGTTTCTCCTTGATGTAACTGGGACCGTTTATGAAGTAACACACACAAAATCACTGCTGTCGAGACACCCTGGGAAAGCTAGGGACCCCTGTATATTTAGGTATGTGAAACTCTGGGGGCAATCTCCCAGTGTGTGAATTCGTAGGGGTGCAATTACGCCAGGAAAGGACCTGACTAAATCTTTAAAGTGACAGCCTTGCCTGATTACAGTCTGTGAACTACAACACCAGCAGAGGCAGAGCATTAGATCTTGTCAACTAACTAACATCCTTCTAATGAGAACTGACAGTAGCAAATGACTAGAAAAAATGGTCTGACGATTTATGTCAGGAACGTGCCATCTTACTGGGGAGCGCTTTCTTCAGGCCCGCCATTCCAAAAAGAAAGGAAAACAGCAGAATAAAAAGCTCTGTTTCACTCTATTTCTAGTCCTCCTCCTCTTCTCTTTTTCCTTCCCTTCCCTTCCCTTCCCTTCCCTTCCCTTCCCTTCCCTTCCCTTCCCTTCCCTTCCCTTCCCTTCCCTTCTCTTCCCTTCCCTTCCCTTCCTTTTTCATCCACTTATGTTCACAAAGCATTTATTCCTGTAATTTAGGAATGTTCTATTATTTATATATATCTTTCATTTATTTATTTATCCCGGAGTGTATGCAAATGTATGGATTTCGATAGCCCTATATGCAGTGGTAGGGACAAAAGAGCAGCCAGGTAGAGTGCCGCGTTTACTGAGTTTCAGTGAACGTTCCCACTACACAGCTCCTCACCGCAGGGGCCGTACGGTGTGTGCAGGCTGCTACTGCTCGGCACACTGATCACTCTTATTTTGATCAAAATGCCGTTTTGCTCACAAGAAGCTCAAGTGCTCGGGTTCTAGGTCATGAATCAGCAAAATTCAAATGATAAACGACCAACCAAAGCAGAGCGACACTTTTTGATGATTAGCAACAGATTTTATGTGCCTGCCTTAGCTGTCAACTCAAGCGTGCTGGTCAATAGGGATGGACTTTAAAACGTGGTTATTTAGAAGGGATCTTGGTGCATTGTTGAAAATCTGAAAAATACATATTCATAATAAAAAGTTTACACTTTCTTTGTGAAACCCTGTAAACAGTACTGAATACTGGTGAGCAGCAGATCAGTGTGATCATCCCCAGGTCACAGAAGAGTGTGTTGAAGTCGCAATTCCTGAGGAGTCATCACATTGATGAGCCCATCAAAACTGCCTGGAAAATCGTAATAACCACATGGCATTGATCTAGCATGTGCACAGCAACACTTCTTCAAATCCCAGTTGTAATTCCCTTATTCCAAGTTTTGTTGTCCCACCTAATTTTTATTCTACATGTGGATTTAAGTCTAAGAGATTAGGGCTGGGATACAGATTTCAAATGTTTCAAATGTCAGCTCTTATGCTTAAGCAAAGAGCTGCCCTGAGTATTTTATTTCAATCAGTCAATCACATCTATGCTTATTTGCACGTTCTCCTTTCCTGGTTATAGTTAATTGTTGGTCATGAAATTCCTCCCTGTGAAATGGATAGCAAATTTGATTATAATAATCTGTTGTCATTTGATATTAATGTTCCTCTAAGTGCAGTGACGGAAATAATTGCACTATATTTTTAATGGAAAATAACATAATACAAAATCTTATAATGTGTTCCACTGGTGAAATAGCATCAGAAGTGTATAAAGTTTTTGCAACTTTATGTATGGAGAAGAAGCTTTTCTGAAAAAAATGCTAGAGAAAAGTCTTTGTAACATAGTAGTACCATGGAATGTGGATTTCAATTCTATTTGTGAACACTGCTGGAAAAAGTAAAAACACTTCACTATATTTCTCAGGTCACAAGAAGAGTAAGTGAACAGATCTAGTTTCTTAAAAAAAAAAAAATATGTGGAAAATCGTATCATATTTTAGAGTATAATTTGTGCACAGAGCAGGAGGGTAAGAATTTGTGTTTGTCCACTAGGTTTCAAAGAAACATTGTTAATTTTTCCAAATTTTTTCAAAGGAGGGATTTGACCGAGATGGCATCTCCATTGGATGGCATTCCTTACAGGGATTTTTATTAATGACAGGAAACTAAGAAAAAAAAAAAGGATTTCTACCAAACAGAATAAGCCTCGTTTTTATGTTGTATTTCAACTGGTTTCTTGCAGCATGGCTTTCTTAGGCAGTAAAGAATCCTTCTGTAAGCACATTTAGCTTTTGTACTGGTGTTCTCATGCACAGAAAGTGAATTAAATTATTTTTTGCCCAGAACAGATAAGAGATATAAATTTATTGTCCATGTAATTCCAGGTATTTTTTGAGCTGTACTTATATGGCTCAGCTTGTGCCCATGTAGGTAAACGCTTATTCCCCGACTAGGATGGCTGCACCGAGCTGCTTGCAGGAGGCTGCCCCAGCCAAGCTGGGTGCCGAGCCGGACACTGCCCGGGCAGCAGGGGGACCTCAGCCAGTGCTGCACCAGGTCCCCTGTCCTGGTCTTCTCCAGTCTGCTCATAAAGACATAGCTTTTATATCTCAGACAGAGTTTGTTTTTTTTTTTTTTTTTACAGTAGCTGCTCATCTGAAGGTCATCAAAGAGCTTTCACTGACACTGACATACTGAGACTGAGAATTAATCCATCACGGGTTGTTATTAATTGAGCTGAATCACTGTTGTAACTGGAAGAAATACTGCTGAAACACAAAGGGAAGGACTGCTGGCTGATGCCTATCCTGCAAAAATTTGCCTGTGAATCCCAAGGACATTGCAAGACAAATGTCCTGTTTTCCTCAGTATCTTTCACATTTATCAATGGCAGCACATACCATTTCTACAGCCTCTTATAAAACCCATTGCTGTATTCTTTGCATGCCACGTGTCTGCAGTCTCTGCCTCTGTTCCTTCCTTTTTAGTTCTACTGCTTGTGTCTTTTTTCAATCATTCTTCTCTTTTCCTTTGGCAGACGGCCATGTTCATGTTAGTAGACTGAGAGGTGTCAGCGGAGAGGTGCTGGAAGAAACACCTTTCGGTGGTCACCATGGCAGGATGGTCCTGGCACAGCTGGGCCAGGCCACCAACCATCACCCCGAGCAACACTCAGGACAAGACCCCTGTCATGGCTGTTGATCCTGGCATCATTCAGCCTTTCAGATATGAACTAATAAATAGATGCAGCCAATATGATCTCAGCATAATGCTAGTTATGGCATAGTGTGGAGACAGAACATCATTACTTGCTGCAAAATTTTAGAGTTTCAGTTGTTGCCAAGCTCTCACCTTACTCGATGTTTCAATAAGTTGGTATAAGCCCTGCAGCTAATGATAACGGAAGGGAAATGTGCTTGTGCTTCCTTGTGCTATCTGAGAGGACCAGTCAGAATTTGCAAGCAAGCTGTGTGACAAGGAGCTGGGGTGTGCGATGCGGTGTGTGCAACGCTCCTCATGGGGAGGACAACATTGTCGTCAGGCAGCGTCTGCACCGGCAGCAGTGGGTCTCACCGCCCAGCTCGGTAGCCCGCACTGACATGGCTTTGGGGACAGAAACATCTAACATGCACCTAGCCAAAGTGCTCCTATGCACGTGAGCGAGCCACTCTTCTGCTCAGCTCTAGCAAAGTATGATGTGGACAACACTCAAGGGAAATTACTGGGTTTTGCCTACAGAAAGAATGGTGACAGGAATAAATAGTTCTCATTATTGCCAAATATTCTCTTTGACATCTTTCAATTTTTCTTTCAACAGCAAAACCAAGAAAAAAGTGCCGAGAAGCAGTTTCTGAATTTTTTCCCTATGTGTTTTCATTAATACTTGTTTTTATTTTGCCTGAGCAGAATAAAACATATTGCTACAGAAAAAAAAAATCGGCTAATAGGCATACTCTGTCTGTTCCAACAGCACAAGATCGTGGCATAGTCAGACAATACGGGCTGCAGGAAAACTACATGTACACATCCCCGTGATGGGATGGTATGAGTTTTAATCTTGTTTTCCAAAGTTGAATCCTTCTTTGTACAGTCACTTACCTGCTTCGTGACCGAGTGTGCAAGCACGGGGGTAATCCCCCTGCAAGTCACTGCAGTGCCATGTGGATTAAGAGTCACAGGCAGTGTTTGGAGATGGAAAGCACCCAGGGGCTTTGCCAAGTAACACGTGCAAGGATAGGCCATTTTCACAGTCTGTTTCTTTCAGAACAATTCCAATGTTTTCTGTTTGAAGAATGTGTTTCTCCTGCCTAGGCTTGCTGGTGTTAAAACCATTTCACCCTGGCGCTGTATTTGTGCAGGTAACTGGATGCAACAGAGAGCGACGCTGCGGATGGCATCCGAGCCCGTGGAGCTGGAGCCGCTGCCACCGCCGCAATGTGACAGGGTCAAGCTGGCAGAGTCAGAAGGATATTTTGGCATTATATGAGACATTTTTATATTTTGCAGTTGTTCACAGAATGCTTCCAGGAAACAAGCCCGGTTTGGGAGGTTGGGCGGGGAGGGTAACGGCAGGTACTTTTAAAGAGATCCCATGTACATTCTGAGTGTGATACAATTGCTTCATTAATTCCTGAAAGGAATATTTCACTGAATATATTAAAAAAAGTTTCCCAGGACTACATAAAAGGATTACTAATATCCTACATCTGAATAAACACTAATTTCCTTGAAATGTTTTTGTTAGAGCATGTTTTTTTCCTTTCTGCAGGTTATAAGTGTAACTATCCCTGCCCACACGAACATTATTACTGTAGCTGAACAAATGACTGCAATGCATAATTTATGCTGTATATTTATTTATTTCCATTTGTGAATCATCCAGCTATAATTTTTGCTGTTTGCTATTTGCTGTTGTTTTAGCATTTTTAAGTTATTGCACTTCAGCTTATGGATGAGTAATCAGCTGGTCCTAGTAAGAATTGGATATGTGGATCCCGTGAGTAGGCACTTAAGTCACCCAGCGGTGATTCTGCTTCCAGACTGGAAAATTTAACTTATAATAGGCCCTGATCCTGAATAAGTTTTGGTACTCTCAGAGTGGCTTAGTTCGGAATAACCACGTGACAGGTTTGGAATATTTTAAAATCTTTCTCCTTGCCCTTTACTGGATGTATTTTTGAGCATGATACAGACAGCAGCCATGTGCACTAAAGAGCTTGTAACTAAATCAAAACCACAATCAAATCTAAGAAGAGAGTCAGAGGCACAGAGAGATGAAGGGATTTAGGCACAGATACATGATCAGCTTGTAGTAGAGGTAAATAGAGAATCCAGGTCTCCTGAGTCCTTATGGTCCCTTGTGGACCTTGACACGCTGCCCCTAAGCAACTGTGAGAAGTCACTTGTGCCATAGCAAGTTCATTTTTCTGCTGGAAAAGCATAAGTCTGGAATTACTGACATGGGTAGGACAGCAATATACTTCACCACCACCTCCATCTATACGAATATATTCATTTCAGGAGAATCATCTCAGGATTATCACATCCATACCATTTCTTTATATACCTTCAGGCACCTTTTATCAGTTCCTTTCCCCGGCCACTGGCTCTGGCTTGTCTGGATGCTGAAATAGACCTTGGATCATACCTGCTACTTAAGATAAACTTAATCAGAAGAAGCATTTGGGATGGCTCTCAAGAGAGTTTCTTAAAAATCTCTCTCTCTGTCTAGAAATCCTGTCTATATTTTGTCTTTCCATGCACGTTGCCCACTGCTTGCATGCACTAAGCCCACTCAGTACAAGAGCAAGCCCAGTCACAAACACAGGTTCTTTGCAACCCTATTCCCTCTGAAACGATTTTTCCTGACAAAAACTGAAGGGAGTCCAGGTTTTAAATAATGCTTCCAAACCTCCAGTTAGCTACAGACAGATTTTATGTTCCAGTGTTGTACATGTTCACACGCACCTTGGTATGCCATGGGAAGAGGTGTCAGAAGAGCTTTGTATGGCTGAGCACTGAGCACTGGGAGACGTGTAGGCCCAGGGGATGTGGCTCCACTTCTGCAAGGGCTCTTACTGCAACAAGCACTGGAGTTTTTTCTCCTCTTGTTTTCCTCTTGCAATTTTTAACTCAGTCATTGCTTGTTCTACATACTTGGTCTTTTCTGGGGGTCAGAGACCACATGCTGAACAATTTGTCGATGTTCCCCCTGGGACCCTCTTTCCATAATCTCCCTTAAGCTACTTCAGATGCTGGGAACCATTTCAGATCAAAGTGACCATCAATCCAACACCGGGAATTCTCCCTCTAATCACAGCTTCAGAAAATAAGCCCTTTCTAATACTCTCCTGTATGGAAATGATAAATTCTGGTAACTCCTTCGCCAGTCTTACAAACCCATCAGCAGTGCCTGTATTGTTTTTCTCTAAACTCTCTGCTGAGCCTTTTCCTTCTGTACTCACTGCTGTCTTGGGTGCTTTTCTTCCCCAAAGGCAAAGGCTGTAAACCCAGGGGCTTCTCATCCCCAGAGGCAGTGGCTGTATTTGAAGAGGGACTCTTCCACCCCTTCTCATCACAGCCCTGGCACGGATGCTGTGAGAAGGTTGTTCGAGCCCTGCTGCCACTGGAAAAATTCAAAGAGAAATGGAAAACCTGGCCACAACCTCAAGCCACAGGCGTCTACTGCGAGCTTATTGGGAACTTTACTGGGAGCTTAGAAACTTCAGTGTGTCTGTAGAAACTTACATGGAAAGGCCAATATCAAAAGGAATCCCAGACCTAATATCCTTCCTCTGGAGACACAACGGAGGGGAGAGCAGTGGATGTTGTCTCCCTGGACTTCAGCCAGGCTTTGGGCACTGTCTCCCATCACATCCTCATAGGCAAACTCAGGAAGTGTGGGCTCGATGAGTGGACAGTGAAGTGGAGTGAGAACTGGCTGGATGGCCGAGCTCCGAGGGTTGTGGTCAGTGGCGCAGAGTCTAGTTGGAGGCCTGTAGCTAGCGGTGTCCCTCAGGGGTCAGTACTGGGTCCAGTCTTGTTCAATGTATTCATCAATGACCTGGAGGAAGGAACAGAGCCCACTCTCTGCAAGCTTACTGATGAGACTAAACTGCAGGGGAGTGGCTGATACAGCAGAAGGCTGTGCTGCCATTCAGAAGGACCTGGACAGGCTGAGGAGTTGAGTGGAGAGGAACCTCATGAAGTTCAACAAAGGCAAGTGCAAGGTCCTGCACCTGCAGAGGAATAACCCCAGGCATCAGGACAGGCTGGGGGTTGGCCTGCTGGAAAGCAGCTCTGCAGAGAAGGACCTGGGTGTCCTGGTGGACAACAAGTTAAGCATGAGCCAGCAGTGTGCCCTTGTGGCCAAGAAGGCCAATGGGATCCTGGGGTGCATGAGGCAGAGTGTTGCCAGCAGGTGGAGGGAGGTGATCCTGCCCCTCTCCTCAGCCCTGGGGAGGCCTCGTCTGGAGCACTGTGTCCAGTTCTGGCCTCCCCACTACAAGAGAGACATGGCACTCCTGGAGAGAGTCCAGCGGAGGGCTACCAAGATGATGAAGGCACTGGAGCATCTCTCATCTGAGGAAAGGCTGAGAGAACTGGGCCTGTTCAGCCTGGGGAAGAGAGGACTGAGACTGGATCTCATCAATGTACACAAATATCTGAAGGGAAGGTGTCAAGAGGATGGGGCCAGTCTCTTCTCCGTGGTGCCCAGTGACAGGACAAGAGGCAACGGGCACAAACTGAAACACAGGAAGTTCCGTCTAAACACAAGGAAAATCTTCTTTATTGTGAGGGTGAGTGAGCACTGGAACAGGTTGCCCAGAGAGGTAGTGGAGTCTCCTTCCCTGGAGATATTAAAAGCCGTTTGGACGCGATCCTGGCCAACGTGCTCTAGAGGACCCTGCTTGAGCAGGGGGGTTGAACTAGACGATCTCCAGAGGTCCCTTCCGACCTCAGCTGCTCTGTGATTCTGTGATTCTGTAACTGGTCTGCTTTGCCACCACGGCTGTTGACTGTACTGCATCCAGTAATGTATGGGAAGCATGCTGAGACCCTCTGAAGGAAGGCAGAGTACCTTGGTTACGAGCATTTGTCCATCGATGAAGACCATGCCAGGAGGGCAGTTATATGAAATGCTGTGCATGTAGGAAGGTCTTCCAGATTTGAGGTCTTCCAGAGTATGTTGCAGGTTTAAAGCAGTAGCTTCAGATTTTAATAGTCTCTAGGTTATTTGAAATATAATAAGTCACACTGCAACTGTTTGCTCAGTTCAGTAAATTATGATGGACAATGCAAGGCAAGCCTAATTTCATGAGACCCTGGTGAAGACATACCATTGAAATCCCAAACTATCCATTAACTAGCTCAACCACAGTTTGACTTTCTGCAGCCTCTCAGGCTTTCGTAAGGACAGTAATATTTTATCTAAAAGACTAAGGAAAACATCACCAGCTGTCGCATGTTTAAACATAAACTTTCAAAAGATGCTGGCAAATAGTATTGTATGTATGAATTATTGTTTTAAAAGACATCTATTCAGCCTCAGCAGTCTTAGCAGAAAAACTGATGCTTAGTACTAAGAAAATAAAACATGAATATTCTCTGGTGTTAATCATAATTGTACTCGTAGTAGAAAGGCACTGGACTCCTATGAGTCTATATTGGTTGAGAACTCTATTAATTATCGCAGTAGAAGCAAGGAAAGATTTTTTATTTTTTTTTTTGCCACAAAAGAAAGCCTCAGTACTTGTTAACTCAGCAAAAGAAAAAGTACTGAGATGTGTTAATTTGTTAGATTGGAATGTATCTAGAAGGTCTGGAAGATGCTTTGATATTTAGGAAGCGAGCAAGATTAGATATCCGTGATATTAGATTGATTTGACACTGAGTACTTTTATATTATGACTCACTGTAATGCTAAAGAAATGTATTGGAAACCACCCTGAATTATCTAGCTGCTTTACAGAATCATTCATTATTGTTATTTGATTGTTACGGATACATAGAAACTTTTTTAAAGGCTTCTGCATTTATTTAATATGTCACATTTAGATTTGGCCTTCAGTGGGATCAAAAAACACAGAAAATAATGGGAGCCAGGAACATTTTTTGGGTGTCTCTGAATAGTCAAATTTGTTTCAACATGTCCCTTGTAGTTTGTGAACTGTTCCCACACCACTTCTGGGGTCTGGGCAGTGTGATATAAGGCAGGAAGTTTCAAAATAGCAGGAGAAACACTTACATCGGCCTGATCCTCCACTCAGATTGCTGTCTTGATTACAGTGTTTAAAGACTTCCCTGGGCAGAAAATTGCAGGCACTAAAGGCCTCATTAGTCTGGCAGTGAAAGACCTGAATGAAAGCGAAGGCTGGAGGGTGAAGTTTAAAGGACACAGGTGTCCCAGGTCTGCCTGGCAATGCTGGGTTTGCCTTGCATGTGCAGGATACCTGCAACGAACTCAGTGCTTCCAGGATAATCCCGGACGCGGTGCGTACTCAGTACAGGCATTTGTGCATGGGCAGGTGTGTTACTAGAGGAGTTAAGTGCTGAGACAGCAGAGCCAGTTTGTTCCTGAGCTGTCCCTAGGAGCAAGCCATGAGCCATCGGCTGAGCATGCCTCAGTAACCCGAATGACGGCAACACCAGTGAGAACACAGCTAGTTGTGTTTGGAAACTACTCTTCCACCCTCACTGAATCATGCATGAAAAATAAACCCAGAAAAGAAAAAAAATAAAAATAAAAACAAGCAAATGAAAAAGCAAACTACCATCTCACAGCAGAAATTAAAAATTTGAAAGGAACCTTCCTTCTCTCCCACCATCCTTTCAAATTATTCTCAACATTACAAAATAAACAAGTTAAACAATAAAAATTGGATTGTACCTCTCTACATGCTGAACTTAAGGAAGGAAGACCTCTGTCCATCCTCCTGTGGGGTGATAGGATTTGCTCCTATGATCTTCTTTGGTTTTACATTTCCTCTGGTTTTATATTTTCTCATGATTGACACAAAGGTGAGGATTTAAAGGCTGACATTTTATTTAATAGTCCTAGGAAGCTCAAGGGATCAAGGTGGTTTGGCAAGATCTCAGATTGTCCAAGGCTGAATCAGGTCACACACAGGGCACGGCACTTGAGACTTTCATGTAACTTTTGCTGTTGTCAGTCAAAAAACTTCCACTGGGAGTTGTTTGCTTAGGAGTCAAGTACTTTTAGCAAGCTTTCCTCTATTTCTGCAGGTTTGAAGGGCTTTCCATGCAGCAGAATTTGCAATGAAGAGAGAAAACTATTTCAGGAGATTTCTGTGCAGGGTAGTGGCCAATGGCATGAGTGTGGAAATGTCCAGCCATCACAAAGTGAGTCCATCTACCCCCCTCCCAATGTGTAGAACACATTAGTAAAGATATTTTCTGGGTTTATGTATAGTGATTCAGTTAAAAACTAGCCTAATTCATCTATTGCTCAGCAAACTCCTCAAAAGTCTGGAGCGGGAGACCGTCAGAGCTTGAAACTTATGTGGCAGAAACACCAAGAGCTGAAGTAAAGTAGAGGTCAAAGACTTGGTGAAACACAGTGTTCAAAACGAAAAATGTTCCTTTGATGTGATGTAAGAAGCCTTACTAAAGGTAATCAAGCCACCAATGCAGCCAAAGAATTCACATTCATTTGATCTCTGTTTTCATGTTATCTCCAAAATGTGTTCATATCCCTGTGTTTTCAATAAAGCAAAACTAAATTTGCTTAATCCTCCATAGTTTTTGGAGAGGTAACTCAGTAAAATACATACAAGTGAAAATGTAACTAATGTAAAATGGAACTAATCCCTTTGCAGAACGGAAAGCTTGGATGTCTGCTGGATATTCAGAAAACATCAAGCTGAATGAAAATTGCGTTGGTTTGTTAACTTTAACTGCACCTATACGCCTAATAAAATTTTCCTGCTTCTTTAATCTGGAGAAACACTCTGAGCTCTTTATCTCATTAATTTGTACTTACTATGAATTGCACGACTTGCTTTCCATAATGAAATGACTGTTACAAGGTGGAAGTTTGTAAATATTTGAACCCCAAGCATACAGTCTTTTAACTTGGTATTGATATTCTGGGAAGTGTAACTCATTCTTGTATAACTGATCCGGACTGATGGAACCGGAAGAATTTCAAATATTCCTACACTAATGAGTCATCCCAGATGCTAGAATAACATCCAAGATTATTGCTAGAAAGGCTGGCAGCAGATATGCGGCCAAACCGTCAGTGATATTCCTCAGAGAGTTTAGTACAGGTACAATGCAAAAAAGTGACATGTTAAGACATGCAGACAATGAGAAAAAAGACCAGTTTATGAAAGATTGTCTCTGGAGATAAGTTTTACAGTAGCAGAACTGAGAGAGCACTGGATTAGTTAGCAAGGAGAATTTGAGAGTAACCTCACTATACCTTTGTAAATCAGTAGGTAAACACCACCAGAGTCCAAGGCCAAGGCAGAAAGTACCAGACCGAACAGCATTTGTCCTCAGTGAAAGCCAGACTTGGCTTCTGCTGTCGATAATAAATAAGCCAATGAAATTTAAAGAATGGACGTAGAGACTTAGGGAATGCTGATAGATTTTTTAAAAAGTGATCATGGCTACTTTTGTTTGTGTGGTTATGCATCTGCAACAACAAAAATCCTCAGTCGTTCCTGTTATCGTGATTTGGATGATAAAATACAGCTGAGCTATACAGCTGTGCAACGACTTGTTCTGCATTTATTTCCATGCAAGCCTATCTCTCGCGCTACGCCAGTGAGAGCTCATGAGAACAGCCTCTTTCTACTTTTGAAGGTTTTTTTTTTTTTTTTTTACACAGACTCCAATTTACAGTGTTTTCTGCTTTTATAGGGGCCCAGTCTCTCGGTCATCGCTCAGCCACCCAGCCCGCTCTGCAGATCATCTTGGAGAAACCCCAAGAGCAGTGAAGAGCAGGCCACAGAAGGCTTAGAAATGCATCCAAAGGCTCAGTCTCAGATATGTCTATAAAACCAGGCAGAATCTCTTAAGATCACTTTTTCAGTATTCCCTAGGTCATTTTAGCCAGAAACGCTCAGGGTGAATGAACCTGTCTTGCCAAATTTTAACAATTCTCAGAGACTGGGGTTCAAAAGCCAAAATTTGACTTGATACTCACTCAGGCACCACTTCACTTAGCAGAAAACATAGGAAAAGGAAGCAGAAAGAAAAGTGTATTTCTAACGCGAAAAACTGTGTGCATCTTCCATGCAGGTTTAACCACTCATAGCTAAACACTCAAGTGCAACTTCTTTATTCGGTTATGAATTTTCTTTTGGATCAAGTAGGGGAAGACATGGGGGCAAACCACAGCACTTTGGCTCATAACCACCTTTAATTTCATTTTCTCTAGACAACAGCCAGATGATCATTCTTTCGTGCCTCACTCAATTGTGGCCCACCAAAGGCACTTGAAAGTCCTTAGAGAAAGGCTTTTTAACCTGCCTTGAACAAATGATATCTGC
This sequence comes from Struthio camelus, assembly GCF_040807025.1. Classification (NCBI taxonomy): domain Eukaryota; kingdom Metazoa; phylum Chordata; class Aves; order Struthioniformes; family Struthionidae; genus Struthio; species Struthio camelus. The sequence goes on along the minus strand of NC_090944.1, from coordinate 23,754,712 downwards.
CCTTTAAAAATCATCTTCAGCAGATGCAGAGAGGAGCTAAAATTTCTTCCCAGAAGGAAAGATGGCTATGAGCACAGTTATGATTTCTATGTGTGTGTGTGTGTGTGTGTGTGTGTGTGTGTGCGCGCGCGCATCTGTCTGGTACCTGGACAAGCTGAAACAGAGCTAGATTTAAGGAGAAAGAAGTAATTTAATAAAGAATGGTAGAAAGCAAAAGACTGAGGTCTTCCGTCTTCACCACTCAGCATGTGCACTTTGTCTTTCCAAAATACAGCTATCCTGAACAAATCGAGAGCTAGAAATGTTCGTTTGCAGCAAGAAAGCCTCTCCAGTAGCAGTAATGAACTCTCATTGTCAGGGGCAAAACATGCAGAAGTTCAGACTCTCAAAAGTGGGGTAGTCAACCCTTTGGATCCGGCACTTGAAACGTGGTGCTGCTGCGCTGTGAACCAGTGGACGCTGCCCCAGGCTGCAGGCTCGTGCTAGCTCCTGGCAGCGGGCAGCGGGTGCACCGTAGCAGGCCATAAGAGTGTGTTCCCCCTTCATCTTCCCTCCAGCTGGCGAAATGAATCAGAGCATGCCCGCAGAGGAGTGTTTTTACTCCTTATCTGAAACTGTGGCTACTTGGAGAGAAAAGTTCTGCCAACTTCCCTGCGGAGCCAGAGGGAGAAAGAAGAACCACTAGGCAGTCACCCCCTGCTCTTCCCCCAGCTGAGACAATAATCAAGGCTTCAACTTACTCTCAGTATTGATGACACTGGTATTTTAAGATGAAGCATACAACATTCCTTCTCAAATATTTTTCTCCCTCCTCAAGAAAACTGCCTTTTCCACCTGCCTTCAAGGCACAGTCAACTTCTTGGAAGCCCATCAATCCTGCTGCCTACAACACGGCAATATGCTTTTTAAAGCAGGTGATTGAGGTGTTTAGAAGAATAAGTATCCCATTAAATCTCAGAAATCAAACGCAAGTCAGGAAATAATATTGATAATAGTAAGAATAATAATACAAAACAGAATGAGAATAGCCTTGCTGAAGCTGAAGGGTAACTTAATTCAGCTGACTGCTCGCTCTGGTGAAGGGAGTGCTACATTCCGGGGCTGAATGTAGGCTGCACACGAATGTTCTTGTAAAGCACTTTCCATAAAGTGGAAAGCACATGCCATAAGATGGGTATAGCAATTCACCGCTCGTTTGCATTTTTCCTGTGAGGAAGTTTATACAGAAGTCTGCTGGTACAGCAGGAATTTAGGCAAAAAAAGAATGGATGTAACCATATTAAAGTCAGAAGAAATGTTATACCTCCCCTTTGCTTCTTTTCTCCTTTCATTTTTTTCTTGCATAGGTGCTAAGATCTGCTGTATCTACAAACGTGAACTCGTTCGGTAACATGTTTTTTATTGTTTGTAATACAGCAGTTATAATCGTACCTACACAAAAGCATTGTGGTAACACTACATATAAGAGACAGAAAAGCCGTAATCAGAAATGGCAGAGAGATGGAAAGGAAGATGATGTTAGAGACTTCATGACCTCCTGAGGTCCCTTGCAACCTGAATTGTCCTGTGGTCCTACAAAGTCAAACCACCTTCATTTTATAAAAGTTGAGCTGAGGAACAAAGAGAGCTGAGAAAACTCGCTGCTCTCAGGCATCGTGGCAGTACCAGGAATCAACTTTCTGCTAGTGCAGTCCTGTGTCAGAAGCCTGTCCAACTGGATCAGAAGAACAGGGCTTGTGAGGATGACATACAGACACCTACACTTTTTTCCTGTCTTTCTCTTGTTGTACAGTCATTTTTCACATTTCTCCCTCTTGCTTTTGATCTATCTCCTTTTAGCCTTCTACTCTTATCCCCGCTATTCTGTATTCCGCATGCTCTTCTCCACCTTCAGCTGCTATCCGCTCCGAATACCTCCCCACCACTATTTCTAAGTATTACTCCCTTCTGCCACGTCACTTCTCTCCGACCTCAGCTTTTGTGAAAGTGTCCATCCATCCTTTCTGCTCTGACACTGCACAGATACCACGGAGCCTGCACCCTTTTTGTTCCTAGTCAGTGCTCTTCCTTCCACCTGTCCCATCCACATTGCTGGAGCTTCTCTCCACTGCTCACTGAGAGTGAGTTGTGATCAAAGCAGTGCCCTTCTGCTGCCCCTTAAGTATAACGGGTGATTGCAGTTTCACGCAAGCTAAATCTTCCAGTAAAACATTTCCAGAAACTCACTCCGCTGAAGAGAGTGCAAGAGTAGTCATAAGAGCCAGGGACATAAACAGCCTGCTAAATGATCTTTTCCAGTCCATTTATATCTGGCCATCTATGGCATGTGAATAAAAAGTGACACTTGGAATATTCCAGCAGAATAAAATTAGCAGGGATGTGATTATCAGATGTGCAGCTCTTGCTCAAGGTCTGGTCTGTAATTCGGTTCATGAATCTGCTGTTTTATTAAAGACCCATCTAAAGGCTCAGAAACAGACTTCTGGCTAATTCACACTAATAACACCGTATCTGGCCCCAAGCTTTCCTGCTTATTTCAACCTGGCAATGTGTGAAGTACTTTTCGGGTAGCCCTAGGCTTCCAGCACCCAAAGGTGCAACATACATAACCATGGCTAGAGTGACAAATTAACAGGCATGCTTAAATGCAAATAGATAGGATTTCCAAGTTGGGAAGCACCATAAGCTACTGATTTATCACAGGGCCTGTTACTACAAAGTAATTTCCCTTTCTCTTTGTTCTTTTCCTTTTTTTCCATTGAGCATCCTATAGATGACTTTGTCAGTCCTGCAACCCCTTTCACAGAATCACAGAATCAATCACTTTCCGTGAACACTGGCCCTTCTGAAGTCCTCAAATGGAAATGGAAAGGGCTAACAGAGATATGTCGCTCTGTGCACCTTCCCTCCCCGAGAAAGTCAGGCAGACTCTGCCAGAGCAAAGCACCTCCCAGGTTTAGAGCCTTAATTTCCCCGTCACCTAAGCAAGAAGCTGTGACCTTCTTTACATTTACTGCTTTTCCAAGCATACCACTCACCTTCAGCAAAGACATGACATCTGTTGCTGCAAATACTTTTCTCAGTACTTCAAGACTATTTGCTGCTCCGTTTTCACACCTCATTCATTTTCTTAGTCTTTTGGGGTTCTCGAAGTTGTGAACGACAGCAGGGCGCTATGCCCTTTGGTTTCATGTCATGTGTTTTCTAGCAGAAAATCTTTGGGGCATGAAATGTGTACCGTTCAGCATTTGGGAGAATTAGTGTATATGTATGGTGCCTATAAATAAATTTTAAATTTTCTAATTCACTAGAAAGCCCACTTCCATCACCTCCACAACACAGTATGAAAGTAAAAATCAGAGCAGCTGTAAATGCTAAAGAAGACATTATTCTACAGCTTGTGCATTCCTGCACTGCGTTTAAATGGATGCGTAGCTTTAGGGTACCCTCTGCTGGCTGGCAACGGAACACCAAAGAAAAGGGTGGCACAAACCTTAACCAGAGAGACTTTCCAAAAGGCCCATTATTTGTGAACCGAAAACTAGTGAGGATCTTCTAAATTGCTTTCATCAAAATACAGAAAAGGATCCCAAGCACATTGATAGGAAGATGTCTGGTGAGGAGAGGGCTGACTTTAAGTATAAGAGTAGCTTCAATGACAAACTCTCAAGTCTCTGGAAATTTTCAAAACACACCGAGATTTTTGAAAGTCTATGCAGAAAAGTTGCACGCACATATTAGAAGCTGAAGAAACGCTGACCTGCATCCACGTACACCACAGCAGGTGCTGCCTGCCCAAACTGTTACGGATGCAATTCAAGCACTGTTTATTGCACCCAAGTACATAATCATGAAAAGATGAGCATTTATATAGAGAGAGCCAATTTTTTCATGCAGGTGATTCTAAATTCCACAGTTCTGTGCAAAGGCAATCACATTGGAAAGTAATCTTCCCGAAATCTTTACATAGGGAACGAGGAACGCATCACAGGAGGGACTGGCTGTATTGCCTCGGTCCCGCTGTCTTGACTTTCTCCCTGTAAACACTGGTTTTTCTGTGATTATAACTTTGTTAAACTTTTTAATCATTTGGCCTGAAATTTCCTTGTCATATATGTACTTCAGACTGATTCTTTTTACCTTTCTACCAAAACAGCTCAGCAATTTCTGAAAATTAATCTAAGGAAGGATGGAACTTCTTTCTCCGTCACATTTTTCGTTCGTTGTTTTTTTTTTTCTACAGCGCTTTTGCAGTAGAAACTTGAAATCTGGCAGCAAGAATTCCTTAGTGTCAGGGAACTGCTCTATACTACCTGCTGGAAAGGGTGCGGCTAGGCTATAAAACCCAGAATCAAAAAATGACTATCCACCCCTGAGGAGCAAGAGACTTCGGGGCTTGGCAACAGACCCCTACAAAGCGCCTATCTGTGCTGAGAACGGCCAGCCGTTTTTAGCTCTTCTGTCCTGGTGAGACTGTGCATCCACCATCCTGTCAAAACACTGCTCAAAATGATCTAGTGAAACCTTTCTTAGCAGCGATAGCAACTCAGTAGAACAGCTGCGAGAGTAAGTTACAGCGACCCTTCTGTCCGCAGGAGCCCCAGTGTTTTTAGCGCACGCCCTTTACCCAGGGAGCCCAGGAACGCTCTCACGCTGCGTGCTGAAAACACGGCAGCCCGTCCCAAGCACGACTGGATCCTTAAGCAACAACTACAAATCAAGCATGCTTTCTTTTTGCTTTACCTGGTTAGGGATTTGATTTTCTCTACAACGGGGATTTTGCTGACTTAAAGAGACCAGGGCATGAACTTCTAATAAGGAAAGTGCTTAAATGCCATTTTGTATGCAGGGTATTTGTTTCTGAGTACAGGAGGTCTGGTTTGGATCAGTTCTGAGACTACGAAATCAAAGAAGTCTCATTCACCTGGCTCAACGCCAAGAAAGGAAGCTGCTTACCATTATTCATATTGTTACTATTATTCATATTAAATTATATATGTCCTGAAAAAACAACTTAAAACTTTTAAACACCAGCAACGAAGGAGCTTACTAGAGACACATAGATGTAGGATCACTTTACACAAATATGTAAACTCCAAAAAATGGTTACACAAAATAAATCTCGCAAAATGTTTTCATTTACGGGATTTTTCTCTAAGGATGTGCAATTTTGTCACTACAGACAAACAGTGTTCTGCAAAGAGATATAAAGGTATGCCTTTTCAGTCTACAGTCCTGAGCTCAGAATACGCCCGCCCAGCATAGTGCAGCACCTCGCAGAATACCTGTGCGGGAGCCAAAGACTTGTCCCGCGTCGTGGGAGAGGTGTATCCCAGCGCAACCCTCTAGCTCAGCTTGTATAGTCTGCTCCTTCAGTAGAGCTTTTTAGCCCAGGTAAAAAGCTTTTTTTACCTTTTTAGAGCTATTCCAACAGCTCTTCTGCTTCTTGCGTCTGAACAGGCTTGTGGGGTCTGTCCACGAGGTATTTGAAACTGTCGCTAAATGTCTTCCTAATAGGTGCCTGAATCTGCAAGCGTTCTCTACTATAGAAACAGGGCATTGCCACAAAACTCAGGGCTTCATACACCCAAAGGGAGATGGAAATAAGGGCTGCCTTGCTTCTGGAACTGCCTTCGCTTTTATAGTCAAAAACTGATTCGTTTCAATATTTTTTTGTGCTATATTCATGCATAATGCATGTGTCCAGATGTATTCACAGAGGATGTATGCATTCAATTACATACAGTGAGTAAATATGACATTTTAAAAAATCCTTAATGCTTTGCCAAGCAGAGAGAAATTTATTATACTGAAATTGGAATGAATTTTAATTTCACCATTCGTCTAAACACAAAACAGGGCCAGCATAACGCACATATTGCCAAACAAACAAAGGAAACAAAAGTGGTAGAAAATGCTGGGGGGGACTGTTTGAATAAAGTTTTCATTTGAAAAAGTCATGTTTATGTAAATTCATAACTAAGCTACAAATCAAGCATCAACCTAAAAGCACAAGGAAATACAATGATAACTGACTAAGAATTTACTTTTTTGTGTTATTACCACAACTATGATGCTGTTACCACTCACAGGCAAAATACCCAACACAACCATTGCAAACAACACTGTTGACTGGTGAGATGGTATGTTTCAACAAAGAAAAGCTTTGCATACCAAACATAAAAGAATAGAAAAATGGTACAGAACATACTTTATATCCCCTAAAAAATGCCTTTAATGATTGATCTTACAATTTAACATCCAATTTCACCTGCCACTGACCTCAGTCTCTTGGCTGACAATTTGCTTGATACGCTACACTACGTGCAAGTCAGTCTGCAGGAAGTCTGTAATTCCAGGCTCCTTGCATGCTCAGTGGAAGGCTTTGGACGGCCCTTTTATGAGACCTAAAACAGCATGGGAAAAGGGGGGGGCTGGAAACATTTGAAAACTGCTTGCACCATCCTCTGTAGCTCTCAGGACTAGCAGACAGTGCCGAGATTTGAAAACCAACTGGCTAACTTAAGGCTTTCCTTCAGTTTTGGGAGACTTCTTGAGATGTTCCTTAAGATCCCATTAAATTTTATCCATTTTTACAGCAGGGAGATTGGCCAATGATGTGGGCCACCGTATTTCCTCTGCTTATTGTAAGATGACAAAATCAAAAAAGGTTTTTGTTCTTCTAAACACCTACTTTAAAAGGGTTTCTGTTTTAGTTTCATCAAATCTCCATCAAGAAAAAAGGCCCAAGAAACCTCTCTCGGGAACAAACCGGGGTTATTCATATAACGGTTACCTAGATGACTACTTACACAGCTCGGGGGGAACAGTTACTCTCACACTTTCAGGGGGCTATCAGACATAATTTCCAAACACTAGAGTCACTTGACACCCCAACTGTAACTCTGCACAGGGACATTTAAAAATAAGGCTGCAATACTTTTACTAAGTTATATCTTGTACACGTCCTCAGCTGGAAGGAGAATAATGGAAATGCTATTAAGAAAACTTCATTACAAGTTAGCTGCAGGCTGCCAATCCAGCAGCGGGGTGTTATCGTTTCTTCTTCACATATTATTAAACCTGCTGGAGAAAATTCTTCCAAAAATGAGGGAAAAAAACCCTGCATTTTTCATTAGCTTTAAAAAAGGGTAGACAAATAAATGCACATAAACCCAACTGTAGTGTTTCCATTTCCATTGTCGCTTCCTACTCTCCACTGGCGGCTGCTAAGCGCTGGGACTTGCTTTGAACTCGCTGCCCTGAATAAATTTCAATTGCCTTTTTCTCTTGCAGCTCCCAAAAGAATTAGACTAGCCGAGGATACGCTAAGGTTTCCAAAGCCGTGCGTAGGCCAGTTCTCATTACCTGCGAGATCTGCCTTCACCGTGACAACCTCCCGGGGAAGTTACAGCCTGGCGAATGCCGTGGCCTGTCATTTAAGAGGAACAGGGCAAACAGGATGGCAAGGGGGACGTCAGGACACAACCATGCTGAAAAAGATTGAAAAACCCCTCTAATCCCACAGGTAAAGTCAAAACCTGATATTTTGCTCAGGTTTCCCCTACAAAATAAAAGCCTTCTCTCTGGCCTTCCTATGCTTTTATTTTTACTATGAGAAGAAGATGCAAAAAGAAGCTTGTTCTCTCTGTGTTTACAACTTGGGAGAGGTTCTCAGGTGTGAGGCTGCAGGTCACCTATAATAAGAGGTCACAGAAATAGCATGGGACAGATTTGCAGCCCCTTCAGGTTTATTTTAGTCACCACCCCCCATTCACCCACACTCTCAGTTCTCTGCATGAAAGAAAATGATTGCACCATTCAGGGAGGTGCAGCTGCCTCAGACCCACAGCATCATTTCTCAAAGCACAGAAATGAACAACAAAAATTGTATGAAACTTGAAACTCCAGGATCTGCCAGATGGATTGTCTCCATGAGGTCCCATCCCCAGCTCCTCTGCAGAGCCCTGAAAACCCCACACCCTACGGGACTCAGACAGTGAGGAGGAGGAGGAGGAAGCTTTTTTTTTTCCTCATTTCTATCTGCATAAATAAGGCTTTTAAAGTAAAGAAAAAGTAAATAATTCATACACCTGACTAATTTTATTTAATGTGCTTCTTCCATAGTGTTTTTCCCCCCATGGTTTTAGGTCTAAATTTCCACACTGGTAAACCAGCTGATTTTGACAGCGGTACATGTGACAGTGGTACGTGTTCAGTGAAGAGCAAATAATTATAACAACTGATGCTGTTTGTGAGAGTTTGAGAAGATCAATAAGGACAGGAGCACTTTGACTTTTCTTTGTATTGTTTCTCCGGCAACCAGAGCAAATAACATAGGTAAAATTATAGCCCCATCATGCTCCATGTGCTGACGGCACATAATATAAAATTGCATGCTTCCCACCAGAAAGCTTACTTAGTACAATCCTCTACAGTCTTTTCTCTCACACTGTTTTAAGTGTTTCATCATTTCCACAGCTTGAAAAGCCCTGAAAAATTTTTAAAAAATAAAACCCTTTGAGCTGGTTTTGCTATTGCCTGGCTTTGAGAGCATATGACAGGACTAATTTAGTTTGTCTGGCAGCAATAATCCTAGATTATTCAAAACTAAAAAAAAGTGGGTGTGTAAATCATGCAGTGTTTCTAGAGAGGTTTCATTTTGTTGTAAATCATGCAGTGTTTCTAGAGAGATTTCATTTTGTTGTTTGCCAGAATCCTCATCCTACTAGAGGATGACTGGACTTTAGTATTTCTAGAGCATCTTTCACTTTACTTCCTAAGCACCTGACACAAACTACTTTAGGTGATTTCAAGGAAAAGGTGGTGGGACAGCATCTTTCTCTTAACCTTGCACTTTGAAACAGCGTGCATATGGCAGTCTGACAACCCCATGCATGTGGATGTGTTTGCCTGGCTGTGCTTTGAGTTGTGCTGGTCACGCAGTTCAAGAAAAATCAGCTTGCAGAGGATGTTCAGTGGTATCTTGAGAAGCACAGACACTTTGCTGTGACATTTCTTCCCCTGAGCAAAGCCACCCTCTCCCTGACAGCTCCTCCAGGCTTCCCAGCTTTCCTAAAGGAAGGCTGCCAGGCATCGAACGTCATGAGGGACTTAGAAGACCTATTGACAACAGAACAGAGTCTCTTCTTAAAAACAGCTTAGTTTTCTTTGGCTACACTCAGTTTGCTGCCTTTAAAAAGTATAGCAGTTATCTCCTTCTGCAAGCCGCGGTGCCAGAGAGCCTAGCTAAGTGCCAGCCAGAATTGGGAGGTGATAGCTTTCTCCTCCTCGCCGTCACATGGGATCAGATGTAATTACACGGCGCGGTGCACTTCACCTAAGCATTACTGCTAGGTGTCCTGCTCCGTCTCCTGCAGCTGGAAAGGTCATTGAGTCATTTCTGTCAAGGCAGAAGAGTGAGCTCCTCAGTGACACATGTCAGAGCACAGGAATGAATGAACAGCAAGACCAATTTAAGACCAAGCTGAGCATGCTTTCGGGAGCAGGCAGGTTTGGATGAATCCCATCTACCCAACCCTCAGAGGATAAAAGAATGATCCAGTTTCACCTCTTGTGTGAATTTTCCACCAAACACACAGATCCGCAGTGCCTACCCCGTATATTAACCTGACTGCTCTTGTCTATCAAACTGGATCAGACCATGCAAAGGGACATTTACTACCGATGGAAGTGATGCAAGTTAAATTGAAGAGAAAACAGGTCATTCTAGGAATGAAACCATCATTCAGCCTGTGATGAGGCGCTCAGGAGAATATCAATCCTCCTATGAAAAAAATACTTGGTACTTTTGCTTACTATTTTTGCTTCTGTTCACAGCAAGAGATAATGAATTATCCGAAGGGAAATCACTGCCTGGAGTAGTATCACCTTGTAGGGGTTTTGCCAAGGGCAGCAGAGACCTTTGGCGTTCATAACTTGCAGCGTTAGACGTCAGGGTTCAAAAATCTTGGACCTAATTTCCACTACCACCTCACCACCAGCAGCTTCACAAGCACCCTCAACACAGTAGGTAACAAGACACAGTCCCTGCTCTGCTTCAGTGTCATTCAGTACTTTTCCAGTAGGACAGTCGGGTTCCTCAGGGAGAACTTATTTAGAACCCCAAATCAGTTCAGCTCCTAAACCTATAAACAAGTATCTGCCTAAATAAGCAGTCTAATTTTTTTAAGTTTTTTTTACAGCATTCTGCGTGAGCCAAAGAACACGTCAAACTTATGAAACTGCTATTGCTTGGGGCTATAAAAGTCAGTCACAAAATCTTGCTGTGTCTAACAGCACACAATCAAGAGATGAACTTTAGCTACCTACCTCTGAATATTAATTTAGGATGTTCTGAAGCAGAAAGGAGTAGATAACAGCAAAATGGAGATAAAGAGGAAGATTATCTCTACAGATAGTAAAGATATTCTGGAAGTGAGCATGTCTCTGTGGAATGGAAAATGATGGGAAGAGCAGCAACTAATAGCTTGGGCTACTGCAACACACTTGTCAAAATCTTCAGGGCTTTTTCCAGCCCAGTGCCAAAACCAGTTCAATTCATGGCTGAACACTGGGAGCCACAGTAATTGTACGATTGCTTTGCAACATGCTTTTCTCAGCATTTCCTTGGAGAAAACTGGCAGTTGTCTCCTGCAAGGACCCCAGAGCCCCGCAGCAGCAGGGGATCGAGGGGGTTAATATATCCTGCTAGGTCACAGCCTTGCTAAGCTAAACGCAGCAGGGACTTGCTGTGGCTGGCTGTAAAATACCTTGCCGACACGGCAGGCTTACAGCTTCCTTGCCCGTACTCTGAAAGCCTGTTTTGCCTGAGTTACAAACAGTGCAGCCACTGGAAGAACAACGTAAAGAAAAAAAAGGTTTGGCCCCTACCCTGCCTCACCTGCTCTGCAGGATGGGAGGATGAGCATGAATAGGTGGCAGTAGCAGCGGTGGAAGCAACCAGCCATTTTTATTCCCTGTCCTTGTTGCCAGTTGTCCTCTCCATCTCATCTGCAGAGAGGCCCCGTCCAAATTTCCCAGACATCTATTTTCAATGAGGAAATGCTCAGCACACACCGCACAACTGCGTTTAGGACAAGCTCATCCTGGCCATTGAAGAGTCACAGGGAAAGAAGGTGTTATTTTGTACTAGATCTTTCATATACCTTCTGTTCTTATCAGAGTATTCGATTGCAAATAAATATGAACCAGTTCCTCAGGTAAATATTTCTGAGATACTGTGCCAGATGCAATATCCAGAATTCAGATTTTAATAAAGTATCTCCCTTTTACTTTGTATAGAATTCTTGTAACCACTAAAGAAGCAACTGGTTATTGGTTTAATATGCTTTATTAATCCCACCTGCTTTTTACTTTTGGTAGAGCACTTCAAATGCCTTCAGGATGTTCTATTTTTTTTTTCCTTCTTTGTTTGTTTGTTTTCCAGTGACAGAAATTAGAATTATAGACATTAACAGGATTGCTCTATTGATTCTGAGGATCAATATTAGATTGCTTTTTTCTACTCATAGCTGACAGCTGCATTCTCCTATGACTTCATAAATATTTACTTACAGTGGTTTTACAGTCTTCTTGTCTTAACACTATCACATACGGTTTAATAGACATGATGCTTCTCGTATATCTCCTTTAATGATGGGGGTTTTTTTCTGTTTTCCTGATGGCTGATAGTGACTTTCTGTGGAAAGTTACAGCCATAACTCAAACTAGCAGGGGCCTAATGTGAACTGCAAGACTTAACAGACTCAAAATAGTAAATAAATCTATATACTACAATGTAATGAATTTCTTGTTTAGCAAACAATTCTTTGCTGAGCCTGAGGCCTTGTGCATCTTTATTTCTGATGCTAAAAAATTTTATGTAGTAAAAGTGAAAGACGCAAGACTGCTTGGAACAAAGGTAAACACCTGGGCTAAAATAATGAAGACTAACTGAAAGCTTGGTCATGGCAACTTCTAGCACAGAGCTGCTGCGGCTGCACCTCCATAACAGGGCATGTTGTTGCAGAGCTAACAGTTTCTATAGCAGCAACTGCTATATAAAAGCTTGACTTCTCCCTCAGTTCCATGATCTTTACATGATGTAAGGAAGCTGGGAGAGAAGAGGCACAACTCTGGATGTGTGTGTGCTGCAGACAGGCTCTCAGCAAGCATCACACCAGAGGCTCTGTTTGGACCAGACACCCCTGGATTTAAAGGCTCATTTTTGCAGGCAATCAGCAATATCCTACTTGTGGTGGCCCCTGCCCAGCACAGGGCTCCCTCAGCCAGTGCTGCAGCTCTACCCCAAGACACTAGACCTAAATAATATTCTCCAACGTACATTTCAGCTGACTCATTTCAGGACCAGAGATGTCACATTTGTTACTTTGCTGTTATTTTTAAATTCGAAGTATGGAGTGCCACATTGCTACGTTTAGCACACTGCCTAAGAATACTGAACAGCACTGAAAAATAACTTCTTGTGCTAAAACAATCATTTTTTTGAATAGCGAACCCAGCTCACAACCAAGAGGGCCTGATGGCAGTGAAATTACGCGCACTTCATTTGTCCAGTGATATAATTAGAAGCTATGCCATAAACTAGCCAGATACCTTGTATGTACTTAAACGAAAACATTAATTATCCCACAGTACACACAAACATGAGCAGAAACAAAATCAGAAGTACATCATGATATACCTAACACTGCACTGTCTTCTAATCAGCTTCTCCAGCCATTCCCTGGCCCAAAAACACTGAGGCCCTCATCAGATATAAAATCTTCCAAAATGGTGACTCCATCCCAGACTTACCTCATCCCTTCCACTGACCATGTTTTACGCACCACTGGCCAAGAATAAAGACAAGCCAGCTGAAAGACCAACAGGTATGAGTCAGACCTCCAAGGCGTGATTCCTTTTAGGAATAAAAAGCTTGCCTATTTGCATTTAAAAAAAAAAAGAAAACACTGTTAGTAACAGCGTCTTAGCCTCAGTTTCAGAAGAGAAAAAACGTCCTTTGCTGGTACATCCTTTAAAGCCATAAAATCCTTCTGCATTTAGGATTTTCAGGGAAGCACATAACTTATTCCACTAGCTCTTCTCAAATAAAATTACCTGCTCAGTCAATAGGAGTTTCTCTAGAGTAAAAACTACATTTTTGATCAAAAGGTGAGGAAATTATAAACCACCAGGCTAGAGTTTTCAAAACACACACAGAGTTGCTCCCATTAAGCAAACGGAATTTTAATATTGATTTCAATGGGAGAACTCATATTCCGCTGAGTACTTAAATAAATCTCTCCCTCAGAACTGTCATGCACTTTTCAGTGTGATAAACAAGACAAAGAATATTCTCTCCCCACTGAGTGGCTATGATGTATTATCTACTGACAGCTTTTAGAAAACTGAAATGATTCATCATTCAAATATTGAGGCTAAATTTGTATTCAGCTTATCTGTATTAATCCTTTTGTTATTAAACCAATCGGTGTACTGGTTTAGAAAATTCCTCAAAACATAAATTTCTATGACACAGACATGTATTTGAACTGTAAACAGAAGCTGAGGGTTGCTATGGTGTGATCTTTTGCTCAAACTCTATTTACTTCTCTGTGCTAACAACAGTACCAATAGCGGAGTCCATAAAACAGAAAGTATAAAGTAAAGCAGCTGTTACACACCATGGCGCTGAGAAGTCCTTACTCTAAGAAAGTGAATTTGAACACTCACAATAAACAAAGGTATGTAAAGCAAGCTAAACTGTTCCTTTTTTAGGTTAAAAAAGGTATTTTAATCTGTATTTAGTGATAAAAGTTTTTAAATGAAGCAGTAGTTTGCAAAGTCTGTTTTGATTGTTGCTGTTTTCCACTATTCTCAAGCAAAACTACAGGCTTTTGCAAGTTAAGACATGCAGCCTAAGTGAATATTCACAACCCATGACGTTAATGAGACCCTGGAGGAACGGGAATCGGCAAAGAGCAAAGATACAGTACACCTTTAGCAGTTTGCACCAGTCCCCACTCTTTAACGCAGCTCAGGGAACCTACCCACCAGGGAACTCCAGGCCAGTCAGCCTCATCTCAATTCCTGGAGAGGTGATGCAACACTCATCCTGGAGGCCATCTCTAAGCATGTGGAGGATAAGATGATCAGGAGTAGTCAGCATGGATTCACTAAGGGGAAATCATGGTTGACCAATCTGATAGCCTTCTCTGATGGGATGACTGGCTGGGTAGATGAGAGCAGAGCAGTGGATGTTGTCTCCCTGGACTTCAGCCAGGCTTTGGACACTGTCTCCCATCACATCCTCATAGGCAAACTCAGGAAGTGTGGGCTCGATGAGTGGACAGTGAAGTGGAGTGAGAACTGGCTGGATGGCAGAGCTCCGAGGGTTGTGGTCAGCGGCGCAGAGTCTAGTTGGAGGCCTGTAGCTAGCGGTGTCCCTCAGGGGTCAGTCCTGGGTCCAGTCTTGTTCAGTGTATTCATCAGTGACCTGGAGGAAGGAACAGAGCCCACTCTCTGCAAGTTTACTGAGACTAAACTGCAGGGGAGTGGCTGATACAGCAGAGGGCTGTGCTGCCCTTCAGAAGGACCTGGACAGGCTGGAGAGCTGGGCAGAGAGGAACCTCCTGAAGTTCAACCACGGCAAGTGCAGGGTCCTGCACCTGCAGAGGAATAACCCCAGGCATCAGGACAGGCTGGGGGTTGGCCTGCTGGAAAGCAGCTCTGCAGAGAAGGCCCTGGGAGTGCTGGTGGACAACAAGTTAAGCATGAGCCAGCAGTGTGCCCTTGTGGCCAAGAAGGCCAATGGTCTCCTGGGGTGCATTAGGCAGAGTGTTGCCAGCAGGTGGAGGGAGGTGATCCTGCCCCTCCACTCAGCCCTGGGGAGGCCTCGTCTGGAGCACTGTGTCCAGTTCTGGGCTCCCCACTACAAGAGAGACATGGCACTCCTGGAGAGAGTCCAGCGGAGGGCTACCAAGATGATGAAGGCACTGGAGCATCTCTCATCTGAGGAAAGGCTGAGAGAACTGGGCCTGTTCAGCCTGGGGAAGAGAGGACTGAGACTGGATCTCATCAATGTACACAAATATGTGAAGGGAAGGTGTCAAGAGGATGGGGCCAGTCTCTTCTCCGTGGTGCCCAGTGACAGGACAAGAGGCAACGGGCACAAACTGAAACACAGGAAGTTCTGTCTAAACACAAGGAAAATCTTCTTTATTGTGAGGGTGAGTGAGCACTGGAACAGGTTGCCCAGAGAGGTAGTGGAGTCTCCTTCGCTGGAGATATTAAAAGCCGTTTGGACGCGATCCTGGCCAACGTGCTCTAGAGGACCCTGCTTGAGCAGGGGGGTTGAACTAGACGATCTCCAGAGGTCTCTCGTGACTCAGCTGCTCTGTGATTCTGTGATCCTTGGTTCCTGATGCCAATTGCCTCTGTTAAGCTCACGGTTACATCTTAGTTCGAGTTAGCCAGAATTTGCCATCACAACCCAGGAGTACCTCAGCTCTGAGCAACCCAAGCAAGGTTTGGGAACTGAGCTTCTAACAGAGGCAGTCATGGTATACCTTTCCAGATTGCCTTTTGCAAGAGTACTGTATCATTTTAACTATAGAGACAGTGTGGGCTATTTCCAAAATGGACATTCTCATTAACCAGTAAAAACTTATGGATCATGTGAACTGTTCTCTAACTAGAAGTATAAGAAAGTTTCTGCTTTTTATTTTATGCTAATGACTTGATAAAAGGTGTTTCTTATAATCAGGCTTGCAAAAATGCAATCCAAATCCATCCTTAATCCTCCAATAATCAGATTCAAGTATATAAACAAAACTTTGTTGTGAAAGAAGCACGACAGGAATTAGTAAAAGCCATATCAAACAGAGAAGAAAAAAAAACACAACATATTTCCTTTCAACATAAGACTGGGAATTTAAATTATTCCTTCCAGAAAGTCTTCTTCCCCTTATTCATGGATAAGTCCCCTTTTAGATGGCAAATCAATAATAGAAAATAATATGCAATAGAAGGTAATCATTTGATAATAAACAACTTCTACTAAGGTGGGGAATGCATCTGATTCCCAGTTAGAGAGCAAGCCCTGCCACAACTTTCCTAGTGTAGCTGCAGCCATACCATTCTCTCACATTAAGAAACCTAAAGTTCAGTCATGGGCATGTAGGGCTCCATAAGGGTACAAGGTATCTCCACTGCTTTTACAGGTAATGGCGAACATGAGCTGCGTCTCCATCAGCAGGTAGTGCGCATCTGTGAAGTCAAACATTCATTGTCAAGGACCCACATTACCATTTTATCTATCCTCGGGATGTGAATATCGATGAACCCACAGCCATTTGAATCTTTCAAATGACCTAACGCTGTGAGCCTCATGGTGGTGGACTGGCTTATTATACGATAACTAGCTCATGTACGGACATCTATTCCCAAGGCAAATGGGCTTAACTCAGTTGCCCACACAATAGTCATCTAGTGCTATCTGAGATCGAGCGTTCCTGCCTGTACCGTCGGCTCCTGTTGCAGAATAACACAGGTCCTTTGTAGCCTTGCGGTGTAGCTACTGGCCTTGCATGGATTCTTCAAGTATCTGACATTTTAAATGGCGCTAGATACCTGCTCAAGTCGGTAATGCAACTCTGCCCACTAATTTTGGACAGATTAGTCCTACCCATAATCTTAAACAATTTGCAATATATTTAAAGCATCCTTAGTCTGTGGAGCAAAAAAGAACCAAGGTGAGTTGCAGACCACTGTTTTCGTGGCTTTACTACCATGGTTTTAATGACCTGGGCTGCTACATCATATCACCAGGACAAAGAAAAGAATGTCTGAATATCTCTATTTTGGTTGATATCTTTTCCTCTCTTTCAAAAACATATGGAAGCCTTCAGTAATCTGCCATGAAACCAAGGACACTGATAGCCTGACGTCCCAGGACTTTGAGATTCCTACTGTTCAGTAGCAGGAAACCAGATGCTTCAGGACACTTTGTCTGATACACGGTTCCCAGTGCTTTCACGTTGCTGGATTTACACTGCTGTCTGTCCTGCAGCTCTGCATCCTGGAAGTATTTTGGAAACGCTATTTTTCATTCATCAAAGATTCACTCTGCTCGTTACATTTCAAATTAAATATTTCATGTTGAACTAGTCAACAATTTTGAATGAATCTGTGTTTTGCTGAGAAGTTTCTTATCTACCTAGAAAAGGTTCACTACTGCAATCAGAGCTGGATTTTTAGAGAGGCATATAATACTTACAATGCACTTCTTCAGGTTATATTGGTGATTCACACAAGAAGTACGGGATAAGGCCTTGCCCTCTTCCCATTAAGTGCTAAATTGTAAGAAAGTAGGATTTTATCCTAATTCTTCAACCGTATTTTTAATTGTATAACTGACGACTGCTTTGGAAATTTTTCTAAAGTGAAGCACTCAACAGAACAGCTCATTCATACCTTGTTTTACCAAGCTATGGAAGAGGTTTCCTAAAAACCGGGACCTGTTCTGGAAACTGCAGTCCAGCCCATCCTTACAGCTAGGCTCCCGGTCTCTGCAGTAAAACTATAAAAGGACCTTTAAGGAAGCATCTGTTACAATAAAAGTCCAGTCTGAAAGCTGTTCCAATTCTATTTGGCTGCTCTTGCCACAAGGTCTTGGGACACAGCTGTTTTCCTTTCATTTTTGCCTTACTGTTTGTGCATTGGCATGTGAACCGTTGCACAACTGAGCTAAAAATACAAAGTTCCAAGCACATTCAGGAAGATTTCACATTGTTTTGGCTGTCTATTTCTTTAGGGAACAAAAGTTTCCAGCTCCATAGCAAAACAAAGAAACTCTCTGCAGCCCTATAAGGAATGAGGCTAAATTGAACTACGAAATAGTACAGGTGATCTAAGAAAAAAACAGCAGAACCATGCTTTCCCTGTACACTCTGTTACTTTCCATTCTAGGTCCCATGGACTTACCTTTCTTGTGTGTGAGCATGTTGTGGAATCACACAGGCACAGAGAATGGACCGAGTACAGTAAAGCTCTGACAGATCTGTGTAACACAGGGAATACAAGAGGTCAGAAAGTCTTGTTCAGCCTGGAGAAGAAAAGGCCCTCTGGAGAACAGGCGACCCAACAGCAATCCCCAAGTACCAGCCAGGAGGTCATTGAGACGATAGAGCCAGGCTGTTCACAGCAGTACATGGTGGAAGGATGATGGACAACAGGCACATGAGGTTGAGACTAGACATAAAGAAAAACATTTTCATGGTGAGGACAGCCAAGCAGTGAAACAGGCTGCCCAGAGAGACTGTGCAGTTTCCATCCTTGAAGGTTTTCAAGACTGGACTGGATAAAGCCCTGAGCAATCTATTCTCATCTTGGAGCTGACCCTGCTTTGAGCAGCAGGTTGACTAGAAACCTCCTGAAGTCCCTTCCAACCTGAATTATCCTATGACCCTGTGAGCTCATAAAACCTGCCAACAGGTATTAGTGATTCAAAGAAAAGGCTATACACAAAAAACTTACAGACAATTACGGGATTATCCTGCCTTTAGGAAGAATTTCTTTCTAACTTCTAGTTGCAAACATTAGCCTAAAGTGTGATTCAACATTAGTCTCTACATTTAAGAAGGAAATTTACTTACATTAATAGAAACCTGCAATGAGGATGGTAAAAACTTTGCTGCAAAACAGAAAAAGCTTGTGATTGACATGTTCAGACAAGGCTTCCCAATTTTAGACTCTGACATTCATCTTTAAAAAGCTAAAAGGAAGTAGCTCAATTTTCAGTAAATGGAACTTGCAAATGTTGAGAACATTTGAAAAATCAGGTCGCTTTCATTTAAGCACCCAGATATACAATTTAAAACAAATTTTAAGCACCCAGATTTGAAAACTCTGATTTTGCCTAACTCGCTGTTACATGCAGCAGAGAATTTTTGGTACTTGACAGGAAAACAACAAAGTTAATATCTCTTTCTGAATATAGTGAGAAGATATTAATTGAAATATTTAATGCATTAAAGTGTGGATCAACAAGTACGCTCTTAGCCACTTTTGGATGTGGCCAAGGAACAGAGAAAATCCAAAAGAGGACTGAAAAGCATCTTGAACATCAAAATATGTTGTGATACACATCTGCAATATTATAATTCACAGCACAAAATAATCATGCAAATATTACGGGCCACCAGGTAAAAGAGAGAGAAAAATGATTCTCTGTACTACTCGTGAACCAGCTTCCCCTCAGCTGCTATAAACTGACCTGTAAGCTCATATTAATTGTTAATGGATGCATGCCATATAATCATAGGAAAGCAGGGCTACTCCAGACTTCAGAGATCTTGACCTCTGCCTTAGTTACTAAACGAATATGAAGTGCAGCCTTTTCAGAAGTACATGACCACTTTAATTCTATATGCTGCAATTCTCTTAGAGCCATTAATGAATTGTGCAAGGAAACAGAGAGAATAACCAGAATAAAGTAAAGTTCCATTACACAATTACAAGAGCTCCCTGCTGTGGTGAGGATGTGACTTAAACAATTCCAGCTGAATAATAACAACAATTTTGGCCGTCCTTGCAATACCACACTTCTTCATAGGACCTAGCCTCCAAGACTGGTATTATGTGAAATACCAGCTGAAAACACTAGTAAGACTCAGTCAGTGATGAACACAGCCCTCCATGTTGCTAAGGCTTGCAGCCACAAGAATTCATGAAGCCCATATCTCCTTCCTGTTACCTCCCAAATATCTATCAGCATTTCATAAATATCACACATGCCTATGGACAAAATGAGCAAGAACATGCCTGTGTGCCAGCACATCACCGAGCTAATTGGCATTAATGGGGGCAAATGGAGCAGGACATCACATTCATGGCTCTCTCTTCTGAAAACAGGTTAAATGTTCTTACTCGTACACCAGTCAGGCAGAGCTCCCTTCCTGAGATCCAGTCACTTAGCCCACGTGGCAGGGTTAAGAAGAAGATACCAATGGTGTCTTCCAACCTTTTATCACTAAATATTAATCCAGTTAGCAGAATGTTAGTGAAAATCTATCCAACAGTGGGCTTTCCATATTGTCCAGCGCACTTCTACTGTAATTTTAACTATTGCTCACATTTGACGCATCTCACACAGAAAGTAACGGGACCGCATATTGTGTGGGAACAGCCACTGGTTAATATTAATTTTTCAAATAAAGCAGACTGCAAACCAGTAGCTAACAGATTTTGTAATACTAGAATTTATATTAAAAGAAGGGGGAAAAGAAACACAACAGATTTCTTACAGTCTGCGTTACAGTTTCCATTTTATTTTGATGTGCTAGACTCTACATCACTGGAAGCAGCTATTCTCTCTTTGCTATTTGTATGTTGCTGACACAACAGCCGCTAAACTTGCCAGGGTCTCTCAGCAGAACTCCATTAAGATACAAAAGAAGAATAGTTTGTACTTTTGTATCAAAGTTACACTAAAATTTAGCAATGAATGAGGTCTTTAACCAGGTGACTGCATACTCTTACCCCTTTTTTCGATCCTCCACCTAAGAATGACTTGAAGGTTTTTGATTCATTTGAGGAAGATGATGACAACAATGGAAATGTAACTGTTCAGAAACAAGAGCAGCAAGAATGCTCATACTAAAATATGAGGGTTTCAGTCTCCTCAGTGAAGTGGCGGACATCTTTCAGAGTGATCCACTCCGTAGAGCCAGACTCTGGAAAGCCACTCTCTCCTCCAGCTGATGATCTTGTCCCTGCCTTTCAATCATACATGCCATACATCCTCCCCCTGTGCTTTTGAATTTGTGTGTTTCTTAAATCTCCACAAGCAACCCTCGACACAATCCTTTTTACAGGAAAAAAGCTTTGCCATCCATCAAATCACTATCAATCACACCTCTCAGAAATTCATCTTTCACAGACAATGTGATATGGCTTTTGCAGATGGATTTTGCTGATAGACAGACAGTGTAACTTCTCTTAAATTCAGCAACAGATGCAGGAGTAGCAAAATTCAAAAATCCCTCTAGTTTCCTCTTCCATGCTCTAAACTGTACCAAACATGGTGTGAACATCTGATAATACTGTCCTGAAAGCTTAGGAGGAGAAGTAACTTTTGTAGGAAAGCATCCCAACGCAGTACTCACCTGGGAAAAAAGTGCAAAACAACATTAGATGTGTATTCTGGAAGATCTGGATGTAAAGGAGAAATCTGGGAAACACAAATGAGCTAAAAACGATTTCAGACCTTATTCCTGCAACTAGAACCGCATGGGAAAATTGGATCAGAGTCTCACTGACTCACAGGACCCATCCTGTACCAACACGTACCTCCTAGCAGAACAGTAGCAAAGCGATCTGCTGTTATTACTCCCCTTCTGTAACTGATGGATTCTTGCATTTAACCAAGCAATTTCCAACAAGTTTTTCAGTGTTTTGGAATAAGCCTCTCAAGTCCCTGACTTCCGGTGAAATTAATGAAGACCTATTCCTGGGCTTCAGGATGCTTGCCATTATAAAAACTCAGTCTTTACGAAAACCAGCTCAAAAATTGCCTCTGGATTAGGACATCAAATACTGGCATATATAACCCAATTTTCTTAAGTACTGCCTAATTTAAATGACCAGTTTTGAGAGATGCGCATTTTAAAAATAAGGTAGCACGTATTAACATCAAACCTTGGTTCAAGTCTTGCATAATTTATACCGCAATACCCTCTTGTGGTCAAATAAAAATGATTTATCTAAACACCTGAACATTTTTCATCCATAAAAAGCATGTCTAAACATTATTTCCTTCGAGTGTGTTTGCAGGGGGGAGATTTGCATGTAATTTTTCACAGATGACTTTGTAGTTCACGTCATTACTTGTCTGGTAGTAACAAAAGAATAACCTCTGTTAAGTTCTTCCCCGAGAATGACAGGCACTGACACTGCTAGTCAGATAAACTAATCTTAAAACAAATTCCTAAGCAAAAGCATTGTCCCCTGCAGTGATGCTCAAAAAAAGTTTCAGGTTCCCAAAGAGAAAAAATAAAGATGCTATAATCAGTTTCCATAAACATATGGCATCACGTCACAATACACATCAACCTATTCTGATAAAAGATAGAAAGAAGCGCCCAGTAACAGTCATATCAATTCAAATGAGCTCTCTGCTTAAATGCCCCAAGTTATTATAACAAACAAATGAAATCCTAAACTGGCACGTGATAATATGAAGGGAAACAGCATAATATCTGCAGAAGTTCTGCTGAGCCATTAATCCTTCAGTCTAAATGGGCTACAGGTCCATCCAGTAAGGAATCTAGAGCAATGGTCAGAAACCTCACCCTTGCACTCCCCGTGGTGTGCTTTAACGGTGCATCACCACTGCCTTAAGGACTTCTGGTCCCAAAAGTAAATGGGATATTTTTTAAAATAGTAGCTCTTCACAGTCTGTTTCTGGAACAGCAGATATGATTTAAAGTCACATTATTATTAAATTTTTAAAAATTCTTTTATTTAAGCAGCCACGAACCCATTCCCATGTATTATTTCCAGAGGAACAGTTGAAACACTTTGAAGCATCCAGTCCTTGCACATAGACTCACAGTTTACATTTGTTTAAAGCTCAAAGTCCTAATTGGCAAAGATTCCCCTCTTTTCTCAGGTTGTTGGGTCCCAGTCCACAGACCCGCCTTCAACCTATGGAGCTGTCTTTCAGTAAGATGTTCCAGGAGGCAGTTTGTACCTCTACACCTGCATCAAAGACCGGAGAGATAAAACTCCTGCATCTGTGCAGATTCCCACTTACAGGAGTAGACTTTGAGCACCCAACTGTCACCTTTCCATACAGCTTACTCAATGGCTACAGGGAGTATTTGGAAGCTATGCACCCAGTTGGCCACCTAAAAACTACTTCTAGTTTATTATTATTTTTAATTTACAGGAATAGACTTGAAGGAAGGATTAGAATAAAAATAACAGAGAAACTTAGCAAATCAGAATTAAAAAGAAAAAAAAGTGTTCCATGCACAGGAACAGACTTTATACTGCTGTTTCAAGCAGCTGCATTAATGGTAGCTGGCAAATGCTGACTTCTAAACTGCAGCTGGTACATCAAATGTGTCCTGCTTCCTAACAGGATCCACTGCTGATTAGATCAGGAGTCTAAAATCCTACATGCATTGATTAATGCATTGCATTTCCCCAAAGTGCCTCAGCTTCCTTATAAAGCTGTTAGATGCTGATATAACCTATTGTGCAACCAGCCACACATGCTCCAGCTTGGAGAGGACCCTGCAACCAGTGCAGAAGGATAAGCAAATTCCACAGGATAATTAACTAGAGTTAGTTAATTATCAGGCCTGGTTGGCAAACAGCTCATTTCATCAGTCTATTACAGTGCTGTATGAATACATGAGTTTCTTTTTTGCTTTTTGGCTGAAGGGATGGGAAACATTGTTTAAGTTTCGATTATCTCTCAGAAAAACAAGTAAACAAACAAAAAGCCAACTGAAATTTCATTCAACCCAAAACCAAACATTTTGTTTTGATTTGGGATTTTTTTTTTTTACCCCTTAAGTCAGATGCATTTCTAATTTGCAAAGTCAAAATTATTTTTCAAAACAAAATATAGAAAAAAATTAATGTTCAAAAATGTATACATGAAATATCTTGATTATTGTATAGTTGTAATTATTTCATGAGAAATTATTTGCCAAATTCAGCATGCATGCATTTCTAAATACCCCAAACAAGTTTGCCAAAAGAGCCTTAAAAATTAGACTAGAGTTCACAAGCATTTACCAGGAAGAGGTTAATGCCTGTGCTTATTCTAGCAAGAGGCTAGAATTCGTCTGTAGCTAATCCACACTACTCAAAAACAAGTCAGTCAAGCTCTTAAGAGGAAATTTATACTTAAAATACCCCGATTTCCTGAGAGATCAGAAATACTGAAGACGGAAATGACTTCATACCACAAAAGCCAGGCAGCCTGACTGTAAAGACAAACACTGACATTTTGGCCACTGTTTTGAAAATTCTCACTTTGTATCCTAATAACCCTTTGAAGTTTCTGAGCAGCTACTTCTCCTGGTTGCTTAATGTCCTGTCCACATAGCTCTAAGCCCTTAAAAAGGGCTTTGGATGATCTCAGGCTGCTCCTTTTTATAAAATCTGAAATTAAGGAGCTTTCAAAGCACAGATGAATTAAAATACCTTATTTTAAGCAAACAAGCTCTGCCCCAAATACAGGCCAGGGCTGCAGCAGCTGTCCACACGAGGTTTCTGCTCCTTTTCTGGGGAATATTCACAGGCTAGACTTGTTTCCAATGGAGACAGTAAACATAGGAGGGAAAGCAGCAGCTTCCAGAGGATTTTGCTCGTGCTGCAGAAACATAACAGAAGCCTCCCGGCAAGCACGGCGGTGCTCGTCGGGCAAGCTTCGCTACGCTGCCAGGCTTTGCTGTCCTGGGCGTTTTGCACATAGGATGGCCTCAGCTGCGAGCAGCAGCAGCGGTCTCACAAGCAGAGGGTTTGCTGGTTACCGCTGGAGCCCGATGGCTTTCAGTAATGATTGCTCCTTACAAGACTGTTACCATGCAGATTCCTTCAGCGTTGACCCAACGGAGCGGTGTAAACCGGTGGCAGAAAATGCTCGTTAAACAAAAGAGAAGCAAAAGAGTGCCGAGCGTTGCCTGCCAGCGCTGGTGTGTTTGCTTTCTCAAAGCACTTCAAATCAGCAAAAGAAAACGTTAGGAGAGAAGAAGCTTTGAAAGCGCAAGCAATAGCAGGTTTAACCTTCCTAACAGTCCGAACATATCCAGCAATATTGGGGGTATATTGGGTCTCGACATGGACATGGCGGGAACCAGTTCTGGACTGAGGAGAGCTGCTTTGGCCAGGTCCCAGCTGCCAGGAGCGCCGCGTCACGGGGAGCCAGCCTGCCCTAGCCGAGGCACCACTGTCCCGCTGGATGGTGTGCGGTCCCCGGCTTGGCCCCATGCGGACAGGCAGGCCGCCCTGCAGAAGAATCCGGTTCGAGGGGATAAGATTTGGAGAGAGGTGGTGGAGGCTGAAGAGCGAGGGAGAAAAAGCTGGTAAGTAACTCGTTGCAATTCACACCTCTTCTGCTCACCTTGGCGGGGTACCTCTGCCCCTTCATAGTCTTAGGGCCTGATCCAAAGCCTGCACTAGCAGGAGAAAGTCGTCTTTGCTTGGGCTTTGGGTGAGCCCCTAACACCTTTCTTGCTAATGTTATATTGTCTCTGTTTTCCTTTCCTTTCCTGTTGTATCTGTTTTCCCATGCTGATATAGTATCTCCTGGCACACTGGGCTTAGGTTAAAATAGAGATGCGAAGAACTGAATGCTCAGTATCTTTTAGCTTCATAGAGATATCCACAATGAGGATATTAACATGCCCATCTTTATAATTTACTGCAGGCACACTGATACTATTGCCTCCTCTCTCGTTCTTGGAAATGGCTGAGATGGAAGTTGAACAGAGTGTTCTGCCAAAAAATTATTTTCTATTTCCAGTCTGTAAATCTCGTGAGCATGCCCGACAAGGGATACGCAGACAGGAAAATCCCATTGTTACTAGTGTATCAACAGACTGAACTGCATACGTACAAGCTAAGCCTTGACTGTGTATACAGCAGTGAGCTGAAGGAACTAAAAATTAAGATCTTCTCTCCCTTTGTCACATGTCTCCCTTTGTCACTTTTTCACAACTTGGAAAAGCGTTCATTTTCATATTTTAGTACCCAACACGAACATGCCTATTAGGCAGCAGAAAGGCCTGTGTGTCCGCGCCCGGCTGCTGGGGCTCGTAGTCCTGGATATTAATGCAAACCCACTTCCATGGATAATTAAGCTAACACATGTATGATTTCTCAATAATTAGCACCATGTAGTAACATCCTAGTCTGATATACTCATTTAGTGCCTGGCACAGTGAGCTAAACCAATTTGGGACTGCTAAGTGTGCGGTCATACCGACATGTAATCATAAACACAACAATAATAAATTAGCTTTTATTTACGCTTAGGGCATATCCGCACCGGACAAGAGAGCGCAGCACAAATCCAGTGGCCACTGGGTCCATGTGGTACAATGCAGTGCTGCATACACCGACTACCTCAGCTTTCAACTTTAGCATCAAGTCTATAAGCTTAGCTGCGGCACTGCATAAACACAGCTAACCACCTCAGAGCATCCACCCTAGGTGTCCCCTGATCTTTGGTGCAAATATGGATTTAGGTAATTCTTTTCTCTATTGGCCTTCACCTGCTGAGTTGCAAAACACTCCTAACTTAGTATGGGTTCAATACGGGAATAAAGAAAACCCTGGGCTTCCCCACAGAAAGGACAGGTGTCAGTACCAAGAGTTTGCAGGTGTAAAAGGGAGGCGGGAATATGAAACGGAACATTTAAATAGACTTTCAAACGTGAGCAACATTAGTTACTGTATTTAATGACAGAAAATATAAAGTTGCATTTTTTACTTCTATTCCAAGGCACCAAAACTGGAGTTTCCTAAAGGACTACGACCAAACGGTAAGTTCTAAACAAACGTCTAACTGTAATCCAGGCTTTTCTGGTTTCTATCAGTTTGAAATAGGCTAATATTTTCAATTGATGTGTACTTAGGCATAATTTGTCAAATGCTTTAGGATAAAATCTTTAGGAAAATGAAAGAGAACAGAAGTGACATTCATCTGCTACCTACACCACAGAGTACACGTGCGTGTGTTCAATCTGTTTCAATAATTAGCAATTCCACAGAAAGACAAGTGCTAGAAGAATCAGCTTCCTAGGAAGAATTTTATACGATAATGTCATCATGCTAAAATCCAAGCCACTTGCTAAAAATGAAGCAAACAAAAACCTTTCACATCATGATCATTCTAGAGCAGCTAAATTCTGTCTCAGCTGCCATTTTATGCAATATAGATGAAGATGATTCCTTTGTCTGTGTTACGCTATTCTCATGGAAGACCATGGGGGAAAAAAGCATCTTACTGTATTTATGCATCACTGTCGTGTACATTCAGTAAGCAACGTATTCAATTTTTACGGACATCTAAAATCTCAATCTCTCATCAAAAGCAATAGAGCTGATATTACTCATAATCTCAATAACTTGTATTTTTTAACATGCGGTCAATGTAATTTGAAAACTTTAGCATTAACAGTATTTGTTTTACACAGGGTAAGAAAAAGGAGCAGAAGCCGCTGCCAGACTATGTGCCTTTGTTTTCAGACAAAGTTCCCAACTCCACCAACCAGGTTATTGGCAGTCGAATGAATACTGAACTTGGTAAGACTCTGGTAAACATGGATTACTTCTTCAGCAGCAGAGGACGAAAGAAGAAGCTTGAGGATGAGCTCCTGCCTTCGTAGTGCTTAAGTAAAAATACCAGTAACAGCAGGTTCTAGCTAAAAGATTTCTTTCAGACTCCACAGCACTGAAGTCAGTAGGTAAAAAAATTCCTCCATTTTTCACAGGGAGACTAATACTAGTATCGAGCACGGCTTTTTTTCAAGAGCAAAGACGGATGTTTGCCAACAATGCCATATGAGACAATCCTCTTCATATTTGGTGCGATTGGGCCATATACACAGTTAGGACTCTCATTCATCTTCCACTGCCAACTCTACAATAACTATGCCACTAACATCAGAAGGAACAAGATAACAGCCAAACCGCAATTTCTTCCTGAAATTTTAATCTACTGAAAGAAGCAATTAATGGAGACCAGCTCAGATGAGTAACAGCATACAGAACGTACTTCGAATTCCCAAAGTCTGTGCAATAAAACACAGCAGGTTGTTGCATTTCATGTAGCTAGCCAAGGATTCATCACAGCATCTGTCATCTGCATGCTTAAGCTTGCTCTAAAGAGTAAAAGTTAAGGTACATAAGACATGTTCTGTGCTTTTTTACTGCTCCCTGCTGAGGGAGGGAGACCACTTTTTTTTTCGCATTATTTTTCATTTTCTTGTTTTTAAATTTTCTATTTCTGCCCTACACTCTGAAATTCCCTTCCTCCTACTCATCTTTTATGATTTAGCTGATGGAAACGCAATGATAAGGAAGCAAGCTTTTACATTTTAACAGGTTCATCGTCCCTAAAATCTGTGGTTGCCCAAGGAAACCATCATCATGCTAAATAAGACACGATACGTAGAGCCTGTTCACTACTGCATCTTCATGCCACAGATGCTGATTTTATTTATGACCTGATGTTTTGTAGGGAAAAGTAGTAATCAACAGAAAATGGAGAGTATAAATACAGTATCTGCCTTCTGAACCATATTTAGCTTTTTTAAGACTATGTTCAGTCCTATGTGAAGACCAACATAAAGATGATTAGCATTGCCCTGATATAGCAGGCTGCAACCTCTTGTCAGATTGAGGTGGAGAGATACTTGTCTATGCTTTTGCAGCTGAGGCCATTTATTTCTGAGCTTAGATGTCAGCAACATAAGCCAGTTCAAGAGCACATAAGGTGGTGTGGAGCAGTGGAATCACTATCAGGAGCCAGGTGGTCTCTGGAAAAAGCAAAAAAAAGACGCTGTAGAAAGAATCCCACTTGTTCAAGTGGCAGCACCAAGCAGTCCTCCTCATGGCATCCTCAAGGTCAGGAGAACTGGAGGACAAAGGCTTTTGAGATGACAGCTTAGCTGCCTTGAGAGCAAGAAAGACCACATCAAGCAAGCAGCCCAGGGGAACTCGGACTCTGTGATTCCCTGTGCAGACACGGATATCCAATTGTAGTAGACAACTGTGTTCAGACGCACAAAATGGAAGCTGCACTTTCCAAAAGGCCTCTTCTTTTTCAGCTAAAACACCTTCTTTTCTCTCCTGAGAGCACAAAACGGCACCAGGAACTGCTTTATCTTCAAACATCTGAACAAGGGAGAGAAGAGAACAGAGCAAGCCTTTCCTTGTCCCTCTGTTGTCCAGAGTTTTTTCCAAAAACTGCACAGGCCATTCAGAGGCTACATATTTACTGGTGGTTGCATGATATTGACACTTACTATACTTATGTGTCTTATTCTGAGAAAATACTGAGCAGTCTCAACTCTTGCTAAGGGACCACAAACCCTGTATTAAGTGGCAAATGCACAATTATCTGTCAGGCTCAAGCTCCTATTCATGATAAATGAGAATATCTCATTTATAAAGCACGGGGATGTTGTTGTTCAGCATGAAAGCATATGAAGTGCCTTGCTTCCTAACCTCCAGATGGCACTCACTCCACACCAAGTAATCCACTGGAAAGGACACTAAGTTATAGCAAGACAGTGTTACACAATTCCTTCCTAATGTTAAGTGACATTAAATAGTTCCAGATTCTCGATTCTGATTTGCTCTGTGTGAATTCAGAGTAACTCTCCCAGAGAACCACTCAAAAATGGAGTGTACAGGAAGGAAGATAGTCTAAGTAGTGCATGACTTAATCCTTGATTAAATCCATGTTACTGAGCACTGGCACTGTTTCAGCTGCAGCACTTTTCCCAGTTCTGGGTAGGAGATGGAAGGTCCTGCCCTGAAGATGTGGGTCAACTAAGCAGAGTCTAGACGATCAATGATGGTAACTGCAGTACTGGAAAATATGGCTTATGATGAAAGATCAAACAAAGTGGCATAGTTTAATCTGAAGAAGAAAAAGCAAATAGAGAACAGGGCAACAGTCTTCAGATAAATAGCTTTGGAATGAAAAAAAGATAAATAGCTTTGGAATGAAAAAAGAATACATTGTACTTTACGTGCATGGCAGACAATACTAAAAATAACAAGATCTAAATTATAGCAGAAAATAAGCATGTTAGATATTAGGGAAGCTAGTGGCAAGGAAAACACAGCACTGGCATAGATTCCCTGAGGAATCTCCATGGTTGAAGGTTAAACACACACATCCATCAGGAATGACATATTTAATGGGCCTTGCCATTTAATGTAGAAAGGGGACGACTGTCTGAAGTACTTTTCATGAATTCTCTGATTTATACTAGAGTCGCTGAGATCAGAACATGCTTTGAAAACATTTTTTAAAACATGTTTAAAAATAATTGCAAGAAAAATCATAGTTCCATTAGACCAGGTTTACATAGATCGCACCTCTAAAATAAAAGATTAATTTTCCTTGCAAGTAGTTGGAAGAATCAGAAGTATCATTTCTACAAAAAAACAGGTGAAGAAAATGCTTTCCACAAAGCCCAGCTGTGCCTCTTTTATTCACATAGTCCCACTGAAATCCAGCATTCACCTGAGAAGCTTGGCTAGTGCCCTCCCGACAGCCACATAAGAACACTTCTGTACGAGCACATTTATGCCATTATGTCACATGTAAGGATGGTGATAACCAATTTTCTTTCAACAGCTTCAGGATGCCCTTACTAATACAGCGTAGCCCTTTCTCTGCTGTCCTCATTCAGATAAAGCACCCATCGAAATGCCAAGCAGTTCTTGTAGTGGGTGCCTGTTAACGACTACAACATTTATACAGCATAGTCAGAACCAAATACTTCAAACTCTCCTGCACTCCTATTCAGCTTTACTAACACAGGCCACTTCAGTTGAACAGATCACAACAGAAAACTTCAGTATATACAGAAATTTGGACCAGAGTGTAAAGTTGTGAAGGCGAATCCGGATGCACATGCCAGAACCACTGTCCAGCACCTCTATGACCACAGCCCACCTTTCTCCCTTCAAATGCTTCCCCCGCAGAAGGCTGAAAAGGGGCTTACCAAAGGATGGGCTCTGAGGAGGACATAAGCACTGATAACACATGGGAAGGGAGGAGATGTGGGTCTCCGGGGCTGTAAGGAGTATCAGGGGGGATATTAGAAGGAAAAAGGGTTGCCATCAGTGGTCTAAAAAATGCAGGTAAAAGCTGTGCCAGTTTTGCATAAATCCATGACCAAGCACTTTACAAATCTATAGGTATGCCTGGATGACAGACAAGCTGAAAGGTTTTTCAGCTTAGTCATGAAAGTGGGCAACCTTGGAAAAAGAAGATCTGTGCACTGTTGCAGGATCACCGCAATCCAGAACTCTACTGCCTTTTCTGATGTGAAATTAAGCTAATACCTTGACTTTCTAATCAAGCTAATTGAAACAACTTAAAAATGCCAGTGGGAAGTAACCGGATATTACTAGCTCTTTTCACCCCAAGTCCCAAAACTCCTGTTTGTTCATGTTTCCTGCTGGAATCAAGAGCAATTCTAAACATTGACATCTCAACAAATATCTCTGTAAGGATAAGTGACTGTCTAGAGAATGAAAGTGTCCCAAATGGAACAGGTTTTATAATCCATGTGAGATGGGAACACTGTATAGAGCTGGACACAGCAATTTATTCAGTTATTATACCTTCCTTGGAATGGTAAATTATTTTATGCTGCTGCAGTTACACCTCCTTTGCCACCCAGCCTCGTGTTTTTGAAGTTAGTTTGGCTCTTTATACCCTGTACAGCAACTTTCAGAACAGATGTTTGGGGAATATCTGAGGTCCTACTCAAAACTGTCTTAGAATCTGAGAGCAGAAGGCAGGCAGGCATTCTCCATATTCCTTTTTCTCCTCAAGTTCTAACAATCATTTATCTTTTACCATAATTACCTTTGCGAACCAATCCTTGCTTACATGATCAGAGTCTCTTAGAAAGACCAGATGAAATGATAACAGCTTTGAAATCTCTAAATAGTAATCAGTGAAAATTCCATTATTAAAGAGACTGTGTAGATGTTAGCTGTACTGTAAGCTTCTTGTAAAAAGTTCTTACGATGTGTCACTTACGCTTCAGTTTTATAAGCTTTGTTTTCCCTTTGCTGCCAGATCACAAACAAGAGATTATACATGTTTAGACAATTTGTCTTTAATATTTCTTTCAGTTAAAGAGCACAAGTGGGCAAAAATATTAATCTAACTCTTCCTTCCGTTAGACACACTGGTGGGTTTTTAAGCGTTATTAATTCTGAGTGCAAAGATGTTTCTAGTGCCTCCAGATTTTGTGCATTCTCATTTCAAGCTCTACTCATAATAAAAAAATTGTGTGAAAGACTTCTACTTTTGTAACAAAACACAGTCTGTGTAAGTTCATACAAATCTGTATTTCTTATACTTTTACAGCAGTCTTTGTATGCAGTTCCCAGCTGGCATCTTAACGGTTACGTTTTGGTTTATGAAACTGGTGATGACTGTACACCTAATTGTGTGTCTTGGAAACTGTATTTAAAACTGTTTGTTGGCCTATAAATTATTACACAGTAAACAAAACAAGTGAATGGCTATTTCTACAAAGAAGGGCTCATCACGCTCTGAACATTTTTGTGTTAAACAGTGGGATTGCTGCAATAGAGAAGGGAGAGGATAGTTATGTATCAGGTTAGATGGACAATACAGGCCAGCTCCAGGCTTCATGTTTGTATGTATCATACACACGTTTGCTTTCTGTAAAGAACACTATGCAGAACAAAAAGCTCTGAATTGAAGTTCATCTTAAAGTAGACAATTAATTTTCTTGTTCACAAGAAAAGAATAGGTTTTTTTGGTTCTGTTGATTTTAAAAGTCAACAGTAATTTGTCTGGGCCTCAAGCTGGTAAGTTCTGTCCAGAGAGAAACCAATAAAACTTTCCTAAAATAGGATGTCTACCTTTAAAACTCTGCTCACTATGCTGAATTCATGTCAGCTATGCTTTTCCCTCTTCAGAAATCTTCATGTTTGACTGGATGAATTCCTTGAAACTCAAACGCTTCTCCAAGAAACTCAGAAGATCTGGCAAATGCTGTAGGGGTGCTTGCATAGGTCTGTAAATTGCAGCCCTCGGTGAAGAAAGGCACAGATGCCATAGACTGACTTCATCTTGCAACCTTCTCAAAGCCTCTCACAAAAATTATATGTAGCCACAAAACCACTAGTACTTAGAAATGGGATTTCCAAGCATCTGGGGTTAAAGCCTCACCTCAGTACAACACCTTTATGCCAACTTGACAGCAAAACTGCTGCAAATGTCTCTTCCAGGAATGTCTCTTCCCCTGCCTTCCAGGGGAATGCCAAGAGGAAACTCTCAGCTGGCATGAACTGATTACATATTGCATTAAAAAGTAATGTGCAGGCACAATTGTGCACATACACGCAGAATTGCTATAAAAGACAGCTGAACTGAGCATTAAAGAACAAAGCGAGGAGATCTAGGTTTACTCCATGACTTTGGCCTCATAACTTCAAATTCTTTTGTTTCTGTTTTCCTTATTTGCTAATGCTCAATTATCCTCCTTGGATTTACTTTTTAAAATCCATGAATTAACAGATGCATATATGCAATAACTTATTTTAATTACAGATATTGCTGCAAATGAGAAACAAACTAAATACACAATATATTGCATAACCATCTGCAACTATTGCAGTGTTTATTAATAGTTTTGATTCTCTCTCTTAAAAGCCAAATGGACTGAAAATAAAGAAAATGTTTATTTAAACTCTCACACAGCAAAACTTAACAGCATGCTGACATGTTCCTAGCTCAGTCAGGGATCTAATAAGCCTCACTGTCACTGCCCAGTCTGTTCCAGGCCTCCCCCCCACCCTGCCCAGGACCCCATTTCAGCTCAAATCAGGGCCAAATTTGCTGGTGATCTCGACTCTTGGTTGAACCAAGATCCCTGGTTGGCCACAGTCCCTGAGTCTGTCCTACTCACCTCGCTCGAGTACTACGGGACAGGGCCCTGTCCAGCGAGGCTCCTGCCTTGCCAACTGTGTTATCGTGCTCAGCTCCCAGCTTCTAGTCCCTCAGGGAGCAGCAGCCCTTGCTGGTCCCTCACACAGTCTATGAATTACCATAGGGACACTCAATTGCTTTTTACTGAAAAATATGAAGGCCACGGGGGGAAACTAGTGCATGGTGTTGTTTTGCAGCTTCTCCTCACTGCTGGCAGATCTACTTCCATGCTCTGGGAGAATCACGAGACCTCTAGGAAGAATGTAGGAGGCATCATATACTAGCAGCTTAATTAGCTCTGCCAAATTTACCCACCGTCTCCATTCTTACTGGAGACTACCTGAGTAGCTCTGAAGTAAATGTGGATCTAGAAGCCAGTTCTAGATCCAAATGCTACAGCTCAACCCTGTCTCTCGGCTTCTCTAAGTTTCTATATGAAAAGGACAATTTCAAATTTAACATGGAAATCAATTTAAGAAGATTCAGTATAAATTAATGAACATATTTTCCTTACCTTTTTTCCTCTTTTTTTGGAGGGGCTTTGCTAGGTTTTGGGTTAGGTTGTTAAGTGGGGTTTTTATTGATGTTCTAGGTTCTTTCAATACCACATTTTAGCAAACCATATTATTTTAGATAATATGCCAATATCCAGAATGGCTTTCAGCTAAATTCCTCTTCTCAAATCAAATAAGCTATTTCACAGAGCAAACACTGAGTCAACAACTTGTATTTCTCCTCACAGTACTTTCGTTCAATTTGAGATGCACAGCCAAGTTCTCAGTTTGCCACAAATATATATAACATTTTGCACACAAAACCAGTATCTACATCCAGCCTCCAAAGCTTCTTTCACATTCTCATCACACAACATAAGCTCAACTACAGAAAACTAATAGGAATCCACTGGACTCTTTCAGCTGGAGAAGGTTCTTCAAATTTGTGCCGAACCACTGCCACCCCGCCACTAGGAAGGCTCTGCAGCCTGGAGATATCCTCCTTCCTCCTATACAGGAAGAGCAGCTGGAATCCGTAATCTTTTTCTTTTTTTTTTTTGAACCTTGGTTGTTTTTTTTTTTTACCCTGGTGCCTCCAACGACAGAATGGGGCCCCAAGCATGCACGCTTACATAAGGTATAAACTATGCAGAATCACAGATTAAGAGCAGCCAGAAGAGACCTCTGGAAGCCTCTAGTCCACCTCCCTGCTCAAAGCAATGCCAATGCCAACGTTAGATTTGATTGCTCAGGGTCTCATCCTGCTCAGTTCTGAAACTCTCCAAAGATGGAGATTCCACAGCCTCTCTGGGCCACAGTTCCAGTCCTCTAGATGTGCCTCCAAAGTGCTGAAGAGAATGGAAGGATGACTTTCCTATGACCTGCTAATACAGTCCAGGATGTAGCTGTCCTTCTTTGCCAGAAGACCACAATGCTTTCTTTCTACTACTTTTATTAAACTTCATGAGGCTTCTGTCAGCCCATTTTTCCAGCCTGCCAAGACCCCTCTGAGCAGCAGTGCTATTGCCCAGCGTGTTGAGAGTTACCTGCAATTTGGTACTGTCTGCAAATCTGCTGAGTGCACTCTACCCCATCGGCCAGCTTGTTAACAAAACTCATGAAACGCTATTGACCCCTGTAGCAGCCCCTGAGAAACACCACTGACTGCTTGGCCACCCATTGGATGTTGGCCTGCTAACCACTATTCTCTGAGCCTGGCTGTTCAGTTATCAACCAATAGTTCTTGTAGCTCTCCCATGCCATCCATAGCTCTTCAGTTCCACTGCAGGGATGCTATGTGAGAGCATGTCAAAGGCTTTGCTGAAGTCAAGGTAAATGGCATCCAAGGCTCTCCCCTCATCCATTAAGTCAGCCATCGCATCACAGATGGCAATCAGGTTGATCAGGCACAGTTTGCCCTTGATAAATCCAAGCTGACTGTTCCCAATCTCCTTCCTGTTCCATAATTTTCCTGGGAACTGAGGCTAAGCTGACCAACCTGTAGCTCTCTGGATCCTCCTTCTTGCCAACAGGCATGACATTTGCCTTTTTCCAACAATCAGGAAATCTTCTCTGATTACCACAACCTTCCAAAGGTGATAAAGAGTGAGTGACTTTGCAATGATGTCAACCAGCTTCTTCAGCACCCTCAAATGCCTCCCACCTGATCTCCTGGACCAGTGCATGTCCAGTTTGCTTCTGCAGTCTCTTAATTTGTCCTCCTCTATTGTTGGTAATATTTCACTCCCTCAGATTCTGCAACTAGGACCCAAGAGGCCTGTGAGCAGACCCTGCTAGTAAAGACTAAGACAAAAAAGGCATTACTTTGTTTTTTTTCCATGTTCTTCATAACTAGGACCTCTACCTGTTGAAGAGCATGCCCACATTTTCCTTCATCTTCCTTTTCTTGCCAAAGTACTTGCAGAAGCTCTTTGTGTTGCCCTTCCCATCCTTTGCCAATTTCAACTCCAGCCGAGTTCTGGCTTTCCTAACTCCATCCCAGTATGCCTGTGCAATGCTTCTGTGTACCTCCTGGGTAGCTCATCCCTGATTCCACCTTCCAAAGCTTTCTTTCTTGCATTAGAGTCCAGGCAGGTGTTCCCCATTCAGCCAAGTTGGTCCTCTGCCATGCCTGTTCAATTGCCAAGCTCACTGGACAGACTGTTCTTGTGCTCTGAATATGTTGTCTTTGAATACCAATCCATTCTCCTGGCCTCCTCTGCCCTCCATGTTTCCCCTGGGATCTTGCCAAGAAGTTTCATCAACAAGCCAAAGGCTGTTCTCCTGAAGTCCAGGATTTTTATTCTGCTGTTTGCCCTACTCACTTCCCTCAAGATCTTAACTTCATAGCCTTGAAGTCACTTCTACCAAAGCTGTCTGCCCTTGATCTCCACACTGCCAACTAGCTCCTCATTTCTGAGTAGCAAATCCTGCACCTGGGTCAAAAAAAAAATGCTCTTGAGGCACTGCAGAAATTTCCTGAATTGCTTTTAGCTTGGCAGATTACCCTTCCAGATGTCAGTGGCCTTGAGTCCTTAAGAGAGCCTAGGCCTATAGCTGTGAGGTTTCTTCCAGTTGTTTAAAGGCTTCATCTACTTCCTCCTCCTGACCAAGCAACGCCCAATGTCCTCCTTGCTGGTCTCCCCACTGATCCCAGCTCATCAGATCCCAACTGGTTTGTCGTTCATTCCAAAGCAGGGCAAAGCTCTGTGCAAACCAGACACTCCTTTGCGCACAAAACTTGTTGTTTTCCCTGCCTGTTCTTCCTAAACAGCTTGTATCCTTCTATCCCAGCGCTCATCATGTGAGCTATCCCACCACGCCTCTGTGATCCCAATGAAGCTGCAGCTCTGCAACCGTGCACAGGTTTCTAATTCCTCCTGTTTGTTTCCCATGCTGTGTGTTCACACATAGTCACAACACCTACTTGGGGCAACTGAGCGAGCCTACTGCAGCTTGATCTCCCCCGGCCAATTTCTTCAACTCGTACTTCTCCTGGAGGTTGTTTCCACCCCCGTCGTTTCCCCAGTTGTAGAACTTTATTTTAACTCCGAGGCTAAAGCACAGATTATTTTAAAAAGGAACTGCTCCCAGTTATCACGGTAGGGTGGGGAAATAACCAACAAGTGAGTACGCTTTCCATTCCTCAGAAAGAACGTAAAATTCATAGCATTATTTGCTTAGAAGCTCAGCTATGATAAACCAGAATCATTACTAGAAAAAAATGTTGTTTTGGCTTTTTTCCATTAGTTATTGCAGAAAGGTTTTTTTTTATTTTTTAAATAGGAATCAACATTTGCCTTCCTATTGGAAGCACAGCAGTGTTAAACCACTGCCCATCTGCTACAAAACAGGCAATCTGCACTGAAGATTAGAAGAATGTAATCAATTTGTTCACCGAACTGTAATTTAAAGGGGAAGCATTTTGCTTCAACTCAAAAAAATGAGTCTGAAAATTGATATAAAACTGAGTAATTAAACAGAATAGCAAAAATTTCTGATCAACAAGGAAAAATCAAAACGCTCTTCGTATATTATTTTTTAATGTTATATCCTCAAACAGGGCTGTCCAGCACTGTGATATCTGTTCTTCTCCTAAGCTGCTCTTTAAGTAAAAGTGACCAGTAAGCAGACATAAACCAGTATCATTATATACACAGGACAAGGAAGGACAGTAAATTGCTTTGCTTAACAGATTGCTTGCAATGCAAAGCAGGATATACTTTTTAAAAGCTCCACTGCTGATTAAAAGTAAACATTTCATGTCGTAATTGTTAACATAAAAATAGCTGAATAAAAATAAATTCATGGAGGTGTGCAATAAATTTAGTTTAATTCAGGTCCTTGATCATTTCAAACCTGGTTACAATGCAGCACGTATTATTGGTATTTTTAGAGCATTTTGTTTAAT
This sequence comes from Struthio camelus, assembly GCF_040807025.1. NCBI lineage: Eukaryota > Metazoa > Chordata > Aves > Struthioniformes > Struthionidae > Struthio > Struthio camelus. The sequence goes on along the minus strand of NC_090944.1, from coordinate 23,716,563 downwards.
CTCCATCGACATAGCAATGTAGATAATAACCACCAAATACCTTTGGTATTTCTCTATTATTCTCGGATTACCTGAAACATCAAATACCTCTGTAGCACAGACTTGATTTTAAATGGTAACTTCATGTATGTCATGGGTTATTCAACTGTTTTTCAAGTATGTAATACTCCTGCAAAGCTGAGAACTCAGTTCATCAAGAAAATCTTGGAATAGTTACTATTTTAATGATGGTAGGTAATATATGTAATTTCAAGCTTTCCTTTCTTCTTCTACAGTTCTTCTTGAAAAGCTTAATATATTTCAATCATACCAACAGATTTACAGTTTAAAAATTAGAATTATGTATTTTTTTCATATTTTTCAAGCAGAGCTTTGTGATTTTATGTACTACCAGGTACCAGCTTTTTTTCTCATGACTGAATTACATAGAGGGCAACATGGTTTACAAATTAAGCAAGGGTAACATTACTTATTGCTTTAAAATACCACCAAAGGTAACTGGATTGAATATAATAAACCAGTTTTTCTAAACATATTATCAAAATAATGGAAAACAACTTGCAACAGATGCAAAATGGATGAAACTATATTGGATAAGAACTACTATTAGCCAAATACAAACACAGCTCTTGTAGGAATGAATTTAAGTTTTATGCCTGCATATAACCCCCAAAGTCAAAGAAATATAGTCTAGGAAAAAATATGAACTAATGAAATGCATTTAACGGCTCGAGGAATCGAGGACATACGCAGGCAGGAAAGAGCCAAGATTCTGTACCTAACTGTGTGATCAGTGCACATGCGTATTCCCTGGAGAATCGCTCTTACTTCTGACAAGCTGGCAAGTACAAACGCTTTAAAAACTGAGCTTTACTATTTTTGTATATGACTGTGCATGGTGGGTAGGTGTATGTTCCCGGGAAGTTGCTCCGTCTCCGATACTCTGACAAGCACAGCGTTCAGGAACTTTTAATTTTTTTTGAACTTTCTTTCTAGGCAACCCAAACCGACGTTGTCAAAACTATGTCTTCCATGCCGGAGGACTTAACAGCACAGTGATTCAGACAGTGTGAGCTAAAAACCACTGGAGCTGAAGGGAGCTGAAGCACTGGCAACTTCAGGGTGCAAAACTGAAATTTTCCCTACGGTTCCAAACCGAGAGTTTACCTAAGCAACCTGCGGCTAATCTTTAACACTAACAGATCATCTGGCGACTACTGTTTTTATAAGAGAATAAGGAAGAGGAATTCAAGGCCAAAGTGCTCAGCTTTTGAGTCTAACGCCGCTCGCCCGGACGCTAAGGTGCTTCAGCGGAGCTCCGGCTAGGCCAGAGCCAGCCGCGCCCGGACACGACCCGGCGGGCCTTCTCCCAGGCCGCGACACCTCTCCCGCTCACGCAGGCACAGACACACGCCGCCCTGCGCCCGCCGCTCCGCCACATCCGCCGGCAGCGCACGGAGGCAGCCTGGGCGGCCTGCGCAGGCCTCAGCCGCCCGCCCCCGTGCCAGCCGGGCCGCGCCGGCTCCTCGCCCCTCCCCGCGCCGGGCCGCCGGTTCCCCCACTGCGGGCTGGCCGCGGGCGGGCAGCGGGATGGCGCCGGCGCTGCTGGACCTGGCCAACTGGAGCACCTGGGCGGTGTGCGCGGTGATGAAGGTGCCGCAGGTGGCGGCCGTGCTGGCGGCCAGGTCGGCGCGGGGGGTGAGCGTGGGGAGCCTCGCCCTGGAGCTGACCGGGTAAGGCCGCGGCGGCGGCGGCGGGCGGCGGGGAGCCGCCCCCCCCCATCACCGCCGCGCGCCCTGGGCTGCCGTTGGGGAGCCGTTGGGGTGGGGCCGGCGGGGGCGGGCGGCCGGGCGGCGCCGCGTCCCCTCAGCGTCCCCTCGAGCTCTCCGTGCCGGTCCATCCCTTCCTGGCTGTGCTCGCACGTAAAAACGGGTGCTAAGCGGAGTGGCTGTTGAAGGGGGGAGGCGGTCAGCAGCGGGGCAGTCCTTGTTCCGTGAGGTTTTTGAAACGGCTCCTTTTTATAACTTAGGATTCGTGCGTGTAACCACGTGTTTGTACTGCTGTCACCCTCTTCCGAGCCGGCCGACCGCTTCCTACGCCTGTCACACGCAGGCGCCGCACCGTCTCTTCATTTGGCGTACGAAATCTTTGGGGCAGAAACCTCTCATTTTAAAGCGGGCCTGCACTGTCAGTTAAAGCGAAACTACATTTTAAACTTGCCGGATACCAGTCCGTGCCACCCCCTGTAGATAGAGACAACGCCTGTTGTTGGATTTTAGGCCGTATCCTTAGGTGATTAAATGATCTGTGCCGTGTTGTGCAGGTAATTGTACCAGTTAGACAGGCTTCTCTCACCCACATGAGCAAAATCTAGTCATTCTGTAAGAAAACTACATTCTGTAATTCTCACAAGATCTCACGTTCTCACCAAATTTTTCAGTCAAACTATAATAAGCTTATGCTGGCTGGATTATTAAATCTTGCTTAGATAGGATTGTATAGCGTGGAAAGTAAGCTGAGAAGCTGAACTGTGTGGGTGTATACGCAAATAGGAGCATGTGAGGAAAAATACCTTGAAAAGCATTATGTTTGCTGAACCAAGTCCTGGAGGTTGCTAGATCATCCCACTGGATAACTATCAGTTCTCTGAAGCAATCTAAAAATGGACTTTCTTATTCAGAAAAATCACCTTACAGAAACGGCGTGTTCTTTATGAATGTGTGTACACCTTGGTTTTCGTTAGGGGCACAATTTTCTGACTGAGGCCTGTCTTGCAAAGCCTTAGGTCCTTACTTACCTATCTGTATGTAATTGCACAAAATCCCTGTTGATGGCCTGTTGTAGCTGTTCACATGCATGCATGCATATATTGCCCTACAGCACTGAATCCTGTTACAAGAAGATGCTGCTGCTTATTACTGTTATTTACCCCATACACTTAATACGAGGAAGTGAACTAAAGTAAAGTGAACTAAATTCGGGTTAAAGCAGAGGACTTGGACAAAGGGGATAACTTACCCTGCAGTACCAGACAAAAAGCAGTGGTAGCATTTTAGAATTATTCATGTGTGTTAGTGTGTATGGAAAAGGCTTTATGAGTGCTTCAGATGAGCGTGGAGAAGCCATCAGTGCCACCTCACCATCTGCCTGATAACCACAGCATTGTAGGTTCTGCACCTGCTCTGTGTTTGAGACAAAACTGTTTCGAAAGAGATGCAAAGAGGCTTTTTGGAAACAATTATTCGGACTCTTATTTTTGTTTATTTAGTGAGACTGTTTCTCCTGCAACGTTTAAAGACATGTGAACGTAGGTAAAAGACACCTTGGGTCCAGCTGCAGAGATTTTTTTTAATCTGATGGTACAAATTAGGATGGCTCTGCAGTCAGAGTTCAGCAACCCGATAGACGAGCGAGGCAGAGGAGTGGTGCTTATGGCAATGAGTGTAATTTGACCCTGCTGCAAAAAATAAAATATCTAGGAAGTTCTAGAGAGAATTCAGATATTTAAATTCTGAATACTTCAAAAGCCAGTTTCCCACAAGGCAGCCAGTTCCTTATGCCATCCTTCTACAGGGGAAATCAGCTTCTTCCTCACCTGGAACTATGCCCTATTAGTCTTTTTTGTTTTCTGTGTGGATTCTGCAGCTTTGGAGTTTCTGTCTAACTCTGTGGACTTGTATGAAAGTTTAGGCTCAGATGGGTGAAGAAAATGTGATAAAAGTTTGATTGCTTTTGAATGTTATTGTCGCAGGAAGAAAAGGAGAATTGCCATTGTTTGGTACCGTTAAAACCACTCTCAGTCAGCTTGGTGTAGGTACACTGGGCAATCCTAGAGCAGTGTAGTGCGGATGCCTTGAAGATGTTTTCTACTCCCGTAAAAACTTAATTTATAGATAGAATTGCAGATATAAACAGAGAAATCAGAGCTATTCCACAGGTATCAACGCAGATCGCAAAGAGAGGGTAATTCCTAGGTCTGGAAGCCTTTATTTCTTTCTCATCAGTTGTAATTGATAGAATGATGCCTTTAAGACTGTGCCACAAAGACCTTGGCAAGAAATGTGGGCAGCTCTCAACATTTTACTCAATTTGATGGTAACAGAAATAGACAGCAGAATCATCGTTGCTGGTACTTTGTGTTCATATTTGTTTGATCAGTTTGACAGCAGGACATGTACCTGCCTGGAGCCTTTTGGCACAACTGAAAGATATTTTAAAAGGAGAAAAAAAAAATTTCAGGGAGCTGTCCTGTCCCTTTATGCAGTGACACTGTTTTGTGTCTTTCTGTTCAGCTTCCTTGTGTTTCTGAAGTACCAGATTTATTACGGTTACCCTCTGCAGACTTACCTGGAATATCCTATCATCATTGCCCAAGGTAATTTTTTTAAGCCAGTTTTGGAAATAAAACAGGGTTCATTCAATCCTGCAAGGCTCTGTGTGTGTGTACAGTACTCTGCTATAGTAATGTGAATCCACTGACCAGTTCTAGCTGGTGTTGGGGTGGAGGGAGGGGGAATGAATATCTCAAATATAATTGAATTCCACCTATATGTTACATGAAAATAGATGGTCAGGAGGAAGACAAAGGTCTAACTAATTCCCGCCCCCTACAGTGGGGCTGCAGTGTAAACTCATTCTTTAGCCATTGATTCTTTATCCAATAAATCCATGTGGGAGAGAAACCTTATAAATGCTCCAAACTGGGAAAAGCTTTATTTTGGTGCTTGTGGTGTTTTGGACATGGGTCAAATTTGAGAGATGAACCTCTAAGAAACCAGGTTCCTTAGGCATGGTGCTCAGTGGAGCTACTTCCTTCTGTCTAAAATTGTATTTGAGCCCATTATCTCCCTTCTGTAACAAGCGATATTTTATTTATTTCAGATATCATTCTCTTTTTGTTTATTCTGCATTTCAGTGGAAACATGAAACAAGCTTTGCTCTACACAGTCACGTATCCTTTCAGATCTGGCAGTATCTGTTTATGTAGCTTGTTCGGTAGTTCTTTGCATAGCTTTGTTATTATTTGTTTTGTAGTATCATTGTAAATTATGTTCAGCCATCCCTCAAAGTGCATTCTGCATTCACGTGCGGATTCCTTTTGTCACAGTATGTAACTATGTTCTGAGAGACCAACAACAGATGAGGAGTAAGACCAATTCTTAATTTACATCCTTGCTAGAAATGCAGGCTGGAAATGATGAAGCATCTTACTGTGACTCCTACCCATGCAGATTGTACTTGCTATGATGAACACAGTAGCTATTTTTATAAAAAATAGGATTTGGGCTTAAATCTCAAGCCTTCTGCTTTGGAGCGGGTCTTGAGAAACTCCAGGTGCTGTTCAACCAAAGACACTGTGAAGAATAGGAGCACTTACTGTTTCACCCAGTGCTTAATTTGTTTTATCCAGATTGTATGGTCTGTGTATAAAGTTTCAATAAGATTATTTCCAGATGTTAGAAAAAACTACTTCCCCCGCCAGTTTGGAGAGCTTGGATACCCTACAATTTTCAGTGCTGTAAAACTTAACATTACTTAAGATTTGTGGGGGGGTGGTGCATGCTGACACTGCAGAAGTGGATAATAGACCTGGCGATGGTAAGTGTTACTTGATTACCTGAAATTATGTCCATATATGAAATAATCCTTTCTGAAAGTCTTTATTGGTGAACAACTCCCCTTGTATTTGTCCTTGAAGGAAATCATCATTTAGGTTAGCTTTCAGAACAACCAATATCTGTTGTTCTCAAACATAGCTGTTTCTCTCACTTGTATGTGAAGCTTGAAAACAAGGCACTTGCAACACAGACTCTGTGCAAAAAAACCTGTATGTTCTGAGGTATGATTATGTTAATTGTAGCAGGTTGAGAGTGTTAAAGTTGCTGGCATGACCTTGTCAGTGTATAGTATTAACGCTAGAACAGGTTTAAGAAGCTGAAAAAAGAGATGCTAGTCTCTTTAGCCCTAATTTCATAATCCCCATAAATAAATCTTTAACATGAGAGGAAAAGAAGGGAGCATCAGTCAAAGTATTTGAAATGGAGAGTGTTAAATGTTTCACAAGATCTTTTTCCCTTTAGTCATAGAATTTTTCAAGAAAAATATCATCTGATAATGTCCTAGGTAGTGGTAAAGATGGTCTTTGCCCTTTTTATGAGAAGAAAGTTAACTGAGCTGAACTGGAGTTTCTACTGGAAAAGATAATACAAATGGGGATAAAAGCTTCTAAGCCTAATACTGATCCTTACTTGCAAGGGAAATCCAGGCATGGCACAAAGTCCCATGTGGAGATCCTCTCCACCCGCTGCCCACTGCCTTTGCAAAATCCCCCTTAAAAGGATGACAGGTTGAGTAGTCCCTTTCCCTTCATTTTTCCCCACCAATTGGACTCATTTTACACACATTCTTGTCAGGTTTCTCATTCTTTTATTATTTTGTTTGCCAGACAGAATGGTAACAGATGGTATGAATCAACTTTTCTATTTAGACTAGATCAATCTCATTTCAGCTAACTTTTGTAAACAGTTTTACGTAGCAGGCTGAGGGGAGGGTTTTTTTGCACCTCTTGCTGTAGTTGCATCTACCAGATGTTTGTTTGCCCACAGTAGTAGTCGTTGTCCTCTTTGAACTTCTTTCTGAGCGGTACCTCAGAACTCAGTCCCTTGTTTCTGACAACTTTAATTTTTTTGCCTCGCAGTTCCTTGATAAGAAGCTGTAATGCTTGGGTTACAAAAAAATTGAGAAAAATGTTTTTTTCTATTTTAAATGAAAAAGCTATTCCTAATTTTTAGTAAACTCCGTTCCTAACAGTTAACCGTAAGCTAAGCACTCAGATAATACAATGGCAGAGACAGAGGTTTTTTCTCTCTTTTTACATGCTTTGCAGAATTTGTGCACGCTAATCAGTGCAGCAAGTAAGCTTGCTCAGCTGCAGTGTCTCTGGCAGACAAAAGATTCTGGACAAGTGAGCGCCTTGACCTGGAGTATGTCTGCATATACCTGTGCAAGTAAGCTATGGGCAACTTGGTAGAAAGCATTGAGTTTTCATTTTATAAAACCATTTCTGCTCCAAATGCCTGTGTCAATAGGTCTTTGCTAAACCAAAGATAAAAATCTTGCCTAAGGTAGTTTTCCATACTGACTACCGAGCCCACCGCTAAACAGGGCAGCGGCCCTGGTGACAAAGGGCACAAAAAAGGTAGAGGTACTCATGCTTTTTCTCCTCAGCCTTTGCTGGTAAGACTGGCCCTCAGGAATCTCAAGTCTTTAAGAGCAGAAGGGAAGCCTGGAGCAATGAAGACTTACTCTCCACGGAGGAAAATCAGATTAGGTAACACTTAAACAAACTGGACACCCACAAGTCTATGAGCCCTGACAGAATTCACCCATGAGTGCGGAGGGAGCTGGCTAATGTCATTGCAAGGACACTCTCGATCATCTTTGAAAGGTCTTGTTAACTGGGAGATGTTCCTGACGACTGGGGGAGATCAAATGTCACTTCTATCTTCAAGAAGGGCAATAAGGAAGATCCAGAGAACTACAAGCTGGTCAGCTTCGCCTCCAGCCCTGGGAAGGTGATGGAGCAAGTAGCCCTGGATGCTATTTCCAGGAAGGTGAAAGTGAAAGGAAGGCAATCAGGAGTAATCAGCATGGATTTGTGAAGGGGAAATTGTGCTTAACTAACCGAATAGCCTTCTTCGATGAGAAGACTGGCTTGGTGCATGAGGGGAGAGCAGTGGAGGTTGTTTATCTTCTTTTTAGTAAGGTTCTTGACCCTGTCCCTCCCATAACATCCTCATAGACAAGCTGAAGAACTACAGGCTAGATAAGCAGACAGTGAGGTAAACGGAAAACTAGCTGAACTGCCAGGTCCAAAGGGTTGTGGTCAGTGGCACAAAGACCAGCCGGAGGCTAGTCACTAGTGCTGTCCCCTGGGGTAAATCCTGGCTCCAGTACTGTTTAATATATTTATTAGTGACCTGGATGAGCGGACTGAATGTACCCTCAGCAAGTTTGCTGATGATACTAAACTGGGAGGAGTGGCTGATACACCAGAGGCCTGTGCTGCCATTCAGAGGGACCTCGACAGGCTGGAGGAATGGGCAGAGGGGAACCTCCTGAAGTTCAACAAAGGCAAGTGCAGGGTCCTGCACCTAGGGAGGAATAAAACCATACCTCAATAAGTGTTTTGGGGCTGGGCTGCTGGAAAGCAGCTCTGCAGAGAAGGCCCTGGGTGTCCTGGTGGACAAGTTGACCATGAGCCAGCAACGTGTCCTTGTGGCCAACAAGGCCAATGGTATCCTGGGTTGCATTAGGCAGAGCATTGCCAGCAGGTGGAGGGAGGTGATCCTGTCCCTCTACGCAGCCCTGGGGAGGCCTCGTCTGGAGTACTGTGTCCAGTTCTGGGCTCCCCAGTACAAGAGAGACATGGAGCTCCTGGAATGAGTCTAGTGAAGGGCTGCAAAGGTGACTGGGGAACTGGAGCATCTCTCATCTGAGGAAAGGCTGAGGGAGCTGGGCCTGTTCAGCCTGGAGAAGAGAAGATTGAGACTGGAGCTCATCAATGTGTGTAAGCATCTGAAGTACAAGAGGATAGGGGCAGGCTCTTCTCCGTGGTGCCCAGCGACAGGACAAGAGGCAACGGGCACAAGCTGACACTCAGGAAGTTCCATCTGAATGTGAGGAAAAACTTCTTTCCTGTGAGGGTGAGTGAGCACTGGCACAGGTTGCCCAGAGAGGTTGTGGAGTCTCACACCTGGATGTGATCCTGGGCAACATGCTTTAGAGGACCTTGCTTGAGCAGGGGGGTTAGACCAGGTGATCTCGAGATCCCTTCCAGCCTCAGCTGTTCTGAGTTCTGTGATTCTATGAGGCTAAGATACCGTGCAGTCTCCTGAAATCAAGTTTTATCTTTGTCATCAGCTCAATGTTTTACTTAAGTTCCTTTGACCATTATTACACATTGTCCAATCATGATGAAATAATTGAGAGTGCCTTTACGAAGAAAAGATCTCAACATTCTAGGATTTAATAATATTATCAATTATCCAGCATGAAAAGGTACTAATTTTTTTAGTTATGTAGACAGACATTGCTGATTCTGAAAAGCATCTATTAACAAATACAGGCTTAATGTAAAATACCTCTTAACTTTATGACTGTGTGTAAATACTTTGCTCAACAGGCTGAATTTAAGAATGTATTGAGAGCAGTAATTTGTGCAGCTCATGTATGTGTTTGGTTAATTACCTGGTGGTCAGCATCAACAGTTCTATAGCTCTTCAGCAGAAGTGCCCTTGTTGTAGTCAAAAAACCTGTTTAAAATATTCTTTAGTAAAGTATATTGCTGTTGGATCTATTCCTCTGTGAAAGAAATGGTTTTAAGTCAATAATTTGAAGTTGTGGTATGTCAGCTGAACAGTACTAATAATCTTTGTAAATGATTTTAGCCTGCCGCAAATATGGAAAATGTAACATTTGGATATTATTTGTTGTGTGTATGGAAGCTGATTTCCTCATATTTGAACAAGTCTAAACACATGCAAGTGAACATTTACAATTTAACGATGCTAAGTCATGGCAACTTGATCATGGGTGTAGCGCAGTATCAACTACTGAAGGAGGGGTTGAACAGATAGAGGAGTAAACATCCCACCTAGTGAGATATATAAATATATATGTATATATATATAGTGTGTATATATATATTCTAACTATATCAGGGATTCTTTTGCTAATTAAAAAAAATACCCTTAATACAGTGCCACTCAAGTTTGAGAGCTTGGACTCGGGCTAAAGTACTGAAGGATGGACATGCTAAAAATGAATATGTTTGTATAAGGTATATTTTTATGCAAGATTATTCTCCAGTGCAAAATAGATACTTCATCTTTTTTTTAAAGTATAAACATGTCATATGTAGTCCGCTAATCGCAATTCCTTCAATTTACAGCAAGAATAATTACTACTTTAATGACTACGAATGATCTTATAGGTGAGTAAAGTGTGACATTGCCTGTCTTTCCGAGATGACAGCTGTCAATAGTAACTATTTGTAGTAAAGCAGTTTCTGTTCTCAAAATAACAAATTGTGAAATAGAGCTTAATACAGTGAGGGAAGGGGTTCCTGCTAAAAAAAGTAGCACAAGATTACAAATGAGTAAGACAGCTGAAGAAAAAAAAAGAAGTAACTCTGGTTATGCTTGTCGTATGTTGATGCAGTGGTTCAGAAGCCATAATTTCTTTTAAAAAGGAAGAAGCACTATGAGGTTTACTTAATTAGGAAAATAGTGGAATAAAATGTTTAAAAATCTTTAATTTAAATACACTAATACATCTATGTAGTAAATTAAAATAAAATAATCTTAATATATCTATAATAATTGAGTAGTAGTTTCTGCAAGTAATAAGTGGTTCTTTTTTTCATTCTAGGGTTTGTGCATTAAAAAAATCTTCTGTAAAACTGTTTAAAAGTCAGCTTAGTATAAACAGTTTTAGGCAGGACATTTAGAAAGAAGTTTATAGTGGAGTGAAAGTGGTAGAGCAGGCTAGTAGAAAACTCACCCAAAACTGACTTTAAAAATATAATTAGCAGATAATTTCATTACAAAGCAAAGCTATTTAACAGCTTCTTACAATCCTATGAAAAAGAATGTTCCTGACAAAACTGATGGAGTTAAGGAGTGCAGCAGATTTTTCAATATATAGTTCAAAATCATGATTTGTTGGATGTAAGGACATTAATAAAATCACATTGTACTGTATGTAGTGGATCTTTGTTCTAGTTCAAGGCTGGTATTTCAGCAGAAGCATCATTTGAATCGATTTTTTTTTTAAAGCAGCCCTCTGCAGCACAATAAGGCTCTAGTTTTACAAGTATTTAAGATGGCTCTTTCACTGGAAAGGGGAGTCCCTTTTTCAATTGCACATTTCCGTTCCCGTGCTTATACTGCCTTCTCTGCACCAGAATACGAGCTTTTATTGAGTTAGCTGGATCACCAAAAAAAGGCAAAGCAAATTTAATCTAGGTCACTTGCTGAGTCCAGTTCACACACAGCTGCATGCTTGTGCTGATTAAGAAGGGGGGAGAGGTATATTGAGGGGACAAAAGGGAGAAAAATGCTATCTAAAAGTGCCAGAGAAACTGAATCCCTTGAAAGCAAAGCTGGCTCTGGTTAAAGCTACTCTTTAAAACGTATCCTTTGCAACATGAAAGAGGTCACAGCAAACACTGATACGGCAGCATTAAAGGAACATGATTCTAGTCAGCTTCAAACACTTAACACTTTTGTCATATTCATCTTGGTTGCTAAAACTGTCAAAGATCACTTCTGAAAGGAAGTTTTGTGTACATTTCTGTGAATGCTCCATTTGCCAAGTGGATATTAGATATATTTGTACTACAAATTGCAGTCTCCCAGGTAGAGATACTGTGCTTATTTTGCCTTAAAAAAATTCTGAAAGTTATCAAGACAGTGAGCAAACAGCACTTTTTACTGAGTTGTCAGATTTTTCTCTCATTAATATCTGACAGTATACAATATTTCCTGCATCCCTACAGTCAGAGCTGAACAGATGGTGTTATAGAATAATCCCTCTGTTATGAATAACACATGCAAGTATAAAGGACATGTGAGTTGCAACTCTAAGTTTTGTGTTCGGTGTAAATACAAATTTAAATGAGACTCCTCAAACTTGTGTTACTCTGCAGCAATTCTTTTGTCCCAAAAGGATTAAAGATACTGTGGTGTATTATTTTCAGCTGTCACCCAGCAAATGCTAAATGGTCTTTTCTGCTATGCACTTCTCCATTGTTTCTCCCTTCTTAAGCAAAATGTGCACATGGAATTTACTTTGAGAATTTCTGGGTTCCTGAACATGGCAATTTACACCAGCAAAAGTTTACAAGCCGTTGTGTCTTCTGAAAATGACAGCATTTATTTATTTATTTATGCTTATAAAGTGTTTTTTTCCCCTTTTAGTTCTCATCCGTTTCATAACCATGCTCATTCTCAATATCTGGGTCACAGCCACAATCCTGCACTACAGGAAAACTAAAAAGACCGATTAGAAGACACCCATCAGCACACAATATAGCTATCATTAAAAGAACTGGAACAATTAAGTTTAAACAACAAAACAGGGTTTGAGGAAGCTCTCTCTAGCTTATCTTAACATACATAGTATAGTCATGCTTGTTTTCTGTTAGAAATAATTTTAATAATAAGATACTCCTTTTAAGCAGCATTTTTTTATTGGTCATTTAAGACAAGTTTCACTGTATCACATTTTCTCTGGAATTTTTTACTAAATGAACAAGGTATTTTGTATTTAGATTTTTTTATATATTTTCATACCACTTCAGTACTTTCTGGTTACATATAAGCAGTTTTCTTCAATTACACAAGAGCAATTTTGCACCAACATATTAACTCATCTTCCTGCATCTCTTATCCTTCTGCATCTGCTATGAGTTTCAAAAATAACAGTAGATGTTTGGCTTTTTTCTTGCAAGCAACTCATTAATTAGACATTAACTTATCAGTATTTTAGGATAAAGAAAATCTGAATCAAGGCTCAATTCAAAATAAGGTTCTAAATGTATTTTATTAAGTCACAGATCCAGTTGGGATTGCAGCACTTACACACAACACTTAAATACTATAATTTATACAGCTAATATAGGATACCCATGATCACTTTTTTCAATATAACCAGTTTTTATTAGGATAAAAGCAAAAACTCAACTATGAATTCTTCTTTTTCTACACTGCAGCTTGAACTCTTATACTTGAACTCTCAAACATACTGTCTTGGGAACAGCAGAGACTAGAACGTATAGAAATTGATGAGACTAGTAGAGTTAAAAGTTGTGTTCAAGCAGAAATTCCCGAACTGATACCCAGAGTCTCCAAATGTAGTCTGTGCTGATGATGACTCAATTACACATGCAGCTTGTTGCACCAAAGCAAACTTGTCTCAAATGTGTTTTTTTTTTTGATGACGCTAGTCTGTGCTTTGTTAGTTTTTAGCCTTTCTGTGCTGAGGAATGCAAAGACTGCACTTGAATTTTTCCTTAGGACATTCTAATCAATATGCACTAGGTATATTAAAAAAAGGAAAAGGATATTCTTCAGTAACTATTAAAGGAGGATTTTGCTTTTGCAAGTAATACATTTCCAACTAACAGTTATAGGTGATAATCATACAGCTTGCCCTCATTTCTCATCATTACATTTTCCAAATGGAGAAAGTATGCCTTTTGAAATGAGTTTTTATAGTATTACTGTTCATGTGGCATGTTAAAACCAAGGCACCCTTGATCCTGGAACCCTTGAGAAGCATCGGAAGACTCCACTGACTGCGTTTGAGGCAGGTTTTCTCTAACGTTATTAATCATTGGACACTTGTGGAACAGTGGGATCTGCAAAAGCAGACCTTTCTGCCAGGGCATGCTCCCTGGGACAGAAGTCTAGTCATGCAGTCAGACTGAGCCCTTCAGTATCAGAAAACATAGCTGCCTTGTAAACTTTAACTTTTGGAGTGGTGGAAAAGGGTTTCTGTGGCCGTGTGATTCCCTGTCTCTGAAATTATGCAGAGCAAGTTAAAAGATGGGAATTTGTTTTTCTGCTGCTCTCAGAAGTGTCTGTGTTGGTTGAAAAAGTATTTGTAAACGTTCTGTTACTGATTTTATTATAACTATGTAAAATATCTTAAGTGGTTTAAGTACTTTGGTGGCATGTGATATATTTTTCAGGTCGTATTAATAAATCGTATTCTTAATGATCAATTAATGTCATTTTTACAGTGAATTTTCATTTCATTTATTTATTTTCCCATTCCCATATATGGAGAGAAAACTGAATATTCATTACAGGTCATTAATGGGCATTTTTACTGTACCTTAATACTTGAAGCATCATGCCATATATTAACCTGTGTAATGCTAAAGAGTTCCAACTTATCTTAAAGGGAAAAAAAAGCACTTATTTCTCATCTCCATTTTTCTTTGGATTAAAGCCTCGTCTTGATAGAGATCATCATGCTAGAGAAATATTTTTTTATAAGTCAAAACACTGTCTGTTACGGATGTCTTTCATACTCCTAAGTGATGCTGTAGCAAAATCAAGACATTTCATCATTCTCGGTGTGAAGATCAGCACTTCAGGTTGAGTTTTTCTTCATCAAAAAACACTGAAAATTCATTTTAAGAAGTCCGTTATGGTTACTTAACATTTAGAAGAAATCAGCTTATAAACCTGCGGAAAAAAAGAGACTAAGGAAAAGAAACAGAGCTGGATAATTCACAAGATGATTAAAGTAGAATAAGTTTGTGGATTTGGCAAACATGACCATCAGTTCTCTCTCAAGCTGCATGAAAACAAATCAGAAGGTAGCAGTAGATAAGATTATGTGCACTTGTTTTTCCAGAGAATAATTTATTTCACTTTTGTAAGGCAGAAATACGGCAAAGTCCTGCCCAAGCCTCATGAAGCGTGGACCCTGTGGTTTTCAAATAAGTAGGCCATAATCTTCTCAGTAGCTGGATTAAAGATAACACCTTTAGACAAGATAGCTGGGGAAAGAAAATCCTATTAAACTTGTCATTCAACAGTATCATGCTGGACACAACTAAGTTGTTTGCTGCGTAATGCAGCAACTCACCAAAGACATGCAAAGAAAGTATCTTGGATTTGTTTCAGTGTTTGTAAGCCAATAAGCAGCTTTTATCTACAGGGTTTGAAGTAACACATTCCCATTCATATATTTTGTAGAAGCGCTGAGCTACATGTTCATTTGCTAATTGCAGCAGTTCACAGCATGCTCACAGGGTGAAATAAATAGCATTTCCTGACCTGAACTCAGAGTGGGGCCTACTGGGCTTTTCATAAAGTACGAGTTTTCTTTCTGTGAAAATACAAGATTTGAATTTTCAAATCTTGAGTCTATTGAAATTTCAGTATAATCCTAAATGCAGTTATGAATCTAATAAATTATGACTATGCATTGGTAACAGTAAGCAGTAAGCCACATTTAGCCATAAAGCTCAGTTGAATAGTATAAAAAAAAATTTTCATCAGATTTGCTATACTAAAAAAAAAAAAAAAAGACTAAGACATGATTCTAGGGAGTAGAAGATGTATGGCTTACTTTTCTAAAAAGCATCTTTCTGAACTGCTCTCAGTGAACAGGAAAATCATACACAAATGCAAAACCAGTGCTAATGAACATAGACATCTCCCCTACCTGACCTACAGGCTTCCGTATGCTTGGCATTTTGCACTGAATGCCGGACTCCTTTAGCGGTGTTGCTAGATGTGTTACTTTTCGTTACACTAATCCAGATAAAGATTTTATTGCTCTCACCGTGCAGAGCTCCCTTTCCCTACCTGATATCTGAGCGTCTTCTTCTGGCTTAAATTGTGCATGTAGCTGCTGCCTAACCTGTTTTTGCTAAAGTCGTCTATTAAAACAGGAGAGAAAGGGGGGGGCAACATCACTTCTGGTGTTCAGGAGCAGGCTTTTAGAGCACCTGGACTCTTTGGGGAAACAGGTTCATCTGCAATTATCTAAAAGGTCTCAAAACTGAACAGCCCACAACTTGCAAAGAGCCTTCATTCTATGTCTTCTATATGAGGTAAAATTACTCTTCCCTCACCACACAGTCACTATCCTTCCAAAAAACATGTAACTGAAAAAAAAGGAAGTAACATAGCCCACAGGAGGAACTCTTACAGGTGAAAAGCTACAGGGATGTGGAGATCAGCTCATGTAAGGTCATTTTCCAGCCACGTATTTACTGTGGTGATGTATAAGAGTTATTTTCCTGCTATTTTTAGGCTAATTTGTTCTGTTCTCTTCCATGTTCTTCAACTTTTTATTTGATTTATATTTGTGCAGGGGGAAAGATAAAAGGTTGCCTTCATCACTAATAATGGTTTAAGAATGCCCCAGTTTGGAATGTAAGGAAGCTAAAAATGGTTGAAAAAAATTAAAATTGGAAGTCATCATTAAATTCTTAGTGCATATAGGATTTAATTTGTTTGCTTTACGTAGAGGTATCCAAGATGTCTTGGAGAGTATTGCTGTAGATACCTAATAGATGCCTAAGAGCCAAAAGAAATGTATCCTAAAGAACCTGTCAGTTAATCACTTCTGTTAGATCAAATTGCAATACCTTGGTAGTGCTCCTGGCAGACCTCAGATGTTTCCTGCCTGATGGCAACATAGACATAGACATCTCCAAGTTCAAGATGCCAACTATTCCATCCCACCTTAGGAAGTGGTTTGGGATAAGTACTGTCCCTACCTTGCAGAAAATCGGATTTTGGATTAAGGAATAAGAGCTTTTTAAACTACAGACTATTTTTGATGAAATGCACTTGCAATTATCCTAAGGACAATTTAAACAATTGCCACAATTTTGTTCATGCCTTTTTAAGAAAGATTATTGTTTCTGTCTTTTAAATTGTGTCAGTAGTCCAAACAAACAACTTCTACCTATTATCTATTCACAGGGAAACAGTTTATAACAAGATGGCGGACATCTTGCTTTATCTGGCAAATATTCTTGAAACTAATTCAAAGGAATGTAACAAGAAAAGCAAGCTAGAAATGATTATGGTTAAAATCTTCAAAATTCTTTATCATCTGAGCAGTAACATCACTCCACGCTAAGGAATACTATTAACCACCACTATTGGTATAATTGCAAGTCTGTGCATATTACTACTGTGGGATGTATGCATGCTTTACAGCTTTGAACTTGGAGACTTTGATCAGCAGCATCAAGATGCTGACCTGTCTCACGCTATGCAAAAAGCATAAATGGCAGAATATGATGTTTCCTGTGCCTCAGTCTCCTCTCTGTCATGTAGATCGGCCAGAGCTGTAATGAAGCAGGAATTGAGCTCATGCAAAGCATATTTTAAATTAATCCAGTTACTGTAATGAAACTACTGTCTCTTTCAGCTTTGAGCAATTGTTTGTATATGTATTCAATGGAGCTAACTTTCAAGGCAATGATTGATCTTGACAGAGTTGAATTTGTTTTTCATGAAATGCACTATCAATCAGCATCGCTTACTGCTGGTCCCTTGGAGCTCCAGAATATTTTCCTATCTAGGTGATGATGGTGTTTATTTTAAGGTTGCTTGTATGGTCACCAGCCCAATAATAAAACTCCCATTGCTGTAGCTCTCAATGGTATAGGAAGCATGTAAGGGAGCTCCCTTCCTACATTGCTACAGGTGGTATCTTAGGAGTGACTGAAGTTTGTATGAATCTCAGCTGACCCTCAGTACACCAAGGCTGCAGTATGCCAGACAACATCATACAGGTGCATGACGCTGTGTGATGCATTAGGTGAAGGTGAGTTCCAAAACTGCAGTCACACCAGGACACAGCTGCAAGGTTATTTGAAAAATGGAAAACCATGACTGACTGGGGAGACGAAGCTAGGCCCAATGAATGCGAGAACATTGTTCAGACAATGGAGTTTCTGATTCCTGACTATTTCAGACTTAGAACAGTTAAGACATTTAATATCTTAGATACTTGCAAGAAAGTTTCCACCAATTCACTTGTTAACAAAGGGTACCGCATACGTAGATACCCTGCTAACATGGCAATTTAGTGCTAAACTTCTAAGCAGGTGGCAAGCCCAAGGGAAAGATCTGGTACTGGCAGTGATCCCACAAGCCTCTCATACTTCTTGTTGGGTGGTTAGGCAGACATAGGTAGGCAGACGATATAAGGCCAGTGAGACAAAGAAGGGAGCAGGCTGTGGTGGGTAACATCACCATCTTCAACGGCCAAACTGAGTGTCCTGCTCCAAAATGGACTGCCTTTGGTTTTTCTGTCAGGATTCTCTGCAGTAACAGCTGTGGAGCCCTCTTCCACCACAATGCTGGGGAATGCTTACCAAGCACTGCAACAGCATCTTGGGCAGAGGATTCCTGAAGAGCTAAAAAGGATGATGACAGGTGGCAAGATGAACTCGACAACCTAAAAGACACACTACGACATGTAATATGGGACCACACATACAAGTTTGTTCGTATCTCTCAACAAACACTGAAGGCTTGGACCTCAAAATGGGGTGAAACAAGTGAGATGTCACAGTGAGTTGCCTTGGCTGTGGAAACATTTCAACAAAGCTCCTCCAGGCTACCTAAAAAGAGCTGCAATGAGTGCAGGTGAAAGTGCCCAGTTGCTACTCTGGGCACTTTCTTACCAAGGTGAAAATACATCTTTCCGTAGTTCTTTGAAGTATACATTTACATTTCATAATTTTGCTCCCTTATGTAGCAGTCCTTTCATTGTGACTTTCATTTTGATGACTTTAACCTGTGTCTTCTTTATGTTTATGCTGCAAGAGCAGCACCGGTCACATCTAGCAGTGCATTTGCAGTAGCAAGCGTCAGGTAGTAACTGGACTTTCTGACCCTTGTAAAACAATGCTTCCTGCCTACAGCGGGAAACATTCACATCCCCTATCTTCCCAGCAAGGCCTGGCAATTAGCATCCTTGAACCGCAACACACGGTGGGTGTGTTTGTGCTAACCATTTCTAGTTCCTCTGAATCCCTACATCTTGGAACCATGATTTTCTGGGGAGCTCATTCATTGAAGTAATTTCTAGAGAGTAATGGACTAGGTGTTTAGATACAGTGTTTTTCTTTTCTGCCATAGATATCTCAGTAGAGTTGCCCCATTTCTTAGATGAGAATGTCTAAAAGTACATTATTTTCTACTTTAAAGTTACTTCAACGAGGAACATACGTAAATTAGTTTCAGAACTGCTCCATCAGTTTCCTTATGGAGATCCGAGAGAAAAGTCCTTCCTGCTCTCATGGGGGATACTTCAAAGCAGTCAGCAAAATCCCACGATCATGAAACACTGATAATCCTCTAAGTAGCTTATAATATCATCTTCAAAAATACCAAATAAAGTTTTCACAATTTGAAGTGAGGCATGGGCACATGTGGTAGTCCACAAGCTATTCTGAAGACTGACAGCAATCCGGTGAAAAAAACGAACCACTATTCTAACATACCAAGGAAAAGTACTGCTTTAACCAGGAAGGGAGAGGAGACTGAATACTCCAATTCCCTGAGCTGGACCATAGCCTATTATCATCTCCTACCTTAAAAATAAAATAATTAAGGTGATGGTAAGGCTTCTTAAGAGCCCTGCAGCTATGAAGTCTGTCTTCATAAAAGTTCCCCCCTTTTACAGCATCATCCTCAAAATAACCTCATAAGCATAGATGCGTGAAGGCACTTGAGATCGAGGTAAAAACACTCTCCAAGGATGATTCTCTTGGAGCTATATGGGAAATCAACACATTGCAGGAGTACCTATGCAAATGCTCAAAATTCTAGTGATTGTTTGACACTGACTGAGACACTAAAGAAAGTAAAATATTTCTACTGGCAGCTTTGCTGGCCTTGGAGACTTAGGAGAGCTGTAGAATGGCTGTTGAAGACGTAAAGAGGTTCAGTACCATCAGCAGAAGTGGGAGGAAATTTAGACACTTGCAGTGAAACTTAGTGACTTTTTAAATCTGGCCACTGACACCAAACTGCCAAGATACCTGAGCCTCTTGTCTGTCTGCTTATCCGAGGTGTTACTATGGTCCACATCATGTTTTGGTTACAGCATCAACCATTCCAAGAAGCACAAGAGCCACAGTGTTTTCTTCACTACGCACACTTGGTACTGGATCATTGGCATCAGCCTGAGGGGTTGAGCTTTGGCAGGAACTGCTGGGACTAGGAAGTCACAGTACACAAATAGGACAGAAGTGGAAAAATATCAGAAAAGGTCTTTGTGACAACTGACACAGATGACAACACATGGGGGTTTTTTTTGTCCAACCTCAGTGCTGCTGAGCTTTTAGATGGGAACCAAAGAACAACTTCCCTAAAAGTATCCTGAGCTCCTGGCTGCAAGCTTGGCTCCGGATTTTTCCAGAAAGTTAATATGTAGCTTGGCTATGCTGTCCTTACACTTTTGTGAAACTAAAGGACTTACAAGGAGAGATTTTCTATATTATATGGATATTATCATCCAGGCCATACAAACATCCAATTTTCTGAGACAGCCCTGTTACAAAAGGAAAGTGTTTAAACCTCAGTGACCTTAAGACAACTATTCCTTAATCCAAGAATACTCCGTTCTCTTAAAACTTAAAAGAGGTTACCCTTGGACAACAAGGAAACAAAATTATCTTTGGGAGCAAACATTTAAGAAGAATTTGTTGCAGTCCATAGATCAGCAGAGAGGAAGGAGCTCCGTCTCGAGCAGAAAGACAAGTGAGAACAGAAGGGCAGCTTCTGGGTACAAAACAAGGTTCACGTGCATCATACCATTGACCAAATTACCTCCCCAGTACAGCTCAACAGGGCCCACACTGTTCATTCATTTTGGGACAAAATGCATGAGGGAGAACTGAGGAGTACTACGTGACATCCATCCTTAGAGGCACTGAAAACTCTAATAGACAAGGCCTTGAGCAATCCATTGCAAGTTAGTCCTGCTGTGAGGTAGAGGTCGGACCAGAGGACCTCTAGAGCTCACTCCCAGCCTACATCTTCTATAATAGCTTCTAAATACAGCCTGCTGTATGTATAACTAATAACTGCTTGTACACGTATACAATGTATAAATTGTGGCTAGTAAATACTAAGTATAACACACTTCCTAAAATGTCGGGCTTTGTAGGACCCCAAGGATTCACAGTAAATCAGGGCAACCCAAGTGGAGAAAGTGCAACAGATCCAGATCCATCCCCAGCTGGATGGCCTGCCGAGGCAGCTCTATTTGAGTCTGCCCACCTACCACCTTCCTCCACAGACAGCATTTGTTTAACTTCCTTGTAAGCAACCTTTGCATTTCCCATGTCTGCCACAGTAGGTGCCTATATATTTAACATTTCAATTAATTACCAGCTTGTCAAGGTCAGGAACTATTTTACCTTACTCAAATAGTTTATTTAAAAATATATATATATAATATTCTCCAATTCTGAAAAGGATAGAACTTCCCACAACGTAACAATTTTTTATATATAAAATATTTATGCATTCAGTGAATGGAAACAGTTTTACTGCATACATTTTTAATGTTGTACTCTATGCAAATCTGCATTACCTAAAAATATACTGTAATTCTGTAAATCAAAACAAGCAGGGAAAAAACACTCTAGCTGTGCGTTGGGTTATAATACCTTAACAGAAATGATATGAAAGTTTTAGTTTTGAATTTAAGAACTCACAAACAACTTTTTACTTTGCGAGTGTATAAATAGAAGACTGAATACATTCTGGCTCCGTTAAACTGAACTGCAGTAGAGGTTACAAAATGTAGATATATTTATTCATTTTCAGTATTTCAGTGTTTCCAAGTCCACCTTTCATGATAGTGTTAAATAAGTCATGGTCCTATCCTTCCAAACATTTCAACACTCTTTAAAAAACAAAAACAAACAAACACAATTTTAAAGTGAAATGTCCTCCTTCATTGAAGTGTTAGATCATAGTTTAAATTACTGCACTCCCACACAATATTTTATATATATATATAAATACATATATATATATAAAAGAGACCAAATAGGAGACTACCTTTTTTTTTTTTTTTTTACTGTCAATATGTTTAACATAGCATACTGTAGTTGTATAAAACATGCATCTTCTGGGATAATTATGAATACATCATGAATGAGCCCACATAAATTATTTTTTGTACAACTCTAAGTAAAAAAAAAAGTCAGATTAAGTGCCTCTGAGGCCCTTTCTTCCCAGCTATCAGTTCTCCAAACACACTACTGATATATTTATCTATGTCTACAGCTATGTGCTAGAGAACCAGTTTTAAAATTTTAAAGTACATCTACAGTATGTTTTACTTTTCTTTAAAGTTTGTGACAGTCCTTGGATATCGAGTTGTGAAATGTAAAAATAGTCACAGATTCTTTTTTTCCAGAAATAAAAACACATCTAGGAGAGTATGCAAAAACAAGGCAAAATGAATTTCATAGCACTTAATGAGGGTTAATACAAGTCAATAACTAATACTGAGGTTTGTAAAAAGGGCTGGATGAGCAGTTACATGTAGAAGCAAATGGTCTAGTAATTCCAATATTATCAGAAATTGTTTCTGTAACCAACATTTTCCACCCTCAAAACCAGTCGATTTACATTCAAAATAGGCTGACATGGATATACTTACTAGGTGTAAAAATAGTGCACTATTTTTCCTGCCACAAAGCAAAATTGCATCCTAAGAGCTGGTAAACCTTCTTTTTCCTTAAATACAGAGAACGGGCGAAAAACTTGAAAGAAATTAAATTAAGGCAATTAGACAGGTAAAACAGGACTGCCCATGATGAAGTAGCTGAAACTAGTATACTTCAAAGTTATACTAGCTGCTGAACACTGACATGCAGCTTTTGATAGACATGTATGAATGATATAAACTTCAACATTATGGCTTTATACAAGTGCATAGTTGCAACTGCAATAAGTAACGGTATCTGATTAATAAGCATAAAAAAATAAAGTGGAAAGATTTTTAAAACCCTCTTGCAGTATTACAGTACAATATATATACACAGTATAATGGTCACTTCTTACAGATGCAGTCTATATCACTACGGTGGATCTTTCTCCTGTTCTTCCTGCAGACATGCTGGTGGCATCTTTATGAAAGCTGAAAAGTCAGTTTCTTCAGTTTAAATATTCATTCCTCTCAATCCTTTTGTGAAATGTAGTGTGTGTCTTGCCAAGAAAGCTTTTGCGGAACAGAGTTTCAAAGGTTACCTAACATATCCTTTTACTATTTACCAACCATTCCTCGTTTGATCAGTCACTCAGGGGAATACAGGAAAACCCTCAGAGATTAGTAAATTATATTGCAGCAAAAAATGTAAACCTCTGATATATATAGCACAATCTCTCAGGAAAATATATATTTTTAATATATTTTGGGATATGTTTCAGTCTTGCTTTAATGGGAAGAAAATTATCACCTTGAATTGTGTCTGCATTCACGGAAAGCAGTTAGCTGAAAAAGAAGCAGGAAGTTTGGTCAGTAAAGGCACTCAATGAAACTGCAAAAATATACCTCCTCAGATCTTTATTTAAGGGCTCTTCAGCATACTTTGGAAAAATGGCATTCCTCTGCATTAAGCAGCATCAAGTTACTTAAATACACTACATCCTCATGCATTACAACCCCAAATCAGTTAAATCCTCTTGTAATATTTGAGGGTACAATACAATACAACAGTGAGTGTTATACTCATGTCTAAAAATTAGTAATTCATAAGCTTGTAATATCTAAAGATGCAGTATATTTAATAAAAATAATGCTAGTTACTGTAAACACTAAGCCAGTTGCATTCTACAAGAGCTAATATCTCAATTTAACTGAGTGCACAGCTGAGGTACAGCCCTAGTGCTGCTGTCATTGCCCATTCTTTGATAAAGCTCTCACACACCTTACATACTATTTAAAAAAAATCTAAAGGCAGGTCACAGCTAACATTTAGTTTTTTTCTGCACTGTAAACATTTAATCAGCATGTAAAAAGACTAAACATTGAAAAATATAAAACAGCTATAACTACTTCCAGTACATTCATATTTAAGTTAGCCATGGGACAAATTAGGTCAATACTACAGCTTTTTCTTTTTTATAGCAGTCAAAGAATCCATATCACAGCAGCTGCAAAGCTACTTTGCTTTACGTTGTTTTCAGATGCATTTTTAGGTACCCAAGAAGCACAGCACGGCAAAGGAAAGCCAAGTCAAAGTCACTTCATAAACTCGAAAAAGCAAAACACAGAACTCCTGTGATTTCATGTCTGCTAGCCACACACAAGTCAGTGTATGTTAAAAGCTTAAAAAAGGTATATGTAAATACCAATTGTATTTCAAGTAAATATTTAAATGCTACAATCTCCGTGTTAGTCTTCAAAAAAATTAATTGCATAGGTTAGCAGTATTATCACTTCAGATGAGCACCTGCTCTAACAACAGATGCTTTCTTTTTGGGCAGGCAGACATGAATTTTCAATAAAGAACTAAAATTTAAAAATACTGAAAAAGCAAAAACCTTGTTTTAATGAAAATGACTCCACTAAAAATTCATCTTCACCATGAACAGAATCTCATTTTTTGTGTGTAAAATTTAAAAATGAGATCTCATATTTTCTCTGCTTTGAGAAACAAAACCCAACACACCATGCTGTATTCAAAGGCAAACAAATCCATTCCTCACTATTTAGGTTTACCCCTTTTACTTCTTCAGAAATCAAAAACATCGTCATCATCATCATCACCATCAATATCATCAACATCATCAAATGACCAATCCCAGTCTTTAAAAGCCAGATCAAGTAATCTGCAACAGGAGGGTTTGATATTTAATACGTAACGCACTTCTATAAATGACTTCAAAATTCCATTTGTCATCACTAAAACTTTTAAAATAAAAGATTGTCTTAATGTAGGTGGGTTTCTTCCTTTGCTTATCATGGAATGTGAATATTCACTCAGTGTTCATGTAAGTCGGTAACATTTTATCCATTGGAAACATACCTCACAAATCCCTACATTCTAAATAACGTTTACCATATTGATTCTTTTCTCAGCGTTTCAGTGGAATAGATCAACCTTTCATAAAATCAGTTGTGTTCTGTATTGCTGCTGTTCTTGTTGACTGAGGTGCAATTTTATGTTCACCTGCTATCCCTTTGCAGAAAAATAATGCAAGGCTAACACTTTTTCCAGTAAAATTATGTAATTTTGATTGAACAGAACATCCAATTTAAAAAATGTCATCTGAATTTACAAACACAATGGCATGTTAATATTTATCCTGTAGCTCATTATTTAAAGCTAAGCAATGTCAAAAGAGGGTATATCCACTTGTTCTCTAGGAGTCAATGTCTATGCTCCTTCCATGGTCAATACTAACAGAGTGGGGAAGGAAAGAGAGGCAGACTTGTTCAGCAAATGAGTCATTTCATCTATTGTAGACATTTATTTTTGGATGGGATGAGTCATTGTCTAGAGCCATTAGTCTCTTTCTGTTCATTATAGAAGAATCCAAGACAAATGTCACACACTAGGTACTAGCTTCACAATACCTATTGCTAAAGAAATGACACCCAATCTAGTAATCTCTCCAGTGACTTCAGTGGATTTTAGATTAGGATTAGAATTATATGACAACCACATGAGGCAGAGAGAGAAACTGTACCCTAAAGAAGGTGCTTAAGATATTTCAGCTAAAACATGACACAGTGATATAACTAATCACATACTTTAAACAACGGGTTCTGGTTTTTATTGGGTTTTCAAGTTTTGATGGTTTTACACTTCTAAAAGTGATATATCCCTAAAAACTCAATATTCATTTATTATATGAACTACAGTTACTGTTACACCTACAGGATGCATTAGGTTTTAAAGTAATATTGTTTTTTTATTTTTGCAACTATTCTTTTGGCACAATTCAGTTGAATGGATTACTAGAAAGAATATGGTCTGTATAAAACACTGCTTTGCCCTGTTTTAAATTCTCATGAAATACAACAGCCATGAACAATTTGGAGAAACTCTCACTATGTGAAATTCTCAGCACAGACAGCATTTATAGGATCATGCAGGTTGGAAGGGGCTTTGGGCGGTCCCTAACCCAGCCGGCTGGTCAAAGTAAGGTCACTATGAAGTCCGACCAGGTTGCTCAGGGCTGGGTCCCCTCAGGGCTTGGAAACCTCCAAGGATGGAGGTTTCACAGCCCTGCCAGGCAGCCTGTCCAACTGCCTCACTGTCCTCATTGTGGAAAAGCTTCTCCTCATATCCAGTTGCAGTCTTGGACCAGCTTGTGCCTGTCGTTTCTCATCCTCCCATCACGCCACACTGAAGAACCCGGCTCCTTGACGCCTCCTGGTAGGCATGGAGGGCGGCTGTTCGGTCCCTACCGAAGCCGTCCCTTCTCCAGGCTGGACGAGCCCTGCTCCCTCAGCCTCTCCTCCTAGAGCAAGTGCTCCAGCCCGTGACCATCTCGGCAGCCCTCCGCTGGACTTCCCCCAGTTTGGCCATGTCTTTCTCGAATTTGGGGGCCCAAAACTGGACACTGTATCTTGAAGCGGTCTCACAAGTGCCGAGTGGAGGGGGATAACCCCTTCCCTTGGCCGTGCTCCTGCTCACACAGCCCCAGGTGCTGCTGGCCTGCCTTGCTGCTGGGGCACCTGGCTGGCCATGTCCAGCTGGTGCCCACCAGGGCCCTGGGGCCTTTCCTGCAGAGCTGCTCCCTGGCCAGACAGTGCCCAGGTTTAGTAGGAACTAGATCTTCATTCTTAACAAAGGTCACAACAGAAATTAACTATTCCATATGGTGGGCCGTTGCACAAAAAAATTCACAGAAGCATCAATCAGACCATAACTGGCCACAACAATTACAGTGATTTATAAACATGTGTTTTGTAATTAAAAATGTTTAAATCTGTATACATTTCTACTAGTTTAACAC
The DNA here is from genome assembly GCF_040807025.1 of Struthio camelus. Lineage (NCBI taxonomy): Eukaryota > Metazoa > Chordata > Aves > Struthioniformes > Struthionidae > Struthio > Struthio camelus. The sequence continues at coordinate 23,690,017 of NC_090944.1, read as the reverse complement.
ATCTGCATCAGTAAGGTGATAGGTGAGATGGCTTGACAGAACTACTCTTTTCCATCTCTAACTCCTAAGCTGTTAC